>NW_023425573.1:20588533-21896227 GCF_014108245.1 Pipistrellus kuhlii
TTACAAACAATTATAAAGATTACAAAAAATATATATCGTCCCTCTCAGGGCGCAACATATATTTCAAGGACGTATTCATATGTCCTACCCGTTCCCGATATTGTTTACGTTTGACATATTTATAGGTCCCACTCGGTTAACAGGTTAATGAGAGAGAAACATCAATCAGCTGCCTCCTGCACACTCCCCCTACTGGTACATGCTACCAAGGTACATGCCCTTGACTGGAATCGAATGCAGGATCCTTCAGTCTGCAGGCCAAAGCTCTATCCACTGAGCCAAACCACTGAGCCAAACCAGTTAGGGCGAGGGAAGATTTTTGATCACTGTTGTATCCCGGGGCCTGGTACTCAATAAGCACAGCTTTTCTAAATATATGAATGAGTGAATGGGTGAATGATTGAAGAGTATGATACATATTTATGACAATGTAAAAACAAACCACCACGACCAACAACAGAACACAAACCCATAGCATGTGCTTTTAAATCTCATAAAATATGGCACTGGCTAAAAAGGCTGTCCTACCTTTTTAACCAGTGCCATATAAGTTCCATGGGCCTGAATCCCAAAGCGTCACCCCTCACCTGGTCCAGTCACTACCGGAGCCCTACAGAGCTTGAGTGGCAAAGTGAGCTAACCTATGGATCCCCCAGAACATTTCTGTCCCAGGGCAGCGATGTAATCACTTCCCATAAAACATTTATCAGCACTGCTCCTGCCCCATAACCTCAAATATTCAGCAATTTATCCAACTTGCATGAGTCATAAATAAAATATTTTACTGAATAAAAAAACAGCTAACTTTTATGGAGTGCATCCACCTACGTTCATATCATGCAAATATCATTGTCTTTTACCTTTTTTTACATTCCCTTTTTCTCCTTAGGACTCACACACCCCTCTCCCCCACACCCAGGTCCTACCCATCACTCCCCACTTAGTTTGAGGTCAGTGACTTATAAGCTGGCAGGAAGAGGCCACTACCTGCAAAATACAGCCAAAACTGGTTTGGCTCAGTGGACAGATCATCAGCCTGTGGACTGAAGGGTCCCAGGTTCGATTCCGATCAAGGGCATGTACCTAGGTTGTGGGAACATCCCCAGTAGGGGGTGTGCAAGAGGCAGCTGATAGATGTTTCTCTCAACAATGTTTCTAACTCTCTATCCCTCTCCCTTCCTCTGTGAAAAATCAATAATTAAAAAAAAAAATATATATATATATATATATATACACACACACACACACATACATATATATATAAAAGCAAAATACAGAGGTCCAACTGGCGCTGGAAGCTTTCAGTGATGGACAGGCTCTCAATGCTAGTTATTCCCAAACATATGATTACAAAAGGCCGGACACTATGCCTCCGGCTCTCCGAGAACAGCAGGACCTCTGTCTTCCAAAAAGAAGGCCTTTTAACTTTGGGAATCTCACTCCTTGGTTCAACACAATAAACCTAAGTCATTGCCTCCCAATTCCCACAGGAAAGCAGTAACCCTTCAAATGTTGAGGGTTTCTAAACGCTCAAGTTCTAACATCTATGTCTCCAGTCAATCACGCGGCCCTGGGAAGACCAGAGAGGTAGACGGAGTGGGGAGTGCCAGGATGCATTTCTGGCTTCACCAATATCTCAATATTTCGGTGACTCTTCGTGGGCCTCCGTTTCTTCGTGGGTAATGAGAAAATCTGATCGGATCAGTGTTTCCCAGAGAACAGTGGGCGTTCAATGCAAGACGTCTTAATAGGAGAAAGAATAGACTTTAGGCGCACACAGATGAACATGTTTTCGCTATTTTAATTCTTTAGGACAAGTGATGCTGGTTTTCCATTAGCGGTGGGAATGTAAAATTTCCTTGAAAATAAAAACATCTAAGGCTTAAAAAAAAAAAAGAAGTCCCTTTTAGAAACACACACACACACACACACACACACACACACACAAACCCACACTATTTAATTAAAAAAAAAAAGAAGAGTTCAGGTGGTTCTTGCAGCTGTGCAAAAGTAAATGCTCTAGGGACCTTGGTGCTTCGGAAAGAGGCCTGTGAAGCCCAGTGAAGCCTAAGGAAGAGAGTGGAAGCCCTGGAGGCTCCTCGCCATCAGAGAATCCCAGACACCAGGGCCCGCGGGACCATCTCTCCCCCCGCCCCCCCACCCTCGTCCCTCCCCTCCCCTCCGTCCCCCCGCCCGCCCGCCGGCCCCCACAGCAGGAGGCTTGGAACTGACCAGGTCGGGCAAAAGCCCTTCAGGTCTGACAAAACCCCACCAAGGAGAGGCGGAGGCGGGCGTGGGGGCCGGGCTGGAGGGGCGGGGGCCGGGGAGAGCGTCGGCGCGGAGACTCGAGTCTTGGGCGCTTTGGTTGGGGATCCCGGGCTGGAGGGGCGCAGTGGGACCAGGAACGGGGGGAGAAGGGATGCCGGGCTGGAGGGGCGCAGTGGGACCAGGAACGGGGGGTACCGGGCGGGAAGGCCGGGGTGGGGCCGAAAACGGGGGTGCCGGGCGGGCGAGGCGCCGGGAGTGAGGGTCCCGGTGAGGGGCGTGGCAGGGCCGGGGTCCGGGACCGAGCGGCGGGGACGGGAACCGGAGGGCTTGCGGAGGGCCCGGCGGACCGAGGCGCAGCGGGCCGCGCGCAGAGGGCCGGCCCGGACCCCACGGCCCCTGCAGGAGGAGGACCGGCCGCCCCCGCCCCCGCCCCGCGCCGCCAGACCTGTCCTCGCTGGCCGTGATCACGCCGTCCTCCTTGGGGATGAGCAGCGCGGCGGTGACGGCGTCCTGGTGGCCCTCGATCTTGCTCAGCAGCACCGGGCGGCTGCTCTGCGGCCGGGAGTGGATCTCGGCCGCCATGTTCGCGCTGCGGCGGCGGCTGCGGCGGCGGCCTGGCGGGGGCGGCCCATCAGCTGACCGCGGCGGCGGGGCGGGGCGCGCGGCCGCCGGTTTCGCAGGGGCTGCGGCCGCGTGGGCGTCGCGCTGCGGCAAGCGCTGCCGTAAGCTCCCGAGTGCCCCGCGGGGCCGCCGTATTGCCTGGGGGAGCTGCGCAGCCACATTTACCACATTTACTACAGTAGGCTGGGGTGTGGGGAGGGGTGGGTGGGGGAAGAGACGCTCGACCCCCCCCTCCCCCAAGGAGGGAAAGTGGTAAAGGTTGAAAAGGTAGAGGAAATAATTCTGAAAGGTATTCTTTAAGAAGAGGAAGAAGAAAAAAGTAAAGATAAAAATCATGAACAACAAATACACATCTATCAACCAGTGAACCTAAAAATCAAGTGAATTAAAAATCTGAGGAACAGAATAAACTGGCGAATATAATATAATAGAATCAGGGGCGAAGAATGGGAGTGGATTAATCATTATCAGAGGTGAAGAGGGGTGGGGGTGCAGGAAGAGACTGGACTAAAATGGTACACCTATGGATGAAGACAATGGGGGCGAGGTAAGGGTAATGGCAGAGGGTGGGGTAGGGAAGCTATAGGGGGGGAGGAAACAATTGTAATAATCTGAACAATAAAGATTTATTAAATTTAAAAAAAAGAAAAGAAAAGGTAGAGCGCCCTAACTGGTTTGGCTCAGTGGCTAGAGGGTCGGCCTGCAGACTCAAGGGTCCCAGGTTCAATTCCAGTCAAGGGCATGTACTTTGGTTGCCAGCACATCCCCAGAAGGGGGTGTGTAGGAGGCAACTGCTTGATGTTTCCCTCTTACGGATGTTTCTAACTTTCTATCCCTCTTCTTTCCTCTCTGCAAAAATCAATAAAATATATTAAAATTAAAAAAAGAAAAAGAAAAGGTAGAGGAAAGAAAGTCCAGCCTAAAGAAAAGTATTGTAGGGGTTTATTTAAGCCCAACTGAGGACAGTTTCCAGAAAGCAAAAATCTCAACAGATGGAGAAAATATTCCAAAGAATTGCAATTTTGCATCTTATTTTACACATTAGAATAAAAGGAGGAAACATAAAGAGGGTTACAAGAAATCCATTGGTGGCAGATTAAGGGGCAGAAGAAAGCAATGTAGAGAAATCTCTAGGATAAGATAAAAAGTAAAACAGAGAGGCACATACATATGTCTTTTACATTGGTGGGTACAGCATAGTTACCATTTACAGCACCTCGAGATGGTACTGGGGGGCAAAAAAGATAATATGGGATTCTGTTGTCTTGTGCCCTGTGGGATCTGGAGAAGGAGATTACTCTGACATTTCAAAAGTCTATTATTTAGATGCAAAAAAAGACCATAGACAAGTTCACTGAAGGTAAAGATTGACCTTTGTGTGATGACCCACCATGAGTCACTTTCAGTTAGGAATTTTTATGTTCAACCATCCTATGTGGTTGCTTTTGAGGGAGTAGCTGTGTGGAAATTAGGGGCAAGTGCTGTCCTGGGAAAGGGAAGAGCACGTGCTAAGGTCCGGAGGCGAGAACATGCCTAGGGCTTTCTAGGATTGGTGAGACAGCTAGGGCGGCGGGAGCAGAGTGAGTGAGGAGTGCAGAAGGAGATGAGGACAGAAGGGTCACCGGACAGACCATATTGAGCCCTGGGGAATGGTAAGGCTTTGACTTTAGCTAAGTGAGATGGAAAACCGTTGGAGGATTTGAACAGACGACTGGCTTAATCTGCCTTCAATTTTATTTTATTTTATTTTATTTTATTTATTTATTTTTAAGGAACTACCTTATTTATTTTTAAATTTTTATTTATGATTTGAGAAAAAAAAACATCCATCCGTATGTTGCCTCGTTTATGCATTCATTGGTTGCTTCTTGTATGTGCTTTGAGCAGGGATCAAACCTGGGACCTTGGTGTATCAGGTGGATGCTCTACCCAGCTGAGCTACCTGGTGAGGGCTTTACTTCATTTCTGATAGCAACTCAGGGCCGTGCCTATTTTACGAATAACCCCACCTACTGCCATCCTGATTGTTTTGAAAATCTGATACCTTCTTTTTCACAAGTGAATATTTCGGTGTAAATCTGTAAAACTTAAAGATTTAAAGAAAAAACTAAAATACTACCATTGAGGGCTCTTCTCCCCCCCCCCCCCCCTTATACCTTCTCCCCCCAATTATCTGATATTAAAAACTTCTCAGTATTTAAATAATGCACATCTCATTTCTTTTCAGTTGATTTGTTCCTACCAGGGTCCTAAGTAGGTCCATATTTGATTGTAAGACCCTGTTTGTCTATAGATCTTCCCTCCCTCTTTGTCACCCTTAGCAATTATTTGTTAAGGAAAACACAGCCGCCCCTCCCACCGCGTGCGGCCCGGCCCGGCTCGGCGCTCGGATTCTGGGGGGACTGTGTCACCGCGATACCGTCCCGCCGCTTCTCTTTCCGCCTTCCGCCGCCTCCTCCCCAGCCATGGCTTCCGGGCTGGGAAGGCTGCTGCTGCAGGGGCTTCGCTGCCTCCTGGCCCCGGTCGCCCCCGCTCTCGCCCCGCCGGTTCGGGGCGTGAAGACCTTCCGCGCCGCCGTCCGCTTCCAAAAGGAGCTGGAGCGCTGGCGCCTGCTCCGCAACCCGCCGCCGCCCGTGCGCCGGTAGGAGCCGCCGCGGGAGGGGCCAGGGCGGCGGGCGCGGGCCCGGGCCTCCCGCGGGGCTGCGGCCTCGCGGCGAGGAGGGCAGGTGGTCGCTGGTGCGCGCCTGGTGCGAGCCCGGGAGGTTTGCGGTGGAGACGCGGGGACGGAGCCGGGGGGAGTGGGTTTGGGGGGCTGCCCGACGTGTGGGAGCCCCCTTAGGCGCCAGCCCGCGGGCTATGGGAAGTGAGCGGCTGGCTGCAGGGCGACCTTCCCGTGGCCTTGGGTGATCGGGGCCGTGTGTTCCACCACAATCCACTTATATCGCAAAAGAGAAATGTTTTAGTCTTAGGTTCTTGCTCCAGGAATAGGAGGTCCATGGAAAGGGACGTAGATCCTTTCTGATGGGTGTTTCTAGTTTCTTGGGATATATTCCTAGAAGTGGGATTTGTCCTTTTTACCATGTGTTACTATGGTCTTCTGTTTTACATTTTCAGTTCAGAGAAGCCCAACTGGGATTACCATGCTGAAATACAGGCGTTTGGACATCGGTTGCAGGAAACCTTTTCCTTAGATCTTCTCAAAACTGCCTTTGTGAATAGCTGCTATATTAAAAGTGAGGAGGCCAAACGCCAGAAACTTGGAGTAGAGAAAGAAGCTGTTCTTCTGAATATTAAAGATAATCAAGAGCTATTTGAACAGGGGTCATCTTTTTCAAAAGCTTGCCTCACCCAGTTTCTGGAGAACGCATTCCCAGACTTGCCCATTGAAGGCGTTCAGAGTCTTGTTGACTTTCTCACTGGTGAGGAAGTCGTGTGCCATGTGGCTAGAAACTTGGCTGTGGAGCAGTTAACGCTGAGTGCAGACTTTCCAGTGCCCCCGACTGTGTTACAGCAGACTTTCTTTGCCGTAATTGGAGCCCTGCTGCAGAGCAGCGGACCTGGGAGGACTGCACTTTTCATCAGGGTAGGTCATTAGTAATTGCACATACTGAGGTGGACAGAAAGAAAAAAAAAAGTTAAATAAATCTTTAATATATATATATATATATGTGTATATATATATATGTATATATGTATATATATGTATATATATGTATATATATGTATATATATAAAATTATTAATTTCAGAGAGGATAGGGGAGAAAGAGAAACATCAGTGATGAGAGAATTACTGATGGCAAATAGTGAATAACCGTGGATGTCTTATAAGGCATCTCCGTACATTAAGATACTCAAAATCCCCAACTGAGAATGAACTTAGAAATATTTTTTATCAGTGAAGCTGAAATAGAGGTCTTGAACTTGGGGAAGTGTTGTAATGAAATTGACTCTATTTCGTGAACTGAGGAATCTCTTTGTTTTCTCCCACTTGCCCCCATTTATCCCTCCCATTACGCATTGTTCACACAAGTTAATTGCAGTGTATTATGAAAATTAATATTTTATAATTCAATACAATATAATTTATTGCAAAAAAAATTCTCTTGTGCTTTGAATGATCATAATTTGTTCCTCTTTTTTTTCTTTTTCTTTTTAGTTTTATAAACTGAAAGTATGTAAGTCAAACACTTAAAAGGCAGTTGATGTGAAATTACATGTTAAGGGAGGTAAATCAAAGCATTTCACTGAGGGCGTTCAGGAGAAGTTCCAGGGCTGGGAGGACAGTGAGATCCCACGTCCTCAGCCTGGCTGCGATCTCCCAGCTTCACAGTTGCCGGAATCTTGAAATCATTATTTAAATGATTTTTTAAAATCATGAACTTAAAGAACTGCTGCTATCCAGAAGACTTTTAGTCCCTTTTTATAAGAGTTTCTGTCAGAAGTTACTAGTTTATTCATTCATTAAACTCTTTGTAAAACTATTTTCTTACTGATAATATATTTCTAAATTATGAGACAGGATTTTACCTTCAACCATGATTTTTGTAATAAAATTTATATGAGAAAACTACATGCACATGTAAAGGAATAGTACTTTTTTTTTTTCCATTTCCGATTCAGTTTTTAATTGAGGTTTTAAAATTGTACTTTGAATTATGGCTTTTATTTTCTTTACACTAATTTAATGTATAAATTCTATTTTTATATGCAGGACTTCTTAATTACGCAGCTGACTGGGAAAGAACTCTTTGAGATTTGGAAGGTCGTCAATCCCATGGGGCTACTGGTGGAAGAATTGAAGAAAAGGAATATTTCAGCTCCTGAACCGAGACTTACCAGGCAGTCTGGAAGCACCACAGCTGTGCCTTTGTATTTTGTTGGCTTATACTGGTTAGTAACATTTTAATCTTAACTTCATTACATTGATTGAAAGCCTTAAAAAATGACTTTCATAGTTCCTTAGTATAACCTTTAATTGTATTAAAAATTATTTAAAATCTCATTCCTGTGATTATGTACTACTTAGGGAAAGGTAAGTCATCTGTGGATTGCTAATAGTATCACTCTTTCCGCCCTGGGTTTTCTTTCTCTTTTTTAAATATATTTTTACTAATTTAAGAGAGGAAGGGAGAGAGAGAGAGAGAAATAACGATCAGAGAGAATCATTCATTGGCTGCCTCCTGCATGCCTCCTACTGGGGATCAAGCCCTCAACCCAGGCATGTACTCCAACCAGGGATCAAACCTAGACCTTCTGGTTCATAGGTTGCTGCTCAACACTGAGCCACATAGGCCAGGCTCTTTTTTAAAAAAAATTTTATTTTATTTTTCAATTACCGTTGACATTCAATATTATTTTATACTGTTTTCAGGTATACAGCATAGTGGTTAAGCAGTTATATGATTTACAAAGTGATCTTCCTATATTTCCAGTACCCACTTGGCACCATGCATAGTCATTACAATATTACTGACTATACTAGAGGCCTGGTACACAAAATTTGTACACTCGGTGGGTGGAGGGGTGCTCCAGCCTGGCCTGTGCCCTATCATAGTGCGGGAGCCTCGTGATTGATTGCTCCAAAGAGGTAGGCCCTGCCCACCCATCCTGGGCTCCTCAATGGATTGCCCCAAAGAGGTAGGCCAGAGCCAGGAGGCAGGGTCCCCAGGGCCCCCAGGCAGGCCTTGCCGGGTCTCATCGTGTGAAGCCAGGAGGAGGCAGGACCCCCAGGCAGGCCTCCTTGCATGGAGCCGAGGGATCCGCCTCCTCCCAGTCTGCACAGAGAGCTGGGAGGAGGCAGGACTCTATGCGCATGCAGCCTCAAGCCCAGCTCCCACCCACCTGTGTGTGCCCGCTGTGCGCACAGTCATCTTGTGATGGCATGATGATCATTTAGGCTTTTATTAGTAAGGATTCCCTATGCTGTACTTATTATTTTTAATATATTGTTATTGACTTCAGAGAGGAAGGAAGGGAGATGGGGAGGGAGAGAGAGGGAGAAACATCAATGATGAAAGAGAATCATTGATTGGCTGCTTCCTGCATGCCTCACACTGCGGATTGAGCCCTCAACCCAGGTATGTGACCTCCTGGTTCATAGGCGGATGCGTAACTGCTGAGCCACACTGCCTGGGCTACTGTATCTACATCCCATGACTATTTTGTAACTTCCAGTCCACACTTCTTAATCCCTTCCCCTTTTTCATGCTAATTGTAGCTTTTGATAACCGAATATTACTATAACATTTATGGAATATATGCTAATCTAAATATTTCTGTAGAAAAAAATAAAAGTTTTGATTCAAGTTTTGCAGATTTAACAGTAAGCCACACTGCCGAAACCGGTTTGGCTCAGTGGTAGAGCATCGGTCTGCAGACTGAAGGGTCCCGGGTTCGATTCCGGTCAAGGGCATGTACCTGGGTTGTGGGCACATTCCCAGTAGGGGGTGTGCAAGAGGCAGCTGGTCGATGTTTCTCTCTCATCGACATTTCTAGCTCTCTGTCTCTCCCTTCCTCTCTGTAAAAATAAAAATCAATAAAATATATTAAAACAAAAACAAACAAACAAACAAAAAAAACCAGTAAGCCACACTTGTAACAGCTTCAGCTGAGGCAAGAACTGGAAAAAGAACGGTTTAGTTGTCCATCAAAATGTATAAATTGGTTCATGTTCAGGACTTTTTAGTTTCCTTAGGGAACAGTGACTTGCCCCAAATTGATTTCAGGTGGATTTGAGCAGGGGTCCTCAAACTTTTTAAAGTGGGGGCCAGATCACAGTCCCTCAGAGAGCTGGAGGGCCGGACTATATGAACTACTAATTCCTACTGTAACACCTTGGCTGCGCTCACTGCCCAAAAAACCTGGCGGGCCGGATCAGACTCCTCTGCGGGCCGCATGTGGCCCTCGGGCCGTAGTTTGAAGACGCCTGGATTTGAGTATTAAATGTAAACAGTGAATATTAAGATAACTAAGAAGTTAGATAAATATTTTTCTAATTGTATATGATGTAGGGCTTTTTAACTATGAAAGCAGCGACATTACAGAGGAGAAAAAGGGTGGTGATACAAAGTTTCACCTTTAGTTTTAATTAAAGTGTAAAGCAAAGTGTAAGATACTCCTTTGCTTCTCATATCAGCAAACTTTGAACACATTCTTTATCAGCAGTTCATATACTGTTGCTGGTAGAAAGAAAAATGGTACCCACTATTTCTATTCCTTCTGGTGGATGATATTGCCAAAATAAGATAAAGCAAAACTGATTTGTGATGCACCAGATAATTTCGGACTGCTGCTGTTTTTACTCTAGTGATAAAAAGTTGCTTGCGGAAGGACCTGGGGAGACAGTCCTGGTTGCAGAAGAAGAAGCTGCTAGAGTGGCACTGAGGAAACTCTACGGATTCACTGAGAACAGGCGGCCTTGGGACTATTCCAAACCCACAAGGGATCTCAGAGCAGAAAAGACCATCACTGCCAGCTAGCCAGCCACAGATGTGGGAACCTGAAAGTTGTAAGCGAAACATTGAGACAATTGTCAGATGTCCAAACCTTTACATTTTTCAAATTGTAAAGAAATATGTTTTATTCCTTGTACCGAGTTTCTAAAAGTAAACAAGTATTCATCAGGGCACAGCTTTTGTATTTTAATAATTTTTGTTTTGCTGAAACCGGTTTGGCTCATTGGATAGAGCATCAGCCTACGGACTGAAAGGTCCCAGGTTCGATTCCGAAAAGGGCATGTACCTTGGTTGTGGACACATCCCCAGTAAGGGATGTGCAAGAGGCAGCTGATCAATGTTTCTAGCTCTCTATCCCCCTCCCTCTCTGTAAAAAAATCAATAAGATATATTTTAAAATAATGATAATTTTGTTTCATCATCGTTTTTTATGTTTTACCAATAAATTTTTTCTAGGTTCTTGGATTTATTATTGTATATAACTTGTACAACTAGGTGTATTTTATTCCCTTCTAGCTTTGAGGTATAATTTGAATGTATTTTTTTTTCTTTTTCTTTGTTTTATGTGAACTTTGCTGTAATACCAATAAAAAAAAGGTACTCTTTCTCTAATTGTTTCATTGTAGTTTAATTTGATATACCCAGGTGAATGAACTTTGCCTCTCTAATATAATTTTAGCTAAAATAGTAATGTTATTACTTAATCTTTAGAAATGTAGGGTGCATATTACAGCAATTAGGTGCTTACATGATCTCTAGATTCTATCTAGGTTTAAAAATCTGTATAGTAATGCATTTCATAGCTATTCAGTTTCTACCAGGCGTCTTCAAACTACGGCCCGCAGGCCACATGCGGCCCGCAGAGGAATCTGATCCGGCCCGCCAGGTTTTTTGGGCAGTGAGCGCAGCCGAGGTGTTACAGTAGGAATTAGTAGTTCATATAGTCCAGCCCTCCAGCTCTCTGAGGGACCGTGATCTGGCCCCCACTTTAAAAAGTTTGAGGACGCCTGAAAATGGAAGAAAAGATACATGTTATGTTTTTAAAAGAAAACACGAAGATCAAAAAGCAGCTCAAAGTATTGATGCCAATGCTAATGGAAAAATAAAGTATGTATTTGTCAATTTAATATTTCATAATAATAATCATAGTAACTATATGCCAAGCACTGTTCTCTACATGTTTTACTGTAACATTTAATTTGATAGAGGACAAATCTTAAGAGTGTCCTCTGGCCCTTTAATTCTTTGTGTTCAGTTCCGTAAACCTGCAAACTCCCTTTGATTTATTTCTCTAACTTTTTGGCAGCGGTAATAATTTTCAGTTTCAGTTTGTCAGTAGTCACTCCCAGAGGTTAACAAGAAAAGTGGGAATGGGGAATCGGGAATAGAAAAGGTAAAATGTTTAAACGGATAGCACTGTTGCTATGAAATCTTTTTTATAAGGGAAGATGAAGGACCTCTGACACTTTCCTGAGACTGGTTAGGAAAGTAGAACTTAATGTCACATATATGAGGGTTTATAGATCTCACAGCTAACAGACTGGAGTGGAAGGTTTGAGAATTATATAGTTGGTTGAATTGGTGTAAATTATTTCATCTTTCTTTTGAGAGTTAACTAACTTTCTAATAATTGAACACAGGGACAGAGGATCAAACCCACAATAAGCAAACATGATTTGACAAGTATCTCATTGACACCAAAGGGGAAGAGATTACAGAAAGTTTCTGGGAAGCAAAACATGAAAAATATCCTCCAACCACTTATCAGTCATATGCAAAACTTCAGGTTCTATTTGAGTGCTAGAATTTTATTTTAGGTGAATGTTTTTAAAAGAATTTAGTTGCAAATCCCCCAAAGCCCCATTAGTAGTGCTGATAACGCAATCCTAAAATTCTCCTGTTCAGGGCAGTTTGCAGGACCTTAACCTACAAGGTCGGAGGGAATTATCCTCATCCTTAGGCTTACAAGTTCTGAAACCTTGAATGCTTTTAAGTTTATATACAGAGCAAAGCTAGTTCTGGTTCATAAAAACTATTCTGCAAGCAAAGAGCCAAATTCCTTATGGAGGTTGTGAGTTTAACATATTTTCTAAGTTAAGTCTCCTTTGAACCTGAATTAAGTTGTACTTTCTAAAAGAACCCATGAACATATGATGGGCTGTAAAGTAGAAAACAAATTATTAACATACTCTTGCAGTTCTATATGAAATAGCTTGAAACTTGGAACCAATCTGGACAATTATTTGCTCTAAGGGTAAATCCTGCATGAGTGATGTGCGGGCAAGAGGGATGTGGGGTACAAGGATGTCAAATGGGTGTGTAACCTAGAGCATTCGGTGACCATTTGGAGGACTAGGTTTTTGATGGTCTAATCTGTGTTGCAAAGATAGTTGCTATGACCATAGGAAATTGGTGGGAATATAAAAGTACTGATACTTGAACTTGGCATAGGAGAAAGACATTAGACTTATTTACTTTGAAATTCTGACACCCTTTCTCACCTCTTTCCACTCCACTCCCTAAGCCCAAAATATAATGATGCCAGAAAAAGTTTCTTAGTCAAAAATGTAAGGTTGATATGTACAGACTCAATTACATAAGCCTTATTCTTTTTAGTACATGTGCTCTTATTATCTGTATATATAGGAAATATTATTCTCAAAATGATTTATGTGATCATGAGAAAGTGAACTATTACTAAAAACAAACTCCCAAGAATGAAATAGGGGCTGTTTATTGTGTTAAGCATGTATATATATATATACTAGAGGCCGATGCACAAAATTCGTGCAAGGAGCTCAGCCCTTGAAGCCATGGCTGCCTTGGCCCTAGCAGCCCCTCCTGCTGCCACGGGCCAGCCTACTGGTCGGAAGGTCCATCTGCCATCAGGTCTAAGTAGCATATTAGCTCTTTATTATATAGGATTTGGCCACAAGATGGCCCTCTAATTCCATTTCACAGTTACAGTAAGTAGTATGCAAAGTGCCATTATGTGAGACACTGCCTTTTATCCCAATACAGGAGACAATGTATGTATGTATGTATGTATGTATAGGGTATGTGATTACAGTGATGACTTTTCTAGGCCCCTTACAGCTCTAATGAATATGTGTGCAGAAGTTAACTTACCTCTTCCCTCTGGATATAGAATTCAGAATTTCATGTAAGAGCCATTCATGCCAAGGTCTGGATGTTTTAGCTCTTATATTTACTGGAAAGAAGGAAGATGGCAGAGCTTCCATAGATAAAACTTTTTTCCCCAATTCTTGCTACCTTTTTTTTTTTTTTTTTTTTTTTTTTATGATGGAAGAAAATGCACTGACTGCAGAGTATCCATCTTGACAGTTTGTAAAATCAGATGTGGACATCCCTCTGATCAGGGGTCCAGCTCACAAATTCCTCAGCTGAGGGATGCCCAGCTGGCAGCATGCTGCTCACATCTGCATCCTTAAACCCCTTCTGTTCTCCCCTCAGCTGGCCCCTGTGTTGTCTCCAACACTGTTTGTAAAGCTCTCTACCATTTTGCAGCTCCCAACTTTGGCAAGCAGAACACTTGAAAGTCCTGGCTCTCTAAAGAATACCAGGTGATTGCTAAATTGAATCCCATCTTGCAAACTATGAACTTTTCCAGGAGAAAAGTCATGCAATCAAAAATTATAACCACAAGCACATATACTTCTGAAAAAAGCAAGCCGGTTGGTGTTGGAACTGTCTGTGCTTTCACTAACACTCGCTTTTGTTCATGTACCTGACTGCCTGTCAGGGCTCACTAGCAGCAGAAGACTGAAGTTTTCAGAAAAATCTGACAGAAAACCAATTGAGAAAATTAAAAACATTAAACGATTTCCCCTTCCGTTGAGGAAGAGCTCTATTGTATGATTATTCACATCTGTTGTACATTAACATTGCCAAGAACTGATGAATTTGACCTAATGAGTTTTGCAGAAGAGATGAGTAATGAGGTCACTGACAGGTAGAGAAGGATATTTCCAGTCAGAAGGGTTTGTTTGCCTTTCTGACGACATTTCCTCTACATCATAGCATTGTCATCTCTGCAGTCAGAAAACAGTATGGGCTAGGGGATACCATCAGTACACAGTTTAGTTAATAAGACCAATACAGTCAAGGGTAGAGGACCATCCTTAGAGTAACATGACAATGATGTCTGTAGGGGTCCCTACAACCTGCCTCTAGGACTCACTTCTTAGTCCTGGGGTCGTTTTTCCTGTCCAGCAGGTTGCCTTTGGTACCAGGGATTATAAACTTCAGAAGAGCAGGTATCTCACTAAGAAGTTTAAAAATTCACTTTCATTTTTCTATTTAATGTTCAATTTAATCTGCAAACGCTAACAGTGTACCTGGTAACAATGTACCTTGACCTCCTGGTTCATGGGTTGACAAATCAGCCACTGGGCCACACTAGCTGGGCCAGACACTCAATTTTATTTATTTATTTTTTAAATATATTATTTTTTATTGATTTTTTACAGAGAGGAATGGAGAGAGATAGAGTTAGAAACATCGATGAGAGAGAAACATCGACCAGCTGCCTCCTGCACACTCTCAGTGATGTGCCCGCAACCAATGTATATGCCCTCGACCGGAATAGAACCCAAGACATCTCAGTCCACAGGCTGACGCTCTATCCACTGAGCCAAACTGGTTTTGGCAGATACTCAATTTTAATGTGCCCAGTAAAATATGGCTGATTTATATTATTGGGGAGCTGCCCCTCTGTGTCACATAATAGGCCTGCTCTATTGGGCAGTAATAAAAAGGTGAACTCTTCCGGTCTTTTTAGGAATGAGCAGTGCTGGAGTCAAGAGCCCAGTGAGCTAGTCTTGGCCTGCAAGTGTTTTTTTGTCTTTACTCTTGGATAATGCCCATTGGGTATTATTTCCTACCATGTAAACACACTGCAACAGTCAGATATCTCGATGTGCTAGGATTCTCTCTCTCTCTCTTCTGAAATTAAACTGTGTGGAGAAATATTTATCTCTGTACCCCTGGTATTTGGTACCCCAAAGGTAGTTGAATGAATGAGTGGAGTGCACAATTCTTGGATTACTGATTACACTATTCTTATTTTAAACTATTTGATTTAGCTGAATGGGATCAGAAAACTAGAAAACCAGTAATACTACTCTAAAAGGCATTAATAACTAACTGTACCAGCATGTTTGCTAGAGTACAAGTGTTCTGAGGTAATCCTTCAAAATAATTTTTTGGGGCCTAGCTGGTGTGGCTCAGTGCTTGACATTGACCCATGAACCAGGAGGTCATGGTCAGGGTAGTGTCTGGGTTTTGAGCTCAATACCCAGTAGGGGATATGCAAGAGACAGCCGATCAATGATTCTCTCTCATCATTGATGTTTCTATCCCTCTCTCTGAAATCAGTAAAAATGTATTTAAAAAAGAATTTGTTGGTATCTTATTTTAGCTTAAAGAAAACAATTCCCCTTTCTCCCTTCTCTCGGGGTTAACCAAAGTACCCAAACTTAGGCAAAGCTCAGCCCACTTGACAAATAAGAATTATAAATGGCAAATTGGTGGATTGTTGAATGTGACGTTTTAATATATAAAGAGTAAAGTTCATGGGTTAGAAAAGACTTTTAAGTTTTGATAAAAAAAATATTTGAAACCATTCTGATTTAAATAATACTATCCAAATCTTGGAGAAATTAGCAGGAAGAAAACCAAAAAAACTCTGCAACTATAATAAAAAAAAAGGTGACATTAGAATTGTTATTATGTCTCCAAAAAATCAGAACAAAAATCTTGTCATTTCACAAAAGAAGTGCTCCAGCCTGCCCCAAAGGACACATTGACACCCCTCCCCCCCAATTCACTCCGTTTCGAAGTACATGAGTCCCCAGGGGCTTCAGAGTGCTGGCTACCAAACCCCATTAGCTGGTAATACTTGGCTCTCACTTGGGTGAACAGGCAGCTGAGATGAGAGGTGTGTTTAACAGATAGTTCTTCCTCTGAAGGGATCTAGACATAGGGGATGAAGGAGGGAATAGTGTCTGATTGACAGGTTTAGAGGAGAAAGCCAGGGGCTTTGGGTTTCCTGCAGTTTACCAAAGTGCAAAGGTTTATTAGGAGAGGTTGAAGTCCTTTCAAAAGGCTCTGTTTCTTTAAAATAATAATAATAATAATAATAATAATAATAATAATAAAAATACACACACACACAAATTATATATATACATATATACATACATATCTATATCTATATATATATATATATTTTTTTTTCCCCCTCCCTGATTTTAGAGAGTAAGGGAGAGGGAGAAAGAAACATCAATATTGAAAGAAAACCATTGATTGGCTGCCTTCTGCATGCCCTGCACTGGGGATCGAGCCCGCAACCCAGGCATGTGCCCTGACTAGGAATTGAACCATGATCTCCTCGTTCATAGGTTGATGCTCAACCACTGGGCCATGCCACTCAGGCAAGTCTCTGTTTCTTGTGTTGTACTTTCAAATAGTAGACAAATAACTCTTTCTTTTTTTTTAACTACTCATAACACTTTATTTTTACTTTGTACAAAATACAAAAATGCAATCCAAAGAGTACAGAAGACCAGTAGCGACAGGCACACTGCACAACAGCAAACCTTGTCTAGCAAGACATTAGTTTTTAAAACTTTATTTTAGTGAATACGTGCATTATATAAAACAACAACAACATCAAAAACACAAAGAGGCTAGAGATTTCGCTATTTCTACTCCCCCCTAAATTACACTTACTATCAAGACTTTGGATAAGACCAAAATAAAATTTAAAAAGCCAATAATACTTTTTTCCCCATAAAAATGTAAAAGCTACAATAAACTGTCTTTTCCCCCCATCACACTGATTCAATGTCTTCTGCAAAGCCATACATTAAACAAAACAAAACAAAAATCCTGAACTGGACAGTAAATACTCAAGAGGGTTGTTACCTAGGTAACCACTCAGTAGTTTAAAGACTCTTTTAAACATTTGGAAGCCCTCTAGTCATTGCTCAGTACAGTGTTCCAGCCATCATGCCCTTTTTCCCACCTTTCACACGCCTTGGAATAGAAATGCTTGCATCATTGAGTCTCTGTTCCTAAGAACTAGTTTGGAAAAAAGAAAGTAATGTAAAAAAATATTTAACAGAACTATGAGAGATGTAGGCAAGGAGTCTTCTCTTCATAGCAAAGTTGGGTTTGCTTCGCATGGCTTCTTCTGTAGAACCTTTCAGGGCTTGTTGATCTGCCCCATGAATAAGAAGGCACCTACAGAATTGAAAGAAAACAACGCATGACTATAAAAACAGTTTTGTTTTGTTTTTAAAAATAAGACGGAAGGCACATTTAAGGGAAGGTCCCTGGGATGAGTTTAAGTTATGGCTCTCAACAGAACTTTCTGCAATGATGGAAACGGTTTATACCCTCACGGGCCAGGATGGCAGCCATGAGTAACATGTGGCTACTGAGCTCTTGAAATATATATTTTATGCGATGTTATGAAATAACATTAAATGAGTTAAAAGTTGAAGTGAAATAGCCACATGTGGCTAGAGATTAGGCCGCACACTAATTATGACACTGAACTTGCAATGAGACAAGAGGATAAGGAACTAGCTTATATTATTGATTTAAAAAAGGATAAGAGTTAAATGTATTATTTCTACTCTGTGCCAACATGAAGCCAACCTTTCCACAATGACAATATTATTTATTGTTCAGAGTTGTACTAGGGGATAGGAACTACTGTTACCCTTAAAGATGGAGCTAACGTTTGAACCAATGACTCACAGAGCCAAAATCCACTGAATTAACAAATCTCAAGTTCTAACCATGGAGTGGGCTTACAAAGGTTGATGACATCTAGCTTCTTGTAAAATTTTACTGCATTTGTTTAAAAGAAAATCAATAGATGTTAAAAATGGCCCAAAGGTGGCAGAGCTCTCTACATGTTAAAAAAACAAGTCGAAACAAAACAACACAAACATACAATCTTGTCTTTGTTTAAAAGATTCCATCACACTCTATAAGCACAGTCTGATTTTCCTCTCTCTTTAACGCGTGTGCTTATATTTTGAAGTGCTTGCGGTTGTTGCCACATGGGAAATAGACTAAGAGCAGCACCACTGGATGTAACCACAATGTCAATCCACCTTTCTGAATTCTAACTTGTGGCCGATGGAAGAGGAGGATCACTTACCTGTAGGATTATGTCGGATGAAAAATAGAAAAGGTCTGTCCACTATAAACCAGGGAGGAGATGACCTTGCAATTAGAATGGCAGCTGTGGGAAGAAAAAGAAACATGTTGTGCACCCAGCAAGGCAGCTGGCCCAGTGGAGCCTTGATTCCAGTGTTTGGGGACACACTTAATTCTTGGATGTATCACTACAGGCCCAATTGGTCCCCATTCATGAACAGCTACCATAGGCTAGGCCCTTTGCATGTACCGTCTCGTTTAGTCTACACGAGCACCACCTTTAATAAAAACACTCACTCTTTGTAGGGTTTCTATGGGCTTTAAGTGACACAAACAAATTATAATGATGGTTTGTTCACCATCATTAGTGGCTGCTTTTTTTTTTTTTATTCCATCTGCCTTTCTGATGAAGGCAGCTGGTCCCTTCAGCCTATTCAAATTCCTTCTGCATATCAAAGTCCAGCTTCGTGCTCAACTTCTGAGTCTGTGCCTCTTTCTCTGGCACGATCTAGGTTTCCCTCCAATTGGCAACATAGACCCACTCATTGGGAACTAATGTGTTGTCTCCATCACATCTTGGTATAGACATTGGGCTGAGGAAGCAAACTTCTTTAGTTAAACAGTCTTAGACATGCTTACTCTGCCATGCTTACCAACAGTGGCTTCAGTTTAATAAGCCCGTGGTAGTGCCAGGCATGACTGCCCCATGCTTGCTACACTGATCCGGTCCTCTTGTTCAAGCCCCAGAAAGCATCCATGACCTGGGCTTGATATTTACAAAGAAAACATCTGCAGCTGTGTTGGGATAAACCACTCAACCCACCAGGGTTATTAAAAACAACTTAATAGCAAGTGTTATGGACTAAATCGAATACCCTCAGAACATATACATTGAAGCCTTAATCTCCATCGTGACTGCATTTGGACATAGAGTCTTGAAGGAGATATATACTTAAATAAAGGCAAGAAGGTAGGGCCCTAATCTAATAAAACTGGGGTCCCAATGAGAAGAGAGGGTGACACACAGAGAAAAAACCTTTGAGGACACAGTGAGAAGGCGGATATGCACAATTGAAGGAGAGAGGACTGGAGAGAAACCAGCCCTGCCAACAACACCTTGATCTTGGGCTTCAGCCTCCAGAAGTGTGAGAAACAATTTCTGTTGGACTTGTTACGGCAGCTCAAGCAAACTAATACAGCAGAGCTGGGCTCCATGAGGCTGTGACCTGGGCAGCTATGCAGGGCCCCACACTCACAAGGTCCCTGCACGTGGTGTAGTGTCCTGCTGCTGTTGTCTCAAACTCTCCATCAGTTTTTGATCAAGGGGCTCCCTGTTTTCATTTTGCAAAGAGCCCTCTAAATTGTGTAGCCAGTCCTGATAGTTATGCTGTTGGCAAAAATGGGTCAATAACTTTGGAAAAACTTATATGCCACTTATAATCACCCAGGAAAGGCAGGAGGCATTTAAAAAAAATGCCAACCCCTCTTATTCTAGGTCTTTGTTTCAAATGCTATTTTAAAGGAATAAGTATTAAAAGCTTAGTTTAGAAAGGCAATAACATGTCTACGGTGGATATACATGGTACTTTCAATGACCAGAAATGTCTGACCCAGTTACAAGTGCAACTGAGATATGGTTCACTTTATGCGCTCACAGGGCTTGCTCATATCTATTCAAGCAATCTCAGGTGGAAAATCAAGGGGCAAAAAGGAAACAACCTAAGATTGTTCCATTTTCTCCTTCATTATGTGAGCTGTCGAGGGGAAAGCAGATGTTCAAATGATTGAGAAAGGCTGCACAGCAATGCTGCTCCAATCAGCAGCTTCATGCTAGTCCTTCGCTTCGTCCTGGGTAAACCCCATTGACTCGTTTCCTATGAGTTAAGTGCATGATGTTATGATTCTAACTGAAGATGGGTCTTCTCTGCCAGGAGAAGCCAGAATACGCTCTGTCCTGCTCAGAGCAGGTCTCAGCACACTGCTGTGCTCAGGCCAAGTGTGGGGACAGATCCTGCCTTCACCAAGTTTTGTAGAAACAGCCAGGCCCTTTGGCTTGCATCATCTCTGCTGCTTTGTCGCTGCAATGGCAGAGTTGAGGAGCTGCTTTAGAGCTGGTAGCGCCCACAAAGCAGAATATACATCATTTACAGAAACTCTTGTCCTGGAGGAATTTCTCTCATTGAAGTGCTTTCGCAATGTTTCCCAAAGTGTGGTACGCGTACCCCCAGGGGTACGGGAAGAGTTTGGTAGGGGTATGCATTGCACCGGAGTTTGGTGGGGATATGCACTGCACCGTGCTTAGCTGCGCCTAATTCTACATTCTCATGAGTACGAGGGGTACTCAGCATTACGAAAATTATAGAAAGGGTGCACCTATCTCAAAAGTTTGGGAAACACTGCATGAAACAGACTCGGAGGCCCATGGGCACCGGTCCTCAATCTGTCATTTCCCGCTGTGTCCGGACAGTCACCCCACAGCACCTGACCGGAAGTCCACGAGTGAGCTGGGGATGCCCATCGCCCTTCACCCCTTACCCCCGCACCAGGACCAGCCCCGCCAGGACCCCGGCTTACTGGTGACTGCTGAAGCTTTGGTTCCGTCTTCACTGACTTCAATTTTTGCTTTTTGCAAGATGTGAGAAATGTGAAGGCTTTCTGACCCTGTTTCCAGAAAATAAGACAAAAAAACAGCATTTGTTTGCTATGCAGACCATCTGTGTAGCTGGAAAAGGAACCTCAGCCATGGCCAATTCCAGTCCTTAAAACGTGTCAGAGAAGAAGCGACCTTTCACAGTCCTGGCGACCGAAGGCTGTAGGAAGCCTGCCATCTGCCGTGTCTGCTCTGAGACCTGAGATATCACTTAAGAGGAGGGAGTCCCAGGCCCCAAATACGTTAGTGCTGCTAGCTAACTCCAATCACTGAGAATCTCATAAACAATAAAAAGAGCGGAGCTTTAAGGAGCAAGCCAACATTATTTTTACACAGAAGCAGCAAGCCAACATTATTTTTCACTTACAAATGCCAGATCCAGGAGGGATTTCAGATAGCATTGACATATGGGAAAACCGAGGCCCATAGTGTTAAAAAAAAAAAAAAAAAAGTCTGCCTTTAAATCACATGGCAAGTTAGTGGCAGAGTAGGTGCTGGCTTTTCACAACAAAAACCACTCATCTCGTGGGTGTATTAGTAAGAGAAGAGGGTCAAGCAGGAGACCAGTCAGACTGTTGTGAGGGCCAGACTCAGAAACGCAGTTTTGTCCCTGGAACATTCTAGTGAATTCACTTTCCTTCTCAGCAAACCTTACCATTCCTGCAACCCCCACTGGGGGCAGCTTTCAGAGGCAACACAAACAGGTTAATGGTAGCCTTGACTGGACATGGATCAATATGCAAAGGGAACTAGTGCTTCTTGTGTCATCTGGTTTTATTTCATTTTAAATTTATTGGGCTGATATCTCTATATACATATATAAAAACATAATATGCAAATAGGCCAAACAGCAGAACAACTGAACAACTAACTGAACAGCAGAACAAATGGTCGCTATGATGTGCACTGACCACCAGGGGGTGCGCACGGAACATGGCTAGCGTTGGCAGCAGGTGGCAGAACACAAAACATGGAGGGTGTTGGCTGCTACCGGATGGTGAACCAGGTGAGCGGGGTTGTCAGACCAAGGTGGGTGCCGATTGCTGTAATTGGGGCAAGCCTCCGGTGGTTACTGAAAATTCTTTGCTCTCACACGTCCCAGTTCCACCTGGCACTTGCACTTGCTGCCAGCACCGGAGCTGCCAGGGCCCCGTGTTGGCCCTAATTGTTCGGTGCAGTAAGTGGTTGTGAGCAGCAGCTGCTAGCCCTGATCACCCTTCAGTGCTTCTCCAACTCCCCCTGCTCCTGAGGGGCAACTGGGACTGGCAGCCACCTCTCCACCCACTGCTGGCACCAGAGCCACTGCTTGCACCCACTGCCAGTGCCAGGCACCAGTCCCAATCACTTTGTGCCATCAGCAGGTACAAACTGTGGCTGCTGCCCCAATCGCCCCTCAGGGCTTCTCCACCTCCCCCTGGTCCTGAGGGGCGATTGGGGCAGCAGATGCCGCTCGCACCCACTGATGATGCTGGCCATGCTTGTACCATGCTTGTAGCTCCACACCAGCAGCAGGTGCAAGTGGGGCCAGTGCTGTCAGCGACTGGGAGCGGTGGCAGCGACTGGGAGCAGTGGGAGGGGCCAGGCAAGGGTGAAGAGGATGGGCCAAGACCTGCCCCTATGCCCACCGTAACCTTGTGACCCACAGTTTCTTTCAAGGTGCACGAATTCATGCATTGGACTCCTAGCTAGTTAATAAAATTATGTAGGTTTCAGGTGTATAATTCTACAATCCACCAACTGTACATTGTACTGTGTGCTCACCACCCCATCTGGTTTTAAATTGGCTGTACCGATGCTTGACTCTAATGTGACTGATGGTGAGTGAGGGGCCCCTTTGCAGGGCCATGTCACCTGCAGGGTTAAACAGAAGGTCTCAGGGGAATTTGGGGTGCCTGGTCTTCCCTCTGAATATCTGTGAACTCCCTGGGGACACTAAGTAGCATTTAGGCTGCACAGGCTAACCCTGAAGGGAAACGTGCAGATTAAAACTGTGCTCCTCAAGTGTGTTTGGGCTGAGGAATTGGGTAAAGCAAAGACTCTTGATTCAGTAGGTCTGAGTTGGACCCAACATCACGTGTTTCAAACAAGCTCCCAGGTGATGGGGCCGCCTCTAGACCAGGATGAGTGTCTGGCTAACAAGAGGAGACCATCAGGGCAGCCATGGCACTGCAGCTTCCCCAGGGGGGGTCAAGTATGTCGCCGGGACAGTGTTCACTAGCAGGTCAAGTGTTCACTAGCAGGCAGCTGAGGCTGGTGATGAATGAATGCCTTTGCACTCAAGGGGAAAAATACAAAATGGAGTGCAAGTAGTATTTAAGCCATGACTTTGCTATGGGAGGAGGTTGCTATGCCCCAAATTAAAAAAGACAAAGGAATGACCAGTCAGACTTAGCTCCAGGAAAAGGTACCTATGTGGGCTAAGAAGGGATGTCATATCAGATGTGTCCTAGAAGTTCTGGCAAAGAAAAATTCTAATCGGACTCCTTTGAATTTACATAATTTCAGGTTGATGGGCATGAATTTCCAAAATACATATCTGGATAGTGTGCATGCCTGCTGTTGTTTGGTGGGAATAAATATTTGAGAGCCCCAAATATCTTGATTTTTCAAACAGAGGAGACAAGTGTGCATTTGAAAAAAAATAACAACTAATATCTAAGGGCAAATTTTTCGGTAATAGAGACAATACACAAAGTACTTCTTTGCTTGTGTAAAGTTACGTGGGGTTCACAGGAAAAGTACACGTGAAATGCAGGGATGAGTGACATGCTAATTGAAATGACTAAGGGTCAACAGCAACACTGGGCAATATATCAAATTAAACCTTGGAGAGTTTTAGGTCAACACACTCGTTAATTTTGACCTTATCTTTCTGAACAAATCAGAGACTCAGTATGTAACAAAGTCTTTAAGTTTAAGAATATATTTTAAACTGAACATACTTGTTATTTTAGCAAAATTTGCCTTTGACGGATCAAACATCTCGGTGATGCCAAGAACTTTCAGCGGCTCCTTTAGATCCATTTCTGCTGTGGCCGTGAACCTAACGTGAAAGCAGAAAATAGGAGGAAAAATCACTGGGCTATGAATGATATAAAATGATATAATCAGTGCCAGCGGGAAAATGTTTACAAACAGCTTATTTTTAAGCCCTCTCTGAACACCAATCTAAACTGCATTGTAAATCTCAATCCCAAGGTACTTAGAGAACAACTCATCCCTCAGGCCCTCAGCTGGTGTTAGCAGCACATATAGTAACAGCAAGTGCCCCTCTCTCATCCTCACATGCAACAGACTCCCCATTCCAGTCTCAGGGAGACCCACAGGAGCACCTCTCTGTGTGGATGGGAGATGCCGGGTGCTGACAAGTGTATACACGCTGCAATGTCTACAGTCCTTCCCCACATCCAACCAGAGAGCCATCATCTTGGCTACCGTGAGAGCCACCATCCTCACAGGGATTGGGGATGGTCAAAAGAGAGGAGATGCATTCCTGCTGGTTCATGGAAAGATCCTGAAAGCATCTCAGGATGTTAAAATGAGAGCAAACACTGGGAATAGGTGTCATGGTATTATGCTTGGGTGTAATACTGGTTTCTTGAATATGTGTAGCTATCTGGCCTTATAGCACCCACATGTCAGCTATTCAATGTGTTTTCTGGGGATATTTTTCGAGATTTGATCACATCCTGCTGTGGGAGAGCAACAGGGTAGGTGAACGGATTCTCATCACAGATGGGTAGGAAAGGCAATTAGCCATCTTACGTAACAATAGACAGACATGTAAATTGACTGTACCTTTGCTATGCCCACAGACAATCAGAATAAGTGTGCAAATTAACCCAACAAAGATGGCGGTTAATTTGCATATATAAGCACCAAGTGACTGGGGGCAGGCAGGACACTTGCATTGTTGCCATGGTGATGATGAGGTGCTTGGGTTGGAGTGGAAAGGCAATGCCAGCAGCAGGGAAAGGAAGGCCCATTCTAGCACGAATCTTCGTGCATCGGGCTTCTAGTTAATTGTAAGTGTAATTTACCAACAATGTCACCATCTCATTCCTTTATACCAAGCATTGCCTATGTAGAGGCTTATTTTACAACAAAAAAATGATCTTGGAAAGATTACTAACACTTATTATCAATGTATTTCTCTGACTTTTTAATTCAGTGACTGGAAATTAGAAGCCATTAGAATGGGAAATTACCACCATGAGGTATGGGTGGTTAAAAACCCTAGAGATAGGCCCAACAATTACGTTAAAAGTTCATTAAAGGAAGACATCATTGCCCTCTTTACCATCTAGGCAAAACAAGGCATTCTCTGTTAGAAATTCAGGATTCAGACAGAATCTGAGATGACTTTTCCCTTGGATTTAAGTCTGAACAGCCCAAATTCCATCTGTCTTATACTTTCAGGGCATAACAGAAAAACTGCCCTAGATACTAATGTGTGAATTCTGCCTGGTGGTTTCAAAATATTTCCTTACTATCTACCTTCTGGGCCTTGGTCTTCAGTAACTTCCAGCTAAAACATAACTAAAATGAAGCTCTTTATCAAAGAACAGAACACTACTAAACTTTACTATAATTTCATCATACTAATATGATGACATGCATGTGTTTTTCAGTTTTTTGAACAAATGAAACATGTTTGGAGCTTGGGGTTTTGTGGAGGCTCTGAGGCTATCTGCCTTCTCTCTACCACTGTCATTAGCTGGCATTCCAGAAGCACGGGAATAACAAACTTTCCCACAAGCATAGCCTTGCATTCTGATCATGTGATTTCTGCATAATAAAGTGGACTTCAGGATAGGCCAGATTTTAGCCTCATGTTGCCTGGTGTCTGGCACAATCACCATCAACCATCAAGAATGGAACACTTCCGTTGTTTTCTCCTTCAGGTAAAGGAGCCACTTACTTGGGCAAGACGACCTGCACCCTCTTGGGCACCATCATGCTGGTCCAGCTGTCTATGGTCTTGGTGCTGATGTGAGGGATGATGGCTGAGAGTGGGGTGGAGCTCTCGCTCGGCAGCGCAATCAGCATGCTGATGCTCTCCCCGTGGTAAGGCAGTTCAATGAAGTTGTACCATAAGCCATTGGGGGTGCTTGCTGACCCTAAAGAAATCAGAGGCAGGTTCAGTAGGCCCTTGATACTTCCAAACGTGGTGGGAGTGACTGTTGGTCACCACCGTAGAGTCACAAGAAAGACAGCAATGCAAAATAGCTTCCTTAGGAAGACAAAGATAAGGACAATTATTTCTTCCTTCCATTGTAAAAAATTCCTTTCTTTAGTCTAAACAGAATGCCTTTGGGTGGCACTAAAATTACATTTATTCTGTTGAGGGGAATTTAGGTCATAAGGCACTGAGAAAATAGTGGTTTGCAAGAAGTTGATCCTTAACATATGAATTAAGAAATGATTTTGAGCTGCCTGAGAAGGATTCTTTTGCCCAAGACTACTCGTGCATGTTGAAGAGAAGGGAGGGAAGGAATAAACAGCTTCCATTGTTTAGGGCCCAATCGGTGCCAGCCCATACCAACCATTTCCACACAGTTACAATCACCATAAGGCAGGTATAAGACATCTGTTACCACTAGGGAAGCTACCATTAGAGGAATTAGGTAACTTGCCAAGGGATGCATGGCTAAGAAGTGGAGCACCAGGACTTGGGGTCAGAATGTCTAATGCCAAAGACCATCTTCCTACTTCACTACCCTGATTCTCTGCTCACTCTTCATCCATTCTAGTAACTATCACTAGGGCTCTTAGAAAATTTATGGTACTTGTGCTTGCTAATAACAAACCAAGAATGGCTTAACCAGTATTTGTCAAAATGTCATGTAGAGAACTCTTGCAAGATGCTCAGTGGACAAACTGGGGTCCACACCCCGTGAGTTTAGAAAGCTCCCTGGACCATTGCTTCTTGCAGAGAATATAATACCAACATTATAAAGGCTCTGAGATATCCTGAAGAAAACTGTTCAACTCTACTTATCCCCAGATCTCCCAAACTAATCTGTTCTAACCCTTTTATCCCATGTAAAATATGCAAAACACTTAGCACCTGAGCAGCATGCCTGAGCATCTCGGATTAGAGTGAATAAAAGTTTTGTCACGATGGGCACTGGCCAAGAAGCCCAGCTCATGGGGACGGGCCCAGAGAGGCTTCCAGCTCCCCGGGGAAAATCTCCCACAGGGCACTTTAGGATCCCATGAAACCTCTACATTAGGCATGTACTGAGTTATGAAAATAATGTGGTGAATGGAAATTTCTAGACTTAGAGTGGATTTCTGAAAAGTTTTATTAGACATATCTCAAAATTTTTAAGAAGAACTTGGTGACCTCGGTGAGATTATTTAACCTCTGAGTGCCTCTGAGCATGGAGGGTGGAGATACCAGTGCATGAGATCTGGAGTTACCGGACCTGGATTCAAATCTGATACACACTAGCTCTTGGATTTGGGCAAACTCGTTATCCAGGGGTTGTTGAGATAATTAAATGTGAAAAAAAAAATATATATATATGTAAGAGACTCAGCAGGGCCTGACCCAAAGTGGGTGTCCACTGAGCACTGGCCCCCTCTTCCTCCTTCTCTAAATGACCTAGAAGGACATCATATTTAAGGAAAAGAGAAAAGAGAAAGTGATTTCTCTCATGATTATCTTTTCTTTGGGGAAGACCTTTGCCAGTCACTGCACTGGAGATAGATAATATCCACATCAGGTCTCCAGAGATGGGGGAAGACAGTGAACTTGTCTTTGTTACATAACAAACACTTTTAACTATAAAATGTGATGAAAACAGTGAAGCAATCAGAATGACTGACACGACAGGGTGACACTGCAGGTTCCTCTTAAGAAATAAATATATGGCAACCTGTGCATGCGCAGGCTCACGCTCGCCTGGGTTTGTCCTGGGGCTACCTACAATTCAAACCTGGGGCCCTCATCTCCACTTTTACCCTGCATAACACAATGGTCTCAGCAGAAACTGAAAAATCCATGGGAAAGTGAGAGAAAAATCACTTCCTAATAATCCCTTTAATCCTCAAAGAAAACATTAGGTCCCTTCTCTGGCAGAACTAATTTTTAGAAACTGAAATTTGGGAAGCAGTTAATAAATGATTACCCCAGGGCGAGGAGTAAGCACCTGGAGGTACTCATTAACCACTTCTAGAAGTGTTTAATGTTCAGATAAGAATTGAGGCCATGAATAATAAAAACTTATGAGCTAAGTGTGCTTGTGGCAAGGAGACAGACTATTTTCACCAGTTAATCCAGCCACCACTGGAGACATCATTAACTAACCATTTGACATCCAGTCCCTCATGTCTGCCCCCGGATTCCTTTCTCCCTGGCTCTGCTTCTGTTTCTGATCACAGGAGCTGGTGACAAATGTCAGCGAGGACCCCTCAGAACAAACCCCTTCCATGCTTATCTTTACTTGGCGGCTTGAGGAGCCAGGAGACAAAAATAACATGAATCCTCTCCTTCCACTCGGTCCCTCAAGCACTGCTTTCACAGTGCCGCCTTAGGGAGGGCAAGCGCAGAGGTCAGAGACATGAGATCTGGAGTTATAAGACCTGGGTTCAAATCCTGGCTCTGACACATACTAGCTCTTGGACTTGGGCAAATTCCTTATCCAGGTCTTAGTTTATTTACCTGTGCAATGGGATAGCAGTGCCTACCTTGGAGAGCTGTGAAAACAAAATGAGAACATATTTGCACAGTGCTCAGCACAGGGGCTGCACGAAGCAAACACTTGCATCTACTGATGTCAGCAGTTTTGTAAAAACACTTCACTTCTTGAGTGTTAGGTTGCTGCGCAAGCAGTTGAAACAGAATTGATCCCCCAAGAGAAATCCTAGTAGAGCACAGCTCCTAGGCAGGAAGAGTCAGACAGAAAAAGGGTATTTGGGAAGCTGGTGAGGGGCAGGGTCCCAGACGGCTTCCCCTTAGTGTTCTGCCCGAGGCCCTGCATCCCGCAGCGCTAGGAAGCAGATGGAGCATGCTTTAATGAGGATGATCTCTGGAGAACATAACCGTGGGGATGAAGCAGGCTCCTTCATTCTACAGAGACGGGAAGATGTGAAAAGGGGAAAAGCAGCCTTTTCTCTCAGATGAGTGGTGATCAACCAAACCTTTAGTGAGAAATAAAAGGCAGAAAACCAAATATTAAAAATATTAGAGATGATTTTGGACTTTCTGTCAGGGGTGCTTTGGGGATGAGCCAGTTTTTGTGGAAAGCTCCCTGAGTGCTCCGATTCCTATCTGAAGTCCTATAAGGGAGGAAATGGTAGATAGGCTCAAGGAAAGGTGAAGAAACTCTTAACAGTCTGTGCAATCAGAACATTTTAAATATTAAATATCAGGAAAGCCTCATAGAGGAGCATTCCCCAGATTACCTTCTACTACAAGTAACTGTGGATATCCTGAGTTCTGAAGGAACTGCTCAGCTATTCTTAGTAGATATTGAAATATCTACACAAAAAGTAGGCCCACAGCCAGTTGTCTGTATTCAGGATGGAGCAAAGGGAGTTTGCACAGAGCTGATGGGGAGGGCTGATGGTTTGAGCAGCTGGGTGAGAACTGGTGCCATTTGCTGAGCTGAGGGACACGGGGCAGAGAGAACTCGATGAGTGAGGGCCACCATGCGCTTATCTATGGAACTAGATTTAATAGACGACCACAGAGAAGTAAAATGAGTAGGTGTATGAGTAGGAAGCTCAGAGGAGAGTGGAATCTAGAAATACACTGATACACACACAAACATGCATATGTATTTCTGGAATTCTTTGTGGCCTTTTTTTAAAAAAATGTAAGTCTAAATTCATAACCATAAACACAAGAAATGTGTAACTGCTTTGACTCAGCAATTCCTATTCAAGGAAATTACCTTTAGAAGTTCTGGCACAAGTATCTAAACATTTATGTACGAGAATGGTTCCTGCTGTGCTGTGTGTTATGGGGAAAAAAAGTCAGTGGCCATTTATAGGATACATTTACACCCTGGCATACAATGCAGTTAATAAAAATATCCCATTGACATCAAAAAGTTTCCCAGGTTATACTGTCTAGTGAATAAAGCAGATTATAAAATAGAAATGACGGTGTAATTCTCTGCATGTGAAAAAGTCTCACGGACACATTTCAGAGAGCCATAGGAAAAGTCTCACATGCTATCCCTGGCACTTAATAGGGGTTTTTATCTTGGGAAATGGGATTGTAGGGGAACATGTACTTTCTGCCTTATATGTGTCCAATTTGAGGATTTTTGCAGTGAGCAGGAAATATACTTCTACCACAAAAGGGTTTTTCAGACTTTTTTAATAGAAAAGTTTCTATCATCGAAGAGCTCTGCTTAACGGACAGAGTCAAGAGAATTTCCCCTCCTTCCCGACTGTCCCCCTCTCCTAATGTTACTGAGTGATGGCATCTCAGGGAAAAAAGACGGAAAGACTGATAAATGGGATGGCAATGCTTCGGCGAAGTGACCAGGAACGGTGAGGTTTGGGGAGGCCCAGGAACGTTGGGCTGGTGGCATCAGAGTCCGTGTGCATGGGTTCAGGCCGGCAGCCTGGCCTGTCTCAGCCGGGACTGCCCAGCCTGAGCCCTGGCCGGTCGTGGTGGCCAGCCTGAGAGGAGACACCGGAAAATGCGAGACCGGCTCAGAGGTCATGAAGACGAATGCCTGGTGGGGCCACCACAGACGGCTAGCTCTGTGCTCCCTGCACAGCCGCAACAGGACAAACCTGCCCTGTCCTTTGGTGAAAAGCAGAGTTTAATGAAGGGACTGCTTATACGGCATAAGCAGAGGACAGAGGAACCATTTAGGACGGCACACTGGGCTACAAATAGTTGGGCACCCTTACCGGCCTTAGGCTGGGAAGGGTGAAGGGAAGGAGGTGACCCAGAGCTTTTGGGCATGCCCTGATGGCAGGAGTTAAATAAGACCTTGGTAAAGGGAGGCCAGGCCCTGGTGACTGCAGCGAGAGGGCTGGGAAGTCAGCAGCTTAACCCTTCTCCCCTCCCTTGCCCCACAATCTGCTAGTTCGCCCCACTAGCCAACCCAGCTGGAAGCCAGAGGGCTGGCAGCCCACAGATGCAGCTTCCTGGGGGCCCCAACAGGGTGGAGAAGCGAGGACACAAATCAGGGAAGGGCCAAGCACTGCAGTTCCACAGAGAATGAAACTTTGACGATGAGGATGTATTTGCTTACTGCTTTCTGGTGTATATTCTGAGACAAAGCAGTTCTTAATGGAAAAGCTCCCAGGGACATGTCGCTTCCTCTCTGGGAATATCCTATATACTCAAGAAAAGTCGGTTACATTTACACACATATTTGAATCTTTTGGGAATGTTGGTGGAATTCTTTGCATTTTCATATTTACTACTGACTTATTTGTCTTTTTTTTTTCTTCAATAGAAACATACAGTAAATGAGGCCCCTCACTTTTTATTTTGTTAGAATGTGTGCAAAGATTGACCATAAGATAACACAGCTGCACCTGGGCTCTGAGCTGGTGGCCATGCTAGCCTTCCGCTGGAGTCTTCCTGATAGAAATTTTGGGACAAAAGAGCCTTTCCTTATTCTCAATTGCTTCACATGATATGTTTCTGCAGGACTTCTTAACTACATGTTATCTTTTTAAAAAATTATTGAGTGAATGACAACATTTTACCAGGAAGGATGATGAATAATAAATGAGAGGAAAGTGACTTTGTTTATCACATCCCTCATGCAAGTCACTCCCTAATTTAAAGAATCAGGCAGCTGGAGAAGTGTTGAGCAATGCTTGAAGCTGATACATACTGACTACACAAAGGAAATACCATCCAGGTATAGGTTGGAGTGAAAAGAAGAGTAAAGTCAATTGGACCACCAATGCTTTGATAAAATCAGGTTTAAAATGCAACCACCAGACACAGCTATCTATGCTGTGGTAATGGCAGCAGAGGTGGGCCATTTTTTTTGTTTCCTGATTGCAAAATGGATACATATTTTTAAAAATTTCAAATTGAAATAAAGAAAAAGAATCATTTGAAATACTACCTCTGCTAACATTTCTTTTTTTTTTCTTTTTTCTTTTTTTCCCTCTGCTAACATTTCATTGAACATCCTCCAACACAGGTCTCTAGAGATGTATGAATATAAAGTATGTTATACAAATGGGATGATTCAGCATCTATTGCTCTATAGCTTGTCTGAAATCAACTGTATGTTAGAAAGGAGCCTCGCGTGTGTGAACTTACCGCTTCGGAACAGAGAGAGCTGGGCTAGCATGGGCACTTGGTAGGACTTCCCGTCAGCTGCCACAAACGGACGTTTCTTTGTGTTCTCGGGCCGAAACCGTGATTTCCACAAACCCTTAAAATACAGGGCGTTGACCAGGACCATTCTGGTGAGCATGCCGTCGATAAGGTCAGGGGAGAGCAGATTGTCGATCTTACCTGTGAAGTCATGGAACAAACAAGGAAGAAACTTAGGATTGGCAGAGGCAGCTGCTGGGTCAGGAGAATGGGAAAAATCAAAGGGATTCCTAAATGATTTTGAAAAGCAATTTATTTTTTTATACCACCCTTGTATACTTCCTGATTCTTTTTCTCACTAAAAAAGTAAAGCTGAAAACATGTTAAAAAGCAGAGACCAGGAAAGACTTTAGAGATTCTCTATGTAGGGATTACTGAACTTTTCACCAGGAAATTCTTTTATACCTACACCCTATCAGCCCCATGCTTTAGAAAAATTTACTCATCCAAATAAGCTATACAGTATTTAATTATTAATTAGGTTCCCTATTTTGGCTAATAACGGGCATGTGTGATGACCAGTGAGAGGTTTTGGTCAGCATAAGATAAGCAGTTGCGCTGTTTGAACCACTGAGTTGATTTAATCACAGTCAAAATAAAGAAACACTTTATCCTGTGCAGTGTTATCAAAGGTAAATGCCTAAGTTCTCTTGAGATTTTTAGAAATGTTGAGAATTGTTTGAAATCTGTGTGTGAAGAAGAGTGGAAGTTAAAATCGGTGTCTATATTTATGGGTCAGGGATCAAGCTAGGTGCTAGTATTACAGAGATGAAAAGAAATGAGTTCTCTCCCAGAACTTCTAAGGTGGAAGGAACACTCTCTTCCCCAGATGTCAGGATGTGGGGAGGGTTCGCCTCGCTTGTGCCAGGAGTGAAGGAGCAGCCCCCTTGTCCTGGGAGACTCCGTGAAGCACAGGGTCCTGCAAAGTGTTACCTGGGCTTCACCCTTTGGATTTTCATTTAGGTTCCTTTGGCTTCATATTGGAAGATTCAGCTGAGCGTGTGTGTGTGTGTGTGTGTATGTACATATGCAAGAGAGATCACTAATACCCAAAGCTGTTAAAAGTTAGTTCAATGCAGCTTAAAAAAAAAAAAAAAAAAGAGTGCATAATTTAAATGAAAATTATAATGTAACTAAATGGCAAGCGTTTCTGAAGAAGCAAGAATGCCTAACTCAACGGAGAGATTTAAGTCATTTTAAATGAAGTGCAAGAAGATTCTGATGTACAATAAACAAACATATAAATAAATCACCAGAGAGAAGCAGAGGCAGGTTTCCCTGACAGTTTCACCATTGCTCCCTATTTCCACAAGGGGGCACCAACGCCACCTTAGCTTCGGATCTGAAGGAAAATTAGTGTTTTAAATAGCCATTTATTCATACAAGGCCGGCCTCAGTGAACAGACTGTAGGAAGGAAGTTAGAGCTCTGTGCTCTGGTGATAGCAAGCTCCTTAGAGCTGGTCCCCCACAGTGACTGTGTCTTGCCTTTGCTGGGAACATCCCAGCGCAGCCCCTCCCTGCCTTTTAACACTCCATGGTCCCTCTTGTCCACCTTTCTGAGCTTCCCACTCATCTCTCAGGAGTTTCCATAAAGCACCACCATGACATTGAGGTATTTTATTCCAGACAAATGTAATGTGTCTATCTCCCCCAACTGAACCACGAATTGTGCAAGCAAGGATCCTGTCATTCATTTCCTAAAGTCCCGCCTAGCTCTGTGTTCAACGTACAGTCAGTGCTCACTAAGTGTCTGAAGAAATCTCTTCAACCATTTTTTTTTTATTGCTAAGATAAATAAAACCTCTGATTGTCACTGGAAGGACTAAGATATTGTAAGGAGACATGAAAAAAAACAACAACACAACAAAACAGGAAAGATAAAGAAAGGCAAGAAATGCATAGCTTAGAGGCAATGAGGCACGCAGGGCACCTGCCATCAGTGACTGCCATAAACATGCGTCCATTGACCATCCATGTGTCTTCCAATACACTCACTAAACACTTACTCATTCATTCTTTTTAAAAACATATGTTTTTATTGATTTCAGAGAGGAAGGGGAAGGATAGAGAGAGAGAAACATTGGTGATGAGAATCATTATCAGCTGCCTCCTGCATGCCCCACACTGGGGATCGAGCCCACAACATGGGCATATGCTCTGACTGGGAATTGAACGGTGACTTTCTGGTTCATAGGTCGACATTCAACCACTGAGCAACACTGGCCTGGCCCCATCCATCCATAGATGCCTGTCTATCAGGTGCCACGTATTCTTTTAAATAAGAAAACAAACAAACAAACAAACAAATAAACCCTGCCCTTGAAGAGCTGTGTCCTTGAAGTGGAGGCTGACATAAGTAAATCCAGAAGAGGATAAAGCTGCAGTGGTAACAGCTACCTTGAATGAAAGCACTCAAGGATGTGAGAGCAAATAAGGGGAATCTGACCTGGTTGGCGAGGTCAGGAACGGATGAGTTCCTTGAGGAAGTATTACTTAGTTGAGCTAATGGCTATCAAAATAGCTCACACTTGAACACTTGCTAAGTGCCAGGTACTCTGCTAAATGCTGTACATGTATTATTTTTATCCTCATAACAACCTTAACATTGGTACGGCTATTCTAGTAGAGGCACATTTATTGGCTGTATAAGCTAGCCCAAGCATACACAGCCAATAAATGACAGAACTGAGATTCAAACTCAGAACATACTCTTTTAACTGTTATGCTCTTCTAGTGTGAAAATGACCAGGCAGGAACAAGGGGAAGGGAAGTATTCAGCAGATTGGGGTCCAGTGATCTAAACTCAGGAACCACAATGAGAAACATGCCTGAAAGCTGGAGTTCCCCCAAGTTTTTTCTTTGAGCTTCTTCTCTCTATTGAGTCTCGTTTGCTTCCAGTCCTGTGCCCTTAACTCTCCCTTCTATGAATAATGGTTCCCAAATCTACATTTCTACACTTCACTTTTCTCTGTTGTCCCAGACCTACCTCTCTTCCTGCGTATTTTCACCTGGAACTCCAGTTTACAAATGAACAGGTTTAAAACGCCAATGTCAGACTTGGCTCAGTCTCATGGGAAAAGAGACACAGGTAAACAAATAATCAATATGCCATGTGGCAAGTGCTATAATGAAGGGCATAGAAGAGGCACAATCATATACCCATCAAAACTGGAGAGGAGGCACCTGCTCCCTGCCATGACAGAGCAAGACTCAGGGAAGGTGAGAGAGAGACCAATCCTGAATATTAAAGGTTGCAAAGGACATCCCAGGCAACGGAGACAACAGATACTCAGGCAAGAAGGAATGAGCAGCAAAAATTTCAAAACAGACAAGGGCCAGTGCACGAGGTTTCTGGGGATGAGAGGCAGGGAGGAGAGAAGAGGGTCTGCAGGGCTGTAGTCTTGCTCTGCTGCCTGTGCCACAGGGGGAAAAAATCCCCACGAAAAGGGAAGGAAGGCAGCCGGAGTGGTGGGGCCTGCTCAGAAAGAAAAGACAGACCAGCCAGTGGGGTCTTGACCTTTGCCAACAGAAGGGCCCCTGGACTTGCAGACACGTGTTAGGATCTTAGTGTCTAACTCACGTGTTAGGATCTTAGCATCTAACTCACGCTTTCATTCACAAAGTGTAAAATCACACAACATGTTGCCCGGGGGGACCTGACCACTCACCCCGGGTTTCATTTTTAACCCACGCGTTGATGGAATCACAGGCGGAGGCTGAATCCCTAAAGTTCACGTTCCGGACTTCGCACTGAAACACATCTTTGTTCCTGGTGATAAAAGGCACTTCGATCTTAGAGCCATTGTTCACAAACATCGCGTTCGCCACCGTCACGATATCTTTATTCTTCTTGGAGACGATGGCTTTGTTGATCTTCTTTAACGTCTTACCAGCTCCTGGAGGGGAAAGGAGAACACAGGGCAGTATTTCCACAAGAATTCTGAGAAGTGATTTTTTCAAAGTATCTTCTATCTTACGGCAATAATAACAGGATAAGCAGGATAATACGAGTAGCGTTCTCAGTGTCCTCGTGTTAAGAAAAGGAGGGGTAATTAAATAAAGTACAACTGTTCATGGGTCTTAAAAATTGTTGGTGATGCTCCGAGCATCCAATCAGGCTCACTGAAGGCATTTTCAACACCTTTCCCAAGTGGACTTCATTCTCCTGGGGGACTTTCTGGGTACCAGGTCCAAAGGAAGATTGGTAAGCGCCTCAGTTATGTAGCCATGGAGAGATACATGAAAGGAATCTTCCCAACTCATTCTCTTTCTCACTTAACAATCATGACTGCTATTTCCTTTCCTGCCAAAGGTTTAACAACATGATTACCTTTTTCTACTTTGGGAAAACAAAGAATAAAATAAGCATTTGAAAGACTATAAAAAATTGGCTATGTGCCATCATCCAAGAACAATGATTTTTACTTGATGTCAGGCTCAAAAAGTAAAGGGATTAATTTTATGGCAACATAAGCTTTATTCTACACAAGCCATCGTATGCGCTCCACTCAGTTTTAGCGCATGGGAAAGAGGAGAAAGAGTTATAAGGATGCAGTGTGTTTCTACAGAGAGCTTGTATTACAGATCCTTCTCACTCACGTTGCAGAATGACACTGTCCTAAAACGCCCTGCAAGTCTTGTCACTCTGAGAGCATTTCTTCTTCTGACTCTTTAACTAAAAATGTTTTATTGATTTTGTTTGTTTGTTTTTGTTTTGTTTTGTTTTTTTGTTAGAAAAAATGGCGAAGGGAGAGAGAAAAACATTGATGAGAGGAAAACATCAACATTGGCTGCCTCCTGCACGCCCCCTACTGGGGACGGAGCCTGCAACTTGGATAGATAATTATAGCTTCACAGGAAGTTGCAAAACAGTGTATAGGGTGGTACCACGTACCTTTCACCCAGTTTCTCCATTGGTGACATTATGTATGGCAATGCCACCACCAGGAACTTGCCATTGGGACAGCCCACAGAGCTCATTCAGATGGCAGTGTGTGTGTGTGTGTGTGTTCTTCATGCAATGTTATCCCCCAGGTAGGTTCATATGTCCATCACCCCAGTCAAGACACAGAAGGGTCCCATCACCATAAGGCTCCTCGGGCTGCCCTCCATGGCCATGCACAACCCACCTTCCCAGTTGACATTGTTAAAAGTGCATTCACAGCCATAAGGCATTGAACCCCATGAAGGTGGGCAGATGGGCAATTTCTCTTCAGAGATGAGAAAACTGAGAGATCGAGGGTTTGACCCAAAGCCCTACAGCCACAGGCTGGAATCCAGCTCTCCTAACTTCCAGCACCGCAGCACCTGTGCTTTAGAGCAGATGGCTTAACCCCTGGATGGCATCAGGGCTGCTTTGCTGGCTCCTGGGGCTTTAAGAGAAGAGCCAGCAAGGGGTCCCCAGACTCCCGTCGGGCCCTGTGGCCAGAGCCCACAGCACGCACCTTTCACGCCGTATCTCATCACGGAGGTGAGCTGCGCCTTGGTTCGGCCGTCGGCTCCCAGCTGCAGCATCCCCAGCACGGACGCGATCCCATGGGGGGAGACGACGATGTTGTCCTGAGGCCGGGACTTGACAATCTGGTGGAAAACTTGGATGCCTATGTCCGAGCCAAGTTCCTCCAGAGGCTGAGGATTAAACTGGAGGCACACGGAGGGCAAAGTCACTGTGACCACGAGGAAGAGGGGGAAATGCCAAGACATGGTTCCTGTGCGCCAGGCCAATCTGAAAATTAGATTAGAGAAAGATCACTTAAATCCTCCTAAAATGGGCGCCTTGGGGGACGGCTTTGTATTTAACCAGATGGGATTTACCTTACCCAGCATAATGAATACCTTCTTTAAAAAATATATATATATATTTTATTGATTTTTTACAGAGAGGAAGGGAGAGGGATAGAAAGCTAGAAACATCGATGAGAGAGAAACATCGACGAGCTGCCTCCTGCACACCCCCTACTGGGGATGTACCCGCCACCAAGGTACATGCCCTTGACCAGAATCGAACCTGGGACCTTTCAGTCTGCAGGCTGACGTCCTATCCACTGAACCAAACCAGTTTTTAATAAAGTGAAGAAAGAACAGCACAGATTACATTGGTTTCGACTGGGCGATGGGGAGGGACAACTAAGCCCCGGACACTATTCTAATTGTTATTTATTACTCATAACCACTGTCCATCCAATTAAACCAACATTGATGGAGTGCCTACTGTGTGTCAGGCCCACATCTAAGCACTAGGCATCCAACTGTCAAAAAGGTCGGCAAGATGCCTGGTCTACTGGAGTTTCCACTCCAGAGGAAGACAGAAAAATAAACCAGGAATCAACAAAGTTGTCAGAAAGGGATCAGGGCAGGAACGAGAAAGCACAGCGATGCCAGCGAATGGCAGGCTGGTGTGGGCAAAATTAGCCAGGGCTGCTATCCAGAAAGCCTCTTCTGCAGAGGGAGCACAGGTGGCGAAGCCTGGACAGTGAGAGACCCAGCAGGGCGCTGAGCAGGGTTCGAAGGGCCTGTCAGGCAGGCGGATGGCAGGGCAGAGGCCCTGAGGTGGAGCGCACCTGGTGCTGGAGTTCAGGGTGGCTGAGACATAAAGAACTTGGAGGAGGTGAAAAGGAGGAGGGGCAGGTTCTGAGGGGCCTGCAGAGCTCGGATTTCATTCCAAGGAAGAAACCATTCACGTGGCTGTGATTATCATATAACTATACTCTGCATCCCTTATTTTCTCACATAGACATAGTCCTTTCTTAATGAAAGAATTGTTGATTAAAATAAGTTTAAGGGACATTCTTAAATTGTTGATTAAAATAAATTTAAGGGACGTTCATTCAATGGGGCAGGTATTCTCGATATGGTGATTTTGTTACACGGATATTCTCAACGATGGTGATTTTATTAAATGTGATTTCTTCCTTGATTGCCTTTTCCTGAGCTCTCTCGGGCTGTGAAATATGAGGAGTGGTACATGTGTTTATGGAAAAGCAAATACTTTCATTCAATAAGAACCTCAAGGTGGGCAGCCAGTAAAACAAAAGCAAAAATTGTGATATGGCTAATAGGTCCCTCCCTCTGGACTGGAGCTCCTGCTAAACACAAGTTTCTCACGAGGGAGGTTGAGAATGTCTGCAGAGAACAGGAGAGAGGGGAGCCTTTTAGGAGACAGGTGCCCAGGAGTGAAGGGGAAGTGAGGTTTCTGTGCTCCAGGGAAAAGAAGGGACACTGGGCTCATCAGTAGACGAGTGGATAAAAAGGTTGGTACACTAAGACAATATTATTTGCCATAAAAAAGAATAAAGTCCTACCTTTTTGCAGCAGCATGGATGGACCTAGAGGGTATTATACTAAGTGAATTAAGTCAGACAGAGAAAGACAAATGCCATACAATTTCACTTATATGTAGAATCTAAAGAACCAAATAAAAAAAACAAATAAAAAAATCAGAATTGCCCTAGCCTGTTTGGCTCAGTGGATGGAGTGTTGGCCCATGGACTGAAGGGTCCCAGGTTCCATACCTGGTCAAGGTCATGTACCTTGATTGCAGGCTCAAATCCCGGCCCTGGTCGGGGTGCATGCAGGAGGCAAACAATCAATGTGTCTCTCTCACATGGATGTTTCCCCCTCTCTCTCCACCTCCTTTCCACTCTCTCTAAAAATCAATGGAAAAATATATTTGTGTGACGATCAAAGGAAACAAACAAAAAACTGAAATAGACTCACAGATACAAAAAACAGACTGATGTTTGCCAGAGGAAAGGGAGGTTGGGGGCTGGGTGAAAAAGATGAAGGAACTGAGTACCAATGGGTAGTTTTAGAACAGTCACAGAGATCTAAATTACAACATAGGGAATATAGTCAATAATTTTTTAATAACTATTTATTGGGTCAGGTGGGTACTTGAAATATTGAAGGGAAGGGACCACACTGTAAAACACACATTTTCTAACTGCTATACAGAACAATACTGAATTTAAACTGTAATTGAAAAATAAAAAATAAAATCTTAGAGATAAAAAGGGCTTGAGAGAGAGAGAGAGAGAGGAGGGAGGGAGGGAAATTAGGGCAGCATTAAGCAAACGGGCAGTTGGTTTTTCCTCACTTTCCTTCCTATGTATGTGTCTCCTTCCCCTCTAGAGCATAGTAGATGGTCAATAAATACCGTACATGTGGGATTAAACCTGCTGGCTTATATACTTCCTATTTTTTCTAATTATTTTTCATGGCATCAAAATCATATTTATTGAGTGTGACGGGGGAAATGATTGTGTTGAGTCACTGTTAGCACCCTAAACTTCCCAAGAAGGGTAAGTTCTTTGGGCTGGAAGAGGGCTGGCAGCAAGAGCTCCCGCCTACCACCTCCACACATAGGGCCACAAGGCGAACATCATCATTCAAGGTGATGTTGCAGTTTTTTTCCACACATTTTTAAAAATTTAGAGATTCGGAGTTTCTCCAGAGCTTCACAGTAAAATAATTGGGTAAAGGCAGCCTGCTGCATTCAAAACAGCTAATTGACCTACATACGCTCCTTCTGGGGGCTTTCCTATGGCCGGTGTGGCCTACTTTGACTTTGGCACCTAGGACTGGCTCTAATACCACTACAATCTCATGATTTTCTCTCCGCCTGTTGGACATTGGGGAGCTTCCAAATCCTGATTATGGAAGCTTTGCTCATTTTATCTAAAAACTAGACACTGTGTCTGTCTTCCCTCCTTCTCTCTCTCCTTCCTTTTTTTTTCTCTCGTGATAAATTTCCTCTTTAAAATGAAATAGACCAAAAACCCATATCTATCTGTCTGTCTGTCTGTCTATCTATCTATCTATCTATCTATCTATCTATCTATCTATCTACCTACCTACCTACCTACCTACTAAGCCTAAGCAACCTTTATGACCAGAATGACCTGTCGTCAACCAGTCACTATGACACACACTGACCACCAGGGGGCAGACACTCAACACAGCCAACATCCCACTGCTTGCCAACCACCCACGGTCCATCCCCCCCTGCACAAATTAGTGCACTGGGCCTCTAATGATAAGTATAAAACAATTTGTACAATCTTGGTTACGAATGGTCAAATTTGGTGACTGGAGCCAAATCAATCTGAACTGTTGACCCTTGCATTGTAATCTATTCTGGCTTCTACCTTCAACATGCCATCGAATTTATACACCCAAGCCTCCAAAATAAATCCTTCTGGATTAGCAAATATTTGAATAAATGTTTGAATCTGCACACTCATAAAGGACATCAAATTGGTTTTGCCTCTGATAGCTTACAGTTGGTTCACTTAAATGTTACGGATTTCTGTAGAAAATTGTAAAACGGGTATAAAGGATCAGTAACAGATGGAAATTTAATAGCTCCAATGTCTCAGAGTTGACAAAGACAATCTTCTGAATAAATAGCCATCTTATTTAGCAAAATTTTGCTCGGTTATGAGGTTTTTTTTTCTTTCTAAAGAACAGTTCCATTATGAAGTGGGGGAAGGCTGCCATTGGTATTTTCCTTGGTTTCTTCGATTTGAGATTTCTGAGAGATGCTAGTGCGTCAGGACAGTGCAGAACTTGGAATCAGAGGTATTTTTTGATTGATGTTCTGGGCATCACTGCTTGCCCTCCATTTCCTAGGCTAAATGTTCACTCATCTGAACTCACGTGGCTTATGTAGATGTCTAAGATCAAGCTTTTACTTCTCTCCAAAGTTCTGTAGCTAGGAGTGGATATTGATACATGAATACTTTAGGCTCATAAAATTCCTACTACAGATACCTGTTCATGTCCACATAGACAACCCTTTACATGGAATAACTGTCGAAGTTCAGGCTTTGAAATTCTTAGCCTCTAGAAGACGGGGAAGTTCTCATTTTGGGAAGAATATAGTAACCTCCTGTTTATTTTTAAAAGAAATTACACTTTAAACTTTCAAGTAAGAGGGGAAGAATAAAGATGGTGCCCAACTGTATTACATAGCATCCACATGTTTCCATTTCTTGAATATTCTTTTCATAACAGTAAAAAAGAAAAAGATTCTTAGTTTAAGTCATCAATGGAGGAAAATCAAAATACCTGTAAATAAAGCCATGGTTACAGGCATATCCTTCCAAATGTGGGTTTCTCCTTCCCCACAAACTTCTAGTTTCTCTTCCTCCAAAGCTTTCCTTCTCAGTGTGGTGTTGGGAATGCTTTTGATATAATTGGGTACTGTTTTGAGTTTTAAACGAGATTTTAAATGCCAGATGCCAGACTCCTGGCGCATCCCCACATCTATAAATGCACCACCTGTCAATGGTAGGCAGAGAACCGCTCCCATAGACCTCATGACTTCAATTGTCACTTCTACCAGATGATGCTCAAATCCTCAGCTGAATTTCAGTGCCATACTTACAACTGTTGGCTGCATATTTTCAGCTGATTGCTCAGAACAATAGCTTGGCCTGAAAAATTCTAGTCTGTGAAATCTACCAGCCCTTATAGGGTGGTCCTTGTTGCTAGTCCTTGGTCTTGCCCATGTCCAGGCCTTTCCTTCTCCCCTTACCTTCTACCTACTAAGCACCAGAGCTCCACCAACTCCTTCCATGGCCTGTGGGAAGTTTCCCTGATTGCCCCAGATAGGGCTATTAAACCTCTTCTCTGAATTGCCTAGAATTTCCTATCTGCACTCTCATTTTTTTTTCCCCAAGTGTTTTTTTCCTCCTGCCAACTAGACTGACAGCTCACAGAAAGCAGGGTCATGGGACTTTATAATCCTACTGCCCACAGGGTCTTATTTAGGACCCTCCCATTAGTAGATACTAAACCAGAGGTTGGCCCATGGGACTGGCAGCTGCTCCAGTTGTTTGGCTTGGAATATTAATACAAGGGATTATTAAAATATTTAAGCAATTAAAAGTAAGAAAATGTCACATACCATCTAGATTTACAGTTATTCTCAGGAAAAACGAAAATGAATGGGAGTTCCAGTAACTCAGAGAGTTCTCATTCCTCAGGCAAACATCCTTCACCACAACCACTCCTCAGGGCTGGGTGCCTGCTTTCCCATAAGTTTCAGCTCCCTTCACTCCCTGTTACCATCACTGACGTCATCCCTCTAGGTTGGGAAAGCACTGTGGCCAGACCCCTGCCCTGAATGAATGTCACTCCATTGACCAATGAAAGACCAGGAGAGCCAGTCACTAAAGAACCTTAGTTTCAACCTAATAAATTCTTGTTTACAAAATAAAATAAAAAGTATTTTATATGTGACATATGAGCTAATGAGATATCTGTCAGATCTATTTACTATAACAAATAAGATATAAACAGTTTTTTGGGAAAAACACTAGAAAGACTCTTCAGGCTTCAACTCTTGGCCAGATGATTCACATCTGTTTTAGGAGCCCCAAGAGTGTCTAATAATGAAAAGTACTCCATCCTTTTCATTCTCTAAAAATGTCTAAAGTGATACATGTTATAATTATCAAGACCAAGGACTAGCAACAAGAAGGACCACCCTACTTTATTTCTTTTAAAATCAAAGGCTGTTATAAAATAAATTCTAGATATCATATAATTTTAAATATTTCTAACACATACTCTAAGCCTGAATATGAATATATATTTTTAAAATATATACATTATTTTATCAGGGGTTGCCCAATGGTGCTGTTGTAAGTCTAATGTTCCCTCTGCATTAGTTGGAACACTTTCATAAAAAGTAAATTTCCATAACCAATGACATGGTTATTCCATTTGTGTAGCAAAGGCAGGATTCCCTATATTGTTCTTACAACAATATATTGGTTACCCAGCATTTTTAGAGTTAACCAGAGACATTTTTTTGTTGTTTGTTCTATTGTTTTCTTAGTATAATTACAAACTCATGTTTTTTAAAAAACATATTTTAAGGGCTTTGATCTACTGAAATTTTATTATCCTTATACAACAGTAGTCTCATTAGATTTGTTTTCTGCTTTGACAAGATGTTCCAGGCTCATTTTGCCCATTCCTGTCCCAGGAGAAATCAGACACTTTTCTAGGGGCTCTGCTTCCTTTTAGCAGGAGACAGACTTTAGAGGACACAATCTGAGTATGCTCACCTAATAAACTCCAAATTAGCTCTGGGAATACTGGGCATTGCCAATGGGGAAAGTCCAAAATGCATTTGCATCACTCTCTGGACTATATCCAAATATTGAGGTTCCAATTATGAAAGATAGATTGTTTATTTATGAATTGCTTTGCCTCCCATGACAATACAGCCCAGGGGAGACACACTGGATGATGAAAAGCTGTGGGAGTGAGCTGGGCATTGAGGTTAGGCTAGAATATCAAATGGAAAATCCTCAAGTGAAAATCATCCTAAAAGTGGGATGCTAACAATGCAAGTGTCTGAAATGAACAACTGGCACCCAGTATGACAAGGAAAGTCCCCTAATTTATCTCGACCAGCTCCTGCCCCCATCAAGCACTGAAAATGCCTTGATATCCTTCTGGTCTCTGTGATTCTAGGATCCTCATTCTTAGTACCTGGAATCCTATATTATCCTGCCTTTGGGCTAACTAACTCTTCCTTCTAGAGGGGCTACAGGAGGTAGAGAAAAAACAGTGCATCAAATTATATGAGAATCATCAGATTCACCAACAGTTGTTTTTTTCATGACATTTTTTCTTCTCAAAGAAAATGTGAAGGAAAGGTATTGGGCTGCCAAATTGAGACTTAGTGGCCTTAAGTAGGATTGACCTGCCTAGCAGCCCTCTAACTGCCCTCCCCTCCCCTGCCATTTGTCTTTGGATTTATTCTTGTTTATGCCAAATGCTTCTTACCAATATTCTTTTTTTAAAAAAATATATTTTATTGATTTTACACAGAGAGAGGAATTGAAAGGGATAGAGAGCTAGAAACGTCGATGAGAGAGAAACATCGACCAGCTGCCTCCTACACACTCCCCATTGGGGATGTGCCCACAACCAAGGTACGTGCCCCCAACCGGAATCGAACCCGGGACCTCTCAGTCCGCAAGCTGATGCTCTATCCACTGAGCCAAACCAATTTCAGCCTTACCAATATTCTTATCAACAGGCAAAGGTCTAACTCTTCAGGGTGTCTGGCAAAGGGGCATTCTAGAGACCTTCAGGAGTTGACCCAGGAAAGCAACAGGAGTTAATGCACAAACAGTTGAGGTTGAGCCTCAAATATGGTCCTGGAATGGCCAGAGGACTCTAGTCTCTCAGGCCTCTGCAAACATCCCTGAGATACGTTCACCCAACCCTGTCTTCATTTTCCAAACATCTTCCGCATTCTCTTAAGGCAGAAAGTTAGAGGAACCAGCAAAAGTGAAGTGCATTTTGATACCCTGGGAAATGTACTGAGTGGTATCCGAATGAGTCAGCATCTTTAAAACTTCAGAGAAGAAACAGGAAATGCTAACTGATCAAAGTGACTGCAGTGTGGTGGTTTTAAATGTGTTCTTTCAGGTTACTGGGGAGAGGCTTAAAGACCTCAAAGTGTGTACTTGATCTATGATGTTAATTAATGTAGCCAAAAATGAACTTAAAAAGACTCAGGAAAGAAATGCTCAGCCACAGAAGTGTAGGTGTATGGCAGTTTAAAAAGTTTAAAAAGTTCCTCCCATGAAGAAGAATGCATTTTATTAAATTAGGGGCCTGGTGAACAAAATTTGTGCACTGGGGAGGGGTCCCTTCAGCCCAGTCTGTCCCTTTTCACATACTGGGAGCCCTCAGGGGATGTCCTACTTATGGCTTTGCATGAGGCAACTAGGCTGATCAGGGGAAGGCTCCAGCCTCATCACCCTGTTGCTGCAACCACTGCCAGTAACCGCAACTGCCAAGGTATTTTCAACAACATGGACTCCAGTCCCTTCACCCACCATGAAAAAATGACAACTTTCTTTAAGATGTGTCTTTCATAGGATATGACATTTCTTTCTTTATTTTTCTTTTTATCCTCACCTGAAGATATGTTTCCATTGACTATTTCCCCCCCTTCCCTCCGATCCCAGGCTCGGCCCCCACCCACACCTCCAATTACAGGCTTGGTCCCTTCCCAAGCCTAAAGCCTCTACCGAATGGCTGGCTGGAAGTGACCTGGGTGCTGAGGAGGTTCCTGGGACCCAGGTATGTATGCAAATTAACCTCCATCTTTGTTGGGTTTATTTGTATACTCACTCTGATTGGCTATGGGTGTAGCAGAGGTACAGTCAATTTATATGTTTCTCTATTATTAGGTAAGATGCTTGAACTGACATCCAAATGACTTTTATCCACATTTATTTATTTATTTATTTTTCTCTATATATTTATTTATTTAATTTATCTTTATTGTTGAGATTATTGCAGATGTCTCCCATCATTTATTTTTTTATTTATTGTCTAAAGTTTTACGTAAGTCTCTTTTCCCCCCCTGACTGACACCCCCACCTCCCCGCCCCCACAACCATTCCCACCCCGGACAAGCCTCCACCGCTGCCCCAGTGTCTCTGTCCATTGGTTATGCTAATATGCATGCCTCCTTTGGTTGGTCTCTAACTGCTCTCCCCTCCCCTGCCATTTGTCTTTGGATCTATTCTTGTTCATCAAATTATGTTGATCATTATATCCATATGTAATGATATATCCATATATAATGAGTGAGATCATGTGATATTTATCATTCTCTGAATGGCTTATTTCACTTAGCATAATGCTCTCCAGTTCTATCCATGCTGTAGCAAATAGTAAAAGTTCTTTCTTTTTTATAGCAGCATAGTATTCTATTGTGTAGATGTACCACGGTTTTTTAATCCATTCAGCTGCTGATGGGCACTTAAGTTGTTTCCAAATCTTAACTATTGTAAATTGTGCTGCTATGAACATAGAGGTGCATATATCCTTTCTGATTGTTGCTTCTGTTTTCTTGGGATGTAGTCTTAGAAGTGGGATCACTGGGTCAAATGGGAGTTTCATTTTTAATTTTTTGAGGAAACTCCACACTGTCTTCCACAGTGGCTGCACCAGTGTGCATTTCCACTAGCAGTGCATGAGGGTTCCTTTTCCTTCATTTTTTAAAAATATTTTTTTCTTGATTTCAGAGAAGAAGGGTGAAGGAGAAGGAGATAGAAACATCAATGATGACAGAGCATCATTGCTTGGCTGCCTCTTGCATGCCCCACACTCGGGATAGAGCCTGCAACCTGGGCATGTGCCTTGACCAGGAATCAAACCATGACCTCCTGGTTCATAGGTCAATGCTTAGCCATAGAGCCATGCTGGTTGAGCTATCATTCATTCTTAAATCTCTATTGGGCTGAAGGAGGAAGGCCATGAGGAAGAAGAAGGTAATTGGGGCTTTGTTAGTTGCCTTTTAAAATGCAACCTTATGAGACATTTATTCTATTTTCCTCTAAGTGTCAGGGAAAATTAATCTAAAGTTAAAATCCCATTCTACTATCAACTAACCAAGAGATCCAGGGCAAGTCACAATCTTTGTCAACCTCAGCTTTCTCTTGTACCATATTAGGAATCAAACTGCAAGGGTGGTCATGGGAATTTCATAAGCACAAACAGAAAGTCAACAACTAGCACAGTATCTGATTCAGAGAAGGTGCTCAGTAAATGGTGGCTCCCTTCCCCTTGACTTCCTCAATAGTCAAGACCTGAAATAGTTCCTGATTTTTTAAAAAAATTTCAACATCTATTTAGAACATCTCAAAGATCAAGCTAAGAAAATGGATCAAATGTAGCACTTCTATTTTTAAAAAAGTATCTTTATAGCTTCCTTGGACTATTTGAGACATAGAATAAAACAATGTTGGTCTGTTTTGATGTCTTTATAAGAGAAAAGAAGAGTTGGATCATGATGGCAGTGGAGGTGGGTGAGTATGTTCCAAAAACCTTTACTGGTGTTGAGATGTATTTTTTAATCTACTGACTTATGTCACTAAATCTGTTTTATTCATAGTATCAAGTCCTATAGGTTTTCTTATTGACAAATCTTTAAAGTGCAATAGTTCAAATAGATGATTTCCTAATCGATAGTCCAGAGATGACTCAAGACATTATGGTGATACTGACCAGTGGTTCTCAAACTTTCAAAGAAGGTAGCACCTTTTTTGGCATAAAGAATTGGACACTTCATGACCAATTCTATTTTTAGTACTTGTAAAGAATACATGATAAAAAAAAACAAAAACAAAAAGAAACTACCACACATTCAGAAACATTTTTATAAACTACAAATTCTTTTTATCTATAACAGCATCTTGATACATTTCAAAAATCATATTTTGAATTATACAATTCATTCTATACTCAAAGCTGAACCATGAATATGAGTTTTCTGGCCCCTTAGAATAACTCTGATGCTGTTAATGGATCCCCAATTGATAGGTGAGAAATCAATGTTCTCTAGATTGCTGCTAGTAAAAAAATGAGGAGTAAGTGTTAAAAGTATAAATTGATGAAAATCTTTCGGAAAGGCAATTTTTGATATGCATAATTTTAAAAATGTGTTTACCTATTGGAACAGTAACACCCCTCCTATCAGTCAACCCTAAGGTAACAACAAAAAAAGATTTGGGTGTAAACATGTTCACTGTACAGTTATTTCTAGTAGCAAAATCATTGCAATATTCTTTGCAATAAGTAATTGCATAGCAATTATCGTTTCCAACCTCAATTTCCAAGAGAAGGAACACTGTGGGTGACTTTGAAGGAATTTTGTGGACTTCTCCTCTAGCTCCTGGATACTTTGGCACCAATAATTTGCACCTATCACCTTAGGAGAATGGCTACTGGGAGTTGCAGCCCATTTTTTTAGTGGACTTTAAGTGGCTGGGAGTTGACACATACCATTCCTCTACCCCAGAGGCCAATTGACTGACTAATGGTCCGGGAGTATGAGAGCCCAGCTTCGTTGCCTCAAGGTGGCACAGAACTCTCCAGGATCAGGCTGAGTGTGGGCCTTCACCTGATACCCACACCCTTGACTGGCTGATCCCCTTCCTAACACCCACTCCCCCCACTCTTTTACTCTGTCACCTGGGGACTGTTCCTCAATGAATGGTTGGCACTTTATTCTTGGCTCAGCAATTCGTCTTGGAGGCCATGACCTCTGACATCCAACAGTAAGGGTCAGTTCAAGACATCCCTCTAACAGAGTATCATAAAGATATGGTAATATATTCTGCATATATCTTAATTGAAAAGAAAACTATGCTATAATTAGCTATAAAAATTCTACACAGGCACAAAAAAAGACTACGAAGATGAATATAGGATATTATCTCTATATTTATTTCAGATGGTAGAAATATGAATATAATATATTATTCTTTAAACTGTTCTGGATATTTTACAAAATGTATACAATGAACACATTACTTCAAACAAGCAGCCCTTTTCTGGTTATAAAAACGCAGCAGCAGGAACTCAGATCAGCTGTAATGTGTAGCAAAGAGGAACAGAAAAGGCTACGGAGCACAAGAACTGTGGTTCAATAACAGAATCGTAAAAACTGGAATAAAAAGTGCAGTTGCTAGAAAAACAGAGAGTTGAGAAATAATATAGTGAGAGCCCTTTATATACACTAAAATGAATGTTACACCCCATTACAACCCACAGACCACTCCATACTGAGATTTTTTCAATAAGTGGTGGTTCTATTTTGATGCATATGACTGGAACCATTCATGTGACTACATCTACACACTAGATGTTTAATAGCAAGGATTATAGTTTATTCATATTTTTTTTATTCCCTGAGTTTAGCAGAGTATCTGGTATACAGTAGAAACTCAATAGAGTTTATGAAATAAATTGTAGTTCAGTGGAAATTAACTGATTTCACTCTTATTTTAAGCAGCAGCAACTTTTATTGCTACCTTTTAAAAAAACCCAAACTTGCTTAAAACTTGTGGAATGCATTTTCAAGTACTCAAAATTAATGGCCACCGTTTATGGAATGTCTGCCATGTGCCAGACCCTGTACCTGGAGCTTTATATAATCAACATCTAGCTGCACCCTTGACTTAAGATGTAGGCATGAGTATGTATATGCTATCGATGTTGAAAACAGAGGTCCGGAAAAATGAAACAGCCTGCCCAGACCATACAGATCGTACGAGGTGAAGAGGTGTCTGAATACGGACTCTTAGCTGGTATGTCACAATGCTCCTTGTGATGGAGTTTGAAGGGTTGACCGAGGAAGAAGTGAGGAAACACTGACTTCTTTCTACCTCTCTGTCCTGTGCTTACATCACCAGTGACTCGGAGTAAACAAGTGACCACAGCTTTACAAGGAACAAGAATGGAACAGAATGTTTGTTACTCCAGTGCAGTGGTTTTCAGCCCGGAGGGGGCTCCACGGCCCCCAGGGGGCATTTGGCAATGTCTGCAGACGTTTGGGTTGTCATACCTGGGAGGGACCGCTACTGGCATTCCGTGGGTTGAGGTCAGGGTTGCTGCTGAACATCCCATGATGCCCAAGACAGCTCCTCACCACGGGGAATTATCTGGCCCAAAACGTCCGTCAGTGCCAAGGGCCAAGGATGAGAAACCCCACTGGCCCACAGGAAGGAGCACATTCCCCTCTCCCTCCCTCCTCCCAAGGTGGCACACGGAGGTCCCGGGGACTTTCCTCACTTTAGAATCCAGGCTCCAGTCTGAAGTCTCACACTGCTCCTTGTCAAAGCAACTACTGCACTGATGCCAACTGTCTCCGTGGCTCCCCCTGGAACTTCCATCCAAGGCGTCTCGAATTGGGAAAGGAAGGAATCCAGGCCACCCCCCCTCAGGGGCTCCCAGAAGAAAGGGTTTAGTGACCAGTAATGAAAGCTCTGAGCGTCAGCCCACCTATCAAATCAGGCTCCCGGCAGCCTGTTGGAAGAAGCGGGGATGCCTGCGTTATCCGGAGCTTCCCGTGGGGAGCATCAGGCAGGTGTTTGTCCACGCCAGGCCCCCTCATCGGGCAGCTGTTCCTCGCAGGAGGAAGCCTGGCCCAGACTCCTGAGGCTGTGGGTCCTCCTGCACTGCTGACATGCTTCCCATGAAGCAGCAGCAGCAGCAGCAGGGAGAGGCTGACTTACCCAGTCATCACCTCCTGTGGGCCCGCTCCCCTCCCACCGCCTGGTTGTTTCCCCCCCTCCCCCCCAAGGCCTTCGCTTTTGTTTTCTGAACCAAAGCTAGCTTTCTCATTCAGGTTCAGGGAACAGAAATGCCAGGTATAAAGAGAAAAATCCCAAGCACGCTCATATACCCTCAATTATTCTTATGTCCACTGTACTTACTCCCTTGGAACTTTCTGAACTAATGAGTTAAGCAAAACTGAGCCCCAGCTCCTACTTTCCTCCCTTCCCTCGTGAAAAGAGGGCAGGGCCCAGCGACAGAGGAAGGACACTCCGCAGGTGAAGGCGGAACTGGGTCTCCACTATCACCCTGCGCCAAATTACCTCCAAAGTGCCACCTGCGGGAGGGCCCCTGCTGCCTCCTGCGATGCCCTCCTCTCCTCAGAAGGAGAGCTGAAAGTCGAGGGAGCCTGTGTAGGATGAGGCTCTCCCTCCAGGTGGGGAGGCCCCTGGTTGGCAGTGTTAAGATAGGATGTGGGCTTCATCAGGCTGCACCTCCAGACTCAGGCAGCCTCCCCCGTCAACCAGACAGACGAAGGCCGAGGGCACCAATATTCTACCGTGTCGACAGGGACCACCATTTTAGGGCTGAATTCACAATTTAAAACCACTTGGTCCTTTGGAAATCGGGGTGCTATTTCCAAGGCTGCCATGTAAAACACTGTTAGGTGGTAGGCACAGTTTGCCCATTTATCTATTTCACAAATACCAGTGGAGCACCCATGAGCCAGGCAGGGTGCTGAGGTGGGAGCGTGCACAAAAGCGGGCCGGCCCCATGCTCCTGGAGCCAATGGTCTAGAGCACATGTGTCAAACACAAGGCCCGCGGGCCAAATCCGTCCCGCCAGGCCTTGCAATGTGGCCCGCACCGCGCTGTCATCACTGCACTCTGCTGCGTTTCCATCACAATAACAGTTTATGACTGTTCAGTAAACCATTCAGCCCGCGATTTAGGCTGGATTTTAGATTTTGGCCCCTTCTCTGGTTGAGTTCAACACCCCTAGAGAGACTGGCTTCTCATCAGGGCAGATTCGACCCTCAGGGTACATTTGGCAACATCTGGAGACATTCAGGGTTGTCACAACTGGTGGGGAGGGTGCTACTGTCTAGTGAGCAGAGACCTGGGATGCTGTTCAACACCCTACAAGGCCCAGAAGATGCAAACTCGGCCCAGCAAGGACGGTCTGCTCCACAACATCCACAGGGCTGAGGGGGGCCCTGGAGGAGGGGCATGCAGGTGGACACGGAGGTGAGCTGGATGTGACCGAACAAAGGGGCAGAGGAATGGGGACAGGGCCCAGTGTCCCAGACAGAGGATCTCAAGCACTCAAAGGGCCTGGAAACATATTCTGGAAATGTGTTCATTTGAATACTATACCACCTTAAAGTCTTTCTAAGACAAGGTCCACTGGGGACAAACAGCTCACAGTGACACACACCAGAGTCCAAACTAGACAGAAGATGAGACTCACTCACACCCGTGTCCAGCCTGCCCCGTGGCTTCTTCCTCAACCATCAGGCACCTCCCACTGGAAGAGACAGGAAGTGAAACCCTACTTTTACTATCTTAGTCCTGATGCTAAAAGCATGACCCAAAAAAAGGAAAGACTAGTAAGCCAAACCTTATCAAAACTACAAATATTTGCTCCACTAAAGACTCTGCAAAGATGAGGAAAGGACAAGCTGCAGAGTAGGAGAAAATATTGCCAACCACCGATCTGACAAAGACGAGGAACTAGAAAATACAAAGGACTCTCACAATGCACCAGTAAAAAGAAAACAGCAATCCAATCAGAAAATGGTCCAAAGACACGGACTGACAGTTCACTGAAGAGGATACACAGATGGCAAATAAGCCCATGAAAAGATGTTCAACATCATTCGCCATTAGGGAAGTGCAGATTAAAACCACTGCACACCCATCAGAATGGCTAAAATAAAAACTAATGGTAAGTCCAAATGCTGGAGAGGATGCAGAGAAATTGGATACCATGCAATGCTAGTGGGAATGTAGAATGGTGTAGCCACTCTGCAAAAACAGTTTGGCAGTTCCTTACAATTCTAAACACGCTTTTAACCATATGATCTAGCAATCTTGGACATCTATCTCAGGGAAATGAAAACTCATGTTCACACAAAAATCTATACACCAATGTTCATAGCAGCTTCATTCGCAATAGCCCCAAACTGGAGAGTATCCAGATGTCCTTCAATAGGCAAATGGGTAAACAAATCATGACACATTCACACCATAGACCAGTACCCAGCAATAAAAAGGAATGGACTAGGATACACACAGCAACTTGGATGCATCTAAAGGCAAATTATGTTGAGTGTGTGTGTGTGGGGGGGAAGTCAATTCCAAAAGGTTATATGCTATATGATTCAATTTATAAAATACTCTTAAAATGACAAAATTATAGAGATGGAGACTGTATTAGAGTTTATGAGGAACTGGGGAAGAGGGGAGGGAAAGGGAAGGATGTGGCTGTCAAATGGTGACATGAGGGAGTCTTGTGATGGAGCTATTCTGTGTCTTGACTATGGAGGTGGCCACACAATATACAGGTGATAAAACATCACAGAAATAAGTACACACACACACACACACACACATGAATGCATGTAAAACTGCTGAAATCTGATAAGGTGGATGAATTGTACCAATGCCAGTTTCTTAGCTGTGGCATTTATTGTTGGGGGAACTAGGTGACCAGTAAATAGGATCTCCCTATATTATTTTTTTATAACTGGACAGGAATCTATAACTCTGTTAACATCAAAAGTAAAAACAACAAAACAAAAAAAACACCTTATTTTAAAATTGTGTCAGCAAACAAATGTACCTTAAGACAGAACTTTTATTCACTTTAATTCCTTTCCCCATCTTACAACTACACTAGAAATGCCAATCTTCTAAAAAAAAAAAAAAATACCAATAATGTTTTTGCATAATTGTGCCTTTTCATAATTTGTGACAGCCTCAATTTTTAGCTTCTGTAGGCTCCTGAGACAAACTATCCAAGTTCATACCCAAGCTCCAATTAACTGTGTGACTTCGACAGGTATATAACTTCACTGTGCCTTAGTTTCTGCATCTGTACAATGGGTATAATAGTACCCCGGCCTTACAGACTGCTGAGAGGCATAAAAAGGGGGAATCCATCTCAGGTTCTTCCACCAGTTACTGAATACACTGAGGTTCACTCGAAGCTGGTTCTGCCACTTACCACCATTATCACAGAGGGTTGAAGCATCCTTGGCCTCTATCTTCAGCCTCTTAGGGTCTACTCGCCAACCCATCTGAACAGTTCCCTCAACGAGGCAAAATGTCCCCAGATTCCAAGTTCTAAAAATTGAAAGGAATTTTAAAAGCTGCCTTTTCTATTTGCTCGTGGTCTTTTTTTTCCATTGTGGCCCATACCTTCATTTCATTTCTAGCTAGTATGTGATTTTATCAAAGTTTTACCTCCGGTCACAAGTCCTCGGGGAAGATGACCAGAGTAGCCTTGCCCTCGGGGAGGAGAATCAGTAGGGCCTCATGCAGCCTCCGAGAATGGCCCTGGTGATGGGACTAGGAAATGACTGATGGCCACGGGGTGAATTAAGAAATGGGCCTCGGGCTCTGCTGGTTTTCCGTGTGTTCTTTCCAAGGCCAGGTTCATGAATAAGGAAAAGTGTTTCCTAGCAGCATAAACTGAAATAAGGCATGATTAGACTAAAGCAATTTCTAAAACATTTCAGTATGACAAAGCCCATAAAAAAGCCTGCCTCAGAGGTCGAGAGACTCAATGGTAGAGTCTGCATTGTAAGCCAAGTCTCATCACTGTGTTATTTGCTTAGATGGGGAAAATATCTAACACAGAAAATGCTTGATGATTGCACAAGGAAGCCACTTAGAAATAACTAGAAAGCCCATTGTGATGGTAACTGCAAAGAAGGGGCAATCCAGGAGAAATAGCCTGAATTTTAGCAAGTAGAACAGACTCTAAAACCTTGAATTTATCTTTCTAAAAAAAAGGTTGGGTAGAAAGATATCAAAGTCCCCTTATCCCTTTTCACAGAAATGTTAGGATCAGAGAAAAAAGCTTCTTCATCTCTGGGCTTACTGCATCTCAGAAACTGGGCACCCCATCCACCCAAGAATCTAAGCAGAAAGTCTGGGTGTCATCCTTCATCCTTCCCCTGCCCCATTAGAACCACTGCAAACTCTTTCCTTCTTCCTTTGAGTGTTCCTGCACGGCCTACTCTTTCCACCTCCTCGGCCCTCAGTCTGGCCACCAGACTTCCTGGAAGAGGACATGAGTCTCCTCTACCCAGCTCACAGTGTGCTCTGCCCCAGTGACCTTGCCGATAGGAAAGGCTGACCTTGCCCATAGGAAAGGCTGACCTTGCCCCTTGGCACTGAGACCTGCATCAGACCCTCCAGTGGTCTCCCTAAGCTTTCGCAATGAAATGCAAACCCGCTCCCTCGACCTGTGAGTTGGCCTCCTGGGCTGGATTTCTTCCTTCTAGACATACACTCTTCCCTTGGGAGGTCACAGAACCTTTCCAGCCTCAGCCCTCCATACGTGCATTCCTTCTGACTACATCTGTCTCCTCCCCCTCTCTTCGTGCCTGAGGGTGGGGCAGGGACCTTGTCGGTCCTGTAACCACTCTTCCCCAGGGCACAGGGGACACGGACCTGCTCTCTATGCAATCGAGGCCCTGATGAAGAAAGCAAGTTTTAACAACCAACATGATTCACTTCAGGTACTAACCTTGATTACAGAAGCCACCATCTTATAAGCAGGTTGGGATCTTAAATTATTTGGGGAAGTCATTTGCTAAAAGAAGTTCTAGAGCAAGTTTTCACAGCATTGGATCTACTGACACTGCGGGGGGTGGTGGCGTAATTCTGTGTGCTGGGGGTTGTCCTGTGTATTATAGGATGGTGAGCATTATCTCTGGTTAAACCAACTAGATGCTACCTAGTAGTTTTCCCTCCCCTCACTGTGACAACCCAATTAAATGTATAGAGACACCAACAAAAGTTCCTGGAGGGGAGAGGGAGGATTACTCCTGATTGAGAACCACTGATCCAGAGAAAAATTAAAAACTGGTGGTTATGATTTTAATTCTGCCCACAAAATGCCTGATTGATTGACCTTTGTCTGAATCACTTGAGCAACAAGGCGGTAATGCAGTATCTCCTAACATCAAGTGTCTAGTGACCACTGTTTACAGCATCATTTCAGCAGGAACAAGCATTCCTAACTTCTAGATATGTTTATGAGCCACCATGGAGGGCATGGTTGGTCCATCCCAAAACTCAACTTAGCTTCCGGCATCAGTCATCTCTCTCAGTGGTGTCTGATGTGAGGCAGGTGGCAAAGAATTGTGGGGGGTGGGAGAGGTGGAAAGGAGGGGGGAGAAATAGAAAGTCAGAGAAGAGCTGGGGAAAGGATTTGATCATTCATCTGTGTCTGGTACATGAAAACAGGAGAGAAAAACGGAGAAAGCCCAGTGCCTCGGGTCCTTCCTGAGAGCACCATTCCACAAAATCCTCAGGCAGTCAAGCATCCTCTTTCTGTCCACAGTGTGGCACAACCCAGGAATGAAATGTGAATGTCTGAATCTCAATACTGCTCTAACCCCTGTCCATGCCCGCCCAATATACTAAGGGTATATTGAGCTCGGAGCACTTCTTCAGGAATGCAAAATGACTTCCTGGCTTTACCTGCCACTCGGCAACAATATTTTCAATTGTTGGTTAAATTGCAAATGCCCCATGAATCATTTAAATAAATCTCACATGTATGAAATAGTCAATTGTGTTCTCAGACCAATTCTCAGCTGTAAAAATAGAGCCACACGGAACAGATTTCTTTTTCTGCAGCTAATTGAAATTACTGCACATATAATGCATGATTTAAAGCTCCCAGGAGAAATTTCAATTTGTGTTCCCCACTTTAAAATGTACAATCAAATGCTGTCTTAAAGTGCTCCATGCATTTAAGTCAATATTGCTTGCCTGAAGCACCTCAACCATTCCTAAATTTTCACACTATGAATTGATGACCTGAGATTTTTAATGCTCTGGGTGACTTTCAAAACAATGGCTTTAATAGGACTGTGTTTCCTGAGAAAACAAACACTCCTAGAATTGACTGATTCAAATGTCTGTGGCCCAGAGAAAATCTCCACAACAGCAGCAAAATGCCTGCCAGCAGGAAGGGACCACGTAGAAGAACATCCTTCACATGGGAGCCCAAGCAGTAGTGTCAGGTGCCCACAGCACCACCCTAGAGTTAGAAAGGCTGCCTCAATATTCTTGATGGTTGATCAAATGGGAGTTGAAAGAATCTGTGACAATGAGGAAGAGACTGTCAAAGTAACCTTTACCATAGAAGGAGTGCCCTAGCTCGGGGCCTGGGGGAAAGGGGAGTTAACAGATTAAAGATCATTATCCATTTCTAATAGAGCTTCAGAGCTTGCACAATACTCAGATTTCCTGCTAATGCCACAGCTGAGGTCCTGCACCACCACTCAAGCACGTGGAAGACCTTACAGGATGAAGGGAGAGCACAGGTTGACATTGAGCTGTAGATGAACAGAGGACAGAAGTACTTAAAGGACTGTAGAACAAGGTAGAATGTGGCAGGAAGCATTAAGAGTTCCAGGCGAACAAGGAAATTGTCAAGTTGCCTTTACTTTACATGCAGTCACATTAAATTCCACCATTAATATTCCTCTGTACATAAAATTAGTTAAGAGGTGAAAATCTTACCCCATTAGCCAAGACGAGAGAGCGATGAGCAATTCTGGCAACAGACAAATAATAATCAAACTAGCAAAGAATTAAAAGCATCAGAATTTAGAGTCAAATAACATAGTAGACACTTGATGCATATTTATCAAATGAGTTAAAGTACTACACACAACTGAGTGCTATTCATTAGATAAGCAAACCTTTAACCCTTAGCTTTTATTCCAGAAATTAAGAAATGGAATTAGAAATAATGATAGAACTCAGAAATGATCTGTTTCAAAAACTTGTCTTCAAGGGCTAAGGTCTTATTTACAACTCAGGCGTAGATGTCCCCAACATTTGGTGATGAAGGCACCTACTATGTGGAAATCTTTTGACATCCCTACAGGCCATAGGGAACTATGGTTGAGTTCTGTGACGTGAGCCATAATCTCTCTCATTTACTTTCATACTGTACTTATCAGTTAACCCAGTAACAACTGGGTTTCCCATGAAGATCTTGTTAATATGGGAATGTGCTAACTGGCCAAAGGCCATCTTCCAATTCTTCTGTCTCTTGTGAGTGGTAACTGTTAGTCTCTCTGACCTGTAACAACCCTGGGGGTCCTGACAAATCTAGTTTATCTTGTGTTTCATGCTGTGGATACCCCTAAGCAATGCCATCTCCAGAGAGTCCACCCAAGCAGGCAGCATCTTGGATTTCACACAAATAAAACTGCAGCACCATTTGATGACCTTGCCTATGGTTTTTCTTCTCCCTTGGGCACCACTGACTTTTTTTTTTTTTTTACAACCTTTTCCCCAGGGCAAATGGAGGGAAGGCAAGACTGAACTTGTGCTTCATAACCTGAGAAGGAAGAAGACAAAGGAAGAGCTCAGTGTAGTTCAGTCAGCTTCCTAACATACATATGTCCCCAAGTTCAGGGATAATTAGACAGAAAACATCCTTCCTACCCTTTCTCCAAATATATTAAAGATTTCACATAAAAATAATGGATTTTATTTTTTTCATTGGATGACCAGGGATGCTTTGGAGTAAGTTCTGGCAGCCACAAGAGTGATTCTGTGGCACCTGGGTATATTTTCATCTCTTCTTTCTCAGTTACCCATTCTGGTTCTTGTAATTGAGTTCCCTTTCTATCCGGGTGTAGTACAAGAGATGCAAACAAGTATAGCCCATCCACCTCCTTCAGAGTAAGTTTTGGGTACACATTACAGGTAAAATAGTTACGCAGAGGAAGTTGGGAATGGGAAATTATATGAAAGTTTCCTATGTAAATTAAACAAGTAAATAGAGATATATGTATCTTTAAGGCATAGGATCTGGAAATATTCTAAAGTAGGAAGATAGAATGAGGGATGGGAAAGATAACTAGTAACCACTTTAAGAAGGGCTCCTCAGCTTTTATCTCTCTGGTCCTTTGCTCTCTTCTTTCAGTTCAAAGAGTTTGTAAACAAGTAAAATCCCAAAGAAGTATTTAACATGACCACTCTGTAGTTACATTTCCCCCTGACAATCATTGGACCAGCAAAGCTCTGCAAACCTTAGAAACCATCTGAAGTAATGGGAAGCGCAATTTCAAACATCTTTAGTCACCCAACACTGAGGTTCTCCCTTTAGCTTGACTTAGTTTCTTTGTTGAAGTCCCCGCTGATGCCTTCTGAAGGGATTCGGTGGGGTTAGGAGAGCTGTTCAGTTATTTCCCATGAAAAACCTGTGTCTACCTTAACACAACTGTGGAATAGGCCTGTTGTGTAGTCCTAGGCCTGTCTGCCTCAGATACGTCACATACCTGCTCTGTGACTCTGCTTCCTCATCTATGAAATCAATGATAGTCCCCTCTCCCATCCTGTAACTCAGAAGGTTACTGTGAGGATCACATGAGACACCGTCCTGAGAACTGACATAAGTCTCAGGTACCACAGGACTTTTCCAACCCTTTCACCTCCCCACTTCCAAAGCTAAGGCAGAAGAACATGAATTTCTGGAATTAAAAATCAATGACTTCATGAAAGTTCTAGTCACCTTTGTCTAACCTCTGCTATAAAGCTACCAACTGAGGAATCTTTAGGGATAGAGGAGGCCCAGCCTCTTTCTGTCAAAATTTTATAAGGAGAGAAATATTCTAACTTTCTCCAATTTCTCATAACCAGTATGGAAAAGATGTCCTATTCATCAACAATGGAGCTGCTGAGTAGCTTCATAGGAAATGTAAGGGGGGACATTTATAAAGCTCCTACTATGTGCATGCCATCTCACTTAAGCCTGGGTTACAGTTGAGTTAACAAAGATACAGACAGAGTGAGTCATCTTCCCACATCACATAGCAAAGAAGAGATGAGAAATCACACAGATATGTCTCCCAGAGAGAGGACAGAGACACTTCTGCTTTTGTCACCTGCCTCTCCCTATTCAATTTCTCCAGGTCCTTTTCCAGTCCCTCAGTCAGCCCTCAGGATTGGCATTGATCCTATTCTGGAACTTTTGCCTTCACTTTAGTTCCCAGATGCAGAAAAGAGCATTCAGTACATCCGAGCACCCTTTCCCACACTGTAAGGGGCACCTCTTCTCCCAGGATGAAGTTCTTTCTTTGATTAGGTTCTTTAATTACATGTGTTTCAATGTATGATGATAATTCCCAAAATAAGACAGCCTTCCCTTTTTCCCAATGAAAAGATCCCCAACAACCCTTCCCAACATCCACCCAAGATTTGGTTAACCCGACTAAATAAACTTTATGACCAACATGGAAAATTACACATGTTATGATTTGGAAATAGTACTTTTCTTCCCATTCCCACCTTCCATGAAGCCATTTACTTCAGAGTTCTCCCAGGCATCCTCTACATGCCTGTCATCGCTGTTTGAGTTGTCTAACAATTTGTCTGAGCCCATCGGCTCCTTCTCTTCCAAGTTGTCTCTGATACAGCACTTTGCAAATCTTGTGTGACACTATCATTGAAAAATCCATCGTAAGCCACTGGAAGCCCTTCCTGGCGCATCAGGACAGCTGCCCTCAGAGATAAAAATACATTCCAAATCCCCTCAGCAGATTATTAGCCATGATACTTTTTAACAATCTTCATAAAACTTCATTTGACAATAAAACTGTCATTGTTTTTTCTATTGAATCTCTTCCCTGGAAGGAGTTATTTTCTTGAATTTAGCCATAGAGAGTATGTGAGAGACTAAATAACCAACTCTTTATTATCGATACAAGTCAACAACAATCCTACAAAATTTAGGGCTGAAAGGGTTTTGTGGAGAACAATGGGGAAAAAAGGACTAAATGACTGCATCATTCATGAGGGCTGCCTGAACACTGGTGTTATTAGCAACCTCGTTGACAGCGCACACAGGGTACACACAGATCTGTATCTCACACACGCTACAGGAGTGATGACTGACATTTGAGAAACTTCTGTGTGTGCGGGGCTTTGGTGTTAGCACTGCTGAGCCTCCTGGACTCCTGGGGAGCAGGAATTGCAGCCCTCATTTCATGTGGGAGGTTGCTGAGACCTGGAGATGGTCCATCACTGGCCCACATCTACAGAATGAACTTGGGCCGCCGTGAGGATGCAGGGAGGCAGTGCCTGTAAAGAGGTTTTGTGGTCCTTGCCCTAACCAGTTTGGCCCAGTGGGTAGAGCATGGACCTGCGGACTGAAAGGTCCCAGGTTCGATTCTGGTCAAGGGCATGAACCTTAGTTGTGGGCACATCCCCAGTGGGGAGTGTGCAGGAGGCAGATGATTGATGCTTCTCTCTCATCGATATTTCTAACTCTCTATCCCTCTCCTTCTCCCTTCCTCTCTGTAAAAAAATCAATAAAACATATTAAAAAAAAAGAACTTTTGTTGCCCAAATCTCATGCTGGCCTGTGACTGCTCCATCATTAGGGTCACACACTGCTCCCCCTGAGTCCTTTCACACCAAGAGGGAAAGGAGAATCTTCATGCAGCTTCGCAACGATTCAGTCCACACCGACCACCCCTGTCTGACTCCCTGAGCATCTCATCTGTAGCACTCATTTGACAGAAGATTACTGAAACAGTGCGGTCCTGAGGGTCAGGGTCATGGGTCTGTTCCGGTGGAGGACTAGTTCATCACATGGCACGTGACAGTGAAAAGCAAACCAATTGTGATGTTATTTCACTGTTGAGTTTAACTTCTGCAAATAATAAGCCCATTTATTGCCCCCCTCACTCCACTATGGTGTGCCACTGTTCTAGACTATGTTGTATTGTTCAAGTATCACAGATATGCCTGTCCTACCTAAATATGTAAGATCCTCAAAGGTCAATCTGTTTTGTGGATACTTCTGTGTCCTTCAGAGCACCCGTTAACACAGTAAGTGCTCAAAAACTAGCTCTTAAACTGAATGTTACCCATACACAACAGAGTTGCCACTTTCCAGTCCTTTGAAGATCCGTGTGGGCCAGATACATCTGGAGTAAGTCTTGGCGAATCTCTTTACTCTCTGGGAATAATCCTCTTTGAGATCATGGAAGTGAACAACATGGAGAAAAGTAGACATGAATCAGCCAACTGGCTTTAAGGAATGCATAGTAACTGTCCCCAAGTCAGTGGGGTACTCTGAGGACTAATCAAGGGTGGATGACAGGTGGTGGCAGATCTGTTAGCACATTGTACCCAGACTTGGCATCTGGAGATATGACAAATGACAGGAGCAAAGACATGAGTTCTCAACCTGCCACAGTCTTGACCTTGCCAACTGACCTAAATCATTGTACTTCCTATCTCCCTGTCTGTGACACGGAGACAACACTGTCTTTCGCTGCATGGAAAGTAACAGCCGTATCATCTCCATTCTCTAGCTATGGAAATGGGGCACAGAGTGGGTGTATTTTTGTGTCCACAAAACAACTAAGTATAGATCTGGGTTTAAAACCCAGGTTCCTTGGACTCTCAAATTCATTCCTGTGTAGCAATGTCCCAACCCTTCACCTGTGGATATTAGGAAAAGTTAAATGACTGTTTCGCCTCAGTCTTCCACTGAACACAATGCTTCAGAATAAAAAGTCTCCATGGCAGCGACACATGGGGGGAAGTCTCAGCAGGGTGCTTCACACACCTGGATCTCAGATTTCTCACCTATAAACTAGTACCATTCTCTCTACTTTACAAGGACTGTTAGGATTCAACAAGATCCTATATAAAATGTGCCCAACAGTACTTGACACACTGATGATCCATCATCTTTCCTTTACTGCTCCCTTCAAGCATCTTTGGGCAGGTACTGTGGAAGGAGCACAGAATGATAAGACAGACCAAACAATCCTCAAGGGCTCCTACCAGGGCAGAAAAGACACACTTAAGTAGAACACAAGGTAGAGAGTAAGACAAAAACATTATTTTGCCCAGGGTACATGTGAAAAAAAATATTATCCTACTCACAGAAATTTTAGGCTAATAAGTGATAAAATATACACTCATTGGAACAACTATTGAAAGGACTTGCTGAATTAATTCACATTAGTATGACTAGCACTTGAATATTCATAATTTACCTCCTTGCTGCACAAGAACAGGCTCACTTTGAATACTTTGGCACCTCTGGCCAATCCTCCAAATGGCTATTTTAATTAACATGTCATTACGAAATGAACATAGGTTTGGCATAAGATGATATGAGTCTATTGGTAAATGAATTTCAAAGCGAAAATCTGCACCTTTAGAAAGAAAGCTCTCTTTATAATTAAATCATCACACAGACTCCCTGACATCTACCATCCCACTGTCCGAGCAACAGTTCAGGTGTGGGCGTGCGTTGAGTGCTGTGTAAAATCCCAAATGAATATTTGCCAGTAAATTTCCCAAAAGTCATATTAATGGCAGCACAGAATACATTTCCTATCTGGGTATGCTTGGTGAAGTTAATTGAATATTCATAGAACTCTTTTGTATAGTGAGGGAATCAAATCCTAATTAAATGACCACATGTCTTAAATACATTCAGCATGTGTTTTAAATGGTTATTACTGGGTATCTGGACATCACTGAATACAGTAAGAATGACATTTTCACATCTGAAAAACAAAAAAAAGGAGAAGACTCTGGATGCTCTTTATTATTTGGTTTAATATTGCAAAGACAGGAATATTAAGCCAAATAGATTATCTTCTACTCCAAAGACCTTTATTCATTCTTTGTAACTAACATACGAAAGAAAACACACCTACCCTGACAGGTTAGCCTGAAACGTGCCCTAGAAAAACCTTTTGGGAACTCAGCTCTCACATTTCCTCACACAGAAGGGAAAGAGGGAGTTTATTTCATGCACGAACCATCCTTGCTCCAGCCAGTCCTGGAAGTCCTGGAAGCCTGCAGGAAGGACAGATGACCACTGATCACTGGGAGTACTGCCAACCAAGAGTGCTGCAGGAAAGGAGTCTGGAAACAAAGCATGTGAACACACAGAGCAAGCCACTTGTTCACCAGGCCAAAGACAGAAAGGAAACACGAGTCCCAGAGGAATGAAATGCTCACCTGGACCAACGGAAGCCCCACCAGCACCATCTCATGCCCTGGAAGCCAGCTCCATGCTAACCCCTGTGCTCAGCACCTGAACTATACTCTCTACCCCACCCTCATGAGACTTAACACGTAACTACCTTCATGCCCAACTCACAGATGAAGAAACTGAGGCTTGGAAAAGTTTAGCAAATTGGCTATGATCTCCTGGCCTCTAGCTAGTAACTGATCAAATCTACACTCAGACCAAAAACCACTGGCCTCCCAATCCTCCACGCTCCAGATTACTACATGAAATGAAGGAAGGGGACTAAATATACTATTTATATGTGACACATTTTGAAATGAAGGTAACTCTTTAAAACAGAAAGAACTCTAAAAACTAGGAAAAGTTAAATCTCAAACAAGAGTCTAAGCTAAGTCTCCATAGGTTTGTGGAGTTTAATTAGGCATCATTTAAAAAGCATGCCCCACCTTTCCTTTGGTCATGTTGAGTCTGACCCAGCTCAGCTTAAGTTACACCCTTGGAGTCTGGGTAAATGCACTCTACCTTTTCAACCCAAAAGTCAGTATTAATTTTAGAGTTTGAATCCCATGAGAAAACAAGCGTCTAAGGAACGAACTGGGGCAGGGGAGGTCCAAGGCCTAAAAAACATTACTTGTAACAATGCAGAAATATTAGACTCTCCCTGTCTCGGTTGTTTTGGCTGTGTGATTAAAGGCTATTACACAGCAAAGGGAGGAGATGATCATTTGAGAGGAGGCATATTGTTTGACAGGAATTTATTTTTGAGAAGTTATGAAAATTGATGGGATGTAAATATTTGAACATTTGTGGTATCAGCTCACAGTTTACACATTTACAGACCTGAGTTCAGGCTCTGGCATTGACACACCCAGGTTGTATGTCGAGTGGAAATGATACTGCCTCTGTCCTACAGGCAGACCCAACTGAAAACAAAACTAAGGGCAGGTGGGATAACTTGCCTTTGCAGCACACCTCTCAGCGCTCCCTCCCGTCCAGACCACAAGCTTGAACATGTGACTCAGACTCTGGCCAATCATAATATCCCATTCCCGTCCACAGCCATGGGTCCAGGGAAAGGCACATGACCCAAACTGAGCCAGTCAGAGTGCCTCCCTAGGATTTTTCCAATTGGAAATAGCAGAAAGGCCCTCTTACCTCTTTGATCATGAGGCTGTAGAGAGATGAGCCTGAAGCTGCCTTTAGTCATGGTCCCTGAATCAAGAAAACCTTTAGACACAAGAGACAGGGGGAAGAAACGAGAGCACCAAGGCCCTGAGTCTTTGGTTCCAGTCACTTCCAGGGCCAGAGGCATCTCCGCCATCCCTCAGTGGTGGCAAGGCAAACCAATAGCTCCACCTTGCACCCCATGATTGTGTCAATTATTTTTATTTAGGTTTCTGCACTTTTAAGGAAAGATAATGCATCACTTGATAGCTCATATAATCTAAACAGTAACCAAATCCTCAAAAAACATAATTTCTTCCCAAGTGGATTTCTTATTTTAAAAATGAACCAAAAATTAGTAGAGGAAGCAAACACTGCATTACTTACACAGCATTTTCTTAAAAAAAAAAAAAAAAGGAAAAATCTATTTTCATTTACAATCACTTTACTTATTTTAAGTAGGCTTTGTAGTTGGCATTAAACTCTCTCACATACCCAAACCCATGTTCAAAAATTGATCCATTAAAAATTTAGGCTAAAGACAAATGTTTTTTGTTTTTGTTTTTTCTAGAACTATATTAGTTGGCACTAAATGGAGGGGAAATAACTGATGCTAATCCTCCAGGTTACCAGAGTTCTCCCAGCAGGACTGAGGAGGGCATTCCAAAAACAAACTAAGTATATTTACCAAGATTCCCAGTCACCACAACAAATCCTTCTGCCTTTGCAAAGGATTTTTTTCTCCTTTTACACAAAAATCTCCTCCACATTATCTCTCTCTCTTTCTCAAGAATGAACTGATAAAAATAGAAAGGCACCATGGATTCCAATTCTGGAATTATCTTCTGAAGCAAAGGACAAAGTCTGAGGTCAAACTGAAGCAAGAGCATGTGGTGTTCCGGATCTAATCTTGAATGAGGGAGTGTCCACCTCAACCTTTGAAGGAACTCATGGATGAAACAGGGGACATGTTTGTAATATGCATGAATGGAATTACAAACAGAAGATTGCCTAGGCTCAGTAGCCATCCACATGCACAATAAGCCCCAGAGGGAATGCCAACTTCTCCAAACTGGGCTTCCATCCAGACCTAGAAATCTGACCAGGATACAGGGAGAATCATTGACTGTGTAAATAGATTTGGCCTGCTGGGTGAAAGGCAGCATTTCTCAAAAGAGAAATAAAACCTTACTAATCTCTCAGTGTTCATAGGCAAATTGTGAACTTATTTATGGATGACAAATAACTTAAAGATGTAGTTTGTTGCATTTAACTCCATTCTACACCAAAAGGTTCTGTGTGTGTGTGTGTGTGTGTGTGTGTGTGTGTGTGTGTTTAAACCCAACACTGATTTTTCAGGTCAGACCTGTAATCTATTTACGAGGAAAGTTGGTTTTGGAAAGGAAAGATGGACACATTTAAGGATGAAGATAATGGTTTACAAAGAAGAGCCAAGTATATGGGTCACAATTTACTTAATATTTTTAATGAATCCATCCAAATAGGAATACAAACTAAATAAATCTTTGTGTTGGCCCTAAGTGCTATTTCTAATTACTAAAGAGCCAAGCTGAATGATTTCATGGGTTTAAAAGAAAAAGAAGAATTTCATGTAGATAAACATGAGACTAAGCAGACAGCTTTTTGTTCATGGGGCGATGCAGGGTGGGATGGAGGGATTGAGTAAAATGGAAAAAAAGAGAGAATTTATAGGCAGTGCGGTGATTTTGAGGGCAAAAGAGGGTGGGTAGAGGTGGAAGAGGGCATAGTGAGGATATATTGGGAAGGGAAAATAAATTAAATTTAAAAAATTTAAAAACTTTCCTCTAGATGTGATATTTAAAAAATAAGACACCTTTTTGATAATTATTTCAACATACCCATTGAGCCATTGTATAGATATAGAAATTAAGTTCTAGGTGGTTAGCTATATAAATCATTGTACGCACAGCCCAAACCCTCTTCCAACCCAGTACTTTTTCCACTGCACTTGGCTGAAGACATTAGCCAAAAAACTACTACGGGGGGTTGGGAGCCAGCAAGAGGGCATGCATCACCATCATTGAGAAGATTAATGGAAATAAAGCAGAAAGCATTCTCCAACCTTGTACAAATCATGAAATACAGAGCACAGCCCAGCCAACGGACCTCAAGGAAGATAGACCAAGCCAAGAGCGGTTCAGATGAGGATAACTGAACACAGACACAGAAGCACTTCTGTGTTAGACTTCTGCTTTTTTTTCTCTGGCCTTTTTTCTAAGTAATGCTCATTCTCAGAAGACATGGGTGATTGAAGATTTCCTTTAACGTAAAGATATACAGGGTGGGACAAAAGTAGGTGAATAGTTATGAATACACAAAACAGAGTTAACAGAGTTATTGCAACAACATAACCTGCATGTCTTTTTCCATATGAACAACTGTAAACCTACTTTCCCCCTACCCTGTAATGTTAAATGCAGAAGTACCAGAACCAGGGGTGGAGCCCTGGGGGGAGAGCTCCCTTTCAGCCTGAAAAACAATCACTCTTTCATGAAATATGTAGTAAACATAACAAAAGGGAATATAGTTTAGTTCAGAAATCCATTAAATGCCTTTGGATCATGCACCCCTGCAGGTGCAAATGAAACTAACATGCAGACTTGGTGGGTAAAGTGTCTATTCTAATAAAAGGGTAATATGCTAATTAGACCAGACATCTTCCGTATATCCTTCCAGATGTCCTTCCGGACAAAGCCACAGTGGCAGAGGCTGAGGCAGAGGCAGTTAGGGGCAATTAGGCTGGCAGGGGAGAACAGTTAGGGGCGACCAGGCCAAGAGTAGAAGGCAGTTAGGGGTGACCAGACCAGCAGGGGAGGGCAATTAGGGGTGATTAGGCTGGCAGGCAGATAGGTTAGGGGAAATCAGGCAGGCAGGCAGGTGATGGTTAGGAGCCAGAGGTCACGGATTGTGAGAGGGCAAGATTGGGCCTAAACCAGCAGACGGACATCCCCTGAAGGGTCCCAGATTGTAGAGGGTGCAGGTCGGGCTGAGGGAACCCCCCTTCCTGTGCACGAATTTCATGCACTGGACCTCTAGCATTGCTATAACACAGAAACTGCCATCAGGGTAGTGTGTGTGTGTGTGTGTGTGTGTGTGTGTGTGCGCGCGCGCGCGCGCTCGCACGCACGCACACGCACACGCACACACATGTTATAGATCTGTTATGGAAGGCTGGGGTAGTGATTTTCAGGAAGCACTTTTTGGAATAGGTGATACTGGACCCAGGTGTTGAAAAGAGGGGGAAGCCAAAACCAGTTTGGCTCAGTGGATAGAGCGTCGGACTGCAGTCTGAAAGGTACCCGGTTCGATTCCAGTCATGGGTATGTACCTTGGTTGGGGGCACATCCCCAGTAGGAGGTGTGCAGGAAGCAGCTGATCAGTGTTTCTCTCTCATCTATGTTTCTAACTCTCTATCCCTCTCTCTTCCTCTCTGTAAAAAATCAATAAAATATATGAAAGAAAGAAAGAAAGAAAGAAAGAAAGAAAGAAAGAAAGAAAGAAAGAAAGAAAGAAAGAAAGAAAGAAAAGAGGGGGAAGATTCCCAGACAATCAATTCAGACAGAAGATGGAGAAAAAGAATTCTAGGCATCGGTTCAGTAGTGGCAAAGGCAAGGAGGGTATAAGGAGTCTGCAGGAAGTTCCGTTTTGCAAGAAAACAAAAGTTTTGAGAAGGGCAGGAAGCAGGGAGATGGGAAGAGGTTGAAGAAAGCTTAGGCTCTGTCAGTTATTACAAATGGCTGGCATCCTAGGGAGTTTGTGTGGGGCACAGTGGTGCACTGTGGAATGTTTCCTGGCTGAGTGCTAAGGAGTTCTTGAGGCAGAACTGTCCAATGCCACTGAGTGCCTTTGGGAACATACTGTCTGGCTCTGGTACAATGTGTTAAATGGGGCCTTCCGTGTTCCCAAACCTGAGAGCTGGTGGGGCAGCCCATGCCTCCATATTTAGTCCTGCACTGCTGTTTGGATGTGGAATCCACCACACCCACTTCTTCCCAGGGAGGCTGTGAGAAAACGGGAGGGTGGAGAGGTCTATGGAAATGTCTGTAAACAGTAGAGACTGCATCGCAACACAGATGAGGTAACACTAGATTCATGAATCAACCAACCACGCTCCTTAAAGAAACTTGGGTACAACGCCATAGAAAGATGCTAGAGCTCACCTCTCAATCTGAGACACCCAGCCTGTGATACAACATAACCACTTCAGAGTTGGGTTTGTCCTAAAGACAAAAGGGAGGCACTGGGTTGTTGTGGTTTTTGTTGTTGTTTTGTTTTGTTTTTTTGTTTTTGTTTTTGAAGGACACAGCAGATTTGGGTTTGAGGGGCAGGAGGAAAATCATCCCAGCAATACATGGAAGACAGTTGAAAGGGGTGCAAAACACAAGTGTGAGAGAGTAGGCAGACTGGATGAGCCAATAGGGAATCACAGGCTGTCATGGTCTCCCAGCCAATGGTCTCCCAGCCTGTGGCCACTAGCTCAGAGCCCATGGGAGCCAGCAAGCTACCATAGTGAGGGTCACAGGTCCAGGGGAACCAGAAAGCAAGCAACCTCCGGCATGGCCGGACACTGGAAACTCCATGCCAGCCAAGAGTTGCCACATAGGAATGTTAGCTGCATGTTCCAGGTCTTCTGACTTTTAAGAGAAGCTATAAATCCCAATGACATCTTGATATTTCTAAATATAACTCAGTGTTTGTATACTTGTGCCGGCCAACAACACATCTGCCAGCTGGAGATGACACACTGGCCGCCATTTTGCCAGTTCTACATTCTGAAGCAGGGCAGGGCAGGGCCCGTGTGACCCAGCAGAGGCTTCCAGGGCTTCACAGCATGGGGAAGCAATGCGACTTGGCGGGTGTCTGTATGTGGCAAGTTCTGGAAGAGACTAGCATCATGGTGAGGTTCCTGCTTTAGCACCTTGGTGAATGGTAGAGCCACTATAAAAATTTAAAAAATAATAATAATAAAATAAATTTTAAAAAAGAGCTCTCCTGGTGTGGCTCAGTGGTGGAGCATCAACCTATGAACCAGGAGGTCATGGTTCAATTTCTGGTCAGGGCACATGCTTTGGTTGCAGGCTCGATTCCCAGTGGGGGGCATGCAGAAGCAGCCAATCTATGATTTTCTCTCATCACTGATGTTTATTTCTCTCTCTTCCTCTCTAAAATCAATATATATATTGTATTAATATATTGTATATATTATATATGTATACTATATGTATCCTTAGCCCAAATTTGACCTTTTCTCTTAAAAATTTATATATATATATATATATATATATATATATATGTGTATTTTTTTTTTTTTTTTTAAAGAGAAAGGGACAAATTTGGGCTAAGGTTAAAATGGATCTGGAGTGGATGGTGAGAACTAAAACCAGTTTTGGATTTATAGTAGGTTTTCCCTAAAGGGCATGGATAAGTCCACCAGCTGGAGACTCACTTTGTACTTGGTGAAAGTTGGAGCTACATAGAGAGTAAGGACAGAGCCCAGAGTCTCCCCAGGAGGTAGTGGAGAAGCCAGGGGGGCAGGAGGAGATGGCAATCAGGGGAGGAAGAAAGCACCAAGAGGGAAGGGAAAAATCATATCTAATTCCACAGGGAGGTGTACAGAGCATCCGCAGGGTGACCCACTCACGAACTGTGGGTCTTCTACTTTGGGCAGACTTTGGCCAGCTCGCACAGAGCTCAGAAGGAAGGGGCGATGCTAACTCATTTCAGAAGCCCGGGGAGACAGGGTGGTAGTTGGAGATGAGGTGAGGATACAGAGATAAGAGAGGTGATGGAAGTTTAAAAATACTTTTAAAAGAGAAAAGAGTTCTTAGGGAGACATTAGGCACTGCCACAGGGAGTGCCTTCTCTTTAACCTTCTCGATGTTCCCAGTTCCAACTTGATTTTTTCTATTCTTCTACCTTTTTCATCAGACATTTTATGGCAGCATAATTGGGTTTGCTCTTTGTCTGTTTCCTCCCATAAGAACGACAATTCAAACAGAGCAGGTACCTTCTATCTTTACCATATATTAATACATTAGTGCCTGGACACAGTAGATGCCTAAGGAGATTTCCTGGGTAACTGGGGAAAATTTTAGGAGGGAAATGGGGTAAGACATGCAGAGATTTTAATCCAGTGGCCCCTACAGTAGGGTAGAGTGGGCCCTGAAGTCACCTGCCCAAAGGGAAAGAGGAAGGGAAGAGATCTCTTGTGTTGAAGAACAGTGGCAATGGGAGGGCCGGTCAGCAACTGGGAAGGATGGTTCAGAGACACTGAGACGCTGAGGTGTCTTATTTCATAAGCTGAGCATCTCTGGGAGAGGGCAAGACTTGGATGTAGAGCACTAAGTAGCTAGAGTGGGTGGAGGTCACTGGATTTGAGATGGTCAAGGATGGAGAGCACCCCTCCACCCCCATGGACTCTGGGACTCCTCTAGAGGAAAGGAAAGAAAGGCCAGCAGCCAAAGTCTGCCCCGGGCAGTGACCGGATGGCAGGGGAAGCCGCACAGAGGAGGAGAAGCAGGGACCTGGCCAACTCACCACCTCACTTCCGAACTCTGCCACCCACCTCAGTCTGATTAGTATCTAATCCCTTACGCCTGGATCGGAAAATGAATGTCCTTTTCAGACTGAGTCATTTCTGTCCTTTTAAAATTACACCCATATGTGAAGTTCCTGGGAGGCAGAAATTTTCTGTACATATTCATTTTTTAAGGGATAAAAGATAGATGACACCTTGATGACCTTCAATAATTGCCTCACCCTGTACACTATTTTCAAACACTATTTTAATAGAGAATCAAAACGTAAGGGTTGAAAGAAACCTTGGATTATTTAGGCTAACACCCTCGTTCGCAGAGCTGAAGAAAATTACTGCCGAAATACTGCAAACAGCACATAATAGCTGATGGAGATATGCAGAAAGCCTTGAAAGTGTCTTCGATTTTGAAAGTGTGCTTTAGACAGACAAATTAGCAAAAACGCTTACGTTTTTTTCAGTTATCTGCGTTCAACTTTGGATGTAAAATCTCCAAAATAAAAATAAATAAATAAATAAAATTATCACATACATTGTCCCCGAACAGTTAAGAGAAGTAAATTGCTTCCTGGCTTGAAAGAGGAAGTCAAACCTTCAAACACCTTTTCGTGTGAATGCTAAATATAAGAATGTTCTCTGCAAAGTAGTCAAAGCAAGACACGGCAGCACTTGAGATTTCTCAAGAGAGACACGCACGACGATTGTTTTTCTTGCACAGAAATACTAAAACCTCCGATAGCACTTTCCACAATACCTCAGGTACAGTGAGTGCTGTCTTATGTAATCAGAGCCTTGCCTTCCCAATAGGCAAATACCCCATTCCGCCCGGAATTTCCGAGTACTTTTCATTCTTACCTGTAGTCACTAACCAGCGTCGCAATTCCCATGGGTACAGAAGGTGAAAACAGCAGAGACCCGCTCCATAGGGTTAAAAGGGATGCCAAAGGCTAATTTAAAGTGCCCCCCCCCAACTACCCTACCCCCCAAATCACTGGTCACCCCCACCTTGTTCAGGCAAAGGAAACAAGAGTCCGTTTGTCTTTCCTTGTAAGGAAGGCGGCGTACATGCAAACTACAGGGTAGGGGATGCCCAGGAGTACCTGGGCACCTCGGGTCCAGGGGTACGAGGGGGCCAGTGAGGACGGACCCGCAGAAAGCACGCATTCCCCAGGACTCCCGGCTGCGGGCACACCTGGGAGCCCCGGCGGCGCGGACCCTCCCCGCCCTGCCCGGGTTCCGGGGCTCAGGGGCCGGCGCATAGCAGCCGGGCCGCCGCCGCAGCCTCAGGGAGGCTGAGAAAGTTCCTCCGCCCCGACGCCGCCACCCCCGGGCCCCGCCAGCCCCGCAGCCTCCCGTCCGGGAGCAAGGTCGCCGCGGGGAGCCAGCGGCGCGCGGGGGGACGGTCCCCGGCTCCGAGGCATCGCCGCTGCTCCCCGCTGCTCCCCTCCCGGCCCTGGACGCCCGCGACCGCCCGGGGCGCGCACCCCGGACTCACCGCCCCTGGTTCGGGATCCCCGGGTGGCGAGCCGATGCCGGGCGGCGGCGGCGGGGCGGGTGATCGGAGGCCGGAGAGCAGCGGCGGCGAGGAGGAGGAGGAGGAGGAGGAGGGTTCGAAGAGGAGGAGGAGGCGTCTGCAGACTTCGAGTAGCGGGAGCAGCCAGTGCACCCCGGAGCGCTAGCCTGCAGCCGGCGCGGCGGGGGCTTTATCGCCGGTCCCCGGCCCCCGCCCCTTCCTGCCAGTCCCGCCCCGCCCCGCCCGCCCCGCCTTCCCGCCGCCTCCTTTGTGTGCCCGCGGGCCCCGGTCCCCGCGCCCGCACGCCGGGGCGCCCCCACTTTGGGGGCCGCCTCGCGGATACCGACCCCCCAGGGGGTCACCGTGGTGTCGCTGCGCCCAGAAAGCGCCAGGAGCCGGGGTGACCCCGAGGTGCGGCGCCTGCTGGGGCCGAGCTGCACGTGGGTCGCCCGGATCTGGGGGTAGGTGGGAGGAGAGGAGGAGGAGGAGGAGGAGGAGGAGGAGGAGGAGGAGGAGGAGGAGGAGGGACCCACGGGCTCCCGGCGCGTCCCTGGGACGCTGGGCGAGTGAGCTTAGCTGTCCCCTGGGACAGTGCCCATCATTCCTGGGATGGGGATAACGGTGCTCGGTCGCGGCCGGGAAGCGGGTAGAGCACCCCTCGAGGGGCTTCTCGGGGTGCCCCAGGGCCCACTGCTCCAGCCAGGGGGACCGAGGAGCGGCAGCCCATCGCCTTAAGCGGAAAGGCAGACCAGTGAATTCAGAAAACCAGATCCTTGGTGACAGCGCGAGGAGCAGCAGAGTGCTGGGGATTCGCCCTTCCCAACCCGCAGCTGCAGCCCAGGGAACTGGACCTTGTGCGCGGCCAAGTGCAGACCCTGGAGGCCCGTGACAAATCACCACCGTCCGGCTCCCAGCTGTGTCACCCAGATCTCCCCTGTTCAGCCCTCATTTGGGTCAATTGAGGTTTGTGGGGACTCAACGTAATGACATAATTATGTTGCCCTTAGATAGCTCAGGACCCTCACCAGCAGGCCCAGGGCCCCGGCTGTGAAAAAGAAAAGAGGTAAATCTAAGACACAAACTAGAGTTGAGGCCATACCCACAGATTAGAGCAACTTGGAATCTGCAACTGGTGCTGTAGGCAAACGTGGGCGACCGTGCTAGACCGCGTGTGCATGTGTGAGGGTAAGAAAATCGCTTTTAAGTATAAAGTCTGGGCTAGCCAAAGGGTATTCACAGCCTCTCAGAGCCATTTGGAAGTTTGGGCCTTAAATAAAAAGCAAACAGTCCAGCCGAAACCGGTTTGGCTCAGTGGATAGAGCATCGGCCTGGGGACTGAAAGGTCCAGGGTTCCATTTCGGTCAAGGGCACGTACCTTGGTTTCGGGCACATCCCCAGTAGGGAGTGTGCAGGATGCAGCTGATCGATGTTTCTCTCATCAATGTTTCTAACTCTCTATCCCTTTCTCTCTTCCTCTCTGTAAAAAATCAATAATATATATATATATATATATATATATATATAGAGAGAGAGAGAGAGAGAGAGAGAGAGCGCAAACAGTCCACAAAAAAAAAACAAAAAACCTGTCTTGTTATTTACAGCCAAGCCTAATATTTATATCCAATTACAGAGCAGGATTTAAAGCCCTTCTTCTTGTTCCCTCTGCCTGAAACTCTCCCCTTCCCCCTGCCCATGACCTCATGATCTTATGACTGCCTCATTATACTTCAGGTCCCAAGTCAAGTGCCTCCTTCTTAGCAAACCTTCCCTGATCACTTGATCTAACTTTTCCTGACCACTTGACCACTTCCTCCCTTCCACACCTGGTGCTTACTTCATAAACCTCATCATGGGTTGATTTTTTTTTTTTTTTTTAACTTGTGTCTTGGCTAGTTTTCTCCCACCCTTCCTCATGAGAATATGTGCTCCCAGAAAGCAGGGAAGAGAAACCAGTTCGGCATGGTTTCCAACTCAGCCAGTCCCTAGCGCCTAGAGCCAATTCTACGGAGATAGTAGTTGCTCAATAAATGATTGTTGAAGGTTGGTGAATAAGTGCCTGGTGGCTATTGACAAGGCAAGTACTGCTCTGGAGATAGGTCAGGAGGGTGAGCTGGAGCTGGGAAGAGGAATGAGAGTGTGGAGAAGGCTAGAGGAGAAGAAGCCTGAGGTGTTTATGAACTCGGTGTATTTGAGAAGCTAGGAGTAGCCTCTTCCCGATGGAGGAAGTCATTCAAGGGACTAGTGAAGCAACTAGAACCAAAAAGTGTGGGTGAAGCCAGGTTGCAAAAGCCTGCCTAATTCCCTGTGTTCATTTCTATCTCAATCACTTGCTTTAATTGAATTTTTTCCCCCCAGAGATAACCAGAGGTTCCCATGCAGTTGTAAGAAATAACACAGAGAGATCCCTTCTAAACTTTGCCCAGTTTCCTCCATCGGTAACATTTCAGAATATCACAATCAGGATATTAACAATTATACAATATGACAATAAGGACATTAACATTGCTACACTGATGCGTATTGCAAACACTTTGGTTAATTATTTGTAATTTTAAATTTTTAGTAAAGTTACTCTGGAGTTAAACAAGTAAAAGATACTGTAAGTTTTTGAAAGAAATGCACAAATATTATTTTAAAGGTTTCAGTCTCTTAATGGAACCAACATTTTTAAGGGAAAAAATGTTGTATTTTTACCAATTAGAGTGTGTTTAGATTCCAGATTCTTCATATATAAAAGACCATCAGGTGTCTTTGGAACTTATCTCTTTTCTTTACATCCAGTACTGTTGAAGGAGCATTTTGAGCAGTACTAAACATGACTTGACGATTCTGAAATCAGACAGGATGCAGTGTTAAACTAATATGCTAAACTAAGCCCAACCACTAATGTGCCTTTCTCTCTCCTTGGACATTGGATGGGACTGCCAATGAGTTTCCCAAAGGGAAATGATTCAAGACAAAGACCCATTCTGCCTGCGGTATATGCCGGGAATACCAACTATGCTTATTATAGAATGAGCATGGCTGGGGTTGGCCGGCCTTCCTGATGCCAGTAAGAGGAAACAGAAGCAATCCCCAAGCTTTCAAGTGACATTCAAGTCACCAGGCACTTTGACTCCCACCATGAGGGGGCTGCTCCTAAGAAGCTGTGTTCCTACCTCGGTTGGGGCCCAGGAGAGCCGCTCAGCTAGTGTGTGACCCTCTTTGAAAAGGATTTCTCACAGATGTGCTCTTTCAAGCCACACAGGCCTCGCCTCTCTACCTTGGTCTTGTTTGAGAAATCCAAATTGTTAAACGCTCCTACCTGCCTCTTTCTTTGCAACTTTACACTCACTGCAGAATTTCATTTTGTCTTTCAATTGTGTGGCTTGCCTTAATCCTCGGGGAGAGCTTCAAATTGTTTATTCCTTTAAAAAGTAAAAAAAATAGTGACCTGGAGTTTAGCCAGCTCCAGTCAGTCTCTGAGTTTGGCTTTGTGTCCATAAGCCACACTTGGGAGAAACGCAAGAAATGCCCAAACAGAATAAAACAAATGATCTATTTAGTCTCGTTTCCTCTCTTGGAAGAGGTCCAGTGTTGAGTGCTTTGGATGAAGATGAAAATCCCCCTGCCCCATCCCCCTGCTCCCCCAAACACCCTAACAGTATGGCCTTGTATTTAAGCAAAAACTACCCTTAGCTTCCAATGGGTGATGTGTATTGTCTGGAAGAATGACTGATGTTTCAATAATAAGATAATAGTTGCTCCTCTTCTATCTGACCCCCATTGAAAACACATTACCCCACAAGACGACTTGTTACACAATGTTATAGATGCAAAGGCTGTTATGTAAGACTGTTTCAGCCAGGGGAAAGAAGACTGGTTATAAGAGTTCACTCAGACAATTAGTTTCTGGGACTGTTGTATTGTTATGATTTTTTTTAGCTTATAAAAGGCATTTTTATTTCCCTTTCAAGTTGGCTTTCAAATAAATTCAATTTCTTCTTTCTGTAACTTCTGAAACATTAAACCAGAGCATCAATTCACACTTTCCCATTTTCGTCACCAAGCACTTCAGAGAAAAGACATTGACTAAAGTGCTAGGCTAAGTATTATTGAGTATTATTGTCTACTTGTACTATTTGGTCAAATAGGGATGGGAAACCCTGAGGGTCATTGTGATACTGACCCCTTCAAAGAACAACCTAGCTTGTCTTCCTTTTACACTCCAGGAATAGATGTTATCTCTTTACTTCCACAGAGGTCTCTGACCTATCTTCTTACCTGCTTCACTGACTGTGTCTCCCTCCCCTCATCACTCCCCCATCCTTCTCCCAAAGCTCTGTTACCAATCACTTCCAATGCCAGCCTCAGCATGTTTTCATCATTCTTCACCACCTTTAATGTTTGGGCAGCATTTAACTCTTGTGTTTTGCCCATTTTTTTGAAACTCCTTTCTCTAGTCTCTCTCCTCCAATTCCTTACCCAGCCTTTATCGTTTGCTCATCAAATCCTCCTCCTCTATATGTGGGCGCTATGCAATTGCCTGCCTGCTGCTTTATCTCCTCTCCTCCTCACACTCTGCATGGAGGGAACATTGACTGGCTTGTGGCCACCCAGCATCTATTCCCCAGTCTTGATCTCAGAATCTGGTTTGCTCTCGGGCTCTCTGTGCCTCCCCATCAAAAATGGGAGTCACAGTGCCTTTCCTTCTTCTAGCCACGGGGTGAGCACATGATCCCCTCCCAGCACCCTGAGTCCTGAAGGGAGTGGAGAAAGTCATTGGAACTGATTTGTCCCAGCTTAATGAGATTGTGAATACTTCTCATCTGGGTCCCCAGAACCACTGTGACCCCCGCCCCTTCTGAGTAGAGGTCCACAGCAATTCTTTTGAGCCTTTTCTACTTTTAGCCAGATTCAGTTTCTGTTCCTTGCAAGCAAGGACTCTTTAACTGACACACCTAGATGTGTAACTTGGCTTAGTTCTATATGAATTCCAAGCCTGTGTCTACAGATGGCCTTGACCACTGTCCTAAGTTCCCACACACATATCTTCAAAAGCCTGGTAGAAACATCCACTTACTACCCTATTGTCACCTCCCATCTAACAAATCTAAAGCCAGTTTAGTCTCATCCTTCCCAAAGCAATTATTCCTCCTGCATCCCCAAAGTGTCTGACAGGGCTGACTGTGTCTCCATCATCAAAGCCAGGAAAATGGGGATGAGCTCTGACTCCTCCCCTTCCGTTGATTCATTCCATATCCACCCTGGGGTGGTGGATTAGTTTCTTTCCCACATCCTTCTTATTCACCCCTTTTCCATTATTTTTTCAGAAAAGTTTAGATCCTTATAATTTCATACCTGGGCCACTCCCATAACATCTTAAATAGCTACTCAACTTCCAGATTCTCTCCATCCCTGTCAGCATAATAATCTTTCTAAAATACAGCTTCACTCATGCCACCGCTTGCTTAAAATAATTCCAGGCTTATCACTTAGGTTTGAATTTTTTTTGCTTAGGCCAATCTTCTGTAGACATTTTGGTCACAAGCTCTGGAGTTAGATTGCCTGTGTTCAAATTCCAGTCTCACATTATGTAATTTTTCCCAAGTAATTTAACCTCTGGACCTTATTTTCCTCATCTGTAAAATGGCAGATAATAATAGTACAACCTACTCATAAACTTATATGTGAATCAAGCAGTTAATCCATGAAAAGGGTTTAGCTAAAAGTCACCTAGTAAGTGCTCAATAAAAATTTATCACGACGAAAGCTCTCCATAATCTAACTCTGATCCGTCTTGCTAGCCTAGCGTCTCATTTTCTCTGACATGATTTTCCAAGTTTTTACCAATTAGAATCACTTCTATTGTAGTTCTCTGCCACTGTGTCACAGTTCAAACCATTCTCTATATTCTAAATACCCTTCTCTCAACCCACCTGTATAAGTAATCCAATTTTTGAATTGCAAACTATCCCAATCTTAATGGCTTCAAGTGACCATTTTATTTGTTTATGATGCCATGGGTTGCCAGGCAGAGTTCGGCCCAGATGGTTCTCTGCTCCACCAGGTCATCTGATCTCACTCGTGCAACTGCAGGATTCAAGATGACCTCACTCATGTGTGGCCCCTCAGCGGGATGCTGCAACTCGGTCTTCTCATTCCTCCAGCTCTTTCTTCTTCACTGGCTTTCCCCCCTTGTCATATTTTAAACTGAAAGGTTTCTCTCTGTATGGGTTGTCCTGCAGTACTCAGACTTCTGTACATGATGGCTCAAGACAGTAAGAGGGTGAAAACAGAAATTAAGTCTCAAGTCCTCTTAAGGACTACCCATGGTTTGGGCACAAGGTCACTTGTGCTGCATTCAAGGGAGTCATAGGGCTATCTCAGACTCAGGGAGGAGAAGCAGACTCCACATTTTAATGAGAGATGTTGCAGTCACCTTGGGCTGCCATATAAGATACCACGGACTGAGTGGCTTAAACAATATACATTCATTCTTTCCTAGTTCTGGAAGCTGGAAATTCAAGATCAGTGTACCATCAGGGTTGGTTTCTGGTGGGCCCTCTCTTTCTGGCTTGTAGATGGCCACCTTCTCATTGTGTCTTCATATGGCCCTTCCAAGAGCACAGTATGAGAGAGTACAGTGTCTCTGTTCTTCTTATAAGGACACCAATTCTATCAGGTTATGAGCCCATTCTCATGACCTCATAACCTTAATTAGCTCCTTAAAAACCCTGTCTTCAAATAGAGATATATTGGCAGTTGGGGCTTCAACATATGAATTTTGAAAGGACACAATTCAGTCTATAACAAGAGGTTTGGGGAAAGTACATTGCAAAAAGGCATGCCGGATGGAAGAGATGGCTGTGCCCATTTTTGGACCCAATCTGCCACTATTCTCTGCCACTGAAATAATCTTCATCCTTCACAATTTTCCCCTTAGCCAGGCCAGTATTTGATGTCTCCTCCTCAGCACTCCTGTAACTCTAAGTATGGGTTGCTTATTTCACATGACCACATCCTGCCTTGGATGTAAGAGTTTGGTTTAGGCTCTAACCTCAAGGCAATGGCCATATTTTTTTTATATCTTTAAGTTTTCACACAGTGCCTTACCCAGAAAAGGCCATAATAAATGCTTGTTATTATGAATGAACAAAAATGCAATTAATTTTACTGCTCTAGCAGACTAAGTTAGATTTGGTGCCTGGGTATCTTTCATGCTTTGCTGCTTCTTATACATCCCCTGTCCTCCACCCCCTCCAGCTCTGCAGACCACTGCGTGTTGGAAGAACTCAAAAGGCTGGACACCGGGGGCCAGAAGGCCTGGTTTCCTGTCCCATTTCTGCCACCTCTCGATTGTGATCATGGACAAGTCCTGGATTTCTCAGGGCCTAAGTTTCCCCATCTGTAAAAGGAAAATAACAATACTTTTATGGGATTGTTGTGAGAAAAGAATGATAATCTAGGTTAAAGCTGTTTGTGAAATCCAAAGAGCTTCACAGGTATTGCCTGTATTAGTCTAATTGGGTTGCTAACAAAATACCAAAGACTGGATGGCTTAAACAATAGAAATTTACTTTCTTACAATTGGAGGCTCTTCCTTGGGTTGCAGATGTTTATTTTCTCACCATGTGCTCCATGATGTGTATTTGGGGAGAGAGAGAGAGAGAGAGAGAGAGAGAGAGAGAGAGAGAGAGAGAGAGAGAGAGAGCGCTCTGATGTCTCCTCTTTTAAGGACACTCCTATAGGATAAGGGCCCTCTCCTCATGACCTCATTTAACCTGAATTAACTTGCATAAGAGTCCCCTCTCCAAGTTCTGCCACATTGGGGGTTAGGGCTACAACATATGAATCTTGGGGGCGTTGGGGGGGGGCACAAACATTCAATCATGATACTATTATAGTTAATTCTGAAGCACACAGTTAATTTTAATTGGTCTAGCTTGGTTCCTTGCTGATTCTGCTCTATGCACCTTCTGGTGCACCTTCTATAGTGCCTGTCACAAATTAATAAATATAGCATTTCTTTTAGTTATTCCCAAACCCTAGTAACAGATGTTAAGGGAGTAGAAAGTAAAGATAAATATTTGAGATTTTCCATTCTAACTATAAGGAAAGAATTTGTTCTCTTGAGTTTCTAACTTCATAGCAGATTAGAAAGCTTTCTGAGAACTCTGTTGGGGTGTCTCCAAATTTTCAGGAATACCCCCATCCCAAATTATCAAAGTTCATCCAGACTCCAGAGTGAGAAAAAGTAGCTTATAAACTCTCAAAAATGTCTCCTCATCTAAAAAATAAAAGTTTTAAATATGGCTGCCTGTCTAGCATGCTCTGCACCTGGTCACAGGGCAGCAGCTCCTATGTGCTGCTATGTTTGTGCTGCGGTTCCCAATGTCTCCATCACGGGAAAGGACCCACCTCCCTCATCTGCTTCCACTTATCACCTCTCCTCACACACCATTTTAGATTTAATGAGGATAATGATACTCCCATCCTTATAAGACCTCAAAAAAAGGACTGGTTTTTATTAAAGAGTAAAATTCAGTTATTAAGTTCTACCAGACACAGAGATCTCGTGTCACTTTTAAAGCAATAATTCCATAAAGTACCACTAGAGGACCCTCTTCAGCTTTGCCAATCTACACTTTGTATATATATATATATATATATATCTACCCTAAAGGAACAAGCGACTCAACAGCGAGGCGGTCTGTAAGCCTGAGCTTTGACTGACTGTATCTATTGACATATGCTGTTAATGCCAACATCATCTTAGCTCTGAACTTCAAGAATTTCTAGAGTGAGAAAGAGACCTTATAGATCAATAGTCTAGCATTTCTTAAAGTGTAGTTCAAAGATAGCCAGCATGATCATCTTTAAGATTCTTATTAAAAATGTGCCTGGGCCCTGATCATGTGGCTCAGGTGGTTGGAATATCACCCCATACACCAAAGGAGCACATACCTATGTTGTGGGTTGTATATGGGAGGCAACTGATCAATGTTTCTCTCTCATATTGATGTTTCTCTCTCTCTCTCTCTCTCTCTCTCTCTCTCTCTCTCTCTCTCTCTCTCTCTCTCTCTCTCTCTCTTTCTCTCTCCTTTCTCTCTCTCCTCTCTATCTTTAAAAGACATATCCTCAAGTGAGAATTTAAAAAACTACCTGGGAATCCATTCCAAAATCAACTTCTTTTTTGGCATTCATTTGATTCCAAGTTCTCTAACATGCCTGCCTAGTGTCACTTATACACACACATCTAAGCACTGAATTAGCCCAAGCCCTACTTCTGAAGATGAAGTCCTTAGACAGGTAGTATTAGCATCTCCCAGGAGCTTAGAGATGCAGAATCTCAGGCCCTGCCCAGACCTCCTGAATCAGAATATACATGTTAACAAGATCACCACTTGAGTCATATGAACATTAAATTTTAAGAAGATGAATTCAACCCACCTATCTACAACGCAGCTGGGGTCCAAGAACCCAAATAACTTGCCCAAGGCCACATAAATACACCAGAAGGAAATGTGGATAACTGAGTAAGAGCACATGCTTGGCATCAGAAAGACCAGTGTTTAAATCTAGGCTTTCTCCTTTGCTATTCTAAAATCTTGGATAAGCTTCATTATCATTATTTGTTGTTAAAGTAGTCATACCTCCTCAGAGGCTTATGGAGAAGATAAAATGAAAAAGCATATTAATAGCAGCTAGAAACAGATCTTATGATCATGATCCCAACATATGCAGATTCTGTGCTGCCTCAGAGGTGTCGCATGTAAGAAGTAGGAAACAATGCTTTAGATACATTTGGTCTTTTTTGAGACTAATATGTCCACTTTAGATTCTAGGGTTTGAAAAAATGAGGACAAGGATGGGGGCTTTCCAGTGGAAAGTAAACAAAATGTGGCACAGCACAGAGATTTCTCAGACTCCTGCTAATCCCACTCCTCCTAGCTTGGCTGGCCCGTGACAACCTGCAGAACCATGATGACCTAGAAAAACATCCAGGACAGTGAGACTTCTGCCGGCACTTTTCCTCAGCTTTTGGGTTATATTCCTCTCTGTCCTCGGGGCTGTGGGTGCCTGGCCTCTTGCATTCTCATGCAGGCTCCTCACAGCCTTTCTAAGAGCGGCTCCTTCTCCTCCTGCTTCCTGAGACATCTGATAAATTTGGGGCCTTCCTTCCACACCTCCAAAGTCACCTGCTCTGTGCCTCATTCTAGAGGACTTTCCCTCTAAGGTGATAAATCAAGTTCAACACTCGCTTCACTTCCTTCCAGATAATATTTGCATTTTAATGAGATCTTGTCCTGTCTTAAACCTCAAATAGGAAGCAATGGATCACTCACTGATGCAGATATTTTCGAGTGGACTAGCACTGGGATTCCTTCAGCACCCTCAAACCCTGCCACTGTGAGCAACAGCCAGCACCACCTTCCATTAAAGCAGTCTCTAGAGGTCTACCCTCTCTCCATCCCTCCCACTCTACTTCTCATTTTACAAACCACTTGATATTATGTGGTTAAGAACAGACTCTTTAGACCCATGTCTCTATTATCCTGAACTCTACTTTGATTTACTCATGAGAAAAGGTTTTTATGTGCCGAAGGACACCCACCTTGGTAATATTTTTTAAAAATATATATTTTATCGATTTTTTTACAGAGAGGAAGGGAGACGAATAGAGAGCTAGAAACATCGATGAGAGAGAAACACTGATCAGCTGCCTCCTGCACCCCCACTGGGATGTGCCCGCAACCAAGGTACATGCCCTTGACTGGAATCAAACCTGGGACCCTTCAGCCCACAGGCCAATGCTCTATCCACTTAGCCAAACTGGTTTCAGCTCACCTTGGTAATATTTGATACCTTCTGCCTCTTGTTCACGGGAAAATATACACTGTACCACACCACAGCATACAATCAGTTCTCTATAGCATCTCTATCAGATGGCTATTAGCATATCAAGATGGGCATTCATATAATAAATTCTATGCTCAGATCAAAATCTGGCAATACGCCTGTGGAGGGCTTATGATATTCTACAGCACACTGATTGCCAATCAATGTATAGTAGATACAGTTGTTCATCTGAAAAGGCCATTTCCCTTTCTTGTTTTTAAAAAATTGAATTTTTCTCAGATATCTATCCATCTTATCTCTCTGGTACTTATTTAGGACAAATTCTCAGTAATCTTGGCCAATTATGATAATTCCATTCTCTTAACTAATGCTTGATTTAGAGGTAGAAATGTTTGCTGAAAAGTCAACTGACAGAGATTCTGAGAAAGGTTTCTTTGATGATAAAAAGAGATTTTTTTTTTCTTAAATAAGAGATGACTTCTTCTACCTGTTGTCCAGAACTACAGCAGTCATCTTGTGACCATGAGAGGAACTAAGGCACATGCTGAGGATGGAAGATAACAAAGATGGGAAGAACCTGGTTCTTTCATGATGTCATTGAGCTTCGAGGCTCCTACTAAGGAACCCCTACCTTATAGATAATAATTATTCTTTACTATCCTGTCAATTTTGAGTTATTCTTTCTTTTATTTGCAGCTTAAAGGTATTATATTGAATATGTCCTTCTTTAGAATATTTTAAAGCAATTATTAACTTTTTGTGACTCAAGGCCCTTTATAGAATTCACCCATTCATTCACTTATTTATTAATTTTTTTAATAAATATTTACTGAGAAAGGGCAGCAACAGAGAGAGTTGATCTAATAATCATATGCACATATAACAACAAACTATAATAAATAATAAGGGAAAGTAGAAGGAACTATGCTAGAATAGACTGGGAAAGGGTGGGATTGTGGATAGAAAAGGAGCCACATACTAAACCTGACAAGCTCAGGGGAGCCTGCATGGCTTATAAACTCAGAGACCAAAAGTAACCACATAGGATGGTTTAAACGTAAAATTCTTAACTAAAAACAGACCATGGTGGGTAGTCACATCCTAGACCTGTAGCTCCTTGATAAAGGTCAATCTTTTTCTTAATGAACCTGTTCATTCACTTTTTTGCATCTAAGATAATATACCTTTAAAATGTCAGAGTAATCTTTTGTCATTGTTATCTTGTTAGTTTGCCGCATACATCTCTACGTGCTATAAATGTTAATTATTAACAGCAATGTAAAAGAAGTATGTGTCTCTCCATTTTACTTTTTCTCAAATCCCAGAGATTTCCCTGCTGCATCCTTAATCTACCATCAATGGACTTTATGTAACTCTCCTTACATCTCCTTTGATTCTAATGCATAAGATAAGCTGGAAAACTGCCACTCTCTGGTCCATTTTCTCAATCCTTTGAGATCTTACTTCTAGTCAATTGCTGTCAGTTTGGCTGAAATAAACTCATAAAAATTCTCTACAGGTCTGGATATTTTTTACATTGGTAGAATTAAGGTAAAACACTACCCAGCAAGTGATGTGTGAACTGAGGTCCTAAAGCAAGTGTAGGAATAGGAAGGTATTTTAGGGAGGGGAACAGAGTGTGCAAAGCTGCTGGGTGGGAGGCAGCAGGAGGCCCTAGAGCACATGTGTCAAACACAAGGCCCGCGGGCCAAATCCGTCCCGCCAGGCCTTGCAATGTGGCCCACACCGCGCTGTCATCACTGCACTCCGCTGCGTTTCCATCACAATGACAGTTTATGACTGTTCAGTAAACCATTTGGCCCGCGATTTAGGCTGGATTTTAGATTTTGGCCCCTTCTCTGATTGAGTTCGACACCCCTACCCTAGAGGAACCTGCAGGTGACCTGTGGACAGGAGGACAGAAATTGGGAAAGAGAATGTCACACCTAAGTCTAGAGGTCAGCAAAATCCAGAGGACATAGAACCCATCTTGGAGACCATATGAAGAATTTTTCTCTCTCTCCTAAGGAAAAAAAAAAAAAAAGTGTTAAAATCTGGGTGTGGCATGATTATAAAGCTTAAGCCAGTGTCTTTTGGGCACCCTAGGGCTCAGTCTTGCCATAGTACTATATTCAAATGCAAATCCTTGTCCCTAAAAGACAAAAGTCTTTCTGATCATTATGTGTGACCTCTAAAGGGGATCTTTGCAGAGTATTATTGTCAGGAGAAACTGATTTTCTCATGGTTCTGGAGGCTAGAAATCTGAAATCAAAGTATTTGCAGGGCCTTGTTCCCTCCAAAAGGCCTAGGTAAGAATCCTTCCTTGTCTCTTCCTAGCTTCTGATAATTGGCAATCCTTGTGATTCCTTGAGTTGCATTTCTGCAATCTCTGTCTCCCTCCCTGCCCAGTCTTCCTCTCTATGTATCAAATGGCCTTCTTATAAGGACATCAGTGCTGGATTTAGGGCCCACCCTAACCCAATATGACCTCACCTGTACTAGTCACATCTAAAAGATCCTATTTCCAAATAATGTCACATTCTGAGGTTCTGGGTGACAGTTGCGTTGGGGCACACCATTCGACCCACTGCAATGACTAGCACACAATATAATTCATAACAAACAGCAGCACTTCTTAGAACCACCATTTCTATCCACCCTAGTTCAAGAGCAGCTCTGGAACCTCTCACCTCTGCATCCCCCTCTCTGTCTTTCACCCTCACTCTTCCTTAGCTTCAGCTTACAGGCCCATTTCTTTATCACAACCTCACCTTCTCTTCCATCCCTCTCTGTACCATCTCTTCAAACATTAGTCTTGATTCAGAATCACAGCATTTGTGGAGACTGGGCTGGCGAAAGCAGAACATGCACAGAGGGCAGAAAAAAAAGAAAAAAAGAAAAAAAGAAAAAAAGGAAGAACATACAGCCAAAGCAAAATATTTTAGTGGATGAGAGGAAAGGTGGAACACTCTCAAGTTAGCAGCTGCCCCAGTCAAACCTGCATTTTAGAGGATTATTCTGGTTGTAGTTAGAGTCTGATTATTAGGAGTGGGCAAGAGCACATAAGTCAGGAGGTCAGAGGGAGCTTGTAGCCATCCTGAGAGCTTGTATCAAGGTGATGGGGAGGAGTGCAGGTGCAGATATATTCCAGGTATAATACTAATAGGATGTAGGAAGGATGGATGAAGAATAGGATCTGATTAAAGGTATGGAAAAGGCATATTCAGGAAAAGGCATTTTTATACATATATAATGACTCCTGAAAACCATTCTCAATTAACAGTCTTGGCTCTCTGAGAAGAGTTTCAGACCTCTGGAAATACTGCTCCTCCTAGCCGAGCTGCTGATAACTATTGAGCAGCAGCCAAGATGAAGTTATTCTTGTGAGGCTCGCCTGGAGGGTTCAATGCTGCCCCAAATGAATGAAGCCATCACTTTAAGAGCCCAGTGCCTGAAGGAGCAGAGCTCCATCTGCATGGAGATGGGCCAAGGGGACAGCTGCAGAAAGGACTTTCACAGCTACTTTTATCCCCCACCCTCACCCCCCCAAAAAAAAATGAGCAGAAAAGAGATGCAATTTCAAAATGGGAAAAGCAAGTGGATATTCTGGGGAAACCTGTGATAGAGGTAAGAGGAGGCAGGTTCCCCACAATAGAACATCAAGTACAGATGCTGAGAAGTGGAAAGACATGCAAGAGGGAGAGGGGCTATGGCAGTCCCAATGATCTCCAGCTCTTCTTGTATGGAGTCATGTAGCTCACAGTGGCCCTAATCCTGGGGACTTGCGCTGTAGTGAGTGCTGTGAATCTGTGTGGACACAGCCTTCAGTAAAACCGGGCTTCTGCTTTACAACCTGTTGTGATGATTTGTTCAAACTTGTTTCCCAAGTATGTGGGGACCCCACCCACAGGATGGGGAGTGGTGGGGAGTAAGCTGACTCAGACTGGTCTGGGACCACAGGTGCTGATACAATTGGGAGTGACTATTTGGGATAACCTCCCCAAGGAAGGTAGCCAGCCATCTAAATTACCAGGTAAAACTGCATTTAATCTGGCCTGGCATCAGGAGCCAAGTGGTCCAGTTTGGGGACCAAAGGTACAGTAGTAAGTTCTCTGTGTAGTCATGGTAGCCAGCATCAATGGATGTCTTGTGAATCTAAGGAGGACATATTTGGAATGAAACAGTGTTATGAAAAATGGATTCTGGGTTGAGAAACAGGGATCAGGTCACTGGAGACAGAGAGGGGCAGGAAGGGGCTGAGCAGGATTGAAGTGTTCTGGTCCAGTAAACAATAGATTAAAGGCCTGGATGGATACAGTGACTGCGCATGCACAATACTGGTTGTGAGAGGGGCTGGTGTGGGGTAGAGAGTATATAGGTTCTGGTTCTGTTTAATTTCAGGGACTCTTGGGTGATTGTTTATCTACACTCAGGACCAGGTAATGGTTTTCAACTGCTGACATGTTGCCATTGGCTCTGGGCTCCATCTGACTGACCTATTAAGTAACAGGTCACTTTGTTTGTTTTTTGTTTCTGTTTTTAAATATATTTTTATTGATTTCAGAGAAGAAAGGAAGAGAGAGAGGAATAGAGACATCAATGATGAGAGAGAATCATTTATTGGCTGCCTGCTGTATGCCTCCTAGTGGGGATTGAGCCTGCAACCGGGCATGTGCCCTTGATCGGAATTGAACCCAGGAGCCTTCAGTCTATAGGTTGATGCTCTATCCACTGAACAAAATCGGCTAGGGATGCTCTGTTCTTTATACTGGGCATGTCTGAAGCAGACATTGTTCACACATGGTTTGCTGCTAAGACTTGAAAAAAGGCCCAATTCCTGGCAGGGCTGGGCAGGCTTGATTGGATTTCCTATGTCCTGACCAGTTCTTGTCAAACTCCCTCTCTGGGGATACTTGCCTTACACCTTCTCCCAGAACCCTCAGGCTGGTTGCTCCGTCTCCACCTCCAGCATTGGGTGTCTCCCTTGTAGGACAGCAATTTCTAGTCTGGGCCATGGGGCCAGATGACTTGGTCTAAATGGCTCTGACACTTCTTACAAGTGTAATCTTAAATAAATGTTTTCAACCTCTGATCCACAGTCTTTTTATCTGCAGGTAAGAGAAATAACCCTCAATCAAGAGTGGATAAGGCGATTAAATGAGATCATGCATGTGAAGTACTTGACCTATATAACTATTACCTGATATTATTATTATATTTCATGATTGGATAATTTGGTTGTGGGAATACTCCCTGATCTTGTCCTGGCTCCTTCTTATTATGACTTCTGTCTCTTCTCCACCAATATGTAATGAGGTGATTCTAGCATATCTCCAGGTTGAGCTGCCTTACAAGTAATTTAGTCATAGGAAACTCTACCATGCATTTATGTGGAAAGATACTCACATGAATATATTTGGAAGGAGGGGGATCATTCTCCAGTTAGGCCAATATAATTCTTCCTTTTTTTTTTTTTTTTTTTTAAAATTTTAAATCATTTCCACTCTGTGTGGAGAACAAACAGACATCTGGGAACACAGTGAAGATGACATCTCCTTTCAGAAAAGCTGGTTAAAAGGCTGAATACATTGGCCTGATGGGAGAAGGTTGTTTGATTATTCAGCTTGATTCATAGAAGGATTGGGGATAAGTTTTGAAGTGATAAGCCTACAACATATATTTATAGAAAGGGTAATGGCATGTTATCCTCCACCAGCAGTAATAATATTACAAGACTAAATTCATTGTAAAAGGAAAGAGTCAGTTTATGTCCAAAAGAAAAAAGACAGATAGTTCTAGTAGAACCAGCTTAAAAAATACAAAAAATTAGAATTGTTCTAGGTATGCTTAAAGTCACATTTAAGATATAGAAGGCTGTGATGATAACAAAACCAAGCATACATTCTGGGTCTATTTATTCTGTATTGTTTCATAGGGAAGTAATCATTATCATGCCCACCCCCCACCCCCGATAATGCATTTATTTCATTACTTTTGCTGTTTATTGTCTGTGTTCATTTTTCACTTCTCCATGTCCTCTATTCTATTTTTAACCTTACTTTAGTGACTATAACAGCATCTTGTCTATGCTCAATTACACTGAAAGTAATACCCTCTCTCCTTCAAATACCCTTAAAATACCTATCCCCTACTGTCACCCCAGACCTTGTGCCTAGAGTGTTGTTGTTTTATAATCCTCATCCAATGTTGTTTTTCTGTTGCTTTCTAGAGAACATGGAAGAGGGAGGGAAAGATAAGAGGAATATTAATGTGCACATTGATTTTCACCTCGTACATGTGCCCCAACCAGGGCCCAAGCTGGGACGGAGCCTATAACCAAGGTATGTGCCCTTGAACGGAATCAAACTCAGGAGCCTTCAGTCCACAGGCCAACACTCTATCCACTGAGCCTAAGCAGCTAGGGCTGCATAAAGTATTGTTTTGTTGTTGTTGTTGTTTGTTTTTTAAAAACAATATCTGTAAGCTACTACATAGATCAGAAAATGATAGAGGAATTGGGGAAGAGATTTTTTAAACATATATATTTTTATTTATTTATTTTGTTTGTTTTGGTTTTTTTTACAGAAAGGAAAGGAGAGTAATAGAGAGTTTGAAACATTGCTAAGAGAGAGAAACATTGATCAGCTACCTCCTGTACACCCCCTCCTGGGGATGTGCCTGCAACCAAGTTACATGCGCTTGACTGGGACTATTGAGTATGCAGGCCGAAGCTCTATCCACTGGGCCAAACTGATTAGGACTGGGGAAGGGACTTTTACTTGTGTTTTATTCAGCTTCCCAAAATATTTTGAGCATGGATTTTTGCGTAAACTTCTGTTGTTTTATTTCCCAGCAACCTTTTTTCATTCTTGGGGTTGTGGATCCTGATTTTGCCTGGGGAACTACCTCCTTGACTTTCGCAAACACTCTGCTCCATTGAAAGCAGTACTGGTGGATGGCCAATTGAGATGGCCCAGGCGTTGAGCAAGATTGAGTATGTGACACAAATTAGGCCAAATAGATACTCTCTTGCTGGAACTGGAATTGTAGCAAAATGGCATAAAAAGCCTGCAAATAGCTGAAGATTGTTAATCACGACAAAGGCAATTTGAAGAGGTGACACTTCATACCTGGAGTTACTATGTTCCTTGTCTTTTCTGAAGTCTGTTTTTTAGTTGTTTTTTTTCTATTATTTTTATGAGAGCCATCCCATATCCTTCCCAATAAGTTTCTTTTTGCTTAATTTAGTTACTGTTGATTTCTGTGTTGTAAGCAAAGAACCTCCAAAGACATTTTGATACACTGTGTTTTTCTTTTATGAGAACAATTCCCATATGTTCTTCTAAAAATTACCTTTTTTTTGTTTGTTTGTGCTGTAAGGTGTTAATAAAATGTTGATTATTGGTATGGAGAGTTATAACTTTTTGAGGAAGTCACCAGATGGTGACATTATATATTATTTCCTAATTCAATTTATCTTGAAATGTGTGTTTGTTAAATCCTGAGGAAAAGCTTTATCATCATTATTATGTGATAGCTCTGCGTTTTAAAAACCAGGATATAGAATATCATGTAGGAATAGAGTTTGGTGTGATAAAAGCAGTTCTTTGGCAGTATCTCAGGGGTATATGCCTTAACTTAAATACAATTTAGGTCCAAAATGTCTGAAGGCTAACAAATATCTTCAGAAGAGGAATATATCCTAAGTGGCTGCAGCCAATATGTGGATTTCATTATGGCTCTGTCAGGAACCAATGACTTACACATTACTGCTGCTCACACACAAACCTTTCACAGATTATGATAAATGTTTCTTTGATATGTTAGGCACTGCTCAAAGCAAAATGCTCAAGCAATGGACTCTGACCAGAGCCATGTGTTGGTAGAAAAAGACCGTTGCTTTAGATTATATATAAAAAAAGATTGCAGATTATATTGTTGTGATCAAACAGGGGCTAGAAAAAAAAGTTCTACATTTGTAATAGGAAGTTCATGAATAATTTTTTCTATTTTAATTCTGACCATAGTTATTTTGCAGATCATACCAAAAAAAGTGAATGACGCTATTAAATTCCAGTATTACTGACTGCTGGAAACTCTCACTGATCAATATCAGCTTCTACCAAAAGGAAAGAAAACGAATGTATATGCAAGTATTTACTCTTTCACCTCTCCTTCCACTTCTGATTTTCTCTGTTTCACTAATGTATTGGTTAGCAAGTGCTGTGTGACAAACCAATCCAAAAGATGGTGGATTAAAACAGCCAACATTCATTAGCTCATGAGTTTGTGGGTTGGCTGGGTGGTTCTTCTGGTTTCAGCTGGGCTTGCTCATGCATCTATGATGAGTTGGAGGGATACCTGCTGGATTAATGAGCCTCTTCTCTACTCAGCTTACAGTAGATTTGAGAGATAAAGAGGATGTGCAAGAGAGAAACAATCAAGGCTTTTTTTTTTTTTTTTTTTCAAGTTTAAGCTTGGAACAGACATACCATCCCTTCAACCTCAAGGCAGAAGCCACAAAATTACATTTGCAAAAGATAAAGATTTAAAGAGGCATGAAAAGTTATGGTCATTTTTAATTCCCCACACTTAAGAATATCACAACCCTGCTAGTCTTTTTTGTATGTGTAATTTCAAATAAGAAAAATGTGGAGAGAAATCATGAACTAGAGAGGAGAGAAGTGGAAGAGAGAGAGTTCATGTGGGTTAAGTCTCAAAGAATTTGGGGCATTTCACAACTAAGAGAATTTAAAACAACTTCCGTATAGAAGAGAAATGGGTGTGAGAAGAAATAAAGTTTGATATGCATTCTCATGGTTTAAGAATTTGATCCCTCCTGATGTGCTATAAGAGATATAAGTAAATTACTTTTTTTGGCTATTGAGCCATACATTTTTCAGTGTAAGATGGAACTCTGTGGGGTCCCAGGACTTATTTGAATTAAGCATTTAGATTTTAAAAGAAAGACCTTAAAAAAACAAGCTCTACCAAACTGCAGGAAAAAATAAAATATTGATTTCCCCCTCCGAAGGAGTATAATGAATCATATTTAGGTGTTTAATATTTTCTGAGCACTATCAAGTTCAGCATGTCAAATTTTTGAACAAATGTGGTGTTCGCTGAAAACTTTGTGGTTTTAGTGTTTTCAAATATCCATGGAAATGTAAAGAAATAATGTATTGACTAATTCCTAGCTGTATGATGCTGCCAGTTTATTTGAACATTTGATAAGTTGCTCCTCTGAACACACTCTTTAGTTTACCCCTTTGTATCCTAATGGTGTGGGTGCTTGAAATCTGTAACACCCATGGAATGAATGAGAGATGCTCTGGAAGCCAAAGTCAGCTCAGGCTGTAATAAATCCCAACTTCACTGTTTGCTATGTGAACTTGGGTGGGGTTTTTTGTTTGTTTGTTTTTGTTGTGTCTTTTGTTGTTGTTGTTGTTTTTACCTGACTAATGTTTTTTGATTCCTCAAAAAGAAGCTATAGATCAGATTTATTGAGCCAGCAACAGGATACTGCAGATTCCCCAAATTTGCTGAAATGACCTTGTCCAATATCCATTGTCAGGAAGCCATTGAGCCAACAAAGACCTCTTCTTTTTTCTTGCTCATAGAAGACAGCCTAAGGTTTAGCTACCAACTTTGGTAAGTGCTATGGCATTTGAAAATATATTAATCATCAGATTTGGTTTTTATTTTCCATATAGTTATTTCAGATCTCAAGGCACTTACAACTTGGTTGGGGAGAAAAGACAACAACAAACTTTAAAATGCAGCAAGTACATAATCCAATGCTACGTTTGGAATGTTAGGGCCTTCAAAGGGAGGTAGATAAAGGTTGATGTGGTTAACTTAAAGTGAGACAAGTTTCTGGGTATAGAGATGGGTAAGGGAGTACTCTGAAAGAATAGTTGGAGGTGGATGCAAACTAGAAAAGAAGGTAGAAATGAGAGAGTTGGGTGGGGGAAAAGTAGATGATGAGGGTTTTGAAAGCCAGGCAGAAGCCCTTGACGGCGCTGAAGCTAGAGTATCACTAACAATTTCTGAACAAATGAAATTGTGAAGATTAGTGCCTGGCAGGGACCTCCAGATTCCCAAGGCAGGGCCTGGAATCAAGTGTTGGTTGGCAGGGAATCAGGCACGTGCTGATGGAGCCTGGCCAAATGTGGTAGTGGTGGAAGGGCAGGAGAGAGTCACAATGATTCTTCACTACTGGAGTTTTGGAGAGCTCTGGGTTCTTCTGAGTCCCATTTAGTCTACACTGGCTAGTACTATCCTGGATCAAGCATCTGCTTTGGGCAAAGATTCAGAAGGCAAAAACCATCCTGCTGGGTACTAGATAGGTGAGCTCAGATTCCCTTTCTTGTCAACTTGGCAAAAACCAGGGTATTGCCTATTAGAGGCTTACAAATAATGCCTCATCCTTCAAGTGCTTGAGAAATAGGAATGAGAGGAGTTTGCCTCATCTGGTGGTTTGTGCAACAGCTACAATTTCCTTTCTACCTGAACTTCATAACAAAAGAGGCCAATTTCTCTCCCTCTCCCTGAGCAAGGGACAAATAGAAAAATGAAACATGGAATGAAAAAAAAAAAGGGGTTATTTTCTCAATTACTAATGTCCATTTTGCCTTCCCCAGACTGTCAATTACAGAGAAATTGGCCCACACATCATCTCAGGAAAAACTCAAGGTCAAACAAGTCTAATTCAAGTATCAGTGGGACTTCTGATGTTATACTTTCTGCTGAGAACTTAAAATGTTTGACTATAACTTCTAAATAAATGACATCTCTGTCTTCAAGTTAGCATTCATCATGGAACAAAGGTGGGGAAAGTTGAACAGAAGAAGCCTATGAGTCAAGGTAAATTCCCTTCTTGTTTGAAATGTTTTCTTAAGGGAGAGGTTGTCACAGTGGGTGAAACAGAGGGTAAGAGGAATATTACTCCTGAAGGTGAGTGATATTAAAATTTAAAACTTGGATATTTACCTACAAATAGTCTCTATAGGAACCAGCAATTTAAAGCAAGTTCTATGCCATAAATCTGTTTATTCAACAAGTAGTTACTAAGGGCCTAGCCTGTGCCAGACTCTGTCCCAAGAATGAGGAATGTATCAGTAAATAAAACAAGTCCCTGCTCGCCTGAAGTTGCATTGCCAGTGGGGAAAGATGGACAATAGCCTATAAAAATAAACTCTGCTATAAGTGCTAGCATTGGTCTGGGAATGGGGACAGAGAGGAACAGAGTTGATGATGGTGTTGTGATCTTCTGGACAGTGCTAAGGGCAGCCGGTCTAAGGAGGAAGTGAGGGCTGAGCCATGTAGACTCCTAGGGCCAGAATGATCTATGCGGAGGGAGAACACAAAGTGTTGTCAGGTAAGACACCAGGTTATGTTACATTTCAGATTTTAAAAATTGTCTAGTTTAAGTATGTCTCAAACATTGCATGGATACACTCAAACTACCAAAAAAGTAATTAATCTAAAATTCCACTTGAACTTGGCTTGATATATTTTGTTTGCTGAATCTGGCAACCCTTGCCAGGTCTTGAGGAATGCTTGGTGTGTTCAAGGAACAAAGAAGGCCAGAGACATGAATTAGGGAAAGACTGAGAGAATCTGAGGTCCTGGAGGTGGCAGGTGGCTGGGTCACAGAGGGCCTTGGTGGCCACTAGAATAACTGTGGCTTTTTTTCTGAGTGTGATGGGAAGCCACGGCAGGCATTAAGGATAGAAATGTCAAGATTCATTCACTTTTTCCAACTGTTGATGAATTTCACTCAATACTAATTTAACAAATTATTGAATACCTGTTAGAGTTACTGAGCTAGGACAATGTTAAGATCTTTTTCTTGCTTCCCAGGTGCTCATCCCTATCTGGAGAGATAACACTTAAATCGGTTAAGCAATAATATAAATGTTTGGGTCAGCATGGATGGTTCAGCCTATAGTACCATAACTGAGTGGATTACTTAGCTCAAAAAAAATCTGAGCATTTTGGTTTGTTTGTTTGTTTTTTGGGGGAGGGGTTTATTTGTTAATCCTCACCCAAATATATTTTTCAGTTGATTTTTAGGGATAGTGGAAGAAAGAGGGAAAAACAGAGAGAAAATCGATGCGGGAAAAACACATCTATGGATTGCCTCATGTACGAGCCCTAACCAAAACCTGGGCCAGGGAGGAGCCTGCAACCAAGGTACGTGCCCTTGACCAGACTCAAACCTGGAACCCATTGGTCCTCAGGCCGATGCTCTATTCACTGAGCCAAACCAGCTGGGGCTGGGAAGCATTTTGGAGGATGTTGGACTAACTGGACCAGGAAGGATGCAGCCTCTGAAGTCAGCATTTCCTGGAGACAGTGCTCGCCCTTGACATCATGTCTAAAGAGGGCATTCAGAACCAAGCAGGTTGCAGGATGAGCTTCAATATCCCAAATAAAGGGTCAGAGGGTAGGACTCTGAATAGAGTCTAAGCAGATCAGCTCTACCCTAACAAACCATAATCAAAGCCCTTGTCTAGAGCTGGAATGTGGACCTCAGTCAGTGTGCATTTTATAAAACAACCATTACTTTTCCTGAGGCATTCTTACCTCTCACAAGTTAGCACCCAGAAAAGTTCCTGGCACACCAGAGAAGATAATAAATGTTTTTGGAATACATAGCCATCACTTGTGCATCAATTTGCAGCAAGCATTTTGAAGTGCTTTTAATGAAGTGATTAGCTTCGCCAAGTAGCTTTGATTTAACTCAATTTTTTTTTTCAGGCTGCCTAAGTGAGTACAGAAAAGATCTCATGTCCTGTGGCTTCTCTGGAATGTCCAGAGAATCTCAGAGAAGGGTTACACTTGTAGTCTGGAGCCAGGGAACCAGAGCAACCAGAGCCTGGGATGACCTGGTTCTCACGGGCATCTGCCAGCCTCAGAAATATAGTCAGAGACAGTCAGTCTTTCAGAGTTGTCCTGCCTTGATACAGGGAGAGTGGAAGAAAAGCTGATTCCCTATTCCCTCCCAGGATTGTCCAGTCACTAGATGAGGGTTACTAACAAGAAGAAGGCATGACCTTGTGTGAGGTTGCTCTACTTAACATAGGACAATTTTTGGAGGAAAACTCATCTGAAAGACTTCTGTTGCCAACACTCGCAGCAACTGGAAGAATGCATACTTTAATATTGAGAGGAAGGATCTGGGTGGTGCCCTATTCTCTACACTTTACACTGTTTGGATCCAAGGTTTTCATATAATTCCTTCTGGGAACAACTCCTCAGGGCCTTGGCCAACCTCTTTCCCTGGGTAAACTTTTAAGAAAAGGTTCGTAGGATAAATGACAGGCCCCACCATTGTAGCTGGTCTCAAAACTGCAAGTGATCTGCCAAGTCTACATTTATCTCACCCTCAGCTGTCATTTTGGCTGGTTTAAGTGGTTTACTTGGTGAGATAACCTAGAACCTCAACCACGAGGGTTCTGAACACTGGTCAATATGCCCTTCTTAGGCTATGGCTGCCATATCGTCCATTCACTATCAAAATTGGACGGGGGAGTACCAAGAGAAGTTCAAGTGGATCACATGTGTGCTAAACATAGTCTTTTCTTTCCAGTAGCCTTAATATCCTCCTGATGAGCAGAATCAATCACTCCTGCCATGTTGGAGACAACTTGCTTGGCTTTCTTAGACCTTTGGCATAAGAGCACTGAAGTGACTGGATATAGGCCAGGAACTTAAAAATTAATGAGTCTACTGCCTTACCTTTTGGAGCTAGTGTTTTCTTGCTGGGAACTAGGACCTTTAAATCCATAAAAACTATAGCTATTGATACCAAAAGCATAATACCAGATATGATGGATAGAACTATTCCTACTTCCACCTCTTGATTCTGGTTATATGTATTCTATCTTCTGTGGATCTAACCCATATAATGGTCACTGATTTATGCTTGTGGAGACATAGCATCCTTGCAGAGTTATCATCTCCAAGCTGGCATTTTAAATGCACCTTCAAAAATGTATCCCATTGCTCTATCAGGCCAGCAGCTTCTGAGAGGTGCAGTAAGTAATGGGACCAGTAGATTCTATACTCATATGACCATTGCCACATCTCTTTGCTGTAATGTGGGTTCTTTGATCCAACATAACATTATATAGAAACCATGTCAATAGTTCAAATGCTCTGTACACTCTCAGATAGTGTTACTGGCTGAAGCCCAATGAAGAGAAAAGTCAAATCCAGATCCTCCAAAATATGTCCATATGTCTGTCAAGATCAAACACTGTCCCTTCCACGGTGAACGAGTCTAATGTAGTACTCATCAAGGAATGGTGTCATATCATGGTAGTTGCAATAAAGGTTTCAATAGATTCCACAGGGAGCTTGAGAACAAGGATGGTCCCTCAGAGTTGTCTTTATTTAAGACAAGGGGGGCTGGGCCTTCATACTTGCTCTCCTACTAACCAGTTATTGGATGCTGGCTATTCCCAGAAAGGCACAAAACTTCAAGAGAGATGGCTTCCTTCAGTTGACAGGGATTCCCAAAGAGCAATTCAGCTGAGAGCCTTCAGCCCCCAACCACCCAGCAGGAGGGGATGGAGGGGAGGTCTGACAGTTCAGCATCCACTGAGGCTCCTTCATTTTCCATGAGTAGAACCATGCTTGCCATTGTTTTTCCTCCCTGGAGAAATAAATTGGCCCTGAATAATCCTTACTCAGGACAGTTAGCAGATTGTTGGTGGTTTTAGCAGGAATTATTTTAATGGAGTGTTGGGAGGAAGGAGAAAGCCAGACATTTAAGAAATAACTCTGAAATAAGGAGACAGAGCTAATGAATCTAAAACATATCTTGTTAGAAACTTAGTTGAGAAGAAAAAAGATTCTGTAGATTTTGGGGAGAATGAATTAGAGTACCCTTCCTTCCCCAGTGAGTGTACTTCCAAAATAGATGGCTTGGGGTTGTAAAGGAAATTTGGAAGACTTTTTTTCCTCTGTGTGAAGCTAATTAGTCCCCAGGGGAACTGAATCTGTAGCTCCAGCTTCATTAGTACCATTCCAGCAGAATCACTGGCTGGAGAGCAACCAAGATTTGGGCGAGTTGCAGCAGACAAATCCAAGATTATCTGAGAGGTCAAGTTATTTACTAAGTCAGACAGACAGAATGGGTTTACATGCATTATCTACAAAATCTATCATAATGTGTGAGGTCTAACACGAGGGAATCTAGTGGGGTTGGCTGAAACTTTAAGAAAGTATTCTTATTTATGCCCCCAAAGGAAGCATAAAAAATTAAAGATAGATGAAATTAATGGCTCTGAGATATTTTGAATGGGACAGATTTGAAGAAGGACAATGAATTCAGACGTGATCAGGACCTTCCATGTCATCAAACCAGGTGGTTGAATGTGACTATACTTTTTCAGTTACACATCTGTTTAGCATGTAAAATATGGAAAACTGAGCTCATTATGCTACAAGTATAACTGATGAGGGCAGGTGCGAATTCTCACCCGTTCATGAACCATTTGACAAAGCTCTGCTCTCACCCATAAGCAGAAAATCTATTTTTTCTTAGGCTGAGAAACAAGCATAAATATTTTTCCCCATTTCTTGGGTTTGGAAAAAAAGAGTCTTTTCAAAAAAGAGGTTAGTGGCCTGTATTTGTGATTTGTACTAACTACTTCTACTTATTCCTGAACCATCAAATGGCAAATTATTATTGAAAATAGTGGGTTGCTAGCAGACCACTTAAGCCAATTCTAAAGATGAGTCATTAGATTTAAACCCCAGGAAGTGAAGACTCAGAAGGAGAGGAGGTGTGCCCATGACCTCCTTATTCATCTTCGTTCCCCATTAAAAAGAGTGAAAACTCAACACATGGATAAACTGGAAACACAAAAGAGGGTCTAACTTCACACATACGTCTAACACAATTAAGAAACCAAATAATAAAATTTGTGAGCCTCTCTTGGTTTCCCTACCCATGTGAGACTGCCTCAGGGTTCTGATAATAATTTCCTAAAAAAAAATATTGGATTGGTGAAGCAGCCACAGAGAACAGTTTCAGTGATCCTAACACTCAAAGGCTTGAAATGCCACTTAAAGAAAATGCAATGAGTCTCTGGGGAAATAATTACCATTTGGCCTTGAAATTCTAACTGTATTTGTGCAAAATCAGGTGGGCCTGGGAAGCCCAGGAACTGTTTTTACAGAGTAGTACCCCCTTTTTTGTTTCCATTTAGGGATATAATGAAAATTGCCACGTAAGATTTTATAACGCTCCGGGGTAAAGCCAAAACTATTCAGACCGGAAGAGCATTTAAAGGTCACTTTCTTGATGAAGAAAATGATTCACAGAAGTTCTGAAACCTGCTCAAGGTCGCAGAGAGGTCTGATAGTTGTTTGTTTGTTTGTTTGTTTGAGGGGGGGGCCTCAGTCACCAGGATAACATGGAAGTGTTAAGTATTTCTCAAAATTTTTCTACCAGTCAGCCTCAGCCATTCTTAATGTGTCTTGGAATACTGGTGAACAGATGTTCTGTGCACAAAGATTTTGCTAGACAAATGAATTTGGGAAATAACATGGGCTATTGCTCTTCTTGGAGCAGTGTAACAACCCAGATGTCCTAATTAAAAAAAATATTTACCTATATTTATTAGAGAGTTGGCCCAGTATATTTGACAAAGGAACGTTTATTCTGGGGAACACCTACCTATTTTAGTAGACAAGCTTTTCATGTGGGAAAGACTGATATGTTCATTTGGTGTCAGCTCTGCCACATGCACTCAAGCTCCTGGGAACACTTTAAACTTTGTTCTGAGATTTACTGGGCCAGATTAGATTCTATTTAAAATTTTAAATTAACAAATAAGTATTTTGCTGAGGAAAATTTTCAAGCATATTGTTTCTTGTATTTTTATAGCAAAGCTTAGGAAATACCAAAGTTCTGTAACTCAATGAAATTTAGTATGTGGTTCTTGGAATCAAACAATCTGACGATTAACTCCCTGACTAAGTGTGAAATATAAAGCCATGAGTCAGGATTACCCAGTCAGCTCCACATGGGTGTGCCTAGCAGACTATGAGCTATTAGTAACTCTAAGTGAACCCGTTAGCCAATACTACTGAGCACATCAAATGACATTGTTACATTTCTTCAGGGTTTACCAATTAAAATGATTTTAAGCAATAACGTAAATGGATAAAAATGCAATAGAGCGGTAGGGAAGCACTTGACCCCTAAAAGCAAACTCCCTCCAAAACTCCCCAAACAATTTGCCTATAATATATCTTTCAAACAAAACTCATTTGGGGTCTGAATTAGTTACATGGGATTTCAGTGTGTAACCTTGTTTGAAACTTAAAAGAGGAGTCAAGATTTCATTATTTGTGGCTATTTATGAATAATAGTATGGAAGGTCCTCAAAAATTTAAAAATTGGATTACCTTAGGAAGCAGTGATTACACTCCTGGTTATATATCTGAAGAAAACCAAAACACTAATTTAAAAGAAATGTGCACCTTTATGCTCACTGCAGCATTATTTACAATAGCCAAGATATGGAAACAACCCAAGTGCCCATCAGTAGATAAGTGGATAAAAAAATGGTGATAGCCGAAACTGGTTTGGCTCAGTGGATAGAGCGTTGGCCTGTGGACTGAAGGGTGCCAGGTTCGATTCTGGTCAGGGGTATGTGCCTTGGTTGTGGGCACATCCCCGGTGAGGGGTGTGCAGAAAGCGGCTGATTGATGATTCTTTCTCATCGATGTTTCAGCTTTCTATCCCTTTCTCTTCCTCTCTGTAAGAAAATCAATAAAATATATTTTAAAAAGTGGTGATATATATATATATATATATATATATATATATATATAATTCCATTATATATCTATATCTATATCTATATCTATATCTATATCTATATCTATATCTATATCTATATCTATATTTATATCTATATCTATATTATCTATATAATCTATATCTATAAAATGGAATATTACTCAGCCATAAAAAGGAGTGAAATTTTACCATTTGTGACAGCCTGGATGGACCTGGATGGATGCTAAGTGAAATAAGTAAGACAGAGAAAGACAAATGCCATATGATTTCACTTATATGTGGAATCTAAAGAACAAAACAAATAAACAATATAGGAACAGACTCTTAGATACAGAGAACAGACTGATAGTTGCCAGAGGAGGGGTGGTGTGGGGGATTGGGTTAAAAAGGTGAAGTGATTAAGAAGTACACATTGATAGTTACAAAATTGTCATGGGGATGTAAAGTACAGCACAGTGAGTATAGCCAACAATATTGTATAACTACTTATGGAACCAGGTACTAGAAATATCAGGGGGAACACTTTGTCAAGTATTTGATTGCCTACCATTGTGCTATACACCTGAAACTAATACCAAAAATATTAAATGCAAACTAATTGAAAAATAAAATAAAATAAAGAAAAAATGTACAAAGAAACTTTCTAGGGAAAAAAAAAGATTTAAATAGTGGTGGCTAGAATGCTCCCAGAAACAGTGGCATTCTGCTATCTAGTAAGATCAGGAAACTGAGTAATTGGCTATCAATATCATGATTTATGATGCATGGTTACAATCCATGAGCTTCATTTTACAAACAATATGCAGATTTGTTATTCCCATGAAATTGGCAGAGAAATGGGAAATATATTTGGCATCCATACTTGACTGATCATTACCGATTAGTCTAATGATTTGGAAGACACCACGGGAGCTTGGCAATGCTTCTGGGCATCATTTGGGCCAATAGTTGCACTGTTCCGGGAACCCAAGGGCATCACAGGTAGATTTTTTTCATCTGATAGTGCAGCAGCTCAAAGGGAGTTTGCTGTGGTGAGGTTAGATCTGTAGAATTTTCCGGGCAAATCAAAACACCACAATTTAAGAAAAGATTGCTAAATAGTGACTGGATGTTTGAAAATTAGTAATCACATGGAAATTTACTTGGTAAGACTTGTCAGGAAATTGCTGCAGAAAGAAAGTTTTCAGGAGAGAAAAAGTTGTTATTGAAAGATAATTTTTTTGGGGTAGAGATTTAGTAAGCTTTTATTATTACTGAGTAGAAGCCCAGTGTACAAAATTCGGGCTGGGAGGAGGGGGGCTCAGCCCAGCCTGCACCCTCTCCAATCTGGGACCCTTGGGCCTAAATGGGCAGTTGGACATCCCTCTCACATCCCTATCCCAACTGCTCGCCTGCCTGCCTTCATGATTACCCCGAACCACCTAACTGCTCCTCTGCCAGCCTGTTTGCCCCTAACTGCCCTCCCCTGCAGGCCTGGTCATCCCAAATGCTCTCCACTGCAGACCTGGGTTCCCTGCAACTGCCTGTCCCTGCAGGCCCGGTCACCCCCAACTGCCCTCCCCCACAGGCTTGATCGCCCCCAACTGCCTTCCCTTGCAGGCCTGGTCCCTCTCAATTGCCCTCCCCTGCTGGCCATCTTGTGGTGGCCATTTTGTCCACATGGGGGCAGGATCTTTGACCATATGGGGGCAGCTATCTTGATCTTGTGTGTTGGAGTGATGGTCAATCTGCATATTACTCTTTTATTAGATAGGATAGAAGCCTGGTGCAAGGGTGGGGGCTGGCTGGTTTGCTCTGAAAGGTGTCCTGGATCAGGATGGGGGTTTCCTTGGGGCATGGGGTGGCCTAGGTGAGGGGTCTCTAGTGGTTTGCAGGCTGGCCATGACCCCCAGCGAACCAAGTGGAGGCCCTGGTATCTGGGATATATTTATCTGCTACAATTGAAACTTTGTAGCCTGGAGCAAAGCCAAGCCTCCTGCTCACTCCATGGCGGCAGCTATTTCTGTTGGGGTTTATTCACCTTCTATAATTGAAACTTTGTAGCCTTGAGTGGAGGCCTAGGCAAGCCAGGGCAGGTGGAAAACTTGGCCTCCTCCATTGTTGGGGGCAACCCTAGCCTGCTCTCTCTAGCCACCATTTTTCTTGGGATTTATCTTCTATAGTTGAAACTTTGTAGCCTTGAGTGGAGGCATGGGCCAGCTAGGGTGTGTGGAAAGGTTGGCTTCCTCCATTGCCAGAGAAACCCAAGCCTTCCTCCTACTCTCTGTAGCAGCAGCCATCTTGGTTGGGGCTAATTTGAATACCCACTCTGATTGGCTGGTGGGCATGGCTGGTAGGCGTGGCTTGTGGGTGTAGTGGAGTGATGGTGAATTTGCATACTACTCTTTTATTAGGTAGGATTTGTTTCACTTTTCTTTCTTTCTTTTTTTTTTCATGAGAGGAAAAAAGAGGGAGAGAGAAAAATATCTATGTGACAAACATTCATTGGTTGCCTTCTGTATGCACACCCCAAAGGAATCAAACCCCACAACCAGGGTATGTTCCCTGAACAGGAATTTAACCTGTGATCCTTTGGTGCACAGGGCAATACTCCAACCAAATGAGCCACACAAACCAGTGCTAGGGAAGAGGTTTAACTTAGTATAACTACCTAGTATCAGTAATGATAGTGCACATCTTCCTAGACACAGAAAGAGCATGATCCATGCAGGTTGTGTTTTGATTACAGAGCCTTCTGCTTCTTAGAATTTCAGAGCATAAAACAATCCACTTGTGAATTCTCTAAAGGTGATGATGTTTCTTCTCTGGACTCAGAAACCCTCCCCACAATGCCTGTTACTGTGCCACATCTAGATAAGGCACTCAATAACACAGAGACAAAATGTATTTCCTAGAAGAAGAAGAAGAAGAAGAAGAAGAAGAAGAAGAAGAAGAAGAAGAAGAAGAAGAAGAAGAAGAAGAATACTGGCTAGCATTGACTGAGCCCTTGCACTTATGAACAAGGCAGTGAACTGAGTGCTTTATATATCATTCCCTTAATTCTTCTGGCAAACACTGTTTTACAGATAAGGAGACTGAACCCTGCGGCAGTGAGTGCCTCATTCAATGTGACATGACAAACTTGTAAGTCACAGGGTCAGATCATATGCTTTTCAATATATTCTGTAACTGGATATGGATTTGTAAAAAATGAAGATGTCTGAGGAGCAAATGGGTTTGGGAGAGGGAGTGGCTGGAATCTATAAAATATTAAATGTGCCTGAGAAAATATAAATGGAGAAGAGATTTAAAGAAAGAATGAAATAAGGCTTTAGAGAAGGGAGGGATTATTACAGGTTTAAAAAGCTCAATGTCATTCATCTTATCTGTATTTTAAAACCAAGTAATGCAAACATTTGTGGCTATGAGACTGGGAGTCTACTGAAAGTGTAAGTTAAGAGTGTGTAGTATGTTGAATAGTGGCCCCAAAAGACACGTCTAATTTCTAACCCCTGGAATCTTAGAATATGATCTTATTTGTAATAAAAGGGTCTTTGCATCTGTAAGATAAGAATCCCCAGGTGACATCAACAAATCCAATGATGGGTACCCTGTAAGAGACAGAAGACACAGAGAGGCACAGAGAGGAAAGGCATTCCAAAACAGGGACAGATATTGGAGTGATTTATCCATAAACCAAGATTGCCAGAGCCGCTAGGAGCTAGGAGAGAATAGAAGGGACCCTCCCTCAGGATCCCCAGGAGGAATCTACTTTGTCTAAGGCTTTATTTCAGTTTTCTGGCCTCCAGAAATAGGAGTGAAGCCACCAAGTTCACAGTAATTTGTTATGTGTCCGTCCCGTGCCCCCTCCCTTAGCCCCCTCCCCCGGAAACTCATTCAGGGTGCCTGGCAAATTCATTTCTGTGGACCTGATTCCTGTAGCTCTCACGTTTCTTCTGGGGATGCATTTTCAGAGAAATGGTTTGATAAGAGAGAAACTGAGCTGGATATTTTGGTTTGGAAGCTAGAAAAGTGTCCCTTAAATATGACCTCTTAGCTGCTAACTTTTATGTTCTCGCTGTGGAATTGGCATTAAAAACCAGACCATTAGTTTGATTCCTCAACTCCTCCACTTGATTTCTCCTTAATTCCTCTGTGACCCAACCTTAAGCAATTAATTCAGTGTCCGTTTCCAGGTCGGTAAAGCAGGCTGCACTATCAGCTGCTTTTTTTCAGCTAGAAAGACCAAGTAGTCTGCACTTAAGAAATGTCACAGACAAGTGAAGTACTTACAACACCCAAGGAACAGGTGTCACGGCTGCTTTTCAGTTTGTCCCAGAGCTTGCTGCAGACTTATCCTTTTCTGTACTGAGTTAGTGAGGATCTCCTGTAAAGGGTTAATGTTCTGGCATTAAACTATTTGGGCACAGACTCATTACAAAGTGTCTCAGCCTGCTATGGAAACAAACCCCCAGAGCTCTTAGAAGATGCTCTGAGATATACCTGCGGTGCTGTCACTGACTCAAAACCCACATGGTGGGTCTGTAATGAACTGAGTCACTTTTCCCAGTGGACAAACCTATGCTGCACTAACAGGCTCCTGTGGGTAAACCACACTCAAATACTGCACTCAACTACATGCACGTTTAATGAACAGGTTTAAAAACGAAATTTGTCCACCTTAGAGATTTGGGGCGGTGCACTGTCCAAATCACCTAACATCATCCCACTTTTTACTTCCTGTTCCCCTCTGTTCTCATAGGGCTTAAATAATGTGTCATCCCTGCAGTATTTCATCTGTGCTATCTTTTGAAAACATCTGCTGTCTTTGCTGGGAAAGGGGAGAAATGTTATACTTTTAGCTGGTGAAAAACAATGCTGCTTCTACCCTTATTAATGCTAAAGAATTCCCTATTTACCCATTCATTCAAAAATTTCAGCAAATATTTATCAGTAGGCTCTTTATGCAGCCCTCTTTTAGGTATCAGAGAGAGGGCAACAGACCAAGTTTATAAAAGAAAGATTCTCTTCTGGGAGTATGTAGTTTGGTGGGGAGAGACTACAGGCAGGGTAGGTGGGCAGAAGGTGCTGGTGGGTGACTTAGTCAGCTTTAGCTGCCATACAAATACCATAGACTGAGCTGCTTAAACAACAGACTTATTTCTCACAGTCTGGAGGCTGGGAAGTTAAAGATCAGGGTATTGGCTGATTCCATTCCTGGTGAGCATTCTCTTTCTGACTTGTAAACAGCTGCCTTCTTTTCCTCACATGGCAGAGAGAGAGAGAAAGAGAGAGAGAGAGTGCTTACAAATAATCAGAGTAGATCCCCATTCTTGTAACCTCATTCACCATTAGTTATTTTCTTTTCCAAGTGCAGTCATATTGGGAGGAGGCATGATGTAGTCCATAGTAAAGAGACAATGGAGGTTGCTATTTTATGTAGGACGGTCATGACAAGCTTCCTTGACTTCTAATCTGAGAGCTAAAAGAAGCAAGGAAAGGAATCTTTTGGATAATTGGAGAATGCTTCCCATTCCAGACAGGAGAGCAAAGGCAAAGTCCTTGAGATAAGAAAGTGCTTGAGGAGTTTGGGGATGCAGCTAGGAGACCAGTGGGTCTGGAATTTGCAGTGATCCAGGGACAGAGTGCAAGAACTTGGACTCAGGAGAGGCTCAAGGGTTGGAACAGATTTTGCTGCACTTTGTAGGTCATTGTAAGATCCTCAGTGGAGAAGTGGCATGATTTGACTTGTTTTAGAAGGATCTCTAAAGTGTATACTTCTCTTTTATTTCCCATAGTAGTGAGTCTCCAAAGATGGTGCACAACAATTCTTTCCCAACCTGTACATACACATCTCTTGTCATATCAGTAAGCAGAGATTATTTTCTCTCTTCTGGAATCTGACATATTCCCAAGATTTTACTGAAGCAGATAAGTGTTTTTTAATGTGAAGAATGGGTTGTAAACAGGAGTATGACTCAAGAGGGAAGGGCATTTAAAAAAGCGCATGAGGCAGAAAAGGAAGTCTCTAGAACAAACCAAGATGTCCCCAGGGAACTCTCCACTGAGTGCACATTTTAAAAGGTCATGTACAAAAAAAAAATTGAATGAGCAAGAGATAATTAAGAATGAAAGCTAAGGATGGTGTTGTGAAAGCTAATGACTGTGCTCAATGAACACTTGTGAAAAGTGAACGAAGCAAAGGCATCGTACCTATTCTCAGAACAGAATATAAGTAAAATGGCTCAAACCAATGTTCTGCCAGAATGGTGCAACATTAGCAAGTACAAAAGAGAGATCTGCATTTACTTGCTCCTCTCGTCTTTCCATTTCTTTGACCAGGGTCAAAGGGCATCAATCTGGGTGCATAGGGAAGAGGCATTACTGAAAGAAACTTGAATTTTTCATAAATGGGGACATCTATCACGGTCCTGGTCAAAGGAGGTAAGTATTAAATTCTTGCCAAAGTTATGTATAGATTTAATAAAAACTCCATTTAAAATCCCCATAGGTATATATCCTTCAAGGCACATGTTCAAGAATGATTGTAACAGCACAACTCATTGTAGCTAAAAACTGGAAATAATCCAGCAGAGTATATATGACATTTTTAGACTAAGGTTAATTTCAGGCAACCAAAACCACGAGAAGTGAAACTGGATAAGGGGGGATGACTGTGCTCCCACAACATTTAGGTTTTCCAGTCAAGTGACTACAGCTCCCACTGTAGGGTCTGGCCTACAGAGAAGGGGCTTCAGCATATTCTTCAAGGGTGCCAGAGCTTGCCCCACGAGCTTATTTTTCACAGTGGTGGTGGAAACTATGTCTTCTGGACCCTCCCAGTGTGACTGAGTAGATCTTAAATAATAAATCCACTGTAACATTGATTCTCAGCCATCTCCGGCCTATGGTTGCGATCAGGGTCTCCTTCAGGGCACATACTGAAGCTTTTGGGTCATTTATCCATTCCTAGCAGCACCTGAGCTAGGAATTAGAATCCCTGAACTCTTCCTTTTATTTTTATTTTAACGTTGTCCAGCACAATTAAGAGCACCCAACCTACCTCATTATATTCATTAGTTTGCAAAAATGTTTGAAAGTATTCAAAAATGTCCAAATGTTGGAAAGTACAAAAGTGTCTGGGTGACACTTCACACGGGCTTTTTATAAGGTGTTGACTAGAAGTATGAAATGGTGGTTTTTGCATTTCTCTATGGCCAGGTCACACCATGGAGTGTCTGTGCTATCTTTCCTGTTGGAAGTAGAATCATACAACCACAAGGAATTAAATTCTGTAACAGCCAGTGAGCTTGGCAGAGGACTCCAAGCCTCAGACAGGAAACCCCATCAGCCTTGTGAAATCCTGACCCACAAAAACTGTGACATAATAAGTTTGTTTTGTCTTAAGCCACTATTTATAGTAATTGAATCTATGGCACAGCAATAGAAAAGTCGTACTTTAAGAATTGCTTTAAAACTTTTTTAAAAAAGAGCTTATTATATTAGATATTAAAACTCATTTCAAAACTTGGATAATCGAAACAGTATCATTCTTAGCACTGAAAGGTAATGTAAAGAAATCACCAGAAAAAAAGCAAGTAGTTCTATAACCAATTGAGTGTGTATGAATATATATTGTACATAATATAAAGAAATGATTTTGAACAACATTGTTGAGAATATTGAATTCCTAGTAAATACCTGGGGGCAAAATTAAATTTAAAGTCATATCTTACAACAATAAAAAATATGACAGAGTTAAATCTAAGAAATAATATTATGAAAAAACAGGAGATGGAGAAATATTTGCAAATGTAAAATGTGGTGACATGTACCATGAACTTTAATAAAATTCATATTTCTAAGTCTAGTAATTTCCCTCTTAGGAAAACATTCTCAGAAATAAGATAAAGATTTTGAATAAATATCTTCTTTTTAGCATCCATTATAATTCAAAAATATGCAACAATAGGGAAGTGTTGAAATAAATTGATATAGTAATATGCTAGTATGTACATGTCTTCAAGGGGAAGAATCTAAATGCATCAGACAAAACCTTTTTACTAAAAGCATTTACCATTTAAAAAAAAAACAAAACTTGAACTTACACTGTTAAGTAAAAAACTAAGGAAAAAATTATAAAAATATTTAAATATAACGTGTATAAGGAAAATTTAAAAACATGAACAAAGAAAGAAAATACGAACTTTGCATAACAAGCTCAACATCCAGTACCAATTACAGTTACCATTTTGTTAAATATCTTTCTTGATTTTTCTCAAAAGTTAATTATAACTTCTAAATAAAACTAATAATGTCTTATGCTATATTTTATAAATTGTATTAAATAATATGTGATAGACATATTTTCATGAAAATAAATCATATTTTAAAAATTTGACTGGCCTCGTAGCATTTTTTTTTCATGCAAGTGAATTGTTTTTTCATTTCTATATTGACTTTTTTCATCTTTTTCTTAAAATATTCAATGTTGTGATAATAAGTCTAGTAACTAATTCACATTATTAAAAAGTTACATTAGAGTATATGTTTTTTTAACCAGAAAAATTATGTCATATAACTTGTAATTAATATGAAATTATAAACATAAATGGAAATGAGCTCTAAGATGACAGAGAATTTAATAAGAAAGTTACTTCAGGTTTTAATTTCCACATATATAAAAACAACTTTAAAAAATATGTGCGTAGTTAAAAAGTCAAGCCTGGCTGGTGTGGCTCAATGGTTGTGTTAAACTAAGAACCTACAGGTCATGGTTTGGTTCCCATCAGTGCACATACCTGGGTTGTGTGCTCAATCCCCAGTGTGGGGCATGTGGGAGGCAGCCTGTCAATGATTCTCTCTCATCATTGATGTTTCTCTCTCTTCCTCTCACTTTCTTTGAAATCAATTTTTTAAAAAAGTCAAATATGCCAGAGGTGTTTCTAAGGAAAGGAGCTATATGAAGAAGGGGGGAGCTTGTCTATTACCTATTTAGGGTAGAAGTGTGGTATCTTAGCTCTTTTGCTTTGGAAACCCTAATGTTAGAATGTACAGACCATTTCTTTGGGGTACCTTTTAACAATAAGGGCTTTAGTTATCTTGAATTTTTTGTTTAATTTTTAATAAAAGACTTGTCCTTACTGAAAGGGTGAACGCCTGTCCACTTGTGCATTCATTCGCTCTTGGTGTGAAGGATGATTTGACCTGCATTCTATAGATTAAATTGTCCCCTGTCCCATATTTCACCTCATGACCCTCTGTTGTACTTAAAATGCCCAAATTCAAGGTTGCCTGTGGTTCTTTAAGTAAGGGGCAGGTCACCTTCCTTCTCAGGTGCTCGTCCATCTGTATCTGTTCTTGACCACAAATTCCGCCACCTGGATCATCCATAATACCTGCATTTACTTTCCATCTTTCTAGAAATTTATTGAAACCTTAAATCTACCAATGTCCCCCTTTCTCTTCTTAGTTGTGAGTTAAAATTAATATTAATCATTAAATTAATATTATTAGTCCCCTGCAATAAATTAATGGAGACACAGGTAGGAGATGTGTATATCTAATACACCACTTTGAACTGGAAGTTTCCTACTTGTTTTAAATGTGCTTGATTATTGATTCTAGCATGTAGAACCTGTGCAGTAATTAGGAAGTTGATATCACTGAACTTTATTTTCTCCATCTATACAATGGCTGTAAAAAAAAAAATGCCTTGTCTACTTCTTAGATGGGATCAAAGAAAACTATCACAGCCATACAATAGAGCTTCATGAAGCCCCAAAGCTACACACAGTCAGAGTTTCTTTTATTCTCTCAGTTTTCTTCCAATTGATATATGGTTATTTTTAGCTCATAAAGGATTTCTCAAAAAATAAAGTCTCTTCTGTAGTTATTTTATGCTAGATAAAACTTAATATGCTTTGTAACTGTCAAGCAAATTTGTTCAAAGAGGGGTTATTTTTTGAATCACTTTCATGGTGCTATTTTCTTTTTACTGTATCAAAATATCAGAGGTCTAAGCAAAATATTATAATAGGCAAGACCATACGAGGCTGCTGATTTTTTATTCAATAAGAAAACTAATTAACTAGTAAAAGGAGAATAAAAGCACTTGTGAAATCTTTAATCAATGTGTTAATTGAAAAACTAGTTCATTTTCCTTGTTGTCAGATCATTAGGATCATGTTGTAGCTTATTTATCAGCCTCTGAAGAAGAATGAAATGTGAAATCCCTCAGTCAACTTGACTCCTAGTATTTTTACTATATATAATTTTCCTATAATGCCTTGCCTTATGCATGCTAGCTGCCTAAGGACAAATTAAAAATGATCAATATAACTAAGCTTTTATTCTCTTTCATTTGCTGCTGTGACTCAGTACAGTTCACTTTTTGGTGATTAATAACTAGCCTGTGAACATACACAGGACTTCCTGTTCAGTCATCAAGCCATTAATCTTTTTAAAAAATATTTTTATTGATTTCAGAAAGGAAGGGAGAGGGAGAGAGAGGTCGAAACATCAATGATGAAAGAGAATCATTGATTGGCTGCCTCCTGCACATTCCCCCATTGAGGATCAAGCCCATAACCCAGGCATGTGCCCTTGACCGGAATCAAACCTGGAACCCTCCAGTCCACAGGCAGACACTCTATTCACTGAGCCAAACCAGCTAGGGCTCAAGCCATTAATCTTGAGCATCTATTAGCAATAAATATTAATCATTAATATTAAAATATAGTGTTGTTATTAGTCACGGGATTAGAAGGAGTACAGAATGTGTCTATTGCTTAAACAAACAAACAAAAAAAGAACCACAAAGAATTCAGTATCTATTTCCAGGCTCCCAAATTATGAACTTGAAAATCATTGATACCATAGCTCATTACTCTAGAATTAACACAAGAATCATTACTTACTTTAAACATTAATTGTGTCCTTTATTTCTAGATATAGAAAAACTTAAATTTTTAGAGACTATGGTGATCATGGAATTTGGTTATTTTTATAGCTTTCAGTAGATTTTTCAGCTCAATAAAAGTCAATATAAGCTTTTACTAATTATATTTGTGTTCAATTAATGGGACAGAAGAGCCAAATACCAAAGAATTTATAGAGGTTGGCATTCAGACTTATCTCTTTATTTCAAGAAAGTTGAAGATATCTTCCAGGCTAATATTTCCTAAGCTTGCTTATCTATAGAAATTAGTTAGGCTGTGCATTGGTTAGGTACCTCAAAACTCAGTTCCTTTAAACAGCTATCTAATATTGCCTGCAAATCTGTGGGCTAATGGTGTGAAGTTGCCAGTCAACTCAGCTTATGAGATCTTGGCAAGGCTCAGTGTGTGTCTACAATTAATTCTTGGGCAGATCTGCATCACCTCCCTCATATGTCTGATGGCTAACTGGCTATCAACTAGGTGACAGGGGCCACATGTCTCTATTAATCCAGATGTCAATATTTGTCTTAAGACCACACAAGTTTGTTAATTGTATACAATTCCAAACCCAGGGAACTTTCTAGTCCACTTTATCTCACCCACAACCTCTTCTCTTTCCAAGATTGATGATGTTAGTGAAGATCTCTCAGAACCCCATTTTCTGCAAAATAAGATAAACTAGGCCGAACTTTTTAGTTCTTCTTTCAAAAGATAGGACAATAACATGTTCCAGAGATAGATGGGAGCTCCATGGGGTTCGTATGTCAATATCACTCGCCATTTGGTCAAACTTAGCCTTTGAAATACGCACTCTTAACCCTATGGAAATATATTGATAAGTTCAATATGCAAATATATTGGGTATGTGTCATGTCCCAGGCTCTATACTAGTAAATACAAAGATATTAAACAGACTTTTTTGCTGAAACATTGGATTTGCTAGAAGAAAGAGAAGGACTTCCTTGCCAGAGAACTATCTAGGAATGACTTGAAATTAATTATAACAAATAATATATTTTACTACATATACTTTATCTAAACATCAACAAAAGCCTTTATCTTGAAAACTCAGGTAACATTTACACTTGTGGATGAAAGGGGCCACATGCTGACCTGACAAGCTCAGGGAAGGCCTGCATGGTGGTCTTGCAAACTCAGAGACCTAAAATAATCACAAAGGATGGTCTGAAATTAAACTTTAACTAAACCAGTTATGGTGATTAGTTACATCCTAGGCCAGTATCTTCACTGACAAGGTCAACCTTTACCTTAACTGAGCCTATCTGTCTTTTTGCAACTACAATAACAGACCCTTGAAATGTCTGGGTAACTTGCAACTTCCTTTTTTCTGGACCCCTTAGGGCACAACCCAATGTTCCTGGACGCCAGGACAGATACCACAAATTCCTTTATTATCATGCTAATTGTTACTGCACCCACTTAAAAAGTATGTATCTATCATTTTGCTTTTTATCCAATCCCAGGGGTTTCCACACTTTTCTTTCTCCCACCTCTCTAATCTATCACCAATAAATTTCATGTAACCCACCTAGGTCTCTTTTATTGATTGCAATGTATAAATATAGATGTAACCCGCCATTCTCTGGAGCATTATCCCAATTTGTTGAGATTCTCCTTCCCGGCAATTATTAACAGATTGGCTCAAATAAACTCACAAAAATTATTTACAGGTTTGAATGTTCTTATGTTATCACACTGTAGGAATATATTTTAAAATAATTTAATGTTCAGATTAAAAATGAGCATCTTTAAAATTTGTATTCTGTGGGTTATTTCTCTGTTGGGATACCTTGATTATTTGAAATTCAGTAAAATAAAGAGTAGGACAAATCTTAAAATAACTTAAATTTACAGTGTGACCACAGGTTGAAGAGCCACTGGTATAGGATAGATTATTTCAATGTTTATACGCAACAAGCTCTATCAATGAGTCTCTCGTGTATTTCCTAGTCTTTAGTAATGGCTCTTAAATAATGAGGCCTTCCTTCCCTTCAGAAAATGTTTTCCTGAGTGCCTAGTAAATGTTAAGCACTTGGGATATAACAGTATACAGACAAAGGCCTGCTTTTGTGGAGCGTAATTAAAACCTATTGAAATCCAAATGATGTTTGAATCTTTAGGGTTTTCAGTGTTGGTTATAGTACCTTGTACTTAAAAAAATAATAATAATAATTGCAGACAATATGAGGCATATTATAGGAGTGGTCATTTTGTAGACTTCCCAGAAAATTTTTATTTTGAAAGAAATCAATCCATATATATAAAATGAAGTGCTGAAAAACAAATATAGGAAATCTTCTCCAAGGATACTGGGGATCTGGGAGTATCTGGGGAGGAGCATGGGAATTTGGGTATTCAAGGTTCTCAGAGAGGCAGGCCAGTGCAGCAGGAGCCTGAGCAGGAGAACAGAGAACGGGGACAGGCAGAGAGGCTCCAGCTGCAGGCCCCTGGGACAGGCCCACAGGAAGCAGAGGGCGTGGCTGGCTGGGCTGAAGGAAAATTCCAGACTCCAGGGGCAGTGTCTTCAGCCAGGACTTAAACAAACAATAACAACAACAACCACCAAAAAAAAAAAAAAAAAAATACCCAGAAAACAACAACAAATACACCCCTAAGTGGGAGTATTCAGGAATGAAATAAAAGAACAAAACTGATTTTAGCCTTCAGGCCCTGTTAATAAAGGAGCCATCAGAAAAGAGAAAAGATACTGAATGCAGAGGAAGCAGGATGAGAGAGCCCAAGGGAGCCACTGTTTGGGGGGGAAATCCAAATTTGCTGAAGCAGCTCTGGGCTGTGGAGGATGGTCTGGGAGCAACTGGCTAGAAACAGTTGCCAGGAATCTGAGCAGAGAAAGAAGGCACTGAAATGAATCTGAGAAACTTGACTTAGTGTGTGGTTTGGGCCAGAGCACATGTTGTGTCCAAAATCCCATGAGGCTTAGAAGCTCTCGGTCTTCGTGACAGCCACATTCATCTCTTCCCCACACCCTTGTGGCCACCTCCTCTGGGAACCAGTCATGGCACATTTCCACCAAAAAGCTGCCAATATCTGTACCTTAGTTTTCCTGCTTCCTTAGGACCCTCAGAGTGTGAACAGATGAGTAAATACTTTGTACATAAAGGGTGGGGCAAAGTAGGTTTATAGTTGTGAGTACACAAAACACAGAGTTTATTCTTGTAATATTTATTAATTATGGCATTATTTTCCATACAAACAATTGTAAATCCACTTTTGCTAATAGACATAAAATGTGTATACAATATGGCTAATACTACAATAAATATAAAACTTACTAGAAGCCTGGCCTGCAGGATAGGGCCGAAACCAGCTCTCCCCTGGGAGGTTGGCCAGCTTGGGAGGGAACGTGGGAGGACTCCAGGGTGTGTCCGGCCCATCTCACTCAGTCCTCGATTTGCTGGACCCCATCAGAAAGCTAACCTACCACACGGAGCATCTGCCCCCAGGTGATCAGTGCACATCATTGCCATGGTTCAGTGGCCTTAGCATATCACACTTTGATTGGTTGAATGGCCAACTGGACAATTGGACACTTAGTGTATTAGGCTTTTATTATATAGGATTACTTATAGTATAATAAGAACCTTTATGTAAATGTACATATACATATGGTGAGGAAAACTTATGAGGCTAGATCTGAACCAAGTAATTATACAAAAGAGGAATCACAAAACTAGAAAAGTTTTAAAGAACCAGTATGTTTGGTCCAACTTAAAGGCAGGGAGATTACAGGTCAGGCATTGGGATTCCAGAGTCAACTCTCTCTGGTTTTCTTTGGATTTCTGTCACTAAGAGTTATGTGATCTCTGGCAAATCACTGAACTTCTCTTGCCTCAGTTTCCCCTTTTGTAACCTGTGAATATTGATAGGATACATTTCATGGAGTTGTATGAAGTTTACGAGTTTATATCTGCAAAAAATTCAGAATGATATCTGGCCCATTGTAAGCACTTGAAAAATAATGGCGATTGCCCTGGCTGGTGTGGCTCAATTGGTTGAGTGTTGTCCCATGCACCAAAAGGTCACTGGTTCTATTCCTGGTCAGAATACATACACAGGTTGCAGGTTCAATGCCCCATCGGGGTGTATATGGGAAGCAGATAATCAATGTTTCCCCCCTCATATCAATGTTTCTGTCTATCTCCAATACGACTCTACTTAGCAAGGTTATTATTCAAAATTAAAAAAGAAATAAAGAGCTTCCCAGACCCAAAAAAAAAAAAAAAAAAAGGCTAAAGAAGCTTATTATCATTAAAACAGAATTGTAAGAAATGCTAAAAAAGACTGCTATAAGAAGAAGAAATATAATTGGGAGAGGAACATACACATTATGCTAAGTGAAATAAGCCAGACAGAGAAAGATAAATATCACATTGTCTCACTCACTTGCAGATTATAATGAACAACATAAACGGATGAACAAAAACAGATCCAGAGACAGATGCTCAAACCTTAGAGGGAAAGTAGGGGAGGGAAGGGGTAAGGGTAGAGGTCAACCACAGGACTTGTATGCATGCTTATAAGCATAATCAATGGACATAGACACCAGGGGGATGAGCGCATGAACAGGATTTTTATCATTGATTAAGGTATTACATATGTGTCCTTATCCCCCCATTGCCGATCAGTCTGTAATCTAATTCTTGTCTGTCAGGGACCCTCCAACCCTGACCACAGCAGACTGGTCCTCTGGTCTTCATCACAACAAAAAGGATCGTAAGGAAACCCACCAATGAGATAGCTTGGTATGATGCTGCCTAAGAGTAGAGTTTTATAGTGAAAAGTGCTATATTGGCTAAAATAGATGTTCTTTCCTGGGAAATTCACCAGGGAGAAAAGCAGGGAGAATGAGGTTTTGAGGAACAATATAAGCAAACAAACCACTTGGAAGATAATAGTTCAATTTGTTAGAGTGAATTAAGCTATGATTTCTCAGAAGAGAATGTTTCATTTATTCATTATTCATTTATTCATTCATCAAAATAGATTGAGCATGTAAATGTTTGTTGATATTATAGGTAAAGTGTGGGATATATCTGAGCTCATTCTAAAAAAAATTAAGTCTATTTGGGATGTGAGATATAAAGCTAAATTTCAATTTAGAAATTCAATATCAATAAAAGAGTTGTACTTATTTATTTTTAGCTTTCCCAGAACCAGCCTTTTTTTGTGTGTGTGTGTTTTTCAAACATCAAAGGGATTTCTCTTTTGGTACAAAAGCTTTTGGAGTCTTCCCTAACTACTCTGTTTAAAAGAATAATCTGTCCCCTTCCCTTTCCTATGTCTCCTAACTTCCATCATCCTTGCCCTATATTTCCTCAACACTTAACACATTTTAACATAAGTGTATTGCTTATTTATTTGCTGTGTTCATTGGTTATTGCCTGTTCATATCTGGATCAAAATTTTAAGATCCCCAAAGTCAGAGATTTTTGTCCATTTTGCTAAGTGGTATATTCCTAGTATAGAACAGTGCCTGGAACATGACAGGTGCTCAGTTAAGATTTAATGGATGTTGACTGAATGAAATTTGAAGACTCATAGATAAAAATGCTTCTTAAAATATTTCTTCCTGCCTACTTAACTACAATATTCTGGGCAAATTGAAAACTTTGGGGGGCAGGGATTGTCATATCGAACTAGTCTTATTTTGCCAAGTTTTTACATTGTTCTCAGGGCCTACCGAGGAGGGTAGGACTATTTTATCCCACTCTGGGCCTGCAGACTCCAGAAAGATGTATCATTTGAGTTCTAGTGTCAGCTTTTTCTTTGATGTCAGCAGACCAGGGATCATTTCTCACCACCACCATCTAGGTAAACTTCTTCCAACTCTGAATCCTTGGCTGATTCAGTGGTGGACTTGGAGAAGTCCAGAGCAGAAAGCCTGCTGCATTGGTGTTGGAAATAAAGCTAAGTAGGTCAGAATTAATTTTGAGGTCATATTTTCTCATTTCTAATCATACCTGTAATCATTTAAGCTAAGTTTCATCTTGCCCATTTATGGATAGAGAGCATAAGGACTAAGGAGCTGCCTCATAGCAAAATTCATGTGGTTGGTCAGTGGAAAGGATGGGACTTGACTGAGGGCTGCATAAGTTCAGAGTTAGTATTCTTTTCTTAGCATCATTTTGCTTCTTTGAGGATCTGGAAACATGTTTGTTCAAGTAATCTGTATAAAATTCCATCCATGAAACTTACTCTATGGCTTCTGGATGCTCATGAGACTTTTATTTCCTGGTTCTCTTTTTCATTTTCATTTTTAAAAAACCTTTCTTATAAAGTTGAGGTTTCAAGTGGCTGGGTTCTAGTCAGAGATACTTTATAGCATATGCCAATGAGTTCTATATGCCCTTGTTTCTGAAAGGTATTCTAGAGTCCCTTTTAAAAGCCAAGTATGGATTTGAAGGTTAGTACATAAGTTCAGAGCAATAGGACAAAGCACATATTTGAGCAAATAGCTGCCTTGGACATGGACAGCTGCCTATGATTACATTGGTTGACAATGACTCTGACTAAAAATCGATGGAGACCAACTCTTTCATGCTTTTCCAGATTAGAAGGCCGTTCTCCCTCCTAAGAGGAACTGTTGTGTATCTGTTCCTGGCATCACTTTAGAGGTTTAAGAAAATTAATTATTAAACTCCCTACACAGTGAATTTTAAAAAAATGAACAGAAAATGACTCAATTAAATTAGGGTAACAATAATACCATTTTTTATTGTAAAAAATATAAACAAGCATTCCCTAAATTGGCCTTGGAGGAAGATCTTCACATAGAACTGGTTCTGGCTTGACTCCTAGCACTCAGGCTCTTTCAGATTAGAAGGCTGTTCTCCCCCCTTAGAGTCCCATTCTCCATGGCAACTCCTCCCTCAGTCCCTCTGGGCCTAACAGGGACAGATAGCCCTAAGACTTGAGAACAAACACAGACTTTGGGCTGGGAAAACAAACAAACTTTACTTCTGCAGAGCCCATGGGTTCGGGTTTCCTCTCACCAATTCTAGAATAAGTTTTTACTCTTAATAATTATGCCTGGCTTTCGACCAAACTAAAGAAGTCACCAGCTGCTTTTCGAGGTCCAGGACTATCTTTGCATGATCCCTACTCTCATCTTTCATCTCCACTTCCTCTCCTCTTTCCCAACATTGCCATTATTTTTCAACTAATTTGGCCGCAGACTATTGGTCTCCACTTCCAAGAAGCTGTTTTCTTACTGACTTCCTCTGGACTAGCCTTTGGTGGCAGGTGGTCCTTTGGGATTGACCATTGAAACAGCTCTCCTTATCTGAGGGCAGTGGGAAGAGCCAATGCCTTTCAGATTGAGTTCTTTGGCTGATAATATGGAGACATGAGATGATGCATAGAACATATTTTCGTTAAAGCCCTCTTTCATTCATCATGCTTTCAATCTCCCAACAAATGGGTTTCATGCCTCTGTTTGTCAGGGCTTTAAGATAAAGGCAGGACTTACCATTTATTTGGAATGCTTCCTCCTTTCTTCACTTAGTTAATTCTTACTTATGGTTTATATTTTAGCCCAATTATTATTTTCTCATCTTTTCTTCCTTAGCCTATAATATTAGTAGAATCTTTTCCTTTTACTTAATAGTTCTTAAAGCTTTTATTTTTCTATGTGATAATTTGATCACTGGTGTTCTCCAACCTAAGCTGGATATTTGTTTTAATCAGCTTTGTATATTTAATATCCAAGCAAGCACTCAAAAATAATTGTGTGATATAAATAGAGTAGGGAGACAATCAGATTGGTGTTTGTCTAAGACATATTGGGTTATGGGATGAATAGAATATAGGGAAAACTTCTGGAAATGACACTTAAATTCTAGACTGTAAGAATATGACACAACAAAGAACTTAGGGGGTGGGAGCTTATGATGACAGCATTCCAAGTTAGGGCAAGGTGTTAAGCCAAACCTTGGAAGTGGGAGAAAACATGACCGAGCTGTTGGAGTGAAAGCAAACAGCTCAGAGAGTCTGAGGTATGGAGCGAGACCTGGGGAGTTGACAGTTGAGACTGGACATGGAGATTGAGGCACATCCTGAAGACCTCGCACACTGTGCCAAAAAGTTCTGACCTAACACTGAAGCATTTTCCTCAGGACAAAAGCATGAATAGACATATTCCATGCTCAGAGGGATGTGTAGATCCTAACTTGAGTCACAGGCTCCTGGAGGAAGGTCAGGAAGTACTAGTCTTGTGAGTCCTGGAGGGAAATTGCCTGAAGAAGCTAGAGCTCTGCAGCACTGAGGGAAGAAATCTGGATATGATTAACAAAGAGAAGGATTTACTCCTACTTCAGAAGCTGGGATTTTAGAAACTCATCTTTCATTTTCTGGGGGGATAAAATATTATTTTGGTTATTTGCATGGCACAGAGCTGACAGGCGACCACAAAGGCCTCCATAACTAATTTTTTCCTTCTGGGGTGAGGTTCAGGAATTATGCTTCATTTCTTGTAATGGTCAATGGGACCAGCCATTTTTTTCATCTTACCACAATGATTGGTGCTTTAGTAAAATGCACACACAAGAAATTCTAAGGAAATGATGTAGAGAGAAGGAAATGCATTGTATTCACTGTGGACATAATTTATGATTCAATCGATATGATTTAATTAGAACTCCCTTGAAGTTTCTTCTGGGATGTTTGAACACTTGCTTTTTCTCCTTTTGAAGAATTCTTCCCCTTTTATATACAGACTCTTAATTTTTTACCCCTTGCCAATCTGCCTCTCCTTCTTAGCTCAGGATTATCTCAAATCCTCCCTCTTCCTGTCACTCTAACCTTTGATTCACCAGCTTTTCCAATTTCTCCTACACTCCTGTGCCTGATCTGTGGGGAGCAATTTGAAACTACGAAAATCCTTACTTCAAACCCATTTAATTCTTAACATTCTCAAACATCTCATCAAACTCAGCAAAAATGGGGCGACACCTCCCAGGTGCAGAACTGAATATGCTTCGTATGTTAGACTAGGCTACCAGCTCTGCGCTGGCCTCCCAAATGGACTGGCAATGCATGGCCAGTTCCCGGGGAACTGTGAAATGAGTGACCTTAAGATGCTTTTTCTTGCATCTTAATTTGTCCCCAGATTTTATTCCTCATCCATTTTAGCCTCATTCCTCATCAATCACACAGCCTTGCCCTGAAAAGACCCTGGATTTAAAATAATAATGAGATTTGGGTTAAACTCCCATCTAGAATACAAACTGCATGGACATTGGATAACTTCTTTCCTCATTCAAAAAGCAGAATCCGACCAGCCATGTTGGCTATGAGAATCCCATTTTATGGTACATTTATAAAAGGCCTGAGTGCTGTGAAATACCAAATTTTCCTTTTTATTCTCTAGATCAGAGTCTTCACTCTAGAGGACAAGGACAAGGCCCCTCTGCTCTGATTTGAAGTGCAAGCTTGGTCCAGGTCTACTCAAGATAATCGGCAATCCTCGGCAAGTGGGCAAGTTGAACTGTGAGTCAGATTCCCATTGAGGAATGTTCCTGGCACACAATCTTCCTCTGTGGTTTACTTCCCACCTCCTGCTGTTATGCACACAGGATATGTGAGCTGAGATTTCTCTGGAGAACTTACAGATGACTATTGTATAAATGATAAGCCTAACTTTTCATCCTGTACTATATATAGTCTTTCTCTTTCTCCCAAGTTATTCTGATTGCACTAAAAATGGATTCAAGTTTTAAAATCAACTATTATTCTTATTATGAAGAAGATTATAATAAAAAGATAAAGGATGATACCAATAGTCATCTAAAAATTCAAATATCACTGAAAAACACACACCATCCTTTAACTTTCCTGAATGAAAAGGCAAAGCTAATGTAAAAGAAATAAAAGAGAAATAAGAATAGTTGCAAAATAAAGCATCATGACACATGGTAGACATTTTTCATAAATTTGATTGTCCTAGGTTTATTGACAGAGAAGTTTAATATGAATGGAGCTCTATTTCCTCATGTACTGCATGAACATCAACAACATATGAGTTCTGCATCCAAGAACAGCATGTCACCCCACAACTTCCCCAAGGACCTGAATTTCTGGCAAGAGGATTACACACTTCATGCTTTCAATTTTGTTTTTCCATGTTTCACAAGGATAAAGTGACTTGCTCGGGGCAATAGGGGCTCCTGCTGGTCTGTGATTCAGAGTAGCAAGGCCAGCCAATGAACATTCACTGGGCAGTTCTTCACCTCATGTGAGTCATTGTTGAATGATGTAAACTTGAATTCAAGGTACTAAATCTCACATAAATAATCCAGAGTATAGGAGGTGGTGGTGGTGTGTGTGGGGGAGGTGGACAACAAGCACAACAAAGTAAGGAAAGTGATAAAGTTAATATATTGACTCTGGGGAAAAAATGTGCTAAAATACCTCAAATATATATTAAGTTAAGTTGTCATAATAATTGAAGCATGTAAATTTCTCATGTTGAATGAAAGCTATGAAGCATGATTGGTATTTTGTTTATTAAAAAAATAAAATTACTCCAAATGTGTCATTGACTCTGTACCATAGAAGCAAGACATTTGTAATGTGGACAAGAAAGGGGCCACATACTGAACCTGACAAGCTTGGGGGAGGCCTGCGTGGTGACCTCAAGTCACCACTTGGGATCATCTGAACATAAAAATTCCTAATGAAAATGAGTCATGGCTGGAAGTCACATGCTAGGCCTGTAGCTTCCTTGATAAAACTCAATCTTAAGTGAACCTGACTATTGTCTTTTTGCTTGTAAGATAACATAACTTTGAATGCCAAAGTAATCTCCCTTTCCAGCCCCCCTCCCCACCCAGGGCACGAGACAACAAAACCTCTCATTGTTAGCTTGTTCCCCAATACCACCTCAATGTGCTATAAATGTTAATTATTAGCTATCCTGTACCCACCAATGTAAAGGAAGTTTGTGTGTGTGTGTTCAGTACAGATACAATCAGAATACACCCAACTACCTAGTACGCATCAGCAACAAAGTAACATTTTTTCCAAATATTTTTTATCTGCAGTTAGTCAATCCCTACATGTAGAAACTGTGTAGACAAAACTCATGGATACAGAGAGCCACTGCATACAATACAGTGTTATCAACTTTAGTCGCCATGTTTTGCTGTATCTCCTCAGACCTTATTCATCTTATAGCTGAAAGTTTGTTCCCTTTGCCAACTTTTCCCTAGTTGCCCACCTGAAGCCCCTGGAAAACCCTTTTCTGCTCTGTTTCAATGAGTATGACTTTTTTTAGATTCAGGATCATGCTATGAGGAGGGTGTCCTAGATTATCTGGATGGGCCCAATGTAATTAATCACATAGGTCCTTACTAAGAGAAGGATGCAGGAGGGTCAGAGATGTGAGGATAGAAGCAGAGGTCAAACCAAAGTGATTACAGGAAGAGTGCTGTGAGCCAAGGAATGTGGTCAGCCTCTGCAAGCTGGAAAAAGCAGGAGATCAAGTTTACTCGGGGTGCTGGCCAGATTTAGTTCCTTGGGAACCAGTTTCCCATTCCCTTACTGGCTCTGAACCAGGGATTCTCCTAGATCCTAGAAGCCCCCCCCTATTCCTAGCCATACAGCCCACTCCATCTTCAAGCCAGCAAAGGTGCATCACATTCTTTCTGTGCTTCAAATTTCTAACATCCCCTTCTGAGGCCAGCTGGAGAAAGCTCTTTGGAAAGGACTCGTGTATTGGGCCAACTTCACTGGGCACTCTTCCTTGTCCATCTAAAATCACAGTCATGGAGTGACATCTCACCATAATCACAGGTTCTACCCACACTCAAAGGGAAGGAAATGAAACAAGGATAGGTGTCCGTGTCATTCTTATGATTCTTCCTGCCACAGGAAGATTCAGTGATAGGCCTGGTCATCATTTAGAGCAAGGGATCTTCCTGCCCCAGGCCTTGAGTACCTAGCCTAAGAACTACAGATCAGCAACCATGGACTCTCTGTGACAGGAATGGGCTTATGCTATGCTAGTTATGGATGAACAGGTAAAGGGACTTTGAGTTAGGCTGGGGGTGGAGAATGAGAGGATGAAATAAAAATGAAAAATGAAATTGTTCACTGACTTTAATCATAGACCTTTCCATAGTCTTGATTTTTAAAAAAATTTATTTCAGAGAATGAAGATGGAGAGAAAGAAACATCAATGATGAGAGAGAACCATTGATAGGCTGTTTCCTGCATACCTCACACTGGGGATCGAGCCCGAAACCTGGGCATGTGCCCTGACTGGGAATTGAACCATGATCTTTTGGTTCATAGGTTGACGCTCAACCATTAAGCCACATCAAACAGGCTATTCTTCATTTTTTGATGACTACATTTTACTAGTAGTCACTTGTTTGGGCAGAAACGTGGCAGTTGTCAATAGGGGCTAAGTCAAACCCTGTGCCCTAACTTTCCTCCCTCCTGTTTTTCTGCCCTCTCGTACGCCTGACCACTCCTTTATCAGAAGACTAAAAAAGTCTATCAAAGTCCCACAGTGAGGTCAAATTCTCATGCATATAAAAGAAAACAGGGAGAAGACCACAGAGTGGATAAAATCTTCCTTAAGCAAAGCCTTTATTTTCTTTAAGCAGTGAGTTCTTATTCATTCCACAAGGCAGATTCATTTTTGGTTTTAAAAAAGTAGTTGAAATTTAAAAATCCCATTCATTTGTATATGGCATAGAAATCTTCTGAGAGCTAGTTAGTCTTTCAATCATTCTCCCCTAAGTCGTTTTTACTGTATTTTTAATCTTTAGGGTTTTTTAACTTTCTGCCTTCAAAGCAATTTGGTGGACAGGGATCACAGAAGCCTCTTCTCACCCAATTTTATCCTAAAGTTATGCCACCACAGAGCCTGTGCAAGAATTTAGTACTATTTTTGTTCTCTCTGATTAATGTTAAAGAACAATACGCTGGTCCCATGGCTGCGGCTCTCGGGATCATCAGTTACCTAACTTTTGCCTTCCTCACCTCCTATCTTTTTCTCTCACGTTTTGCAGCTTCATAAGGTTATTCAGTTTAAAATTTCTGACTCATTTTCTGTTACTTGCCCATTCCCCTGAAAAAAAAAGAAAAAGATTTTAGCTCCTTCTCCTAAAAGCAAATTAATTGATGGTTATATCTTTAACACCTCTCTTTGCTCCCACCTTGCTCATGAAAATATGAAGTTATAAATGGGGATGGTTACATCTTATCTCACCCATAACTCCCACTATACTCTTTTCAAAGAGCCGTCTGTGCTAAGTGAAATCTGGCCAATCAGATATGCATGACTTCTTCTAGGGGGGTACTGCAGAAGAAGGTGGGGAGGCTTTTACAATAGTATCAGTTATCTATTTCACATAACAAGTTATCCCAAAAAGTAATGATGTAAAACAATTTCTTATCTCAGCTTCTGTGGCCAGGAAATCAGAACTGTCTCAGCAGCATGGTTCTGGTTCTGGGTCTTCTGTGAAGGTGCAGATAAGATGTCACCTGAAGCAGTAGCCATGTAAAACTTAATGGAGCTGGAGGACCTGCTTGCAGGAAGGCTCACGCACATGGTTGTGGGCAGGAGACTTAGTTCTTCCCTACACAGACCTTGCCATAGGGCTCTGGAAGTGTCCTAACAACATGGAAGTAGGCTTGCTTTGATATGATGATACAGAGAGAGGCAGAAGTCACAAAGTCTTTCATAACCTGCTCTCACAGTGATGTACCATCACTTGTGCCATATTCAGTGGTCACCCAGACCAATCCTGATATCATATGGGTTGAACTATATAATGGTGTGAATATCAAGGGATGAGAAACATTGGGGGCCTTCTTGAAAAGTACCTTCACCCGTACATTGCTTAGATTTTTTTTGTCTACAGAACTGACTTGCTATGAGAGATGAGGTTGGAACAGACCAGGGAAGTGAAGACTGGAAACGTAACCACTGACTATCAGGTTGAGGGCGGAATAAGCCTGTACAAAAATGCAGAGAAAATTCCAGAGCAGGTATTTGACCAGTGACATACCTGAGGATGCCTCCAAGGCTGAGGTTAAGGTATGAAAGGTAGGAGGGCAGAGGAAAACCCACAGCAACCTAGAAGTGAAACTTACCTGGATAACAGACTGTACTTCACAGCCTTCCTCACAGAAAGGCCTAGTTATGTGACTAGATGCTGGTCAGTGGGACTTCAATAGAAACTGTGTTAAATTTATTAAAGTGTTCTTAAATGGAGCATCCTTAAGCATTCTATCCCCTTCCTCTTTACTGCAGTGGAATGTGGACAAGAGCTGTCTTGTTGGCTCAGGAGCTCACCAGGAATGCAAGTTGCTGAGGGAAGAGCACTGAGTCAGAGAGAACCAGGTTCAGTGACCTCTGCAACTCCACACTGGCCTTGGGACACTTATTTCAGACTTTTATATAAGAGAGAAATATAGATCTATCTTTTTCCCTACTTTTTGTCATGGGTAGCCAAGCCTAATTGTAAGAAAGATATGCAGTTTATACACCTTCCCCAGTGAAGGTTGGGCTTCTTAATGTCTTAAAACTCAACTATGTTCCTGGCCTTGAAGGTGCAACATTTTTACTTATTCAAGATTGTGGAATCAGAAGCCTACAAACCAGCAGAGTGAGCTTGGGGATAGAATACAGTTGCAGGTAAACATCATTGAAAAACTCCTTCGCATTTTGAAGAAAAGGGATGCTAGTGAATATTCTCATGGAGTCTTAACTTTGGCCAACACTGTCTCCTCCCAGAAGTGTCTGTGCATTTAATAGTCTAGGTAGTATGGAGTTATAGACAAAACTGTCTAGTGAACATATGGGATCAGTTTTGGGGGAAGAGTTTTCTGGAATAGTCAAGGAGATCCTTCAGACCAAAATGATCTGTTTCCTCAATCCATTTCACCATGCAGAGATGTAGTTGAATACACAATACTCCCTGAAAAGTTTCAATTGCACCAGTCATCCATACTTTCATGACAATTGCTTTAATCAGACTAATGATTATTGGTAGCCAGCTTCAAAGGAATAGAGTTTGTAAGTAGACGATGGTGGGGAGAAAGGGATTTGGGGGTTCAGAGTCTCAGGGCTGGATAGAAAGGAGTGTGAGAAAGGGTGGGAAAGACTTGGTCCATATCCCAGGTTGGCTTAAAACTCCATCAGCGCTTTTGTGCACTGAAAATCACCTCACTCTTGTCCTGGCACATCTTTGGGGCCTGGGGATACCAGACCTGCCAAGTGAGGCCTTGTCTGGAGGCTCTAAATTATGGCCTACTCTGGGTTGACCTGGGCCCATAGCTGACTATGGTAGTCATTTAGTGAGTGCTATTGATAAGAAAACTGAGGCTGGGTGAATTAGGTAATTTACACTGGTCACAAAGAGCCAAGCAACCTGACTGCACTGGGTCTTACCCCAAAATGCAGATATAACTAGTACAGGGCAGGCAAGGGCCTTTTCATTCAGCTGTCCTTTGCTCTTTCCAGTATCTGGTGGACAGACAAGAAGAAATAAGGGATGAGAAGTGTCGGATTCTTGCTACAGAAGGACATAGAGAGATAGCCAGTCCCTCTTCCCACTTGGCCTCTGCCTCTGGTCCCCTCACCTCTTTCCCCTCCATCTTTCCTAGCACTCTTGGGGATTTTCTGTGCTTACCAAATCTGGTTGCTTAGGGGAATTTTGAAAATACAGGTTTATAATTCCTAAGACCAGGACATTCTAATTCCGATGGGTTGGTGATTGTGATTGGCAGCTCAAGCAGAGGCTAGGAGGGGTCTGGGGTAGGAAAAGGCCTCAGAAATTTCTTCTCATATGAAAAGGCCTCCAGTGTATACAGTTCCATTTTGAGCCCCCCAAGCACCACCTCTGTGGAAAGCCAGAGAGAAAATATACACTGTCTGGTGGCCAACCATGAAAATTTAATTATTTTAACATACCTAAAAACTAAACATTTAAAAAAATGTTTCCTTGAAAAATTTATTCTTTGGATAATAGGAAAGCGACTGGATTGACTTCAAAAGAGGAAGGTAGATGAAGTTTGCCTTGGTCATCCTTCATCATTGCTCTCCTCTGAGTAGGTGCCCAGGACTTTTCATTGGGTCCCACAGATGCCCTGAACCCTTTCTCAACCCTGAATCCTGTGCTTTACAGGCTATGCATCTTTCTTCTCTCTTCACCGTCTGCGACTCCAGACACACCTGAAATTCCAATATCCTCACTTTCACTTAGGCCAAGAGATGAAGTTCTGATGGCCAAGGACCCTATTGGTATTTCTAATGGGAGTGTTCAGTGCTCAATTTATAAAAATTTGCAGTTCCTTGCAAAGCAAGCTAATGCTGTCCTTTGATGTACTGGTGACTTCATATATCCCTGGAGAATGCCACACTTTCTGAGCTTTCTTTCACTAACTCTGTTTCCTTAAAGGGTTGATTTTACAATCTTAGTAAGAGGCCATATGCTGAAGAACTAAATAATTCCCTTGAGAAGAATCAAGAAGTGATTAAATGACTACAACCCAGGAAGCCTCGCAGTTCTGAAGTCTAGCTACTGGAGATTAAAGATGAATGTGTACATAAGGACAACAGGCCAGATTTTCAGTGTCTCCCTGAATCTATGGCCTTGAAATATTTTTAATTGAATTAACTGCATGTTGTTTCTGCTCAAAGAATGTAGCAGTTGTATGTGTTGCCTATTCATCCAAAGGTGGTGGAAAGATGAGCAGAGTGCATTCCTGAGTATTGACATTCAGAGAGAGAGGTTCGAGATGGGTCCCTCAGAGTCAAACTCTAATTCAAGGGCACTATGATGGGGGGTGAGTTCTAGGAGGTTTGCTTATGAACCTATTTCACTGTAGTTGGAAGGGAGTTTACAGAGTGCATATTTCTTTGGCTGATAGCAATATTGACTTGCCATCTCTGCACATCCCTGTCAGCTCCCAGGAGAAAGAGTTAGCTCTAATGATTGCTGTGTGTTGGGGGCTGGGGAGCGGGATTAAACACTTGCAAAACAAACGGAAAAGAAATGATCCTGGGTATCCTCCAGATCGTTCTTCCTGCGCACTTTAGTCATCAGCATAATTAAATCAATTTCTGATGGCCAAGGACCCGACTATTCCTAACAGGAGCTTTCAGTGCTCCATTTATAAAAATTGCCCTCAGATCCTAGGGGACCAGCTGTTTCCCAGAACTATTCTTTGTACGGGAAATACCACCGGTAGATGAAGACCAGATCCATCTCAAAGCTCCCTCTTATACCCACGACATGGTGAGCAGGGCCAACTAAAAGTCCCCAGAATACCCATTCTGCTAGTAGGAGTCACAAGAAGTTCCCACACACTGTTGGGCAAGACTTCTTTGTGAACATTAGGCAGCAATAAGATGCACTTTTGATTCTTGCCCCACTTGGATCTCCTATATCTGTGTGTCCACAGGCTTTTCTTTACTTGGCTATTGTTATCTGGACATCACATAATAGCTCGAAGTCCTCTGGCAACTCATGTTCCCCTCTGACTCAACTTTGACTGCCAATGTGTACTTGCCATGACATTTTGAAAGGTTGGTCCTCCTGTACAGGTTTTTATTTTTAATCCAAACATTGTCATAAATCGTGAGGCACTAGATTTTTTTTCTCCCATGATACACACTTTGATTGGGACTCTGTGTTTGTAAATAAAGTTGTTAATTTAGGAACACATTAAAAATGGGCTCCAAAGCACTAAACTTAAAATATTTAGGTTCCACCTCTAATCATAAGTTAGGAGCTTAGTCTGTTCTTGGACCTTCTTGGTGTTGGCCAGGTAGAGATATGGATTTTGAAAGAAAGTGCTCTGATTTTCTCTTGGGTGGGGCTCCAGCCTGCAGTGGGAGTTGTTGGAGGCCTGAGTGGGTGCCTGAGGTGCTATTACGGAATCAAACCTAGTGCAGGAGATTTTTTTTTTTTTTCTCAGTTGTCACCTTTTTATCAGGCGAACTTGTAAACAAATGTGTCTCCTTCACATCATGCTCCATCCTTCTATAGCAGTGTTTTTCAACCGCTGTTCCGCGGCACACTAGTGTGCCGCAAGATGTTGCCTGGTGTGCTGTAGGTGCAGACAAGACAAGAATTTTATAATTTTTCACTATTTTGTTTACTTAATATTTCATAATAAAGTAATTATAAAATACTTTCTTTGTGTTTATTTGATTCCTATTCAAGAGAATTACTTTATATATAGTCAATATAGGCACAGAGTTAAATTTTTTAACATTTTCTAATGGTGGTGTGCCTCGTGATTTTTTTCATGAAACAAGTGTGCCTTTGCCCAAAAAAGGTTGAAAAACACTGTTCTATAGACACTCCTCCCCTTCTACTGCCACAAGTGGACATAGATATAAATGGGGTGAAAGCAGGAAGAAAAGAGCTGCATGTCACATGAGGACCCCACCTGCATCCCAATCCTCACAACCCCCTTCCCCCATCTGCCAGGAGGCCATTGGGACAAATCTCATTGGCCATCATGAGGAAGTGAGGACCTCGTCAGGTCCTCCCTCATCTTCCAAACTCTCACCCACACCCATGGCTTGTATTTTGCCTACACAGGCCTCATCTCCCACTCCTGCTTTCAAAGCAAAACCTTTCCATTGGACCCTCTGGAATTAAACATCAGTCATCAGCAAAATTCCCTACATTCTACCTGAATATTCCCTCACAATTCCAAGTGCACTACTTTCTCTTGAGTGGTGGCTGCTCTATCTCCTTCAGTTGTTGAAAACTCCCAATTTGATTAATGCAACTTTTTGAATTTTCAAAGCCTGCACCAGGAACTGGCTGTGGCTGGAGAAAAACACATCTCTATGTGGATGGCTTCACTTGAATCCAAACAACAAACTTCATATGACCCAAGCAAGGCCACACTTCTAGGTAACTGTTACATTCCTGCCCCTTCTGGTTTTGGCTAATGTCTGATTTTTATTATACTGAAAGGTGAAAGCAACCAGGCACCACCTGGCCTCTTTCTGTGCACGTAGAGGACACTTTGCCTTCCCTGAAAGAATGACTTTATTCTGTGGAAGATGAGCCTACCCCTCCCACTATTCTGGGTCCCATCCTCTCTCCAGGACATTACACTAGGACTTGCTATTCCTCCAGCATAAACTTTCCCTTCCCCTGTGTTACTGCATCATACCCATCAGTATGCAATACTGGAACATTTCATAACTTAATATAAAACAGTATCATTTTCACCACCTCCTTCAAATGGCACCATTTCTCTTTTCCTTCTGTCCTGGGATAAAATTAAGGTCTTGGCCAGGATTACAGTCTCATGTGGGCTTAAGTTCCTCTTTGAAGCTCACTGATTATTGGCAGAATTCAGTTCCTTGTGTCACAGGGTTGTGGTCTCTGTTTTCCATCTGGATATTTTCTGGAGATCTCTCCCAGCTCCTGGAGGCACCTACAGTGTCTTCCTGTGGCACTCATAATCAGTTCACAACCTGGAGATGCGTTTTCTGCAAGTCAGTTGGAATATGTGTCTCTAACTTTTTTCTGACAGAGAGAAAACTATATTTTTAAAGAGCTCATGATGAAGCCAGGTTCACCCCATAAATATTCCTAAGGTCAACTGATGTGAGACCTTAATTATATCTGCAGATTTTGTAACAGCACCCTAGTACTTAGTGCTTATATTAGTGTTTAAGTAACTGGGGGAGTTATATGTATACCCAGGGCCAGAATATTGGATACTACGTTACAATTCTGCCTACTCCAGGCAAACAAGTTATTAAAAAAGTATTTTTTTCTTCTGGGCTGACAAAGCCATTCAGGGTGGGTAGAGAACTTGACCAGTGAAGCTTAGAAGCTTCTTGAGCCCCATTTGCTCCTAAGATGGGTGCCTTTGTCCAAAGTACAACCTGTAATCTCCATGACTCTTGTCTCATACAGTCTCTAATTGACTGTGTCCTTCTACAGTGTACACCATTAAAGTCAACAGTGACTTCATGCTGCTAAATCCAGTGCTAAGTGTTCATCAATGGATTAGCTTGTGTACCTAAAATAACTCATACGTTGAAGTCTTGATCCTCAATGTGATGGTATTGGGAGATGAGGTCATGAGGGTAGGGCCAGCATGATGGAGTTAACATCCTTATCAGAAGAAAACAAGATACCAGAGCCCTCTCTCTCTGACATGTGAGGCCACCATAAGAAGGTGGCCATCTACAAGCCAGAAAGTGGGTTCTCAACAGGAAATGAATCTGGATCTTGATCTTGGTCTTTCCAGCCTCCAGAACTGTGAGAAATGTCTGTTATGTAAGTCACCCAGTCTGTGGTATTTTGTTGCAGCAATCGGAACTAATTAAGACAATACCTGAGCTTCAGCATCATTTGATAGCCAAACACTCTCTTCCTCTGAACATACTTCCTACTCTTAACTTTGAGACATTATTCCTTTATGGCTCTATTTTTGTCAGCCTCATTTGAAAATTTCTGTTCATCTCCCTTTCCTCTAAAATCTTTGGTGCTGCTTAGGGCTAAGTCTTTAGACTTTTTCTTTTCTCTATCTATACTTATCTTAGACCTTGCCTTTATACACTATTGAATACTGATGTTTCCTAAATGTCTAACTCCTGCTCACTTTTTCTTTCTTTTTCTTTTCTTTTTTCTTTCTGTCTTTTCTTTTCTTTTCCTCCCTTCCTTCCCTTTTCTGCTTGCTTTTTGTTTTGTTTTGTTTTGTTAATCCTTATCCAAGGATATTTTTCCATTGATTTTAGGGAGAGTAGAAGAGAGATGGAAAGACAGAGAGAAACATCAGTGTGAGAGAAACATCAATCAGCTGCCTCCTCCACACCCCTTACTGGGGATGTGCCCGCAACCAAGGTACATGCTCTTGACCAGAATTGAACCTGGGACCCTTTACTCCGCAGGCCGATATGCTACCCACTGAGACAAACAGTTAGGGCTAAAAGTCCTTCTTATTCCTACTATTGCTTCTGTGGACCTATTGCCATATAGCAACCAGAGTTTACTTTTCATAAGCATGCCACATCTACTCAAGGCCTGTGATAGCTCCCCACCCAGAGGAAAAGCCAAAATCCTTATAAAGGTCTCCATGGCCCTCGACTTCAGTAACCTCATTGACAACCTCCCTCTCTGCAACTCACTGGGCTTTGGTCCCACTGGCCATTGTGCTGTTCCCAAATTCTCCAAATGAAATCTTTCTCCAGGTCCTTTACTCCTGCTGATCCCCGGCCTTAACCACTTTTCCTTCTAGATAACCACATAGTTTGTTCTGTCACTTTATGTCTGCTCAAAAGTTACCCTCCCTGTCACAACCTATTCCTCACCTTGCTTTCTCTCTATTTATCACCATCAAAGACATAGCATTTTTTTTTTTGTCTGGTTTGTATTCTCCAATTATTACGTTACCTAATCTACTTCCATGAAGGTAGAAGGCTGTTTGACTTGCTCATTAATATGTCCGGAACGATTTAATGCAATAGGTGCTAAATAAATATTTGTTGCATAAATTAATATACTTTAATCTTATCACTACTTATTGAAACCAATGCATGTAATAAAATAAATCATTTCTAAGAGGCCAGGCATTGCACTTGACATTGAATTAGGTTTGTCAGATCATTCTAACAAAAATACGAGATGGAAACAATTTATCAAATAAATTACTTTTGCATGATGGAACCTTTAATGACAACAATTTGCATTACTTCTTTTTTTCCTTACCAAGAAAGTGAAAGTATTTTAAGTATTTTAAAATCCCCAACAAAACACAAAGTTGTGGGTGTTTTTTTTTTTTTTTTCTTACTCAAGACGGTTCTGCTATAGCCATTAAACTAGAATTACTCATAGCACCAAAAAATTATTTTCAATCTGGTGTTTAGTGCAGAAGTTAGAGCAATTACCAACTAGTTTTACCCAGAGCAGCAGGTTCCCTGCAAAGACATATCCACTTATCAAGAAATAATGTTTTCCCAAGGAATTTGAACATCGTGTTCCAAATACCAACTCTCCTCCTAAAGAGGAGTTGGATGGAGCCCCCCCCCCTTTTATATTCAAATTATGACAACCTCCAGATCTGAATTACCCACCAAAAGATTGATCACGATAGCCCCAAAGCAAAAGATTCAAAGCACGATATTGTGAATTCTAACTACTCCTGGAAGCTGAGATGCCTAAATGTATATTTGTACCTTGGCAGTCAATTTATGATCAGCATAAACAAGAAACCCATTTTTCTGCAATTTAAATATGGCCTTTGTGCCCAGAAATTGTAGCATCAATTTTTTTCCCTGTCTTGTTCCTTTTCTTTTTGTTTTTTATTCTATAGCATTGATTTTTGAAAGGCATTTTCAAACAAAATCTTTAAAAATTTTGATGTAAGCTTGATGAAATTGCCAGTGTCTTGCCTTGAAAAAGTTCTGCAATTGATAATTTAAAATTTTGCATGTCCTGTGACTTATAAATCCCACTTTCAGAACTTACCCTAAGGAAATAGTCATGTATAAGGAACAGAAAGGCATAGTGTCCAGGCTTTGGAAACAGATCTGGGTTCTGATCCTGGCTTTAGAATTAATTCTATGTGCACTTGCATAACCCTCTCTGACTCAGTTTTCACACCTGCAAAATGGAAATATTATACATTTTTGGGGATTGCTGTGAGAATTAGCATTATGAGAAATACAGTCCGCTAGGCAGGTCTGTATGTGGCATATACATAAGTGGAATATTATTCAGTCATAAAAAGAATGAAGTATCATACATGCTACAGATAGATGAACTTTGAAGACATTGTGCTAAGTGGAAGATGTCAGACACAAAATTGCATATTTATGATTCTATTATTTGCAGCAGCTAGAATATGAAATCTACAGAAACAGAGGACAGGTTAGTGATTGCCATGGGCTAGAAGTGAGGACTGTGGAGTGACAGCTTCATGGGAATGGGGTTTCCTTTGAGGTTTTTAAAAAATTCTGGAACTGGACCATGGTGATGGTCATAAAACAGATGCCTGCCACTGAATTGTACATTTTCAAATGTTTAGTGTTACATTTTATGTTATCTACAAAATAAATTATAAATTTGCACTTTCATTAAAATTATATTGATAGTATATCTACACATACACTCACACATACATACACACTGGAACTATACAGCAAAATATTACTGGTGGTTATTTCTGACTTTTTATTAATCATCTGTATTTTCTTAGTTTTAAAAAATAAATACATATTATTTTTATAATAATAAATGAGGTTTAAGAACAAAAAAATCAGGAAAACAGAAGGGTTGAATAAATGAGAAAGAAGAAGACCCAAGACTGACTTGCACCGTGGGTTCATAAAATAGAAGTTTTCAACATTATTTCTAATTGCTACCTGCCAGCTTCAAGTTCTTAACTGTGCTTCACTGCATAGAGCCATCTGCTTTGCACATCAAAATTTATGAGGAATCACATCCCACACTTAACGCCAAATTTGCAAATCAGCATAGTAAGGCATAAGCCTAGAGAGTAAGCAGGAATAATTGTACCTAAATCATGACATGACAAGATAACTATAACAATCACCATTATAGTATATATATATATATATATATATATATATATATATATATATACACACACACACATATATATATATATATATGGATATATAATTGTAAATGCTCAATTAAAAAATTTCCCTACTCTTTCACTCCTGCCCCCCATACTCTCAAAGGAGGGCTCAAATACCAAACAGTGAAGTTTAAATCAGATATTAGGCAACCCTACTAATCCTCTGTTTCTCTTACTAACCCAATGAGAAAGGAATTATAATTTGTATTTTAAACTCAATAAAATTTAGATTAGGGTAACTTCTTGAGTCCAGAATGCTAGTAAACGGCAGACTTAGAATTAAACTCGGGCTCAAAGGAGCTGAAGCTCATGGTGCCTACAGTGACATACTACCTCTTGTCATTTGATGGATGGGGAAACAGATGCTCAGAGACGTACCCTGATGGGTAGGGCAAAGTCACAGCAAATGTGTGATAGGCTTGGGATTTGATCCCAGGTTTCCAAGTTGAGTGAATATCCATAAGACTGACCTGCCTCCCTGGCATTTCTAGAGGGTATTGAATACAAAGGTGTTTTTGCTTTAAGAAGGGCACCAAAAAGGCCACCACACAACACAACCTTGAAGGATTAATAAAAAGATAACTGGTACTTCAGAATGAATGTATAATCTACTCCAAGAGAAGAATGGTTCAACCAAGGATTAATTATAAAATGTTCAAGCAGATGCAAACACCTTATTTTAAGTGGCATGGTGATATTGGGATAGCACTGAAATAAGATCCACATTGAAATGTGAGCTGTCATACAAAATGAATGAGCCTTCTTAAAGGCAGAATGAGACCAAACTTAGTATGAGCCCTGCAGGCAGAGCCCACTGCCAGCCTGGCGAGCCATCCAAGCCTTTGTTCAGAGGATGTAATAGGTGTGTGAGCAGATTTTGATATCTGAGCCACATCCTACTCACCACCACAGAAGCCTGAAAGAAAAGCTTACCTACATCTACTTCTCTGGCCACATTTGTGGGAGTGTGTTCAGTGTGGAACTTCTCAGCCTAAAGAGAAACCATAAATCATTTTTATTCACCTGCAACCATGCTAACGGAGCAGGTTTTTCACAAGGTGAATCCACACTGAGTTCTATTTTGCACACTTCCTCTCACTCCTAAATACCTTTCAAATCATGCTCAGAGCCCATCTGGGACTCTGCAAGCTACCTATTCACCAGGTGGCCTTTGGTACCCTGGGGCCTCACTGCCCACATCAGCACGAAAATTACATTTCTTTTCTGAAACTCTGACCACATCGCCCCTTCTTTGATATCTGACCTGCTCTTTTTCTTCAATAAATCCTCTGCAATTTCAGATTCAGTGCTGTGACCTCCTGATCCTGCCTTGTCTCACTTTGATGCTTCCTGTGCCTTGCTCTGGTTTTATTGTGTACCTCCCTTCCCCTTTGTTCATTCTCTCCCTCAGCCCCCTCTCAGCTGCTCTTGTATTTGTTCTCAGGCTTCCTCATGTGCTTCCAGTCATGACAGCCCTTATGGCAGACACTTTTGGAAATGCCAGCCTCTCTCTCAGTCTTACACCTTTAGTCACTGTAGCAGTCACTTGCTTTGTGAAACCTTTCTATACACTCACATGGTGGTGCCGCCAGCATCTCAAAGCCTCACCTGAGTTCCATATCCTTGTTCACAAGCTGTCCAATGAAAGGCTGGAATTAAGTTAATGAGGTGGATTGCACACTGAGATGAGCAACTTCAATACACTTGGAAGCATGAGAAAGTAAGCCAGAGAGGCATTTCCTGCTCCTCATTCATTCATTCATTCATTCATTCTCTAATACTTTTGTTGAGAAGTTATTAAACATCAGACATTGTGCTGGGTAGTGTGTGTGTGTGTGTGTGTGTGTGTGTGTGTGTGTGTGTGTGTAGTTAGGCTCATGTGTATGTCATAAAGAGTCCTGGAAGAGATTCTCAAATTTTTTTGGCCATGGCACCTTTAGTGTCTCAGTAATATTTTCATGGCACCCTTGGGCTAAAAGTAATAACTAACAAGTCTCTTTTTTAAATAGTTAGGTTAAAACAACTTAAATATTTATATTTATAACTTAGTAGTCATTTGAGCTAGTCATAAATTGGAGAAAAAAAAGCACTTTTATATCAGTTATAAATAACGTCAAATACTTACAAATGGGATAGATGTGCCTATTGGGTACTGTACAGATTCTCAATCCTTGGAATCAGATTGGACGCTGCCATTCTCATTTCCTGTACCATATTGATTTTAGGCTGACTGCTTTTTATGACAGTGATCTCTAAACTCAGCTAATATGGCATTATGAAAAGAAATGCAGTGTACTCTAACCCTGAAGCTAAAATACATCAGCTAGAAGTGCATGTGGTATCTGATAAGATGTTGCTGTATCTCTCTCAAAAATTTAAAATATCCCACAGCACAGGGTGCCTTGGTATACAGTTGGGGAATCATGAGGATATGATTTCTATTCTGCTAGTCTTTATGTCTGATAGAGGTAAGTTATAAACAAGTCATTTGTATGCAAAATATGCAGACACTTTTCCTTCAGTGGACATTTTTAGGTTTTCCAATTAATATAGATTGGGTGCTATGAAAATTCATTAGGTTGGGATGGAAGTTCTATTTGTGATTTCAATGGATCAATATAATGGCAGAATAAAATTCTGATAACTACGGGGGTTTGCCTATTTTTTTTATGTTACCAACAAGGTCATTAGATTTAAATATATACATCACTATTTTCTATTAGAGTCATTTACACTATTTTTAATTGAGACATAACTCACATATACTAAAATGCACACATCTTAAGTGTTCATTTCAATGACATTTTACACATATAAATATCCATGTAATAGTTACCCGGATCAAGAAGTAAAGTCACCATAGAGGTTCCCTTAGACCCTCTCCCAGAGAATTTTTCAGTTAATACCTGACACCCCTACTCTGCATCCCAGCCTTCTCCAATGCGGAGGTAATCACTGTATTCTCTACTCCAATGGAGGTGTGTTGTTGTTTTTTTTAACCTGTTCTTAAAGTTGATATAAATGGAATTATACTGTATACCCTTTGTGTCTAACTTTTTCCTGAGAATAATGTCTGACATTCATCCACATTGTTGCATGGCTTAGTAATTTGTTCTTTTCTCTTGCTGAATTATACTCCATTGTATGACTATATCACACCATCTCTCTTCCTAAAAGAAAAATTTCTTAAATTAGAGCAAATCATTCTTTTTTATTTTCTTTATTGATGTATATGAATGCTTCCATAAGCAGTCTAATTTTTAATTTTGCTTGCTTCTAAACATTAGAAAATTGTGTCGTACCATTTTATAAAAATAAAATGCTTCTGCTTTTACTCTTTTCATTCAACATGTTTCTAAGAGTCATCCATATTCACAATGAATATCGTTCAGTTATTTTTAGTTGCTGTGTGTTATTCATTGTATGAAAATACCACAACATGTTTATCTTCTCTTTTGCTGGTAGAAATGGGCAAGTAATTCCTATCATAAATATGCAGACTTTTATTTCAGTGGGCATTTCAGATTTGCCAATTAATATGAAACATGTGCCATAATTTAAAAACCACCCTTTCTTTAAATATTTTTTAAACTACTGTTTCATTTGGGGTTGTTCTAGGATAAGTCTGCAAACCTGAGGCAGACCCTAGATTGCTGCTATGCAATGAATTCAAATGGATTCATGGAGGGACTCTCTCTGGTCCATGGGCTAATGGCCACATAGCCCCAAATCAGCACTGACCTCTCTATTAACAATGCTCAACCTAAGAGACATGCATGGTACCAAGCAAGGAACCTGCTGTCTTAGTTGATGTCAAGCATGGATCCCATTGGTCAGAGAGGGCTGTGACAACCAATTGGAAAAAAAAAAGTGGAAAGATCTTTCAGCTACAAGAGAAAAAAGGTATTAACAAATAGAATGCACTCTGAAATTCAAGAATCTATATACCTTAAAATCCTCCTACTTTCCTTATCTATCTGAAATGGTTTTGCTTCTAGGCTTTATAAAGTTCTCACACTAATCCCCCAAAACTTACTGACAGAAAATAATAAGAGCTAAGCTAACCCAACTGCTCTTGAAAGTTTCCTAACAGGCGTGCACTGAGCTAAGTGCTTTTACACGGTTAATCTCATTCATTCTTCACAGCAAGAGTATTATTAGATAGCTACTGTCATTCTCTCATTCAACCTCTACAATAAGAGAATTAGACAGCCACTGTCATTATCAGTCCCATTTTACAGATGAAATGGAAATAATTTGTCCAACGTCTTACAGCTAGTGTATAGCAAAACCAGATTATAGAGTAAAGTTTGTCAACCTGACTCCAGAGTCTGTATTCTTCACCAGACACTACGGTGCCCCTGGGCACCTGTTTGCCCAGTTGCCAAGTAACCTGTGGGTATTAGTGATATTAAACAGAAGATATAATGATAGAAATTGGCCAAAAAGTACTGGAAAGACATAGAGGCAAAAGAGGACATGAAAGTTACACAGAAAGTAACGACAGGAAGTAGTTAACATCCTTAGAGCTGGAGGAACAAAGGGAAGAATTGTGAGTTTCCAGAACCTGGACGTTTGAAAGAGGGTGGGAAGAGCCAGAACCTGGATTTCTAAGGAAGGGCGTTGTCCCACTGGCATTGGTGAATCTGGAGCTCACAGGACTGACCCTGTGGCAGGGGCTGACTGGCTGAGCTGACATCTCTGAAGGGTCATCATGAGGCAGATTGTGGATATGCAGAGCAAAGCTGGGAACTGGAGTCAGTCACTACTGGGACTAGCTGGGTGAAGACCTGTTGCTATAATATATGATAGTCAGGAACAGCAAATCAGCTGGCAGGAGCAAGTCCCTCTCCCTCCCCCAGCCTTGCAGACTCCCTCCAGCATCCCTTGCCCTTCACTGAGCCTGACATGGAACCAGTTGGCAGAGCAGGAATGTGATTCTCAGAGACTCAGCTCCAGCATCACAAAGAAAAGAGAAAAGTGTGTTTGGTGCTAAGAGACCAAAGCTTAATGGCCAGGACACACTGACAGGTGTAGCCTTGAAAGTTCAGGTGACTTCAGCTCCTGGCTTGGGGTTTCTCCATAAGCAGCATTGTTGACATTTGAGGCCAGATATTTCTTGGTCGTGGGGGCTGACCTGTGCTTTGTAGGATGTTAAATGGCATCTCTGGCTTATACTAGATGCCAGTAGTATCTTCCTAGTTGTGACAATATAAACTGTCTTTAGACATTGCCAAATACCCCTGGAGGCCACAGTCACCACCTCCCACCCCTCCATCTCACCCCCACTCCCCTGGTGAGTGCAATTTTTCTTGTGGTCTGTGAGGCATCTCTGTCCTTTAATAATTCACCTTTTCTGCTTAAGCTACTTTGATTTAGCTCCTATTACATGCAACACAGGGAGTCTTACCCTAAAAGCTATTCTAACATCTACTGAGATCTTAAATATGTCCCAGGCCCTGTGCTAAGCACTTACAGGCATCGTCTACTTTAAAGCTCCCCACAATCCTGCAAGGCAGGTGCAAGATTTTTGCCCTCATTTTATAGAAGAGAAAATGAGGGTCTGAGAGGAAACTTACCCCAGTCACTGAGTGGAGTGGGCATTTTGTGACTACGAGGTTCTACTGCAATTTGTGACCACTCACCAGGTGTGACAGGCAGCTGCACTCTTGCCCAAGGCCCTTTATCCATGTTGGTTTGAACTATAAGGAATTGCCATCTTCATTGGCCCAAAGGGTCAGATATGAGGAGTTTCATTTGGGTCAGTGAGTATCTTTTGTCCTTTATCAGGGAACATAGACCCCATCCACAGATCTCACCCATCCTTCAGGCCCATTTCTGTTCCTTTGTCCTCCAGGTGGCCCTCCTGCACCCAGCAGATCAGATGTATTTGTTTGCTCAGGGCTGACAGAACAGAAAACCACTGATTGTGAGGCTTAGACAACAGAACTGGTCTCTCAGGCCTGGAGGCTGGAACTTTGAGGTCAAGGACATTCCCCATCCCTGTTAGAGATGGTCACCTTCTCCCTGGGTCTTTGTATGGTCTTTTCTCTATTCTCTCGTGTCTGTGTCCTAATCTCTTCTCTTTATAAGACCACCAGTCATATTGGATTAGAGCCCACCCTAATACCTCATTTGGATTTAATCATCACTTTAAAGACCATATCTCCAAATACACGTTCTGAGATACAAGGATTTGAGACTTCCACCTATGAACTGGCGGGTGGGGGGTGGGGGGAGCACAGTTCAGCCCATACAAGGAGACCTTGCTTCCTGGAACCAACTAGCACTCAATATCTGAGATTCACTGGTCTCTAAATTGCATGTCTCATTTGGCTCCTGAAGTGTTTGGCTTTACATGTGCATAACTTATCCTATAAAGAAGTTCATATGCATACTAATAGCACTTCCTTGCCCAAACCTAGCACAGTCCAGGGCAAATGCCAGTAAAATATATAAAGTTATCATAGCTTGAATATTCCTGTGGTATTAAAGCAGGACTATTGCTTTTTTTTTTTTTTTTTTTTTAACCTGAGGATTTCTCTAGTTTTAAGTTTCCATGGCTCATTGCTCTTTAAAACCAATTTTTATGCACTTAAAACACACTTTGAGGTCTCTTGAAAACCTTTATTATCACCTTAATTTTCCTTATGATGAGCTAGTACCACTGCTATTAAGAACTTTAAAAACACTCGAAACTGATTTTCCCCATTAAAGGCCCTTAAGATTTTTCAGTGCAAACTGCTGATGAAGTAAACAGGGCTCCAAGACTAAGGAAAGAGAAAGAAAAATACCAGGACCAAAACAGACATGTAAAATCTGTGAGCCCAGCCTACAGAGCAGCTACAAATAGAGCTCCAGTGTGACCACTTTCTCAGCCCAGCAAGAGTGACTTTGAAGACTGCTGATGGATGTCATGGTTTGCAAAGCTCAAGTTCATGGAAGAAATATAAATATATTCATTCCAGGGAGTTCTTTTCAGATTCGTGTAGGCTTTTGGCTCTGGTCCATGTCACATCTGGACACAAAGGGACTTAGAGCTTTGTGCTCAGGACAGGCATTGTTTCTTCTAGATAGAACATGCAAAAAATTCCAACGTGTCACATTTTTATTGGAGAATATAGTGACCGGCCCCCACATCATTTCCCTGATGAATGGACTCTGTGTGTGGCTTTAGTAGCCATGATTTTGCATTTGTTAATTTGCCTTTTTTTTAAGCAAATATTTATTGGGTGCCTGCTTGGTGGTGCTGCTTTATGATGTGACTCTACCACATTGCACTGTTTTCAGCTACTTTGTGTCTAAGATGAGCCACAGATGTACAGGAGTGGGTGATTAGTGGATTCTGGCTCCATGACTGTAGGCAACTTTGCCTGTATGTGTCTCATTGGTAACACAGGGGTAATAATTAACTCATGGGTGGTTGTGATCATAATTACATAAAGCATATTACTTATTGTAGTTCCTGGTGCATTATAAAAGCTAAGAAGTGATGAGCTGCTATTGCTATTACTGTTCTTCAATAATATTTCTGAAATTTATTTCCTTGATATTTTCTATTACTCTTTTCCTATTTGGGCCATTATCCTTACAAACCACTGCTTTGGGGAACATTGCTACAGCAGAAGAAAGTAAAAAAAAAAAAAAAAGGCTTTTCACATTCAAATTCAAAATCAGAGCAGAAAGAAATTATGGTAAGTTGGAACAGTTTTCCACCTTCTGAGACTAGAAACTGTTCCCTCAGTGTGGGGAAGAGGTGATAAAGACACCCTCAAAGGCTGAGAAAGGGACCCTTGTGCCTTGGAGTCGAGGGAGCTGACAATCCAGAGGGCATCATTTTTTTGCATGCAATAAATGTAGGGAGACTTAAGAGCAGATACCATGTGTCTGAAAGAGGCTGGAAGTAGATAAGGTCTTGGCCGGTGTCTTTGAGCTTCCTATGGCCAGGGAGGTGTGAGTAGGGTGCAAGAGAAGAAAGAATTTTTGTACACAGCACGAGCTTTAAAGACAGAAAATCTGCCTCCAACAGGTTTTCTAGACAAAACTCCCAGGAGCAATGTGCTGGAGTCCTGCATGGACAATAAATGAAGATGAAACCCCACACACACCCTGCTCAAGAACGCAACACCTCAGAATGATATAAGACCCCCAAGAACTTGGATGCAATCATGGGGTGAGGGACAAGAAAGATGAGTTGAGGGAACTTGCAACAATTATTATTGAAAGTTTTGAGCACAGAGACTATGATTTTGTGCCATACACAAAATGTGTAGCATAGGCCCTGATATATAATAGGTGCTCAATAAAATTTGTACTGTTTAAATGGCATGAACATATATATATATGGTATAGCCATTTCTCTCCAGCAGCTCAGAGTCTCATGGAGATACACACAAACATGCACATTTATATGCTCACGTACACACTATGTGGTAAAGGTATGCCACAGGTGCAATGAAGCAAAGTGGAAAGAGCCCCAAAACCTGATTGCAAAAATTCAGTGTGGGTGATGTTGGCACTAACTAATGCAGGGGCGTCCTTATCAACAGGAGTAACATGTACACCAACACACAGAACAACATGGAACAGCATGGTATGGTTGAGGAGTGACTGTGGATCCGACAGATCCAAATCCAGCCGACATTTGACTTACTGCTAGTATGAAAGAAAGACTGACAGAGAACACAAATGCCCCAGAGGATTCTCAGAGCAGGTTTTTGACTGGTTAGAATGTAAAGTATTCTAGATGCATAGATGTTTCAGGCAGATTCCTCCCAAGTCATAGGAGTTTTTCCAACAAATGAATTTAGAAGCAGGAAGGAAAACTATCCGGGAGCCTGGACAGCTGAATGCTGTTTCTGTCTTTATCAATACCAGCTCTATAACTCCTTCTGCATCTGAAAGAGATGATTCATCTTTTACTGGAGAGGGAACAGAAAGATTACAAGATTTTCCTTGGATTTCATTGTGGTGTTGTTCAGAATGGCTCTGAGCAGTGGATTTGAAGAGGCAAGGGAGGGGTAGAGTAGAGTTGCTTTTATCAGAAAGCTCTCCACCAGGTGGAATTAGACCATAAGCCTGAACTCAGGAAAATGCAGGATGTGCTAAAAGCACTGAAGAGAGACCAGTGGGACTGGTTAATTAATTGAACTACTCTGTACCGGGCACTTTAAGGAGAATGGGAAAATGTATATTCACAAGCCACAGTTATTATCCTTTAAAAAAAAAAAATCCTCACCCAAGATTATGCTTTCATTGATTTTTTAAGAGAGATCTGAAGGGAGAGACAGAGAAATATTGTTTTGTGAGAGAAACATTGATCAGCTGCCTCTTATATCTGTCCTACCTGGGGATTGAAACTGTACCCTAAGTATGTGCCCTGACCAGGAATCAAACCTACAATCTTTTGATGTTCCAACCAACTGAGTCACCTGCCCAGTCACAGTTATTTTTCTTTTTAAAAAACCCTCACCCAAGATTATGCTTTAGTTGATTTTTTAGAGAGATCTAAAGGGGAAGACAAAGAAATATTGATGTGTAAGAGAAACATCAATCAGTTGCCTCTTATATCTGCTCCACTTGGGAGTTGAAACTGTACCCTAAGTATGTGCCCTGACCAGAAATCAAACCCACAATCTTTTGGTGTATGGGATGATGTGCTCCAGCCAACAGTCACCTGCCCAGGGCCACTTATTATTTTTTATTCTTTATTGTTGAAAGTATTATATATGTCCCCTTTTTTCTCCCATTGACACTTTATAGCTCATCCCCACTGCATATCTTCCCTCCCCACCCTCACCCCAGGCCTTTCCCTCTCTATTATCTGTGTCCATGGGTTATGCAATATGCATACAAGTTATTTGATTGATCTCTTCTCACCCACCTCCACCATTCCTCTGAGATTCTACAGTCTGTACCATGCGTCCGTGTCTCTGCTCTATTTTGTTCAACAGTTTCTTTTGTTCATTAGATTCCACATATAAGTGAGATCATGTGATACTTGACTTTCCCTGACTGGCTTATTTCCCTTAGCATAATACTCTCCAGGTCCCTCCATGTACAGTTATTATTCTTAAGAAAATCTCCATTGTTCATGGGAGAAAGGCATATGAGAACATGCGGTGATGGAACAATGGGATCAATATGTACCAGAGTTTGTGGACACAGAGAAGGGTACAATCAGTGAACTGCCATAGGGGGAAGCAGTGAGGGGCAGCCACAGAGAGGGGTTGGTATTTGGATTGGGTCTTGAAGACTTTCATAGATGTGAAATAAAGAGAGAAACAGAGAAGATAATTTATAATAAAACATTACGTTATATTTTAGTGGACATTTAGCCCTGAAGTGTGACATAATTGGTTAAAACATGAGTGATAAATAATTTCGAAAAGATTTTTGTCTATTATTGCTTTTTCCTTTTTTATTTCTCCCTCTCCCCCACTCCATGTTTTAATGTCAAGTTGTTCTCTGGTGCTCAAGAGGAATTCTTTTCTGCCTTAGTAAATAATGATACAGCCCAACCAGTGTGGTTCAGTGGTTGAGCATCAACCAGGAGATCGCTGATTTGACTCCTAATCAGGTACATGCCTGGGTTTCAGGTTCAATCCCCATTAGGGGGCATACAGGAGGCAGCCAATCAATAATTTTCTCTCATCATTGATGTTTCTATCTCTTTCTTCCTCTCCCTTCCTCTTTGAAGTCAATATACACTGAGTGGCCAGATTATTATGACCACCTGATGTTTGTAGGCAAATTAGCCATACACTGCATCTTATGGGATATATTAAGTAGAAGCCGAAGGCCTGTTCGAACACCTTTGCTGTCTGCAGTTACCAAAATAAAATGTCTCCAATTCATACAGGAACACAAGGATTAGGCATTGGAAAAAAGTCATGTGATCCAATGAATCATATTTCCAGTTGCATCATGCAAATGGCAGAGTGAGAATTTCACAGAAACAGCATGAAAGCATGCACCCCCATGCATGAGTACAACCCTTCAAGGTGGTGGGGGCAGTGTTATGGTTTGGGGCACGTTTTCCTGGCATGATTTGGGCCCTTTAATTCATGTAGAACAATGTCCAAATAGCACAACATACCTAATTATTGATGCTAATCAAGTTCATTTTATCATGTTGATGGTGTATCCCAATGAAGATGGCTTCTTCCAACAAGACAATGTGCCATGCCACGGTGCTCATATTGTGCAGGAGTGGTTGTTATATCATGTTATTATTGTTTATTAATCAATTTATTTTATTGAAGGAGATTTACCTAGCTTAGGTGGCCCCCATAATGAAGGAGATTTACCTTGCTTAGGTGGCCCCCATAATCACCAGATCTCAATCCAATTGAGCATTTGTGGGACAAAGTTAAAGGAGCCATCAGGCAGCTGGTTCCACAACCATCAAATCTCACAGAACTAGACAGCACTATTCATCAGGCATGGTATCAGATTCCTTGCATCATCTTTCAACATCTCGTGGAGTTGATGCGAAGAAGAATCGCCACAGTACTGAAGGCAAAAGGTGGCCCAACAAAGTACTGATGGGGTAGTCATAATAATCTGGCCACTCAGTGTATATATACTAGTGGCCCAGTGCATGAATTCATGCACATTGAAAGGATATTAACTAAAAGAAATATTTTAATATCACTATTCAACTTTTCTCTATAATAGAAGTGTCAAAGATGAAAAAAATTAGTAAAATGAATATGAAAATAAAATAAATTGATTAATAAACAATAATAACATGATATAACAACAACAAAGGCATTATATAAAAACAACAAAAACATGATATAAAAACAACATTGATAAAACAAATGACTGATAAATTGATTAAACTTTTTCTAATATCTCCCTATATTCCACATTAAGAGTAAAAACACTTTCAGAGTGCTTGACTAATTTCCCTTGTGATGAAGTATTTACAACTTTAACTTTAATGTCACATGCTTTTCAAACTTGAGAGAAAGCAATATATAACAGACCGTGTCTGAAAACAGGTTCAGGTAGGAATACTCCTAGTCTGTCTAGAATTTGTCCTTGTGATTTATTAATAGTCATTGCAAATGCTGGCATCACAGGAAACTGTCTTTGAGTTAATTTAAATGGGAGGCCAGTGTCAGATGGGTACAAATCAATTCTTGGAATCAGAACAATCTCTCCCTCCACAGATCCTGTTAATACTTCAGCTTCAATTATGTTAGGTTGCAATCTTGATAATAAATTTAGTACCATTACAATGACCCCATTTACTATTAAGATTTCTTAGTATCACCGAAACCAGTTCGGCTCAGTGGTAAAGCGTCGGTCTGCAGACTGAAAGGTCCCAGGTTCTATTCCAGTCAAGGGCATGTAGATTGGTTGCAGGCACATTCCCAGTAGGGGGTGTGCAAGAGGCAGCTGGTCGATGTTTCTCTCTGATCGACATTTCTAGCTCTCTATCTCTCTCCCTTCCACTCTGTAAAAAATCAATAAAATATATTTTTTAAAAAGAAAAGATTTCTTAGTATCATGATGATTGCACCTACTCTCAATTTTAATTTATGACACAGCATTTCCAAAGGAGTAATACTATTATGAAACTCAATGGGAAATCTTTCCTTTTTAGCATCATTCACTGAGTCAATGGAATCATCACACAAATGGTACATTGTGCCAATAGTTGGTCTTCAGACATATTCTGTCGATGCTGCTGCTTTCTTTCAGCTTTAGAATGTCAACAAAAACAACAAAATTTATTATCAACAATGACAAATCAAAACACATGGGTGTGATTGGTGCCAGTGAGAGCTTTATATGTATTGCGCATGCATGAGTCAATGTTTATTTTTAAATTGCCAGTGCATGTCATATGTGCCTACCGGCCAATCAGATGGTTGGAGATTATATATATATATATATATATATATATATATATATATATATATATATATATATATATCAGAGGCCCAATGCACAGAATTTGTGCAAGGGACTCAGCCCCCACCACCTCTGCCTCAGCCCCCGGTCATCACAGCGGCCACCTCTGCATTGGTACCCGCCCGCCCGCCATGGTGGCACCTCTGCCTCAGCCCCTGCCCCCGAGGCTTTCTCCAAAAGGTTGTCTGGAAGGACATCTGGTCTAATTAGCATATTATACTTTATTTTTATTATTATTGTTATAGATTTTTTTAAAGAATGATACACAGTGACTTCTGTCAAAGTCAGGATATCTGAATCTAGTTCTTGGTTCCAGTTGGGAGCTAGTCATTGAATAGCATAGAAATAGCAATAGAAACTCTTAGACAAAGCAAAGAAAGACCAGAGGAAGTGTTTCGGGCTTGTAGTCAGGGCAAAAGGGATTTCAGAGAATTCCTTTACCTCATGGTCAGATCTTCACCAAGCCCTTCTATCTGCCAGTCATCCTACACAGGAGGGAGAAAAGGCAAAGGAAAAAAGGGGGAGAAGAAAGACTTTGGTAGATATTGTGGGTGGAGAGTTGGGTGGCTTGATCCGGGGTCTGCCAGGCTAGGATCAAACCCTGCATCTGCTATTCACCAATTATGTGATCTCAGCCAAGCTACATAATAAGATGTGCCACGTAGACACAGGAATTATTTTGAGCTGAATACAATTGAGACCCTGCAGGTTCATAAGAAATTTTTACCTGTCTCTTCAAGAATTTAAATTGAGGGCTGTGTCCATTATAAAAGCTATCATCAGCAATAACTTTTTATGTCCTATATATTGGGCAGAGAAAACATCTAATTACTGAATATCTGCTCTTCTTATTGTCCTCCAATGACCTTCCTCTCATCTGAAGTTCCAAGTGTCTTACCTCATCCTTGGCTCAGAATCCCAAATATACTTCATCTTCCTTTTCTGTCTCTGCACCTCTCATATATGTGGGGTTCCCATACATACAGATGCAATTAAATTTGGTTATTTTCTCTTGTTAATCTGTATTACATCTATTTTATTATTAAACCAGATAAAAGAATGTAGAAAAGTAGGCAGAAGTTTCTTCCTCTCCCACACTTGTGACAAATTAATTTTGCTTCAAGCCAATATTTCCAAGGGGCAAAGGAAAGATCCAGAAGAGATAAAAGATGCCCCCAAATAGTTTGACCTTGCAAGGAAAGTAAAGCCCATTTTACAGGGAGTAAAATGACATTCCCAAACCTCCTGGGTTGATTACCAAAAAGACCAACAGGCTTAATTGATGGCTAGTTATTCATAAAGTGTGAAAAGGAAGATAGGCTGTTCTACTTGGGCTTTTTAGAGTAATTGACAGAGACTATTTTTAATCCTAGGAAATATTTTTCTATTGCCATGTGATCTTTGGGTCACTTACTCTGAGGGCTTAGGTTAGTTATAGTTCCAATGTATTTTACTAATGAGTAAAATATAGAACAATGATCTCATGACCTCTGTATTCTGGTTCTAGTTAAATCCTAATTCATTTAGTTCATACTGTATGTCAAATGTGTTATGCAAAAGTAGAGCAAGATACCAAAGTCATCATTAAGAAACATAATGACATCCATTGTACTTTCCTTTTTGAAATAAACTATTAAAGATGTAGTTTAAATTGATGACCCTTGTTAACTTATCCTCATATGCTTTCTGTCTTTTGAAACTAAAAAATGCATTTGTAATAGCAACAGGTTTGTTTTTGTGAAACTTTAGCTTCTCTTTGCAGTCTTCCTTAAGTCAGGAACCTTCTGGCTACCAAATGGACAAATGATCTCAGCCCACAATTAACAATACAAGTTACCACTCAGGGAAACTCCTTAAGGACATGCCATCAGAGACAGCCATCAGAATGAGCCCCCGATGTGAGGACTGGGGAGGGAGCATGTAAAAGCCAAGTTAGATCATCCCTTAAGCACATCAACCCCACACCATGTGCAAGATGAAATAGAAATTAGTCTGGCCATCCAAAAGTAATCTCAGTTTGAATTTTGAAAGGACAAGGCATGGATGGTTTTCTATGAAATGTAATTTTCCTTTTTTTATTTTTATTTATTTATTTATTATTATTTTTTTAAAAATTCTTTTTTCTTTTCTTTTTTTAAATATATTTTATTGATTTTTTACAGAGAGGATGAGAGAGGGATAGAGAGTTAAAAACATCGATGAGAGAGAATCATCGATCAGCTGCCTCTTGCACACCCCCTACTGGGGATGTGCCCGCAACCAAGGTACATGCCCTTGACCGGAATCGAACCCGGGACCTTTCAGTCCGCAGGCTGACGCTCTATCCACCGCGCCAAACTGGTTTCGGCTAATTTTTCTTTTTTTAAATACATATATAATTTTATTGATTTCAGAGAGGAAAGGAGAGGGAGAGAGAGATAAAAACATCAATGATGAAAAGGAATCATTGATCGGCTCCCTCCTGCACACCAGCTACTGAGGATCAAGCCCAAAACCTGGGCATGTGCCCTTGAATGAAATTGAACCCGGACACTTCAGTCTTTAGGCTGACACTCTATCTCCTGAGCCAAACTGGCTAGGGCTGAAATGTAAACTTTAACATTGAAAACAGCTCTTATTATAATATCATTAGAATTAGAAAAAAAAAGAAATATTTATGTGTTGGTATCTTCGTATAAGGATGGAAACAGTTAAATTACTTTAGGACTAAAATTGTTTCTTTCAGGCTAAAATTATTAGTTTTATCCATTTAGGGAAGTAACCATGTAGTGACAGTGGTTTTAATCCCATTAATAATTAATTTTCTAGTCCTGAAGGTGAAAATAAGGTAAAGTTGTTGAAAATAAGGGTAAGACTTGGCAGGTTGAAGTAAAGCAATACAAATCTTTATAGTACTCCCTCAGTTACCTTAGGCCTTTTTGGGAGGAAGGCAAAGGTCCCTGACTTAGTCACTGACCCAAGGCCTGCTACCCTGGATGCTGATTTAAGGAAATGGGGGTGGGACAAGGAGAAGAAATTATCTGAACAGCCCTTGGGTCCCTAGGAGCAATGATTTGCCTTGTCCAATGAAAGAGGCGCTTATTTCATCCTTGGGTTATTGTTTGAGGTCTCATTGCATCAGACTTCCACACAGAGAGGCCTATAGGGTTCCCTCCAGGTTGACCAACTATTCCAGTTTGCTGGGAATAAGGGGGTCCTCGCTTTGGAGCTAAAGCCAGGACAGTACCTGTTACAGTTGGTCACCCTAGCTCCTTCGTTGGCCTCTGTAAGGGAAAAGCAGGAATCCTTTTATCTCCGTTCATAAGTGAGGACTTATTTTTCAAAATAACCCATATTTTTGTTTCTATTACATTCAAAAATTCTAATTGCATTCCTAAAATTCAACATGGCATTTGAAACTAAGTACAAATTACATACTGAGTTCTATGCAAGTTTCATAATCATGCTCCTCCCTTGGGTTCCATCTGAAATGAAGCAGAGTTATTTGTGAGATGCAAGAATTTACCTGTAACAATGAGAAGGGTAAGTAAGAAACAGAAGGCTACATGAGTTGGGATTTGGGGAGTTGGGTTTGGGGCATTTTGAGAGAGGAAAGAGGAAGTCTGGGGCAACTGCTCTGATGTGGGAGAAACTTGAAGATGATTTTAAGAAGTTCTGACATGTGTACTGGGTGGTGCTTTCCCTGGTGTTTCTTTGAGAGACTTCTCTAAAGATTTTATCATGCTTATCTGTTTATCAGGGCCAAGATGGGCCCTGAAGAGCTGGATTCAATGGGGTGACACTCTTGTTTCCTCCTATCATAACCTATTGCAGTAGATATTCAGATTCCTTAATCTGCAACTGCCATCATTATTAGTCATCTCCTACAGTGCATCTGCAATATGTTGTAATAGACAGAGTCTATCAGATAAATTCTAAACTGTATGACAACATCAGTTCAAATATTGCCTGCCTTAAGCAAAGAAACCAGATACAAACTCAAACACCAAACACCTGGTTTTCCTCTAGGTGACCTTTGCAAGCCAATTAGCAGAGTCTTCCTGGAAACCAAAGTGAATTTCCACCGGAGAGGTTGCCTTATTGCTTTGATTGTTCAAAGAAAGGAAACTTGTACACATCTCATACAAAAATGTGAGAAAGTAAATTTGCTCAGCCAAGGAAGAAAGCCACAGAGAGCTAAAAGTGAAAGAGAATTTTTTAAAAAGAGAGACCAAATCCATATCTGTGATAACTGATAATTGCTGCTTTTCATCTAAATTCATTTCTTTGAAACTCATGGCCATCTATGTTGGGGTTTAGAATTTATTTTGACCTTATCTTTTATTCAGGTCATATGTCGCAATCCCCAAGTATATCAAACATGCTGAGGAAAGATTAAAAAGGAGAAGAATTTTTAAATTCCATGATTTTTTAAGGTTAACAGAATGATCTTATTATAACTAACCTACTAAAGAATTATAATGAGATTTAAGGTGTGGGTCAATTGCTATGACTGTATGTTCACAGTTGATGGGATTCAGATATCACTAATGTAAAATACATTGTGTACACTGCATTCCAGCCCATTTGGGCATATAACTGAGAATCTCCATTGTTTGGGGGAGAAGGTTAAATCAAGGGCTACTTGGCTGTGAACTGCATTCCATGCTCAGCAAATAGAAACCATTGGAGACAATGCCAATCTGATTTGAGGATGATTACCATGAATAATGGGGGTGTAGTCTATGGTTCGATGATCTTGAACTCACTTTCTGATCTCAAAAGGAGGTATGCATAGTATTGTCTTGAAATTATTAAAATGCAGATTCCTGGGCAGCACCCCTAAGGATTCTAACCCAGTGAATCTCAGGTGAGTTTGACTAATCTGTGTATTCAAAACAAGCTCCCCCATACCAGGAATTCTGAGGCTGCACCTCAATAGATATTTAATGCTTTCATAAATTTCATATTTGATATGATGAGACTGACATACGGATTATTAATATACTAGTAAAATTGGACTCTTTGATGCTTACACCCATTCTAATGATTTAGCTTGCAGATACATGATCAGAGTGTACCAGAGTGCTAAGAAAAGGAGGTATGAGGAAAAGAAACTGTGACACAAGCCCCAAAACACTGCACTATTGACCCTAAAAGACTTTTAAGGCAGCTGTGGTGCAGCTAATTGCTTCATTTTCCAAAATAGACTTTTTTCTACTTCTCTTTCTAGGGCTAAGAGGTGCATGGGAGCCCTCTCTCCGCAAGTCTTGCTCCTAAAAGAATGTCTCCTCAATACCCTGGCCCTTGATCTGCCTCATTCATTTTCCTGGTCTGCATGAAGAACATGGTGTGTCTTTGCTTCAAAGCACCAACTTTCCTGTCTCTCCTTTAATATGTGTCATTTTACTTTAAGAAAGGACTGCCTTCCACATCTCACCAAGCTCCTCCGCTGAACTGTCATCTGCACAACACACCAGCACTGCCTTCTTACAAAATCATTTGGAACAATGTTCTCTTGACATCAAAGGATGTTCTGAATTTCCCTGAGAGATCTAAATTCACTGAGGATGAATTTAATACTCACTTTTGGCTTATTGCACTGAATGAAAGAAGCAAAGAGAGTGGTGGAGTGGGATTGAGCTTCTATGATCAATTATATATGTTTTTTATTTAAATGCATTTCTTAGTCTAAAAGGGCTAAAAACCCAGAGCCCCTTGTGAAATGGCAGACATGGAATCCCCTGGCAATCTGGCCCATCACATGTTCTTATCATTTATTTCTATGACAGTGAGTTGAACTATCTCTTCTTTATCATGAAAATAACTGGCTGAGTTTCCACTGTCCATCTGAGGCTGGTGGAGACTGTAAAACCAGATCATGCGTATCCTGGAGGCCAATGACTAAGCTAAGGTTACTGGTAGGCAGTATACTGATTCATATCACCCTCTCATCTTGGGAAATCACACATGCACATATGTTTTCTGGAGCATCTCTGATCTACAAGATGTTGATTTCAATTAAGAGTTTAAAAATATTGCCCATTTCACCACTAAGAAAAGCCCATCTTTGTCCCATATGGAGATAAGTTAGTTTGTTTCCAAAGCGATGGGTCACATCAGTAGATTAAAATAAAAAATGAGAGAGAACCACATTTTAAGAGAAGACTGGTTTCAGCCAAAGCCGGTTTGGCTCAGTGGTAGAGCATCAGCCTGCGGACTGAAAGGTCCCAGGTTCGATTCCGGTCAAGGGCATGTACATTGGTTGCGGGCACATCCTGGTAGGAGGTGTGCAAGAGGCAGCTGGTCGATGTTTCTCTCTCATCGACGTTTCTAGCTCTCTATCTCTCTCTCTTGCTCTCTGTAAAAAATCAATAAAATATATTAAAAAAAAAAAGAGAGAGAAGACTGGTTTCAGAATACTGTAATTTATCTAGAAATCAGAGATGAGAGTGTTTTCAAGCACCTATATATAGAAGGCTAATATGCTAAGTGTCTGACCATCTGACCAGTCACTCTGATGTGCACTGACCACTGACCACCAGGGGACAGACACAACACAGGAGCTGCAGTGATGCACACTGGCCATTTACAGAGAAATAGCACTGCAGACCTGATGTCCACAAAGCAACACTCGGCTTTTCCCAAGTGGTACATAGGCCCTGCCACCACCCCAGAGTGACACCCCACCAAATTGTAGCCAATGCTGCCAAGACCACATGGCACAAAATGTGGCTTACAGCCCAGCCCAGCCCAGAAATGCTGGCTGTGGGTGTCAAGTAATGACATCATATAGCAACGCCTGGCTTCCATTCCCTAGCAACTAGCCTCCTTGCAGTTTCTTCAGCCCAGGAACACGACTTGCTTTATAGCTAGATATAAACATTTTACACTTTAACCAAATGTCTGTGAAGCATTTTTCCCAAGCCTCATCTCATTTGATCCTCACAGAAGACCTGGAGTAGGTAGGTAGGAAACTCAGTGGAATCCTATTTTCTTTTCATTAGCTGGAAAATGGATATTTAGAAAGTTTTGAAACTTGACCCAACTGAAAAGAAGAAATTGTGGACCTTGAAAATGACTTCAGATTTTTCTCACTGCACAGAATATAGACAAACACTGCTGCAGTTAAATATTTTACCCTTTGTTCTCCCTGCGTGATATGCAATAATAATCTGCTTCATGTTGATATTTATTGCTGCGATGCTGACAATTACCTGAAAGAGAAGTTGGGGTGCTTCACTAGAGTGGAAAAACTTTAGCTAAATTAGAAAGCATATCTAATTAATCAAGTTTATTCTATATATAGAAAAGGCTAAATAAACTGATGTATGCATGATACATAGAAAGCTCTTGCTGGTGCCAATTGTATGTGTGTGTTTCGATCATGAATTTGGTTGACATTTCTATTATAGAGAAAGGGCAAATAGCAATATTAAAATATTTCTTCTAATTAATTTCCTTTCAATATGCATGAATTTGTGCACTGAGCCACTAGTCTATTATAAAATGTTGTAATTGGACTTCTTAACTTTCAATTCTCCTTAATGCCAATTTTATTTTGACATTACAAAACCGAAGTTTTAAAAGTGATATATCTGTGCATTTTGTTATAGAATCTGTATCTTTTTGGCCAGACTTTCTAAGTTCAAATCCTGGCTCTGCCCTACTGGCTGTGCAATCGTGGGCAAGTTATTTTGTCTGTATTTCACTTTTCTTCCTCACCTTATATTTGGCAATGTTGTGAGGAATAAAGAAGCTCATTTGTATTGAATGCTCGGTATCTAATAAGCATTTAATAATTAACCAAAATTATTATGTGTTAATATAGGAACATGGCACAGAGGAAGGCTGAGGCTTTGCCCTCAGGAGTTTATACTCAATAATTGTTTCCTTAGAGTTTTCATTTGTTCTATAAAGAAGAATACCTTACAGCCCAGCCAGCTTGGCTCAGTGGTTGACCTATGAACCAAGAGGTAATGGTTTGATTCCCAGTCAAGGCACATGCCTGGGTTTTGGGCTTGCTCCCCAGTCATAGGCATGCAGGAGGCAGCCTATCAATGATTTTCTCTTATCATTGATGCTTTTTTCTCTGTCTCCCTTTCCTTTCTTCTCTGAAATCAATTAAAAGAAGAAAAAGAATACCTTACAGAGTGTTGTGAACATGGTCAATAAAGAAACCCTAGGGAGACAGAGAAGATGTCTCATGTAGAGATTTTAAACATAGGCTTGAAGAAGGGGGAGATTTCTCCAGGAAGAAGGATATGCCTATGAGAAAAGTCTTGGGGCTTATAAAAAGAAAATAATGAGTGTGACAGCAGGAGAGAGATATGGTCATGTGGAGAGCCTGCCCTCTGCCTATAGGATGACTTAGGTGGATGAGTCTGTCCAGGTAAGGGAAGAAGCTTTGTCTTGTAGCTCAGGATCAGGATGAGGGCAAACTCTTATAGCAAAATGAGCTCAAATTTGATTGCAGTGGAAAACATAAAAATTAAAGAGTCAATAGATTTTGGGGAAAACATTAATCTTCATTGGAAAAAATGGGAAATTTTTTTGCTTATTTTTTGGTTTGTTTGTTTTATAGACTCACAGGGAAATCTACAAGATGCAATCCAGATGTTCTTCCTCCCCAATTCTGAGGATCTGTAACTGATCTTTCCCTTTACACAGAGCAGAGCAGACAATGCTGTTTACTCACTACAGACCCTGGAAAACTTCAAAAGCAGACTTAAGGAGGGATGTGCTACATACTGACTTCTGAGGAAGGGCTGTGTACTCAGGAAAGTGAGGAGGTGGAGAGTTCAAGCAGAGAGAAGGATAAAAGCAGAAAGAATAAGGACATTTAGAACATGTATGGAGCAATACCCGAAGGTCTTGGTAGGATGTGACCTTGCTCTTTGATTAGACAATGGTGGCTAGAATCCTCATAAGTCAGAATTCTCAGCATTACATCCTTCTTGGTCTCAAATATATTTAGATTTATTGTCAAAGTCCTCATATGAAGAATGTATTTGGCTTTTCCAGGGTTCCTGTTTATGTGTTTGCATACAGTTTAGAAGCCAAGGGATATCCAGAATAAAGAAGGGAATAGTCATTGGCAAGGTCAAGAGACATCTTTGTCATGGGCTATATAATGAGCAAAGTGTCCAAGTTTGGACAATATCTGGCTAGAAGAACCATAACTTTACACTCCAAATGTCTCCTCTCCCCAAAGGATAGTCACCTTGTGCCCCACCCCACTGTGGAAAAGATCTTATCACATATTGTGTGTCTTTAAAAGGTGCTCTGTACTCTACATCCCATGACTATTTTGTAAAGTATAGCATAAAAAAATATAGTCAATAATATTGTAATACCTCTGTATGGTGCTAGTTGGGTACTGGAAATATAGGTGTGAACACTTTAAGTATATGATTGTATAACCACTATGTTGTACAGCTGAAACTAATACAAAATAAAATTGAATGTAAAATATAATTGAAAAATGTTTTTAAAAACAAACTTTGGGCTGAACCAGCATGGCTCAGTGGTTGAGCATTGACTTATGAACCAGGAGGTCACAGTTCGATTCCCTGTTAGGGCACATGCCCAGATTTTAGGCTCAATCCTCTTTAGGGGCCATGTTGGAGGCAGCCTTATCAGTGATTCTCTCTCATTGATGTTTCTATCTTTCTCTCCTCTCTCTTCCTCTCTGAAATCAATAAAAATATAGATATATTTTAAAGGAGCTTTGGCTGCCATGCAATGGGTCACATCATGATGGTGGTTTGGACTAGGCTGGTGGCAGCAGAGTTGGGGAGAAGAGGATAGACTTGTGTTGTATTTGAGAATCAAATAAATAGGACTTGGTGACTGCTTGGATGTGCAGGATGAGAGAAGATGTGATGTGTTCATTGCTGATAGCATCCCCATGGTGGTATAGCTTTGTCTGGAGTAATTGCAAGGATTGATTAGAAGTGTCATTCGCTAAGAACCACTGTAGCAGGAGCAGGTTTATGGGAAAATGATAGAATTAGTTTTGAAATGTGAATCAGGATATCCTGATAAGCCAGCATATAGAGCAGACAGTAGAATATTAGGATACAAATCTTACTAGTGGCTGAGGGAGAGATGTGAAAAAGATCACTGTTGTTGATGAGGACAGGTATGTTGGGTGGATCTTCCAAGAGGATATTAGAGATAGGAGGACTAGTGAGAAGAAATAAACCTCAGTAAGGGAGAAGGAATTACCTAAAGGATGGTAGATGACTCAATAGGAAGGAGGAGAGTCTTAAAGCAAGGTGATTGATATTTTACAGGATCAGGGTTTGGACAGAAAGGATGGGGAGCAAGCACATAGAAATAGTGTTTGTGCAGAAGGAAGATATCCACCCCACTTTCTGAACTTGGGATACATGTGGCTGGAAGAAATAAAAGAACACCAGCTTGAAGTAGCCACACTGGAAGATGTGTTCTCAAAGGACAGAAGATTTCCCTGAAAGGCAAGAAATTGGAAGGCAACTCTGGGGAAGAGGTTGGAGTGAAAAGAAAGTTGGCTGATCAGCACATTTGCTCAGGTGGTAGAGTGTGGGAAAGAAGAAGTGAGAGAAGGGTCAGGAGGTGACGGAAGGTAGGGGAGGCACAGTGGGTACTGAGTTCTAACAAGATTCAGTGTGTCCAGGAAATGATGGCCGTGGACAGAGCATGGGGCTCAACTTCCTCATGGTCAGCCGACACTAGCTACTTCACTGGGCATGGTAGCCGCTGATACCAATGAGCAAGTCACATGGTCTTTCCAAACAACAATCTGATTATGTCACATACATTCCTCTCCTCAGCTTTAAATCATGAAGACAGAGTTGTTAATGTGCTTTATAGGGGTTTACATGGTAATCTTCCTGCCTGCCTTTCTACCCCACCCTCTCTGGCCATCTTTTATCACTTGAAGTCACCATGTTCTGTCTGTCACAGGGCCTTTGCATATGTTGCTTATCCTGCCTGGACACCACTGCTTCCACTTACCATCTAGTTAACTTCTGTTCGAATTTTCTGAAAGCTCAGATCAGATTTCTTTTACTCCAAGCAGACTCACCTGACTTTCCTAACAGGGTCAATTCCCTTCCAATGGATGAGTATTAAATATCTTTCTAACACCAATTACAATTTTATATTGTTCATAGAATTATATGGTTAGCATTTCTTTTTTTTTCCTCTCATTATTTTTATTGAGGTATTATATGTGTACAAACCTTACCAATCCCCATCCCATTCCCACTCCCATACATGCCCTCCCTGCCCAGAGTTTTTAGTTCATTGGTTATGCTTATATGCATGCATATACTAAGTCCTTTGGTTGACCTCTTATCTCCCCCTTATCTCCCTACCCTGCCCACTGTAATTTGACAGTCTGTTTCTTTTACTGTCTCTGTATCTATCTTTTTGTTCTTCAGTTTATAATGTTCCTTATTATCCATAAATGAGTGAGATCAGGTGGTGTTTTTCTTTCATTGACTGGCTTATTTCACTCAGCATAATGTTCTCCAATTCCATCCATGTTGCTGCAAATAAAATAAAAAAATTCTTTTTTTTATAGCAGCATAGTATTCTATTGTGTAGGTGTACCATAGTTTTTTTGATTCAATCATCTGCTGATGGGCACCTAGGCTGTTTCCAAATCCTAGCTACTGTAAATTGTGCTGCTATGAATATAGGGGTGCATATATCCTTTTTAATTGGTGTTTCTAGTTTCTTAGGATATATTCCTAGGAATGGGATTACTGGGTCAAATGTGGTTAGCATTTCTTTCTTCCACGTGACTATAATCCATGACAGGGGGAGTCACACTTATTTTTTATGCAAAATATATCTCCTGATTTAATAAATATTTGCTTAAAGCATGAAAAGAGTGGTCTTGCCGAAGCCGGTTTGGCTCAGTGGTAGAGCGTCGGACTGCGGACTGAAAGGTCCCAGGTTCGATTCCGGTCAAGGGCATGTACATTGGTTGCGGGCACATCCCCGGTAGGGGGTGTGCAAGAGGCAGCTGGTCAATGTTTCTCTGTCATCGATGTTTCTAGCTCTCTATCTCTCTCCCTTCCTCCTCTCTGTGAAATATCAATAAAATATATTAAAAAAAGAAAAAAAAAAAAGAAAAGAAAAGAGTGGTCTTCACTAGTTGGCATTGGGGGAGGGCTCACAGCTGACTATGGCCCTGCTCCAGCTGGTGAGCTGCATCATCTCGGAGTCTGGCACTCCTCATGCCCTCCCATTGACAATGGCCAGGCCGCAAGGATGGGAGCTGGAATTAAGAAAACAAAACAAAACAAAACAAAACAAAACAAAACAAAAAACTTCAATGCCCATTTAATGGACTTATTTATTGAAAAAAAAAATCAGGCTATTTTAGCCACCGATCTTTGTGGTTTGCCTGTGATTCAGTAATTTCCCTGAAAGACAAGGATCTTGGACCATTTCCCTGAGAAGAGGCAATCCCATCCCTCTTGAATAAGAGCACATATTATAGTTTATTCAAAGGGGGCCCTCAGAGCTCTGGATCTTGGGGGAAAGCTCAGGAGATACAAGAGCTACTGACTCAATGCTCCGTGGAGTGCCAAAGGTCATAAGGTCAAGGGTCTCTTTTTGAAGAAGTGTATCCCAATCAGTGAAGTCTAGCCAAAGAACTGTCCCCTTCCCAATTCCTAAATCCTACTTCCTGCCCTAGGCTGTTGGTGCTGCTGTTTCTGAGGTTTCATTGTGGTATGAGTCACTGTGGCAGAATGAACATCAGCTTTTAGCTCTCTTGTCTCTGCGGGTGACTTGGGGAAGGGTTTCTCCTAGCTTAGTGACCAGTTAATTTTGTGCTTTTTAAAATACGCAATGTTCAGCCTCCAAAAGACTGATTGTCTTGGAGAAACAAAATCTAAAATTAGTCTGTTCCTCTACCAGAGACCTAAGTTCTCTACAAGCAGAACCTTGTTATTTCCAAGCTTCTGTGTTGAATCACCACACAAACATGACACCAACTAATACTGCACACTTACAGAGTCACCAGGTAGAACCCCATCACTCACTGGGTCACCTTCAGTTCTTCAGTCCAAGTCCCTGGATTCCATGTTGGTACAAAATAGTCATGAAGAATGGATTCACTCACAGAAAAAGAGTGAGTCATTGATGTCAAAATTATTACCTGGCCAGGAGGGCTTCCAAACAAGAGGCCACATTGAAAGCAAATGGGGCACATAACATGGAGAGATGTAGCCTCCAAGAAAAGCTGTTTTCTCTGTAGGAGCTGGAGACCTGGCTGGGATAAGCCCGCCAGCCTCCAGAAAGGCATGCCATGGAGTCATAGATCCTGACACAAATAGCAATTTTCTAGTTGGCACTCTGGGGCTCAACCATCAAAATACTATGGGTCAGATGAATTCATTATGAAAAATAAAGCAGATTAAATGAGACACACATTGAGCTGCCTTGTTGCAGAATTCTCCATTTACACAAGAAAATAGGTCATTCATTCATTCATTCATTTATTTACCCATTCTTTTATTCAACAAAAATTCACTAAAAAATTATGTGGAGTACTACAGCAGGCACTGGGTCTACAAGATAAATTAGAAGGAGCTTCTCTACTCTTCCACATTTGCTTTTCCTAGCCAGATATTTCAAGTCTGTTCACATTATTAATGGGTTCAAGACTAAAATTAATAACTGTTCTAATTTACTCTGAGAACATCCAAGATTAATGAAAGAAGAAAGTAATGGAAACTAATGCATGAGAGAGAAACTCTGAGTGGCTATTTGACTATTTAGAATTCAGTTTTCTTCCTTGTGAAATACAGGGATCAATTCCATATTACATAAACTATATATATGTTTTTATAAAACTAAAGTGAAACTAAAATTTTCAAAGAGATCTTATTGATCACTGTTCCATATCTGTTTTGTGCTCATTTACTATAAGACTTAGTGATTTAAAACAACAATAATTGCCTTATATTTACTATTTTGTCAATTCTGGATTCCAGTGAGGCTTCCTGGGCACATCTTCTACTCCATGCAGTGTTGGCTAAGGTCATTCAGAACTACTCAACTGGCATTTGGGCTGGTCTGAAAGTTAACAAGATAGAATCCCTATGTCTAGTTCCTTGGCTGAGATGCCTAAAAGGCTGGGCTCAGCTGGAATAGTCATCAAAGTGCCCAGAATTGGCTTTTCCAGAATGGCAGTTGCAGGATAGTTGAACTTCTGACATGGTAGATTCATGCTCCCGGATTGTTGCAAGAGACCCAGACAGGAGATGCAAGGCTTCTTCTATTATATATCAGCCTGGAAAGTCCCAGAACACCACTTTGGCCACATTTTATTGTTCCGTTTATTAAAGCATAGATTCAATGGCAAATAGAGCAATGTTATAAAAAAGAAGGTATGAATTACAGGCTCAGTATCTTAATGGGGGAATTGTAGGAGCGACATGGAGGAAAATCACTGATGGCTGCCACATTGGAGATAAACTATGGAGTCACCATGAGAGTTTAAACGTTAGAGGGTCTGAGACCTGGCTTTGAAACTGCTAAATCTCTCTATGACTTTTGATTTTTCCTCTTTCTATAAGCTAAGTAGTTAGGTAAAACAGCTTTGTATTATGAGTGATTCTTGATAAGCTTGGTGAGTGCTTAGATAAGCATTAAACTGACTGAGAAAGATCTGGGGAAATTAAGAAACGTGCAAAGGACTTGTAAGGCACTGGGTTTTCTAGCTCCTATATCAGCTCATGGAGTTCTTACATTTTAAAATTTCTGGTAAAGTCTCTTGATAGCCATGGCACTGTCTTACCTCTGGTGTAATCATCTGATACCTGAGAGTATGCACATTTTGTCCATCACTACACTTCAAAGAAAATTAAGATTTGATTTCTCTGTTTCTCCCACAGGGCATCTAGACATCTAGCCTCTTAGAGGCTCTCAATTACTATTTGCTGAACAAATACAAACACTCCTGTGGGTTTGGGAGAAAAGTAAAAGTAGCATACAGCATAGGGTGATATCAATTCTTGGTATTAGAAGGAGGGAATTCCATTACCTCAAACAGTTAATGTTCAACAGCTCATCGAAGCTCTCTAATGGGCAATAAAAGTGAAAACATCCATTGGGGGTTTGTTTTCCATCTTGTGTCTTGGTAAATTAACTAACTCACACTTCGTGGCAAGAGACAAGAAGAGTTTGTGTTGTTCACAAGCATCTAACCTTGATTCTTTGCACATAAATCCTCTTGGCCTGTTTGCCTTTAAAGATAGCATTGGCATGTTGTGGGATTTTGTACAACACTATGGGAGAGGGTGGTTTGTGGCCAAGGAACATTAATGATTACCCTTATGACATTTTTTAATTAGTATGGAAATGGAGGGACACTGGGAAAGACACAGACGCTTCCTTATTTACATCCTACTGGAGAATCAATTTCAAGATTATAAAAAATGAGATATGAATTATACAGACTCAGAAAAAGCAATGGCTCCTGTTTTCCATAAAAGTGGATACAACATATGCAAGAGTCTACTTGTATTTTATCTTCTAACTACAATCTTGCATTCCTTTTTTATGATAAGTGTTTTAAAGATAATGCCTTAAGAACCTTCCTACATGGAACCTCAAAATATTCTTATAAATTCATAATAACTAAGTTATATATGTATATAGACACATATAACATATACAACACTTTATATATTATACACATAATTTTTTGGTTTCTTACCTTCTATTCACTCTGTCAGTTGAAATTCTTGTTCAATGCACTTTCTGTGCATCTTTAAACATTTACTTGTCTCTGTTTCTTAGCTTCTGCAATGTTAAAATAATATGCAGAGAAGGTACTCAAAATGCATTACACTAAAATTGCCTATATTTTCTAAATTTAATCTTCAAAACAAGCTAAACAGCATTGGGAAACAGGTACACATTAGGAGTTAAGGACTTACATTCTGAAGTCAGACTACATGGGCTTGAATCCTGCCTGTCCCTCTTACTAGCTGCACAACTTTGTCAATTTACTAGACCTATCTGGGCCTTGGTTTCCTTAACTACAAAATGGGGATAACAATTATAACTCTTTCATTAGTTAAATGTGACATTGCACACAAAAAACTTAGAGGAATGCTATGTGGTAGATGCCACTGTTATATTTGCTGTTGCTGAATGCAGTAAGTTGTATTCAGCTAGCATAGAAGTCCCCTGTCTGCAGGAGACATCCTAGGCTATCTCAGGTCCCCATTCAATGCTGTTTCACAGGTTGAATAAGGTCCCGTGGCCAAAAGTTCTCCATACTTGGTTTAATTTTCACTGTCACCATCTTTAAATTCTCAATAAAATTTTAAGCAAGAAGTCTTGCATTTTCATTTTGCCCTGATCTCTGTAGCTGGCCATGCCCCTACTTTTCTGAATTAATTCAAGAGCCCAGCCACCCATAAGCCACTATCATAGAGACTCCTATGGGTACTTTGCATGTATGTTGGGGCATCTTTAAAGTCTGAACTTTGGTAACAGAAGTGACAAATATATTTCTATATATTGAGTTTGTCCCTATGGTCATAGTCAAGGAGTCGAGATCAGCTGGGTTTTATTCAAGGTCTGTGCTTCTCCTCACATGCAGGGGTGCAATGTGGAGGTGGAATGATTATAAATGGTTGGCAAGATTATAAATGATTATAAATGGTTATAATGATTATAAATTATATATTTGCTTCTCAGATTGTACTAAAGAGGTAATGTGCTTCAGCAATGATGTGTTTCAGATATGCATTTATTATTACATATTAAGAGTATGTAAAAGTCATTGCATTGATAAGAAAGAATTGGATAAAAAGTGCTATGACGGCCTAGTCAGTGTGGCTCAGTAGTTGAGCACCAACACATGAACCAAGTAGTCACCCATTCAATTTCCATTCAGGGCACATGGCTTGATCCCCAGGAGGGGGCATGCAGGAGGCAGTTGATTGAAGATGTTCTTCTCTCACTGATGTTTCTATCTCTCTATCCCTCTCTCTCTAAAAACAAACAAACAATTAAAACTGTTATGACTATATAATAGCTTCTTGTCATTGAGTAGTTTCTCAGTGAATGACTATTGGATATATTTAAGGATTTTTAGGTAGGAGATTGAAAATTTTTATGGTGCTAGAGGTCTGCATACTTGAAACAATTGGGAAACTCCATATTAAGCTGTAATTTCCTTAACTGCCAGGTCCATTTCAATTCACATCTGAGCCTCTCTGTTCCTTGTTCAGAGTTTTGCACACAGAAAACATGTACAATAAATGTATGTGAATGCTACATGTTTGCTGGTTTGATTAAATTTTCCATCTTAATGTATTGAATTTGGGAAATGTATTAGGTTAACAGAAGTAAAAGAGGCAGTGAATTCAGAGAAAATATTGGAAGAGACATGATACTTAGAAAGGGAAACAGAAGGTCTAAATTATTGGAAGCAAAAGAAATTATGAGCTGAGATGAAGCAAGGGCACTGCAGGAGCCTAGGCCCCAGAGAACAAAGGTTGGTTTGATATGGAAGATCCCACGTCCTATTCTCCAGCATGTCACACCTCCTCACTCTAGAGTTATGTTCATGTTGTTCCTGTGCCTAAAATGTTCCAGTGACCCCACAGCCTACAAAATCCTACATAATCTCACTCCCAGTCCCTTTCCAGCCTAATTCTTCCCACTCTCCCCACCTCGCTCTGTTCCATTTACACTATTTTCCAAGTTGCTCTTTGAACATGCCTTGCACATCCTGTTGATGTTCCCCTTCAATGGAACATTTTTGTATCATTTTCTCCATTCCTCACTTTGCTCGGGCCTTTTTTCAAAGGTCACATCCTCAGAGCAAACTTTCCCGCCACCATATGGTGAGATAAGGCAGCATTCCGGTAATTCTCAAGTCCTTTATTTTGCTTTAACTTTTAAAAGATCTTGTATGATGCATTTACTTGTCCAATTGCTTATTTTCCCCCCTTCTCCAGAATGTAAACTCTAAGAGGGCAGATACATTTTTCTCTTTTGTTCACTGCAGTGTCCACAGAACTCAAAGCATTGCCTGGTGGAGTCAAAGCTCACTTCAAGATTTGTTGACTGAATAAGTGAATGATTTAAAGATCTTCATACAAACAAAGAAAACAATAATTGGAAGAGGAACAATACGTGGTCTACTAGTTCTGCCTTTGTAGAAGGTCTGAGAAAGGGTTGAGGGGTGGCAAGGGGCTGCTGAAATAGGATTGGAAATTTTAAAGATTGCATTGAGCCTGCACGCTTACCATCTTTTTTTTTTTTTTTTTTTTTTTTTTTTTTTTTAACCACTACAAGCCTGGTTTGTCATCTCCTGATATAGTCACAGTTACTGTCACTAAGCTGAGAGTTCTAACAAATGCACAGTGACTCCCCTGTTCTCTTGGATGGTCACTGTTGCAGGAAAGTAAATCCCAGGCCTCCCCAGTCTTGTCTTCCGATTAGGTGCCTTCCTGATTTGACTTAGGTTACAAGAAACTGAAGCAATTTAACACCTTGGGTGTTCTGTCTGTTATTTGCTATTCCCAAGGAGAGTTGACTCCACCCAAAGAAATCAGGATAGGTAGGAGGAGAAAGAGAATCTATTAACTGAAGAAAAGGATGAACTCACTCCCCCCAAAATTATTACCCTAACTCAATCCATGGAGTTCTAAGTATTCTTGAAAGATTTTATGATTACTCCAAACTCTTAGCTCCCTATCAGAAACAAATTATATGTCAACACCTTTTGCCATGTGACTTTACAGCTTCTCCCAGTAAGGGAGATAGAGTACAGACTTCTGCCTCACTGACTTTGAAGTTGTCCATGGTACTTGTGTGGGCCAATGGAATATTAGCACACATTTCATGAGCAGATGTTTTAAATGTGCTCATGTGGCATCACTTGTACTCTTTTGTCACTTGTCACAAGAAGAGCTTTCTTCCAGAAGCCACAGGTTCCAGAAAGGGAGGTGCATGTAGCTGACATGAGCCCAACCAGCAAGCAGAAGCAGAACTATACCAGGTAATCAGGGGCGAGAGTAATAAATGAATGTTACTATAAGCCACAGAGATTTGGGGTTGTTTCTTATGCCAAACAACTTGGCTAAGAGAATATTTTACATTCTGAGCAAGATTTCTGATGATTGTGTCTTATTTTTCAAGCAAAAGTATTCTGGCATAGTATGTTGCATAACTACTTTGCCTAAATTCTATGTTATACTAGGAGGGTTAGATTTTTCATCTGTATTATGGCTAGGAGATAAATTGTCTTTCTTGTCCTGTTCAAGGAAGCTTTTCTACTTTAGGAATTCTGCCTGATGGACCAATACCAAGGTTGTTTCAACAGAAAAAAATCATTTTTTTGCATCTTCTCTTACTCTCCTTTGCATTCAGTAAATGTAACTGGTGATCTAGCTGCATTACCCTGGAAGGTAACCATTACAGTATTTAACTTTAACTCACTTCTAATTAAATAAGATAAAATAAATTTCAAGTTCTCAGTAAGCACATATGACTGGTGGTCATCATACTCGGCAGCACAACTATAAACCATTTTCATCATCACATAAAGTTCAATTGGACAATGGCTAGAGGTTGGGTAATTTACTAATTTTGAAGGTTGGGAGAAGTAAATTCTCTGTGGTTATATAAGTGTGGGGATCGTGGGATGGAAAGAGAGGGGAAGATTAGGCAGAGGGAAAGATGAGCTCTATAATTCCCTTTCACCTCTGGTTTAGACATAAATAATATTTATAAACTATTATTTGATACATCAGCCTTTTTTTTTTATTTTGCTGAGTCTTCTGGAAACACTCTAAAGCACACTGTTCAGCAATCACATTTACCAGTAAATGGATATAAGTGTGTGACTCTTCCAGAATACTTCTCATCAGAGCAACCATATTGCAGTTCATCTCCCAAATTTGGGGAATATATCAATAAGGTTACTTATGAGTTCATGACTTCCAACCCTTCCAAAACAAGGGAAAAAATAATGGAAAAACCCAACAAGAAATGAGTTCAGTGCTGAAATTAGCACTCCCATCCCCTGCTCAGTTACAGTAATGGCACGCATTACATTCATCTCCACAAGTTTCATCAGGCTGTACTGGCAGACTCAGCAGTTAGAAGGCAACAGAGCATGGGCTAAGATCAGCAATTTATCTGAGAACAAATACCAAGAAACAAAGCGAGATTTATTATGTAAGCCAGCTACAGGTTTATTAGTTCCGTTTCAAAGACTTCCAACAGGTTTCCATTTATTTCTTCATTTAACATCGCCATCACCTTTAATATAAGAAACACTGCACTCATTTTTCACAGTACTTAGAAAAGAAAACTCTCAGGAGGAGCTTTTCAAAGGGCTCTTCAGGTCCATTTTTCTTTAAGAAAGTTTCAAACTTAAGTTAATACAATCTGTTCTCAAAAGAGGGTGAAAAGTGTTTAACTGGTTGATGCTTTTCATTGATTTATTGGCTTCCTTCATTAGCAATAGTCCCTATATTCTTTCATCCCTAGTAGCTGCCTTAAATTTAACTCACTTCTAATTAAATAAGATAAAATAAATTCGAAGACAATACCCAGAACACTTCAGCTAACACTTTCCACTTTTCCAATCTATTATGCCTAAATCTTACATCAAACTCTGGGGATCCTATTTTTCTAGACCTTCTAGAACTTATACTGCAACATATTTTCAGCCTCATTGAGACCACCAACCCAGGGACCCCAACACTTCCCCATTATTTTATCTTTCCACCTTAGTGTATGTGCCATGATTCATTATTATAATTACTACTTACAAAAACAGCCTTATATTTTCTACCCCTGTCTCTGATGTATTTTCTGTAGGAAGAAACCTTGCATGTGGCTTTGCCCAGCTGTTAGCTTTTTCTGCACTGTAAACTGAATGGCTGGGTCAACCTCCATCGTACACTGAACACTGCCCAATGCTTCTATCATATGTCTATATTTAAGGTGATAATTTCAAACCTCACTTTTCAAAACACCCCACCCTCCTTCAAACTCCAATAATGAATATGCTTCTTTTTTCATTAGGACAATAGAAACTCTTAGATGGAAATCTTATCCCACCAACAAATCTGCAAACCTACCTCTGCCCACACTCATTTTTCTTTTCTTCTCTCTTATTGAAGGGGAAGGTCAATGTCATGACTGCTTTTTTATAATTTCTCAAGGTCTTTGCTCATTTGTTTCTCTTTTCTCTTACAAATTAATTATGCATGTCTCTGCAGAATTATTCTCAACATCATGTTAACATACTCTAATAGCTCTGGCCTTAGGAAAAAAAACTTCTTTTTGCATCTTCCTTATACTGCCAACCCATTCTCTATTTCCTTTCCCAGGTCAACATCTTGAAAAAGTTATATAAACATTTTTCCTTTGTGTCACCTCCCATTCACCTTTTCATCACTGCAACTCATACTAAATATTACATTTCCTTCTATGTTCCCTCTTGCAGTTATCCAAGGTTGCATAACAAAGCACCCAATTCAGTGGTTTAAAACAATTACAGCTCATGCATCCTACTCCTTGGGTGAACTCAGAAGAAACAGTTTGCCCTCCTCCATTCCATGTCAGCTGCACTGCTCGAGGCTGGTAACCAGAGTCATATAAAGGCTCACTCATTCACATGTCCAGCTGGTAGTTGCTGGGAAGACTGGTCTTCCTCAAAACATGATGAGTGGGTTCTCAGGGAAACCATAAAGAGAGAAAGAGAAAGATACAGAGAGACTGAGATGACCCAGGCTAAAGCACTGTACACCCTTGCTTTGGAAGGTTGTTCATGAGCCTCTATCTTGTGATTTCTCTCCCATGCTAAAATAAAATAAACTCCCTTACTAGACAAACTTATCTATTTATAAGGTTTAAATATAATAATTATGCTGATGGTGCCAGACTCATTCCAGTTGTAAAGCTTTATCCTAAACTTTGACATCTTCACTTGGATGTCTGATATGCTTTTAAACTTACCAAGCCTAAACACATCACTCTTGGTTTCTCCTATCTTCTTCCAGCTTCTGGTGAATATCATCATCAAGCCAAAATCTTAAGAATGGTCTTTGTATTTTTCATTTCCCTTAATTATCCTCCTTCAATCCTTCAGCAAGTCTTATTGGTTCCATCTACAAAATACTAGTATAGCCGAGACTGGTTTGGCTCAATGGATAGAGCGTCGGCTTGGGGACTGAAGGGTCCTGGGTTCGATTCCGGTCAAGGGCATGTACCTTGGTTGTGGGCATTTTCCCAGTAGGGGGTGTGCAAGAGGCAGCTGATCGATGACTCTCTCTCATCGATGTTTCTAACTATCTCTCTCCATTCCTCTCTGTACAAAATCAATAAAAATATATTTAAAAAAAACAACAAAACAAAATACTAGTATACCTCAAATTAATCTACCTTTTTTTTTTTTAAACTTTTCTATAATCATTTTAATCCAAAATACTAACATCTTGTCCGCGGACTACCTTTTAACCTCCTAGCCTATAGACAGCATCAGGAACAATTACTTTTGTGGACATTTAAGCCTTTAATACCATTTAATAATTTTTCCTTTTAAATGTTATCTAAAAATCTCCTGGAACTGTGTTGAGATGAAAGGTCCCTGCCTGGGTGTGTTCAGGCTTCCACCTTAGAATGATTCTCTGATGATAGAAGCCCCCCAGAATGGCTCCCCATTATATTTGTCTCAAAGGAATTGTATTTCATGCTCAGTAGAAGAACATTAACCTTGTCTGGAAAATATGATGGCTATTAAAAAGTGTTGCATTTTTTCTTAATAAGATCTGTGCATCTTGAAGACTATTGTTAGCTTAACGAAAGTACAGTCCTGTGATTTCATGTTAAAATAGGGATTGAATATCTTTCAGATGACAGGCATTGTTCTAGTTGCTGAGGAAACAGGTAAATAAAAAAGAGCTTCTAATAAAAAAAGGCAGACAATAAAAAACAAACAAAATATGTCAGGAGATACTAGAAGCTGTGAAGGAACATGAAGCAGAGTGAGGGAAATGGGATGTGATGGGCCAGGGGACCAGGCCCTGTGTTGTTTTCTATCTGTCTGTCAGGGAAGGCATGTCTTTAAGATGATGTTTGAGTAGTGAACTGAATGATGTGAGGGAAGAGCCATGTGGGTGTCTGAGAAAAAGCATTCTAGGCAGAGGGAATAGCAGGTTCAAAGGCTGAAGTGTTTGACATATTCAAGGAACCAGAAGGGAGTCAGTGAAGCTGAAGTGGTACAAGCAAGGAGAAGCATGGCAGAAGAAGAGACTGGATGGGTTACATGGCAATGATGGTTTATTGGGAAGTTGGGTGATGAGGTTGAGAAAGTTTGGGGGAAGGGACCATCTTGTTAGAAGCATATGCCAAAGGTAGATAGCATGTTATCAAAAACAAAGCAAGTTCTTGGGTATGGGTGTCTATGTGATGCAGGTTTCCCTTATAAACCCTCACACATATTCAGTATATGCAAAGCACCTCACACAATTCCTGCATATTTATTGTAGTAGGTACCCAATAAATAATCATTGCTATTATTTCTATCAAGTTTAATGTTCATTGGAAGGTAGTCAGCCTGGGTTGAAGTCTTAGGTCTAGGATTTACTATCTTACCTGGATGGGTCTGGCCAATCACCTAAATTCTCTGGACTTCTCTTATCCTGTGTCATCATTCTGATGTCTGGATTCATTGAGAAAATGCATGAGAAATACTTAGCCAAAGGCTTAGCATATATTGAGGGCTCAATAATTGTTGCTGATTATTATTATAAGAGAGTTTCTGAGCCCCTCCATTCATTGTAACAGCATAGAGATGAGAGCTATCCTAGAGACATAATGAATATTATTTTATGAACATTCCTAGGTTCTCTTCCCCATGGCTATCTTCCTTGCTTGATGCATGCTTCTGTTCTCTTGACCCCCACCACCCTCTATTCCTTTTTCCTGCTTTATTTATCCTCCATCATAGTGATCAATAAATGACATGCAACATGTTTACATCATCACTGTCTTTCTCCCCCAACTAAGATACAGGTTCCGTGAGGGTAGGAACTTTTTCTTCTTTACTTCACTGATATCTCTGCCTAGAACAGTGCCTGGTACATGGAAACCTCACAGTTAACATCTGCTAGATAAATAAATGCAAAAGAACTTCCAGTGGAGCTCTTCAGCTGTCAGAAGAATGGGCATCACCTCAAGTCACACGCTTTTGCATTGAAAGTTAGAGCGTTGACTTTTCTGATACAGAGCATTGCTCCTTCTTATGACTATCATGAGCATTTAGGAACTAAATATCTTAGATTGCTAGGCTGAAAATTTGGAGAGCTCCAGAAGTCAGGCCAATTTACTTTCTCCGGAACAAGCAGCCAGACGTGTTTCTACCACAGCCCTGGGAAATCTATGGGGACCTCACCCTGCCGAGCACTCTGCAAACTGAGTAGCTGAATTCTGTAAATGTCTTCCATTAGTAACTGCCAAACAGCCCTTTCCTCAACTGACTTTGTTTCTCATTTAAGTAACATATTTCAACTTGCTATTTCTCAAAGGGCTATTTTAGACATTTCATTTCCTGAAATTATATGTGATTGTATATTTTAGGCTATTTGCAGCCTTGTCTTATCCACCAGAGATTGGGCGTAGAAAGATGGAAAGAACATTAGATTTCCTTTGGCCACATTTGGTTTAATCAGTATGAACTTCACAAAGAACATCTTGCTCATTTCCCCAGGGTCAAGAGAGATGTATGGAAGCTGTTCTACAAAATAGCGATTGTATTTTAATTTGTCATTCCAGTATTTTCTTGGAAAAGCATAGCCTGGGGTTATTTTTACATTGGGTTGTAGGTTTGACTTAAATCTCCACCTATACTTCCTGAGGGTAGGAGTTTTGTGCAGCAAGTGACAAAGAGCCTGTCTCTAAGAATTATGAGGAAAACTTTCACAATGGAGATTTAAGGATGTTTTGGTTATTCTGATTAACTAAATTACATTCATGTCATTCAGCTGAGCAGCTCCTTTTTTTCCCCCCTCTAAGATTTAAAACTCAACCACCAAGAGTCACACATGAAAATAAATAGTGTTGGCAAAATGTCTCTGAGAAAGAAACTTTACCTTTTAATCCTTTGTAAAATATTATAAAAACAACGGTATTATTTTCACTTATACTTCCTCTGAATATGAAAGCTTAGCTAAATGCTGGTTTCCAGCGTGGTGGAATTAGAGACTTCTACCAGGAACGACCCCAGAAGGCTGTGTTCCAGGGACCCGAGCTGGCAAATTATTGAAGAGCACAGGATGCCCTGCTCCCTTTCTCCAGGCTGGCTGGGTTTGGGGGATGAGATCAGCTTTCCTGAACTGAGATCTCATTTAAATAATGGTGCATCTAAATAATAGCAATTCGTTTGCTCCCACTAGATCAAGACTGCCAGAAAGGGTGAGGTTTGCATTTATTGAAGGCTGGGGGTGCTGGTGGGGGTGGCTGTTTCCACAAAAAGAAATGTCATTCATCCTGGAACAGGAAATGTGGGCATCTTTTGGGATTGAAAGAAAGAGAAACACCTTTCACTCCTGAGCCCAGGGAAAGAGGCCATGGGATGGGATAATAATCATGACGTGTGGCTGTGATCAGAGAAACTTCTGGAAATGTTGGGGGTGTGCTTTGTGGAAAATGGTGGTGAATGGGTAGGTAGGTTTTTTGGTTATATAAGTATAAAACATGGCAGTAGTGGCCTGGGCCCAAGGTGGTGGGAAGCAAGTATAGATGCATGGAGCCTGAAGTAGACTTCCTCTGCCACCCCACCCCAGGAGACGCTCCAGTAGGTGATCCAGGGATGTCAGAAAGGCATAGAGAGATGGAGAGCTCCAACATGAGTTCCTCCCATCCCCATTGGAAGTGTTTCTTTCCAGGTTCCCCAAAGTAGCCTACAGGCAAAGCATGTTCAGAATAATTGACTTACATTAAATTGACAGGCAAAAAATAATACACATTCAATTAGCCATGAAGCTGTCTGTGTGTGTGTGTGGGGTGTGTGTGTGTGTGTGTGTGTGTGTTCATGCTCGTGTGTCTGTTGGTGCAAGAGGGATGATCAAGAGCCATGGGCAGCTGAGAAGACTGACTGTACTATCTGACCCTCGGGACAGGTGAAGTCACCTCCAGAGAATCTCAATTCCTGGGAGGTTCTTCCCAAATGGACAGGATGCACTACAACATCAGAACCTGCTTTAGTCCTCAGAACAGAAACTGCCCCCATGCTGAAACCCTGAAACTGAAGTTAGCACCCTACAGCTGATACTGGACCTTTTATGTTGTTCTAAATGAAATCCAGAGCAATTCAGCCAGGCCACATGTACTATTACATGGACTTACTTTCACTAAGTCTATGTTTAGGAGAACATAAAATACATGTTATTTCTGTCATCAGATTTTATTATTGGCGATGATTTCTAATATGTGCCCTTCAGCTGCCCTTTTCATCATTGTCAGTCTTTCTTTTCAGTTGCATCCAGGTTTATAACAGCAATGATGGTTTTCAAATAAGGCCCTTCCTCTGCTCAACTGCAGTTAGGGCTAATTAAGAGTAAATAACTATTCTCAGTAAGGGAGGCAGAATCCAAGCAAATCTTTGACAAATGCAGCCTTCCCCTTGGAGGAACATATTCATGTCTGCTGCCAGTAAATACTCTCATTACAACACTAGGAAAGAGTTTCCCCTCATTGAGAATGTCATGTTGCCTTAATACAAGTATAGAAAAATAAATACCAGTCAAGGGCAGAAAGAAAAACACAAGTAGCATTTAATTAAGAAAAAAATATATATAATTCCCTGTTTCTTTCCGTATATCCTAGTTCCATTTGGTTGCAATCACAGGCTCTTAGCTCCCACTCTAGTCTGACATTTCCCCTAAATCTTCCCACCTCCTTCCATTCCCACGCCCTCTGTGATGCAACACAATTCATTCACTATAATTTGAAGGTCACAGTCAATTGCTCCAAGAGAAGAATGCAGATTGGATCAGATCAGACTTTTTGCATCATGAAGGTTCATCTTGATTTTGGTTCCAGGATTCTGTTCAAATTTGCTTTGACTTGGACTTTTCAATTTCCTCTTTAATTTAAAACCGAGAGTTACTGTTACATCATGAAATATAGATTTTAATATTTCTTATATTTTCACTTCTCACTGGAATCTTACAGTTATTTTTATCAATTCCTTCTAACTGGTAAAAGTTAAAATAAAATGTCTTTCCAACCCAGGGGAGAAGAATGAAAAAGTGTATTGAAAGATATTTAAGTTAGACTGGATGTAGAAAGTAAACTGTGAGCTACCCATATGGAAATATAAAAATACACATATTTTTATATTTATCCCAACATATAGAAATGTAATAAAATTATATGACACAGAGAGCTGAAAATAGTTAACTTAATAAAAATCAAGAGTATAAGAGTGTTTTTTTTAATGCAAACATACTTAAACAAGTGTATTTGATTATTATCAAATTGTACAGATCAGGGAAATTTAAAATTCTCACTCTGAACACCAGCAGAGCCCTAATATTTTGTTGTTCTGGGGACTAAATTTGGTTCCATGCATTCAACAAAGAGTGGTTGAACTTCAACAATGGAATGCATGGTTCAGTCTTCCCAAACTCAATATGCATTGACAAATAAGATGATCATAAATACTTGCCAACAAGAAAGAGCTCAATGAAAAACAAAAGACACTTTTTTTGTTTCTTAGCAATTAAGGAAACCAAAAATTATAGCCCATTGAAAAACTAAGGCTGGTCCTAGCCAGGATAGAGCATCAGCCTATGAACTGAAGGGTTCCTGGCTCTATTCCAGTCAGGGGTACATGCCTGTATTGTGTGTTCAATCCCCAGTAGGGGGCACGGAGGAGGTTGAAATATGGTAGCACTCATACTTGGGTAAAAACTGCTGTTTGAATTTTAACCTTGCTATCTGACTTCTACCTTCGATTGCTTGCTTAAACAATAGGGTAGTTACAGGAGATTGACTCCCACTGACTCAGTAGCTTCAGGGGTAGAAACTGTAGATAACCTTTAGTTCTGCTTTTGTATTATGGGCAAGATAGGGCCACATCCAATGTCAAGCAGATGTGACTGGGAACGAACCCTGCAGGCCGTCCCCAATCTTTAGAATTTAGTCCTGAGGGGCCAATCAGGGTTAGCCGAGGCAGTGACATCACGTACCTGAATAAAACTCCTGGACTGGGCGATATTCACTCTCTTCCGCCATGCTGCCCGCATGAGTGGGATAGCCTATGGTAGCATGGAGATGGCTCTTTTGTTTATTGCATCGGACTCGGCTCCCTGGTGGTCCTTGGGGATCATGACTGGAATCCCCAGCCAGGACCATGAGGGACCCCCATTCCGGAGAGCCTGACTGGCCGCGGTAGGTGTGTGTTTGTCTGTGTTTTTGTGTGAGCGCTCTGGAGGGACTGCCCCTCCATTGGGGCTCTCACCTGGGTGTTTGCCGGCTGCTGCGTCAGCCATGGTTTGAGCCCGGATTCGAATCTGTAATAAACTCTAGCATGCTTAATCAAATTGGCTCCGGTGGTCCATCTCTTGGGGACTCGCTTCGTAACAGAGGTAGTCAATCAATGATTTTCTCTCATCATTGATGTTTCTATCTCTCCTTACATTTCCCTTCCTCTTTGAAATCAATAAAAAAATATTTTTTAAAAAGAAAGAATTAAGGCTGATTTTCCAGAGTGATTTTTAGTTTGCTAGTGCTGCCATAACAAAAGGCCACAGAATGGAGATAAAAGAGCAGCTCAGATTCAAGGGATAGTAAAATCCCTTGCATTCTTGTTAGAAAAAGTAGAAAAATCACATTGTAAAGGGTGGAGATTCTGGGAGGATTGGAGAATTGAGGCATTGTCTCAATTCATTTACCACAAGGAGGCATCTTGAGCCATTCTTTTTGTAAGCAAAACTCTACATTGATAATATCTTTGTTATACTGCTTACTTATGGAGCTGAATAAACCTTATTGAAAACCTGGATGGAATATTGGTGTGGGAAGATTTTAAACTCTCTTTGGACATTGGCTTTAGCTCCTTACACATGCTCTCTTTTGGGAAGAGAAGGGTGTGTGCAGATTTTCCATAATAATGACTTCCTTGAAATCTCGTGATTGACTAGTCATGGGATTGCTGTTTGAGCCAAATCCCTGATAAAAGTGTTATATACTAATGAGAGGTTTATCAGACTTGTGTCAATTTGGCATCTGCTTGAGCAAAGATTGCAATCTTCTAGAGAAATAAAAGACTGTCCAAAATGTGGAGGAGGAAAATTATGTAAGTCAGTAATGCTTAGATGTGTAGAGAAAAAAATAATGTTTTTGAAGATAGTTCAAGAAACTTCAGGAATTATGAGCCAGATTTATAGGCCATAAAAATGTAGTTTTTCCATGGAATCACATCACACAGAATATGCAAAGGAAGCTAACTCTTCATTTTTAAAGTGTTTATCATTATCCTGCTAACATATTTACTTTCCTGTATTCATAACTCAAGGTCAGTGTTAGGGGAAAGAGAAAGAAATCTCACATAGTTTCAGGAATAGTCAGTGAAGATGAATCTTGTTATCTGGACTGAAGGGATAAAGATATATTGATTGGGCACTGCCACCAGTATATTATCTCATTTGATCATCACCATAACATTGTGTGATAGGCATTAACAGCCTTTAAGTTTATAGATAAAGAGGCTTTGGCTCAGAGAGCACAAGCAATGTGCCCAAATTCACTCACAACTAGTGAGAGTGAAAGCCAAGCATTAAGTTCTAATTTCCTGGTTTTCATTTTTCCCAGTGTGATGGATCCACAATAACAAATCACTTCCACCTTGGTTAACCTCATCTTTGTAATTTGAAAATAATTTTGATTTGAGTGTTCTTTTCCCTCAAAGGCAGACAAAGAGAGTCTATTTGATGGCATATGAATGCCAAATTCTGCTCATGGTCTTCCCTAGAATGACTGTTGTTACATTGAAGATAGAGAGACTAATCCTGGGGCGGGGTGGGGGGGAAATTAGGGGGAGCCAGTGGAAAAGACAAATACAAACAAAGCAGTGACTCCAGAGTTTACAAATTTGAGGAAGAACTTTGCTCTGGGTAGTGCTTGAGGAAGAGGAGTGACAGAGCCCTGGGCTCTGCTTCTGTGGACACCCTGTGCCAGCATCCACGGTGAGGCAATTCTGGAGAACAGCAGGACTCATTTATCCCACATGGCTTCCCAGACAGTCAGAGTAAACAACTTTCAGATGCATTTCCTGTTAACATTTTTTTCCATAGTGCCACTAGTCAAATAGTACTTGAAAATTCCCTTTTTGTGTTTCCTCTAAAAGAACTTTCTTTTGCAAGAGGTTTGCTGGACATGACATCATCCTAATTATTTCATGACCAATTTTATCACCAACCACTTAAAATCTAGATCATTTATCTGGTTTTACTAGGTGGTTAGGATCACTGAAAATGTCCAAAATAGTGGCAACAGGAACATTTCAATCCTTCATCCAGATCCTGCAGTTGGAGCAATGTGTGACCTGTCTGTCTGGTGAACATTTACTGCATAACCTGGAGACAGAGCTATTTGGTGGTGGAGTCATGAGGAACACTTCATAAGTGACTGAAAAAAGTCTCTGACTGGAAACATGAAAGGAAATAATGAACTGACAGCTAGTTCTTCCTCTCCATTTTTAAGAGCAAACTGTTCAGATTTGTTGCAAAAGTTGACACTTCCAAAATGGTCTCTTGGTTCCCTAAATAAAATTCAGAATTCAGAGCTTCCCATTTTCCTGTCCCAGCTTTTCTCAATGACTCAACCAGAGAAAGCAGCACTCTTGGGCTCCCTAGAGATAGAGGTAGACTAGTAAAAATTGAATCCAGCTTTACAGAGATCTTCTCTTTTATAAGATTCTTGCCTCAAAGGTGAGATAAAAAAGGAAGAAATGACATCTTGTTACTAAAATAATTTGAAACAATGATAAGTCATTCTTAAAAATATGTAAGGAAATAGAAATTCAATATTAAGTTTAAAGTTAGAGATAGTGCAGAACTTATTTTGAAAATGGCATTTGTCATAAATGAAGTCTACATGAGGGAGAAGAATCTCTTATTATAAGAATCTTTTCAGTCTCCATGGTTGGAGTAGTCCTGTCAATTCCTCTCTGTTGCCAGAATCCATATGGTCTCTAAGTTGTTTTCTGAAAATATACAAACATATTCTCGACCAAAAGTTAATAAAGGAATCTTTTCTATAAATTTGACTTGGGATCCTTTTTCACTTTTTGCCAAAATGATTTTCCTCTGGCTTGTTTTGACACCATGTGTGCTTTTCATGGGTGTCTTGCTGATAGCATTACAGTCTTGTGAAATATTGTAGCCTCTAGCTAAAGAACATGAGGTAAAGGTCAGCATCCCTAGCTACAGTGGCTAGTTACTGGCATATGTATCCCAGATTCTAGAATTCCACCTTTGCTCAAAGTAAATTCTGTCTCACCCTGCCCACCTATGGGATTCAAGAACCCTCAATAATCCATGGAGGTGCCATTCATGACCCCAACAGCATGAGGATGAAGAAGGCAAGCTACAGTATCTGGGGATGGTTAGGAATGGACTGCTGGAGTCTTTGGGTTCCCTCAGCTGGGTAAACCTGGGAATTGGCCCCCTCCTGATTTAACATAGACAACACAGGGCTAGATTACAAGTGGCATTGATATTTCACTGATCCAGGAGAAGGTGGGAAAGGGAACCAGGTGTGAGAGCTTGGAAAACTTTAAAGTAAAATCAGGGGTAGCCTTATAGATGTCAAGTGACTCTTACTGTCTTAGAATAACTCTACTTGTATTCTGGATGTGAGGTTGACCTGGCTTCAACACCTGCCTCTTCATTATAGTCAGGGTTGATCTAGCTGACCTGCTGGCTAAAAAGAGGCTCTCTCCTTCCCAAACCAGCATTCTCTCTTCTGTTAGCCTCTGTTCCCTACAGATACAACTTTTCACAAACCTCCCCACTATTCTCCCTCTCCTCCCCATCTCACACACAAAAGGCATCAGGATCAGCCAGGGCCTTTGATTTATTTTTACAAGAAGGAGGAGAAGTGAGTAGGTGTGCACTCCTTTGGAATTTGAAAGACGTTTCCTTGCCTAGAGGGCTGATAATTTGAGCTTCATTTCCTCCCTACCTTCTGAATTCTCTCCTTAAAAAATAACCCCCCAAAAAAAACATACTTAGTCATTAGCAATCAAAGATGTGAAAATCATAAGCTCGGCTGAATCACCTTTCCGGTAAGGACAGAAAGAACAGTTTGAGGCAGTTGTTGAAAAATAGTAAACCTGGTAATGGGAAGAATTTGGTTTGCTACAAGGTAATACCATAGGGTACGAAGATTGGTTAGCAGGCTACTGCAGGAATCAGGTGAGAAATGACAAGGGCCTGAATTAAACAGCGCTTCTGGATGTGAACCAAAGGGGGCTCACTAAATACTATTTGTTTAGGCCTCAGTGGCTAAAAGTTATCTGAAGGCAGATGAGTTTGGGAACAAAGCCTAAAATTTATGGACAAAGGAAAGAAGGTTTCTACTACTTTTTCCACTTCCTCCTCCTCATCCTCCCCACACCTGATTATTTTCCATCCCCAACATCAGGATATACCCTTGGGTGCATATTCAAGGAAGTCGATGTTAGTAAAAATTCCAAATCTTATTATTGCACTGCACATCCAAACCATATTCAAATACCACTAAAAATTATTTGTGAAAATGCGTTTAGTCAGCAACTCCATGACTAGCCATTGGAAAGAATCTTACGGAAGAAAAATACTAATAGATATAAATCACACAAAGGAAATACATATAAGGATGTTTTGTCTAGGATTAGAAAAGGCAAACAAAACAAAAAAAGATGAGGAAAGAATTTAAATAGGTAATTAATCAATTTTTTGTAATAAACAGAAATGTGTAATTTGTAATGAAAGACATTTGTAGCCTTGGTCTTAATTAGGCAACTCAAATTTTTGCAATAATCCATTATAGCAAAGCATGCTAGCAATGTCATTCTGAAATTGAACTATCTCTTGATTTTTAAATATATTTTCCTACACTAAATTAGGTGGTGGTGCTTTTACAAAAGTTCAGAAATATCTTGCTTCCCAATAGCAGTTTCAGCATCTTTCCTTTGACCTCACTTTTAGCTATAAGACTATGTAATACCTGTAGCTATCTATTAATAATTTTAGCACTGTTTATTTAATTGATTTGTGAATCCTAAGTTTACTATTCAAACTTTAAGAAAAGTTACAAGCTCAATGTATAACTTTTTAAAACAAAATTGATTTAGGAAAGAGACAAACTATTTTAGCACTCTCAGAGGTTCTAATTTGACTATAAGAAAAGGTATTAAAAAAAATAGTTCTCTGCTTCATAGTGTTCTTAGTAGATAGGAAAAAAATGGTTCATTTTTTGAAGATAAGATGAAGTCAGATTAAGAAGAGAAACATATTCCAATAGAAATAGCATTGAGAATTAGTTACATATCCTGGAAAAATAAGACTTAGTGCAACTATGTTGATATTACTTAGTATGATTGGACACAAGACACCAGAATTGGCAAAAACATTTCTTATTCAACTATTTTATGGAAATCCTATGAAAATAATTGAAAACAGAAGCATTAAATTGCTTCAACAGAAAGAATGCACATTCTTTCTCTCATACCCTCAATATTTTGCAAATCTATAGAAAGAGTTTGGAAGGAGAATATATTTTAAAAATCCTCACTATGTGAAATAGATATGAAAATTAACTGTGAAACAAGGTTTTATACAACAAACTTTTTTTCCACTGACTTCTTAAAATGGAATGAATATATTTTACTGCTTTAAAACAAAAATGACTTACAAAAGGAAATAAAAATGCACCCAAGAATGCAACACATCCCTATAGCATACATTTAAAGTAAATTAAATTGGCTATGTGACTCATATTACACAAAAATACAAATGTCAAAAGTGAAAAGTACAGAATGTGGAGCTACTGCATGAGGGTGTGATGCTTTAGAGCACATGTGTCAAACACAAGGCCTGCGGGCCAAATCCGTCCCGCCAGGCCTTGCAATGTGGCCCACACCGCACTGTCACCACTGCACTCCGCTGCGTTTCCATCACAATGACAATTTATGACTGTTCAGTAAACCATTCGGCCCGCGATTTAGGCTGGATTTTAGATTTTGGCCCCTTCTCTGATTGAGTTCGACACCCCTACTTTAGAGTGTGGCATTTGCCAGCATCCAAGGCTCACCAATGTGGTCCTAATTTTCATGGATACAAGTCTGGCCCAATTCAAGTTTCTACTTTATGGCTTGTTTTTAAGCTTACTGCTATTTACTAACCTCTATCAATTCAGTTTTCATGAATTTAATGCAGAGTAATCACTAGACAGTTTAGAACCAGTTGTTAGCACTGAATGAACAATTCACTCTTCAATGATGATTGATATCAGTCTTAACATCAGAAAATGCTCATATCAATTGAATACTGCTGTAATGCCTAAGCATGGGCTTTTTGCAGGCGCGCCTTGTTCAACAACAAGTAGACCAAAATAATTCATCAAACAGATTAAACATTTTTTAAAAGTTTTTCACCACAAGTAGATTGAGAAACAATATATAATCACAGTCCAGGTGTTGGAACATGAAGGTGCCAGCTGGAAAGAGAATTGCAAACTGTATACACTGTGGCCTTCTGAGGCTCCTATTTCTGATTCCTCGGGTCATCTAGTTTTCCTTCCTGTGCTACTTCCTGTAATGTTTATCCAAGCAGTAAGGTTGGGATCTCCACTCATGTGTTCCCAATTTACCAAGCATCCCTCTACTTCATTGCCTGATGTCCAGTGTTAAATAGCTTTGTTTCATATGTAGTTTCCCAGGGCTTTGTCTGCTGTAAACTAGAGCAGTGGTTAGCAAACTCATTTGTCAAAGAGCGGCAAACTGTGGCTCGCAGGTCTCGTGTGGCTCGCGAACTGCGGTTTGCCAGCTACTGGGCTAGAAAATAAATGCAGTCTCTGACACTCCCTCTTGATCAGAGTTGCTCTTTCTACTGATTTTTAAATTACTTTATATATTAAGAATGACAGCCTTTCAACTTTAATATTTTAGACAGAAATTTATATTTAATTTAGTCTTTGGGGAGTTAGTTCTGGCACCCAGGTCAAAGGGTAGAAAAACAAGAAAGTATAAAACTTATATGAATCCAAAAATCATGCTAGAGTTGATTCATAAGCCAATTAATTCTCTGATTGAGAATTTGTATAATAGTGATGTGTCATGTACTCAGTTGAATTGCTTTGTAATAGGAGACTAATAAATATACACCTAGGAATAAGCTCTCTTGGAAATAGGTCAGATCTATATGTTCAGGCAAATTAAAAATAAAATAAAAGCAGCTAAATATGAAAACATTAAATTTAACTCATATTTAATTCATTTCTTCATTTAATATACATATAATAAGCTTTATGTGCCTAGAGTTTTTAAACTACAATATAATTTAATACTAAATATGAATTATAAAATAATCTTTAGATGACACATGTACAAAGAAAGCTATATCATTGACATGTCCTAAATTTCTCTAAAAATTAAGAAGATAATAAGAACCAGGATATGTTTCAACCCTTTGAAGCATAGATTTATTTTCAAGTGCTGTTTGTCCTGAAAATTTAAGAAAAACAAAAGTAGAATGTTTTCAAATAAAGGCAAATAAGAGTTTATTATAAGTATATTATCCTATCTAATAAAGAGGGAATATGCTAATTAATCCTCACACCATCACAAATATGACAATGCCCACAGCCAGCAAGAAGGAATATGCTAATTGACTGCCATGCCCTCAAAGATAGCGGCACCCACAACCACAAGATGATGGCACCCAGGCCCTTCAGCTTCACTGGGGTGGCAGGCAGGCCTGGCCATTCTGCATGCCTGCCTTTGGAGTCCCCCAATCCCTTCAGGGCTGCCCCAAGGTGCAGGCAAGCCTCAGATGCTAGCTGCCCAGCCACCCAGGGCCAGCTGAGGCTTGCACTGCCAGCAGTGGCAGCAGCAGAGGTGTGATGGGGCATCACCTTCCCCTGATCACCAGGTTACCTCCTGAGGGCTCCAGAACTGTGAAAGAAGGCAGACCAGGCAGAATTTTCATGCACTAGGCCTCTGGTTTAAATATAAAAAGGAATTAGCTTAATAGAAGGACAATATGGAAATATTTGGCCTCTAGTAAATTATGTACAATATTAGTCTATCAGATATTTATATTAAGGAATTTAGTACCATGAAGATAGCTAATTCTGTCATTCCAAGCCCCATGATGATTTGTTCAAAATAAAAGTTATAGAAAATTATAGATAATTCAATAGAGTAAAAACAGTCCAAAAATTTCAGGTTGGGTTATTTGTTAGAGTACTTAAAATTTAATATGAAATCTCAAAGTAAAGGCAGATGTCCAAAATTTCAAATTATTTCCATTGCCAACCTAACACAATCAATACAGCACTTATCAGTTCTCACTACATTAATTAACCCATCACAATTAATGATCAAAAATTACTTAATAAATTATTTATTTTGGAATGATTTTAAGTTTATCGATACATAAAAATTGCAGACTATACAAAGAGTTCTCCATATAGTTTTCCTTAATGTTAGCCTTTTATATAAGTTACTAAAGTATATGTATCAAAACTAAGAAACCAACTTTGACACATTATTATTAACTAAATTCTAAGTATGTGGAATAACTAAAAAAGATTCAAATATTGAGTATAAGCATGTACTTTTTAAAAAAGAAATAAATACTCTATTTTGGCTAATCAGTTATTAATGTCCTGGAGTTAAGTTCTATAGATATAATTCTACATTAAATTATCTTGAGGAGAATTTAAAAGTAAACTAATTTGGACATAGTTTTACAATTTAATGAAATCTTGGATGAGAGCTGTGTGTTCCTCATGTTGGGCTCAACTAACTGAAGGTAGGCATAGGGCAGCTCCATCCTCTAAATGCCAAAGGACTCTAGGAAAGTTGATTTTCCAGTAAGATTTTAAAATGCGTTGGATTTACTTTTTCTTTCTAGTTTATTCAAATTGTACGTCTCCTTAAATTTTCTTAATAAAGACTAGAACTAGTTATTTGAGAAAAAATAAAAGTAATCAAATCACACAAATGTTTGCATTTTTATAAATGGTTTTTATTGCAAAGAGTAAGATTTCATGAAATAGAGCTTATTCTGGAAAATGTGGGATGTATAGCTTTTGTCTCCATGGCAACCAACTAAACTGGTTGCACCTGGTTTTCCAGGGTAATTAATTTCTTGCATGCTGGGATGGTCTGCTGATAGCAGAAAGGAAGAAACAAGATGACCTTTCTTTAAACCAAAACAAACAAATCTCATATAGAGATATGCTCTGATTTCACTCTTGAGCAATAAGGATGGGAGGCCAGATTTTTAGTTCAGTTGAGCTTAATTTTCAGAGAGATCTATTGAGCTAGCCATTTTTGTAGGATCTCAAAGATACTTAACTCCTGTTTGCATTAGTTCAGCTGAGTTCATACATGATTGTGGCCACAGTGTACTTCACTGAAAAAGAGAAAAATGTCAGAAGACAGACATACCGAGTATAGACATACCTCAAAGATAGTGCAAGTTCAGTTCCAGACAACCACAATAAAGTGAGTATTACAAGAAAATGAATTGTAATCTTTTTGTTGGTGAAGGTCATCCCTACAATTCATAAACAATGTAACATCTATGAAGCATAATAAAACAAAGGGCAATAAGACATATGGCTATAGTAAAAAACTTATAATCTTGAACCTGGGTACCAGTTCATCAGATGTCTATCATATTTGTGTTGATTCTGGTCTATGTAGAAAATGATTTCAAATATCAGCTCAGCATTTTATAAATAAATATCTATCTACATGATATTATTTTAGGGGCACAAGGTATTTGCTGTTTGAAAATGGAAAAATTTTGTAATAACCATAATACATTTACACAATGGAGTACTATGCACCCCTGGGAAAGAATGAGGGGGACTTCTATGTATGAGATGGAAAGATCTCCAGCATATATTGGTAAGAGAAACAAGCATGGTATAGAATAGTGCACATCATATGCTACCATTTTTTTTCAAAGGGAGAAATAAAATTTACATGATTGTGTTTTTGTTTTTTGTTTTTTGTTTTTTTAAAAAAAGGAAATAGTGGAAGGATGAACAGGAATCCAATAAAATGGTTCCCTGGGTAGGAGTGATAAAGGGTGGCAGGAACAACCTTCTGTGTTTACAACCAAATGAAAACTCTGAAGCAACAGGTGGTAACAGCCTATAGATTCCCTATAAACATAAATAATTTCATAGAATTTCAACATTAAATAAGGTCACACCATGACCGTTATGCAACCAGACCCCCAAAAAGATATGCTGGGCACCATGTAACCACAAAAGTAACAAATAGCTCTCTGTCTTGACTAACATGAGTCCTTTCTCTACCTTGACACTGGCTTCACTTCATTTCTCTTGTCTCCCAGATAAAAATTAGGATTCTCAATCATTTAATTGCCCTCCCGTTTTTCCCCCCAGCACCTAATTTGGGCAATGCTAGAGTTTGAACATCCAAAAGAATAACAGTTCTGAAATAGACTAAAATTATTAATATATAAGGGTACATTAAAAAGTCATACAGTTATTATATCAATCTGATTTTATACTTATCTAAAATAATGAGCCATATAACTATTCTCAATGAGTATGAAGAAACTAATTGAATGCAAGAGCAAAAAAATCAGGTATGAGAAAGATATACTAAAATGAACGTAAAGCAGAAAAGATACTCATTTTAAAAAGTTGACGCAAGACTTGAAATTTCCCTAGTTAAGTGATAAATCTTATCTTCAGCCAGTATGAATAATTTTAATATAAGACTTTGACCTTCTTGCTTTTAACTTCTGTAATGAGACGAATAGTATTTTTCATTGGTTCCCAGTCTTTGAACAGCAACAATGTACATGGCACGGAAGATTCAAAGATAAATAGGATCTGGTCCCAGCTATCAGAAAATTTATCAATACTTCCTAGAGTGTGGAACCTAAATTGCTCTGTTCCTTCTCAATTCTGTTCATATGTCCATTATCCAGGAAAGCTTCTCTACAGTTATTTGTTCTATGTCTATCTTCTGTCTCCATGATGACAAGTGGCTCTTGGAGGGCAGGGACTATTTACATCTTACTCACCGTTACATTCCCAGTGCCAGCAATGCATCTAATGTAAGTAGACTCTTGTACTGGGTTGAATCATGTCTCCCCAAAGTTTACATCCACCCAGAACCTCAGAATGTGGACTTATTTGGAGGTTTTCGCAGATGTAATTAGTTCAAGTCATACTGGATGAGGTCATACTGAATTAGGGTGAGTCTTAAATCCAATATGACTAGTGCCCTTATAGGAAGAGAAGATACACAGAGGCACACACAGAAGATGATCATGTGATGACAGAGGCAGAGACTGAAGTGATGCAGCTGCAAGCCAAGGAAAGCCAAGGGTTATCAGAAAACTATTGGGAATAGGCAAGGAAAGCAAGAAAGAAAGACTTGCAGCTGCTTTCTTTGATTCAAAGTGTTTTGAAAGCAAAAGAACTTACGTCTCTAAGCAACTTGGAAGACATATGGCACAGTGGTTAAGAAGCAGGACTTTCAGCCTGGTTGGTATGGCTCAGTGATTGAGCATCAACCCATGAACCTGGAGATCATGGTTCAGTTCCCAATTAGGGCACATGCCCAGATTGCAGGCTGGATCCCCAGTAGGGGGGCATGCAAGAAGCAACCAATCCATGATTTTCTCTCTCTCATAATTTATCTCCCTTTCCCTTCCTCTCTCTGAAATCAATAAAACATTATATATATATATGTGTGTGTGTGTGTGTGTGTGTGTGTGTGTGTGTGTGTGTGTATAATTTATTTTTTTAAAAGAAACAGGACTTTCAGTTAGTCTCTGGGTTTGAATCCCCTACCACTGGGAGCCTTAGGCCAGTTGACTTAACCTCTATGTTGTTTTCATATCTGTAAAATAAGGAAAGTAGCCCAGACACAGTGGCTCAGTGGTTGAGCATCGACCTATGAACCAGGAAGTCACAGTTTGATTCCCAGTCAGGGCACATGCCTGGATCACAGGCTTGATCTCCAGGAGGCATGTGCATTGATGTTTCTATCTCTCTCCCTTGCCCTTCCTCTCTGAAATCAATAAAAATATATTATTTTTAAGTGAGGAAAGTAATAACTACCCTTGGTTGTGAAAAAAATTTAATAACATTAGGCCTGTAACGTATGAACCTGTACTATTAAATACATAGCCCTGGGCCACATATGGCTATTGAGCACTTGAACTATGGCTCCTCATGTTAGATATGCTATAAAGTGTAGACCAGATTTTTAAACACTTTGTATGAAGAAAAGAATTTCAATACCTTGTTAGTACTTCTTTGATACTAATTACATTGTAAATACAGATTTTTTTTTTTTAACATATTGGGTCAAACAAAATATTAAAGTTAACTTGACCTGTTCTTTGTGTATGGCTACTAGAAAAATTAAAATTGCATATGTAGTTCAGATGTACAGCTCTTATTATACTTTTATTGGCCATACCTGGAATAAAGGGGGCCTGGGCACCAATAAAATTGCTTCCATATAAAAATATTTTGAATCGTTGTAAAATTGGGTCAGATACCGATCCAGAAGTAGAATATAAAAGATTGGTGTGGTTGCAGTGAGATAATTCTATACATAAAAAAAGACCATATAGTGTTGTTGACCCAATATAGATAGATGCCTTCCCCAATCACTTGTCTGTTTTTCCTCAGGATTACCTTATAGTGAGCACTTGCATTGTGGCAGATTGTGGACTAATTATAATATTTTGCACTCATCATCTTAAGAATAGTGTAGTTCTATTATTTGTGAATAACATATGTAACTTACATAGTGTTATTTGAGGATTTTATTATGTAATATGCATCACTGACTCTTAAATCATAATAAATACTCTGGAGTAGGAAAAAAATGGTAGTCACAGCACATGTGTGCATGCCACAACCATAGTGAGCTGGTATGTCCATGGGAGTGTGGTTCAGATCCTAACATTATTTAATTCATCTTGGTGGCAAAGGGCAAGAATTTCTTATGGAGAGAGAGCAGAAAACCTTCTAATACCTAGCACTTCCTAGAAGCATCACTTTCACTTTAAACCTTAAAGCTCCTTGCCCTCCAGACATGAAATGTGAACGTACTTAAATAATATTTCTTCTCTTTGAATTGAGGTGCTGAAGAAATTCCTCCTCATCAAACTCAGACATTTCAATGGAATTAATCCCTAAAGGAATTGTAATCTCTCATTAAGAGATCTTATCCTTGGCATCTATTCAGAGGCATGAAAAAGGGAAAAAGGAAGTATCAATCTCGCCCCAGTTGCGGTTGTATTTATGCTGTGTACTCTTTGAGGAAAGAAGAAGGGGCATGAGATATTCTTGGCATTGAGTTTGTAACCCCTCAGCCAAAAGGAGAAAAACTATAAAGAACTTTGGATAAGGCGTTAATGCTCTCCACCAACGATATTGCTCCCCACCAACGATATATATCAAGGCTTTATCTCTGGAAGATATCAGAGTGAAAGTGCCTCTTTCTGTTTTCATTAGTCACTGAAATGACCTCTTTTTCTTGATTATAAGATAGAGTGAGAATGAGAATTTGCTGAGTCACTGGAGTGAAAGTATGAAGGGTACTGGTTAGATGTCTTTTTGCAATGACCTAGAAGATACAGATAAATTTAAAGGCTAGGTAGCCAGAATTTAATACTTTTCTCTCTCTCTTTTTTTTTTTTTTAAAGAAATATATATTGATTTCAGAGAGGAAGGGAGAGGGGGAGAGAAATAGACACGTCAATGATGAGAGAGAACCATTGATCGGCTGCCTCCTCCACACCTCCTATTGAAATCGAGCCACAACCCAATCATGTGCCCTTGACTGGAATCGAAGTAGGACCCTTCTGTCCAGTCAACAGGCCAACACTATCCATTGAGCCAAACCAGCTAGGATGAGACTTTTTTTTTTTTTTTTTCTTGAGATGTTTCTTGTTTTAGGGCAATATCTTACCCAGGAACTTTCTCCAAGTCCTGCAAATAAGCCTATAGACTCAATGCATTTCCCCTAGAGCAGGAAGAGCCCCTCCATCTCTGAAGGCCAGTTCTCCACATTCAGGCAGCCCTTACTCATCCAGTCCTCCCTTCACTTATCTGGTCTTCCTCCTCAACGTTACTTCCTTCTCCTGCAGCTGTTATTCTTTCTTCTACCCTTTATAGTTGAGTTGTCTGTGCTTGCTGTTTCTGTTTCCTCACCTGCTCTATCTCAGTGTACTTCAATCTCACTTCCACAGACTCCACCTGAATAGTTTCTCAATGAGAGAGACCCAGGTCGGCAAATCCAATGGCTATTTTGCCATTCTCATAGCCCTTGGAATATCAGTAACATTCCACCCAACCGACTGCTCAATACTGAAATAGTCTCTTCTCTTGCAACACAACATTCTTGGATTTTCAGTAACCTCCCTGCCCACCTTAGTCTCTTTTGCTGAATTTTTAATGTTAGAACAACACAAGGTTCACTATGAGACCCAAGTCTCTTTTTCTTTGATATTCTTTTCCAAGGCTTTGTAATCTAGGCCTGGGACTCCAATTATCCAGGTTAGACACTCCAAATTTAATCTCCAGCTCAGATCACTCTTCTGAGTCCAGGCATGTATATCCAATACCTATCCAGCTTTACCACTTAAATATCTCACGGGCATCTCAAACTTAATGTATTCAGAATGGGGTTTCTAATCTCTCCCCAGGCCCTTCTCCCAATACAACCCAGTCTTGACTTTCTGAGATGGCAGGCTGTTCACCCCCAGTGTAGACCACTGCACAAATGGTTCCACCATCCACTCAAGCCTTTTATTTCTACCTATTTCTTCTTCAGCTCTGATAACCAATTAATCACCAACGCCTAAATATAATTTTATCTCTACTGCAACTACCCTCTTGGGCTTGTGCAAAAGCCCTTTGACTAGTGTTCCACACCCCTACTCCCCTAGCCAAAATTCTGCAATACAGTTAGAATGCATATCATATCACATTAATTCACTCCCTTATTTAAAATTCTAAAATTGCCTTCCATTTCTGTTTGGATATTTGCTCCAAATCCTTAAAACAGCTCACAAACCTCTGCATTATCTGGCCCACTGTCCACCATCTTTACTCATGTCCATGTCCTCCTAGTTTCTTTCTTCAAACCAAACCCATTTTTTGGTTCCTCCACAGAACAATCTGCTTTTGGTTCAGAATTTTCATGCATTTTATTTCCTCTGTATTCCCTTTCTCTCTCCTTACCTTTGAATCTGTTAGACTTAAGCTGATATGTTTTTTTCATGAGGTAGGTTTTTATCCCCCAGAAAAACTAAGTGCTTATATGTTCTCTCATGTAACGCATTTGAGTGTTTACTCTTTGATCTTGTAAACATTATAACGATTATAATTAAATTACTAATTGTATAATTTGTATCTTAATACTCATTTTATCCTCTCCATGAATACAGAGAAAATTGGTAGGTTTCTTTTTTTACTGCTGAATCTCTCTATATAGATATAGTAGTTGCCTAATAAACACATATTCAATGAATAAATAGCATTTAAATGGAATAGGAAGAATTTTCTTTAATACATATCTACAATATTACATGCTTTATTAACTTTTGTCTTAAAATGAGCTTTAAATTAAGCAACAAATTAGGATTTCTGAAATCAATCCATAATTATATAAATTTACAGAAAGATAATTTAACCTACTATTAAATAGCAAAGGCCAAATTAGCAGAATTGGCATCACAGAAAGAATTTTTAAAAACAACCCAATATTATTATTAATAATGTGAGACCCAGACCCGCTGGTGCCATGGGATGCAGCGTCAAGTCCCACCTGCACCAGGGGACCCAGTGTCAAGTCCCGCCGGCACCACAGGACCCATCAATGCACCTTCTGGTGACTGGTCTTTGGTTGTAACGATGGTACAACCACTGGGTTTTTATTATATATTGTGGTGCTAAAACATTATTGACAACTTTGCAGCTATGTATCTGCCTGTAAAGTACAAATACAGTTACCTTAAATTGGTCCCTTTGCATACAATTAGAGCAGTATTCCTCAGCCTTTAAAAAAAAAAACAAAAAAAAAAAAAACATTGCTCCCTTAGGAGCCATTTTAGACATTTCCCCCCCAACCCTAGAAATTTTAATACCACAGATATACCATGTATTTTTTTATGTACTGCCTGTATATCTGTGCTTTATGCATAAAAAATAAATATTTTTACCCCTCAAGAATAAATTATTATGTTTCTCCTGGAAACAACATTGCCCCTGTTGAAAATGTACAAACTGAGTGATTCTGTAAAGATAATAATGCATGATCAACAAATTAATAAGTACCCTTATAATGCCTGTCAGGAATGAAAGATACAGACCATGTCTTTGCTACCTTCTTAGTTCTCTCAAGTTGTCTCCAGTACACTGGCTTGATACATGGAGCAAATTATCTAGTTATGGTGACACGCTGCTCCATGTGGACACTGTAGCTCAATCAATGCTACCTTTGGGGACAGGAGAATGTTTCATCCAGAACTAATTGTTCTATATAGAATCTCCAAATGACTGTAATTTTTAACAGCACAAAATTTTATTGAAAAGAAAGCAAGCTTGTAATATAATATAATAATATTATCACAAAGGGAAGAATTTCTGGATGGAAAGTGATAAGCTTTTGCTTAGCTTGGTGTCGATTATTATAAAATATAGAAGCATGGAGAAGTATCAAACAGAACATTATTTTAAGCAAATACACTTTTCTGATAAAAGCCCTAGTACTCATCAATGATCTAATTACTAAACATCTAAGATAACCATAGTCAACATTTGAATCTTTCTGCAGTTGACACATTTGCCACATTTCCACTGCTAAAAATGTTTTCCTTGAAACTTTTATTCTATTATTATTAGTTTGTTTTTCATTAAGAATTATATGCTTTTGAGGCTGCCTTTTCATTGACCAAGTTTTAGGTTCTGAAGGACTTTGAGCTGGAAACCATGGTGATGGCTTTTGTAAATATCACATTAGCATAGTAAGCAGCGGATTTTGATTTTACAATGGGAATACACATTTTACCAGTATTAAAAATAAATTGTTGAGATTATCTTGAAACCAATTGCAGTAATCCCAACATAAATTAAGTAGCATGGAGAAAGCTTGTGTTCCAAGGGAGTTTGCTATTTTGAGAACTAAGTAGTGTGCAGTTGGACACATTATTTACCTAGACCTCAGACCTCTTACCCAAAATAACTTATTTTGATGAGCAATAGTTTCACAAAAGAAAATAAATTTATTTCACTTGATAATCTGAAACTGCATAAACTTCTTGGAAGAAAAGTAGTAAGAGAAGTAAACAAGTGGTTCATTTTATATGCATCATTCCTTACTGTTCTGAAGATATTCTTAATGTAGTATATTGCAGATGCAAGCATGATAATGAAATACTAGTGAAGACTAAATTGTCTACTGATCATCAGCTTAGATGCATTTTTTTTGTTTTGTCTCAATAACAATATAGAATGCAATTTATTAATACACTAGAGGCTGATGCATGAATTCTTGCACAGGGGCAGGGGGTGAGGGTGTCTTTCAGTCCAGCCTACACCCTCTCCAATCTGGGACCCCTCGAGGGATGTCTGACTGCCCATTTAGGCCTGATCCCGGTGGATTCCTAGAATGTGCTGAAGGTCAACAGAACGTTAGGAAAAGTTATTTTGCTTCTTATCACATTCAGGCCACCACAGGACTCATTGGTGCCTGACCATCTTGAGCCACTGAAGCACTCTTTAACTCAGAATCAAAGATATCTAAATATGTCTGAAGGAAAAAACTGCAAAGAAAACAAGATTAAATTGTGGGTGTGTTTGTTTTTGTGTTTTGTTTTTTTTGGGGAAAGGGGGGAAGAGGAAGTAGCTGAACAGTGAAATACTTCTTTATGACAGAAAGAGATCACATGGTTTTAATCAGGGAGTCTTGTAGGTCCATTCAGCTGAGCAGTAAACCAGTGGTGTTCTACTGGTGGTTCTGACAACTGAAGCTTCCTTATGTTTGGGAGAAGTCAGCCACCAATTCTCACATAACTGCAGGCTTAACTGCGGACTCTGGCTTGGTCTCCCAATCACACTCCATTCCATTTCCACCAGCAAATGCAGAAAAATCTAGTACACCCCATGGAGGCTGGGCAAGGCCTGTTTCACTTTCAAGCTTTATAATTCTCTCTACACCCATCATTTTTATTCATCCGGCAGGAAAGTGCTCAGGTCCACACCTATTATCTCCAGAGGAAAGAGATTCAAAAATTGCAAAGTGCTTCCAACCAATCTCCTGCACTTTTATATATTTTTTTTTTTTAAAAATGACCCTGCACAGAAGAATGTAGATGGGTTCCTGCCCAGTTATATTCAATGCAATATTCCCAAAATAAGACATTGAGGCAGGACACACACATACACACGCATAATAAATCCTGATTTCTCTCTCTCCTGCATGCATACATTTTACACTTTTATTGATAATCAGCATCAGAAGAATAAAAGACCTATGTAGGAATGTTCGTAAGAGGGTCATAAAACAATATTTCAAATTTGCTACTTATTAAACTATAAAAGTTTTACTGTAGATGAAGGCTGTACATGTTACACATTTTTGAATTATACTTGTTGAATTGTCTGTGGATTTAGGCATCCCCAATGCCACCTTCCAGAGAAAATCTGAAGCTTACTATTAACACATAAAGGGTTGCTACAGAAACTAAATGTAATGAAAGGAAATGTAATTATCTTTTATGCATTTGCTTCTTCACATGCGAGGAGACATTCCTTTTGTGCAGTTAAGGTGAGGGGTAAGGATGGATATGAGTGGTAGCTAGAGAAGATACTGTTTTCAACTCTACTCTGCAAAAAATCACCTGGGGCCAAGAAATCTGCTTTTTAACACACATTCCAGATGTAGATTTTCTTTGATCCACAGTTTATGAAATCCTGGTAGAACCCCTTTACAGCTGTTATTGAAGGACAGAACCACCTCCTCACTCATAGCCTATAGGTGATTTGGTATAGCTGAAGCCCAGATACTACAAGAAATGGGTTAACAGTTGGCTTGAGTGAGGGAAAAAGCCTCATATCCAAAGTTGCCAAGTGCTGGGTGTGTACATGACATCACATCAGGTATCAGAGAATTAACTAAATTCTTCATTTCTATCAGGCTCTTCAAAAGACAAGTTTAGTGTTAATTTTCAGAGAGCCAAGTGAATTTCAAACTATTCCCCTAGGGAAGCAGCATAAATGTCCCCTTTCCCGCAGTCAGAATAAAAGTTGTATTTTTACCTTTAAAAATTCCATGCTGTACAAATTTTAAACTTATTGTTTCCAACCTACATATTTCACAAAATGTTATAAAATTTTAGTTATGAAGCAAAAGGTACAATAAACCATCTTATAAATAATAATATTGAAAACTTTCAAAAAAAAAATTAGGCATCAATGAGAAACTTCCATACTTGACCATGCTTTTTAACTCCAAAGCACACCCCAAGAAATTACTGGGGATAATTCATTAAAATCACTATTCATCAGGTGCTGAGGGGAAAAAAATGGAGTGGAAAACATAAAGTTTGTATTTGATTTGAATGAGCACACGAGCTCCCTTTAAAAGGAAGAGACTACTGTGCTGTTACATGAGGCAAAGGCTGTGTGGCCACCAGTAGGTCACTTGGTCTTTTGGAGCAACAGTTACAATTGCCCACCTACAAGTGTGGTGATTGGGAGTAAATGAGATAAAGTGAATGGAAGTGTCTAGCAGATTGACTGATTCATAGTGGATGCTCAGTAATCCTGATATTTTCTACCATGTTAGCATAAGCATTTAATTTAGAAACAAAGAAAAGCAAGTGAAGGTAATTTATTTGGAATCTTATTAGTTAAGAAAATGTAATCTATGAGATGGTGAAGACACAACTTTTTGAGAAAATCAAATCTTGACTAGGCCCCTTAGTAACCTTGCGACTTTGGGCAAGTGACTTAAAGTTTATAAGGTTGTTCTCGTTTGTGGAAATGAGACTAACATGGAGATACTATGAGAATTTCCAGGAGAAAGAGCATAAACTACTTAGTCTAATAAGGTCTGCGATAAGATACATCCTTGGTCTGCAGCAGATGTTATTCCTATCATTATCTGATTATCATTTTAAATATGTTTTATTGATTTTTTACAGAGAGGAAGGGAAAGGGATAGAGAGTTAGAAACATCAATCAGCTGCCTCCTGCAACACCCCCTACTGGGGATATGCCCGCAACCAAGGTACATGCCCTTGACTAGAATCAAACCTAGAACCCTTGAGTCTATAGGCTGACGTTCTATCCACTGAGCCAAACTGGTTAGGGCTCATTATCATTTTTATTGATTAATGCTATGGACTAGATTAAGGCCTTGAGTGTTCATTTCTAGTCAAACTTATTTGGCACAAGTCTCATACGTTTATAAAAGGTCAAATTACATGGTTTTAGCCTTCTGGCAGAACAACTTTATCAACCTCAAAAGTAACCTCTATACTGTTTTTCAGATCACCGGAGGCTGGCCACATGATATTTGGCTTTTAAATCCTGAGTGTTGTCTTGCAGAGAACTTCAGTCAGCAGAATAGGAGACCTGGTGCACTCCTAACGAAGTAAGCAAGTCCTCTGGCCCTTTGAGTAAGAAGATGGGTGAGAAGTTAATATTGGGGTTTAAATCATAGGAAAATGCCTGTACCCCAAGCATTCATGTAATTCTGGTAAAATGTGAGCCTTCTGCATCCCAAAAGAAATTAAAATGCACATATCTTCAACACAATTATTCAGAGTAATAAAAGAGACTTATGCATGATATGCAAATTACACAACGGATATGCAAATCATAATTCAAGTCTTTCCTTGAATTAGAAACAATTAGGAATTGGCTCCACTAGAGACTTCCAAAGAGGATAGGTAGGAAACTGTCATCCTCATCTTGTTCCATGCAACTGAAATATCCAGGTATAGGGAGGGGAAGAAGGGGAACAGAAAGTGGATGTGTGATTCTGCTATTTCAGATCCTTACAAATGATGTTTGTGGACAGGAAGAGCTGGGAGTTTGTGGACCTTGTTATTCCCTCGTTATATCTTCAAGAGTTAGTGGCAGCTCCTTTCTCAGAATGACTCTGGTTTTCAGAGGATTCTGAACTCAACACTGGTTTTAGGTTTGTTTGCAGTGATCATTAACCCAGGTATGTCTAACTCCTTAGAAGAGAGCCATATTTATAAAATCTATTTTCTCTTTTTTAGAAAGCTAATTTTTCACTTAAAATTTACTTTTACAACTACTTCCTGTGCCAGACTGTGTGACACTCCCATACATTATTTCATTGAATGTCCACAAAGTAAGCACATTAGGGCCAAGACACTTGGCTGTAGTATTCACCTTATGGGGCATCCTGCTACAACCTATGTAGTTAACAAGGGACAGAAGCTGGGGGAAGAGCATTCGTGAAGATCTAGACCCTAACTTAGGTTGCTTCTTCAGACATTAAAGAAAAACCAAGAGTGATGCAAGTCTCCATCTTAAAGGAGAAGGGTACCAACTACTGCAGGCATGTATCCACATGAAACCAAACCAGGTGGAGAAAATAAACACAGTAAGACTGCAAAGCTGGGTTGTATCAAGATAGGAGAAGTTTCATCTGCTTGGAGCAATCAGGAGAGATTTTATAGAGGAGGTGGCCTTCCAGAGGCTAGCATAGCATGAAGTGAACAACACATTGTAGACTTTGGCCAAAACATAAATTATGAACACTAGGACATTCTACCAAGGCAGACTGAACACATGTTATACTAGCTAATTCTGTCGGTGAAGAAGAGTTTTCTCAAAATTCTTTAGCAAAGGAGACAGTGAGCTAAAAGGTGTGCTTTAGGAAGATTCACCTGGAACTGTGAACAGAAATAAGTAGGAATAAACCTGAATAATCATAGAGCAGCATGAACATATTATGATGGAGGAAGAGGGGTCTGAGTGCTAATCTAACATTGACTTGACCTACACCTTAATTTGAACCTTATTAAATAGCTGAAAATAATATAAAAACAGGACCCCCCCTTGAAACTGTGACATAGTTCCAAAACGACATGTCTTTTCATCAGTTTTCAGCTGGTGACTGCTGCAATCATCAAATCCAGGTACTCTATAATCCTTTACTTACATTTTACTTTTTTAAAAATGAAATAATTTATTTTAATGAGTCATTCCATACTTAGTCATTAGTATATTTTAAATGTCTCCCTGGTGTTTCTTCAGAGATTTAATCAGATCTAGTGCTCTTCAGTACAATTTGCAGGCAATATTCAGAGATTCGGCTTTCAAGATTTATTTTTAAATTAATGGTACTGAATAAACAAGTTACAGAACAAAATTATGGATAGTTGCATTTCTGTATGAAATGTATGCGCATGGGTATTTGTATGGTAGCCAGTGAGACAGGCATGAGCAGAACAGGACAAGAGGCCAGGTACAGATGTCACAGGGCAGGAAGTCTGGGGCACCTAGCAACAGGCAAAACTGGGAAAACAAGGACCTGGCCCCCAGGGTAACCTTTCTTCTCCTAGCATATGTCTGGCCATGAGGTTTAGACTCCCTGACTGTTCATATTGCTGGTCATGCAGTTTGGACACTCCTATGACCTTCCCTCCCTTGGTGTGCTGCTAGTCATGTGGTAGATGCTCTTGGAGAAGGAATATGGGGCTGAAAAGTGGCTTTATATGACTTCCCTATGGGCCCCGATAGGACCATTGCCTTAAGAATTAACTCCTAAGATAACATCCAGGCCTTAGTTGTGTTTCACCTCCAGGCCCAGAAAGCAGCAAAACCACAAAAGCAATGCCATGGCTGACCTTAGTACCTGCTGTATTGGATAATGACCCCATGCCCTGGTGCTGACCAATCAGCAAAGATCACCATCCTGAAAGGACACACTTGCAAAACCGATGATTGGTCTATTGAGATCCTCCCCTGGGTGCTCCCCTATAAACCCCACTCTTAAGAGCCCTTAGAGAGGAGAACCCAGCCCAGCTCTCTCCATGGAACACGCCCACCTCCTTGCTCCAGGTACATTTTTCCTTCTTTCTCTTTCTCCTAAGCTCCAAGAGCCCTATTTTTGCCTCTGGAACTTGTTTCTTGAACTCTTTCTTCTACTGCTCACTTCTTCCACCTCTGTGATTCTTTAAATAAACCTTCTCTTATAGTTTGAGTCTTGGCTCTGAAATGTTTTAGCCAGAACTCAAGTACCAAGGTTGCTGAACTGAGGTCCTATCTGACTTCATGGGTCTAACAGCTGGTGGCATTTTCATGGCCCCCAACACATGCACATTGCGTTTATTTTAACACATGGGTAGAAACAATCTGAAAGAATAGATTCCAAGCTCTTGACAGTGGTTATATCTGAATGACTGGGATCGCAGAAGACTCATTTTTTAAGAGATGTGCTTCCATAATTTTAAATCAATAAAGATTAAATTATATTTGATGCCCTTCCCAATCAAAGTGGCCAAGAATATGTATATATTGATCCCATTCCTACCCACATCACTACACACACACACACACACACACACACAGAGGTATATATTAGCAGATCACTATCCCTGCAATAATGATGCAGACAAAGGGAAGAATTATAGGCATGGTCTTTCTTGCCTCTTATGTGTTAATACACCTCAGTGCTGCTAGTCCATTATATCTTGTTCCTAACCTTTTAACCCTTTCTTTGTCTGCCTAAGAGCCTTTGGGATTATAATGCAACCTCCATCTCACCTCTAATCCTAGGGACTCAGTATTTATAAGTAGTCTGTGGTGCTTAAATTTTACCTTTGTTTTACCTTTATGGCACAGAGACTTTGTGGGAATTCCTCCTGTGTCTAGTCTTGGGAAAGGATCCCAAATCCTGAGCCAAAGCAAAATACGCTTAGCAGCATGAATGTATTATGAGGGAGGGAGAGAGATCTGAATGCTAGCAGCCTGGTCAACATGCATGAGGGGCTGAAATGCTTCCCCTTTGGAGACCACAGACCCAGGATAGAAGATAAGTTTGTTGACAGTCTGAGCTCCCTTCTACTGATATTCTTCCCAGTCTTCATATGTACAGAATTGGGCCAAATCATGAAGAGAAGCCATAGCCCTGACTCTCTGTGATAGAAGCCAAAGGTCAGTTCACTAATTATCAGGTGAAGCATTCATGAGTCACAGGCTTGACCTCTGATGACAACCATCACCTTTTCTCCTGGAAAGCATCTATCCACAGTCACATAGATGTGTGCATAGTCTCAGAGATTTCAATAACCCAGCCAGTTTAAGAACTTTTAAATAGTTAAGTTTTCTTGGAGATAGTTAAAACTCAGTGGAAAAGCACAAGTTCTTAGTGTGAAATTTAGAATATTTAAGAAAAAATATGGGGGAAATAAAAGTAGGAAAATTAATAACAAAATAAAAACCAAGATTAATAGGCTTAGTAAAATAGCAAAGTCTCTCAACAAAAAACAAACAAACAAACAAACAAACAAACAAACAAAAAATAGAGAAATCCCAACGGCTGGCATGGGGGTGGGAAGCTATCTTATATTAAATAGAGAAGGAGTAGGAAAAAGTTCAGTTGACAACACCCAAATTAAAATTACAAAAAGAAACTTGGCTAGCTTACCCAAGGGAAGCCAGGGAGATAGCAGGTAATTGGGCTAAAATCAGGAAAATAAAAGCCAGAAATGAGATGCAAATTGTAAGACACCAAAAAAGACACTTACAAAGTTGTTTAAATACATAAAGCATCAGAGACAATTTACATGAAAGCTAAAAAAATTGCTTTTTAAAAAGTGGCAATAAAAAATCTTTAACAACTTATAACTGTATAGAAATGTAATTTGCAAAGTTTGTAACAGTCAATAATTATAGTAATCATAATAGTGACAATATATCATAGACATGAAACATAAACCCTAGGCATGAAAATTTGTTTTAATTCTTACATTCCACCAACACTAACTTTTGGAGCAGTTTAGTAGACATCTGACATGAGTAAATTCACATAAAGCACTCATAAAAATTAGCTATTAATATTCTTATTGTTATCAATGTTTCTGTTTGCCGGCATTCATTCCCCTTGATGTGGTACAGGAATTCCTTTGTTCCTGTTGGAAATCACTCTCATCCTACTCTTAATCCATATGTGTCAGATAGGACTGACCTCTACTCTTAGTTTCTGGAAGATCTCCTGAGATTGAAGAAAACTCATTTTCTAAGGGATACATTTCCATAATATATAATAAATAAAGATTAAATTATATTTGGTGCCCTTCCCAATCATACTGGCCAACAATATATATATATATATATATATATATATATATATATATATATATATATATATATATTATATCCCATTCCTACCTACATCACTATATATATAGGAGTGGGAAGAAGCTCAGTTGGCAACATCCAAATTAAAATTACACTCCTCAGCCACAGTAGTAGACTTCAAGAATGAGCCCTGGACTCAATAGACCAAAGAAAACCTTAGGTGGGATATTTGCTGACATGATCTTTTTCTTTTTTTAAATATATTTTATTGATTTTTTACAGAGAGGAAGAGAGAGGAATAGAGAGTTAGAAACATTGATGAGAGAGAATCATCGATCAGCTGCCTCTTGCACACCCACCACTGGGGATGTGCCCACAACCAAGGTACATGCCCCGGACCGGAATCGAACCCGGGACCTTTCAGTCCGCAGACCGACGCTCTACCACTGAGCCAAACCGGTTTCGGCTGACACGATCTTTTTCTAAGACAGAGGGTACTTGGAATCACATAAGCCTGGACCAACCAGAGCCCTCTTAGCCCCTACAAAGAAAGGCAGAACATGACTAAGAACAAAAGTAACACAAGGAAAAGTAATCCAAGGAACAACATTTGAATCTAGGGACACAGTTATGATGAAACTACCCATTTCTAGTTCTAGATTTTTTAGTTACCCAATCCATTGATTACTTTTTCTTGCATAAGTTGGTATGAATTACCTTTCTAGAGCTTGGATAGATGTGCTCCCATGTGCTTGTTGGAGAAATAGTGGGGCCTAAGACAGATCAGGTCTCTGTCCTCATGGATCCCCAAGTCTACTGTGGAAGGCTGGCATGAACAATTCATACAAATGTGTTGAGAGTTATAAGGGAGGAATGCAATGCTGAAATTTAATAATAAGTACATCCCAAATGGTCTGAGAGATCAGGGAAGACTTCCCCAAAGAAGAGACACTTATTCTGAGACATGACACATAAAATAAGGAATCATCTGATTTAACAGATGACTCTAAACACACACACACACACACACACACACACACACACACTTCTTGCACATATACAAAATCTTTGAACAAAATTCTCACTACACATATTATATAAAAGGCAACTTTGAAAGACTAATAGAGCACACAATACCAAAAATGCACAGTCAGGATACTCATGCATAGAAAATAAGGTATTTATAGACTTAAAATTTAAAATATATTAATTTCTGTAAAGAATGAGAAGTTATATACAAGGCAATGGCTAAAGAAATTTAGAAGTGTTCACAAATGCACATTGTCAAAGATTATTCTGGAGAAACAAATAGTATTGGCACATTTTAGATGGTAGAATGATATTCTGCTGAAAAGTTGAGGCATTGGATGTTCTGAGGACTGAAAATTATTATTGTGGTCTTATTAAAGTCATGTAAGTTTTTAGACATCAATTTTTTAAATCTAAAAATCTAAGTTGTAACTCAGATGATCTACAAGAGCCCTTGAAGTAATTAAATTCTATGATGAGTGTCTAATTTGTCAACCTTAACTTTGACATATTAAGGTATTTTGCAGACACCAGCCAGGTGCTCACTGTGCTGAGTTCCTATTTCACAAGAGCCTTTACATGATTATTCTCTAGTTGTAGGATTGAATCTTATCTAGAGAACTTAACTTTTAAAGAAAGATCAAAACTAAAGTTCATCTTTCATATTGTAGAGCATAGCATGTTGGTACAATGTGATGCTTTTAAAAATCAAACATTGCTACCAATGATATTCACAGAAATATGTCTCAATTGAGAAGTGATATAAAATTAAATTAGCCCAACTGAAATGGCTTGGTGGTTGAGCAATGACCTATGAGTCAGGAGGTCACGGTTCAATTCCCGGTCATGGCATATGCCTGAGTTGTGGGGTGTGCAGGAGGCAGCTGATCAATGATTCTCTCTTATCATTGATGTTTCTATCTCTCTCTTTCTCTCTGAAATCAATACAAATATTTTAAATTAAATTAAATTAAATTAAATCCATGAGGTATGCATGTAAAATAATGTCTGGTTTCAGAGTAAACATACCAAGAGGGCAGGGTCTCTTCAAAGAAGTCCTTTGGGAGATAAATCACATCATCCCAAACATGTGTTGAGCCATGCAAGAGGTATTTTTAGAAAGTACTTTTTTTGAATTGCCTTTAGAGACATAGCTTGTTCTTTTGACTTCCGTTAATAGTAATAAAAATTGCCCTTCGGATGATTTTTTGAAAACAATAAAAAGGGACTTAGTTCCAAGTCAGGTGAAAAAAAGTGAGTACCAAGCTGTAGAATTTCACTTTGATATAAAACGTAAACCAGGGAGTTTTGTTCCCCTGTGCTCAAACTGACTCTAAGGCTATTCCAAATAAGATCTAGAGAAAAGTAGTTGTGCACAGAGACAGTATCTTGAGAATAAGTGTGTCTCCTGATAGGTTGACTGCTCACGTACATACTCTGGGCCAACTGATAGATACACAGGTAATTTTTTATTGCCTATTTTGCTGAATATATGTAGAATTAAAATTGGTGGTATATCCAATAATTATCTGTAAACTTATCATTCCAAAATACTTTGGAACATCTAACATGAGCCATGCACTTACACAACAGGCACTCAAAGAATAAGCACAATTGCCAACCTCAAAGCAGGGCAAATGCAAATAAGGACTAGAGCCCATCCTTGAGTGTACATGCCTATTATGGGGCCTAGAAAAGGAACATCTGGCAATAGGTAGTGTCAACAGGATGAAAATGCAATATATAGTGATAGGGTGCCTGGGGAATTAAATGTAACTTCTGAATAATATTTTGAAAAATTAATGGGATCTAACTAAGTATATTCAATCCATACTGAAAAGACGTGTTTTCTAAATGATATTTGAAGTAACATATTTGAATAAATCTACAACTTTATTATTATTGCTAAACTTCAAACAAAAGATCTATAAGAATTATTAAATCTAAGCTGTCTTTTCTATATGTTTACTGACACTAAGTGGGAAACAAATTGTAAAAATTTTAATTTTACATTTAAAAAATTGTAAGTCTTCACAAATCCCACAGTAGTTCAGAATCTAATTTTACCCTTGGGAGAAGCAATATTTTGTCAATTTAAGAAATAAAAATTCAAACAAACTCACCAGTTGCTAACTTTTTTTAAATTATAAAATATAATAGATGTTAGTGTCCTAGTTTTCCCAATTTATTTAGGAAATACTTAAAAGGATAACATGAACAAAAAGTTTCCTGAATCATTTTAAACTAGTAGCTCTGTGCAGAAATCCATGCGCCAGTAGCCCGCCAGTAGTTCGTGGCCACCTCCAGTAGCTCTCTGACTGCTGCCCTGCCCTCCCTCAGCTCCCCCTGCTCCTCCCTCATAGCTTGCTGCCCTGCCTCTCCTGTAGCTTTCTGCTTCCTGCTGGTAGCTCATTGCCCCACCCTCCTCCTGATCCGTGATTCCGTCATTATGTGGTTGGTCATTAAGCCTCACAGCATAACAACCATTTTCATATTACATCTTTATTATATAGGATACTCAACTGCTTGAGGAGGTGGGAAGGAAAGCTGATAATATATACTATAATTTTCCCCCAAAAAAATATTTGTTTATACTGAAGTAAGTTAAAAAAAAAAACACCTAAAGTGTGGGAGAAAACAAAAGAGGACAATTAAGATGATCATATTCTATCATTAGCAGAACTCTACCAATAATACACTACACACATTTACCTGGCCAATATCTTTAATTTCCACTTAGGACAATTTTAATACCCTCTAACAGAATTCACTTCTGGTCAGAAGCCATCTAAAAATGTTTCTGTATAACTTTAGTTACTAATGTTGAAGCTAGCATTACTCTTAAGTAAATATCAGTACTAATAAGTGAAAAAAAATTCCTAAGATAAAAGAAAATATCTTTGTTTCATCCATTTTATAAAATGACCTAACTCAAAATTATGACTGCATCAGCAAATCCATCTACTCAATTCTAAGTTTAAAAATTAGGGGTATTCTATTTTAGGGTGAAAATTCTATAACAGGGACTGTATTTTTCTGCCCATCTGGTATTAATTTGAATCAAAAAAAGATTTTATGATCCCAAAATTTTCATATTTTCTGGGTTGGCACAATTCCATTGAGAATAGTGATCCCAAGGTTTCTAAGACTCTAAATATGGCCTTTGGGAAATGTTTCTCCTTCTGTTGAGATTTCCACCACTCCATCTCCTCTCTACCCTTAAATTTATGTAGGGGTATTTATGAGATATATATATATCTCAAAGACTATAGGTGAATTTAAGATTCTCTTTGTTGCTTGATATTTTCTATAAACACTAAAATGATCTTGCATATTTTTTAATTCCCATGTATTCTCCATGTCTAATCAATTGATGAGTATTAATTGAGTCAACTTAGAAAATGGTCTTTGACTTAGCTGGATTTGAGGTCTAGTTGAGGAGATAAGAGACACATGGGAAAGAACAGCAAAATCTACAAATAAGTGCTCATTTGCAGGGTTTAGGCAGCATGTTCTGGGAAATTATTAGACAAGAGAAATGCTCAGGAGCGGTACTGTGCAGTGAACAAGGAAAGTGGCCTATGTGGACGGTGACAGGTAAATGTCACATGGATGAGACAGCATGTCCCTTGTCTGTCAGTTGCAGAGTGATGGTTAGGCTAGCTCTCGTTTTGCTCAGCCTCCATGTCTTCAGCTGTATAAAGCGTTATCCTGAGGATAGTGTGAATACCTGGCACAATTCCTAGCACAATACCTGGCATGTAGTTATGAGCTATTATCTATTTGGGAAATAAGACTTCATCACAATTTTAACTGATGGATAGAATTTTAAAATAAATGGAGAGAAGATTTTAGGACTGAAAGTGACATGTGAACAAACACAGGGGAAGAAATAATGATGCCCTACTGAAATTTTCAAGTTTTCTGCCAACTTACACTAAGATACAGTTTTATAGAATGACTAGTTTGTGCATTTAACCACAGGGAGAATGTAGATGTTTATTCCTGTTTCCCTGGAGATTTTGATTCAGTGGGTCTATGAAGAGATCCAGAAATCTGTATGTTAAGACACATTCCATGTGGCTATTTTGATCAACTTGGGGGAATAATTTTGATGTCGTGCCTAGTATTCAACACACTAACATTCTAACTATTCTGTGATTTTATGAAAGCATATTTTAACATAAATTCTTAGATGATCATTTACAAAAAGTTTTAATAACTCAAGACTGTGTATTCTAGAGACAGGGTGTAGAGTAGCTAAGAAGTAAGTGGAAAGCACAGAATTCCAGAATTATGTAGTGACATTGGATAACACTTTTCATTTTATAGATGAGAAGACTGAGACCAAAAGGAACTAAATGACAAAGTATCATATTCACTATAATAATAGCTACAGTGTCAGAGGCCTTGGGTGAAAAAAAAAAAAAAAAGCCTAGCTTTTCATCTTTGCATAAACAGTTTAAGGAATTCAATATCAGTCAGAATGGAAGGGAAGTGAATTAGACAATAAGAAAGCTGTGAACCTTAAGATTTTTAAAAAACTGGCTCTTATGCAGATATACAGGCAAGGTCCTGAAGTCTATAAAAGCCAACAGAAATGGATTTCACTCAGACTCGGTCGAAGGGGTATAAAATCAGCAGGGTCTTAGTGGACAAACAAGTGACCTTGCTATGCACCACAAGTTGCATAGAAAGTTGCAACCTTCATCCACAGTAAGAAAAGATTTCACCAAAGCCTCCCAGATAAAGTCAAAATTGGACATAATTTTATCTACTGGCCATAGTTAAAGCTGCAATGAGCAATTCCATACACGAAATAAAAACTTTCATATTACTGAACACTTCGTCCCTTGCTCAAGTTTGCTTTGGGCATTTGTATTTGGTCTGTGATTTTGCTTGCACATTTGTCCATTCAAGGTCAATCACCAGTACAAGTGTCTAACATAAAATCTTAACTCTGTCTCTAACCATTTTTTACTTATAACTATCTAAAATTGGAATATTTTATCAACTGCTTAATTTATAGAATATGCATTGCAAGGAGAATACTTACAAATGGTGTCATTTTTTAGGGTATGATGAACTTTCTAAACTTAGAAGTAATAAAGGTTGATTAAATTTCATTACATTGCATTCTCTAAAATTTGGAGAAATGGCCCTAGGCAGTTGGGCTCAGTGGATAGAGAATCAGCCTGTGGACTGAAGGGTTCTGGGTTTGATTCCAGTCAAGGGCACATACGTTGGTTGCAGGCTTCCAGCCCTGGTTGGGGGAATGTGAGAGGCAACCAATAGATGTGTTTCTCTAACATTGGTGTTTCTCTTTGTCTCTCCCTTCCACTCTCTCTAAAAATCAATGGGGAAAAAATATCCTCAGGTGAGGCTTAAAAATAAATAAATAAATAAATAAATAAATAAATTAATTAATTAATTTGAAGAAATGTATTCCATGAATTATTATTGATATCTACCTATTTCTCATACTTTATATCTAACTCATCATTGATATTTACCCCCTAAATTTTTCTAAAACCTATTTCTTCTCACCATTTTTAGAGCAGTAATTTATCCACATCTAGTGAGATACTAAAGCTTGGGGACAATTGTGTATACCAACACCCATGGCAACTTCCAGATGGTAAAGATAATGAATTACCAACCCTAAAACCAGGGTTATGTCTTGGCAATAATTAGGTCTCAATGAGTCAGTTTTTCTTTGGGAAGGAACAGAAGAAAGAGGTCATTCAGAAAGGAGGGGACTTTAGGAAAAGGCAAATTTTAAGGTGAAGGATTTCAAAATATAACAGAATGAGTGAGAGTTTCTGAGAACATCTGTGACTTGGCAATATCTCCCAGGGCCCTGAGAACAGATGCTATGCTGCTGAAAATCTTCCCTATGCCACTGGCCTGGGTTGCCAGTGACTAAGATGGGCTGTCAGGACTTGCTACTATGCCTGTAAATCTTGACTCCCATTTTGAGTCTTTCTAGCTCTTTCCAGCCCAGTCTTCTTCAACCTGTATGTATTCCACTCCTCTTCTCCATCTAGGAGGAGAAGGAAAACAAGGAAAAGAAAACATCAAAGAGGGAAAAAATGTATATATCTATCTGCCAGTTTTTATCAGTGGGGAAAAGGACTAGTTTTCCGCCTTACTGGTTTTCCTTTTCTTGGTGGATTTATCTTTCCTTTATTATATTGACTTAATATTTAATGTAGTCCCTTTTCCAAAGGATACATTCCTCGAAGCTATTCCTTCCCATCACAGTTCTCTACCCTGACTGTGCACCGGAATGCCCTGATGAGTTGTTTACAAACACTGATGTCTAATCCAGTAAGTCTGTGTTGAGAGAGGGGTATAGAACTTTTAAAAGTATCCTAGGGCTGAGAATTATTGTTTTAGTATGTCAAGGGTCTCTTGAATATTTCATTATAGCCAGGATGGAGGAAAGACTGGCAGAATGAGAAGAAGTAAAAGAAGAGAGCAGAAATGACATTAGAGGAAAATAGTAAATGAGAAGAAGAAAAGCTAAGAAGGTTTCATTTAGACTCCTAGAGAGATTCCCACATGCAAAGGCTTCAGCATGAATGAGGCTTGGGGCAGAGCCTTGTTTAAGCCACACGGGACTGCAGTCTGGCTCTTCTGAACGCTGGTCCACTGTTTTCGTACCTAGAGGGTTTTGAAGAGTAAACCAAGCTTAAATCATATTCCAACTCCAGTGGACAGGGTTGGGGATTGGGGAGCAGGCTATTCTAATTTGGAAGTTTGGGGAGTGGAAGCCCAGACAGTCTTGGTCCACCCTGTTGTTCTGGTCTTGGAGTTGGGGTCACAGCCTTACCATGCAGGTCAGGAGGATATTCTGAGCCTGCAGGGTTATGGATCTCAGTGCCTGGGTAGGGAAGCAAATGAGGCCATGATAGCTGTGTCCCTAGTGTGAGCCGTCACTTCAAGCAAGACTCAAGATTACAGCTGGCGGTGTCTATCCTGCAAGTTTCAGCTCTAGCAGGAACCACTGCCTGGATGAGCTTGGAGCAAACCGGCCAAGTTTCCCAGGAGATCTCTGCAGTGAGTGGGCCAATGCACTAGAAGAACATAAACAGGAATGAACATGAGGTAAATGAAAAAGGCTTAAAAATATATCTTCTAATTAATAGCTTGACTGAATATAAGAATATATCAAACAAATATGCCTTGCAGTTTGAAGATAAAATATGATTGATGAGTTAAAGTTTGAAGATCATCTTCGTTAAGCAGCATTTAAAATCTATAAACATATTTAAAATGAAATTATTTTCATTTAAAGGAAACAAATGTCTTGACTTTCCATTAGTAGATGGCATATGTTGATTTTTCCATTCAAGGTGTTAGATTGCTATTTACCTATTTGCATGATCTTCTCCTGTCCTCTTGTGGCCAAAGGTGGACATTTGAGAGCCAGTTACCTGAAGTAGACCTTCATGGCACAAAACAGAGCAGGTGGGAATGAAAGCTAGTGCTCCCTCCATTAGGACAATACCCAATCTAGACAGTGCCATGCCTAGAGACCTTATGATTTGATGGATTTAAAATTACTCTTTGTCTGGGGAGACAGAAGGCCTTTGAGATGACCTTTATACTCTAGGAAAAGAAATTTAAGGAGAGAGCACCCCCTGCTGGAAAATGTAATCATCACTATAATTTAATGTCTGAGCCAAAGGAACAACTAAAATGAGACATTATGCAAATAAGGCATATTAATATGAGACTTATGCAAAATTATGGTTTCTTTCATCAGGTCCTCTGACAGCTTCACCTCAGCCTCCTTTAATAATTGACCTGGTAAGTCATTCATCTTCAGGCAGTTGCCAACTTTCTTATTTCTAACGTAAGTACCATTAGAATGCCTTTTGATACCAATCTCCCACTTTGTTTCTTCTTCCATTCTTGGAGGTAGTGTCAAAATGCCATCATTAGTTATCCTTCATCAATAGATTATCACTCTTCCTCAAAATTTATTTTTTAGAGAATTCTACTACATAAAAAAAAAAAAACCCCTTTCCACAACTACCATGGAAATCTGTAGTCTACATCTGGAACAACAAAGATTTCCTTATTCAATGAGAGGAAAAATCAAAATACAAATACACTCCTGTCAGTTCTTGAAATCCCCCAATGCCATCTTATGTCTTAGTAGTGAAAATCCTATTGAAAATCTCATCACTGTTGGGTCATGGCTATGGCCAGCTTCATCCTTAGGTTCCCCTCCTCTTTGATTGATCCCCTTCTCCAGAGCCAGTGTTTGGTCCTTGAGTTGCCTTAGGACCTCAATGAAGGCACCTACCCCCTCCTGTTCTTCATGCTTCTATCTCTTATTTTTTCCTTCAATATCGACTTCCAACAGATTTAAAAACAGCCATTGTGGTCCCAGTCTAACCTTCTCATATTATGTAAAATAAACAATATCTGAAAAGAATCAAATTGTTCAAAATGTCTGTAGAGGCCAAAGTTGCCAATCAAGAGTATTTAATCACATGAGAAAATCCTAAGGACATTAATTACAAACAGTTTGAATTGAAAGGCAACTTTGAAACAGGAAGTTTTGCTCCTCAAAAAATAAAAGCTTTTTCTATACTCCTTTGGAAATCACTAAATCATAGACTCACTATCAAAGCAAGAGCTGAGATTTACCTTACCATTTACCCAGTTAAGAAGATATCACTATGTTTGCAAGGATGGATAACAGCTCTGTCATGATTCTCTTGTGGAATACATTATGTGGGAGGTGGGCATAGATCCAACTCAGATTGAAGTGATCCTGTGTGCTATTGGTCCCCTTGGTCTGATTATTTACCAGCTTACAGTCATTTTTTGGCATTTAGTGCATTTTCATTATAAAAATCAACTTTTACTTAGAATGGTGCCCTGCTACCCAGAGCTACAGCAAACAGTCTGGGGTATTTTATTTCCAACCACACTGCAAGGGATCCTGGCAAGAAATGCCAGCTGCCAACCTGTGTTCTGATGAGCTTCCTGTCCTCTATGATTGCCATGCTGATGTTGACAATGTAGGCTGGCAGCTGAGGTAAAAAGGGAAGGCTGCTCAGATCTCTACCAATACAGCAACACTCTCTGTTTATGAAAATAAGACTGAGAAATCAGCTGCCTAACATGAGCCTGGCTCTAAAATAACAATGTGTGTTTTTAAAGCATGTTGCCACCAGGCCGAGCTTGGAGATTTAATTAGGCTAATCTGGATGACAGTGAGACATAAATGTATGAACTAGCCATAAGCACTTGCATTTTTGAACTCTCATTTATTTCTATTATGTCATTTCCTCCTGTCACCACCATGAAGGAGTTCCAAGGGTCTGTCTCCTCCAGATGGTGACATTTCCAAACCAGGGCCATCAGATCATCACCCTGACTCAGAGAATAGCTCATTTTTAAGACTAAATGATCAGGGAATTAACTCTTTCCAAGAAAGTAAAAAAATGCACATTTCATTGTGCCCAGTGCTATTTTTCAATCTTTCTGGTTTGCTTGCTACATAAGACAAAGCCGTACTGGAATTGAAGTTTCCTCAGTCAAAGGAAAACTAAATGTGCTACTTAGTTACTTTTCAATGACCTTTCTTCCATAAGAAGATTTTCTCTAAAACCAGGATTTTCTTTTACAATAAATCCTAATTACCAGAAGGAAAAATCTCCCTCCCCTGACACACTCAATTCACACTGTATACTGCAAGGCTACAAGTTGCTAAAATTAAAAGTAAACAAAAAAAAACCTTATGATATGTGTCAAAAAGAAACACAAATGACCACCAAATACATGAAAAAGCTTAGTTCTTTCTGTTATCAAAGTAATGCAAATATGAGTGAGACTTTTTTTTCTGCTGTGAAACGGGCAGAGAGGTTTCTTTTGGCTGCAAGCACTCAGCCTGGCATGGGTGCGACGGGGCAGTTATTCTCAGGCATCACTCCTGGAAGCACTGAGTGGTAGAACCTTTCCAGAAGCAATTTGTCTCATATAATAAGGGCTTCAAAGGGCAAAAATGTAGCTTGGCTCAGGAATTGCACTGCTGCTGACCTGCTGATCTTCCTCGCCACGCCACAAAGCGAAGATGTGTTCTTACTGTAGAGCTGCACAGCTTCAATGTTTGAGTCTTTTTCCTTACTAAGACCTTTCACCTTTGGCCCTGCCAGTGTAGCTCAGTGTCAACCTAGGGACCCGGAGGTCATGATTCGATTCCCCCGGGTCAGGGCACATGCGGGGTAGATCCCCAGTATGGGCATGCAGGGGGGGGCAACCAATCAATGATTGTCTCTCATCATTGATGTTTCCATCTCTCTCTCTCTCCCTCTCCCTTCCTCTCTGAAATCTCTGAAAAATATTGTTTAAAAAAGAAAAGAACTTTCACCTTTCCACTTATAGAAAGACTTTAATGGCTTCTCTTTGGCATATGCAAATTGCCAGCATCGCTACTCTTGTGCTTTGGGGCCATTATCAAGCAAAATGAGGGTCACTTGATCATAAGCACTGTGAAACAGCGACAGCCGATCTGGTTACGGGGACAGCTACTAAGTGACTGATGGGTGGGTGGCACGTACAGTATGGAGGTGCTAGACAAGGGGATTAGTCCCACCCTGGGCAGGACAGAGCAGGACCTGGCCAGATCCCATCATGCTACTCAGAATGGTGCACAATTTAAAATTTACAAATAGTTTATTTCTGGGATTTTCCATTTAATATTTTCAGACTGTGATTGAGTATGGGTAACTGACATCTTGGAAAGCAAAATCGTGGATATGGAGGAACTACTGTACTCATCTCCTGGGTATTCCCATGTGTATGTGAAATACACATGTTAATAAATCAATTGGTTTGGTTTGGTTTTGTTTTGTTTTGTTTTGTTTTGTTTTGTTTTGCTAATCCCTCCTTTGTCAGTCTAACTTTGCAGGACCTTAGTTAAAGAATCCAGGAGGGTAGAAGGAAAAAGTATTTCTGTTCCTCCTCTACACTGGAATGTTACTGCACCACTGAAAGCCGAATGACTTAGAATCCAAAACCACTTTTGTTGCCTCACAGCTAGAAAGAGGCTGGTGGAACCTTGAGTAATTACTGGTCTGTAATGATAAATGGTGCCTCATATAAAAAAAGTATCATTTCATTGTAACTAATCACATTCTCAGCAATCCTTATTTTTTACTTAAATGAGAAAAAAAAAAGCATTTTGATGTTACATTGAAGTTCTCATCACCTGAGAGGCATTTTTAAAATCTCATTCTGTTTGTTTGGCTTCATGCAATGAACAATTTATAATTATAAGTAAGCCGAAAGATATATATTTCAACTGACAAAAACAAAAATGTAGGGAAAAAGAATAAACTGTTGGAGCAAAATAGCCTTCCTTTTCTTGCTTCTGGTTCAGCCACTTCAGGGTGAAACCTACAAGGATATCAGTTACCCTGGAAACTTAACAAAAGGATCACTCCTGCCCCCAGGGGGGAAGTAATTTTCTTGGTTTAAAATTCCATTGGATTGGGGGGGTGGGGAGCGAATTAACAGATATATCATTTTGCTTAAATATGTTCAGGAAAATCTAAAATTGTAACATGAAATTATAGTACATGAAGAATACATTTTATTCAAAAGAAACTTCATATGAATATTTTCATCAAGAAAGTTATACCTATGTCCTTCCCCTACCTACAGTTTTTATTTTCATTTGAATTTTCAAATATTCCGCTTCTTGAAAGAGGAGCATATTTAGAGTTAAGATTGCATGGGCGGGGGGAGGGGGGAGGGGGGAAGGGGGAGGGAAAGATAGAATAACAGTACCAAAAAGAACAGCCATAAAAAAGAAAACCCTTAAACTCACCCCACTACTTGGATGTGTCCAGAAAATCTGTATTCCAGAAGTTTGGGGCACAGCATAAGCCAATGAGATCTCCCCTCAATTTTTGCTGGAGCTATTGAATAAGAGGTTTTTCTGCCCTCAAGTGTTGTTAGTAGGACCTTTGAATTGTAACTGCACAGACAGATCAAGTCTTGGGAGCTATGCAGAATCCAATAAAGTTATCAAAACAAGTTGGTGTTCAGGGGACTATATCTAACACTTGTGATGCTATATCTAGGAAAGAGAGATCAGGATCTAATTAGCCAATTTCTAATAGGACTAGAATGGAATTAGGCTAGTTTCAGCACTTCTGGAATATATAAGTCCTGTAGGCCAGCAAAACAAAACAAACAAACAAACAAAGCGAGAGAGAGAGAGAGAGAGAGAGAGAGAGAGAGAGAGAGAGAGAGAGAATATACAATTTTTTTTAAATATAAAGGATATTAATAGAAAATTTCCATAAAACCTAAACCAAATGAAGCCTCACCTCTTAATTATCAGGGCAAACTAGAACAAAACAAAACCAGACACTAACTTACATCCTCGGGTTGTCGATAATTAGAAACTTACAGAACTCTAAGCTCTGGTGAGGATGAAATATTTAAAATATCTAGACATATAGACACAAAATATTTCATAATCAAGATGTCTTCATTGATTATGGCTACATATTTTAAATATTTCAGAGAAGCAGAAGAGAAGAGAGAAGAAGGAGGAAGAGTAGAGTAGAGGGAGGCGGGAGGGGGGAAAATAGAGGACAGAAGGAAGGAACAGTCTTGGGAACCTTTGTGAACTGAACATGTCCTTCCAGTTCATTGTCAGTGTGGGATTGGAAGGTGCTAGTGATACCAGCACTTCCATGGAGGTGGAGAGTAGGACGTAGGGTTTTTAGTGCTCAACTGGAAGCATTTGGCTTCATGGCTGCCTGGGCTTGAAGCCCTGCTGTGCAACTTAATAGCTGTGTAATCTTGGGCAAGTCATTTCATTTATATAGGCTTCAGTCTATTGATCAATAATAAAAACAATAACACCTACCTTTGTTGGAAAAACTGTCTTTGCACTTACATTTTTCCTTTATTCTCACACTACTATACATTCACACTTCTGACACTTTTGGTCACCAGGTGGGTGGGGAATTTTCCGATGCCAAGCAAATCTGTGGCACCAGCTGAGTGTCCAACAATTTAACTCAATTCTAACACTGTCTACATGAAGACAGTGTCAGATCCCACAAGATTGCTTCCCACGTCAGATGCCAATCAAAAATAGTAGGCTCTCTGGTCACACAAAATTCCTGTTAAACTTGGCTACAAATGGGAGATTCCAATGACTTTCTCCCCTTTGGATTTGATTGTTTGTTAGAGTGGCTCACAGAACTTAGGAGAACACCTATATTTACCAGTTTATAAAAGGATATGATAGAGGATCAGATGAATAGCGGGGTGAAGAGCTACACAGTATGAGGTCTGGAGGGTCCCAAGCCCAGAAACTTCTGTCCCTAGGGAGTTGGGTGCACCACCTTCCCAGCACATGGATATGTTTTCCAACCTGGAAGCTCTCCAAACTATTGGGATTTTTATGGAGGTCTTTTCATGTTGACATGATCAATTATTACAATAGCTTCACTTTCAGCTCCTCTCTTCTCTCTGGAGAAGTAGAAAATTCTAAGTATCTAACCATGGCTTGGTCTTGCTGGTGACTAGCCCCCATTCGAGAATCCTCCAGGAGTCCATCCAGAGTCACTCCATCAGAACAAAATATTCTCCTAGTGCTCTGATCACTTAGGAATTTACCAGAGTTTTAGGAGCTCTGTGTCAGGAATCAGGGGCAGAGATCTATCTGTATCTGTATCTGTATCTGTATCTGTATCTGTATCTGTATATGTATATGTTTATGTATATGTGTATACATATATATAACTTATTATTTCAAACTACTTCATACGGTTTTTGTAATATTAAATGACAATATATAGGGCTTAGAACAGTATTTAGGGCTTGGCATGATGTAAGCCTTATGTAAGTGTTATCTACTATTTTAATTATGTGAAAGAATAGTGGTCATAGTAGAAGTTTCAGGAATGTTCTCTTGGCACTGAATTCAGATCTCCTAAGATATATATCCTGATATTAAGCCCTCCCTACAGAGAGAGATATAAATTAAGAGCAGCAATAAATGTTTTCTCTGTAAGGAGCCTGTTTCTTCTATTATTTTATTTTTATCATGGAGCATTAAATGATTTGTATCGCCTTGGTCCCATCTCAACACAGATGTGGACACCCATAGGAGCTGGAGATAAGGATCTAAGAACTGACTGCAGGGAAGTTTCTTATCCCAGTCTTTTAATTGCCCCTTCACCATGAAGTTAGAGGTTACATAGCAGTTTGAAGTCAGATTTCAGTCTGAAATTTCTGACTGTGTCAATCACCCAATCAGCAATTCTCCCTTCAGTAAACCATATAGCTTAAAAAAATAATATTAGAAAAGTAGTGATAATTCCTCTCTTTACTCTATATGGTACTTAATGCTCAGAAGTATCTGAATAAGTCTATCATTTGATTTTTGCATATTAAAAATAGAATGACTTAATCTGCTCCCTTACCCCTTCCATGCTTGGTGAGCAGTATTCCTTGTCCAATAAAAGAAAATGGTTATGGGTGTGATAAGGGACATTTTAGGGTTGCTAAGAATGATTCTAGTTCTTGATTATGGCAATAGAAACACAGCTGTAATTATCTGTCAAAACATGTTGAACTATATATTTTATTATTTTTTTACATTTTATTTATTTTACTCAATATGAACATATAGATTTCATGTGTGGATTACTAATTTACAAAATCTGTATTTAGGGCCAAGTGCCCACCACTCAAAGTCAGATCTCTATATGAGGTGACAGGAGATATGAACTATATATTTTTAAATGGTTAATTTTACCATGTTTAAAATATTACACAATAAAGCTAATTTAAAAAAAAACATCATGGAAGAGAAGTCTTCAGAATGTGGGCATTTGGTTGGATATAAATTATAACTCAATAAAGTTAATATAAAAATAATGTATCAAGAAAACATGCCGAGTTCTAGAGTCTAGAGTAGGGGTGTCGAACTCAATCAGAGAAGGGGCCAAAATCTAAAATTCAGCCTAAATCGCGGGCCGAATGGTTTACTGAACAGTCATAAACTGTCATTGTGATGGAAACGCAGCGGAGTGCAGTGATGACAGCGCTGCGCGGGCCACATTGCAAGGCCTGGCAGGGCGGATTTGGCCCGCGGGCCTTGTGTTTGACACATGTGGTCTAGAGCATTAAGGAGAGAAAGTGGTCAAATATGGCAAAAGAAAAAGAGCAGGAAAAAATACTTTAAAGCCAGCCACCACTTGGACAAAAATAGTGACAGCCGCCTAGTAAAGGTCTCCAAGAGGCAGGCATGGTTACTCAATTAGGGGCAATGTTGGCCATGGATGAGAAAAATTTAGCTCACTTTGCATGGGGCTCCAATCCTGTAAGATATACTGTATAATCTCTCTAGTGTGTGACAAATCTCTGGCCTTGATACTTTCCTCAATAAATCAAGTTTATATGGCTTTTAGGATTCATGCGATATTATTCCCATGATGCATACGTTGGCATGTGTCTCACTGTCACTTGGTGAGGAGCATTGACCTGAGATGAGCCCTGCCAAGGAACAGCTGTGCTTTGGCACAAGCCTCTCTTGGTTTCCCTGCTCAGGAGAGAGAAGGAAGCTGCTAATAGAATTCGGGTGATTTCCCACAAGAAAATTTAAAAAGTTTCCTCAACAATGAATTTTAAAGAGAGATTTATTTTAATAATTTGGCTGTTTGCCCCAAAGATATCAAATTAGAGGCAGCCTGCTGAGAGGTGCTGGGCGAACAGGTATATCGTGAACTCAATTTTCTCTAAATGTCTGACTCACTCTCAAGATTTGTTGATTTATTGTTGGGTGCTTTAAAGGAAGTAAAGTCCTTGGGTTCTTAATCTAAAGGGCTGCAGATTCTAATAAAGGACTAAGTCAGGAAAATAAAAATAGCTAAGGAGAGAGGATAATGTGCATTTTGGCAGGTGTTACACAATGACCTTTCCCAAGCTCGTAATGGTGTTGCTCTCTGTCAATATTAATGAACTCTATTCAAAAGGAATTTGCAAAGGTTAAATACCACAAAAATGAATTCAGAGTGCTTATCATAATGGGAATAGATCATTATAAATATAACATCTTTTTCTCATTATGTTTTTCAATGTAGTCAAATGAATGGAATGAATTCTGACTGGAAGTCCAAGGGAGACTCAGGGATGCTTAGTTTGATGATGTCCTTTCATGCCTGCTTTTGACTTGTCACCAGGACTGTAGCTCCTAGAACAAGGTCTGCAAATGGGAGGGACCTGGTATAATTAACATCTGAGTGGCTTAGAGCTCTACAGTAGGCATGACCTGGAGATTTTTCTGATGAATGTTGTCTAGAAGTGGCTTTTTATTTCCTGACTAGGGCCATGGTGCACGGATTTGTGCACATTGAAAATAAATTAATTAAAAGATTGCTGGAGGGACAGGACAGGGCAAGAAGGACTGGACATGCCCTAGAGCCAACCTCCTGCAGTCCCACCTCTGCCAGATACACCTATGGCACACCACAGCTCGATGGGCATCTGCAGGGTGAGTGGGGGTCCCTCCAGCAGGTTGGGTACCTCAGTCTGGCCTGCGGAATTGGGCCAACACCAGCTCTCCGACATCCCCCAAGAGGTTCCCAGATGTGAGAGGGTGGTTCTTGGGTGATGCACCCCCAATCAGGATCCCTTCTCTTTAGTTCTGAGGTGCATCACCTGAGAACCACCCTGTCAAGTCACTGTAGCTCAGCAGCTCCTTGTTGAGCGTCTGCTCCTGGTGGTTAGTTTGTGTCATAGCCACTAGTTGGAATGTCTGCTCCCTGGTGATCATTGCGCTCATAGCTTCCAGTCAGACAGTTGAACAGGCACTTAGCCTTTTATATATGTATAGATGAGCTACCTAAACTACAAAGCATTCATCCCCAACTGGCTGGTTAAACCCAACCCATAATTCCTCAGACTGTACTGTGGCTACTGAGTATTTAAAACATGGCTAGCACACATAGAAATCTGCACGTTTTGGAGGATGTAATAGGAAAAACATTGATATGTTGAAATAATCCTATTTTGGATATAGTGGGTTAAATTACATTTATTACTAAATTTAACTTCACCTGTTTCTTTTTTTTTTTTTATATATTTTATTGATTTTTTTTTTTTTTTTTTTTTTTTTTTTTTTTTTTTTTTTTTTACAGAGAGGAAGGGCGAGGAACAGAGAATTAGAAATATCGATGAGAGAGGAACACCAATCTGCTGCCTCCTGCAACCTCCCACTGGGGATGTGCCCGCAACCAAGGTACATGCTCTTGATTAGAATCGAACCTGGGACCTTTTAGACCACAGGCTGACGCTCTATCCACTGAGCCAAACCAGTCAGGGCTTTCTTTTTATTTTCTAATGTCATGTGGAACTGCATTTGATCCAGTGATCCCACTTGTAGTAATATATCCTAAGAAACACAAAATACCAATAAGAAGGACTATAATGCACCCTTATGTTCATAGCAGCACAATTTACAATAGCTAAGATCTGGCAATAGGCCAACTGTCCATCAGTAGATGAGTGGATAAAAAAGCTGTGTATTTACACTATGGAATATTATACAGCAGTAAAGAAAGAATGATCTCTTATCCTTCGAGTTAGCATGGAGGGACCTGGAGATATGTTAAATGAACTAAGCCAGTCAGGGAAAGACAAGTGTCCCATAATCTCACTCATATTTAGAATCTAATGAACAAAATAAACTGATGAACAGAATAGATTCAGAGACACAGGATCATGGAATAGACTGTTGAATCTTAGAGGAAAGATGGGGTTGGAGGAGTGGGTGAGAAGAGATTAACTGAAGAACTTGTATACATTTCTGCATAATACATGGACATAGACAATAGTGTGGTAAAGGCCTGGGGCAGAGGCTGGGGGAGCCTAGAAAGGGTCAGTGGGTGAAACAAAGGGACATCTATAATACTTCCAACAATAAAGATGTTTTAAAAACCAAAAACTACTAATAAGAGAATTGGGCAAATTCTCTGAGTACCAAAATCAGCTTAAAAGATCAATTTTTACACCACTTAGAAATGATATTTTAGAGGATATCATCTACACTAGTATAAAAAGTAAGTTGTACAAGGAACACAGACAGAATCTTGTGAATAATTCATGTTTTCTATTAAGTAAATTCAAAGTCATCCTTAGGATATCACTTCAATGAATTTATATGCTGATGTTGAAAGAGAGAGACTAGTGTCCTTGTTTACTGAGGTGAGATTTTGCCATATGGCTGCTTTTGTCCTAATTATGCTAACTGTGGATAAATTTACATTAATGAATAATGCCAAGGATAGAAAAACAAACTGTAGACAGTGCATGTACTTCTACATTCTAGGGGTGCAAATATGGGGCTATGAAAATTTTTTGTGGGGTAACTAATGAAAAAATATCTAAATGAGAGATGAAGAACTGAGGTAAATAAGGAGTGCAATAAAATATTCATTAAAACATTCTTAAAACTGTAAATATAATATACTAAAGGCCTGGTGCATGAAATTTGTGCACGAGGGTAAGGGGTGTCCCTCAGCCCAGTCTGCACCGTCTCTAATCTGGAACTCCTCCAGGAATGGTGGAATCAGGCCTAAATGGGCAGTCAGACATCCCTCTAACAACCCAGGACTGCTATCTCCCAACTGCTCGCCTGCCTGTCTTCCTGATTGCCCCTAACCACTTCTGCCTGCCAGCCTGATCCCCCCCTAACCACTCTCCTGCCAGCCTGATTGATCCCTAACTGCTCCACTGCCAGCCTGTTTGCCCCTAACTGCTCTCCCCTGCATATCTGGTCCTCCCAACTGCTCTCCTCTACAGGCCTGGGTCCCCCGCAACTGCCCTTCCTTGCAGGCCCAGTCACCCCCAACTTCTCTCCTCTGCCACCCTGTCACTCCCCCTAACTGCCCTCCCCTGCTGGCCATCTTGTGGTGGCCATCTTATGTCCATATGGGGGCAGGATTTTTGACCACATGGGAACAGTCATCTTGTGTGTTGGAGTGATGGTCAATCTGCATATTACTCTTTTATTAAATAGGATAGAGGCCTGGTGCATAGGTGGGGGACAGCTGGTTTGCCCTGAAGGGTGTCCTGGATCAGGTAGGGTTTCCTTTAGGGCATGGGGCGGCATGGACAAGGGGCCTGTGGTGGTTTGCAGGCTGGCCACATATCCCGGTGACCCAAGTGGAGGCCCTGATATCTGAGATTTATTTATCTTCTATAATTGATTTATAGAATTTATCTTCTTCTGCTTGCTCCATGGCAGCAGCCATTTCTGTTGGGATTTATTTATTTTCTATAATTAAAACTTTGTAGCCTTAAGCAGAGGCCAAGGCAGGCCAGGCAGGTAGAAGGCTTGGCTTCCTCCATCTCTGGGGGCAACTCAAGTCTCCTGCTCTCTCCAGCTCTGTGGCTGCCATCATTTTTGTTGGGATATATTTATCTTCTATCATTGAAACTTTGTAGCATTGAGTGGAGGCCTGGGCCAACAAGGGCAGGCGGAAAGCATAGCTTCCTCCATTGCTGGGGAAACCCAAGCCTCCCTCCTGCTCTCTCTGTGGCCGCAACCATCTTGGTTGGGTTTATTTGCATATTCGCTCCTAATTGTCTGGTGGGTGGGGCTTGTGGATGTAGTGGCACACAGACACAAAGATACACAAATACAATCACTGCCTAAAATCTACAATATTGATAATCTCAACTTTAGTGCACAGAGGGATAGAACAATGCAATTTTTAGGAGAACCAAATGGTGTCCTCTCTATTAGGTCAAAAGGTGGTAGATGGAGCATTTTAAAAATTAACAGAGACTATTCAGGAGATATCCATACTTTTGTTCCCTTCCTAAATTATGGGATTATAGTTAAGGGAAGTTTTGTCTTAAGAAGCCAAACTTCATCTCACATGTGGAACATCTCTCCATTTGCAAACTGCAGATATTCATATAGCTAACCTATGTGTTATCGATAAATTGCTTTAACTTCAAATGCACTGAGGCCTTCTTGGGTGTCACTGAAAACCAAATTTGGCCCTTCACAGTTGATTCAAGCAGGTGGCTTACTCACTAGTTGTACACTCTTCCTCAGAGTTCCCATCCCATACTACCTTTCATTCTTTACGATTGCTGGATTGGGACTTGTTAAGTGAGGTCTAAAGAAATATGCTTATGTTCTGCACATGGGGGGATAACTCCGTGGTGTCTGTGGGCCTTTTTAAAGCTTTGTTTATTTAGCGTGATGCTATGCAAAGCAATTGAAACAGAGCTCTCCAGTGTGTTCTTTTGAATTTATGAGAGATTTTTCTCTTAGAAGGAAACTGCAGCAATTAATTTGACACCCCTTGATCTTGAACTAGGGGAACATTAATAGTGTCTAGCACTGTGCTGCTGGCATGTTCAGAACTCAGAAATATTCGTTGATGGGCTGGTGGGACAATACACTGGACAAGGACAGACACACACATCTCAAAGCAGCAGGAAGTGGGGCCTTGCTGCTGTGATGTATTATCTTTGCAACTGGAAAGGTCTAAATGGAAACCACTTAATATTAATTCTTAGCAAGCAGTCTAGAGAAATGAGGCAGCTTCACTTGGAGATTCTAGCTGTGCGTTATTATTTTTTACTTTTAGTTTTAAGGCACCAAAACAAATTCAACTCCCTATTTTTCCATTCAATTAAAATCAGAGTTAGTGTTTATCTGGAATTTTTCTTTTAAGCTTCAGCTGTTCAGGACTAAATTTAAAAGATAAACATGAACTCAGGATGATGCTCAGCTTGAAGGGAGAGAGCGAGATTAGACAGCAGTTTTTCAGCTAATGAGCTCACATCCAACTTTACTGAGAAAATTTAAGGAATCAAAAGAAAACTTCTACCAACTCCAACACACTATATCTACCCTCATACTCATATCCCTCTTGCTAATGATGAATCATTAAAATCAGAATATAAAAAATGTGGTTTTGGGGAGCACAAGAGACTTGGTTAGAAAGTTTGTAAGTGTATGTGCAGACCCCTAGGTGTTTACTGGAATCCTTATGTTTAATCCCTGGATGCTCTTGCCTAGAGGACAATGTAAACCATGTGTCCTCCCAAGATTACTCACCTACTGATTGTATCTGAAGATAAAAATTTCCACTGAAGGCCTAATGAGGCAGGCAATAGAGGCTGCTCTGGCTACTAAATCCAGGGGCCCCTTAGTCCTCTTTTGCACAAACTGTGTCTGAGTAATCTGTTCATTCATCGTTCAGGGGTTTTTTTTCCGGTCAGCCCTGGGACTGTAGTTTATATTTAATGCAATTACTGATGTAGTTGGGTTGAAAACTACTGTCTTATCTGCTTTCCATTTGTTCCATCTGTTCTTTGTTTTCTTTCTCCTCTTTTTCTGTCTGCTTTCAGATCTTTTGCTGGTATGTTAGCTATAACTCTCTGTATTATGTAATGGTTTCTTTAGGTTCGATAATATCCTCTTTAACTTATCCCAACTTACCTTCCCTCTACTTATATGTTAAACACCATGCCATTTTGCTAACACTTTTGGTTTAAATAAGAAATTGAAATTATAAAAGTCTTTTTTAGCTGAAACCAGTTTGGCTTAGCGGATGGAGCATCGGCCTGTGGACTGAAGGGTCCCATCGATTCCGGTCATGGGCATGTACCTTGGTTGCGGGCACATCCTCCATGGGGGGTGTGCAGGAGGCAGCTGATGGATGTTTCTCTCTCATCAATGTTTCTGGCTCTCTATCGCTCTCCCTTCCTCTCTTTAAAAATTAATTAAAAAAATATATTTTTTTAAAAAAGTCTTTTTTTACTCATAGTTTCATTTCCACTGCTGTTTGTTTCTTGTGTAGAACTTTATGTCTTACACTTTACACAAAACTAAATTCAAAATGGATAATAGACCCAAATGCAAAACTTAACATTACAAATCTTCAAGAAACGTAGGAGAAAATCTTTATGACCTAGAGTTAAGCAAAGATTTATTAGATATGACCAAACTGAATTTAAAAAGAAAATAAAAAAGTTTATCAAAATTAAGTACTACTGTTCTTTGAAAGATACTATTAATAAAATAAAAAAAGTCATACACAGTCTGGGAGAAAATATTTCATACCATAATATATAATATATAATATATGATATACGATATATAAATATATGTAATATACATTATATATAAGATATATAAATGTATTACATCAAATTTGAATGTAGAGTATATAAAGACTAATAAACTCTCATAAGAAAATTAGCCCAATAAAACAAATGGACATAAGATTTGAATAGACACTTACTAAGGAAGACATATGTATGGCAAATGAGAACATTAAAAGATGTTTAACAGCACCAGCATTAGGAATATGCAAATTAAAACCACATGAGATTCTACTACATACAAATTAAAAATATTATTTCTTATAAAACAGACTGACCATAACAAATGTTGGCAAAAATGTGGAGGAACTGAACACTCATTTACTGGTGTGAATGTAAAATGGTTCAACCATGTTGTAAAATGGTTTGACAATTTCATAAAATTAAACATATACCTGCCATGTGATCCCACTAGCCCACCTCTAGGTATTTTGCAAAAAAAGAGCATATATCTATGCAGAAACTTTTACATGAATGTTCATAGCTTTGTTTGCAATGGGAAAACACTGGAAGCAATACAAATACCCATCAACCAACAGACGGAGAAACAAATTGTGGTATATCCTTGCAAAAAAAATACTACTCACGAATTAAAAACAATAAATTGTTGATGCATGAAACAATGTGAATGAATCTTAAAATAATTGTGCTGAGTGAAAAGAAGACAGACAGGAAAGTTTATATACTAAGTGATTTATTTATATAAAATTCTAAGAAATGCAAACTTATATGTAATGACAGAAAGCAGATAAGTAATTGCATTTTATATAAATGGAATCATTTAGTGGTATGGGAAAAGGCAGGAAGGAGGACTTAGAGAGAAAAAAAACTTCATAGGTAACAGTATGTTTATTAACTTGATTGTAATGATGGTTTCCTATAACAAAACATGTCAAATTATACCTTTTACATTTATGCAGTTGATGGTATATCAATTACAACTCAATAAATTTGTTAAAATAAAATAGACAGCCCTAACCAGTTTGGCTCAGTGAATAGAGTGTCAGCCTGAGGACTTAAGGGTCCTAGGTTCGATTCCAGTCAAAGGCATGTACCTTGGTTGTGGGCACATCCCCAATAGGAGGTGTACAAAAGGCAGCTAATCGATGTTTCTTTCTCATCGATGTTTCTAACTCTCTGTAAAAAAAAAAAAAAAAATTGATAAAATATATTTTAAAAATAAAATAAAATAGACATAGCCCTCTGCTCTTTGGTAGCTTACATGAAAATGGGGGAAATAAAAGATAAGATCTGCTGATGCCTCTGTTTTTAAATGCTTTAACAGCATTATGGTTGAGTTTATGTGAATCTGCTGGAACTGTGGTTGGCAAACTGCGGCTCACAAGCCACATGCTGCTCTTTGGCCTCTTGAGTGTGACTTTTCCACAAAATACCATGGCCTGGGCGAGTCTATGTTGAAGAAGTGCCATTAAAATAAGTTTAAGTTCAAAAAATTTGGCTCTCAAAAGAAATTTCAATTGTTGTACTGTTGATATTTGGCTCTGTTGACTGAGTTTGCTGACCACTGTGCTGGAGCATGCACAAGGGTTGGAGCCTCCTCTCAGGCCTGTCCCACCACCCAGACTTCCTGGGGCCAGACGGTGTGTCCCTCTCCTTGCTGCCCTTGCTCCATGGAGGTCAGCGCACCTAACCAAAGGGTGGGGATTGGCATGCGCCCTGCTCCTGGGAGGTCTGCCTGAGAGTATCCCTGCACAGAGAGACTGTGACATTAAATAACAAATAAAAAACACCATAATGGGTTGAGAGAGAACATAGAGAACGAAGCCGTGTTCCTGATTTTTGAACCAGGAGCCCCACATTTCGCTTTACACTGCGTCAGGGACACTGTGTCTCCAGTTCTGTCCATTTCGTCAGGAAAGCATAGCTGAGTGAGTGGGGAAAGGAGCAGAGGAGGGAGGGTGTGGAGGCCGATGGAGTCCAAGTCCATTGCGAAAATGGTTCACAGCTTGCCTATCTCAACCCTGGCTGTGCATTATTTAAACAACGTATGAAAAAGCAATTACAATGTGCCACGTGCTGGGCTGGGTACTGGAGCTGCTTTACATAGGATGATGAGAAAAAAAAAGTCACATTTGGCCTGAACCCCAAGTGCCATCTGATCTGAAGCCAGCCGGGAAGATCTGGGGACTGGTGATCCAATCAGAAGGAACAAAGCCTCCAGGCGGGTGAAAAAGGCTTAACTAATAGTGGTTTTTACTGTGATATGTGAGCAAAAATAGTCTCACAAAATAATGACCATGACCCATAATATTTAACTGAAGAAATGTTCTTCTCTTTGACCTTAAAGTGGAAACTATTTAATCTACTAAATTAAAGGCTTGACCAACCTCTAAAGGGTATTATCATTTACTCTGTCCACTAGAGAGCATTGATAAGCTGTTGAACATTAGTTGTGACCTCTATTTACTACCATGAGTTGAGATTAAATGCCTCTTTGTTACTTCCATCTTTCCCTGAAATATCATTTAGAGTAAATATATTCATTCCAAAAATCTTGCTTAAGCACATCTCATATTCAAAGTCTCTGTAGGAGAAACATTGAGGAATAAAATCTCCAGATTTTTTGGAAGCTAGCAGTGGGCAAAAGGCACTTAACCTTGAGAATTTAATGAATACTACAAGAGATACAAAATCAGTGCCTGCTGGGATAGAATCCAGGAGGAGCCTAGCTGGGGGGCAATCCTTATTATCTAAGGGTTAGTGTAGGGAGGTTCTGTGAGTTGAGCCAAGAAGCTGTGTATGTCAAAGAATCAGAAAATATCAGTCTAAAAAATATTATGGATTCTAAAACCTTGGTATCTCGTGTATCATACGTTTTCCAAATTCTTCCTTAGCACTCTTTAAAATTAGATTCCAAGTATGCTCATTTATCTTACCAAACTTCTGCATGAATCAATTTGCTTTATCAGGTAGTGTTCATTTCTTCTCCAACTACATTAAAGCAAAGCTCATACCAATTTTTTTAAACAGTATAATCCCATTAACCTAGCCCAGTGGTCAGCAAACTCATTAGTCAACAGAGCCAAATATCAAAGGTACAATGATTGAAATTTCTTTTGAGAGCTAAATTTTTTTAAACGTACACTATATAGGTAGGTACATTGTTATTAACTTAATTAGGGTACTTCTAAGCTGGCCTTTGCTAAAAACTCAAGGGTCCAAAGAGCCGCATGTGGATCACGAGCCGCAGTTTGCTGACCACTGACCTAGCCCATCTAGTAAGACAGTCCCTTAGAAGCATGGTTTTAATAGAAATTTTCAGCAAATTTGATGAATTGTCAAACTCAACTACAGTTCAATCTAATACTGACTTGGTAAGATAGTTTTCTTCCTTGGGGGGAGTGGGGGAGACTTATGCTAAGGCCAATTCTTAGAAATTTACATTTAATTGTCCTGATACTCATTAAAACACATATATTTTGTTATTAATCACTAAGAGGTACAAATAAGTGAAAGCTATAGAAAAATACCTAAGTTATCATTTTACATATTGTTTTTAATTCATATCATTTGTCTTCTCAGGAGTATGATATAAGTAAGTGCCCAGGCTCTGAGTTTATTCCCTGAAACTTACAAGCAGAAAGTTATAAGAGCTGGAAATAAGAGCAAAAGAATGACTTATGGTTTTATAAATATTTAATTTTAATTAAGTAGGATATGTTCAGTTCTTTTATTTTACACATTAAAAAACAAACTGAAGCCCAGATAGTTTAATTGACTTGCAAAGACAACTGATGAAGCCAGAACTAGGACCTAGTTAATTAGGCCTTGGGTCTTATCCAACTTGACTTGACAATGATCTAGAGGTATAGCATATTGAATGCTGACTTACTTTGATTTGCAAGGAATTGGGTTACAGGAGTTTAGGCTTGAAATCATGGTGATAGCTTTGCAAATACCACATTAACATAATAAGCAGATTTTGATTTTGCAAGGGGATGAACTTGAATATCTCATCAAATACTAAAAATTGATTATTTAGATTAGTTTAAAGCTCACTTCCATAATTTCCAACAAGCAAGATTTAACAGCCAATGGATCCGTGCATTGCACTAAGAATCAAGGCAGACACATCATCAATCATTGATCACTGGACATTTCTAGGCAAAACAGCTCATTTTAATGAATACTAGGATTCCTGTAAGAACATGCCCTCGAGTGACTTGATTACTGAGAGCATTTGTAGGAAAACATTTAACTCCAATAATTAGCAAGATGGTTCATTGTGTATCTCTGGATATTGATGTCTGTTTTTACCTTCGATATAAACAGTGGGCAAATCTTCACTGATGCCTTTTATGGCTCCCAGCACCTTCCAAGGATCAATGGAATCATTAGGAAATGAAGTATTTTTCCCCATCACATTCAAGCCATGGTAGGACTCACTGGTGACCTAAACAGCCTGAGCTACTGATCTGCCACTGAACCAAGGCTAAAGAATCTGAACATTGCTCTCCAGGGACATCTTGGTGAGGCAGCAGCACGTCCCTGCTCTCCTGAGTCCCAAGATGCTGCCCAAGGACAACAACAAGAAGACAGATGCTGGAAAGTCAGCCAAGAAAGACAAAGACCCTGTGAACAAGTTGGGGAGGGGGGGGGGGCAAGGCCAAGAAGAAGAAGTTGTCCAAGGGCAAAGTTCAGAACAAGCTCAATAACCTGGTCTGGTTTCACAAAGCCACTTTTGACAAGCTCTGAAAGGAAGTTCCCAAATGCAAGATTATAACCCAGTCCTGTCTCCGAGAGGCTGAAGATGTGTGGCTTTTTGGCCAGAGAAACCTTTCAGGAGCTCCTTGGTAAAGGACTTAATAAACTAGTCTTAAAGCAAGAGCTCAAGTGATTTACACCAGAAACACCAAAAGTGGGGACGCCCCAGCTGCTGGAGAAGATGCATGAATAACAGATCTCACCAGCTGTACATTTTTAAAAATAAACCTTTATTGGGAAGGAGGAGGAGGAGGAGGAGGAGGAGGAGGAGGAGGAGGAGGAGGAAGAGAATCTGAAGAAGAAGGCAAAGAAGAAGAAGAATCTGAACATTGCTGGAGAAAAAATGCAAAATAAAGTTTGGAAATGATGAAGAGATTAAATTTTCGATCCTGCGAAGCAGATGAGAAGGTATAAAGAAAAAGATTATAGGGAATTGATTTTTTTTTTTTTGCTTTGTTTACTCCTGAGAACTTTGATTCATTGAAGTGACTAAAAGAAACTCTATAATTAAGAAAGAAATTATTTAAAAAGCCAATGATCTCAATATGGTTATTTCGCATGGAGAAATCTCTTCAATATGCTAAACTGTGAGTTCCTTATCAGGCACCTAAAAATAGTATGATACAATAAAATTGCTTTTCATTTGACTTGTGCATATATTTACACAAGTCTATACAAATAATATTTATTTTGACTCAGCCAACAGCATGCACTGAAATCCTGTTCCCTAGAATCTCAACTTCTATGTGCATATGAAATGTTGGATTTAGACTAAGCAGAGAAAATTAAACATTTCCTAATTAAAGAACTCATAGTCAAGCCTAGAAAAATTCCTAATAGTGAGCAGGTTAGCATTTGAGAAATGCAGTACTTTCTAAGTTAACTTGTAGGAGTAACCCTATAGGATAATGTCCAGACTCCTCAGCAAGGTCTGAGACCTTTTGAGATCCAATCCTACCCACTGGTCTAACCTTACTATCTGGCCCCGCACCCTGGTCCAATCTCATCTCCAGCCACTGTGACACCATCCCACCTACACTCATCCTCAAGCTATACTTCTGCAGTATTGTACATAGCAAAGGAGTTGTTTCCATAGCTCTAAGCCTTTTCCACTTCTATTCTTATCTAAAAAGAATAATACTCTTCTCCTTTGATTTGCAGATTTCTTATATTTCTACTTGAATCAAAAATTGCTTCTGAATTTTTCCCTGATCCTCCCCTATTGTCTTACTAATTCATTTTCAGAGTTTCCCCTATATCCCTGCAGGTGTTTCTATTAAAGCATTCATCCCCAGCCTCTATCCCAGTGCCTGGCTCAAAACAAAACCAAAGAATCAAAACTGTGAATAACAGTTTAGACATGTGATTCCTCTAAAATCTAGCAGCCATATCAAGAATCTATGCATCATCTATGAGAGTTTATAACTTTCAGCAATTAGGGAAAGATGCCATTAAAGCGACCCAGGATGCCAAGAATGGGCTTGAGGAATGATTACGATTGTAGATAAGAAGGAGGAAGTGGGCATCATTGAGAAGGTGGGTAAGGCATATTTTAAAAAGCTGAGGAAGAGCATATCCTAGTGTTACGCCCAGACTTTGTGATCCCCAAGGACCACCAGGAAGCCGAGTCTGATGCAATAAACGAAAAGCCTTTTCCATGCTAGCATGGGCTCTGTCCCACTCATGCCAGCAGCATGGTGCAAGAGAGAGCGAATTTCGCCCAGTCCAGGGGTTTTACTCTGGTCGGTGGTGATGTCACTGCCTCGGCTAACCCTGATTGGTTGGGTGAGGGCTAGGGTTCAATTACAGAATGGAGGATAACTCCGCCCTGCCCCACAGTGGAGTCAGGAGCCCATCCTCGCCCTGCCCTGCCCTCTCACTAGTACCTCGCAGAGTAACTGTGCCTGCTCCAGAGTGAGCAGGGTGAGGGCAGCACTGGGAGCCACTGTAAGGACAATAGCTGTTCTCCAAAGGAAAATGGCTATCTTTGCACAATCTTGAGCAGAGAAATGTGAGATCAGGTTTGTTCATTATGGATCACTAGCGCTGGGTTAGAATAAATGCAGGGGCCAGTATAGAAGCTGGAAGCAGGGTAGAAGGTTGTGCTAACAACTCAACTGAGAGCAGGTGACAGCCTTGCAGGCAGAGCAGAGAAAGGGTTGGAGTCTGGGAAACTGTGGATCCAAAAAATTAAAAACAATCTTAAACATAGATTTTTATTTTCCAATTAATTTTGGGATATGGTCTCAAGGAATTTTCTAGTTCTTACCTAGACAAGCAATTTGGAAACTTGGCTGTGAGGCAAGTATATTAGTAACACTATTGTGTCCTCCTTCTCCACAATTATCTTTGTATATTTGCAGTTGTACATTTGACAGGGATGTGCAGGTTAAAAAAGGAAAGGCTATTCCCATCTCACAGGGTATGGCATACGCTCACATTTTTCAACCCCACAGGTAAATACCAAATGTCATCAGGTAATACTTGACCCCCTCCTACACCTCAGCTTTCCGAAGAAGAATCAGCCAGTCCCTCCACCTATTGCTTGTCACTTAGATCCGGGCACGGAAGGCCATTTTCCTCAAACACTAGACACACAGTTGCTGCATATGTATCGATATCATGGAGGTGAACCAAGGGAGGCATTGGTCATAATTGTACATGGGTCAATAGTGACCTGAGATCCCTATACTGTCTGTAAATACAGAATTTCATTAGTCCATAACATACAAGCTCAGCAACAAGCCACTCATCCAGGTAAGAACATAGGACAAGTTCGCCAGGACTTGGAGGTCATGGAAGTTCAAATGCTGACTTGCCCCATTGTTCATGTGACTGTGTTCAAGCCACTGAAACTCCTTGGTGTCTCTCATCTGTATAGCAGGACTAATGTGGAGCTGTGAGGATTATAGAAGAGGACAAACAGAGAAGACTTACTATAGGGCTAAGGCCAGCTAAGCCCTTGGTTTATGGAGAAGGTGTTCATTAACTATATGGAACTTTTCAGGGAACTTAAATGTTCATTTCTGGGCAAATGTACTTTTATAAGAAGCCCATTAAATTGGCAAAAGATCAAAGTGTGTGTGCTCTTTGGCCTTCTGGAAGAACAATTCTATTAGCACTGGAAAGTAACCTCTGAATTCTAGCCAACATTTTAAATTTTCATACAGATCACTGGAGGCCAGCAATAAGTCCTGAACCGATAGTTATCTTTGCAGACAATTCCAGCCAGCTGAATGGGAGAGAATGTCCCTAGGATAAAGTTAATGTCCCTCTTCCTTTGCATTAGAAGGAAAGATTGATGGGAATAAAATTAGTGACACTTTGATAAAAGCAGCTCAGAACCCTTCCCTGTATCATGACAGGGAGAGGATGGCAAATATGGGTCTTCCATCTCCACAAAGACATCAAAATGCATTTTAGTTAGTGATTGAGAAACTCAGGCCAAGCATGCAAACTAAGTGGAGAATATTAATTATATGGCATTTGCCAAATCTGTCCTTAATGATTCTGGGGGAAGGGAGGAGATATCAAAACTACTTCCAAAAGGAAAAAAAAAAGATAATTGTGCTTTCATCAGTTACACAAAGGTATAGGGAGTATTTCATTGGGAATAAAAGTACACATAGATGGTTTCATACATTTCAAACCCTTAGAAATTATATTTTATGATAAACTTCTTGAGAAGGTTGAGTACATAGACCTTTTCTCTAAAGGACAATTCTTTTCCATTGTCTCTATACAATTACTCCTATAAACTTTCTTCTGAAACAAACCCAAAGAGTGAATTATTTTAAATCCAGAATAAGAGAGAGGCTTTTGCAGTTAAAAAGTATATAGATTAAGCTTATGGTTTCACATTCCATTGGGGCCACTTTCTAAAGTTTTCTAAATTAAAGAGAAGCAGCTGCATTTTGGCATTGAGTAATCATGAATTTACTTTTTGAAATACCTCTAAGTATTTTACTATAAAAGATAAGTAAAATGTGGAAATGTACAATTTTAAAATAACGTGGAAGAGGATGTGGCATCACCGAACTTGTGCCGATCCTGTAATAACATAATAACAATAAGTGGCTTCAGGACTAGAGATGTGTATTCATTCTATTTATTTCTAAGGAGAAGCCCACAACTCGTGTATGAAAAAGTAAACACTCCAGCCTATTGTCTCTAATCTACTCATAATTTCTGGCAGCTCGGAGGAAAAAATGCGCACTTATTTCTTTCTGTTCTCTCAGTTTCTCTCTCTCTCTCTCTCTCTCTCTCTCTCTCTCTCTCTCTCTCTCAATCAATCAATCAAATGTTGCTGACCTCAAAAGTTCTGTTATCTCGCCAAAACCGGTTTGGCTCAGTGGATAGAGCGTTGGCCTGCGGACTGAAAGGTCCCAGGTTCGATTCTGGTCAAGGGCATGTACCTTGGTTGCAGGCACATTCCCAGTTGGGGATGTGCAAGAGGCAGCTGGTCAATGATTCTCTCTCATCGATGTTTCTAGCTCTCTAGCCCTCTCTCTTCCTCTCTGTAAAAACTCAATAAAATATATTAAAAAAAAAAAAAAAGTTCTGTTGTCTCTATTATTCTGAACAATCTCCATAAAATTACCCACTAGATTTCCAGGAAAGGCTGAACCCATTTCTGAGTTCATTTAGAGATTCACAGGCTCTGAGGGAAAAAAAAGCATGAATACAATTTTAATTTCCATGCCACTGAAATTACAGATCCCAAATGTAGCACCAAAATGAACTAATGCTAAAAGAAGCATTAGACTTTAAAGAGTTTACACTGTTTCTAACAGGTTCGTAATGGACAAGTTATCAATTCTAACCAACATTTTAAATTTTCACAGAGAATGATTTGTAAATATTATTCCAGCTTTATTACCACCGTAGATTTTTAAAACTAATTTCACATAAATTATTATACTAAAGACTGTAAAAGTGTTTTTGTGTTATTGTGAATTAAACACCACCATAAGAATGAGAAATTGAAACAACAAATTTGGTAACTTCTACTCTTTCATTTCTGGTTTTGTTTATTTGTGACTTTTCTCTTTTCTTCTTAGTGAGACTAGCCAGAGGTTTGCCAATTGTATTAATCTTTTCAAAGAACCAGCTCTTTGTTGCATTAATATTTTGTATTTTTTTATTTAAAAAAAGAGCAAATTTGGCATTTTTGTGATCAATATGAATTAAATGACAGGTACATAAACTAGGACCACTTATCTAATCACATCTCTATGACTGAACTGACTGTATGTGTACACAGACAACTGATGACACCTGGCATCTCTATGACTGAACTGACTGTATTTGTACACAGACAACTGATGACACCTGGCCTTGAAAGGATAACGGCAGCGTCTTCCCTAAGTGCTCTGCATGCTGCCAGTCACCGGGGTTCTTTCCGGTACTTTGTCGTTACCTTCCTACTCTCATACAGAGCTCCCTCTGCAATGCTCTCAGATTGCTATAAATGCCCTTTTGCTCCCGCTTTTCAGACTTCCTCATCACTGATTAAATGAACCAATTCCTCTAAATTGCACAAAATGGGGCCTGACACAGAATGCAAATTTAATAAAGATTACCCCTTACGACTATTATCACTGCTACCATTGAGACCCATTTGCCACCACTTATGGTTTCATAGAAGTGTGATTTTTAAAATTTGGAGCATGCCACACGTAGGGTTCTAGTTTTTATGTGTTAGCATCCTTTTATATTTTACTTTGTTTTCATTAAAAGAAACATCAACGAAAATAAATTTTTATTATCATTTTAGACATTCAGTCCTAGCTCTGTATGAGAGTAGGAAGGTAACGACAAAGTACCGGAAAGAACCCCTTGTATAAAATGTAAGTGCATTTATGTGTATATACATTCATTTTATATTAGCAGTGCATAAAGAAATCAGATAAAAGAATGGACACCAGATTATTAACAATGATTATCTTTAAGGTTGGGAATGTCTTTACTTTTTGAGCAATGGAATCTCATAAAAACTTTTATGTTTCAGTAGTTTGTATATTTTGTAATCACAAAATCAATGAGAATTTTAAGAGACTTAATTCTCTTTCCAGTTATATTGGTCAATACAATCCAAATTCCCTTTAGACATCAACACTACTGTGTGTGTAAGTGTGTGTGTCTATAAATAGCACAGAGCCCAAACCCCATGTACGAACAATGCAGAAATAATTGGGAAGAATTAACAGTGTTGTACATCTTTTTTTTAAATATTTTTATTGATTTTTTTTACAGAGAGGAAGGAAGAGGAATAGAGAGTTAGAAACATCGATCAGCTTCCTCCTGCACACCCCTTACTAGGGATATGCCTGCAACCAAGGTATATGCCCTTGACCAGAATCAAACCTGGGACCTTTCAGTCCACAGACTGACGCTCTATCCACTGAGCCAAACCAGCTTTGGCAGTGTTGTCCATCTTGCCTGAAGCCTTTACCATCCTAATCCTGTTGTTTGTGGAGTTTTGCTCCCCATTTGCTTCTGTGAGACTCCCAGAGGCCTGACCTTAAGCACTTGGTCTCATCTTTTAGACCCGGATCCTGCCTCTTTCCCAATGGACTGTGTTTGGACGTGGACCATGGTGTTGGACCTTGGCTGTTTCTCCATGCACTTGGTTTCCTCCTTTAGCTTTGGCCTCATGATGGAAACACAAACCCGAAGTCAATTTTGCAGAAAAGAACTTTTCTGGAAATGTGGCTGAATATTCAGGGGAAAAGAGGGATCAAAACAGAATAATCTGCAGCATTCATACTTTTATTTAAATGTCAAGCCTGAAAAAGGCCTGGCATGAATTAGAAATGCTACTTCTTGACCAAAACCAGCCAAGTCATCATTCAGGTTATAGACATTAAATAATATAAAGATGGAAGAACAGATAGCCATTGCCTGGTATCCAGATAGTCTACAATGCCATCAAAAAGAATTAAAGCTAGCCCTAACTGGTTTGGCTCAATGGATAGAGCATTGGCCTGAGGACTGAAGGGTCGCAGGTTCGATTCCAGTCAAGGACATGTACCTTGGTTGTGGGCACATCCCCAGTGGGGAGTGTGCAAGAGGCGCTGAATTGATGTTTTTCTCTCATCGATGCTTCTAACTCTCCTTTCCTCTCCTTTCCTCTCTGTAAAAAATCAATAAAATATATTTTTTTAAAGAAAGCAAAAGGAAAAAAGTAGAATAATAAAGGTAATGTGAGGACATCTTCCTTAATCTCCCTAAAAAGAGACAATTAGATGGAGTGGGACCCACCTCAGCAGATTAAACATAGTGATGGGGGATGAGCCATGGAAAGGCTACCCCAAAGTGGCATGGGGGGGGGGGGGGAGCATGGTACAAAAAAAATGGTCAAATATGCTCCACTGTGGGAAATTTGTACCTAAAAGCCATAACCCAGACAGAAAGAAAGTTTGTTGACAACCTAGGCTCCCTCCTGAAATCTTTCTTCACAGTAGATAAGCATTGAGGAAGGGGCAAGAGAAAAGTTCTATCACTCATACCTTGAAAAATTCAAAGGTCAGGACAGGAATTACCAGCAACTATTTGTGGTGAGGAGACCTTTGTAGTTAACTTTTCTAAACCTTTTCTAGGTCACAAACCTTGAATTCAATGATACTGCTTCACGACTACACACAAACATTCAAATTTGCATTCAGTTTCAGAGACTTCACAGACCTCCTGTTAACTACAGGAGGTAAGAACCTTTGAAATAGAAGCTAAATCCCTTTGTAGAAAGTTAAAGCCAGGTGAGAAAATAACCTTTCACATTTATGATATAGAAACACGGATTGTTGATACAGAATTTTAAATCACTTAGGAAGACACAGGAAAAAGATGGCCTTTACTAGTGCCTTATTAGATAGAGGGTGAATGGTCCTTAGAAACAACCCATTATCTCACAACTCTAACTTGTAAAGTTTCTAACCAATAAAAATAATCATGGTAGTCATTGTAAGAGTCATTGATTGTGTACATACCATATGCTAGGTCTCAGACCCAAAAACTATTACTTAACCGTTACTGAGAATTGTAGTGTTCATGTAAAGTAAGTTAATACATTGAGCTTAGGAGAAAGCATGGTATATATCAAGTACTCCAGTTAGCTATTACAATCAGGAAGTACTAATGTGCTGGTGGGTTTATATAAAAACTCCCACCAGGATACCTGACACCACCCTTCTCTGAAAAGCCATCAATTTATTCAAAGCATGAGAACCAAATACAGTAGCTACTCCCCCCCCCCCTTACAGTTTTACTTTCTGAGGTTTCAGTTATCCACAGTCAATTTCAGTCTGAATATGTTAAATGGAAAATTCCAGAAATCAACATTTCATAAGTTTTACTTTTTAATAAATCCTATTGTTCAGATTATTACAATTGTTCTTCTTTTCCCCCTATAGTTCCCCTCCACCTGCTTCCCACCCTACCCTCTGCCCTTACCCCCCTCCCACTGTCCTCATATATAGGTGTACGATTTTTGTCCAGTCTCTTCCCACACACCCCCACACCCCTTTCCTCCCCAAGAATTGTCAGTCCACACCCTTTCTATGACCCTGATTCTATTATATTCACCAGTTTATTCTGTTCATCAGATTTTTTATTCACTTGATTTTTAGATTCATTTATTGATAGATATGTATTTGTTGTTCATAATTTTTATATTTTCCTTTTTCTTTTTCTTCTTCTTCCTCTTCTTAAAGAATAACTTTCAGCATTTCATACTAGTTTGGCGGTGATGAACTCCTTTAGCTTTTTCTTATCTGTGAAGCTCTTTATCTGACTTTCAATTCTGAATGATAACTTTGCTGGGTAGAGTAATCTTAGTTGTAGGCTCTTGCTATTCATCACTTGGAATATTTCTTGCCTCTCCTGTCTGGCCTGCATAGTTTCTGTTGAGAAATCAGCTGACAATCGTATGGGTGCTCCCTTGTAGGTAACTATTTTTCCTTTGCTGCTTTTAATATTCTTTGTCTTTTGCTCTTGGCATTTTAATTATGATGTGTCGTGGTGTGGTCTTCTTTGGATTCCTTTTGTTTGGGGTTCTCTGTGCTTCCTGGACTTGTAAGTCTATTTCTTTCATCGGGTAGGGAAAGTTTTCTGTCATCATTTCTTCAAATAGGTTTTTAGTATCTTGCTCTTTCTCTTCTTTGACCCCTGAGTACAATGACTCTTGGATCTCCAAGGAGGTACTAATTTAGCCTTTGCCTGGAGCCACACAGCAGGAGCTATGAAGAGATCTGCAGATTCCTCTTCTTTGTTTGGGTTTTGGAGGTGTCCAGATGAGGCCCAGGTGTGAAGCAGTGTAAGCTGTTGTGGGGCCTTGGGCCTTCTTTTGGATGTTCTGGGTCTCTCTGACTTAGCTGCAGTTTGTTAGGTAAGATTAGAATTCAAAGGACCAGGCCATTTGTACGCAAAAGCCTCTGTACTCAGCTTGGATGGGGCAGAGTCTCAGGGTGGAGCAAACAGCAATGGCTTCCCATTAGCTCTTCCCTAAGAGGCCCCTAGGTCTCAGTGTCTCGCAGTAATCACTGCAAGCACCTCTGAAAGAAAGCTGCCCTCAAGTTTCACCCACAGCCAGACAGTCCAATTTCTCCCTGTATGAGTTTGGGCCCACAGAGTCTTGCCCAGAACTGGAGTTCAGAGCAGTCAGGAGCTTTTGTCTCCCTCCCAATTGAGAAAGCCAGCTGTGTACTCAGTTGCCAGCCTCCTTACCTCTGCCTTCTGCAGCTCCTGTGAGTCTCAGTGTGCTTTTCTCTGTCCTTCTAGTTGTAGAATTTCCACTCAGCCAGACTTCCTGTGGTTCTGGGTGATGTCATTTTGTCCTTTAGTTGTAGTTTTGAAATTGCTGTGCGAGGCAGCAGTTCACGTGTTTACTTATGCCACCATCTTGATTTCTCTCCTCATACGTTTTAAATAACACAATATTTGGAGTAGTGTGATGAAATCTTGACCCATCCCACCTGGGCCTGAATCATCATTTTGTCCATTGTATCCACAAGGTATGTATTCCCAACCTGTTAGTCACTTTGTACCTGTAGATTATCAGATTAACTGTCCAGGTATCCCAGTGCTTATGGTTAATAACCTTTATTTTACCTAATAACGATCCCAAAGCTCAAGAATAGTAATGCTGGCAATTTGGATATGCCAAGGAGAACTGTAAAGGGCTTCCTTTAGGTAAGAAGGTGGGTACAATACAATGAGATATTTTGTGTCTGTAAAAGAGAGAAACTACATTCACACAACTTTCATTACTTTCATTTAATTGTTGTAATTACCTCATTTTATTTTATTATTAGTTATTGTTGATATCTTTTTTAAAAAATATATTTTATTGATTTTTATAGAGAGGAAGGAAGAGATATAGAGAGCTAGAAAAGTCGATGAGAGAGAAACATCGACCAGCTGCCTCTTGCACCCCCCCTACTGGGGATGTGCCTGCAACTCAGGTACATGCCCTTGACCAGAATCGAACCTGAGACCCTTCAGTCCACAGACCAACGCTCTACCACTGAGCCAAATCGGTTTTGGCTATTGTTGATATCTTACTACGCTTCATTTATAAATTAAACTTTATCATGGGAAAAAAACACCTATGGGGTCAGGTACTATCAATGTTTCAAGCATCCATTTTGGATCTTGGAAGGTATTCCATGTGGATACTGGGGGTAGGGGATCTCCTCTATGCTCCTTAAATATTGTGGGTAAGCCTGACCAGAAACCATGTTAAGAATAAACATCTAAAAACTGCTGAACCCTGGGATTGAACCAGGGACCTTTAGATCTTCAGGCTAACACTCTACCAACTGAGCTATTTCAGCTTGCTTAGGTAGCTTCTACATAATTGTAGTGGAATAATAGTTGTTTTACAATAACAAAAAAAAAAGTTCACTGTTCAGGTTTGGCTGGAGATAGGTACTTAACAAATATTATAGAAGTGTTTATAAGCTAGAAGTAATACATAATTTTACTTTTCTCAGATATGTTTTAACTGCACTGTAATCTGTTTTTCCCATTTAAAAATAAATCATGGACATTTTTCACATCAAGAGAAAGAAAAGGTGACTTTTGTTGGCATTTTGATTCTGATATATGACTAATTTCTAGAAAAAATGACAGCATGGTCCACCTAAATATTTAATGAAATATCAATTTTTCATGGAAGCTGTGTTCTATGGATCCACAGATATAGCCAGGATTAGAAACAAACTGAAGACTAAAGCTCCAAGGAGTTCACTCAGGGGAAATGACAGACACAGGATATAGGAACAAGAAAATTTGAACAAGAAAGATTAAGTAAACTGGAAAGTTTTGTGATAGCAGAATAGGGCCTCCAAACATGTCAATGCCCTATCTCCAGATACAGTATGTTAGACTGCCTGGCCAAGAGAATTAAGATTGCAGATTCTTTTAACCTATAAGTTTAAAGTCCTATAAACTCAAGGTCAAGCTGTCGCTAAATTACCGTATTGGTTTAGAATAAAGTTTATATGATTTAAGATAAAGACTGATTCTAACACCATTTTTCACTGTCAGACACATTTCTACCTTTTTTAGGTAGAATCTGTGTAGTGAAAGAATTGAGCAACTCATTTCCCTGGGCCTCAGTTTCTTCACCTGTAAAATGATGATAACATCTGTCATGCCCCCTGACCTGCCTCCCCAAATTTAGATCTGGAAGTTTCTCAGAATGTTAACTAAGCAGATTATTAAATTAAAATGAGATTGCGGGCAGTGCCTTCGGCACCCCGGATCTGTCTCTCGCTTCAACAGAGTTTGAATGGAACAGCCCCTTCTTTCAGCCTCTGGCCAGTCTCCTTCATCTTTTCCAGTCACCACCTTCAGAATCACCTCTGGGCCCTTCCGTTTTTTTGTTTTGTTTTGTTTTGTTTTGTTTTTGTTTTCCACTTTAACTCCTTATTGCCGAAAACCATGAGTCCCAAATTTGTCAGAATTATTTCCCAGAGTTGGAGGCTGCGGTCAACCGCCTGACCAGCCTGCCTCTGGGGGCCTCCCACACCTACCTCTCCTGGGCTTCTATTTTCACCGCGAGGATGGGCTCTTGAGGGTTCTGGCGGCTTCAGCTTCAAGGGCTGAGAATGTCTCTTAAAAAGGTGAGGGGCGGAAACTCAGGATGCCAGGGAAGCTGCCCTGGTCTTGGAGAGGAGCCTGACCCGGGCCCTTTTGGAGCTGCAGGTCCTGGGTTCTATCCGCCCAGACCCTCAGCTCCAAGACTTCCTCCAGAACCACTTCCGGGTGAGCAGGTGAAACTCGTCAAGAAGATGGACCAGACCTGACCCATGTCCGCAGGCAGCCGGCCCCCGGGCTGGGCTGCGGGAGTATCTCTTTGAAAGGCTCACCCTCAAGCACGACTGCATTCCCCTGGTGTCTGGCTTTCACCTGAGTTTCTCCCTGAAACCACTAGCCATTCTTTTAACCACTCTGAAGACCTCTCCCATGCATTGGACCAAATGAAATAATAAAGCTTTTTTGCAGCGAAAGTAAATAAATAAGTAAATAAATAAAAATAAATAAATAAAAGGAGGCTGCTAAGGTGGGACCTTAATCCAATCTAACTTGTGTCCTTATGAGAGGAAGAGACACCAGGTGCTCCTGCACAAAGGGACATCCATTCAAGGAAAAGGCAGCAAGATGGTGACTGTCTGCAAGCCAAAGAGAGGCCTGACTCAGGTCCTCCCAAGGATGGCCTTTAGAGGAAGCCATCCCTGCCCACACCTTGATCGAGGACTTCCAGACTCCAGACCTGTGAGAAAATAAATTTCTGCTAGTTAAGGCACCCACTCTGTGCTATTGTATTATGGTAACTCTAAAAAACTAATACACTATCCATTTACAGGGAAATACGTAAGAAATTCAGAGTAAATAAGGAGATTAAACAAGGTCAGAGATGCCAAACGCAGTAGGTAGATATCCAGGGTTAATGATATTGGGTATAATACAGAGATGTTGAACCAAGATAAAATTCTAATTTTTTAAATTACCTTTTAAATATCAAGGATTAACTCATTGTTAATCTCTTTGTTTTGCCCAGTAAATTTTTATATTGGGTCGGCAGCTAAGTAATTGCGGATTTTTTAAAGAAAATCAAAGACAATTTTTTCATGGAACTAAATAACTTTATTCTGTAATGTATTGCCCATTTTGATCAATGACCTTTTGCCATCTTTCATGCAGCATCATAATCCCAAGTTCAAAAAACTTCTGGTTTTTATTAGCAAAAAACTGAATCAGGTACGATTTGATATCATCATCATTATTGAAATTTTTACCATTCAAGGAGTTTTGTTAAGATCGAAACAAAAAGTAATCAGATGGTGCAAGGTCAGGACTATATGGTGGATGTGGCAAAACATCCCAACCAAGCTCCATTAATTTTTGCCGAGTGACCAAAGATGTGTGTGGCCTTGCATTATCATGATGGAATACAACACCTTTTCGATTTGTCAATTCGGGCCTCTGTTCTTCAACTGCATTGTTTAATTTCGTTAGTTGTTCAATGTAGACATCAGAATTGATCGTTCGGTTGGGTGGTAAGAGTTCAAAGTAGACAATTCCTTTGTAATCCCACCAAACTGATAACAAAACCTTCTTTTGATGAATATCAGCTTTTGATGTTGTTTGAGTTGGTTCACCTGGCCTGCTCCACGATCTTTTCCGCTTGATATTGTTGTAAACAACCCATTTTTCATGGCCAGTTATCAGTCGTTTTAAAAATGGGTCATTTTCATTATGTTTCTTTAGCAAATCGCAGCTGCTAATGCGTTGCGTTAACTGTGATTCTTTCAGTTCGTGAGGAACCCATGTATCGAGTTTTTGAACATAGCCAAGTTGTTTTAAGTGATTTTCAATGCATGTATGTGATACATGAAGCTTCTCTGCAATCTCACGTTTTGTACTGTGACAGTCCGAATTGACTATTGCTTTGATTAGGGCGTCATCAACTTCAACTGGACGACCAGAGCGTTTTTCATCTTTGAGTGAAAAATCACCAGAACGAAATTTGGCAAACCAATTTTGACACTGCCGTTCTTTTAAGGCTTCGTCACCATAAACAGCACATAACTTTTTATGAGCTTGCGATGCGTTTTTCCCTTTGCGGAAATAAAAAAGCAAAATATGACGAAAATGTTCCTTTTGATTTTCCATTTTTCAACGAACGCCAAATGAAAACTACAAAACAGATCAAAAAACTTTTTTTACTGATTAACAGCTGAATAGCCAACTATCAAATAACAAAATGTGTTTTACATTTGTACTATGTCTGCAAACCTAAAAATTCAACTGAAGCCATATATGTGTGAAACCCGCAATTACTTAGCTGCCGACCCAATAGAAGAAAAGAAGCATACTTCTTCCCCAAATGTAAACCTCCTATTTAATACTGCAAATAGTTTGGGGACAACATTTTCCAAAGGCCCAGAGTCATTTGTCTGAAATAATCCAGAAATTGGGGGTCTGATAATTGACTTCTTTATAAAGTAGTTTGGTAGGAAAATATATATATTGTATTTTAAATATATTTTATTGATTTTGTACAGAGAGGAAGGGAGAGAGTTAGAAACATCGATGAGAGTGTCATCGATCAGCTGCCTCTTTCACACCCCTTACTGGGGATATGCCCAAAACCAAGGTACATGCCCTTGACCGGAATCGAACCCAGGTCCTTTCAGTCCCCAAGCCGACGCACTATCCATTGAGCCAAACCGTTTTCAGCAGGAAAATATATTTTTTTAAGAACACAACATTGGTGAGTAGGCATAGGATCATTTCTAAACATTTCTTTGAAACATGAAACCAAAGCATTCTGAGTCAGAAGACCTTTGAGTTGTGAATACCAGACTCTAGAATTCAAGAGGCCCAATCCTTTGAATGAAAAATGAAAAGACAGAAAGATTTTTAGCAAACCTCTGAATACTGAGAAAAAAAACAGCTTTTACCAAAATAAGTCAGAATTAAGGGCTGAGAGTCTTAAAGACAAATCTCCTGAAATCTGTCACATTTTCTTAAATAGCTTTGCTCTTACAGGCCTATTTCCTCAGGATAAGCCACAGCGGGTTTACACTTAATAATAACCACTGTGTTGGATTTCTCTTCAAATTATCTTTCCTTTCAAATGTACCCAGAGGTTCACTCCCCCTATGTGGTTCTCCATTTCCTTTATCCCTAAAGCCAAGTGCAGCGTCAGCTGTAGGATGAAAGGATCTGGGGCTTTAACTTCTCAGTTATGACCATTTTCAGTCTATGGAATTAATTCACAGCACATTAAGTATTAGAAATACTCCTGTTCACTTATTAATAAACACTCTTCACAAAGCTCGCCTCCATCTGCCTCAAATTCTAGTTCATGTTCCTCAAGTGCATTAGTCCACTGACTTCAGGGAACTCCTGGAGACTAGGCCAGTTTGCTCCAGACTCATTTAGGCAGCAGTCCCTATGAGAGCTGAGACTTGCAGGAAAGACACCACAGGCTGCAGTCTTAAGTCTTGCTCAAAGTGACAGCTCACACTAGGGACACAGCTGCCACGGCCATATTTGCTTCCCTGCCCAGGCACTGAGACCCATAATCCTGCAGGCTCAGCAGATCCTCCTGGCCCAGTGGTCAGGCTGTGACCCCGGCTCTAAGACCAGAACTACAGGACAGACCAGGACTGTTTGGGCTTCAGGGCCTGAACTTCAAAGTTTGAACCACATGACCATTCCCCAAACTGAGCTGGAATCTGATTCAAAGTTCAGATACCTCACATTGGGAGATTTCATATTTCTCCAGAATATAATTCACTCCCAGAAAGGAGAAAACATGCTTTTTAAAGGCTGTTATTTACTACTATTGGTTTCTAACCTCCCTGTGGATTTGCCATAATAGGTTTGGACATGGTAAACATGACATAGTGATGACTTTAATATCGTGTCCTTCACGCAGTGAAGCAAACTGTCCATTGGTTTGGGATTATATTCTTAGCCCCCGTGATCCGTTTTAAAGCCTTATTGCAAACATCTCTGAGCTTCATTCAGTTCCCATTGCTCTGAACTGGACAAAATGTTATCTAAGTTTCCTGCCAGGTCCAACTTCTAGGATTCCCTAGGGCCTAGGACATTAGCCACCAGGTAGGCCAGAAGAGATAAGGGAGTAAGAGGTTGTTATAATCTTCAGCCATCAGCCTTCAGGACTCAAAATGGTGTCCCATCCCTGAAAGAGTTAGTGCAGCTTCTACAAAAAGCCTTCCTCCCCAGCAGTGCTTACTCAGTATGTTTCTATGCTGCCTCTGACTCACCATTGAGAGGCTATGTATTTTGAGCTAATTTCTCATTAGAGGAGCAAGATTTACATAAGTGCCTTCACAGTTGTTAGAGCTAGTTCTTTTATGGTACAAAAGAACTCATCCTCTGAATCTCATTAGAGTGAGCCTTTAAGAGATGCCATAGACCCTGGTTTCCAATACATCAAGTCAAGTGTTAAGGAATCCCCCCCCCCCCGCAAAAAATAGCCAGGAACTATGGTTTAAATACCAGCATAGGTTAAAAACTGATTCAACCTAGAGAAGTCTAATTGGTCATGACATTGTTTTAAAAGGATTATAAAACTTTAAAAACACAATAAGGAGCAACTTCCTCTGATTAAAAGAGAAGACTGACCATGGTGATTCTGCAGGGTTAGGTATCAGTGATGTGGCAGAACAACTGTGAAGTGCTTGAGAGTGATCTTCTATCTCACTGTTTTGTTTTGTTTTGTTTTGTTTCTCCTGCTGTAGAGTTTCTTTACTAAATTTTGTGTTTTGAAGTGACCTCCCACTTGCACAATTCACATATCACAACACCCAGCTTACTTCATAAGCCTCCCAAAAAAGAATGCAACCCATTTTTCTGAAAAGAAAGAGAACCTCTGATTTGACCCTTTATAACTGTCAGGTGACCTTTGCCAGATAGAAGGTGATATTTAAGGAAATGACCTCTCTTCCTCTCTTCCCCTACCTCACTGGTAAATTTTATTATCAAATTAATCCTTGGGAAATCACAAAAGGGACAAAATTGTGAGCAATTGTTGACAAAGTCTGAAAATGAGCTTTCAATGTCTCGGATCCCTTCATAGCTAACAAAATTCTCATTTTCCAATGCAGGGCCTCAGACAGTACCAGAAGCACCCCTTGATCTTTCTTCAGTATCTACACTAATAAAAGAGAAACATGCAAATAGACCGTACCTCCACTGCACCCGTCAGCCATGCCCACCAGCCAATCAGGAGCAAGTATGTAAATTAATACAACTAAGATGGAAGTAGCATAGAGCTGGAGCGAGCAGGAAGCTTGGATTGCTCATGGGATGGAGGAAGCCAAGCTTCCCACGTGCCCTGGCCAACCCTGGCCTCCACTCAAGGCTACAAAGTTTCAATTATAGAAGATAAATAAATCCCAGATACCTGCTTCCAGCCAGCCTTGGCCTCTGATTAAGAAGACACTGAAAGAAAGAAGGAAAGAAAGAAAAGAAAGAAAGAAAGAAAGAAAGAAAGAAAGAAAGAAAGAAAGGAAGGAAGGAAGGAAGGAAGGAAGGAAGGAAGGAAGGAAGGAAGGAAGGAAGGAAGGAAGGAGAGAGAGAGAGAGAGAGAGAGAGAGAGAGAGAGAGAGAGAGAGAGAGAAAGAGAGAGAGAAAGAAAGAAAGAAAGAAAGCGGGGGCAGGGAGCCTGGATCGTGGAGGGGCATGGCCAGCCTGAAAACAGCCCTCAGCCCCTCACCCAGGCTGGCCATGATCCCCAACAGGGACCCCCATTTAAGGGCGTGTGGCCAGCTTGAAAACAACCCTCATCCTCTCACCGATGCTGGCCATGACCCCCCCAGGGACACTCACCCCATGGGGGCATGGATGGCCTACAAACCACCACAGGGCTGCCCCACGCCACAAGGGAACCCCACCCCGATCCAGGACACCCTTCAGGGCAAACCAGCCAGCCCCCACCCATGTACCAGGCCTCTGTCTATACTAATACATGCTAATGAGACTGGGAGACTTTCCAGAAGACCTTCTGGATGTTCTTCTGGACAAAGCCATGGTGGGGCAAAGGTAGAGGCAGTAAGAGGCCAAGAGGGGAGGGCAGTTGTGGGTGATCAGGCCAGGACGGGAAGGCAGTTGTGAGTGATTGGGCTGGTGGGGGTGGAGCCACTGGGAGTAAGCAGACCAGCAGAGGGGCCAGTTGGGGGTGAGCAGGCCATTAGTGGGGGTCAGTTGGAGGTGATCGGGATAGCGGGGGAGGCAGTTTGGAGTGAGCAGGCCAGCAGGAGGGTAGTAGGGGGTGCATGCTGGCAGCAGGGGCAATTGGGGATGAGCACACTGGCACGGGGGGCAGTTGGGGTGATCAAGCTGGAAGGTAGGCATTTGGAGACAAGCAGGCCAGTGGTGGAGGGTAGTTGGAGATGAGAAGGCTGGCAGGCAGATTGGTTGGGGCAGTTAGGCAGGCAGGCAGGAAGGCAGGTGAACAGTTAGGAGCCAGCAGTCCCGGATTGGAAGAGGGATGTTCAACTGCTGGTTTAGGACCAATCTTCGAGGGGTCCCACATTGGAGAGGGTGCAGGCCGAGCTGAGGAACATACCCTCCCCATGCATGAATTTTGTGCACCAGTCCATTAGTTTGAAATAAGAAACTACTCTTAAGTCTCCTATTTTTTCTTAATCCTGCAATCTTTTAAAGTATACACCTATGTGTAACCTTTAAAAGGCTACCTTACAAGATATGTGATCACTCTTCAAGGAAATAAAGATACTTTCTATCCTTTCATGATCTGGTTTTCTTATCCATGTTCTTTTCTTCAATAGAATGATCCTATTTTTCTGAGAACCTCTCTTCTTCTTATTTAAAGCCTCATTCAAAACAATCAACCATACACAAGTACTTTATGTGCAAGAGCAAAACAGTCTCAAGTGTAGAAAATACACTTGAGTGACTCCTAGAACTACATCATGGTTTCAATAACCCAAAGTCCTTACGTCTACTAGCTAAGAGAAGCATTGTGTAGGCTGGTGTCCAGAGTTGTTCCTTCGTCTCTTGGTGCCTGATCCTTCTCTTCGGGCCTTTCAGGCACCCCTGATTGCATCTACTCTCACCTGCCCTCTTAAGCTTCCTGCTGTGGAATTCATCATCTCTTTCTGATGTCCACACCCACCCAACTGAAAAATACCTGCTAAGGCTGGGACCCTACATGATTGCGATAAACTGTCAAAACTATTTGGTAGTGCTCAACCTCAGTAAGTTACCTCAAAGTAACAGATCTTAACTTAAGAAAATATTGGTAATAGTAGAAAATTCAAGTTCATGTCAGGTTTTTAGGACCAAGACTTTCCTCTGTATTCTCATGTACAACCTTCACTTACTTCAAATATTAGGTTTGCACATCATTGTTGTCTGGGCTTTTCAGCATTATCACCATGACACTGGATACCTATTTCACCATTTCTGGGTGTTTGCTATTATGTGCAGCCAGAGAATTTCAAATGACTTCAAGGTAATCTAGGATATGTGGGGGGGAAAAATTACCCAAGGTCATTTAATATTATATAATTTTTATAATTTAAAGATGATGATTTCATAATTTAAAAACACATTGTAATATTTTTAAATTCCCTGCAACCTCTTGTTTAATATAGAGATCTGGAAATTAAAGAATTAAGTGATTTATTTTTTGGTCAGGATGGAACAAAAAGTCAACATTAGAGCAGAAAAGTACAGCCAACCTCTGCAAATTTTCATCTAGTAATCAACTGGGACACAGCTCTGCTTGTTTAAAGAGGCAAGTGAATAAAGGTTCAATCTGGCCTTTGTAGACTTAGAAGAGAATAGGATATAGCAAAGCTACAGAAAACTGGAAATCATGTGATGTTTGATACTGTTCACCACTGAAAGGTTTAAATGTTACAGAAAATTCTGTCGAAGCTGGTTTGGCTCAGTGGTAGAGCGTTGGTCTGTGGACTGAAAGGCTCCAGGTTCTATTCTGGTCAAAGGCATGTACATTTGTTGTGGGCACATCCCTGGTAGGGGGTGTGCAAGAGGCAGCTGGTCAATGTTTCTCTCTCATCGACATTTCTAGCTCTCTATCTCTCTCCCTTCCTCTCTGTAAAAAAATCAATGAAAATATATATTTTTAAAAAATAAATGTTACAGAAAATTCCACCTGAAGTGCAATCTGAGATTACTTTTGTCAGCAGTATCTATATGATTAGAAGTTTTATGCCTTTCCCAGTATAATGTGAATGATGGGTGTTTATTCACATACAGCCAAAAACCCCAAGATAGTAATTATATATAATTCACCATAAAATAGTTAATTATTGCATGTTATAGAAAAGAGAAAAATTAAAAGTCAACTCCAAAGTTAGAAAAGTATCCCTTTAAAAAACGAGCTTTTCTTTCATTTCTTTGGAAATTATAGGCTATGATTTACCATTCAAGTCACAATTGAGATAACTCACCTTAAAGCCAACCCAGTGAAGTACATAACTATCAACTGTGTGTGTAACCTAGACATCTCTCATGGCGCTGGATCACCTGTGGGGCAAGGGGTATACGTGGCTCAAGCTGGATCACCTGTGGGTGATTCATCCACTTAGAGAAATATTTTTCTATATTAAATGTATAGTTTCCATAAAATATCAACTTTTGTTGCAATGCTGCCCGTGACGGGAACAAATAGGTCGGGGAATTTTATTCTCAACGCACTACAAGGGATTCTGCTTATGAACCGCCATTTACCACCACATACCGTTGGTGAGCCCCATTTTCTCTTCCATGATGGTTTAGAAATTGGCAAGATCAATGAAGGTTTGCCTATTGCTGAGATAGTGGAGGGTCCAAGTCCTCAGGTCTCTGCAATTAAAGCACAAACACACTTTGCTTATGATATCAGAGCAAAATGACATCCTCCTTAGTACATGCTTGAATATGAAGACAAAATGCAAACATTGAATGCATATGGAGATTTTCATCCCCTTTTTACTTCAGACATTTTAATGAAGATGGTCATTCTGGTTAATAGTGACATATAAGTGCAAGCAGCAGAAACAGCAGGACCTACAATTCCTCAAAGTTCATTCTGCGTATGTCCCTCCCATCCTGGGCACTGGGTAGGAGCTCCAGATCCTCTCTCATCACAAGAGAGAACTGGGTCAAAGTTCCTTTATCTTCTGTAAAACAGAAAAGTTTTCTACTTCATTCTTTCCAGTATACACAAGTGTCTGTCTCATCTAATTCTTGCCAACATTTATTATTCATTGAAATAAAATATTTGAGATTAATAAAGAAAATAAATCATCACAATATTTATATTTCTATGATTATTAGAAAGACAAAATTCTTTCTAATAAAAGAAAGAATTTCTTTCTTTTAAAAAGAAATTTTTTAAAATGTGCCGTGAGCACTGCACCAGGGCAATCGACTATCAGCCTGACTCCGAGGGTATCTCCTACTTGAAAAAGATAAGTTGGCATTGCTTCACTATTTTCTAAGACTTTATAAAACCCATGGTTAATCACATGGAGGGTACTTTCTAGCCTTTATGGTTTGCCTGCTGCATCCATACAAAGTCAATATGAGTTTGGATTTCCTAAGTTGTAAGGGAGCCAAATAACAGTCTTCTATTGAGCTGTTTTCAATGGGGTTTTCTATAAGCCTAAAGAAGTTTGTTGTTTGTGGTAAGGTTGTTTTTAATCCTGAACATTAAAGAAAATGATTCATATACCCTCCCCACTTGTGAGACATACTAATTTCAAGCAGCATAATGCCCAAGTGACTGAATGTGGATATCAAAATAAAAAAGAGGGGCAGGAGTCTAAAAACACAAAATGACAATTCACAAATAAGAAACATAGATATCCAATGAACATATTAAAAAGAATTTTGTCTTTCTAATAATCATAGAAATAGAAATATTGTGATGATTTATTTTCTTTATTAATCTCAAATATTTTATTTCAATGAATAATAAATGTTGGCAAGAATTAGATGAGACAGACACTTGTGTATACTGGAAAGAATAAAGTAGAAAACTTTTCTGTTTTACAGAAGATAAAGGAACTTTGACCCAGTAATTTTATTAGTAAGAGTTTGTGACAGAAACTGCTAAGGTAGCCCCAAATATCCATTCTCCCCTTCTTCTCTTAGAAAAAAAAAAAAAATTCAGTTAGGCTCATGGAATTAAGACTGCATTTCTCAGCCACAACAATGTTGTTAGAGAAAAAATAGGATATAAAACTGAAACACAGTTTAATTATAGAAAAAGAACGATAAATGTAAGCCAAGATTTTAGCAACAGTTCATATCAATAGGTCAGATTGTGAATAATATTTTTTTCTTTTATTATTTTACTAGAGGCCTGGTGCACGAAATTCATGCATAGGAGGAGGGGGTTTTCCCTCAGCCCAGCGAGCACCCTCTCCAATCTGGGACCCAATGTCCGACTGTCTGGGATGAGGCCTAAATGGATAGTTGGACATCTCTCTCACAATCCAGGACTGCTGGCTCCCAATTGCTCACCTGCCTGCCTATCTGATTGCCCCTAATTGCTTCTGCCTGCCAGCCTAACTACTGCCTACCCCCTAACTACTCCCCTGCCAGCCTGATCAATGCCTAACCGCTCCCCTGGGTCCCGATTGCCCCCAACTGCCCTACCCTGTAGACCTGGTTGCCCCCAACTGCCCTCCCTTGCAGGCCATCTTGTGGTGGCCATCTTATATTCACATGGGGGTGGCTATCTTTGACCACATGGGGGCAGCCATCTTATGTATTGGAGTGATGGTCAATTTGCACACGACCTCTTTATTATATAGGACTAGAGGCCTGGTACATGACATTCTTACATTGGGTGGGTCCCCTCTGCCTGGCCTGCACCCTTTAGCAGTCTGGGATCCCTTGGGGGATGTCTGACTGATGGCTCCTTTTGGGGAGCTGGCCTAAGCCGCGGTGGAACATCCTTAGCACTGCTGCAGAGGTGGGAGAGGCTACTGCCTCCACTGCTACACTCACTAGCTGTCAGCCCAGCTTGTGGCTGAGTGGTACTCCCCCTGTGAGAGCTCACTGACTGCAGGGGGCAGCTCCTGTGTTGAGCGTCTGCCCCCCTGGTGGTCAGTGTACATCATAGCAGCCAGTCATTCTGCTGTTCAGTTGATTTGCATATTACCCTTTTATTATATAGGATATTTTCTCTCAAAATAGCAATTTCTGATTACTAATTCTGTCTGGGAAACTCGCAAGCCAAAAACTCAGACTCCCTTTCTAATCCCAACTCAAGGACTTTATTTTTCCGTTCTCTAATTTTTTTTGTTTATGGGGGTCAACCTAATCTTTTTTCCCACTGGCATAGCCTTCTCCTCCCTGGTGATCAGGGGGCAGAGTGGTGATAGGTTAGGAAGGAACCTGGCATATCAAGGATTTTTAATAGCAAATGGGGAAGGAAGAAATGCTGTAAACATTTAAGGCCAGTGTGTTATGTTCCAGCAAATAAAGAGCAACTTCACCCCAAAACAATTGATTGGATCCCTTTGATATGTTTCAGGTTAATTAAATTAAGAGCTTGAGTCAATCATTGTTTCTGACCCCATAAATACAAGCTATAAATCTAGTCAATACAAGTACTTCAATCTTTGAAAATATTTCCGGACAGTACAAAAACACCTGTCTTGGAACATTTTATGTAATATCAAAATTCCAACAACACCCACACACAAATCACAGTTTCTAATAAAGAAAGATAAAGCTAGTGAAATTATTGGTTTGCCACCACATCATAAAAAAATAATGACTTTGAATTCCAAAATCATATTTTTGGAAGCTAGGAAGAGACCTATGCTATTAACTTAAAGTTATTAATAGTTCTTCACTGTTAAATGGTACCAAGAATTATGACTCATATAATAAAGATATCATTTCGCTGACATTAATAGCATTCTCGGGGTTGTAAAAAGTAATGCATGTGTCTTGTTAAATGAGAATAAAATACTTTTTACCAAGTTTTTGATCCTTTTAAAACTTTTAGAAGCACTTTATAATTCACTTTGACCTCATCCAGTGATGTTGGTTATAAGAAAGTTTGAAGATCACACTTTTCCACAATACAATACACAGCAATGCCAGGTGGAAAGAACAATATACTGAAGAGCTAGGTCCCCTCGTCCTGCTCGGACATTGCCTTGAAGCCAGAACTTGACATTGCATTAAACAACAGTTTTTAAATATATATATTTTATTGATTTTGTACAGAGAGGAAGGGAGAGAGATAGAGTTAGAAACATCGATGAGAGAGTCATCGATCAGCTGCCTCTTGCACACCCCCTACTGGGGATATGCCCGTAACCAAGGTACATGCCCTTGACCGGAATCGAACCCGGGACCTTTCAGTCCCCAAGCCGACGCTCTATCCATTGAGCCAAACCAGTTTCGGCTAAACAACAGTTTTTAATAAAATGGTCACTATTGTCTCCAAGTGGTGCATTGTCTTCAGAGTTCAAATTGCATTCATTTCAAGTGCTTTTAATGCAGGTGGAGAGAATTTTGAGACTGACAGGATATATATATATATATGTATATATAACTTCAAGTTTAAGGTCTGAACATGAGACTATAGTTTGAGAACATGAAGAGTCTATTTTATTTAGAGGAAGAGAGTACAAAAACCTAACCACACGCAGCGGGTCAGCTCTGTCCAGAGAATCTGTTCCAGGAGGAAGCTGAAAGCTCCCAGATTCTGGGCGACCGTTAGCCAGGTAGCAATCCGACACACATGCTTCATCACAACACTCTCACCGCCCTCATCAGAAACTCTGGCCACCAGGCATACAGAACTCATCAGTCCTAAAATGCCTCTAGAAAGACACAATGGAATACTACACTGCTGTTAAAAGGAAGAAACTCCTATCATTTGCAATAGCATGGATGGACTTGGAGAGCATTATGCTAAGCGAAATAAGTCAGTCAGAGAAAGATAAACATCACATGATCTCACTCATTTGTGGAATATAATGAACAAATTAAACTAATGAACAAAAACAGATCCAGAGACAGAGAAGCAGCGATCAGAGTGTCAAACCTCAGAGGGAAGGTAGGGGAAGGTGGGGGTAAGGGGGAAAGATCAACCAAAGGACTTATATGCATGCATATAAACCTAACCATGGACACAAACACCAGGGGGGGTGAGGGCATGTGTGTGGGGGGGTGAGAGTGGGAGGGGGGCAATAGGGGGACAATGACACATAGTTAATACCTTAATCAATAAAGAGAAAAAAGGACAAAAAATCATGAATGCATAACCAAGTGAGTTCTCTCGCCTTAGGAATGAAAATGATACTTAGAAAGAGCCTTTTTCCTCTGTGGAGTGTCATTGTGTGACTTTGACTTTGTAACTGCAGAGCCTGACCAGTTCTTCAGAGGTGTGCAGAATGCAATGGGAGGTATTTACAAGCCTATAAGAGTTTTGGTTCTGCTATATAAGAAGGCTATGAAACGAATTTAGAGTAGAATCATACAGTAAATAGTTGAATCCAACCAAATATTGACAGTCTCAAAGCTAATTTCAAAATTAAATAATGTGCAATTTGAAGAAGGTTGTAAGGACAACTCATTTGACAGGCATGGACTCGAGGTCCCTAATGGCTTAATGCCCATTAAAGAGAGCTCTGTGTGTGCCTCTGGAGGATGAGAGAAACCCCCTCCCTGCCTGTTACCCCAGATCTTCTATCTTGATGAAAACTTAGAGTTGTATACAACCTCATTAGATATAGAATTAAAACAGGTAGTATTCAATGGATACTTTACTAGTAAGCACTGGTAATGCTTAAGAGAATTTGAGTACTTCACAGATTAATCTAATCATTGAAGTGTAAAAGGGCATTCGAGTAATTAATTTATACTTGTGTGTGTGTTTTTTTAATTTTTCAATTACAGTTGACATACAATAGTATTTGTTTTAGGTGTACAACATTAAATGTTTATAAAACTTACAAAGTGATCAACCAATAAGTCTAGTACCCATCAGACTAGACTTGAGCTTTTCAGATGGAAGGAATAAGGGAAGTTGACTAAGAGGAGGAGGAAATTGGAGGAAATCCTTAATACTGTCAATTAAAAAAATAAGAGTTGACTGAGGTTGTAAAGAGTATGAGATTATTTAAAAGAATTTATGATTCTCCGTATGTACTGTTTTAATGTATTTGATTTATCAGAATGCCTAAGTACTTAGGAAGGTTTGTGGGTTAGACATTTGAAGAAAGCTGATTGTATTAATTTACAAATGCACTGTAAATGTTAAAGGGAATTTTATTAGATTATAAAAGCACCTTTAAAAGTGACTGTTGAGATTTGCTAGGTTTATATATAGACTAGAGCCCTGGTGCACGAAAATTCATGCCCTGGTGGGGGGTGTCCTCAGCCTGGCCTATGCCCTCTCACAGTCTGGAAGCAATCAGGGGTCCACAAGGAGCAGGCCTCAGCTGCAGTCTGGCCTCCCTCTGTGGGAAGTGACCAGTGGGCCTATCAGGGGACAGCACCAGCCTGTTTGGCTCCAGTCCCTCCCCCCCAATCATCCCTCTGCTGCTTCTGGTTGCTGCCGCCACACACTCCCCCCATCACCATCCCCTCCCTCTGTTCACTTGGTTGGCCTGGCGCCTTCTGCTCACCGGCCCTGTCCCACGCCGATGGTTGTTCTGCCGATTGGTCCATTTGCATATTACACTTTTATTATATAGGATGACAAGATTTGTCATTTAAATTGTAAAGATAGGAAAAAATTAGCTTTCTAAATCTCTGACTTGTTAAATTTACTAATGTCATCAAAAAGGAATTTATAACTTATGAAACTTACAAGTCAAATTTTGACTTATTAAAGTCAATTTTTAATTTTGCACACGATGATGAGACTCTGAGTAATCTTGTGTGAGCACAAATTTCCTTCAATGACATCAAAACACTCCCCTGGACATGGAGGTCACCAGCACCAAAGATCCATTAACCTGGAGAGGCCAGGGCCCATCTTTGCTGCTGTGGAGAGAAATTCTGCCCAAGAACAGGACCAATTCATAAGGCAGAACCATGAAATGAAAGACACCTCTTTTTAACCTCATTTTCCCATTATGCTTGGAATCTGACCTCCCTGAACTTTTGTAAACCAATATAGTCAGTCCCCTTTGCCTAGATTAATTTGAGTTGAGTTTCTCTCACTTGCAAGTAAAAGCATCCTGATTTAAGAGTTCAGAGCTCCGAGCACCTTCCCTCTCTGATTTTTCCCCTTCCTTCGCACTTTGAATTGACAGACGATGTTAGGACAACAAGTATTTATCCCTATATGTCAGTTTATTTAGACAGATAAATTGTTAGTAGTCCACTTTTTACCCGATTAGAAAAGAACCAGGCAAGTTAGAGCACTTTTAGTATATCAATGAAACTCCTACAAATGAAACTGAGAGAAAGGGTGCCTGATAAGAAAATGGACAAAGTATATTAACATGAAATTGACAGAAGAAATTAGAATCCTCACTAGTATCAGAAAATGCACATTGAAACCACCCAGAGATATCATTTCACCCATCGGATTGTCAAAAAAAGTCAGAATTTTTATAAAATCATTTGTTGGTGGGGATGTTGATACAGAACCCTTTTGCACTGTAGTGGGACCAGAGCTTGGAGTTCATCTGGAGAGCAATCTGGCAGGCTTTGTGAGACTGAGCACAGTGATAGCCTCAGACACAGCTTTTCTACTGCTGAGTATGTATCCCCCTCACAGACGCCCAGGGGGCCATATGGGTTGAGTACAGCATTGGGGTTCCCAAGAATGGGAGACCAGAAAGAAGTTTATCAAGATGGGGTGTGCACCACACATACAATCAAACTCTGTATAGAAGGAATGAGACAGGAAAGAAGGAACTAACTGCATTCAGCAACAGGGCTTGAAAAAAGAAACTAAGCAACAGAATTGATTTAGAGCACAATACACTTGATGTACATTTTCTAAAACAGAAAACAATAATATGTTTCTCATTGGACACACTTATAAAGAAACTCACTGGAAGTCATTTGGAAAGATATATAGTAAATACACCAGACAAAGGGAGGGGAATGAGATTGGGGACCAGGAGTGGAAGGAGAGGAAAATAAAATGAGAATGAAGAGATGGGCTACAGCATAAAATGATGGTGTTTCTATGCCATGAAATTGGGGCACAGTCAGCTCAGTCCTATGCATCTAAAAGATCTTCATGACCACAATTTAGAATTGAAAAAGGAACAAACCCAAAACCAATTGAAATAACTTAATATCTCCCCCAAAGGAAATTTGGGCATAGAAACTCAACAGCACGGCTGGCCAGCACTACACTTTACCGAGGATGCTAACTGTGAAAGAAAAGGGTAGCTTATGCAATAATATTCTGTGGCCAAGACAGAGGGAAAATAGAACTCAGAATTACATTGAAACCATGATGAAACTACATAAAAGGGAGAAAATGTGTGAGAGCTCAGGGGAATAGAAACTGTTGTGTAAGGAGGGAGACTTGTGAGTAAAATTTCCCATAATAAAAAGTCATTAAAATATTTCTGAAAATTAAGACATTAACAAAATATATGAATACACATTAAAAACAAGAAGCACGTCTCAGCTGGCCTTCCTGGCAGTCAGATGTTGATTTTGGTTTGCTTGTTTATAGCTGGGCTTCTCCCTCATATTTTCCCTCTATCACCATCCTCCCCTCCCCAGCAACCCCTTCAAGGACTAAAGGCCCAGATGCTGAAAAAGACTAGATGGGAAGAAATTTGACAAAATGCTGGCATCTGTTCCAGCTAGGTGCATAACAGGAGGATCTACGATGTTTTCTGCACTCTTTTGCGTCTTTGGAATATTTTACCATTAAAAGTAAAAAATAAGTCAATGTGATAGAACATAAAATGCCTAGCTAAAAACCTGGCCTGGAGGAGGCATGCAGGAAACTTTGATTTCTTTCTCCGAGAATGGATCTCGGGCACCCTCAGGCTTATCCCATCCCTCCTCTGTCAACCCCGGTCACCACTGGGCCTGCTCATAGCATTTTACCTGTTGCCAAGTTCATCCATTACCTTTGCCAAAATAGTCAAGCTTTTCTTGGAACCATTGGGCATTTCTGTCCTTCTCAGTGGAATGTGGAGCAGACCATATCCCTCTGGGGCAGGGGCAGCAGGGGCAGCAGCCTCCAGGAGCTCGGCCCTGGTTGTCAGTGCGGGTCCCACCACTTTCTACAGGTAACGACCTCTGACCGTCCTGCATGCAGGCCCCCCAGGCACCGGCATTCTGTTCTTGGTGTCAACAGTTTAAGACATCTCTGGACACCACTTGGTGACTTGGGGACATTCTAGGAAAAAGGGTCTCTAAATACGGGAGAGGAAAAAATCTGGAACTTCCCATGAGGCAAGATCCAAGTATGCCTGATGATGGCCTCTCCTTGGTTCTGGCTGGGAGGACACCCTGAGTCTGTGGTTCCCAGGCTCCAGGGTGAAGAGGGTGAGAGCAGGAAATGGAGAGAAGCTTCTCTATCGCCCTCTACTGAACAGTTTCCTTGACTTGTTTTCCTAGCCTATGAAAGATCCTGCCTCATTTTTCTTATCTCCTGGCAGGTACCCCAACACCCCAACATAAAACGACGAGGTGCAAATGAAGGCACCTTTAGCCTAAGATTGCAATAGGTGTGAATATCCTCCTGAACCCAGGGCTTTTGGACCATGGGTCTCTGCGGCACCCTTTGGGTTCCCTGGGCTTTACTGATATCCCTTGCTGACCTCTTCTCCTATTCCATATGTTCATCCTTCCCTCACTCTTCATTATCTATCTGATTATTCATCACAATTCCATACTGAGTTTCCACAAATTTCCAGAGCTTTCCTGAAAGCTAGAGACAGTCAACAAGTTCTCCAATGCTGAAAAAACTTCCAATTGAGTCAGGAAAAGAACCACACAAAAAGCTGTAAAGCAATGATTGTGCCTGTGCTGAGTATGAAACAGTGTTGTGTACTAACCCTAAGTGCTGCCTCGGTCTTGGGACATTCAGTGCTGCCCTGAATAGTCCTGGAGAGACTTGCTCATTCAGCACCTCCAGGCAAGAACTCAGTCCAGGGTTGAAGAGAATTGAGAAGGGTCAAAGGTCAAGGGGGCAGGAGGCTGTTCATGGCTCAAGTAGTCTATTCCCTTGAGCACTCAATGGCTAGCATTTTTTTTACAGAACTGGAAACTAAAAGGAATAGTGTAGTTAAAGAAAAAATAAGAGTGTATGATTTTAAGGAGGGCCTTAGACATGCTCTCTTGGCATTGGCCCAGAAATCAATCATTATATCCAAGAAATCAATCTCACTCTGACAGAGGAACTTGCAGGATGAGCAGGAACGTGGATGTCTTGTCCTCAGGAAACCCTAATGAATCTGTTACCCAAGTTTCATCCTGGAGCATCTAGCAGGTTTCTATGGTCCTATTTCCACACAGGTTCTGATGCACCTATTAAAACAGGAAGTAGTAGTTTTAACATTACTCTCAAGATATACTAGTACTTTCTTGGTTGAGTGCCCTTCCCCCCCGCCCCCCAGAAGGGTAAGATGATATAGCTGTTTAAGATGTTTCAAGCTAACACTCAGACACCCTCACTTGACCAGGTATTTATGCTAAATACCAGGTAGCTTATATGTGTTAGGATCCTGATTTTCTTCTTTACTTATCTAACGTTTTACTGAGAATATCTGAAGAAGGCCTAGATTCTTATTTTTAACTGATAAAAACAAACACTTATTGTTTCTCCCCTCCCATACACACACTTCTGTACTGAGCAAAGAATGTGCCTGTTAGATAACAGAGTTAAAGGTTGTGGGTGCTGGAGATGAAGAAGTAAGAGAGGGATGAAAGGGTCCAAATTAGGAAGAAAAAAAAAGACCAGGAAGAAACTACCTCTTATTAAAATATTATCACAGCTGCAAACAGACAGCCTTCAAGAGGAAGACAAATTACAGAAGTAACTGATGAGAAAGAAGAGTAAATAGAAGGTGAATGGCATTAAATCCATTTCCAACTTCATGGGGAGTAGGAGAGGGCGGATAGCTTCTGAAGCTTTAAAAAAAAAAAAAAAAAGGTTTAGTTTAGCCCTAGCCAGTTTGGCTCAGTGGATAGAGCATCGTCCTGCGGACTGGAAGGTCCTGGGTTTGATTCTAGTTAGGGGCATGTACCTTCCCTCTGTTGCTTGATCCCTGGCATGTGTGGGAGTCAAGGTGGGTATGTGGGAGACAACCAATCGATGTTTCTCTCTGTGTGTCTCTCTCCATTCTGTCCACTCTTTCTAAAAATCAATACAAAAAAAATATTCTTGGGTAAGGATTAACAAAATAAAACAAATAAGGTGAATCAATGTAAAGCTTTTTCTGTCAGTAATATTTTGCTTATTTTAATTTCCAATTGGGAATGTTCTTTATAGAAAAGGCTTACAAAATGTGTAACTTGATTTTGTAATAATCATTTCATTAAAAAAAAAAGTGCTAAGTCAAACTAGGAGGGCATTCCAATCATCTGGCAATTAAATGTGGATATATTTTTAATATTTACTTTGAAGGGATAGCTGATGCAGTTTGGAGTCCCTAGGGTTTCACCTGCTATTTTCAGTAATTGGTCCCAAAGCTGCTAGATTCAGCCCATCTAAGAACAGATGTGAACTAAAGACACAGGTTTCTTCCTTGCTTCTAATGATTTGAGGGTATTTCTTGCCCTCTTTCGGTCAATGTGGTTTTTTTTCAATTTTAGTATAAATTCTTTTTCTAAGTACATCTGAAGGAACAAAACAAGGATATGACAGAATAGCTCAAAAGCATATGAGGGAAGTGAATTCATATTTAAATGAAGGACCTTATTCCACAATCAACTCTCATAATAATAACACTTGCATCTCTGATCACAAGATGGCGATAGCACCCTACTCATTCCATAGAGATGAATCCCGCTCTCTGGGACTTCAGGAATACTCATTATAGTGGTGAGAGTGTGTATGGAAGATGTGTGACTCCTTTTCCCTGCGCAGGTCAAATTTTTTTTTAATGAAACTGAATTAATTGGATGAATATTTACTGGATACTACTCTGAGGGAAGATCCAGGGTTCTTGGTTTTGATATAGACCTTCCAAGATTACCTCAACACATAGGCCAGGCTTCCAGAACAAGACAGAATTTTGAGTGCGTCCCTCATATCGGCTGGGGTTGTATTGGATTGGGGGGGGCTCCAATTAGAAATGGTCTTTGAATAATCCCAGATATAGATAATCTAAAGTTGTTTTCTTTGTGACAGAGTACCACACATGACAGAGATCTTTAGGGCTAGTCTCATTCCCTCTCACTCTTGCCAATGACAATGACAACTTCATCCAGCCTCCTACCATAATTCGGCCTCTATGCAGTCCCTACCCTAACCCTTCCTTGACTTGCTAGTGGCTCAAACTTGTTCCTTCTGGGTGGTAGCTCCATACCTATATCTCTTAACATCAACCACCTCTCTTCCTGAGGTGGTTCATTCTGTTCATAGCCTGCTCATTATTTGGAGATCCTTGTTGAAGGCCAGCCTTAATATCATTTTTCTTTTAAAAATGCATTTTCATGTAAGGCAATTAACTTGAGCTCATTTGAAAAAAAAAAAAAAGAAGAAGAAGAAGAAGAAGAAGAAGAAGAAGAAGAAGAAGAAGAAAATACACACCAGAATAAAGTATCATTCAGAGTGCATATATACATATTTTTAGCTCTGTGATATTTTGGGTGTAGGTATTTTTCATTCATCCAAAACATATTCTTCTCTCCACTCAAGAACATAGAGGCCACTCTGCACCCATCTTCTCACCAAATTCATTCTCTCTATTACTGCTACTTTCTTCGAATGGCTCCACCACCTCCATTTAAAAGTATTGGGCCCGTTTGTGGTTCTTGGGAGCCAGACTGTGTAGGCCGGTAATTCTAATTTAGAACTTCACTGGCAGAATGCCCTTGGGCAAGTCACCTAACCTAACTGAAACAGCCCCAACTCAGAGGCTGTGTGGGATTGATGGAGTTCACCCATGCTCAGCACATGACCCAGTGCCAGGCACAAAACAAGTGCTCAGGGAATGTTCACGTTCACATTCGTACTGCTCTGTAAGTCTGGCAGCAGATTCTCCATCCGTATTAAGCATGTCTTTTTATTATGATGATTTGACATTTGGGCTGGAGAGACTGCCCTATCAGAGCTTGCCAGTTCCTGGAGAGGGTTCAAGATTCACCTGCAGAGTACCCTTCATATGCAAGCCAACCAATCCAGAGCCCATACCCCAAGCCCTTCCTTGATCTGGCTCCCATAGGGCTCTCACAGGGGGGCACTATTCCCCTGTCCTAATCACTACACAACCAAGCACCAGGCAACTGGAGACAACTCCTGGGTGCAGAGCCTGCTGGAATCATTCCAACTAGCCAAACCTAAACCTGCTTATCCTGTCCTACCTGTTCCTTTGCACAGAAACCACAACAAAGGCTCCTGCCCACATTTCCCTTGCTCCCAATGCCTCCTGACCGACCCTGGGGCTTTCCCATGTGGCTCTGTCTTGTGTGGCCCTGCCCTGTTTCTCACAACTCGCAATTCTGCTTCTGGGAAATTGTTCCAACAAACACGGGCCCACATGTGTTCAAACGGTGAAGGCAGCCCTGGGAATGCGCACAGCCTCTCTACCACCTGCTGGGGCACTGCTTGCACCTTGAAAGCAAAATGCACTTTCCTACCTATCTCAACACTGGGTGCCTGTGTGCATGGCTGTTGTGCAAAAGTAACATAGGACCCAAATCTGTGGATGGTTTGCTTGTCTCATTGACACCCTGGATAATTTTTTCTAATATATTTTATTAATTTTTTATAGAGAGGAAGAGAGAGGGGGGATAGGGAGCTAGAAACATCGATGAGAGAGAAACATCAATCAGCTGCCTCTTGCATACCCGCTACTGGGGATATTCCTGCAACCAAGGTACATGCCCTTGACCAGAATCGAACCCGAGATCTTTCAGTCTGCAGGCTGACGCTCTATCCACTGAGCCAAACCAGTTTCGGCTGCTTGTCTCATTGAAATAAGACTCCAGGATATGCCAATCATTACCTCACTTCCTGTCTCTTGCATCCTGACTATCTCTCTCTAGAGCAAAGAGGATGCCATTTACATTGGTAAAATGGAAATACCCCAGACCTCAGCCCATCGGTGTGCTGCAGTTCATGTGCTGAGTTGTCACTTGTGGTTTTACATCTGTTTTCTTCTCCTCCTAACCATGGATACATGGGAAGATGAAAAAGCACATGTAGGGCATTTTCACTTACATTTCTGGGGGTCAGAATAATGCTGTGAGCATTTCTGAGACTGTCAGGGACTATTAACAAGTACCAAACCAAGTTAATGAGCAAACAATCATGTATATCATTACACACAATCAAACCAGGTTTATATAAGTTTATTCATTAATACTACCTACTAGTTAATATCCTATTATAAATATTTATCTCTTTTCCGTGACCAGGGCTAGAGAATGAACAGGAGTCCTGAGTAGGGGCAAAGGGGGATTGAGAAAATGAAAGAGACAGACACAAAGATAGTAGAGAAATCTGGGACCACATGGGACAGCTGTCCTCTGATGGAGAGACAGAAACCCAGAGCTGATATAGCCCATTTATTTTATACAGTAAGACACCTGGAAGTATCACTAAAGTTTAAGATAAAGAAAATATGTGCATTCTTGTGGCTTCTTGTAATCGTCACTTCTGGGTGGGCCTGGATAATTGTGTTTGTTCCTTGTGCCCGTGTGGATTTAGATAATGAAATCCACCCTCTGGCACCTGAGCTAAAGGTCAGACTGACAACACACTTGCCTCTGGCAAGATCTGTTTCCAGGGCATTGCTCTGCCAGGCACCACTGGATTCAGATGACAATCAGCTCAGGGGCTTTTCCCAGGCACACTCCACATTCTATGTGAAGTCATAGTAATAAGGTTTAAAACAGAGCTTCAGTTTAGTGATTTTACATTTTCTTAAAAATGAATTTTGAGAGTTTTTTTTTATTACTGAATCACATCACATAGTCATAGCATGTGTTTATTATGCCTTGCCATCACAAAATGCACACATGCACACACAGACACACACTATCTAGTTTAGTGGGAGTTGAGGGTGTCTGATGTGAATGGACACATGCTACCCCTGAAGGTATTATCTCTCTCTGTTTCTGTGAAGAAACTTGAGAATCATGATGTATTAGTTAGCTATGGCTGCTATAACAATTACCACAAACTTGGTGACTTAAACCACCTTAATTTATTATCTTATAATCCTGGAGTCCAGAAGTCTGAAATGCGTTTCTGACAGGGCCTAAATCAAGGTGTCACAAGGCAAGCCACTGGCATTTTTTGGTTTCTGACTCCTTCCTCAAATCACATCACCTTTCTTCTTTCTGTTTCCATCTTCATGTCACCTTTTGTGGTCAAATCTCCCTAGGGAACATTCACAGATTCCAGAGATCAGGAATAGATATGTTTGGGGCCATTGTTCAGCCAACCATTTATATGACCTAATGAAGAGTCAGGAATTCAGAGTTGGACAGCCTGGGCCCCACTTATAAGTTATAGAAGTTACTTCCACTCCGTTTACCTCAGCTTCCTCATTTGTTAAATGAGGGTAAAAATAGTACCTTCCTTGTGCAGTTATTGTGAGGATTAAATGAATTCACATATGTAAGAATCTTAGAACTTGAATTCTACATGAAAAAAATCTTAAATTGTGAACAGTGCCTCACACATATTGAGGTCTCATAATTATTGTCATCCTACTAAAGACATGTGGTATCACCAAAGGAGACACACACAACACACACAACACACACAACACACACACACACACACACACACACACAAAACAAACAAACAAAAAACACACACACACACAGCAGTCTCACTTTTTTTTTTTTTTTTTTTTTTTTTTTTGAGGGCCTTACCTTGGTTCTAGGCCCAAAGCCAGGGGTCTCTGGTTCTGAGCCCCTGTTGGCTGAGGCACCATGCCTGAGATGCTCAGGGTCCTACACTTGTCCCCTTGGCAACTCATCCTCAGAGAGTCGGGGAATCTGGTTCAGCCCTTGTCATACTAAACAAGAGGCTCTGTTGCCATGGCCATAGACAACCGATAGTAAGATCTTGGACCTGTTCCTGTCCCCATTCATGCTCCTGCAATTGGCTTTCTCCCAGCAGGCTCACTTTTTCCTTTGCCCGGCCCCCACCCCCTCACCCCCAGTCTGCCTAATAAAATCTCCTGCCCAGACACAGCACTCCTTCCTCCCTCCAGTTTCTCTTATACTGGACAGACAGAACCCAGAACTGGACCAACAGTCCTCCCAGCTCCCCAGTCACTCACTCTGCTTGTGGCCATAACTTTAACTTGGCTAAATCTTTGGGCAAATGTGACCCAGGAGTAGTTAAGTGGACACTATAGAGCTATTGACTTAAAGAGGCAGAGCTTTTGCCTTCACGTAAAAACTGAGGCTCTGGTACCACTCTCTTAATAAATATTAAAATATCTCTCCTTATCACCCCTCCACTTCACTCAACTTGAAATGAGGAACTGGTGAGAGAAACTTGTGACAGCCCAGAAGATGCTAGTTTATTTTGCTAGGTACCTTTCTACTTTCACCCAGTTCTGCTGGCTTTCCATAAAAGTAACCTTAAACACTCAACACAGGCACAGAAATTCATCATCTTAACTTTTAGCCCAATGTAGGACAGAAATATGCCAGTCTGTAGTGTGACTCAATGGGATCCAACATATTTAATTCTAGACATGGTAGAAAAGCCCTTCTCTGATTTAATAAAGACTGCCCAAAATAAACTACTACTACTACTACTACTAATAATAATAATCTATAATAATAAAAGTGTAATATGCTAATTAGACCTGACATCCTTCCAGACGACCTTCCAAACAAAAAGTCAGAGCTGTGAGGGCCAAGGCAAGCTGCCATGGCTGTGAGAGCCAAACCCCTTGCAAATTTCATGCATGGGGCCTCTAGTAGTAGTAGTAGTAGTAGTAGTAGTAGTAGTAATAATAATAATAATAATAATAAAGGAAGGAAGGGAGGGAGAGAAGGAAAAAGGAAGAAAGAAAAGGAGGGAGGGACAAAAGAAGAGAAGGAGGGAGGAGGAAGGGACAAAAGGAGGGAAGGAGTGAGTCCAGGACACAATTACATCTTTGCTAAATTGTACTCACAACAGCAGAAGGGGGGAAATTTCCTTATGATATGGACTTCAATTGCCTCATTGGAATATCTCCTTTTTACATGCAAATTGTAAATACTCCAAAGTCAAGTCACACATTAAATTACTCAGCTTCACTGAGACTCTCATGGGTGTGACTGAAAGCAAACTCTGGCCAGCACCGCTGTGGTGAAAACTGGAGTAAACCATTCAAGGAGGTGCTTCGCTCTCTAATTATGTATCTCACGATCTGCTCCCAGCCTGGTTTTCATTCCTGAGGAATCCTGTGCTGGGTTTTGTAGGGCAGCATCTATAGCGAGGCGGTTATGTTTTCATGCTTTTGCACTTGGGGAACATTTTTGTGGTGTCTGTGGGCCCTTTTAAAGCTTGTTCATTTAGCACAGCCATATGAAGAGTAATTGAACCCTGGTTCTCTGCTGTACACTGACGACTAGCTTCAACAATGTGAGAGCTCTCCTCTCATGAGAAAGCTGCAAGAATTGATTTAAATTCCTCTGGTCCCAAGCCAGGCCAAGAGCTACTCAGTGCCCAGTCCTGTGCTGATGGTGGTCGGGGCTCAAGAAAGACTTGTTGAGAGGCCATTCAAAACCCTCCATGCCTACATGGGTGGTCACACACCAACCCTAGAAGCTAGGGGGCATCACCTGTCATTTAATTATTTCTGAAGCTGAGAAGTATCAAAATAGAAATTACTCCATTAGTGCTTCTTCCCAGTAGGTGTTTCAGACTGATGAGATGGCTGCTCAGATGGTAGAGCATGTTAATTACTATTTTTAAAGTTAGATTTAAGGCGGTCAAAAACAGGCTTTAGCCTGTTATTTATCAATCCTTTGAAACTAGTTTAGCTAGTGTCCATTGGGAGCCTTTTTCATGCCTCAACTGTCCAGGGACAACTTAAGAAAATAAAAACTAAAGAAAGTGACTGACTTGAGAAAGAATTAAACAACAAGAACAAAAACCCAAAACTTAAAGGATCTGAGCACACAAAGTTCAAGAATTGCTAGCTTAACTTATAAGTTGAGATGAGAAAAATATTGGGAAGAGAGGGAAAGCTAAAATTATTTACAGCTGAACAGGCAATAAAAATAAAAATAAAGTTATGCAATGTGTATTTATACATATCTTTTCTACCATTAATTCCTTGGGCAGCATCTAAAATGATATTGTGTCACATAAATTTGTTTCTTTAAATTAAAGGATGGAAATGATCATCCAGAAAGAAGGAAAACAGGCATGAGGGGAGTGTGTATTACATGAGAACTAGAGAAACATGCTGCCCAACACTAATACAATGGTTAGGAAAAGTAACAAATGTATGCAAAAATGCTAATGAGATACAATCCAAGGAGATTTAATCAGCTAACACTAACTGAACACCTACTCTGGTTCTGGTGCTGTTTTAGGGTTTATGGATACAGTTATGAAGATGACAGGTAGAAACTAACTCTGACAGAATTTGTGTGTGTGTGTGTGTGTGTGTGTGTGTGTGTGTGTGTGAAAGAGGTGGGGGTGGGTAAATGGAAAGTGTCAGACAATACAAATAAATAACTAAACTAACTCAGGAAAAAAAAAATCACATAGTTATAAGGACTCCGTAGTGGGTTGAATAGTAAAAAGGTATGTCTAGATCCCACCCCTAAAACTTATGACTAAGATCTTATTTGGTAAAACAGTCTTTGCAGATATAATTAATGATCTTGAAATGAGATCATCCTGGATTATCCAAGTGAGGTCTAAATCCAATGGCAAGTGTCCCTAAAAGAGATAGAAAGCGACAGAAAGATGAGAAGGTGAGATGAATTCAGAGGCAGAGCTTAGAGTTTTGCAGCCAAGGCCTGAAAAGCTGGAAGAGGCAGGAGTGATTCTCCACTTGGGCCTCCAGAAGGAGGTTGGTCCCACCATCACCTTAATTTTGGAATTATGGCCTCTAGTACTGTCAGAGATTATGATCTTTCTATTGTTTTAGGCCATGGCATTTGTGGTCTGTTACAACAGCTTGAGGAAACTAACACAAACTCGAAAGTAAATAAAGCAGACTGATGGAGACTAGGTGCTGGAAGGGGTCATGTTTTCAAAAGCATATTCTTTGCAAGGAAGAAGCGACAGAAGCAGCACCCTAGGTCCCCCTCAGAGGAACCATGCAGAGGGTGCTTTTCTTTTGTTACCAGCTGATGTTTGGGCCAAGAGTGGATATCTGTTTTTGTTGCCTGCCAAACATCTCTTCTATTTCTTCTGATTAATTAAAAAAAAAAAAAAAAAAAGCCTCTTTTCTATGCAGGACCCACATGTTACTCAAGTGGGGCTGACTCCCTCCCTGTGACCCCCACCATCCAGCTCTCATTCACACAAATAGACAAAGATCCATAGCCTCACCAATCAAAGGACCCCATCACTTGTAGTGATTGGTTCATGTGATTCAGCACAAACCAATCAAAGGCCTCCGTGGGAATTTTCTTCTAGGAGCTCTGAGAAAAGACTTCCTCTGTCCGCTAGGGGGCTCTGTTAGTGAAATGTGATGCTGGGGCTGTGGTCCCCTGACCACTTCTGTTAATGAAAGTGACTCAGTAGCTTGTCTTCTTTCCCTTTTAGTATAAATTAATTCTCAGTCTCTTTTGCTTACAAATGCAAAGGCTCGTCTAACTAATATGAGGCCCTGTCCAGCTGACCTAGGTTAGAACACATAGCCCACAGGATTCTTTTTGTCTAGCCTGTACAAAAGTCTGGAGGCTGACCTGCTTTTCGAAAAGCACCTTCCCTCCCACAGTGGATCCCATCTTACTGCCTTCTTAGACTCATAAAGGGGAGAGAGCAGGTCTTCTTACTGTCACAGCCATGAGGGAGAAGAAAGTAGTGGCCCAGAAAGAAAAGAACCCAGAGAATCAAAGAAAGGCAAGAGGACTTTAAAGAGACACTAAGACCCCAAACAAACAGCTTTAGCATCCTTGTATATATCCCTTTGAAAATTCAATTCCCTAATACAGTGCCCCAATTTTGTTCTTGGCGTCAACCTTCTGAATGTTTCATTCTGTATCAATCTCAGTTATTTGGTGTTAGAACATAACTGATCCTAGCTGATTCAAGCTGGGCATGAATTTATCAGAAGGCTGGAGAACTGGCTTCAGAAAATGCACAGGAACAAAAAAAGGGGAGGGGGTGTAAACCGACAGAATTACAGCCAAAATCGGGCCCTGGACCAGTGTGGACTAGGGGCTTCAGGGCCAAAGGCTGACATCACTCTTTCTGGGACCAGAGTGCCACGCTCTGCTTCCCCTAACCCTACAGAAGGCTTCCTACCCCTGAGGAAGCATCAAAACTCCGGGAAGAATACACCTTTTTGGCTGAGTCTGTGTCGCATGCCCAGGCCAGGGGAGGTGCAGATGGAATGTGTGTCAGGTGAGGTCTGCTTCCCACTGAAACTCCCATGGGGACATTTCCTGAACATACATTAATTTTAAATATCTCTTTTCCTCTCTCAGGATGAAGCAGAACAAAAACAATTTGGAGATTACCCCAGTGACTAGATTGTATCACAATAGTGGCCTCTGATGTCAGTTTCGGGAAGGGGGAAAATCAAGGGAAATATTTACACACCTCATTAAAAAGTCCTGTTGAAATTCAGTCACACTTAGTTTTGCGACTTAGACCAAACCAGAGAAAATTCCAAGATGTGAGTGTTATCCCGTGAGAGGGATATAAAAAGGACCATGACTTATAACGGATGTTAACTTGAATCAACCATGATCCATGCCTGCTGGAATTCAAACACCCTTGTGATGAGAACAGGATCATCATTTCTGCTGTGACCGTCTCCTGTGACTTGGTCTCTTGAAGACAAAATTGGATCCTTTGCTGTGGGGCTCACTGGCTGAGGCTCTGGGAGCCTGTACAGGTCCTGGACATAAAAGTAAGAGGTGCAGTGATCTGGTGGTCAGGGCACGCTTGTGGCATGGATGAGGGAGGCCAAACCCTGGAGTGAGGTTCAGAGAGCACAGCAGCAGGGTCTATGAGAAAAAAGGACAGTAATATACTAAAAGGACAGACGAGATGAGGAGGGAACTGTTGCAAGCTGAGATAGGTCTGCAGTCAACAGGTGATGGAGGAAAACTGCACACCTGGGAAATGGAGAAAAGGCTAACGGAAGAGGGGCTGGAGGCAGGAGACCTGGTACATAGGACAGACAGGAATGACAGGATTCACCTCTGTTATGGAATGAATGTGTCTCTCCAGCTTCATATGTTGAAGTCTTAACTTACCCCCAGTGTGATGGTCTTTGGAGGTAGAGGCTTTGGAAGGTAATTAGGTCATGAGGGTGGAGCCCTTGTGTATGGGATTAGTGCCCTTATAAGAGATTCAACAGAGCTCTCTCTATTCCTCTCTCTCTCTCACACCAATTTGAGAACATAGCAAGAAGGTAGCCTCCTACAAGACAGGAAGAGAACTCTCACAGAACCCGACCATGATCAAGAGCACCTTGGTCTTGGACTTCCCAGCCCCTGAGATTGTGAGAAAAATAAATGTCTGCTGTTAGAACCACCCAGCCGGTGCTATTTGGTTATGGCAGCCTCCCAGTAGGACAGTTTCTTACTTCTGGCATCTAGAAAATGGAAGCCTCATCTGTGTCCCCTTGCTGTGTATCCACGGAACAAAATCTTTGTAAATTTTTTTTACTGTGGAAATCTACTCTAGTCCTGGCACTGGGCTAAGGGATGGATGATGGGGTGTCATCTAGTCAGCTCTACAGTGACAGGCATTTCAACCTCATATCTAAGTAGGTCTGTGGCAGACAGAACAAGTGGGGGCAGAAAGGAAACCAAGGTGGCATGCCAGGCACTCAGTGTGGAGATGGTATGGGCACATACTGAAGCTGAGCTCTACCCTCCTTGCACCCTACTACGAGGGGCAGGGTTGTATAGTGGTTAGGAACACAAACTCCAGCCAGACTGCCTGGGTTCTAAGCCTAGCCAATGACACTTACTAATTGAGCAGTTCTGGCTAGGAACTTGATCTCTCTGTGCCTCAGTTTTCTCATCTGTAAAATGGGGGTAATTAGAGCACCTACCGCACAAGATTGATGTAAGGATTGAAATACAGGAGCACCTCACATGTAGCAGGTGCTGCCCAGGCCAGCCATTATCATCAGCTCAGATTTGGTAATATTGTTCCTCTTTAGAATTATTATCCTTAAAAGAATTATCTCAGAAACATCTCTGGTCAACATGGAATTTGTGAAAATAATGTTTCTTCTCATGCTAAGCAGAGACTCATCAGATTTTCTGGAATAACTAGACTTTTAAAATAATATATCTGAAAATAAAGTTTAACAGGATAAAATTCTTAACATAAATCCTAATTATGTGCTCGCTGGAGCCATAATGTCTTCTGTTTTGCTATCACATACCATAGTCAATCTTTAAACTTGTTCCAGAAACATCTCAGACCTCAGAGAAAGGGTTAGCAGGCGTGAAAACAGAAAGTGTGGAGAGAGGTCAACTTGTTTTTAAGGGATTTGGGGTTAGTGCCCCAGTTCCGAACGCTGGGCATAACCTGGAAATGGGAGAATTTCTTCAGAGAAGGGTCTCTCAGAGCTTAGCCAACGGGCCCATTTAGAAGCTGCAGCTCCATGTCAGCCCCTTGAACCCTGGGAGAGGCTGCAAAGACAAAGTGTTTTTTAAAACGGGGAAGAATGAAGAGAGTATCAAATTCATGCACACACATAAAAAAATAGGAGAGATGAGATGGGGGTGTGTGGAAAGGAATGGAAAAGAGAAAAAAAACAAACATGCAGGCTTAGAAAATGCAAGAAAGGGAGACAGAATTAAGTTATTCCAGGCATTCCTTTTTTTTTATAACTTGACATGAAATGTAGGAGGTTCTCATCAATAGGACATGGGGTGTGTGCTTGTGGCTCCAGAGCCTTCCTTTGTGCGCCCCTTCCCCTTTCTCCATCTTCCTCTGAGAGGAAGGGCTCCCCTTTCCCCACATTTCTCTCCACTACTGTCTGTGCCATCAGCATCTCCAAGCATAACCGGATGCAGTGAGCAGATTTGGGCCAGTGCTAGAGGGACCAGGACTCTCTGGACAAAGTCCCCTCAGAGCAGAGGGTGGATGAGGTGCCGCTGAGGTGCTAGTCTATGTCCCTTCCTAAGTCAAGGTGTGTGCACCCCAAATCCCCTGCTCTACTTCCCCCAACCAACAAATGCTGTCACAAGTTTAGGGATGTCTAAACAATGCTTGCAAAAAAGTGGGAAACACTGTTTAATAAGATTAAAAATAGCCATGCAACCCTTATAAGAGAAAATAATCTGATTAACAAGCGTCACTTAGATTTTAAAATTGATACATTTTAGGGAATGCAGTATCATTACAGTTAAGAGTCTGATTTGATAAATTGGAGTTAATTAGTGCATAGTTAATCCCTTTCATATAACCTCTTTTGAGCTTTAGAATCTACTTGAATTCTATCGATAATTCTCTTCTTTAATAGATGAAAATAAATGGCACACATACTAATAATAATAGAAAGGTTTCTTTTATTTGTAATCATTATATCACTATATTTTTATTGTATCATTGATTTTACCAAAACCTATTTCAAAAAATCCTTCATTGCCATTTTAAAAGTGTGGGTCTGAAGGACCATGCACTAATACTATCTTGCATATTCATAATGCTTGGCACTATCCAAATGCTTTCATATACATAATTTTGATTCTTCTAACAACCTTTCCTTACTATATAGATAAGGAACCAGGGGATCACAGAGGCTGACAGTTCAAGGTCACATAAATAGTAAATTTTAAAGCTTGAAACCAAAATCTGGGCCTCTATCACCTCACCCACTGGTATTTTCAACCTATCACGTTGTAAATTGGATTCCTACATTGGGTAGAATAGAGTAGGTGATATGTGAAGAGTCTTTTATATTACAAATCAATTTTATAAGGTACTCATTCAAATTTTGCAATGTTCTCATGATTTCCATGTACTTATATTCTTACCTGTGTATTATGCTAAAGAAATTTAGGTAACCTGTTAAAGATGGGAATGAAATGTCAGAATGCCCCCCTGCTGGGCTTTTCAAAGAAGCTCAATAGTTCAACTTAAATAAGACTTGCATTTTAAAAATGCTACTATAGAAAGCCATACCAAAGTTAAGTTCTTCATCCACTTTTTAAGATCTACCTTTAATCTGAGGGGGAGAAAAAAAATGAGAATGAGAATGAGAATATATTGATGTAACAACCACCCAAAAAATCAATTTAGAAGTCATGTCTTTGTCTACTAGCAACTGTCATTCATTTGTACCCTAAACTGGGCAGAGCACCCCAAACTCAGCCCAGTCTTGCTGCCATAAGAATCATCCTTTGGTCTGAGCACACCCTTCTCCCCATTTGGGTGGACTAAGTAGCCAGGTCAGCATTTGAAGTCTTATGTAACATCTGTCTTGGCGAAAGAAGTTCATTAAAAAAATAATAATAATAACCTTATCAAGCTGTGGTACATTTTATACAATGGAATGTCACTAGGCCATAAAAAAGAATGACATCTTACCATTTACAACAACATAGTTGGACCTGGAGAGTATTATGCTACGTGAAATAAATCAGTCAGAGAAAGACAAATGCCCTATGATTTCACTTATGATATATGTGGAATCAAATAACAATATAAACAAATAAAACATAAACAGACTCATAGATGCAGAGAACAGACAGGTAGTTGCCAGAGGGGAGAGGGTTTTGGAAACTGGGTGAAAAGGTGAAAATATTAAAAAGTAGTAACGTAAATGGTAATTAAAAAATAGTAACAGGAATATTAAGTAAAAGATAGAGAATATAGTCAATTGCAATAACTATGTATGGTGCCAGATGGGTACTGGAAATATTTGTAAAGTATATGATTGTCTAACCACTATGTTGTATACCTGAATTTAATACAAAATAATATTAACTATAAAGTGTAATTGAAAATAAAATATATATATAATAAAAAAGAATAACCTTATAACTTAACTGAAACACACAGACTCGAACTTTTATGTGGTATAGACCCAACTGAAAAAAAGAAATACAGCATACGAGCAATTGAGAACTTGTCTATTATGATTATAATTGTAATGCATAATCTGCCCAGTCTCCATCTGCAAGTTGTGAATGCTTACCACAGCCTTGTGCAGCAACTGTGAGAATGAATTATGGGAAAAGTTTCTAGAGGTATAAATTTGGATTTCAATATATTCTTGAGTTGACAGGATGGATTTATCAAACTGGTGGAACCATAATCACTTTTGATTTGGTGGCCACAGAATATATGCATATCATAAATCAAAGTTAGGTGACTCAAAGTTAGGTGCCTAGTAAACATTTGTTGAATGAATGAATATTGCAAAGATATTTAGAAATTCAAACATGACCAGATGAACCCAAGTCCTGCTCCAATAGCCCAACCAATGCTCTGTGGAGATCTCGAATCATCCAATCATGTGACATTCCTCTCTAGTTAGTCACATGAGCCTCTGGTCCCACTGGAATAGTGCAGAAGCAAATGAGAAATGGAGGAGCAGGAAACCCTCCCTTTCTGCTCATGAAACAGGAAAACAGTTAGTTATTCCTAATTTTCAAAGCACTTTGCATGTTAACTCATTCCATATGCAAACAACTTAAATCATTAGAGGGCATGTGGTGAGCAGGGCCTAGTTATAAAAGGAGGTCACATAAAAAATTAAAAAACACTAAAGAATAAATAGTCCACGATGTCCAGGGGGAAGAGCTATGCCACCCCAGTAAAAAATTAAAACCAAATTGTATACACTAATCAACATTGCAAAACATGTTCAACTCATTTCCATACAATGCAATTATCCTGATAGGTGCAAGGTTAGTGTGTCTATGACCACGACCATGGCTGAAAACAAGCAACCACTTACAGCACCATTAGACTTTGAACAAATAAAAGCAATACAGACCTATGCATGGCTAGCATTCAGGCCCCCTCAGATAAACAAGATAGAATGCTCCCTTTCTGGAACATTGTATTTGATCTTGTATCTTAGAAAACCACAGTGTTTTATACTATATAAAGAATTCGTCTTCTCCTTTTTCTTCACCCTGAACTGGCAGATGAAGACATTTTGAGATTGTCTTCCTTGCATCAAGGTCCCTTTGGCCAGCAAGTGACAAAGGATGGATGCTTTCCTTCAAGTTTTTGTTATTTTTGGAGGCAGCTGCCCCTAAGGTGGAGGCTGGTGGTGGCTGGCTGGTCTGCAGATCCCTCGGAAACCTGCTCAGAAACAATTGTCTGAATTCAGAGTTGACCATGGTGTGCCCTGTGTCCACATTGGTCTCTGCCTCCAGTTTCTCAAAGCCATTTTCCTGACCAAAGATCTTCATTCTGGTCCTGGGTTCAAGGTGGGAAGAACACAGAGGCATTTGGGCATCTGTAGCTGGGCTGCTGACCTGGGATGAGCAGCCAGGGTTTCGCCACAAGGTGCCATGAGAGCTGTTGGACGCTGGGTTCCCACTGGGTTTGGGGAATTCCAGAGAAGCCGCTTTGTACCGCCTGCCCCTGCTCCTTCGCCTTCGCAGCTCCAGGGTCCTCCTTGTGGAGACAGGGGCCGCCCTGGGTCCCTGGGGAAGCACGTCAGCCCCGGGGCTGCCATTCAGAAAGGAAAGCTCGCTGTTCCTCACACCAAGTCCTGGATTCGATTGGATCTAAGGGACAGAGTAAAGACGAACGAATGTAACCCATGTTATCCAGTCACTACATGCTAAGAACAGACTGTTCTAGTCGCCCTCTGCCAGGCCATGCCCATAACCGTCATTCAACAAGTTGGTTGAATTGAATAGAAGCAATAAACACAATCCTTCAAAATGTTATGTGTTTCCAGTACTTGGCACAGTGCCTACCACATGGTAAACAACCACTAGATAGCTGTTGGATAAATAAATAAATAAAGCTGAATCCCCCTCAAAGTGTAAAATTTTGCACATAGAAATGTAGAACTATAAATTAGGCCCCTACTTATTTGATATTAGGTATTTATAAAGTCTTATCGAGAAAATTAAAAGTGATTTCATCACATGGCCAGCCATATCTGCAATCTTTTTTAAGAGGAGGAAATGTCAACTTTCCTTTTTAAAAGAAAATTCTAAACTCCTTAGACCGTATGTCGAAAGTGAGTGCAACATTATTAATACAAAAATGCAGATGTGTGCAGTTGGAATGAGGCATTTTTAGAAGAAAATGCTGAGTGGAGGAGATACATCCCTCAAGGGAGAATAAAGCTCCTCCTGCCAAAATAAACAAGTTGAAATGCATCTGTAAAAATTCTGATCATTCAGACCCCATCTTTCTAAGAAATGCTTGTAAAATGTTACAAATTGAGAGCTAGCTTTTTCCAGGTTTCAGGAAACAGTAGCAACTATCTCTGATGAACAGGAAGATCGCTTGTCACTCAGCTGATTCTAAACACTTCAGAAACAAGATATGAAACAAGAAAACACACATCACTGAAAAATGATTAAGCTTTTAAGGGGCAGACTGACATCATCCAGGGAAAATAATATTGTCTTTTACTGAATGTGGTTCCAAGAGATAGCAAAAAGGACTTCTCCAAAAGGGGAAGGGGCGGGGGGGGTGGGGGGGAAAGAGGCAAGGAAATGAGTTATAGAGATAGTAAGCAGCCCCCACACAGTGCCAGGCTTGCTTACTTAAGAACTGAAACCAGTTTCTTTCAATTAACTGATTATTTTAACTGATTAACCCAAACCACTGATATTACCCTGCTATCCTATAGCAGCAGCCTTCTGACAAATGTCCACATGTGTTCTTCCAAGGCAGCATATTGAGAGTGAGAGCGTGGGAATGGGTGTGTGTGTGTGTGTGTGTGTGTGTGTGTGTGTAATGGTGTGGGGCAGATACAGACAGGGATGGAGAATGGGAAGAAAATGAGCAAGACAAAGAGAGAGGAACAGAGTCCAAGTAAACACAGTTGAGAGACTTAGAAATGAAAAAGCAGACTTCAAGAAATGCTATAGAAGAAGAAAATGAATTACTTCAGGAAAGACTATGTTCCTTTATTTTAATGGCTAAAAAGAACATAAGGATGAACTTAGCTCCATATCTGCTGATAAAATGAAAAGAAACACATGCTTGTTTACAGGGATCTAGTTTCTGGAACATATCAATACATGAAGAGACAAACTTGTTTCCTGAGACCAAGCTGTCGGTCAGCAAATGGCTCAGAAGCAGCTGTGTCCACGGAGTCTGAACTTCCGTACCTGCCCCACGCGGGGGATTTTACAAGATCAGTGACTCTCAACACCACGACATGCTACATATTAGAATCATCCAAGGAGTTTTTTTAAAGAAATGCCCAGGCCTGGGTGCCCCCGGAGATTCTGATCTTACTGTTCTGGGGATTTTTTAAAGCTCCCCAGGGGTCCTGAGAACCCCCATCTCCAATCATCTCTCAGGCCCACCATTCCATGCGTGTCTACCAGGTCACAGAGACAAAGCAAGAGGTACCTGGAGCAGAATCTTGTTGCCGTCGTAGTCCTGCGTTTGCCACCTGGTGCGGCTGATGGGGACGCACGGGTGTGGGAGGAGAGGCACTAGCTGGCCAATCTCTTGAACCTTGAACTGCAGCACCGACGACTCTTTGGGGTCCACCGACATCCCGAGGGGCAGCTGCTTCAGGGACAGCTGCAGGGCGAAGCTCTCGGTGGCGTAGAGCACGAAGAGACAGAAGTTGCTCTTCTGCGGGGCGGCCTCCCTCTGCAGGATCATCTCGTAGAGGCCGACGGCGTCCTCGTAGTTGTCGAAGGTGCAGTAGAGCGTCACCCGCAGGACCTCCGGGCCGCCGTGCACCGGCCTCACGCCCCAGACGGGCATGTGGTTGTCCAGAGTGAAGAACTCCTGGCGGGCCAGGCTGTGGGGGCACGGGCTTCCCTGCAGGCTCAGGGCGGGGTGGCTCTGCCAGGGCCACTGCCGCAGGGAGTGGAGGACTCGAAACAGCCGCTCCTCTCCAGGGCTCTGGTGCAGGAAGAGCAGAACGGACATCCCCGGGAACCGGGAGCGCTTGGGGTGGCCCCTGTCATAGCTGCTCACGGGACTGGCCCGCTCCGACACCATGAAGAGACGGGCCTCTGGGCAGAGGCAGCCCAGGAGCTGGTCCAGCGCTTGCTGCAGGAGCGCACCCTGCCCGGAGCTGGCCAGCAGGTGGACAGTCATGGCCGGGGGCTCCTGGGTCTTGTCCATCCTGGCGGGTGTGAGGGTGACAGTGTGTGGAGGATGTCCCAGCTTCTGAAATGAACCGAGGGGCGGGCGGTGCTCAGCCCGGGAAGCCTTCAGCGACGTCAGCACAAAGCTCTCTTCCCTGTGGTCCTGGCTGCTGGAGAGAAACTGCACAAATCCGGGCACCACGGCCTCCACCTCCCCCAGCAGCAGGGAGGGAGATGTCGTCCAGCTCCTGCGTCATGCACCCGCCTGCGTGGGGCTTTTGCAGGCACTCCCAGGTTTTCTGTTTGACCTGAAAGCCTGCAGTCCTGAGAAACGCCCAGCTGGGTGGTTCTGACAGACACTCAGCAAAGGAAATGGCCGGGCAGAAAGGAACCCGAGTCCCTCTGTTAGGCCGATAGCCATCTGTTTAGTTGAAAAGACATCCATTTTATGAGCCCACAATGGGCTCTGATTTCCTCCTCACAGCTATCTCTCCTGTTTACAGTAGCCTGCCAGGCCACCTGAACACAATGACTGCTTTCAGACAATCCTCCAAGCTTGTCCCCTTGCCAGGATTTCCCCCTCATTGTGTGTGTGTGTGTGTGTGTGTGTGTGTGTGTGTGTGTGTGTTTTAACAATTGATGCTAGGGCATTGAGGACAAGTTGTTTTATCTAGCTAAAACCGATTTGGCTCAGTGGTAGAGCCACTGCCTGCAGACTGAAGGGTCCCAGGTTTGATTCCGGTCAAGGGCACTTACCTTGGTTGCGGGCACATCGCCAGTAGGAGGTGTGCAAGAGGCAGCTGATCAATATTTCTCTCTCATCCATGTTTCTGACTCTCTATCCCCTCTCTCTTCCTCTCTGTAAAAAATCAATAAAAATATATTTTTAAAAAGATGTTTTATCTAAATACTTCTGACTGTTCACTAGTTATTTGCTCTACAGCAGTCTGAGTGTATGCACTTGGTCTCTCTTAGTCACTCCAGTTCCTTAGAAAGCAGGGGAGCTTTCCAATGTCAATAATAACCCAGGAATTGTTCATATCTATTGAGGATCTGCAAAGCACCAGTCATAAACTGTCCTAAGACTACATACAACTATTTAACCCTCCAGCAAACCTATGAAGAAGGGACTGTTATCTCTAAATTACTGATGAAGAACGTGAGACACAAAAAAAGTTAAATAACTTGCCCAAGGTCTCACAGCTAAGCATTGACTGAGGGAAGATTTGAACGGAGGAACTCAGAGGTCCCCTGTGAACCAGAGAGGAAGGCCATCTCTGGACCCTGGAACCTGGCCTGGATTTTCTCCCTGAGGATAAGGAAAGGACAACAGAGCCAGTTCTGGTTGAGGTCAGGCAGATCTCAGATACTCCGTGGCTGTTGAATCTTAAAATGAATAATCCTCAATAAGAATATCAAGACTGAAACACAACAGCCACCCTAATGTTCTCTCAATTTCTACTTGGAAATCATTTCCTATTCTGAAAGTTGTGCTCTGGGAAGGTAAGGACAAGCACATTTTTCTAAATGTAATTCTTAATATAAGCAATGTATTAAAGCCTAAAAGGGAACATAGAGTGACTTAATAATGTTTTCTAAATTAAGAAGCACTTTTGTGATGAAAAGTATAACTTTTATTTTATATATGTGATTTAATTTAATAGTACAATAACCAAACTTAACATCAAATATTATTGACATGGAAAGGAATTGTTTCTGTTCAGATTTCCTTTCTAAATCTAATCTATACTTCTAATTATTTGTTTTTAGTCCTACCCTTTTGCATAGGAAAAATCATTACAGGTTTTTATTAAGGCATTACTGTTTTCAAGCGCGTGTGTGTGTGTGTGTGTGTGTGTGTGTGTGTGTGTTTTACATCTTAGTTTATGTTGCACATTGGCATCTGAAGGCAATACCTTTCTCATCCCTCATGGAGATGGCTGTACTTGGGCACCGTCAGCTTCAGACATGGCTATGGAAACAGCTTTTACCATTCTGGAAGCTACTCAAGATTCAAGGAGAAAAATTACATCCCTGAGACAGAGATATTAACTCACATCCTCTGTACAAAGCAAGTGTTTAGGCCCTTCTATAGGAAAACATTTTACTTCTTGATGTTGTTTTAATCTTCCATCCAGTTTTTCCTCATGAGGTTGTCATTCCTGTCGGGATTAAAAAGATTTTATTAATCTGATGGTGGGCAAAGTGCCAAGAAATAGGGAAGGGAGGACAGGGAGACAGGGGGTACCACCAGTCTCCTTTCTGGTTGGCTGACTCTGCGATGATTTCTCCAGGAACAATCTGAGATACTGACCCTTGGAGTAACTGCCTCCTCACCCCCTTCTGCCCACCACATGCCCAGATTCTCGGCTGTGCCTCAGATTCCATGGCAGGAGCTCTTTGGTTTTATAAGCCCTTTGTTGATGGCAGGAACATCTGATGGCAAGTTATCATCTTTGACTCCCAGCAGCTGGACAGCTGACACTTAATTTTCTACCTTCTTTTTTTTTTTTTTTTTTAACTTGGCAATGATACCTGTGAGTCGCCAGTGGTTGGTCAACAACTCCTCGGGCAAAGTGGAGGAGCTGGTGACAGATGGCATGTGGAAATCTAAGAAATCAGCTAGTTTTGCGGGTTTGTTGGAACCTGTGGACGTCTGTGGAGATTTGTCCCTGCTGCGATCTTCACAAATACAATGGGAGGCATTAGAACCCTGGGTCCCACTGCCACCCCAAGACAACTTTGAGAGTTTCTTTCTCTCTGTAAAATGGGCTTATCTGCCTCACATGTTGAGAGCAAGGCACTGGGTCAGGAGCTGAGAATAGATCATCACCAAGTCCCACTTCAGAGAACCACCTGAAATGGTGTCATCAGTGCCGTGATAAAGGTCGCTGTAGGATGCCATGAGGGTTCCTAGGAAGAGTCACTGACCTGGGTGAGAGGGCCAAGGAAGCCTCCAGAAGAGGAGATGCTATGTGACATACTGAAAAGTGAGGAGGAAAGAGGCAGCCAGGTGAGGGGCTTGGGGTGGGGAAGAAGGAGGGACTCCAGGGAAAGAAACCTGATGGGGACAAGCCACACCTGAAGAAGAGTGTAGGGCAGGTGACCCCTGGCCAAACTGTATGAACCACAAGATGGCTGCAGGTAGGAGACAAAGAAGAAGGAAGGTGGTAAGATAGATGTAAGAAAGGCAGCCAGGCCTCCCAGGTCACCCTAAAGGGTTGGGATTGTCTTCTAATGGGAACAGAACCACAGAAGAGCTGACTTAAAAGAGGAGGTAATTCTTTGAGGAAAACACAAACATAGTGATGTAGGGAATGTCAGAGTCGATGGACAGCTTGCTAGCTGGTTGAAGGTGAGCAGGAAGCCCCCGTGATGGGCCGGGGAGGCCTTGCCCAGGTGGTAATTACAGGAGCCTGGTGAGGCTGCTGTCAGTCACCAAATAGAGAACGCTGGAGGAAGAGAACAGCCGGGAGTGAGGGGTGCGGATGGGCCATAGAGAACAGATGCCTGTGGGACATCTGACTGGAGATGTCTAGTAGCCACTTAATCTAGAACTTATAGGGAGCATCAGACTGGAGAACTTGGGCTGGGGTTTCACGAGTCTCCAGGTAACCATGAAAATACATGTGACGAGGCAGGTGGAGACTACATGATGAGGACAGAACAGGTGAGAGGATGGGACTCTGCAGTGCCCAGTTTAAAGGACAAGTGATGTGTAAGTGGCACCCACGGAGAATCAGAGTGTGTGCCATCCTGACCCTGTGTCAGTGTTGTGCGGTAGATTTTAAGGATTTCAGGAAGTGGCCTTGGCTGCACAGGCATCTTCACTCCGTTTTAGAACCACGTGTGTGACTCACTCTACCTCCTCAATGAAGCAAACAGCAGAAGCACCGAAGGAACCTCAGGGCCCATCAAACCTCTGTTTTCCTTTTCCTTGTTTCCAAAGCAACCTTCACTCTACTTCCTTGACACTCAGTTGCTCACCAGGGGCTAGGTATTATAGAACTTAAGGCCATAACTAGAGAAAAAGCGCTGGGATAGGATCGTTTCATAACTTACTTTTCAACTCCTGGCAGCAGCCTACAACCCTGTACCTGCAGAGTAGGCACTAGACAGGCCTGCAGCGAAGAAGGAATCTTGGCATCTCTTATGGGATAAGGATCCCAGGAGGCTAAGGGACTTTCCCAATGTCACAGAGCTGGTTAGTGGCAGAGCCTGGACTTCTGGTTTTAAATCACATTTCTCCACCACTCGTCAGAGAAGCAATGCACAGCAGCTCTATTTAGGTGAGAGCTGTTCAAGCTCAGGACACACAACCAGCACATAAAAAGGAGAAAGGAAGACCCAGGAGTAGGCATTACACATGCCCTAGACACCTCTGGTTAATGTTTCCTCATCCTAGGCATTCCTGCCCCAAGTCATTCCTGTTCTCAACTTTCACCACGGCAGCCCTTCTCCCAACACACACACACACACACACACACACACACACAGACCTATACCCTTAGCCCTTGGCTTCTCCGGGGAGTTCTGGCAGACACAGCATAGGGCAAACAATGGAAGCTATGCCCCCCATCCCCTCTGTGCTCCTTCCTGCCAGGGCACAGGAGGGAGGAAGTGGCCACTGCAAGCTCCTCCTCCATGCTGCTGTGGCTCTTAGCTGAAAGCTTCTCTCCTGGTCCCCCAGAGGATACCTCCTGCCCTACCCCAAACAATGCTATCAGGTTCCTATTAATGGGCCATCTGTTTCCCCCTTTTCCAGGACAATGCCGTCCAGGAGCCGCTTGTGAGTGATACCCTGCATTTTCACAGGTGCCCAAAAAGGCCTGTTTCCTCCTGCTCTTTGTGTGGTCTTCTGCTGTGACATCGTTTCCCAGGCATGGACCAGTCCCAGATCTCCCCTGCGCCACCCCCGTAACTGTGAAAGGAGTTTAACTTCATCATCTTCACTGAAGATGAAAAGGAGCAATGGTAATAACTGACCTGACTCTCTCCATGGACCAAATGAGCTAATACTCCAGAAGGTCTTCCACGTTCTCAAGTGCTCTACTGACATAATCACCTCAACATGAAAGATTTTACATCTAATATTATTTTAACAACACCTCCACCAAATAATAAGCAGAAATGGATAAAAACAAAATAAAACACACTAGTGTACATGATTTTAATGAATACTATGTAGCTATAACAGCAATGAAAGAACATTAGAGAAGTTGATTGACACTCTCTACTAAGGGTGAAGATATGTGTACCCTACCCTTCAGCATTTCCCCTCCCAGGTATATCCTCTGGAGAAATTTTCCCACATACACACAAAATAAGGCACAGAATCATACCATTTTTATAAAATTTGGAAGTACATGAAGTCTTTCCTTTGGTTATAAATATAGACCTAAAGAGTCAAAGAATCAATAAATGCATGAGAATGCGAAATGCCAATTCAAGACAGTTACCTCTGCTTGGAGGGTGAGGTTGGGAGGGAGGGGAAAGAAGACTCTGGTCAATGTATCCATTATCTTTATTTAATAAGCTGGGTAGTGAGTAAATGAGTGCTTACTGTATTGTTTTTAGGCCTTTATGAAGTATTTCATAATCATTTAAATGAGGGAGATCTAATATACATCAACCAAAAAATAAATATACCTCCAGTATGGTGTTAAACAAAACAAAGGTATAGGAAGCATATGATTCTATTTTCCTATATGATATATAAGAACTGTATCTATGCATGTGTGCATGAGTGGCAAAATAGGAAAAATCCTGGAAGGACATAATCCAAGTTTTTATCAATAGTGTGTCAATAGTAGACATATCTGGGAGAAGGGCTTATTAGGTATAGGAGCAATTTCATTTCTCATTCCATATATTACTACACTATTAACATTTATTATAAGTATCATATATTACTTTTGTAATTAAGTAATAGATAATACGTGAACCAATTCAAATAATACATGAACTACAGCCTTCCAATCCATTCTTTCAACTGATGTTTTATTAAACACCTACGATGTATTTTAGGCACTGGGCTGATGTTGCAGATACCATGACTAAGAAAATTTAATATTGCCCTGTTCTCATGGAGCTCATGTCAGGATGAGTGAGATAGACAGTAATTAAATGATCACCCAATGAGATGTTAAATGGCACCTATGTTAAAAGCTACAGACAGGTGGTACATAGGGTGTGACCTGCTCAGGGAGGTGAGACAGGCCTTCTCAGCAGAAGGAAGCTGTGATCTTTGAAAATGAGCAGAAGTTACTTGGGAAATAATAAATACTAGGATTCTAGGAAGGACCAGTGATGCAAAGACCCTGTGGCAGGCAGGAGCATGTTGGCAGGAAAGACTGGCTTATGGGCTTATGTAACTTAGTGGGACTTTGCTAAGGTAAGAAATTCTACTAAAACAGCAGGTTTGGCTGACAGGTGTTTGATATATGGGTGTATTGGGAAAATTTCATATAATGCAGAATGCTCCTAGCAACCCAGAGAAGAAGCCAATCCAGTCATTGGTCATATGATAATAATTGCTGATACTTATTTAGCACTTACTTTTGTGGCAGGCACTGTTCTAAACATTGATACATATTAACTAACTAATCTTCATGGTAACCTTATGAGGTGGGTACTGTGATTATGTCCATTTTACAGATGAGAAAACTGAGGAACAAATGGAGAAAAATGGAGCATAGAAACTAGTTATATGACATCTATGACTTGTAAAGCCACAATAACCATTCACTATTTGGAAAACGTGGTTTTTGTTTTTGTTTTTGTTTTTGTTTTTGTTGTTGTTGTTGTTAGTTAGAATACACAAACTATATATATTTGTATTTATAGATAACTAGAGGTCCAATGCACGAAATCAGTGCAAGGACCTTGGCCCTGGCCCCCATCCGCTGCCACTGCAGCTGGGGGTCTTTGCTGCCTCTGCCACAGACCCTGCCCTCTGTGGCTTTGTCAGGAAGGAAGGATGGCCAGAAGGACATCCAGTCTAATTAGAAGATTATGCTTTTATTATATATAATTATATATTAATATATATTATTATTATTATAATGCATGAACATATAAACTTAGGTTATATATTTATTAAGTATTAAAATAATTCAATAAATTAAATTATTTCAAGTTATACTTATGATATATGATATATAATGAAATATTAAAAATATACTTATATAAAATTATAGTTACAATAATTTATACTTTACAGAAAATCTGGGATTCACTGGACTGAGGAAAACAGCTGTGCACTCCTGGAAGGCTGAGGTCACGTGTATACACATTCCCAGGAGGCCACTAGCACAATGCCTGGTACCTGGAGGCTAACTATGTACAGTATAACCAATTTTCTACTGGATACACGCACATGCTTTCTATTCCCCTGGTATAAAAATGTTAGCTATTTTGTTCACAGTCTGGGTTGTAGGTCAATCAATAAGCAATCACCATCTTTTCTCATGAAAAGTTTTAAAATGACCCAAAAGTAAACTAAATGAAATAACAAACAACCAAAACAAAAACCCAGCCCAGGTTTGCAAAAGGGCCCGTAGATGTAAACTCTCACCCTGGTTTCAGGCAAGCACCTTTCCAACATCAGGACTCACATTCATGAAGTGACACATCATTAAGCGTGTAAGGACTTGGGATCATAAACAATTTTTAAATATTTTGCTAACATACAATGCGCACATTTAAAAACAAGCTAGAATGGACCAATAGCATAATGCCACGCCTCAAATTCTGCCAAGACGAAGCCCCCTCAAAAAGTCTGGCCTTGATTACCACGGAGGTTACAAATAGAGATGGATATTCTCATGCCAAGAAACACCGCTTCCCATGCCAAGCTTTAAATCATTAAAGCTCACTCAGCGTAAAGCTGACAAGCCTCTCAGACCGAAACCGACATGCCTGGGCCGGTGGGCTGTGCAGAGCTGGGCCTCGCTGTGCGCTGTCAGCTGTTCTCTATTCCTAATGGGCCTCAAGTCCCACGGGGCATGCACATCCCAGCTGCTGTGAAAGGCAGACCAAGTGGACCAGACCAAAAATAGAAGATATAAATATGCACACTAATAACCACCCTGTTTTTAAAACACGAGACCGAAATTTTGATTTATTGGACTTCATAAAATAACTTTTTTATGAGACACTATTTGAGGTTGCAGTTTCTATGGCTACCTCGTACAAATATTTTGGTGGCTGAATTTTCCTTCAAATATGAATTCTTCTGAGAAGCCTTTGAATGTGACTGTGGTATCTATTCTGTAGGATAACATGAGAAAAAGGAGGACTGCTCCTGAATCACGTCTAAGTATAAACAATAATAATATAAACAGTAATCAAATTTGCAACGTAAACAGTTGAATTCCAACATTAGAACATGGGTCTGAGAAAGGAGAAGACCAGGTTAGAATTATGCAAAGATGAAGTATTTTTTGCTCATTTCCAAAACAGCTGGCTCTATCCCTGATCGCCATAGGGATTAGTGAGGAAAATGAGTCTGCATGTACCTTGTACAAGGTACATGCTCAATAATGCATTTTTTTTTAGTGCAGTGTGCATTCATTTTCTGCTCTCCTATTCAGTATTAGTATATATGCTTGCTCCATTTTTTTTTTTTATCCAACCAATTCCACACAAACCTATAATAGGCACACATTTTAACAGAAATGGATTGGGACACACTGGTCTTAATTAAAAAGGGGAGTAGTTTCTATTTGTGGGAAACCTATAGCACATAAACCTAGACATGAAATTACCTGTTTAGCAAAGTCATACTTAAAAGGTTAAGAACAGGGACTCTTGACTCATGGTTCCCAAACCATTACAGAGGCTCCCAACACACACAAAGGCAAATACCTGTTGGATGAGGGTTACTTATGGGATGAGACAAGAGTCAAAATGAGAAAATTGGAGTTGCTATGAACATGGTTAAGTCATTGAGCTCAATAGCTAGATGGGACCTTATACACCTAGTCCGGTGGTGGGCAAACTCATTAGTCAACAAAGTCAAATATCAACAGTACGATTGAAATTTCTTTTGAGAGCCAGATTTTTTAAACTTAAATTTCTTCTAATGTCACTTCTTCAAAATAGACTTGGCCAGGCAGTGGTATTTTGTGGAAAAGCCACACTCAGGGGACCAAAGAGCCACATGTGGCTAGTGAGTCGCGATTTGCCGACCACTGATTCTAGTCCAATCTCATGGCTCTTTATTTATTTATTTTTTTAATATATTTTATTGATTTTGTATAGAGAGGAAGGGAGAGAGATAGAGAGGTAGAAACATCGATGAGAGAGAGTCATCGATCAGCTGCCTCTTGCACACCCCCTAGTGGGGATATGCCCGCAACCAAGGTACATGCCCTTGACCGGAATCAAACCCGGGCCCTTCAGTCCCCAAACCGACGCTCTATCCATTGAGCCAAACCGGTCTCGGCTCATGGCTCTTTAGATTGAGAATATGAGACTCAGGAAGATGAGTGGGTTGCCTCATGTCTGATGCACTTTGGCCCACAGGTTCAAGGAAAGATAACCTCTAAGCCATATTAGTTAACCAGGGGGAACCATTTTCTAAATGCTTTCTGTAGGTGTCACATTTTAAGTGACAATGTTTTTTATAATAAAGGGCCCTTTCGCCTCAGCTCTAATACACATGCACTACAAGATTTAGGTAACTGGTTACTGGAGGGAATACTAGTACAAAATGTCATTCTATCGCGGGGCTTTGCTTTTGTGTGAGAAAAGGGTGGAGGCAAAGGCCAGATGGAACCAGTGAAAGGGAAATTCAGTAAACATCTTTCCACTTAATGTAGTCTCCTTACCAGGCAGACACTTTATAGAGCTGGTTACATACTTTCCAAAAGGCACCCCACAGGTAAGGATTGCTGGCTGGCTGAAAATTGCCTTGAGAATCAAGGGCAGGTAGAAGGAAATCTCCGTGGACATTCACAGTAACTGGGCACCAAATCAGTGAAGCGCAGCCACAGAACGGAGTCACAGCGATGCTGCCGTAGGACTACTACAGGACAATCATGCAGTGAAAACCAAGTGCTGCTGAAGGCATTAGTAAGATTAAAAATATTGCTATTAAATTATGTCTTTAGAATGTTAGTGATATTTGCTTTCAAAGGAGCCTAACTAATATTGTACCTAAATGCAAAGTGTTCCACTTCCTTTAAGGAATATAAAAGGCAAGTCAAAGTCAAGGTTTGGTTTGGTTTTTTTGCTTTCTTTGCTCTTGAGGTTAAATATCAGTAGACTCCAAATTAAAAGTAAAAATCATGGAATGAAAATACCTGGTTTCATTAACTTGGCAAGACATTTGGCTCATGGTGGTTGCCTTCTTGATTAGCAATGAACAAAATAATATTGATTGTTATAAAATAATGGATATTTCTTCATCAAGTCAATGAGGTTGGAGGAGAGGACAGAGACTGTTCTAAATTAAAATAAATTTAAGAGACATAACCAAATGTACTGTGCTGACCTTGACTGATCCAATTAAACAGATTATAAATGACTTTTAGGGACAATTGGGGAAATTTGGAAAATATGTTGAGTATTGGATATAACTAAGAAATAATGATTAATATTTTTAAGTGTGATAATGGTACAGTGGTTAGGTAGGAAAATGTCCTTAATTAAAGACGTGTTGTCCTTATTTATGGGAGAAATGTCATGATATTATAGTAACTTTAAAATATTTAAATAAAAGTAATAGATTATATAAATTAGCTAATTAGTTTCTACTATATTTTTCAGCCACCTAAAACAAAGAGACCTAAAGCTTTCTTTAGGGGATAGACTAGCCATTGTGTATGACATACCTTGATTCATGCTCATCTATTGCTAGCTATAACCTTAGGAACTATATTTATTTTATATTCCTTAAAGGAAGTGGAATACTTTGCATTTAGGTATTAGACTACTTTGAAAGCGAATATTACTAACATTCTAAAGACATAATTTTATAGCAATACTTTTAATCTCACAAATGCCTTCAACAGCACTTGGTTTTGACTGCATGACAGCCTAGGACCTCAGAGTTCAAAGCTGTTATAATACACACGATGAAAAAAAGGGCAGAGGAAAACAGCTGGAGTGAAGTTCTGCTGATAAATTAGAAGATATACTTCTAAAGTGCTGAAGAAATGGTCAAAGAAAGTCTTTGTTAGCCCCTTCACTCCACTCAGAGGTTTGGCCAGCTCTGGGTGGGGTGGGAGGTGAGGGATGGTCTGATGTTGCTTTGAAAGGGCAGGCTTCACTGTTCTTTCCTTCACCCGTGACTATTTCCTGAGTGGTTGTGATGCAGCGAGAACCATGCCCAGAGCAAGCCCCTGGCTGGCCCAGGCAGCGTGTTGAAACTGGCATAGCCCCGGCTTCCTGCAGGATCCCAGGGCGCCCTGCACTTCCTCCCTCCTGTGAGCACAGCCGATGCCTCTCAAGTGTTAGCTTTGGCAGTTGATGCCTACTGCCAGTCGCAAAGTAAAGCCAGGAATAGATAATGAAGCATATTTTCACTTGTGTATTAACTAAGAAGAGAGTCATATATTTAAGGGTTTCAGTGATGACTATTCATCGCCAGGAGGGGAGCGCTGAATATCTTCTCCCATTTTCACAGTTCCTCTCAGGGTAAATGGCCTCAAGTTTGAAATAGCTGGTGAAAGTGAGAATTTTCTGTTGGTATCAATGGAGTTGTTTGAAATAGCTGGTGAAAGTGAGAATTCTCTGTTAGTATCAATGGAGTTGTTTTTCCGACCTTCAGGGGACCATGCCATCTCATTAGCGCCACATTCTTACCCAAAGAGCTAACATCGCTGCACCCTGCTGTACCATATATTAATTTTATGTTTGCTTTTACAGAGAAAGACTCAGAAACTGCTTTAAAAAGATAAATAGCCTAACCATGGTATCAACAAACATACTTTAAAAAACTCTTAGGAATAATTGTCCATTTGCCTAGTAATTAGTGAACACCCTAGCATAGCTTCAAAGGAGAGCATGACACATGCACAATGATTCATATTTGCACAAGCAAGTGAGGCTCCAGAACAACAGGAAATACGGAGCTAAAGGAATTCAACTTCACTGGAACTGCTGCTTTGAAGATAGGCATAGTCATGCCAAGCTTTGTTGTTCTGGAATTACTGGAACATATTGGATTCCGTGGTCTACAGAATATAATTCTACAATATAATACATTAGCAGCACACACACACACAGACACACATACATGTGCATGCACATAAACACGTTGTTAGCTTGTTATTTAAATTTTTTATATTTTTTATTTATTTCAGAGAAGAAAGGAGAGGGAGAGAGAGAGATAGAAACATCAATGACAAGCGAATATCATTGATTGGCTGCTCCCTGCATGCCCCCTATTAGGGATCAAGCCCACGACCTGATGCCCTTTATCAGAATGAAACCTGGGACCCTTCAGTCTGCAGGTCGATACTCTATCCCCTGAGCCAAACAAGCTAGGGCTTGTTGACTTATTCATCAAAACTGTGAACTGCTGAAACTGGTTTGGCTCAGTGGGTAGAATGTCGGCCTGCGGACTGGAAGGTCCCAGGTTCGATTCTGGTCAAGGGCATGTACCTTGGTTGTGGGCACATCCCCAGTAGGGGGTGTGCAGGAGGCAGCTGATCGATGATTCTCTCTCATCGATGTTTCTAACTCTCTATCCCTCTCTCTTCCTCTCTGTAAAAAAAAAAAAAAAAATATATATATATATATATATATATATATATATATATATTGAACTGTGAAAAAAAATCTTCACTGTGTTCACTCAACCCAGTTTTGAATCTAATACTTGAGAAGCATATGGAAGAACCCAAAATATTTATTTCACTCAGAGCAGTCATGTCCTACCTCATAAAGAATAAAGATAACTATTTTCCAGAAAACTTGTCAGTCTCTGGTCATTGCAATCATTCATGTTCCTTCAGCTTTGAACAAATTTGATTGCCAAGGTCAAATCCTCTTTTCCAATGATGTTTACCCAGTAGCCCAAATCTGGCAGGATGTGTAGCTGTGAATGAGTTGGCAGAATTCAAAAAGCTCTCAGTCTGGATACACCAGATTTTCTGGGTCTTTTGACACTGCTTCCTTTTAGCTCTTTAAAGCATGCCCTAAATTCCTTAGGTACCTTGGAACCAGCTGAAATAGAGGTATCTATTCAAAAATTATAACTTTTCACTGATGTACAGGTATGCTCTGGGAATTTAAATTAACCCGCTTCCTCCACTTTTTTTCTCCAACTTAAAGCTCAGGAAAGCAGACTTGAATACTAATATTTCTCCTTAGAATAATGAGGAAGCAAATGAGCAGGATACTTGGGATAATACTGCCTTTGGGCTCAGCACATTGAGATCATTTTTTTTATAGGAGACCATCCCAGCGGGAGGCCCTTCTGGTACCTAGGTAATACATCTCTTGGAAGAGATCCAAAGAGGCCTGTGCTATACCAATTTCCATAAAGTAAAACGCCAAGGGTCTTGGAACAAGAGGAACAGCATTGGGATGCAGCTTTTCTGGAAAACAATTGAGCCATAGATTATCAAGAGCTTGAAAAATGTGAATATCTTTTCACCCAGTAATTCTGCTTCTGAATAGCTATTCTAAATAAATGTTATTAGAAACTCTGGCAAATGTTTGTGGACAGAGAAATTCACTGCTTGGCAAATTTGTGAAAGTGGAGAAAATAGCCTACATGTTGAGTAAATACAAATAAATGGAAGTGCATCTATATAACAGAGCATTGTGAAAGAAATCATGGCCCTAGTATTTGAAAAGCTTCTTTTAAGTTAATACCTACTAATGTAAAACTGCTCATGTTAATTTAAAACCAGGGTCTAATATTTCATATATAGTATGTTTCTAACCTTGGTAAAGAAATAGTCATAAAAAGAAGCAATTAAAAAATGTAAGTGTGAACAGTGTGATCTCTGGATCATGGGTTAACTGTGGTATTTCTTTTCATTTTTATCTTTCTGTATTTTCCAAATTATCTAATCAGAACTTTAATTAGAATAAAACAATAAATATTCTATATTTTTAAACAAGTAATTTTAATGCAGTACCTACTTCCCTTATCCTGCACAAAAATATTAGACAAAATGAGTCAAAATAAATTTCAACATTATTTGGGGGCCTGGGGAGATTTAAAATGTTAGACCTTCCAGTAGTGTTCTTACCATAAAAGACATAAACTGAAAGAGTGACAACATCGGAGTGAAAGGAGAAGCCAAAATCCTTTAAAGGAAGAAGCATATTCCAGGAGAAAGCACTCACCTAAGAATTGGTGTTGAGCCTCCTTATGGCTTAGAACAAAACTCAAGGAGACCAGAAACATATCGATAGTTTACCATCCCAGATCCAATTTGGGGTACAGGTTTCACGTATCATCTGATTGGAGCAGGCCGGCGAGAAAATTACTATGGTCAGCAAAAGAAAAAGATTCTCCACAAATCCCACCAAAAAAAACGAAGTCTTGTCGCATGTTAATTTTAATTTTCACAAATGAATGGATGAAATGGCTGCCACTGGAAATGGGGTTTTTCCACGGAGTGGCAAGAAAAGCATTGGGGACCCACACATGGGAGGATGAGGTGGAGTGGTAAGGTTTACTGAAGCTGGGTAACACAGAAGGCTGTCCCCAGGTGCCTGGTGACTCATTCACAACCAGGTGGCCCAGCTCCGTCTGCTGTGGAAGAAGTCCAGCCTTTGTCTTCACCAAGCCCAGCAGGACCAGGGTCCAGAAATGCTGTGCCATTGGCCCAGCATCAGCAGGGCATCCAAAGCTTTTGTGGTTCAGTACAGTCCAGGCCAGAGCTTAGTCCAGCTCAGGCTCTGCTCCAGGCTGTGCTCAGGGCAGCACTGCCTTGCTGTGCTCAGGCCGTGGCTGCTACGGGGAGAGGACACCCGCGAATGGGCCAATGAATGGGTGAATGCTTGCTATTGAGTGGGGCCTTCGTTAAACTCTGATTATATTGCCTCAGACTTGGGAGAGGGCCAGCTTCCTTTCAAACTAACCAATCTCTTTCCTAATCCTTTGTGGACATGTGCTGGGCCCTCCCTCTATTCAGTCTCTTTCCTAGACTTTCCGGGGTTTCATGCCCTCATCCCACCTGATCCTTTACCCAGGCTAGACTCCTTACCTCTATGGGGGAAAGGGGGGGTGTCATCTTGGCTCTTACTGCGCGTGCGCCGGGCAAAGGCATTCCCCTGCTGTCTTTACTTCTCCCTCGGTATCCTGCCACAGGACCGGTGACGGATTCTTCCTGTCACACTGGGGATTAGGTCCCCTCAGTGGAAGATGTGGCTGCCTCTTGGGAGCCTATGAATGCTGTGGCTTCCAAGTAAATGAGGCTTAATGTCCAACTCAGCCCCCTAGTGAAGTAGCTCTAATGTCTGATTCCATCTGTTACCTTCCTTTATAACAAGTAGCTACCTACACTAACAGAATTTCAGAGCCTCTCAGAATTCAAAAAGACCTCCTTTTCAGGTGCTCCTGTGTAGCAGGTAGCAGGCAGGCACAATAAAACTGCACAGGGGGCACTAAAAAAAAAAAAAAAAAAAAAGAGGTTGTTACCTAAAGATGGCCAGTGTCACTGTCTGGAGGGCCCATGAGAAACCTGGAAACATGGCCAGTATCTCCACACTCTCATTCTTCAGCACATTCACCTGTTCTTTCTCAGGCAGCAGCCTGGTGCCAAGTCATATTGTCAGGGTCTGAGGAGGGATGGGTACTGACAAGAAACATGCTGTGTGGGTACTTTGTTTAGGACCTCGACCAAGCTCTGACTTATCCCATCTCATGTCCAACCTGTTTATATTCTCTCTCTCTCTCTCTCTCTCTCTCTCTCTCTCTCTCTCTCTCTCTCTCTGTCTTTCTCTCTCTCTATTGGTTCAAGGATGCTTTGAACCATGAGTTTGAGATGGAACACATACCTTTCAGAGTACTGTCATTCATTCATTCTCTCTCTCTTTGTTTCTTCCCACTCTGTCTTTATTTCCTCCTCTCTCTCCTCTCCTCTTCCCCTCTCCCCCTTTATTTGAAGGGAGAAGACAGGCCTTTCTAAATGGTTTCCAGGTCAAAACCCAGACACCTTGTCAGCATGCACATGACAGCTGGAAAAACATGACAAATACATTTTACTAAGTAACAGAAAGCACCACGAGGTGCAGGCTGTGGCTCTGTGACAGGGAGCCCTGTCGATCTGCCAAGTGTGGTTTGTTTCCCTGTCCATCCGCTGAGTCCTGAAATTAAGGAAATAAGACTAAGTGGCATATGGTGCCCAAAGGGGCCACAAATATGCGCTGGGCTGGATTTCCTGGGATGGTCCTAGTGCCCCATACTCCAGTTCTATAGCTTACCTGTCTCCAGGCCCAGCCTGGCCTTGCTGCTCAGCTACTCTCAGTCCAGCTCTCTTGACCTGACAAGCTAAAAGCTTCCATGTGTTCCTCTGACCTTCCACCCTTTTCCATCCCAAGACCACCCACCCACCCTATGTCATCTTGTTGTTTGGCCAGTGAGGGGCTCTGAACACTGCAGGACGCTGAAGGCAGGATATTATTCCTCCTGCTCCCTCCCTCCCAGGGCCATCTCAGGCTGGCCATCTCTGAAGGTCACAGAGGTGGGTCCACTGCTATTCATCATCCGTGTCCAGCACTGATGGTCAGTTATGGTTTTGCCATGGTCCCCTCCTGCCCAGGGCTCCTCTGCTGACTCCTCAAACCGATTTTCCGCCCTAAGCTCCCTTAGCAGCGATGCAGTGGGCTGCACGGGAATTTTTACTCTGTAAGCCATACTTGGTTGGACAAATAGCATCACTGCTTTGGGGGGGGGGGGTTTCTTTTGAAATTACAAACCAAATAAGTCTTCTTCAAACTTGAATCGTGTCCAGTCCAAGACAAATATCACCCAGTCCTACAAACTACTTTTATAGTTAAACATGCAAATCTTACATTTCAAAGGACATCAGGAGCCTGACGGGGAAATGTGTGAGCGATGATATGTGTAACAGAAATAGAAGCTCAGAAAAGAATGTGTCTGGACAGACATGCCTATTTATTAGAATAATAGTCTAATAAAAGTTCATATCCCCTATTGTTCAGGCCTTCCTTTTAGGAAGAAGTGGGGTTCCGTGCTGATGCAGACCAATCCCAAAGTAATTACCGACTTCCTCTTGCAGAGTCAGATAAAACAAGAGCAAATTCCCCACTCTTAAATAGCAAAACAGTTTCCCTCCATCTGGCTGGAAGTACTTAAGTTTATAGTAAAATCTCCAATTAGTGAGTGTTTTTGTTGTTGTTGTTGTTTTTTGTTTGTTTGTTTGTGTGTTTTTTAAAGATAGGGGCTGCCTTTACCTTTATCAGAAAATAAAAGAAAGTTATAGTAAAAACCTCGAACTTTCTCAACAAAGTCACTCTCCGGGGTCCCTGTATTTAGCTCAGGCACGTGGCTCTGCTAAAATAATGTCCAGAAAGCTGAACCTGGAGCTTTTCAGGAGCCAAAATTCAGACGCATTTCACATACTGCAATTACAAAAGCAGGAGATTCAATAAATGCATTTCCTAAGATTCCCCAATAGGAGCAGAAATGACTAGAGCTAAATATTCAGCTAACCAGAAAAACCCGAGCTGCAGGGCCTGCTGGTAAGCACTCTGCTGGTCAGGCTTTCGTGCTGATCAGGTGATCTATATTTGACAACAAGGAGGAAGGCGAAACTCTACAATAGGGGTGTCAAACTCAATCAGAGAAGGGGCCAAAATCTAAAATCCAGCCTAAATCTCGGGCCGAATGGTTTACTGAACAGTCATACACTGTCATTGTGATGGAAACGCAGCGGAGTGCAGTGATGACAGCGCGGTGCGGGCCACATTGCAAGGCCTGGCGGGACGGATTTGGCCCGCGGGCCTTGTGTTTGACACATGTGCTCTACAATGTCCTGCTTGGAAGGTTTTCACAGTGAATTCTGTGACATTCTCCACTGCCCTGTGACTACCAAGAGCCAGACTGCTTTACCGCAGGAATGTGTATTTGTCCTTTACCATATGAACCCTGAGGGGAAGAGAAAAGAGAGATACCTACTAAGAAGGCCTTGTGGTGGCTAAGATAAAAAAAAAAAAAAAAAAAAAAAAAAAAAAAGCAGAGTCTCGCAACCATTGTGCCATTGTGTACACAGGCCTCTCACCCCAACTGCATTTCAGAGAGGCTTGCACTGAACTGCCTGTGTTTCTGCCCTGTGACCCAGCCCTTACAAAGGTTTCCTGGAATCCTATTTCCGCCAGTAGGACTGAGGTTTCCCTATTTAATCAGAGCTGCACAGGTCTGACCAGTTAGAGAATCTCTATTCTGACCTATCAGAATAGTGCCTTTTGAACCAATCAAGTTTGGTGTCCTCATTTGCATAAGGACTGACCAATCAGGAACCAGGGGCGGGTACTTCTGTCCATATAAGCCAGCTCCCCTCTGGTTCAGAGTGCACTTCCCATGGAAGATGGAAGCCTGCCTTCCCCTGGCTGGAACTAAAACACGAGATGTCTGCAGACCCTTGCAAAGCAGAGCAGAGCTACCTAGCCTAAGAGAGGGCTGTCCTGGAGGCAGCCTCACAGCCAGGTGTCCTGTTTGCACCTGATAAAGTTTCCTTCTTTACTGCAACTCAAATTGGGGATTCCTCTTGGCATTGAATTGGAGCTGTAGACCATCAGTTGACAGCCATTGAAGGCTTTGTCTAAACCATTATCCGTAATCTTTGAAAAGGAAAAATAGTGAATTTCATAACAGCAAGATTTACATAAGGTCACAGCTTTCAGTTAAATAGAAAACATTTCTCATAAATACAAAAGTCCCATGTAAAAACTTTTTATTACCGGAAACTTAAGGTAGTTTTAAACATGGACCTGAGTGTCAGTCTCAATGACAAGGGTGGTTCTGCCATTCTCACTGAGCTCACAGTCCCTGGGAGATGGTCTGCAAAAATGCTCTCCAACACGCCTCCCACCCATCTCCCCGCTCCCTGAACCTGGGCTGACCCTGTGACTTGATTTGCCCTACAGACAGTGATCAAGGGATGCCATGTAACTCCAGACCTCTCCCTTGTGAGACTTTACAGCTTCCTGATTGTTCTTTTGGAAGCCAGCAACCATGTAAAGAAGGGGAGGTCATCCTACCTATGATGAGAGACCATGGAGAGACAGGGTGGCCACCCAGAGGGAAACCCAAGTCCCCAGCCAACAACCAGAAGAAGGCCCCAGACACGTGAGACCATCTTGGATTTTCCAGCCCCTATTTAGTGGCCCCAATAAAAAGAGAGAGACCCAGCCAGTCTCAGTGTGTCCCAGCCAGCTTAGCTGTGACCCCTGACCTCTAGAGCAGAGAGGTGCTAGCCTGATGAGCCCCACCTGAATCTCTGACCCATCAGATCTGAACAAATAAAATGATGGAGAAGCCCACTAAGCTTTAGGGTGGTTTGTTACACAAAAATAGGCGATTCATCTGCAAAACGTGGCTAGTTACACCAAGAGTGTTTACTTCACTGTAGGGAGTGGCAGGGCCACAAACAAGTCCCAGCCTGGAGGGCAGAGCTCCCCCAGCATAATCAAGCCTGACCTTATAGCCCTCCCTAAATCCTCCTTAAGTAGCTAATGGGCTGTGGGAGGGGCAGCAAGTGTGGCCAGAACAAGGTCATTTGAATACACGTTAATCTACCCTTGTTTTAATCAGACAATAAAATAAAGCATCTAGCCCTAATCATTTTGGCTCAGTGGATAGAGCCTGCAGACTGAAAGGTACTAGGTTTGATTCCAGTCAAGGGCATGTACCTTGGTTGCGGGCACATCCCCAGTAGGAGGTGTGCAGGAGGCAGCTGATTGATGTTTCCAACTCTCTATTCCTCTCCCTTCCTGTCTGTAAAAAATCAATAAAAAATATTTTAAATAAATAAAATAAAATAAACCATCGGCACCCAGGCGTGGGAGATACACAGAGCCCCAGCTGTATCCTCTTTTTTCTGTCTTCCTGAATCCTTCACCGCCCCTCCTCAGGTTCACCCTTGGCCAGCACACCTAACCACGCTGAGGAGTCGTGAATACGTATGTGGTTCTTCAGCCGGAATGAACACCCCCATCAAAGTGGACTATTGTTGCTGTTGTCGCTTTCAAAGAGAGGCTGACTGACTTGCCAGTACTGTTTAAAGGGAGATTGTTTTTGAAGAAGAGGTTGTGTCTCAAACCCTCTGAGGCTCTTTTCCTATCCACACATGCGATGGGTGCTGAGTCACGGGTAACCTGAGCTCCTTCGCCAGATCTGAGCTCGCTTGCTCTCCCAGTAGAAAACAGTCTATGTCCTGGAGAAGTCTCAGCCCCTCCCAGGGAGGTGCCTCCCGCAGACCCCGCTTTGAGAAGCAGCCCAGACAGTTCTTAAAGTGCCGTCTCCTGGGACGACTTCCTCCCTGCAACTTTTGAGGAGCACAACTCTGCTCCTGGCCTCAGGGAGACCAAGTTGGACCAGACAGTATTCTTTCTAGGGAGGTGTGAATGGGGAAACCAGAAACCCACAGTTGATGTCAAAGATACCCCCAGAAGGAAGACAGAGCCTTGGTAAGCAGCCACAACTGGGAATAGAGCAGAAAGGAAGACGCCAAGAGGGAAAATGATAATGGGTCCCTGCAGGAACTGCTTCCAGGACTCTGTTAAGGTCTGTGTGAGGGCTGCTGGTTTCTTTTTTTTTTTTCTTCTTCTTCTTTTTTTTTTTTTTTAATATTTTAATTGATTTTTACTGAGAGAAAGAGAGAGGGATAGAGAGTTAGAAACAACATCAATGAGAGAGAATCATTGACCAGCTGCCTCCTGCACACCCCCTATGGGAATGTGCCTGCAGCCAAGGTACATGCCCTTGACTGGAATGAACCTAGGACCTTTCCGTCTGCAGGCCAACGCTCTATCCACTGAGCCAAACTGATTTCGGCTGGGCTGCTCGTTTCTGTGGAAGGAAACCTAAGGCCCTAATTTCCCTAACATCTTTAGAATAAAAACTCGTGTGTGGTTTTTTTTTTGTGTGTGTGTGTGTGTGTTTTGGTTTTTTGTTTGTTTGTTTGTTTTTTGCAATCAAAACAATACAAATAAAACAAGAGGTGATCGGGAGAGGTCATGCTTTAGCAGCTGTTATTTCTATCATCTAGAGTGAGCTACTCCAAATACGTAAGCACTCTAAAATTAGTATGTTTGGCCCACACAGGAGCGTCCAGACAAACCCGCAGGTGTCCGGAAGGAAGGAAGGAGGTGGTTGCCACCTACACTGCACATTCTGGAGCTGCCACTGAAGAAGACACGCTGACTTCCTTTTGAACTTCTTCTTTTCCCTATTTGCTCCTCACATTGTGAGAAAATTCCTGCCCGGGGCTTTAAGGTTCTTTCAAAGCAGCCCATTCCTCCCCACCCCTGCCCTCTTTTGATTTGTGAGCTGATTCTGTTGCCAGTGGAAATGGGGCTTTTCCACGGAATTGCAAGAAAAGCAACTCGGGGACCCGAGTGTCGGAGGGTGAGGTGTAGTGGTACGATTTATTGGAGTAAAAATAAAAGTCTGTGTCCAGGTGTCCGGTGTCTCATTCACGACCAGGCGGCTCAGCTCCCTCCCGCTGTGGAAGAAGTCCAGGCTTGTCCTCAACAAGCCCAGAAGGGCCGGGCCCAAAAATTCTGTGCCAGTGGCCCGGCAGAGGCAGGGAATCGAGGCTTTGGTGGTTCAGGTCAGTTCATGCCAAAGTTAGGTCCAGCTCAGTCTCTGTTCTCTTGGCAGAGATTCTGCTATGGCTATCCCCTGGGGTGTCCGAAGCTGTAACTTCCAGACTTAAGTCTGATTCAGAGTAGCTTCTAGACTCAATTAGGCTTAGCCAGTCTAGCTCCCTTCTCTCCCATTAACTCCTACGCTAGCAATTCCTATCCCCAGCTCAAATTTCTCACTCTGCCACCTCCACACCAGCACTAGGATCCCCCCCCCCCCCCCAGTCCCCTAGCTACAGAGCTGACTCTACTGTTGACCACAGCATACCTCTCTCCACCTTCACATCTCCTGTAAGCTTGGTCCCTACACCCCAGCTTGCTGCACACACCCCCCCACCAGCACCACCCCCACCCCCACCAGCACCACGCCCTCCCATCTGCCAAGTCCTTTCAGATTTACTCCAAACATCATTGTCAAGTTCACTGGGTTTTATATGGAATTAGAATGCTGTATAAAGTTAGTCAATGCAAGGCTTTGCCTAAGAGGATTTAGTTACAAAATCCTTAAAGAACTTTATAATGTAAATTCAGCCTTTGTAATGTAAATCCAATTGTAAGACCCTTGTGTACAGATGAGATCAATATCAATGTACTTATTACTTCATTGTTCTCCCTTCTCCCCAACACCCCCTGGAATGGAAAGATTCCCGGGAGCAGGAAGAATATCTTCTGTCTTTTTCTCACATTTCAAAGCACCTTTGCTCCCTGGGAAGACTAGATACTGACCTTGACAATGACAAGAAAAATTGGGAAACACCCAATATCGAAATGGGTGCTGTGGCTCTGTGAAGTCCTGACGATGTGCTCCTTTCTGATCATTTTGTTTAATCGATCATAAATTTGGTTACAGAGTTTTACCAGCTCTTTTATGCCGCAATCTGTGAAGTTTTCAAGTATTCTTTTTTAAAAAAAATAAATAAATGTTTTTATTGATTTCAGAGAGATGATGAGAGAGAATCATTGATTGGCTGCCTCCTGCACACCCCCACTGGGGATGGAGCTCACAGCCCGGCCCTGTGCCCTGATCAGGAATTGAACTGTGACCTCCTGGTTCATAGGTTGATGCTCAACTATTGGGCCATACTGGCCGAGCTATATGACTCATTATTAAAGCCATCAACATTTCCCACCTTTAGATTGAAAACACTACCCAATCCATTAAAGCAGTAACTTTTGAATTGAGTTTACCCATAATTGCCCTTTCTTTCACTCCACAGTTTAATCCGATGCTTTGCTTTCTGCCCCTATTTTTCCTTTTTGTTGTGCCCAACATTGTCCAGCTTAAAGCTGTGTCAGCGCTCTGCAGGCTGCATCGTTGCTTGGTGGAGGCCTGCTCTATTTGGCATGCCTAGCTCCTTCACCGCTCATTGGAACTCTGCTGATGAATGAAGCTGTTTCTCACTCCTGCTGTTTACTTCCTACTCCCTAAAGTTAGTGAGATTATCTGGTGGCAGGCCCTCTAACTTGAGCCATAATTCTCTAAGGTATAAGTCTGTCAAGCAAATGGCAAAGTCACCATTTGGAATTTTCTTTCCATTGGGTCAACATTACAGAAGTAACTGTAATAAGTGTGGCCCTTACACAGCAACACCGGACCAGACCAAGTCCTAAAAGGGGGAGGAGGACTGTCCCTCTGGATACAGCACTTCCTGCCCAGTCTGTTCCAGCGCAGGCAGTTTTCCGCCCCACAGGCCGCTCATTCAGGATCTGGTGGTCCTCACCCAGCCACCCACCCACCCAGCCTCTAACTTATCCTCCAACAATGGTTCTGGTGTCACCACTCATCTTTTAGGACAGAGGAAAGGAGGAAAAACACTTTTCAGTTCCAGGAGAAAACACTCATAACCAAAAGGGTGAAAACAAGGATGTACCAAAGAGTGCATTTCCACAAACTCCCACCAAAGGACACTGTGGAGCCTGGGTGATCATGGGGCCCAGTTTGAGACCCACTTAGGGAACCTGGTCTAAGCCTGCTACTGGACCTCTGCATGATGGGCGTGGGGAAGGGGTCAGGGCGGGGTTAGGGCAGGACTTGTGTGTGTGGGGGGGTGGAGGGGGAGTGTCTAAAGAGCAAAGTGACCCCTGTGTGCGGTGTAAAATGGGGGAGGGCCGGATAGGGAGGTTTGACCTGGGGAGATGGATCTCAAAGGAAAGGAATTCAAAATGGGAAGCCAAGGAGAGTCAGGGCGTCAGGATTCAGGACCCGGAATAACTTGGACAATGAGACAAAGCCAGAGCCAGTGAGAGAGAGGGAAGAAAAAGAAACAGATTCTCTCCTACCCTCTCCAATTCCGCTCGACGGGATCCGAGACGTAGCAGGGCCAAACCCCCACCACCATCCCGGGCATCCGCATCCCCTCGCCCAGACGCGGGTTCGAAACGCAGCGGGTCGGGTGCCCCCGCCAGGCTGGCCACCGGCAGGACCCAGCCCTCGGCTTCCCGCCGGGCCCGGCTCGGGTCCCCGCAGCGCCCTCCCCCGCCGACCTGTGGCCACGGGGGCGCCGCCGCGAACAAAGGCCTGGGGCGGGGGGTGCTTCCAGGGGTCCCTCCATCGCCCTGCGCTCCCCTCCGTCTCCGGAGCGGGTGCGGCGGCCCGCCACGCCCGGGTCCCTGCGCCGCCGCGGGCACCCCCTCCCCGGCCTGCGCCCGCGCCCCAGCCACACCCACAGCCGGAGCCACTCCCGGGGTGCCCGGCAGGGGGCGCCATCCGGCAGCTTCCTGCAGACGCGGAGCAGGAGGGACGGAACCGCACAGCCTGTAGGTTGAGGATTCTCTTTGAGATCCTTTCCTCAATGCGCCCGTGTAGCCCACCCCCCCCCCCATCGCACACCCCTACTCCGGCGGGACGCCCTCTTCTGTAGACACGCGGGGCCTTTCACACGCACACACCACACACACACACACACATACATACACATCACACATATATACACCACACACACACACACCACACATACACCACACACACATATCACACATATACACATCACACATATACACACACCACACACATACATATCACACATATACACATCACACATATACACACACCACACACATATACACACCACACACACACATCACACATATACACACCACACACACCACACACACATACATCACACACACACACACACACCACACATACATATCACACATATACACATCACACATATACACACACCACACACATATACACACACCACACACATACATATCACACATATCCACATCACACATATACACACACCACACACATATACACACACCACACACACATCACACATATACACACCACACACACACACACACACATACATACACATCACACATATATACACCACACATACACACACCACACATACACCACACACACATATCACACATATACACATCACACATATACACACACCACACACATACATATCACACATATACACATCACACATATACACACACCACACACATACATATCACACATATACACATCACACATATACACACCACACACACCACACACACATCACACATATACACACCACACACACCACACACACATACATCACACATACACACACACCACACATACATATCACACATATACACATCACACATATACACACACCACACACATATACACACACCACACACATACATATCACACATATCCACATCACACATATACACACACCACACACATATACACACACCACACACACATCACACATATACACACCACACACACCACACACACACACATACACATCACACATATACACACCACACACACACACACCACACATACACACACCACACACATACATATCACACATATACACATCACACATACACACACACCACACACACACACACACCACACACACCACCGCCACCCGCTTTGAGTGTGAGAAGTGCTTAAAGAAGCACGCATTTCCCCTCTCGTGCAAACCTTGAACTATTCTGCAGTTCACGGCATCGACCTCCCCGCTGAAAAGCAAAACCCACTGCAGCGTTCAGGGCTCCAGGTTTCGCTGTTCATGTTTCCAGGCCACCTGGCCGGCCGGGCGGGTCCTTCTGTCTCCGAGGCCTCCCGGTCCCCTCAGGGTCTGTCCCAGCGGATGACGCTGCACAAGGGCTCGGACAGCAGCATTCTCGTTGTTTAAATCTGTCAAACAAATGGCAAAGTCACCATTTGAAATTTTCTTTTCATTGGGCCAACATTACAGAGGTAACTGTATTAAGTGTGGCCGACTAGGGTTCTTGGGGCAGACTAGGGTTCTCCTAAAGAAAAATCACTCCAGAATGTTTCTAAACCACGAACGTTCATTTTTAAAGTCTATTTTTGCGGTTCAGGGTTTCAGCCCTTCTACTTGCTCTCACAGGTTTGACCCAGAGCTATCCCGTTATCCTTAGACTGTCTCCCAACCCCACCGGGGAGTCTTTCCGGAGCGGGAGGGGGTCTCAAGGAGAGCCTGAGAGCTGCCATCCCTGGGATGACCTCAGGCCAGATGTGCACCACATCGGAGACCGCTAGTTTGTGGGTGACTTGTTTCCTGAGGATAAGTCTTGGGTATCTCAACATGTAAAAGGAACTGCCGGGCGCAGTGGAGTTATTAATTTTCTCAGTGGCGTCAAGTGGTAAAGGAAGGACCGCCCAGTTTGTCTTCCAAAGCGCTGGGACCTTCTAAAGACTGTCTGAGCCGCAGAGATGGCAAAGGAGAATCGGAAGACTTTGGATGAAGCCGGTTCCAGAAGCCCCTGTTAAGCAGCCCCGGAAATCCCTCCAGACAGGTGGCAGGGCCTGAGCTCTAGAGCAGCGTTTTTCAACCGCTGTTCCGCGGCACACTTTGCCTGGTGTGCCGTAGGTGCAGACAAGACAAGAATTTTATAATTTTTCACTATTTTGTTTACTTAATATTTCATAATAAAGTAATTATAAAATACTTTCTTTGTGTTTATTTGATTCCTATTCAAGAGAATTACTTTATATATAGTCAATATAGGCACAGAGTTAAATTTTTTAACATTTTCTAATGGTGGTGTGCCTCGTGATTTTTTTCATGAAACAAGTGTGCCTTTGCCCAAAAAAGGTTGAAAAACACTGGGATAGAGAGAAGTCTCCCCCTTGACTTTCAAAGACACGAGAGCCCCACACCTGAACAGCAAGGGACATTGGACCGCTCCCACCGCTGAGCCCCAAGAACCAAACCAGATGTTCCCTTACACTTCCCACACTCCACAGGCTCATAAGAAAGACAGTTCTACAAAGGGGCGTCTGATTTCTGAGGTGCAGTGAACACCAGGTTCATCAATGCTCCCTTACCAGACAGCTGCCAACAGCACTTTCCAAAGTGCATTATGCTGAAGTTAGGAACATAAAAGGGTTCCATGGCCAAATAGATAGGGACTCGATCAACATGTTCTTGAAAACAAAGTGAACCCAGTAAGACGTCTATGTGCTTATGTGCGATGCATGTAGTTATTTATCTTCCAAAACGGGGAGCTTGGTTGTGGTAGCCAGCCTTCAAAGGCTTCTTAGGAGCTCTGGAGCACAGAACTGCTGTGAAAACAGCCAGGTGTGGCTTAAGAGGCCAAGTCAAGAAGGCATGCAAGTTTCTACTTTCAGTTTCTTCAATATATATTACTATATTTCTGAATTCAATGCACTTGTATTTTAATTAAATATTTTTGCATCTAAATCATACGTGACATTTGTCTATGACTTTTTGCTCTTATACTGTGCTTTTCTTGCTTGGTACCAAGGTTATATTAGCCTCATAAAAGTAGCTGGGTAATGAATTTCTTTTTTTCGCCCCCTCTCTCTGAAACAGCTAAAGATAGCGTGAGTGCTCCTTGGAAGTTTGCTGAAGCCCTGAACTCTTAACACTGTAAAATCATCTTGTTTGGTGTTTTTGTTTGTTTGTTTTGGGTTTTTGATTTTTTGGAAAAGGTGGAGAGAATGACACAACCTTTTGAGTATATTAATTGTTCAATTGTAATCCATCTATTGTAATTTCTGCCATAGCTATTGGTTTGTTCAAGATTTTAATGTTCATATGTAGTTTTTAAAATCTCCACTAAATCTATAGATATATCTTTCTTTATTCCTAATCTTGTTTGTGTGTGTGGACATCTATCTTTTCTTTCTTTCATTTTTTTCCTCAGTTCAGCCAAAACACTAGTTTATTTTGTTGATCAACTCACTGTTTCTTTCGTTTATTACTTTCTCCTCCTATTCTTTAAAATGCCTTCCTTCTACTCTTTTTATATTCACTCTGTTCCATTGCTAACTTGAGTTGAGTGCTTTGTTTATCTGTTTTCAAAATTTCTTTTTCAAAACAACATTTACACCTACGAGATGTGTTTCTAATAATTGCTTTTGCTGTATCCTACAAATTTTGTATCCCACAAATTTTGATATGTAATAAATTTATTATTCTGGTCTTAAATGATGCAATTTATTGTGATCTCTTTTTAAATTAATTCACAAATTATTAAGGGGTGCATTATGGTTTCCAAACGTATGTGCATGTTATTAATTAGTACTTCCACCGGGACCCGTTTGGCTCAATGGATAGAGCATCAGCTTGGGGACGGAAGGGTCCTCGGTTCGATTCCGATCAAGGGCGTGTACTTTGGTTGCGGGCATATACTGGGGTGTGCAAGAGGCAGCTGATCGATGACTCTCATTGATGTTTCTAACTCTTTATCTCTCTCCCTTCCTCTCTGTATAAAATCAATAAAATATATTAAAAAATTAGTATTCATTATTTATTTTGCTATTTTTTATAGTCTGAGAATGAATGTGGTTTGTTACGTATTTTTTAAATTATGTAGACCTGATTGCCTATTACGTTGTTCATTCTTCAAGATCTTTTTGAAAATAATCCATTACATCAAATTTGTTTATTTTACTTTTTATTTCTATTTCCTTATATATTTTTAAAAATTATGTAACCAATTAATATCCCTGTAAAGATGTGTTAAAAATCCCTTATATTATTGTAGGTTTGTGCATTTTTCTCATGTAATATTTGCTTTCTAAATTTCAAGGCTATTTTTAGGTACATCTGTTCATGAATACTATATTTCTCTTTTATTACTAAGTTCTTTTCTTCTTTATCTATAAAATGTTTTTGCCATAAATTATATTTTGTATGAAATTGATATTACTATTCTTAGAATAATTATTTGTATAATTTGTGTGGGATAAGTTTGACCACCCCTTTTGATTTAGTCTAACAAGGTGGTTTTATTTTATGTGTATCTTCTGTAAGAAGACTCTGCCTAGATTTTAAAAGTTCAATTTAATCATATAACCTCTTATTTTTAAAGTGAATATTTAAGTCACTATATTTTATATTTAATATTTTTAATTATTCATCAATTTAATTTTTTTTTTACTGTTTTTGATTTTCTGTTTATTTTCATTTGTCTCTGTTTCTCTGCTTCCTTCTTTCCTGCATTCTCTTGAACTAGGACAGCTTTCTGTACTTTCTCCCTTTGTGGCTAAGAAACTATTGATAGTGTTGTCACTTTTTGACAGCTTATCTTTAGTCTTTAACATATATATTAGACTATATATTTTTCTAAACAATAAAAAATGCCCAGTAATTTGCAATTTTTTGTTCTGAAAAATACTAGCCAAATATATAAGTAATATAAATAAATAAAGCCTTTAGCACACTAACTGCCCATTGAATTTTCTCTTCAAGTTATTATCTATGGTTTTAGTTTTGTACTTCTTGGGACCAAACATTGAGAATTGTTTTTACAGCTAATAGTTATAAAACATTTGCTTACACTTGATCAATTTTCCTGCCACCCCCCCTCCCCACACACACACACATGCATATATTTTTTGTAATCCATTCCTTTTCTCTAGGCTCCTTTTCATTCCTAGTGAAGGATATGCTTTAATAATCATTTTAGTGAGCGTCTTTGTGTGGTTTTAGCTCTGTTCATGGCATTGCACTTCTGCTCATTTCTAGTTCATAAAATTATTTCATTTTTTGATCCAGATCCCTTCTTAATGGTTTTCCCTTTTAATGGCTTACCAGTTTTTGCTATGGGTTTGGACCCAGGGGGCTGAGTTAAAAGATTAGCTAATGGTGCCTTTAGCCGGCTCAGTGGATAGAGCATTGGCTTGTGGACTGAAGGGTCCCAGGTTCGATTCTGTTAAGGGCACATGCCGTTTGTGGGCTCGATCCTCACTCAGTAGGGGGCATGCAGGAGGCAGCCGATCAATGATTCTCTCTCATCATTGATGTTTCTCTCCCCCTCTTCCTTCTGCTCTAAAATTTATTTATATATATATATATATATATATATATATATATATATATATATATATATATATATATATATATAGAGAGAGAGAGAGAGAGAGAGAGAGAGAGAGAGAGAGAGAGAGAGAGGGGGGGGGATTAGCTAATGGAATCATCTTGACTAAAAAGCACAGTTAATAGTTCCTGGTCCTTGCAAGGAAGGATCAAAGCTGTACAAAGCAAGCAAGTATGGCAACTAACCTGAAAGGGGGAAAATTAATTATGGGCATATACAAATTGCAAAAGGTATTTTTCTTTTCTAAGCTTTCCCCCTTTTTTTTTCTTGGCTCAACTTATATTGCTATCAGAGTGGTAAAGCTTGATGTGCTGACCCCTGGTGGTCTCAGCAAGTGCCTATTTCTTACAATTTTTGGAGTTGAAATAGATCTTATTCCATGAGTCACAGACTCAAATTCCTTCAGAGGACAGACAGGTTATATAAATGTGTCTGAATGCTGTATATGACAACAGATGATGGTGCCAATCAGGATAAAACTGGAGAATGCAGGCTCCAGCCAAGGCATATAAACACAATGTTTTGTTTTGTTTTGTTTTTAAAGTTGGTAAAGCACACACAGGTACAACCTAGAGTGGGTGCTTGATTGGGCCAATCAACTTGGCCTGACCTTTCATACTATGTCATACACAAAAAGGGTAAGCAAGCCTTTGTCTGTCCTGAGGTCACACCCAAAGCTTGTTTTGTAAATGAATAATAAATATTCTTTCCATGATTCACTCTTACTTTCCAAAAATGTAGCAATAATTCTATAATAGGCTACATTTGTAAATTAAAGTGACACATTTGTTGACAAAGCCCAATGCAGGGAAATATTAATCCTCAAGTGCATTCATATATTATTTCCGTGTTTTAAGGTAAAACAAAACAAAACATTGTCCTATATATTGTCCTATGTCAATAATTGAAACATTATTGAGTTAAATATTAAATGTGATACAAATTTTCATTTTTTCTGTTTTATGCAGTCATCTTAAAGTTTTAAAAATGTAACTTCAGAAACTAATCTCAAAATGCTATACTTTTGACTGAAGAGCATAATTAAAGAGTGTAAAATTAGAAGGGCAGTAGCATTGTAGACCAAGTACTTTGTCCAAATTCCTTGGAAAAACCCGTTACATTTCTACTAAGAACATTTTAATTGTCAAAGAGCATTTAATCTTTTTTTCTGATTTAAAATGATTATCTAATTCATTTTCCAGAATCTGTCTGATATCTTCCTTTGAAATATCAGTGGTTTCTATTATCTACCAAGTTCAAGCACAAATTTCCAGTTCCCACCATCATTCCCTCTATTTCCCACCATATTTCTGTTATCATTGTGCCACTGGAGAAAATCAGTTTCTCTTCTGTGAAGGATGACAGCCCGGCTGGGGCTCAGCCTTCTAGGATTTGACCTGCTGTCAGCAGTCAGTATCCATCTGCTCTCAGGCCTTGTGGATTTATGCAAAAACCAAACTATTAAAAAAAAAAATCCTTACTCTCAGTTTTGTAGGATTTCAGGAGGAAGTGAAGGTTAAATAAGTGTGTCCAATCTGATATATTTAATGAATGGCTCTATTTATTCTCTGATAAACTTGAGAACCAGTTTTGCTAAAAATGTATCTGTGATTAATCACTCTTCCTACCTAAGGTCAAACTCTTGGTTTGATCCATGATTTCTGTTCTCTTGCTTACCAATTAATTTTTAAAAATTATATCTTTTCCTTTTGATTTGTTTTGTGGTAATTTTTACTATGTGCTTGAATTCAATGCTGAGTCTTTTATTAATAAAATATTGCAACCTGAATTTTCCTTAGCATATGACTTTGGCAAAATTCCATAGTTATTGATATCTAATACTCAAATTGTCATTTAATTCTAAGGAGCCTGTAATTTCAGTTTTGATTTCCTTTGGGACAGGAGATATTTACAAGAGCAGTTTTAAGTTTCCAACTGGGATTTTAAAAATCTTTTTACTTATTAATATTTTGTCCTGTTTTATTGACCAATAGTTAAACTAAAAATTTTACTAAATTTTTTTTCATAGACTGCCACTCCTATATTAAAAATTATTTTCTACTGCCTGTAAACTTAACTACCTTGTGAAAACTAGACATAACCATCAAGTTTGTGGCATAATGATGTAATGCTTTTAGAGAAATTTATCTTTTCTCTTTTACCTTTCCAAATATATAGTCCAAGGTATTCATCTGCCATCAAGAGATGTTGGAAAATGAGAATTAAAATTCATTTATAGAAAAAGAAATATGATAAACAAAGTGTTTTCAGTTTCTGACATTTAAATGGCATTTTGCATGAAGACAATAGGCAAATATGTTTGAAAGTCAGTTGAAAACAAAGTCTAAATTCCTTCGCTTCTATTTAATATATCAAATGCTAGGCAAAAAAAGCAGTAATGTTCCCAAAGTTCATTAAAATAACGTCTATCATAGAGTTTTGCCAAGAAGGTGGAATCAAAAATGGGGGATTTCTAACCCAAGGGAGGAGGAATTTGTCCATTCTGGTCTTGGGGATGGCTGGAAGGACAAGATGAAGAGGCCAGGGGAGACTAACACGGCAGGAGGAAGTCACCGTGTGTCCATTTCTCTGGGAGCCTTGGCTTGGTGAGAGAAACTTGTGCCCCTGCTGCCGAGGCCCCCATTTCCACTGGGACTGTGAAAGGAGCCTGTGCAGGTGGCCCTCTGTAACCAGAGAGGGCAGTGCAGGTGCAGTGGGTGGATGTCAGTCTGAGGCCCAATCCATCTCTTCAAATGTGCAGTGGAGGATGCTGAGCTGACAGGCAGGGATTGGCAAAGGCTCTGGGTGGATTGTGGAGGTAAGGCTGGGATGGAGCTTTAGCTCCACAATTCACCCAGATGTTGGTAAGGGTCTCGGCTTCAGTGAAAATTGAAGGATGATGAGGCAAGAGGGAGGGGCAGCGAGGTTCAGACAAAGCCTGGAAAGAATCGACTATGAAATCATCACCTCCAGAGGCAGACACTGGCAAGATGCTGAGTAGGTTGGGACCTGCCACCCCTCAGCAGATTCAAGTGACATCCAAGGATCAACTTGAAATCAGGTGTCTCTTCAACCCTGTTGGCCCCACCCCAAGTTCCAGAATTGTTAGAAAGGAACAAAGGGTTAGGAACCACAAGACTGCTGTTAGCCCTCCATAAACTGAGCCTAGAGATTGTATAAGAAATTGTTTTAAACCAAATTGAAGTCTTAAATTGAACCAAAATTTAAGCTTTCCCACCACTCAGGAGGTGGGTTGTAAGAGTTGAGAATTGTTTTAAAAGCAGAGCCTCTCACCTGAGAATCTTATTTAAAGATTCCTACAATATTGATGGGAATGGAGATTGGTGCAGCTATGGTGGAAAATAAAAAATTAAAAAAGGAACTGCCTTATGACCAGTAATTCCACTTCTAGGAATATATCTGAAGAAATCCAAAACACTAATTGGAAAGAATATATGTATCCCTATGTTCATTGTAGCATTATTTACAAGAGCCAAGATGTGGAAGCTGCCCAAGAGCCCAACAGTAGATGAGTGGATAAAAAAGCTGTGGTACATTTATATAATGGAATACTACTCGGCAGAAAAAAAAAAAAAAAAAAAAAAAAAAAAAAAAGGAAAGCTTACCTTTTGTGACTAACAAGTATTATGCTAAGTGAAATAAGGCAGTCAAAGAAAAACAAATACCGTATGATCTCACTTATATGTGGAATGTAATGAACAAAATAAACTAAAATAGAAACAAGTACATACAGACAACAGACTGACAGCTGTCAGAGGGGAGAGGGGGTTGGGAGGCTGGATAAAAAGGATTAAGAAACAAAAATAAAACTCTCAGACATATACAACAGTATGGTGATTACCAGACAGATGGAAACGAAGGTACGGGGGTGGGGTAGGGGGGTAGAGACATGCCTTGGGTGGAGAACACACAATACAAAGTACAAATGATGTACTATAGAATTGTACATCTGAAACTCATTATTATTAACCAATGTCACCCCAATCAATTCAATTTTTAAAAAACTCAATGGAGAGACAGCTTTATATTATACAGGTACTTGGCAGTCTGGAGGTTAGATTTCCCCTACACTTCTGAATTCAAGCCCAAACTGCCTGGCAAAGAATAAACGCTCACAAAGCTAGGTCCTTCATTCCTGCTTTCCTTCTAGTGGTTGTGCCCTGCGATTGTTTCCATCTCTAGCAGAGAAGCAAGGCGGCTGTAAGCGGCAAGCTCACTGAGGGTAGGCATCGCTCTGCTGGACTGGGAGGCACAGAATTTGAACTGCCTTGATGACCATCTAGCCATCTCAGAGACATATGGGGTGACATATCCACTCACCATATGTGTAACACAGCTTCGGAAAAATGATATCATAAATTATGAAAAATACATAAATCACAAAAATATTTGATTAAATGTAAATTTTTGTATACCATATGTAGACATCTTCATGCTTATGCATTTCTAGTATTTTTTTTTTTAACCAAAGAAGGGAGTTTTTTTTACATACTTAACACACATAACCATGGGAAATTAACTTATAAAACTTTATTGTCTCAGTCAACACATTTCCTAGAGCTCTATGTAGACTTGCATGTATATATACATTTTTGGCCATCAGAATTTTACTGATATTTAACAAAACACTATTTCTTGGTGAATGTAGTAAAACAGGTTTAAACTTTATTACTATGTGATGTGCCACTTAAACTATATATGTAATATACTGCAGAAATTGCCAATCCATCCATCAACTATCCACTTTTAAGAACTAATGTCACTCATCATACATATGCAAATTTTCACACACACATATATAATTACATGAGCAAAATGTACACACAAGTGATTTCAACATTGTGATTTATGCAACCTTTAATCACTTTTTTGCCATAGTGGTTGCAAAAAATTAAGTAGGGAAAAAATGGAACATTTAAGCAAGAACTAGGAAATTCATAACAAATTAAGCATCATATTTCAAGAAGTTACATTACACTAGTTCAAAGGAGAGGGAAGAACAGTATGAACTGGTTTAGTGTATAAGTTAGTATTTAGACAGTAAGTTCAGTTGATGAACATGATGTGATAAGGCTAATCAACAGCTCAGGGCTATTAGCTACCCAGGAAGTGGGCCCTACATTGTCTCATACATGAGTGCTGCAATTATAAGATGGAATGAAGTTCAATTGGAGAACTTGACAGGTATGCTGAGCTGGCCCGCTGCTCCTTTGGTAAATCCAAGCTCTAAATCTTCTAGAAGCTATAGAGGGAAACATCTCCCTCAGAAGCAGTCATGGCCTTTGTCACCCAGACTTACCACTGGATCCACAGTTGGGCCTGTGGAGAAGCAGAAGTTATAAAGAAAAGTAAACATTAATGGGCTGGGCATCCACACTTGGGTTGAAGAGTAGTCACTATGGCCAAGATTGTGAGAAGAGCAATAATTACCGAGAAATCTCCAAAATGAACCTCTTTGAGCCAAAGACGCCCCTGCTTCACCAACCTTGAGAATGAGTTCCCCTGTCGAGGAGCTATGGATTTCCTTGTGCACTTAGATCTTAATCTATGCACTAATTTGGAGGAGCTCTTTTTATGACTCTCAATTTCATTTTTGAGAAAAATTGAAACCATGTATTTTATTACTGGTAGAAGAGAATATGGGCGTTTCTATGAAAGCCCATTACTGAGTAAGTCAGGTTTGGGTATTAGGGAGTTCTATCTTGGTCTTAAACAAATCACTTCTTGTCAGATTAAGTGGATGATCATGACACCGAAGACTGTACTCCACTGGAAACACTCACTCCTACTGGGTTACACTAATGGCCCACACTACAATTACTTTCGTTTATTATCTGACAAAGTTGGCAGCACAGACCAACTTTTGTCACCCACATCTCACTAATTGCTTCACAATCAAAGGTTCTAAAGAGGGAAAGAAGTCCCACACTGTTCAGACACTTGTTTTTCCTTAGAATCACTTTTAGTTGTTAGCTAAACTCATTCAGACCAGACACAGGTTGCTGGGCCGTGAACAGTTGGTTTCTAAATTCTATTTCTCCCAGTGGAAGTGCCTAATGAAAACATAAGACCACAGGCTGCCCTTTGACTCCAAGGACACGACACTATTATGGATTCTCCCCCAATTAGGATCACCAACTGGTTGGTTGTGATTATCACTGTGATCTGTGACCATAAGCAGCATGAAGTTAATGTCCCACTTTTAATTCAATCTCTCTGAGGCAAAGTAAGTGCATGTAGGATGTTAAAGATCTCACAACTTCCATCATGTAAGATGTTCTCATCTAATTACTAAAATTGGGAGTTTATGTTCTTTATAACAACATAATCTAAAGCAATGGTCCCCAAATTCAGCTGCACAGACTGCTTCAGACCTACAATATCAAAACTACAAGAGACATCAGGTTTTTCTTGAAGCCTCCCTAGGAGATTATGGTTTTAAAATACCAAAGCACTTACCACTCCTTTTTTGGAATAGTTTAATCTGTAGCACATTCTTATAGTACCTTCATGAGTACCCTCTGCTTCTTTGAGAATGGATTGCATTACTTTTAATCAGTTCAAGTCAGTTTGGTGACTATGAATGCCTTATTGGAAATTTGGATTATACTAATTTTGGTAAAAAAATAAAATAAAATAGTTAAGAATGCTTTCCTTAGTACTGCAAAATTGCTTTGCAGGCAAACTAGATTGAAAGGGCACTCCCTTCTTTCCTCCTCCTTCATTCAGATGTAGATGTTGCATAGGTTTTGGGCAGAATCTCCCTACTTTATATTTACACATACTGGTTGCCTATTGCAAAGGCTGCACTGGAACAGAACACAGATTTTGTCCTCCCCCACCTGATGTCAGGTTCCTTTTTTTTTTTTTTTTTTTTTGTCTCTTCCGACCTACAATTCTATTCCATTTAAAAAAACAAACAAAAAACAAACAAACAAAACAAAAACACCAACCCAAAAAACAGTCTAGTGGACACCTTCTAATATAGCATCGAATAGAAAATAAGTGTTAAAATTCATTCTACAGATATGATACCTAACATCAGTTTCATAAACAAAATTCCCATATACTATTTACACCAATATGCACAGGTAATATCACAAAAATTTTCTTTTGTTCAGGATCTATAAAAGTTCCACATTATCAAATCCTCTAGGGAATATTTTCTAATTGATCAAAACAAGCTTTCACCAAAATACTCACCAAGAAAATTTACTTTCAGATCCAAATTCAAATGATAGCTCTGATCAGAGTCTGCCAAAACTGGGGACACATTAACACTCATTAAAAGCAGTTTTCAAAATCAGACAGAATTGGGCCCAAATTCCTGCACCCCAATAACTATGAGAGGGATTTTGAATGAGTTTTTCTATCACTAAGTCTGAAATATTTTCTTTCATAGGATGTTGGGACTCAAAACAGTTTTAAAACCAGCATTTAATATCATCTGTAAGGAGCCAGCCGTTGCTTTACATTTTCTTTTTAGCTAGTTGAAAACCAAACATGAAATGATTTCCATTTATAAAAATATAATCCTTATACAAATGTTAGTCATACTCCCAAAAATGCAGTACAAATCTTACCAAGTTTGATTCTTTTAGGACTTTCAAGACATTTAGTGATCATTAGGCACATTCATCTGAGATTTACTGAGCGCCTACACCCACCACATGCCAGACATTGTGCTGAGGAATTTAAGTATTGCAACTGCAGAAAGAATTTTGAGAGTTAGCAATTATAATTATCCCCACATTGCAAGATTCTTACACACAATTTTAGGTATTATTTGGATTGTACTTTCTGAGTATTGAAATTTGACAGTTTTAAGTTATTGAGGGAACAGATCAACAGTGCTTTACCATGAGAAGAGTTCGCACTGAGAGGGCATATCAGCATCTTGGGGGTTTGGGAATGGAACATGTCTGTTTACAAGGCTGCACAGGTGATTCTAATGCATCCTTCCCCATGCCCTTTTCAAATTCACTGACATAAAGAATCCTTACTTTGACAACCACATTTTATTTGTGAGGCTGTTTCCTAACTGCAAAGAATTTTCAATCTTTAAATAATATAACTATATAACAATTCAAAGTAAACACTGTCCTGGATTTGAGGGTATCAGGGAAGTACAATTAAACAAGTGAACAAAGATTACATCATTTTGCAGTTGGAAAACTACATATCCGCCTTCTTTAAAATTCTTCAAGTATAAAGTCACCAAAATTTATTCACATCAACAGGATTAAATAAATGGTTAGGATGCATTAGTCTCTGAAATTAAGACATTAAAAAACTGAGAAAAAGAACATGAATGACTTCTTGCTGAAAAGAAAGCAACAACAAAATGCATTATTATGAGCTTACATAATAGTCATGACCTAAAACACACAAGCATGTTAGGTGATCCAATTTTGCTTTTCAATGCAGCATCATTTTCCAATCATTCAACTAAACTGCAACTGATTGAAATGCAACAGAGTACAAATGGTTGCATTCTCCACCATTCAACTCAATTGCAATTCAGAAATGTGTTGCGATATAAAACATTTAGAAGTGTAAATATCAAACCTGTGCCTCCCAACGGACATGTCTCTAAATTCTAGATTTGACTGGTATGTCCACACTTGAGATAACAACATAAATTTAACTTTACAACTTTTAATACTTTAAACTAGTGCTTAACTTTTTCTTTTAATGTCTCATTTCTATTTCAAATGACGTTTTTACATGCTTCATATTAACCAGGCAATGAGTTATTCTAATAATCCCCAAGGTGTTACATATCACTTAATTGGGAATTGAAAGCAATATTCTGAAACCTTATATACTAGTATCTTCCTGTTGATTTCTGTTACAGAAATTTCAATTATGTAAAGAATCAGAAGTGAAATCCTTCAGCTTTCTGTTACACCTGACCTACTATTGCTCAAGTACAGTTAAAGTATCCTGAGAATAATATTCATGATAGCTTTCATTTGTATCTTAATTGCATCACGGTAAAGTGGAAAATGTAGAGATTAAGAGCATAAGGTTTATAATTCTACAGTAAAAATGAAGGCAAATTAAATGCAGTAAGAGCATATCTGCAAGTCTACAAGGAAAATTATAACCCAAGACGCATGGGGAAAAAGATTTATGTGGAGTTTTTAATCCATATTAGAATTCAGTTGTAACTTGACCATCAATTTAAACAGAAACCATCTTCTGAGACATACATTCTAATAAATGTATCAACAGTACTGGTAGTCAACCAAGGGTCAGTTATTTTAACTTAATAACATTTCTTTTTTCTATCCAATAAAATCTATAGTGGTTTGCCCCAATTACATATCTGAAACAATGTCTTATTAAAACAAAATGAGACAAAATTAAATGAAAGATAAAAATACTCTGACGTTATTAAAAATAAAGCAAACTATAATCCTTGGCAGATCAGGTAAAAAACATTGGTGGAAGTTGGAAGCACGGGATAACTGACATGAATCTTCAGCACAAAGCACATCTTTAAAAACATGAAACGATGACTCTTTGGAGGACAATAGCTAGATATCCAAGAATCATCAGGTTTGAAAAATATTGCTTAATCACTTTCCAAAACACAGTTAGCTGCAAGAACCGAAGATCCTGTTAAAAAGATCAAGGTAATCATATTTATTGCATCTTTAGAATGCATTTCGAAACAGAAAATTAACATGCACCTCAGCTTCACCAAAATATATATATTTAAGAGGGGGAACCTACAATATTTTATAAACAAAGTGTAGACTATATGTGCTTTTCAAAGGGGCTGAATTAAATATAACCAGCTGCCAATGTTGTGCTCTAACATACTTGAATTAGTGGGTATGTGTATGCTAAATTCATTTATTTTTGTCAACAATAAATGAAATAAAAACACTGCCCTATACAATCCACTATCAGCAGTGAATACAACAGCAAAAAATTATTGTACAATTTATACATACTAAAATATTTTCTTCCTCTAGAGATAATGCAGAACAAAACCTATCATTGTAAGTCTTAATTTGGGAAATCTCAAATTACTATAGGGAAAAACCAAATCAGGGTATGTATTGAGCCCAAAACAAAGGTTCCTGGTCATAAGGCTATAAGATTATAAGTGCAAGTGGTAGTAGAATAAAGCATGCTCAAATTGTATGCTCGGGTCGTTATATATTTATCAAACCTTTAAATTAACAAGACTAGCTAAAGAAATGCCTTAAGCATAGCAAGATAATTGGGAATCGTGTCACTTCCTTTACCATTTTTGTTACCCAACTTATACAATGCGCAAAGTGCTAAGCAACACTACAAAAACACATTTACATCAACACTGAAAGACCTGGGGAAATGAAATCCAACAATTTTATTTTAATGAGCGTGTATTTTCTAAATTTTGTTTTATTTTTTCCTGTTTTCATACAGTATTGAAAACAAAACGCGGCACATTCACATTTTCCCGAGGAACTGTAAAGATGATCTCTACAGGGATAAACGTTGTAAAGCCTGAAGCTCAATCAATTGATGTTGAAAACTCTCAAAGGAGTAAAGGCTTGATCTGAATGGTCTAGAACATGTACTGTAATTTAATAGAAGAGATGGTCGTCTTAATATTTAATGATTTAAAAGAACTTCCCAGTCCATGCGAAGAATACAGTCCAAGAATAAATCAAATTTCTGGACGCATTTTATGCTACATATGTGTATACTTTGCGATCCTCAGGTGTTCGTGCCAAGTATTCTCTCTCAATAAGTCCTTCAATACGCTTCTTAATAACAACTGGACTTGGTAAGAATCGAGCCTTCAATTGCTGAGTTACCTAAAATGGAAGGCAAAACAACGATTTCTCACCAGAAAATTTAAAATACATAACATTTTCATATTAACACAAAAATTCTTATCTTTGAATAGAACTGATGTGTCACTTTAAGACTCAGATCAAACTTTAGTATAATCTGATTACCTCCTCACATCAGAATGTGAATAGTACATTAGATTAAAATTAATGGAATATATCAATCAGTATGATGTATACCACCTACTACTTAACCATTTTTACTTCTGGGATATCCTCCCAACTCACAGAATTTGAGTAGCATGTGTGTAAGAGCACAAACTCTAAACCCAAACTGCCTGGACTCAAATCTCAGCTGACTTACTAGATCTGGGACACTGGGAAAGCTAATGCTCATGAAGTTGCTGTGTATATGAAATGAGTTAACAGATGTGATGCTTTAGTGTCAAGTGCTGCTGTTGCCATTATTTTTTCCAACCAAAGAATTGTGTGGTTATAAAAAAACAGTTAACTATATAAGCAGCCAAAGTCTTGACTATGTATCAGGCGTTTTGTATATATTCTAATGTAATGCTCTTAGCCCCATAAAGTAGGTTGTCTAATTTTTTCAAGTGAAGAAAATAAGCCACAGAGGAAAACTGAGATCAACAAGTAGTAAACTGAGCCAGTAGTTAGAGAACTCACACCGCTCTGCCCCAAGTCCATGCTTTCCCCAGGAATCCACTGGCCTCCCTTGCAGAGCACTCATCCATAAGTTATTATTTTTATTTGTTTGTTTGTTTTTTTACTCCTGCTGGATAAGCTCATTTCCCAAGGCCAGTGAATTGATAATCCTTTAAAGTTTGAAACTTCAACTGAAACCGGTTTGGCTCAGTGGATAGAGCGTCAGCCTGTGGACTGAAGGGTCCCAGATTTGATTCCGGTCAGGGCATGTACCTTGGTTGTGGGCACATCCCCAGTGGGGGGTGTGCAGGAGGCAGCTGATCAATGATATCCCTCATCAATGTTTCTAACTCTCTATCCCTCTCTCTTCCTCTGTAAAAAATCAACAAAACATTAATATATTAAAAAAAAAAAAAGTCTGAAACTTCAGTATCTCACTCTCCACCTAAAATCTATCATCTTTCTAGTATTTTCATTCCAGTATCAACAAACTTGTTCTCAATCCACCTGGGATCTTTAATCCTCTGATCCTTTCTTTTAAGCAATTAGACAACCTACTTTAATAACTTTTTTTGAACTTACCTCATCCTTGATAGGGGTTTAGTCTGTACATAAGATCATTTCAACACTCAGTAGTATCCTCAACTTTGATTCCTTTGGTTCTAGTCTATTAACATCCTTTCAATACATACTACATCATTCAAAGCCTACTACTTAGCTCCCTGCTGAGTACAATTGTAGTTTATAATATCTTGTATAGACAGGAGGCAGCAAACTGCAGCCTGCAGGCCTAATACAGCCAACTGCCTATTTTGTTAATTCTTACTAGAACACACTCACTTGTTATCTATGGTCACTTTCATGTTAAAACTGATTAAACACACACACACACACACACAGTCTGCCAATCTCTGAAACAGACTGATAACACAAATTTATGGTATTCAAGTTTCTAAGGACAATAACCTTACATCCTGTTTTATGTAGGGGGAAAAAAGACCATTTCAGTTTGAAATTCCTGAAACTTTCACCTTACACATATACGTTTAGCCATACTTGAGTCCATTCTTTACTGACATACCCCTGCACCCGATATGCTGAGGAAGAGGAATATTCAGTAACATTCCTCTTAACACAACCACCACCCACTGTGCTCTGCACAATCCTCTCCTCTTTCCTTTGACTCTGGTACCTCAATTATCCCCTCGTTTAATTTTTTTGCTTTTGTTTTTAGCATTCCTTTTTAAAATTTTTATCCTTATATAAACATGCTCAATATCTTCCCATCTAGAAAAACGAAACCCAGTAACCCTCAATACTCAACCTTTAACATTGTTCGCTGCCCTTTTCCATGAGCCAATAACTCAAAGGCCAAGCTACTCTCTTATGGTTGCACCTTCATTTTACTTCTCAAGGCACTGCCACCAAATACCTACTCTTAGCAGTCCAATGAAAATGCCTGGGAAAACTAACCAGTCACCTAAGTGCCAATGTGCCTTAAGTGTTTGATGTGATTTTTTCCATTTTTGAAATTTGTAACATGTGAACACTCAATAAACAGTAACAGATTAATTTTAGAAATAAAGGTAGTTTGTTTTATACAAAAGTATTGAATATTTTTTTGTTTTCATGTGACAACATTCTATGATTTTTTGTAACATATATCAGTTCTTGAAGTGTGCACATATTTCAATGTATGGCTGTGTTTAAATATCAAGTGTGTCATGGTTTTAATAGTATTACTTGATTATAGTTTTCCAACTTAAAACTTCTATTTTAAATCAGTTGAATATAGTACTTTCCTAAATTTCGACTGTTCGTGTTGTTTTGCTCTTTACACTAATCCAGTGCCAATGTCCTCACCTCTGCTACTAACACATTGTGCTGCATCTTCTTTCTAGACTTCATTATCCGCACTATAGCAGCTTCTATCTCATGTTTCCTGTCATCATCTACTTTCTGCCTTGTTTCTTTCCGTTCTGGGTCAGATTCACCTTGTTTGGCAGCAACTAAAAGAGAAATAAAGACATTTATATGATTATCATGTAATTTCAAATGTAATGAAAAAATGTGGCTTATAAACAAATAATATAAATTAGTAATATCCCCTGCGAAAAACTACAGCAAAACCTTGTTTCTAGAACTTAATTCATTCCAAGAAGGCTGTTCAAGAAGTGATTAGAAAACCAAATCATTTTTTTCCCATTAGAAATAATGTAAATTGAATTCATTCCAGACCCCCATATGATTCCATTTTAACCTTTCATACAGCACATGTCTAAGGTACTGTTTAAATTAAAAACACTTCTTTTCTTAAATTTACTGAACCACTCCCACTAGCCTTAAACGAATTTTTCATATATCACTGCCTCGAAATTTCTATCATCAGCGAAATGCTTTTGGTCAAATCAACAGTTTTTCTACCTATTCAACTGCCTGTGATTGTTGTTTTTTGAGCACTTTCACATCCTTAGCAACATTAACACTCTTGATGGCCTATTTACATTTTAAAATTGTGGTTATCATCAATGTGGATTTTGCCAGCAACAAAAGCATTTTTTCTTTTGTTTGTTGCCTGAAAACCCCTTTTAGTCATGCTGAGGTATCAGCATAAAAGGGATGTCAGGTTGAAAAGTGAAGTGTTGGTTGACAATCAAGGCATTTTTTCTGAGAACTTGGTCCAAAACCAAATTGTTCCAGATGGGAGAAATTGGAGAATCAAGGTTTGACTGAAATTTCAACCTGACTATACACATATACTCATTTCTAGTAAACATCCCAAAAGTGCCCAATTCAGTGGTTAATAAATACTTAAATAACAAGCAGTGATATAAAAATCCTATAATCCTAAATTATTTATTTTAAATATTAGGAATTTACTTTTATAGAGATAAGAAAACCAATTTTATTTTTATAGAATGTGATTCCTGAAAGAAAAATGATAGGTGGTTATCTTTAGCAGTTAACTTATCAATCATTTGTTTGTGACTTCCACAGGCCAATTAGTACCACTTCAACTCCAAGCTAATCCTCACTAAAAGTATCTCAGAAGAGAATACCTGATGGTTTACCAACTCAAGCTATGGCTGTAATCTCTAATGCTAAAAGAGGATGAAAGAATGCCAACTAAAGAAACTCCTTAATAATTCATTTACACTTCTCACCAATTATCTAACAATTTGTCATGTATCTTATTAAATTTTTTATTTCACAATCTCATTGTCACTAGGCATACTATATTCCAATCTTTAGGAGAAATCTTACTCTGTTATTCTCTACAGACTTCAAGGCAATTGCTAAGGGATTAAATATAGAAGTTCCTTTCTCCTACAGCTTTACTCTCTTTGAAGTAGCAGAGAAAGAAATATGATAACTAAATTTTGGGTTATTGGTGCTCAATAGGAGATAGATGTGAAGTTTGTGGTGGTAGAAATTGGAAAATTACAAAGAACCATAAGGGATACTGCTGATGTAGGCAGGGGCATTCCCATGAGACAGTAGACAATTCAGATCATTCTGGTATGGCCATCACATATATTTATAAGTTTCTAGCTATTTCTAACCAGAATCCCTTGGCTGAGAATTCTGCTTCCAGTGTCTTCCAAAGTTAAACATCATCAGTTTTAATGAAAAGAGTAAAATTAGATTAAAATGATCTATTAAGAATAATGCTTTTCCACAAAAAAGTCAATGTTACTTGAAAAAGATAGCGACTGCTTTCAATAGAATTAAATTCAATTGAGATATAATTTTGTTGGGTATGATATAGGATTACAATTATGGGGGAAACTATCTTATTTTAAGGACGTATATGTATGCTGAACTATTTGGAGGGAAGTGTTATGATGTTTGCAAATTCATTTAAAAACTAGCAAATACATATCTATATGGAGGGACAAGAGAAGGACACCTGAGCAAATGTGGCAAATTTTTAATGACTTGTAAATATATGTGATGGCCATACCCATATCCATGATTGTGCTTTTCACCTTTTCTGTAGATTTGGAAATATTTAAAACTAGAGGCCTGGTACAGGAAATTTGTGTACGGGGTGGGGGAGGGTGTCCCATCAGCCCAGCCTGAACCCTCTCCAATCTGGGACCCCTTGAGGAATGTCAGACTGACAGTTTTAGCCCAACCCCTGGGATCGGGCTGAAATGGGCAGTTGGACATCGCTTTCACAATCCAGGACTACTGGCTCCTAACTGCTCACCTGCCTGCCAGCATGATCATCCTTAGATGTCCCCTCCACTGGCCTGGTCCCCTCAACTGCGCCCCCTCCTCCCAAGCCTGTTTGCCCCTAACTACCCACCCCCCCTGCCAGCTTGGTTGCACCCAACTGTAATCAGTGTTTATTTCTTTATTATATCCTATTAACTTACACAAAATACCTGGTTCCCAGGACTGCACCCCTCTCCCCCGCCTGGTTGCCCCTCACTGCCGCCCTCTCCTGGCCTAGTCGCCCCTCACTGACCACCTTGCCAGCTGGTTGCCCCATGCAGCCTGCTGGTCAGTCGTTTGGTTGTTGTCCCTTGCTAACCCTACCATCGGCCTGGTTGACAGACACAGCCTGCTGGTCAGTTGTTTGGTCATCCCTCACTAAGCCCCTATCGTCTTGGTCACTCCAGGCAGCCTGCTTGCTGGTCAGTCGTTTGATCATCTCTTGCTAACCCCCCTGCCAGCCTTATCACCCCACAAGCCTGCTGTTTGGTTGTTATTGTGAGGGTGGCGTGACCAATTTGTATTATTACCCTTTTATTAGTATAGATAAAAAGTTGGAGGAAAAAAGAAATGATATTTTAAATAATCCATTTGGTTCATCTGAATTAGGTCACCTTAATAGGTGTACTCCAAAATAAATGTGAGGATTATGGTAAAACATACTCTATTATGACATTTTAGAAAACACAAGTGCAGGCACTCACTCCTAGAGCCTAGCACAGTACTCTGTACTAGAGTACAACCGAGGTGTTTGCTTGTGTAAGTGGGTACTTATGTATGCAGCTGTATGGAAGGGAAACAGAGGAAGAAGATGAGCAGTGGTGATGGAAAGACTCTCAACTACAGAAACTGCTGTAAATTATAAAGAACCTAGTTCTCTTCAAAGGTTGCATTAGGTAATACTTTTAACTCCTTTGCTGGAATTTCTATTACTTATTTTAGTAAAAAGCAGCATAAATAGGTATGGTTACAGTGTCTGAGTATTTGATTTTTATTTTAAGTAATTTCTCCAAAGGGCAAATGGGTATTTTGATAACTTAAGAAAACCTATATGGTCACAGTACTTATAGCCAGAGAGAAAATTTTAACTTACACAAAGAAAATACCAGTAAATCATCTAGTCAAAATTTTCATAATCTATATACGTATATAAAAGCCTAAGTGACATTTTGATTACTATGATGACGAACTGACCACAGGGGGCAGACGCTCAATGCAGGAGCTGTCCCCTGGTGGTCAGTGCACTCCCACAGCCAACCTCCCACGGCTGGCTGGCCCCAACTGCCCCGATCACTGGCCAGGCAGAGGGACTCCACCAGTGCATGAATTTGTGCACTCGACCTCTAGTCCTATCTAAAAAAGAAAAAAAAGTAATATACAAATTGACCATACCTCTGCTATACCCACAAACCTCGCCCACCAGCCAATAAGGAAGAAGTATGCAAATTAACCCAACCAAGATGGCCTCAACCATGGAGCTGCAGCAAGCAGGAGGTTTGGGTTTCCCTGGCGATGGAGGAAACCAAGCTTCCCTGCTGCCCTGGCTGGCCCAGGCCTACACACAAGGCTACAAAGTTTCAATTATAGAAGATAAATAAATCCCAACAAAAATGGCTGCAGCCACAGAGTGAGCAGGAGTCTTGGCTCCACTCAAGGTTACAAAGTTTCAATTATACAAGATAAATAAATCCCAGATACCAGCGCCTCCTGCTTGGGCCGGCCTGCAAACCACCACAGGTCCCTCGCCCAGGCCGCCCATGCCCCAAGGGAACCCCCACCCTGATCCGGGACACCCTTCAGGGCAAACCAGCTGGCCCCCACCCATGCACCAGGCTTCTATCCTATTAATAAAAGAGTAATATGCAGATTAACCATCACTCCAACACACAAGATGGCTGTCCCCATGTGGTCAAAGGAGGCTGCCCCCATGTGGACACAAGATGGCCACCACAAGATGGCCAGCAGGGGAGAGAAGTTGGGAGGGACCAAGTCTGCAAGGGAGGGCAATCGTGGGCCATCAGGCTGGCAAGGGAGAGAATTTGGGGGCAACCGGGCCTGCAGGGGAGAGCAGTTGGGGGGGGACCAGGCCTACAGGGGAGGGTAGTTAGTGGTGACCAGGCCTTGGGGGGGGGGGGCAATTAGGCGGGACTAGGCCTGCAGGGGAGGGCAGTTAGGGGCAATCAGGCTGGCAGGGGAGCAGTTCGGCATCAATTAGGCTGTCAGGGGAGTGTTTACGGGGTGATCTGGCTGGCAGGCAAAAGTGGTTAGGGGCAATCAGGAAGGCAAGCAGGCAAGCAGTTGAGAGCCAGCAGTCCTGGATTGTGACAGAGAGGTCCGACTGCCTGTTTAGGCCCGATCCAGGTAGGGGTCCCAGTCTGGAGAGGGTGCAAGCTGGGCTGATTTCGTGCACCAGGCCTCTAGTATATAAATAACTACATTCCCATTTTTAATCAGATCTAAAACACTACACACACAAACAGCACCAAAAATTAAAAATTCATGGAGAAGACTTTTAAAAATAACAATAATATCTGACAACATAATTGGTGATGATGAAACCTGTGATTGCAAAGATAGTTATTTATTTAAAGTAAAGCAGTGCGAGGCTAAGTAATTCAGATCTATTATGTATCACCATACATTTTCCTACAAATCTAGGATACAAGTCCTGAAACCTGAAATCCATATCTGGCCAAAATTGTAAATTCACATTTCTTGCACTTTGGAGAAAAAAAGACATTTTATTACAAGACTCACTGGCAGAGTTGTTTTATTTTTAATCTATAACTGTGTCCCAAAGATATGGGATCAATTTTGGTAGAGAAGGTACAATGATATGGTTTTCAACTATGGAACAAAGTAGTCAAAACTGACAAACACACACCACACTGCTTTGCCAAGCATAGGGATCCTTATCAGGGTCAAAAAGGAAAACAAAAGTTCTTGAATCAATGTATTTTGGCAATCCATTGTATATATAGCATTAAAATAATTTTAAAAAGATTACCTTTTATTAACATATAATGTAAACACAATTTTTTAAAGTAAAAGAGTTATTTAAAATTTTCTCTTATTTTGAAAATAGTTTTACCAGAAGATATTAACTGTAATAAATAAATTAATACTGGGACACTTCCTGATACTAGTTTTAAGACCAAGTAGAAAACTACATTAGAGTTTAAATGTCAACAAAGGCAGAGGGCCTCTTTTTCCTTTTAATGCACTGAAACACACATTTTACATAATGTTAAATATACAAGAAACAGAATGTTCTTCGAAATAAAGCTGTACTAAAAAAATGCTCACAAGAGTCACTTCTATGTTTTTAAGTTAGAATATGAATTTAGGGTTTTCAAAATTAAAAATATTCATCAAAATATAAACAGCTTCATCTAAAGATCAAATTTTAGATAACTCAATTTTGAGAAATCTGTTGTCAGTTTTAAAAACAGACATCCACTGAATATTATTTATCCACTTAAAAAGAATAACTTTATAAGTAGTAATATGTTCATAAAAAACTGTAATTCCTCAGGGATATTGGCCTATAATTCTTTTTCATTGTAGTGTCTTTATCTGGTTTTGGGATTAGGGTAATAATGGCTTCATAGAAAGAGCTAGGAAATGTGCCTTCCTCTTGAATTTTTTGGAATAGTCTGAGAAGAACAGGTTTTAGTTCTCTAAATGTTTGGTAAAAGTCCCCTGTGAAGCCATCTGGCTTTTGTTTACTGGAAGTTTTTTGATGACTGCTCCAATTTCCTCCTTAGTTATTGGCCTGTTGAGATTTTTTTGATTCTTCTTGATTGAGTTTTGGAAGGTTGTATTTTTCTAGGAATATGTTCATTTCCTCTAGGTTGTTAAGTTTGTTGGAATAGAGTTGTTCATAGTAATTTTTTTACAATCCTTTGTATTTCTGTAGGGTCTGTTATTTCGCCTCTCTCATTTCTGATTTTATTTGGGTACTCTCTTTTTGCTTCTTGGTGAGCCTGGCTAGAGAGGTTCATCAATCTTGTTTATCATCCTTTCAAAGAACCAGCTCTTGGTTTCATTGATCTTTGGTATTGTTTTTTTGTTTTTGTTTTATTTTTCTTGTCTCTATGTCATTTATTTATGCTCTGATCTTTATTATCTCCTTCCTTCTGCTCACTCTGGTCTTGTTGTTCTCTTTCTAACTCATTGAGTTGTAGAGTTAGATAATTTTGTTACCATTTTTTCTTATTTTCTGAGGTAGGCCTCTAATACTATGAACTTTGCTCTCAGGACTGCTTTCACTGTGTCCCATAGGTTTTAGATTGTTGTGTTATCATTGTCATGTTTCCAGGATGCTTTAAATTTTTTCTTTGACCTCTTTGGCAACCCAATCATTGTTTAATAGCATGCTACCCAGTCTCCAAGTGTTTTAATTTTGGGGGTTGTTTTTAGTTGATTTCTAAAATTAAGCCTTTGTGATCTGAGAAGATGCTTGATATTATAATCTTGAATTTGGAGAGACTTTGGTCTGTGACGCAATATATGTGCTAAAATCCTAGCAAATACTATCCAGCATTACATTAGGAAGATCATACACCATCACCAAGTGGGGTTTATACCAGGGATGCAAGGCTGGTACAATATCCGAAAATCAATAAATGTGATATATCACATAACGAAATTGAAAGACAAAAGTCACATAATCATATCAACTGATGCAGAAAAGGCATCTGACAAAATCCAACACCCTTTCCTGATAAAAACTCTCAGCAAACTGGGAATAGAGGGATCATACCTCAACATAATAAAAGCTTTATATGACAAACCTTCAGCAAACATCCTCAACAGGCAAAAGATAAAACCATTTCCCCTAAGAACAGGAACGAGACAGGGATGCCCACTTTCACCACCCTTGTTTGACACAGTACTGGAAATGATAGCCATAGCGATCAGACAAGAAGAAATAAAAGGCATCCAAATTGGAAAAGAAGCAAAATTGTCATTATTCGCAGATGACATGATATTGTAATTAGAAAACCCTAAAGACTCCATCATAAAGCTACTAGACTTAATAAATGAATTCCAGCAATGTAGCAGGATATAAAATTAACACCCAGAAATCTATGGCTTTTTTTATTTTTTAATATATTTTATTGATTTTCTATAGAGAGGAGGAGAGGGATAGAGAGCTAGAAACATCTATGAGAGAGAAACATCGACCAGCTGCCTCTTGCACACCCCCCACCGGGGATGTGCCCACAACCAATGTACATACCCTTGACTGGAATTGAACCTGGGACCCTTCAGTTCGCAGACCGACGGTCTACCACTGAGCCAAACGGTTTCGGCCTATGGCTTTTTTATACACAGAACTCACAGAAAGAGAAACTAACTAACTAACTAAATAAATAAAAATAAAAAATTCCCATTTACCAGTGCAACACAAAAACTAAGATACATAGAAATAAATTTAATCAAGGAGGTAAAAGACCTGTACTCAGAAAATTACAAAAACTGAAACAAGAGATAGAGGAAGACATAAACAAATGGAACAACATTCTGTGTTAATGGATTGGTAAAAATCAACATCATTAAAATGTCCATCCTATTCAAAGCAATCTATAGATTCAATGTAATCCCTGTGAAAATACCAATGGCATACTTCAAAGATCTATAACAAACTCTCCAAAAATTCATATGGAACAATAAAAAGACCCTGAATAGCTGCAACAATCCTGAGAAAGAAAAACAAAGTTGGAGGTATCACAATACTAGATACCAAGCTATATTATAAAGCTACTGTTCTCAAAACTGCCTGGTACTGGCACAAGAACAGACATATAGACCAATGGAACAGAAGAGAGAACCCAGAGATCAACCCAAGTCATTATGCTCAATTAATATTTGACAAAGGAGGCAAGAGCATACAACGGAGACAAGACGGTCTCTTCAATAAATGGTGTTGGGAAATTGGACTGATACATGCAAAAAAATGAAACTATGGCACCAACTTACACCATACACAAAAATAAACTCAAAATGGATTCAGGACTTAAATATCAGACAGGAAACTATAAAAATTTTAGAAGAAACCATCAGCAACAAAATGGCAGACATTTGTCGTAGCAATATCTTTTACCAACACAGCTCCCAGGGCTATGAAAACTAAGGAGAAAATAAACAAATGGGACTACATAAAAATAAAGGGCTCTGCACAGCAAAAGAAATCATCAGCAAAACAAGAAAGCCCACTGCATGGGAGAACATATTTGCCAATGTTATCTCCAATAAAGGTTTAATCTCCAAAATTTATAGGGAACCCCTAAAATCTAACAAAAGGAAGATAAAAAATCCAATTAAAAAATGGGCAAAGGACCTAAGTAGACACCTTTTGAAAAAGGACATATGGAAGACCAAGAGACATGAAAACATGCTCAAAGTCACTAATCATCCAAGAGATACAAATCAGTAGAACAAAGAGGTACTATTTCACACCTGTCAGAATTGCTATCATCAACAAATCAACAAACAACAAATGCTGGAGAGGATGCAGAGTAAAAGGAACCCTCTTGCACTGCTGGTGGGAATGCAGACTGGTACAGCCACTCTGGAAAACAGCATGGCATTTCCTCAAAAAAATAAATAAAAATGGAACTTCCATTTGACACAGTAATCCCATTTCTAGGAATATATCCCAAGAAAACAAAAATACCAATCAGAAAGGATATATGCACTCCTTTGTTCATAGCAGAACAATTTATAATAGCTAAGATTTAGAAAGAGCCTAAGTGCTCATTAGCAGATGAGTGGGTTAGAAGATTGTGGTACATCTATACAATGGAATACTATGCTGCTATAAAAAAAAAAAGAAGAAGGAATTTTACCATTTGCAAAAGCATAGATAGAACTGGAGAGCATATGTTAAGTGAAAGAAGCCAGGCAGAGAAAGATAAATATCACATGATCTCACTCATTTGTGGAATATAATGAACATAAACTGATGAATAGGGAGAGAACCAGAGTCATAGAGGCATTGAATAAACTATGAGGGAAGGCAGGGGGTGAGGGGGTAAGAGATCAACCAAAGGACTTGTATACATGCATATGAGCATAACTAATGAACATAGATGGGGATGTGAGGGCATGTGCTGAAGGTTGGAGCGACTGGAGAGAGGTCAATGGGGGGGAAGGGGGAGACTTATATAATACATTAAACATTAAAGAACTTAAATTAAAAATAAATAAATAAAACTGTAATTTCTGCATCAAAAATCTATACAAGTATCAAATTCACCACTATGAATTACTTCTTAAAATGTTTACTATACTTGGATTCAACTGAATTGTGACAGGAACATAGGTTGATAAAAGTGGCTTTAATTAAGCCTATGTGTCATGCATCACCAGAAAAGACTTACTTTTTTAAAAGCTAAAAATACTGATAAAGAAAAAAACAATACAATTTGTTTTAAGAGGAACAATATAATACCTGTTTGAATCTTGACTCTGTGTAGTTTGGATGTGAACTGATCATTAACTGTGAATATGTGACCATTTTCTATTTCCTTTGACTTGGGTTCTTTTGTGAGAACCCGTTGTGTTGGTTTACCACAGGCGAGGGACTGCAGGGCTCTAACAAGTTCCCTTTCAGGGATATCCGTTTCTTGTTGAATTTCCTGAAATTTTATCAGATCGACATAAGTATAAATAGACTTTTTGACAGGTTAAGGCAGATTAACTAGTAAGTAAAACTGATCAAGCAGTGATGAGAGAGGTAATATCACTACGGTAATATTTTACAACCAAGAAATCCCCATTATGGTACTTCACCAAAATCTCACTAATTTGGAAAAAAAAAAAAAAAAAAACGAAAAAAAAAAGAGAAAAACTTGATTCAAATTACAAAATACAGAAAATACATGTACTTTTTAAAATTTTAGGATATAATGCCCAATCTGAAAATATTATCCAGCAGAGAATATTAGGAACTTGCTTTAAGAGTTAGGTAAAAATAGTGTTAACCAACATGTAATTGCTACTTTTAGAAATACTCTATACAATCTTCCTTCCAAGTTTATTAACATGATTCCTTTGCTTAGTAACTTCTTTTGTAGAGAGAAGTGACGTAAGCTTGAACGAAGGCCTTCTATCAGACAATCAAAATTTATATTTCAAGTTGACCATATCTACTGTCCATATGACCAAATTTAAAAAATTTAGTTCCTGGTAATTAATACTAAATATGAAAAGCAATAAACCATTATGAAGTGCAGGTGATAATTGTTGCTACATGTTATGAGATAAATAAAATACAATAAAAGCAATTCATGAAAAAAAAATGTATAGTTGCCATGAATGACATGGGTTTGAACTGCATGGGTACACAATGTAGATATTTATCAATAAATACAGTCGACTCTTCCCATCCGCTGGTTTCACATCAATGGATGCAAACAACCTGGGATGGAAAACAGTATTTTTGCATTCTCAACAACAGTTTTATAATTTTTGAATCTGGGAATGTGAAGGGCCAACTACTATAAAGTCAAACTAGGGCTGGATTTTCAACTGGGGGTGGACAGGTGTTGGACTCCAAAGCTCTACCTTGTTTAAAATCAACTGTATAATTTTAAAATATGTTTTATTTTTTTAAGAGTGAAAGAGAGAGGATGAGAGAGGGAGAAATATTGATGAAACAAATAGCTGCCTCCTGTACATCCCCTACTAGGGATTGAGCCTGTATCCCAAGCAAGTGCCCTGAACTGGAATTGAACCTGTGTCCTTTCGATAATTGGCCAGGTCTCAACTGTATAATTTTTAAACTCATAATCTTACGTCGGTGGGAAAGCAAGAGAATTGCACATGGATACAATTTAGTCCCTACCCTACACAACTAGAGGGATGGATGGTGCAACAAGTCTGCACACGAGGCTATACCACTTTGATTCACTGCATTCTGCATAGTCAGTCCATGGACACAGAAAATAATATAGTGAAGGTGGGGGGGGGGGGCGCGCGGTTCTGGATAGAGTGGGGCAAAGTGGGTGGTAGGGGAGAGGGGAACATCTGTAATAGTGCAACAATATAAAAGAAAAATCATACCACTTGGAAATTGAAAAGGCAAGTGAAAATCTGAGAAAATATTCATAGGACATAGGTTTGTATACAGAATTTATAAAGAGCTTTAAAAAATTCTATAAATATATGAACACATTACCAACAAGACACATAGTGACATATGAACACACAAAAGATGCTCAACATCAAGGAAAGGCAAATTAAATCCACAATGAAATATAATTTTACATCAGTCAAAATGGCGAATATTAAAAAGACTGATAATACTACATTTGGGAGAGTATGTGGGGCAACTGGAACTCTCCTACACTAATGGCAGGAATGTAAAACGGTACAAGTTGGGACATAGTTTGGCAGTTTCTTAAAAAGGAATAAACTAAAATTACACATGCAACAACATAGATTATTCTAAAAAACACACTGTGTTATGTAAAAGAAGTGCCACAAAAGCAATTCATATTGTATGATTCCATTTATGGGAAATGCTAGAGAGGCAAGACTAGTCTATGGTGATAGAAAGGAGATCACTAGTCGCCTGGGTATGGGAATAGTGGGAGGGAATTGACTGCAAAGGAATGTAAACATTTTGGGGGTAGTATTCTATAGATTGTGATGGCAGTTACACAGGTATGTACACCTGTTAAAACTCATCAAATTGTGCACATACATGGGGTATGTTTATTACATAAAACTTATACTTCAATACAGTTGATTTCAAAAAGCCAAATGAAATGTGACCCAACAAATGTATGATTTTCAGTTTACTAAAATAGTGATAATAATGGTCATTAAATAATAATTCTAAAGGTTATTCATATAAGAAAGATTCAAGTAACATGTGAAAATTAGAAATAAAATAACTGGTTAAAATTTATATAACTAACCCATACCTCAAATGTATATTTTTCTCTATTATTAAAGAGCATTAATATGGTCATCTGGAAAGTGGAGACTTGCAGTATGTGCTTCCGTGTATTAGAGCCAGTGACTTGTGCCCCTCCAACACCAACTTCAGATCCATCTTCCTGTTTCATTTTTTAAAAAACATAAAGAAGACATTATCACATCCTGGTAACTTTAACAGTGTATTTGAGAAATAACCCTTTAATGACAAACCCCTCCTTTACAACACTACATTAAAAAGAATGTTATTTAAAAACATTTATGTGTGTATGTACAATATACCAAATCTTCAATTAGGGTTGTCGTCGTGTGTGTGTGTGTGTGTGTGTGTGTGTGTGTATAATTTAATTCTACAACTATTTTAACAATACACAATAGAATAATAATGGACTTATCAGACATCACTCTATTATACCACTCCAAAAGTAGTAGGGTTAGGTTTCTTTTTGTGCGGTCTGGTCATAGCAAGAGATCAAATGATAGCTAGGATACGAGAAAATTCTTTGCCATTCTTACAACTAATTTAAGAACAAAGTAAAAATTTAAGTCTCCAATAATTGACATATAAATTTTGTTTAAAAAACCGACAGGGTAGCCGAAACCGGTTTGGTTCAGTGGATAGAATTGGCCTGGGGACTGAGGAGTCCCAGGTTTGATTCTGGTCAAGGGCATGTACATTGGTTGCGGGCACATCCCCAGTGGGGGGTGTGCAAGAGGCAGCTGGTCGGTGTTTTTCTCTCATCGATGTTTCTAGCTCTCTATCCCTCTCCCTTCCTCTCTGTAAAAAATCAATAAAATATATATATTTTTTAAATTAAAAAATAAAATAAAAACCTACAGGGTGGATCAAAAGTAGATATACAATTGTGAATATGAGAAAGAGTCTATTCTTGTATTGTTATTTACTAATTACTGCTTTATTTTTCCATACAAATAGCTATAAACCTACTGTCCCCTCACCCTGTATATAAAGTTTCTAACATTATTCAACTAAATAAATTACAAGGAATATTTCCCTTTTCCATTAAATATAAAAATTAGAATACACATAGCCATTTTAATAACATGTAAAACTACTAAAATTCTAATTACAATATAGAATAAAGCAGTCATTTGCTGGCTGGATGACAACTTAGGTTATTATCTTTTATGTTTTGCCGGAAGCTTTTATTACTTTTCTATTTTTAAGGAAAATGACTGACTAGAGTTATACCAAGCAGTAAAAAGTACACTAAACCTCACGATCTTATATATAAAAAAGCGATTACTTTTTAAAAATGAAGGCAATTTACTTGCATAGTGCTCACTTTAAAATAATCAGTTTAGTAACATTTTGTACATCTCACAAATCTTGTGTTACATTTCCAGTTTTGATTGCTGAAAATTAATAAGGTTTATAGGAGACCAAAATTTTGGAAAGGGGAGTCATAGCTTTGTATGCCCTCAAATCAACTTACATCTTATTATTTTATGCAATATGGTCGCAAGTCTTATCTTACAAAAAATATGTAATTATTCACTCCAGGAAGGCTACTGATATTACCTTCATATTGTCAAATGAAATTATTTAGCAACTGAGGGAACAAAGGTAAATAAAGCAAAGTTCCCACCTTTTTAATATTTGAAACAAGGAAATAGGAGAAATAATTGGCCCAAGTCAACAAAAAATCACAAACCAGTTCTATAGACTAATTTTAAGTTACTTAATATTTACCTTTTTGACTGGTCCATAAAAGGTGGCATTGAGATCTGCAGAACCCATATGATGCTGGAGTGTGAGCTGCCGACCACTGTGTTTCGCTAAGTAAAACCTTCAGCAAATCAAACCAGGTTTTAGAGAATCATACAACTTAATATTTGAAATTATAAACTACTAGTGGCCAAGTGCACAAATTTGTGCACATTGAAAGGAAATTAATTAGAATATTTTAATATGGCTATTTACCCTTTGTCTATAAATAGAAGTATCAACCAAATTCACGATCGACAATGACAGATCAAAACACATATGTGCGATTGGTGTCAGCAAGAGCTTTGTATGTATCATGCATGTGCAAATCAACTTAGCCTTTACAAATATAGAATAAACTTGCTTAATTAGACCGGCTTTCTGATGTAGCTAAACTTTTTCCAGCCCAATGAAGCACCCCAACTTCCCTTTCAGGTAACTGTCAGCAACACAGCAGTAAATAGCAACATGAAGCAGATTATTATTGCAGATCATGCTGGGAGAACAAAAGGTAAAATATTTAACTGCAGCAGTGTTTGACTATATTCTGTGCAATGAAAAAACCTAAAGTCATTTTCAAGGTCCACCATTTCTTACTTCTTTTCAGGTCAAATTTCTAAATTTTCTAAATCTCCGTTTTCTGGCTAATGAAAACAGGATTCCACTGAGTCTCCTACCTACTCTAGGACTTCTGTGAGGATCAAACGAAATGAGGCATGGGAAAACACTTCACAGACATTTGGTTACAGTGTAAAATGTTTCCACCTGGCTATAAAGCAAGTCATTTTCCTGGACTGAAAAATTGCAAGGCTAGTTGCTAGGAGAGGAAGCCAGGCATTGCTATGTAACATTATTACCCAGATGGGCACTTAGCATAATAGCCTTTTATATGTATATAGATAGGATAAAACTTATGTAAGGCAGAGTTACAAAGTTAGCATGCACTAATGCTGAAGGGCATCAATAAAAGATTCCTTTGAAAAGAATTTATGCAATGCATATTAAAAGCATAAAAGATAATTCTCCTTTTGAACATGAGGTAAAAAATGGAGTACAGCATATTTATCCTCTATCAGGGACACAACAAATACTCATTTTTTTTTCAACTTTGGACAGTTATTTGTTTTTAGAAATACAAAGTTTGATCTACATTTACCTCCTGAATATCTCAAAAGCATGTCTTGGTGCTGGTGGGATGTTGCACTTTGGTGTGGCTGACTGAGTGGGCCAATATCCTGTTGTGAGCACCCGGACTGTGAGATCAACACCACCTAATGATACCTGTGTAAAGGACAAAAAGATGTTCCCCAACAATTAAGTAGGATTTGTTATCTGTTCCACATAGACACTGTGCCAGTTATCAAAGCAGTTTCATATCCGATATTGAGCAAATAAAACATTATCTTCTTAAAGGTAAGGTCCACCTGTGTTTTTCAAATGTTAACTCTCCCCTGTCTCAAAGATTTATATGTATTGCTTAAGATGTTGATTTTAAAACATTGGCCAAAGGACAGTTGTTAGCATGTGAACAAAGGGTTAGTGATGTCATTGAGAAATGCAAACTTTGGCCCTGCAGCTTTTTAAGATAAAATCTTGAGTCATATCTGTGTCATTCAAAAGAAAAAATTAGGATACTACAATAGCTCTCATCTCAGATTTTAGTCTTTTTACCATATTAACACACAAATGAAATAATTCTATTGCATTCATATTTGAAGTATATTGATCAACATGTTTTTGCCTGTAGTTAACATTCTAACAAACGTTGCACAGGATACTAAATCCTGTTCCTCATAGTAGATGCTCTATGAATATTTGAATATGGATGACTACTATTTGTTACATTAGGTATTTTCTTCTTGTTAAACAAATTAATTTAATAAAAAAAAGCATATAAAGATTCTTAAAGGTAAAATAGTATCTTTATTTTTGATACTCACAGCTTATTCTATAAATCATTGTATTTTTATCTAATCTGATTTAGTGTCAGATTTTTAAAAGGAAGAGATCAGCTAATAAAAAATATCTTAAAATATTCCACTCAGATTTCTTCACAAATACCCACTAAATGATCACTCCATTTTGAAGAAACTAAAACTAGATAGAAATTCTAGATGATGGATCACAGCAGAGACTCTTAGATGATGAACTGAGGAAGGCTAAGAACTACTGGTACTTTGTAAGTTGGGTGAACTGGGCGTTGAGCTCACATCTTGGTACAATACACCCCAAACAGTCTTTAAAAAAACAAAAAAACAAAAAACACAAAAAACAAACACCTTTTAACCTTTTCTCCCATATACTCAACAAAGACTTTACCTTCAAGTCTTTTCTTAAAATCTAATTTTTTAAAAGAGGCCTTGTCTGACCACCCTTCCCTATTACTGATTTCCTTTGTACGCTCCATTGCCATTTCAGATGCTATGTGTTTACTCATCCGGTTTATCATCTGTCTCCCAGATTAGAATATAAGCTCCACACCAAGGGAATTTTGTCTGTTCTATTCTTTGCTGCACTCCCAGTGCCTAGAACAATGGTTGGCACGAACAGTTAAGTGGGTTAGAATGCCTCGATATGTACTTGCCTTTTTCTACAAAATTAGCTATTTTCACATATTTTTTTTGTTATGAGACTGTGGGACCACAAAAGTGATAACCAAATAAAGGGAAGACCTAGTATTTTAAAAACTGGTGGTGACTTATCTTAACTACAAAGTAATATACAGTCACTTGAGAAAGAAAGCTTTTAAAGAAAAACTGCAAAGTTTTCTAAACTTAAGGTAAAGTTATAAAACAGTCAAAAAATAAAATTCTGAACTTAAGTCCTCACGAAATCCCACCAGTCTTCAAAGTCATACAAGTTGCAGCTCACCGCCTTCTAGAGTCGCAATACAGAACACACTTAGAACAAAATAGTGTCTATGTTTTTAAACTCAGCCCATCCCTGCCAATCCTGAGGATGTCAGATCCATTTAGTATCAATTAAATAGGAGGTAACAAAGACAGCACAATCCTGGGAAAAGTGGAAGGAAGAGAACTATACTTTAGAAAGTGAAAGGAAGAGAACTATACCTTAAAAAGCTTGCATAAGCCTAATATTCTTTTCACAATCTGTAAGAATTTAATAGCATAACCATTCTATTTATTAAATTTTCCGCACATTCCTTCAAGTGAATGTTTTAGAACAATAAAAAAATAATTTAACATCAATAGTTAGAAAAAGAGGTTATATTGGGGGAAATAATTTTTTAAAGCATTCACAGACACTATTGGACATTTTAAAACATGACAACAGTCCATTTGATATATGGATGAAAATGTCCACTACAAAAGATTTTACATAAAATATATATAAGCAGAAATAGAACAATTACCCCCGTTGCCTGTAGATGTTGCCTGAATTCATCCATAGTTGTATTTGAGATGCTCATATCCCTAAACATTCCTTCCAGTTTTGATGTGAATTGACATCCACACTCAGTCTGTGTAAGAAAACAACAAATAAACGATGTTTTTTTCTATGAGAAAACATACAAATAAATGAACGATTCCATGTTACTGTCATCATTTCTAAATTTTTCCAATGATTTCTCTAAGAGTATAGGTACCAAACTTTAGTGTTTAAAATGCAGATTCTAAATCTATCAATAACCTCACTGAAGGCAGGGGCCCAGAACTCGTGTTCACAAGCACCTCATGTGATACATGTACAGGTGGTCTGTGGACCATACCTTTGTACTTTTGTGACAGAACTATATAGTAATATTGCCTTTATTATTTCCCTTGTACTAATCCTTCCCAGATTGCCATGAATGTACCCTGCCATGCTAAAAGAAATTCCAGCAAACTCCAAATATCTGAGAACTTGAATAAATTTAAGTATAGCTTTATAAGTTTGTAAAAATAGTACTTTAAATCAGTTAAATCTTTTCCAATCCAATGTTGCTGTTCAATCATGTGACAAACATTAGTTAGGTACACTCCATTCCATCTTATACACACCTTACCTTTAACTTAGATATCATATTTTTTTCAGAGTCATCAGAAACACTTTTATTTGTAAGAAGTCTCCTTGCCAAGTGTTGTTTATAATAACGTTCAAATACATCTTTTTCTTGCATAAACCTAAATAGGACCATTGCCTTATCCAATATTGTTTCTACTTCTTGTTCTGTTAGCTGCAAAATCAATTAAAAAGAGTATTTAGTAACTTCAAAATTTTAGTTGTACAAAAATAGCACCACAGTTCAACAGTTTAAAAACAATACTGTGACAACAAACATAAATATTTGGTTGTGCTATTCCTGGGGGATCTCCTTAAAAGAAGGTGCCTCCTACTTCATAAGGGAGCACACCACAACTCTGACATCCTATTCTAATGCAGTATCCATCAGGCATTGATATGCAGTTCCATTTCATAGAGAAGCGGTTGCCAACAAGTCTGAAAGATTAGCCCTAGAGGGCTACTACTGAAATGATACATGGCTGGATTAAACAATCAAGAAGAACAGATGAAATAGAGTTGTAAATGCAAAAAAAGAGTATCTTACAATGCCTTTCCATAATATGTAGACAGGAACTTACATATGACAGATATTGTCATATAAGATCAGCCAAAATCTAAACTGTGCAAACAGAAGGATAATAATTTGCTATAATTTAAAGCTGCGCTCGTTAACCTTTCAGATCTCTCAGATCTCCAGTGGTCCATAGACCACTGGTTGGTGACCGCTGATTTAAAGAATAATAAGACCCCATCACCCTTATCTTTTAAATAGGGATAGGTGATACTGTGGCAGGTTGTATTAAGCTTATATTAAAAATTATGGAAGAATAAACAAATGTGTCTTTTAGTTTGTCTTAAACTTTTGTTTCTTCTAGAGGAGCCTGTAAAACCTGTGGCTATTTGTTGCTTTTCCCTATTGTCTCAAAAATTACAAGGTGAAGTAAAAAAGAGCAATTTATGTGTAATCACAATACTCTTAATTTTCTATGCTATAGTAAGCTTCCAAGATCCCCTGTATATAATAAAAACTTGAAACTGAGCTTCAATATATGCTTTCAAACTATTTTCTGTTATTCTAGTCTATGCCTTCAAATTCCTGGCAACCAAGTATTATCTGATACATAACCCCAAGAACCAGATGAGAGCAACAATATCCTATGCTATGGCTGTGTAGTTTGTTTGTTTTTATAGATTAAGTGAAATGTCAAAGTACCTCTGGCCATTTCGAATATGTAAACAATCCTTTACATTTAAGTACAGTACATGCTTATTTTTATATTTAAAAATTCCCTAATTTTGTATTTGATTTCCCAAGCTTATATATAATTTTATATCTATAAGTAAAATTTAAATGTATTTTCAAATATACTATACTTACCCCTTTGACTCCCTTTTTCAACTTATCATCAATAAATAATGAGAGGTATTCAGGGGACCTGGAGTTGAGGTTGAGAAAATACTCAAAGTCACCCGCAATAGTTTGTTTAAAGAGTCGGTCATTATTAAATGATTCCTGCAGGAAGCGATCAAACCTACTCTTCAGATCCAATAAGCCCTTCCAAATAAAAAAAGAAAGTTAAGATTCATTATAATAATGTCTCTAGAAACAATAAGCATGCAAACATGTATGTTTATTTTAATTTTGCTGGTAATATAAATGTATGCATTCAGTGTTAAACTTAGAGATTCTATATTATTTTCAAGCCTGTATCTAAGCCTGTATTAAAGTGTCAGTGATGAGGGAAATATTTTATCATTCACTTATGTATTACTGCACTTAAGATGAATCAAAGAACCTCTTCAATTGTTTCTCCTCATCCTGTCTTTATTAAGTGGGCAAGCCCAAGAAAAGTAGTTTTAAAAATGTACCATGAGAACCCTTTATTTATAATAAAACAGGAAAATTTGCAACAAAATCTTCTGCTCTTACTATTGCTCAAAAGCAAAACATTTTGAAACAAAAGTATTTAACACATGGTTGTTGTTTTTGTAATACACTAAAACATATGAGCACTTAGGCATATAAAAAAGTAGGAAGGAATAACTTTCATTCTTAAGACTATTTAAATAAGGTCTTTACCAGATAGAATAAATAAAAAGCAGCTGAGTCTGGCTTCCTAATATATACATACTTTGCAAAAACTCTAAAATCTTTAGGATAATTATACATTCTAATTTACCACAGGGACAATTAAGTAAAAAATACACCCTACATATCATAATAAGTGACCTTTTTAGTACTTGTCAATAGTAGTTTATCACAGACTTAAAGATAATCTTCTGATTTACCTACCTGGATATAGTCAACAGGATTCTTTCCTTCGCCTTCTTCAGAAACAAGGGCTTTACCCTGCTCTCTCAAATAGGAACTCATACACTCACACATCGTTTTCAAACCATTTGGCACACGACTAAATAACTTGTACATACAAGCAAGGTCTGCAATCAGAAAGCAAACACAAATCGGCTACATTTAAGATTAAGAAAAAGTGTGTATCTCTGTTCATGCTGATTTGTAATACTTAAAATTTATTTCTCCACTGCAATCATTTGCGGACATGAAAAACTACTACCCACTCCCCCAAGTAAAATAGAAAAAAAGGAATAAACAGGCCAGTTAATGGTTATTATTGCAATTTATGATACAGGTTCAGATAAGACTCTCTGAAAACATCAATAAAATGTCTCAGCAATTTTAGGTTACATAGAAGAGAAGATGCCCGAACCTGATTAACAAAGCCACAAAAAAGAGAACTACAAGTTTTAGGTTCTGTAGAACTTATCCTAAAGTAATTCTAATCTAGAACCTAGTATTACTATAAACTGTATAAGGATAACTTTCATTATGGCGTAATTTGTAGTCAATAAAACATTTTTAAAACCTATTAAAGTCTTATAAATATTTTTATCATGTCTATTTTAAAAGTTCTAACAATAACCATGAAAACAAATATACTAGAATTTATTTCATTTCATATCTTGGTAAAGTTTACATGAAATTTACAGCATAAATTCCTATTTAATATTTTCCTCAGAGCAATCTCTAATAGTATTTCCCAGGTGATGTCTTTTTTTTTTTTTTATAAATATATTTTATTGATTTTTTACAGAGAGGAAGGGAGAGAGATAGAGAGCTAGAAACATCGATGAGAAAGAAACATCGATCAGCTGCCTCTTGCACACCCCCTACCGGGGATGTGCCTGCAACCAATGTACGTGCCCCTGACCGGAATCGAACCCAGGACCCTTCAGTCAGCAGACCGACGCCCCACCACTGAGCCAAACCGGCTTCGGCCCAGGTGATGTCTTAAAGCCAGTATTTGCATTTTAAAAATTGGTTTATCTCAGAAAGAAAACTGTAGACTCTGTCCATTTTTGGCATCATGTGCACAGATTAAAATGTAGAGTTGAAACTCTGCTTTTCCAAATGTCTAATGTTTCTTTGAAATAAGAACTTATAGGGAGACTATCATAATAGAACTTTACAACAATATAAAAAAGTTTTATAATCAAGAACTTTTGAAAATGGAGCTAATACAAGCAGTAGAAATTAGAGACTGATAATTTTTTTTCTGTCAAGCGCTAAATAGTAAATATTTTAGATTTGTGAGCCACATATGGTTTCTGTTGCTATTCAATTTTGCCATTGTGCAAGAAAGAGCCATAGGCAATAAATGGGCATAACTATGTTTCAATAAAACCTTAGTTTTTAAGTTTAAAATGTATAGTATGTCTGTGTAATAAAACATTCTTTTTAAAAAAATATTTTTATTGATTTCAGAGAGGAAGGGAGAGGGAGAGGGAAAGAGAGATAGAAACATCAATGATGTGAATCATTGATCGCCTGCCTCCTGCACCCCCTACTGGGGATCAAGCCCACAACCCAGACAAGTGCCCTTGGTCGGAATCGAACCTAGAAACCTCCAATCCGCAGATCAACACTCTATCCACTGAGCAAAATCGGCCAAGGAGAAACATATTCTTTAAAAAAATCCCCCCCTTCCCCATAAAATTGATGGTGGGCTATATTTAGCAAACGGGCCATAATAATTTACCTAGGCTGGTCTATATTTACAAGAGAAATTAAGATCCTAAAACTAAAGTTGTATGTATTTTTAAAATACTGAGAAGCAAATTTTATAAAAGGGGCTTCTAAAATTTGTTTTAGTGACTTACAAAAACAAATTTTATTTAAAAATAAGTTTTCATCAATAATATAAATCTAAAGTAATTTATACAGAACAAAGCTTACAGTTTTTCTCATTTTAGCATACAACCAAATTTCTCATGTTGAAAATAGGTATTACATTTTCAACAGTATGGATATATACTACAGTAATTTGGCATATCAAATACCTCTAACAGAAATGGTAACCAATTTATCTGTTTTGTTCCTATGCTGTCACAGTTTTACTTAATTATATGGTCTATAGTTAATTGTAAGTAAATTAATACATTTCATTGTCTTTCATTGTATATAAATATATGATATAGTGGAGGATGTGAAAGAGAAAATGAAAAATACTTGGCATTCAAAATTAAATACCAAAATGAGATGCCATTTGAACTTCGCAGCACTATCTACATCTGATAATCAGTTAATCCTTTTCATCCTCCACTTATGGTGAGAAAAGTGTTTTCACTTTTTGATTTATGAGACATTTGGCTTCATAATGGTGAAGCTGTGACTCTGACCTATTATAGAACAAACTGATCATGAGCAGAGCCTAGCAAAATTAAGACACTGCACAATTAGGTTTCTAGTGGGAGGTCAGGAAAATTGAAACCAGATTTTTACAATTTAACTTAGAATCAGAGATAGTTGCTTATATATGGTAAGTAGCCACTGTGGTGTTTCTTTATTCGTGTACTTATTAAGCTCTTGCCATGTGTCAGGCATAATTAATGCTTTTAACTGAAGTATACAGGATATAGAGATACTATAATTTGGGCATGACAATCTCTCCATCAAACATTTCATAGCTCCTAATCTTCAGCCCATTTAATCTCCCCCCTCCCATCCTCTCAAGGTAGGTAAGAAAGAATTAACTCGATGGCTAAACAGTACATTAGAAAATTTTTAGATTCTAATTTTGTTTATATAGGGAAAATGCTTTTCCTGAAGTCCAAGTCTGCTAGGGACCATTTACATCAGGAGTCATCAAACTGTAGTCCATAGACCAGATAGAAATACAGCCCATTGTCTTTTTTGTACAGCATACGAAAAATAAATCAAATGAGGTTTTACAGAAACATAGTCAAGCTTATTCTTATTATGTTATGCCTACTTTCTCAATATGCAGTAGAGATGGTAGTTTACTGTATGGCGAACACACCTAAAATATGTACTGCCTGCTCCTATACAAGAAAGTTTGCTAACCTGACTTAGACCGTAGACATGCAGTAGCTTATTTTAGAAAACATGACAAACATTCGTAAAATAATTTTTGTTCTGTTGCTTCTACAAAAATGTTTACCAGAGGTTGTTTTTTTTAAATGGAACTTTTTTGGCTTTAATAAAAATCTACAAGGTTATATACAACTTTCAGAAACTTATTACATGTTTACAAATATAACCAATTCAAAACACAAAGTAAGGATTCCATTAAAGGAAGCATGGGGCAACCTCTCTTCCCATCACGTTTCTTTTCAATTTTCTTATATCCTCCTTTTAAAAAAATTATTCACATAAAAAATTCTTCTTTTCATTCCCTATCTTCGTCATTTCTTCAAATAGGCAATATGTATTTCATCTATAGGTCATTACCCCAAATAGGCAATATGTATTTCATCTATAAGAACAAAGTGGCTAAAACACTGCCAAAACTTCATCTAAGAAGCAGGAGAATAGAAAAATAAGTACCAGGTTTCTTTTTCATTATCATGTAAGTGATTTATTTATAAAGTCAGAGTTTAAAGCAAAACTTCAGAAATTAAGAGGACAATATAACAGTTTCCTTATTTCTTCTTGGGTACTTGTCACAAAATACTGTGTTCAGGAAAATAAAGGTAAATAGCCCACACAAGGAAATGTTACAGTTGTCACAAAATACTGCTTTCAAAATAAATAAATAAATGAACAAATAAATAAATAAAGCCAAAATGAGTAAATGCTACAGTAAATGCTATCTCAAAATTTCTATTTTTACTTTTATGCAATTATCCCTTCTCCTTTTTTAGTCTATAACTTCAGAATCCCCAAAACCAATGAACTAATTTATTTAAATACACTAACAGGAAAGACACCTATTTTTGCATTTTAGGAAACCTTATCACAACTAACTCCTATAGGAAAGCCTATAAAAATTTTTAGATTGAAACTTCAGATTTTAAAAGAATCACAAAAACTAAAGGACAGTATTCGTGAATAGAGTCCAAACCCTCTAAGCATATAACACCAAAGTATAGGAATAGATGAGGAGCTTGTTGTCCTCACCAGTATTACATTTATCTTCTGGGTAAAGAAAAACACAGTGAGGAGACATAAGACAAAAGAGAGAAAAAAGTCACTTCACTAGAAACATCTAAAATCCTCAGTAAAAAATGCAAAGCTTTACCATTAGATCACCCCAAAGTAACAGCTAAATTAGTGATACAAACCACTTCTTAAAAACTGATATTCATTATCTTAGAGAAAAATTAAAAAAAAAAAAAAATACTGAGAACTTGGTAGAACTATAAGGATTTTTCCAACTGCTAAGACTTACCTTCTGTCTTTCCATTTTTCAACATATGTACTAGCCCAGAATTCTCCATTTCTACTATAGTTTTCATGTGCTTGGAAATAAGTTCCCTCTCCACCACCTTTACAATTGGCTCTTCGGTTGATTTATCAAGGCAGTGCATCACCCGTTCTATTTCTTCATTAATTCTAGCTTCTACTTTCTTTATATAAACTGAAGCACTGTTTTCTGCTAAAAATTTCTGGCTTTCCATCTGCAAATAGGAAGGATGATTCTTTAAAAACACAGAAGCAAAATGTGTTTCTGCTTTTAACTATATTTCTATAGTCGTGTTTATAGAAAATCAAAACTAATATATAAGTACTATTAACACTTTATACAGTTCATTACATATGATCATACAGTCTGCGTTATATACTTTAAAGCATTATTTACATAAAACTGAATTAATACATTATCCTTGAGCAGTGTTTTTCAAATACTGCCAATGTACTCCAAATAGCAGCAAAAGTAAACACATGCCAGAATAAAGCATCTGACTCAAAGTGAGAATGGCAAATTCTTCTTTGATTTGTTTTAATGGAAAGTTATGCCTAGAAGGAATCATCATGTTTATCATGTAGTTTTGCCGACACACTGTTAATTACTGAAGTTCTCCTGCCACCCTGACTCTCAGGTTCAAAGAAGTATATATACTGAAGTTGGAAAAATGGAGCTTTTAAATAACTATCAATTTTGCCTGCTAATACCAACCTTATAGAGGTTCCACTAAATTATAAATGTCAACCCAAATGATATAAACCTATTTGAAAGTAGGATTAATGAATATATCTAAGAATTACATAATAAAAGAGATGTTGATGTGAACTATAGATAAATGCTACTATTGTAACAAAAGTACTCTTAGTCCTTGAAAATAATCAAATTTCTAAGAACGGACATTAACACAACAAACAAAAATCTTGGTGAGATCTTTATAATTCCTGGCTATCATTATTACCTTATAAATACTGTCTTCTATCTGTCATGTTCCTCATTTATTGTTATTATCATTTCATTATAAGTGAGTAATGGTTTAGCTTTGCTTTCAGCAATTTAGTTCCTTTTGGGTTGTATACTGCATAATGCTGCAAATGTATATCAATTGTACTTATTGACCTATAGCTTTCCAATCAACAGTCTTGAAGACATATATGCACTATGCGATCATGTACACTCCCACATTTATTTTACTAGTTACTTATAATATCAAAAGTCTATAAACTTCATTGATGATACCCTGGCTAGTAATTTGTGGGTAAATAATTTGCAACGTAAGAGCCTCAGTAAAAAAAGGTAAAAAAATATTCAAATTAGTAACCACATTTAATAACTTTAAGCACATCTTAAAAGAGCACTTATTTATATATCTTCACTGATTACCTGAAAAAATTCTGCAGACATTTCCAAAAAAGGAGCCTCAAAATCTTCTTCATAGACTGATCGTCCTTCAAGACCTAAAATCATTAACATCTGGCACGCATTTCTTATTGCGCCTCTGTCAAAAGAAGTTACAATCACTTGAAAATCAAATTACATCAAAGATTCATATAAAAAAATACAACAGAAATAGTTAGAGTTTCAGAATGTTTTTTAAATCAGTGACCAATCTCCCAGAAGCAGCTTCTTTTTAACATGAGGTTTTAAAGTAAATTTCATTGGAAGGCAGTATCTTGACTGCACAGGTATTTATCTCGTTGTTCTCATGCAATAACTTAAACATTTGAAAGATATGTTTAGGATGTCACATCTAAATAGCCTTGTGTATTTTAAAACATAGAGAATAAAAAAGCTATTATATCAGGAAGCAGGAAGGATGAAAGGAGGCTGCACTGCTTGACTTGTAAATTTTTGTACCAAATGACTTTTGGGCAATCCTGACCAGGCACCAATGTGTAAATAAAAAACTTTACAGCCCTAGCTGATTCTGCTCAGTGGATAGAGCATTGGCCTGCGGACCAAAGAGTCTTGGGTTCGTTTCTGATCAAGGGCATTTACCTGGGCTGCAGGCTCCTCTCCCTGGCCCGGGCACTGGTTAGGGCTCATGCAGGAGGCAACCAATTGATGTATTTCTCTCATATCAATGTTTCTCTCTCTTTCCCTCTCCCCCCCCCTCCCTAAAAAAAAAAAAAAAAAAAAAAAAAAAAAATCAATGTAAAAATATCGTGTAAAGATTAAAAAACAAACAAAAAACTTTACAAGTCTTCATTTACTAGCTGCATTGAATAGAGAAGCAGAGAAAGCTGTCTTGCATGTTTCAAGCCACTTAAGCTGATGTCATTGTAATCATATGAAAATGTTATAGTAGTTCATAGCTCGTTTAGACTATGTTCAACATTTTTCTTTAAATATGTTAAAAAGGCTAGCAAAAAGCCCTCAAAGAAAGACAAAAGGAAAAAAAAATGTTATCACCCAGCCAGAAAAAGAACAAAATGCAAGAATAAAAAATACAGCCCTAACCGGTTTGGCTCAGTGGATAGAGCGTCAGCCTGCGGACTCAAGGGTCCCAGGTTTGATTCTGGTCAAGGGCATGTACCTTGGTTGCAGGCACATCCTCAGTAGGAGGTGTGCAGGAGGTACTGATTGATATTTCTCTCTCATCAATGTTTCTAACTCTCTATCCCTCTCCCTTCCTCTCTGTAAAAAACAAAATCAATAAAACATAAAAAAAAAAAAAAAGAATGAAAAATCAAAGGAAAAAAAATTGCCGTCCACTGCATACTCTGTTGGGACAAGGCAGAAGAACTCTTAGAGAAAAGTGAGAGCACGAATTACAAAATAACTCCTCAGATATTGGAAACTCTGGTTTGGGGATCCAGGAATACATTGATCTGGGGATCATAAATAACCAAAGTACTGATATCTACAGCCTGGAATTCTATGTGCTTGGTAGGCGAGGTTTCAGCATCGCAGACAATAAATGTAGTTCAGGTTGCACTGGGGCTCATCATAGAGGCAGCTGGTTATAGCGAAAGTATGACTGGATCACCCTTCCTGGCAAATAAATTCCCCTTTCTGTCCAAAACGACAATCAAATATTTTCAGTGAAATGTAAAAAAAAGAAAAATCAAATGGGAAAACTAATGGCTGAATTGCTTTAAAAAAAGTATACCAAATTAAAGATTAAAATGGTCTCTTCTGAAAATAGAAGTGTGTTTTTAAGTTAACATCTATGTAACTTTGTTAACTGTGATATAAGTTTTTGAGAATTTTCATAACGTGCTAGACAATCAAACTTTCATTTTAATAAAATTTTGACAATAAGTTGGTTCTCAGGGTATAACTGCTAAGAACCAAAACCTAATTGAGTTAAAAGATGATTAATACCGGTCTACAACTTCTCCTTTCCGCTCTCTTGCGATCATATCCAATAATGTTTGTCGTAGATGATCCCTAATACAGCCATATCGCACAACTTGATCCCGAAAAATAATTAATCCCAAGTTGTAGACATTCTCCACATTGTTTTGTTGTACATATACACGGTCCTGCAATAAAAATGAAATCATAAAACATGAGAACTCCTGCAGACATAATAATCACTGTAAGCTACAACAGTAAAGGAAATAAAATTCCAAAAGCAGTCAGTTTTGCAGGTGAAAACCACTTCAAACTATCTTAAGCAACACAGAATATTCTACTACCTCCTACGTTATATAAAATATTTTTCAATTTATAATCGTTACTGAAACAAACAATGCCCATTTACCCTAAGAAAAAGGGAGAAAAAGCTAGCACACACCAGGAGGGGCAAGTAAACAGAAAGCAGAGGAGAAAGGTAGTCAGATCTTTCTTTCTCCCCAAAGCCATACCATGCTCAAACATTGTTCATACTTTATTAAATACTCTACTTGATCATATTCTATAATGAAAATTGTGAGCTGAATGAAATATAGATCCAAATGATTTAAATTGATTGCTTACTGGTAAATATTAAGACTCTAAGATGTATAACAGAGCAGCATTAAATATTATATAATTAAAACACCTCCAGTTACTATCATCTTAAACAAATTATACCTATTAGTAATCATCTTATGTTCAAGTTCTTACCAACATTGATTACAGGTATGTCACTATAGAGCAGTGGTCACCAACCTTTCGGACCTCACGGACCTCTGGTTGGCGACCGCTACTATAGAGCATAAGTAACCCAGAACTATTGGCTATGAAAGTCCTATTTTGGGCATTATTTGAAAATCAGTATTACATCTAAGTATACAGAAACAACTACTGTTTTTAAGTCACAAGAGGATTAGTAATATAATTCTTTCCTGTTCTTAAACACAATTTTTCTGGGTTTTGGTGAGTCTGTGAACTTTCTAAAATTATAAAATTATTATGTTTGGTCATTTAAAGTAATTTGGAAACAAAGCTCAGAGCTTTCATCAGATTCTTAAAGGCATTTGTAATCCAAAAACAGTTAAGAACTTCATACGGATCTTTTAACATGTGTGGTGTTGTGTTTTATTTTATTTATTTATTTTTTTACATTTTGTCAAAGAACTACAGTACTTAGATTTAGTAAATTTTAGAAGCTGTACAACAAACCGATAATAATTTGTATCATTTCTTTTAAAAGAAACATTGTCCTTACAAGCAACATCAAAGCTGTAAGCTGAACAAGAACAAAGTTCTAACATATTAGCAGTGTACCTACAATGATATTAACCTTCCAACCAATTTTTAATAAATTCTCCATGAGTACCACTCTCTTCATATATCATTCCTCCAATCTTTTTTTATGTATCTTACATAATGGTACATAGCTCATGGACACAAGGAAAGTTGCTCTTTTATTAGCATCTGTGATGCTCACCTTTTTTTCTTTCTTTTTTACAAAAAAATATATTTTATTGATTTTTTACAGAGAGGAAGAGAGAGGGATAGAGAGTTAGAAACATCGATGAGAGAGAATCATCGATCAGCTGCCTCTTGCACACCCCCTACTGGGGATGTGCCCGCAACCAAGGTACATGCCCTTGACAGGAATTGATCTCGGGACCCTTTAGTCCGCAGGCTGACTCTCTATCCACTGAGCCAAACTGGTTTTGGCTCACCTTTTTCTTTTTCCTTTTTTCTTAAGTCCTGAAATCAACTTTAGTGAGTTTGGAATTTTCATTGATAACTTCAACAAGTTCTCAGGCTTTACACTACTATCCTCAAGATCTTAAATTCCAAAATTTCCTCTGAACACATCTTTCCTGCTTTTTATGGCTCTCACTGTTTCCTAGGCACTGAAACTACTCTTTGTAATCATGCCCTTCAAGTCCAACTTCCCTACTGTCATCCAGGTTTGCTTCACATTTCAGTATAAAACAAGTTGTCCTTAAAAACTGGCACAAATCTAAACTATTGAGGGGAAAAGTCACACAAGTTCAGGAGGCCCAGAGAGTCCCAAAATAAGAAGCCAAACAGCCACATCATAATTAAAATGCCAAAAATTAAAGACAAAGAGATCATCGTAAAAGCATCAAGAGAAAAGCAATTTGTTACAAAGGAGCTCCCATAAGGCTGTCAGCTATTTCTCATCAGTAACTGCCAGAAGGAAATGGCATGAAGTACATGTAAATAAGTGTAAATGCTCCAATAAAAAGACATAGGGTAGGTCCGTGGTTGGCAAACTGCAGCTCGCAAGCCATATGCGGCTCTTTGGCCCTTTGAGTGTGGCTCTTCCACAAAATACCATGGCCTGGGCGAGTCTATTTTGAAGAAGTGGCATTAGAAGAAGTTTAAGTTTAAAAAATCTGGCTCTCAAAAGAAATTTCAATCATTGTACTGTTGACATTTGGCTCTGTTGACTAATGAGTTTGCCGACCACTGGGGTAGGTGAATGGATACAAAAACATGAACAAATTAGATGCTATCTACAAGAGACCCAGTTTAGGGAAAAAAAAAAAAAAAAAAAAAAAAAAAAAAAAAAAAAAAAAACTCACAAAGGAAGAGAGGAAAGAGATGGAAAAATTTTTCCATGCAAATGGAAATGAAAAACAAGCTGGGTTAGCAATATTCATATCTGACAAAATAGACTTCAAAATAAAGGCCATCACAAGAGACAGTAAAGGTCACTACATAATACTAAAGGGGTTGATCCAACAAGATATAACCCTGGGAAACATATATGCACCCCACATAGGAGTACCTTAATATATTCATAAAACTTCTAGAGAACTTTAGGGGAGAGATTGACAGCAATGCAGTCAAAGTAGAGGACTTCGATACCTCACTAACTTCACTGGATAGATCTTCCAGACAAAAATAAAGAAGGCAACAATGACTATCAAGGACATACTGGATCAGATAGATTTAATTGACATTTATAGAACATTTCACCCCCAAACTGTAAAATATACATTTCAAGTACACATGAGTCATTCTCAAAGATATACCACATGTTAGGACATGCAAGAAGATTGAAACCATATCAAGCATATTCTCAAATCACAATGGAATGAAATTAGAAATTAACTACAGTAAAAACATTCAAACACATGAAAGCATGTTATTAAATATTGAATGGGTTATCAATGAGATCAAGAAGGAAATAAAGCCGGGACCGGTTTGGCTCAATGGATAGAGCGTCGGCTTGGGGACTGAAGGGTCCCGGGTTCGATTCCGGTCAGGGGCATGTACCTTGGTTGCGGGCATATCCCCGGTGGGGGGTGTGCAAGAGGCAGCTGATTGATGACTCTCTCTCATCGATGTTTCTAACTCTCTATCTCTCTCCCTTCCTCTCTGTACAAAATCAATAAAATATATTTAAAAAAAAAAAAAAAAAGGAAATAAAAACCTTCCTGGAAACAAATGAGAATGAATACCCAACCACCAAAAATATATGAGACACAGCAAAAGCAGTCCTAAGAGAGAAGTTCATAGCACTATAGGCCTACCTCAAAAAACAAGACAAATTAATAAGAAACTATTTAACCCTATAACTTAAAGAATTAAAGGAAAACAAAAAAAGCCCAGAGTAAGTAGAAGGAAGAAAATAATAGAGAAAAAAAAAAAAAAGAGACAAAAAAAAAAAAAAAAAAAAATCAATGAAACAAAGAGCTGGTTCTTTGAAAAGATAAACAAGATTGATAATCCATTAGCCAGACTCATTAAGAAACAAAGAGAGAGGACCCAAATAAATAAAATCAGAAATGAAAGCGGTAAAGTAACAACTGACACCACAGACATAAATAGGATTGTAAGAAAATTAAATGAACAACTATGCCAACAACCTGGACAATGTGGATGAAATGGACAAATTCCTAGGAAAATACAATCTTCCAAAACTCAATCAGAAAGAATCAGAAAACATAAATAGGCTGGTAAGTACTGATAAAATTAAATCAATAAAGCCCTAGCTGGTTTGGCTCAATGGATAGAATGTTGGCCTGGGGACTGAAGGGTCCCCAGGTTCAATTCTGGCCAAGGGCACATGCCTGGGATGCGGGCTCAATCCTCAGTAGGGGGCGTGCAGGAGGCAGCCAATCATTAATGATTCTCTCTCATTATTGATGTTTCTATCTCTCTCTCCCTCTCTAAAATCAATAAAATGTATTTAAAAAAATTATATCAGTAATAATAATAATAAAAATAATAATAAAGTCTCCCAGCAAACAAAAGCCCTGTTCCCGACAGCTTCACAGGGGAGTTTTACCAAACATTCAAAGAAGAACTAACACCTATTCTTCTCAAACTATTCCAAAAAATTCAAAAGGAAGGAACACTTGCAACTCTTTTTTATGAAGCCAGCATTATCCTAATTTTAAAACCAGATAGAGACACTACAAAGAAAGAAAACTACAGGCCAATATCCCTAATAAACATAGATGCTAAAATCCTCAACAAAATATTAGCAAATTTGATCCAGAAGTATATTAAAAAGATCATATGCCATTGACTAAGTGGGATTTATTCTAGGAATGAAAGGTTGGTACAATATTCACATCAATAAAAGTGGATTTTCTTAAGAACAGTAACTGTGCATGGAGGGATTTGGAGAGTATATGCTAGCGAAATAAACCAGTCAGAGCAAATCAAGTTTCACCTGATCTTACTCCTATGTGGAATCTAATGAACAAAATAAACTAATGAACAAAACAGATCCAGACATAGAAGCTTGGAACAGACTGTGAAATATCAGAGAAAAGGTGGAGGTGGGGGTGGGTGGGAAGAGATCAACCAAAGAATTTATATGCATATATGTATAACCCATGGACACAGACGATAAGGTGGTGAAGGTCTGGGGTGAGGGACAGGGGAGGGCTAGAAGGGGTCAATGGGGGAAAAAGGAGAACAAATGTAATACTTTCAACAATAAAGATTTAACTTTTTAAAAAAGGAAAAGAAAAAAAAAACATGGTACAAATCTAATAATTAAAAAACCATGATAATCCTTTTTATTATGAAAATAGTCACTCCAATTAAGCATAAATTATTTATAAACTTGACTTTCACATCTTTAAATATACATTTTCTGTGGCAGAGAAAAGTACCACACAGATCAAAACCAGTAACTGGTTAATTAAAGAGATATGGTAAAATAGAAAAACTATTAAATACGAATACACATATACACCTGTGTCTTAAACATTTTAATTTAAAATGTACAAAAGTGTATGCTGAGAGATCAAAACTTTCTTTGAATAAGTCCTGTAATTAGATTCTAACACTGTGTTTCTTAAACATGCTTACGTCTAACTTTTCTCCTTCCAGTTCCATTAAGATGGAGTATGAGCAAGCAAATTCTCCTAGATTTTTACAATTTCCACTCCAGTCTTTTAAATTACTCACACCTAATTCAAACCAATATTTAGCGATTTGCCTTTGTCAAGTCTTTCCAAAACATTTTATCTAGTTTGCCAAAGAACGAATTCTACTGGTTTTTGCACCTTTTATTGTTTTGCACATATAATAAGTAGTACAAATGGAATAAACAGGTTTGAAAACAAGCACAACTGACTCTCAGTAAGAACACAGCTCAGCCGAGACCGGTTTGGCTCAGTGGATAGAGCGTCAGCCTGCGGACTGAAGGGTCCCGGGTTCGATTCCGGTCAAGGGCATGTACCTTGGTTGCGGGCACATCCCCAGTGGGGGGTGTGCAAGAGGCAGCTGATCGATGATTATCTCTCATCAATGTTTCTGACTCTCTATCCCTCTCTCTTCCTCTCTGTGAAAAATCAATAAAATTAAATTAAAAAAAAAAAAAAAGAACACAGCTCAATTGATTAAGAGCAAATAGAGTAGATATACTGTGAAGTGAATGAATAACAGAACAGAGAAAACTTGGTATCATTCAGGCTACTTCAAAACTAAAATAGAAAATACTAGCAACCTGGTAAGTACTATAAATTTCAACATGCTATATAGGACATGAAGCAAATATTATAGGGGATATATGTATATACATATGATATTAGTAAGTTTAACATATTACTCAGTATTAATCTTAATTTAGGCTAAGAGAAATGTCAAAAAATTAGGTCAGATTAAAAGGTACATTTACTATAATATTCAGAGTAAATTAAGAGAGCTAGAGTGGTATTTTTTTTTTTTTAATATTCCCCTTTTGGGTTTTATTGCAGTATATTTCAAGTGCTATAAAATGCATTCATTTTAGGACTACAGCTCAATAATTCAGTTAATTTTTATAGCTATGTAACCATTGCCACACCCAGTCCTACACTATTTCTATCTCCCCTCCTCCAAAAAACCTTTCAAACCATTTGCAGTCAATCCCCACTTCCAGAACCCCTGCTTTCTCTTTTTATAAATTTCATTTCCTAGACATTTTATGTAATTAAAATAATGTGATTTTTGATGTCTGATTTTTCACTAAACATAAAGTTGCTAAGGTTGTAATATTTTTCAGTATTTCATTCCTTGTTAGTGCTGAATAGTATTCCATTGTACGAATACGCCACATTTAATTTATTCATTCACATCAGTTGAAGGATACCATATTTTCCGGCATATAAGACGACTCTCTAATTTTATAGTTAAAACATAGGTTTAGGCCTATATTCGCTGTATAAGACTACCCTCCACTTCCGAGGCAACACCAGTTCTTTTTTTAATAGACAGCCTCTCTGACGACCCCCGATTTTCGGTTGACTTTTTTTTGTTTCAAAAGTCGCCTTATATGCCTGAAAATACGGTATTTCTAGTTTTTGTCTACTATGAGTAAAGTTGCTATGAACATTTAGGTACAACCTTTTTGTGGACATATGCTTTCATTTTTCTTGGATAGATTTCTAGGAGTGGAAGTACTGAGTCATATGAAAAATGCCTGTTTTTCCTATAATGAAAATATCAATTAAAATTTCCAAATATGAAAATATTAGATGTGGAGTTAGGAATTCTTATGATCTCACGCTCTACCATTAACAACTGTATGATGGTTAAAGTGTTTGAGCAAAGCTTAGAACATTTAACTCCCTGGAAGGTGAATGTGGATAAGGGAGATACAGATGATGTAGGATAAAAGCTACACCTTTTAAAAATAAATAAATAAATAAATAAATAAATTTTATTAATTTTTTTTTTTTTTTTTTTACAGAGAGGAAGGGAGAGGGATAGAGTTAGAAACATTGTTCCTGTTTCCGCAGGTCGATGCTCTATCCACTGAGCCAAACCAGTCAGGGCAAAGCTACACCTTTTAATCAGCGTGTGTTAAGGTATATATCGATATAATGATTATACCTAAGTGACATATAATACTAACCCTGAAATTTGATTATTGGTACTAGAAAGATAATAAAATGGAGAAGGAAAACCCCACAAAATTGAGTCTGGCTATTCAAATTAATAATACTAAATAGCCATCCTATATAACAAAGAAGGAATATGCTAATCGACCACCACACCCTCACAAGATGGTGGTGCCCAGTCCTCTCGGCAGTGAATTCCCCCCCCCCTTTTTAAAAATATATTTTATTGATTTTTTTACAGAGAGGAAGGGAGAAGGATAGTTAGAAACATTGATGAGAGAAACATCAATCAGCTGCCTATTACACCTCCCCAACTGGGAGGATGTGCCCGCAACCAAGGTACATGCCCTTGACTGGAATCGAACTGGGGACCCCTGAGTCCGCAGGCCGACACTCTATTCACTGAACCAAACTGGTTAGGGCCAGCAGTGAATTTTCATGTGACCATTACCTTTAAAAAGGAAATGATTATTTCTTTTAGATTATCTGTTCTTGAGGAGTAGGCCTAAGCCAGCAGGTGGGCATCTCTCAAAGGTCCCAGACTATAAGAGAGCAAAGGCTGGGCTGAGGGAACCACCGCCCCCACCTCGCATGTGCATGAATTTTCATGCACTGGGCCTCTAGTTTATATTAAATGTCTGGTATGTATAATTACCATCAAGCAAAATAAAAGGTATACATGATACACTCACCATTTATATGTGTATATGTTAAATATATGTACATGCACATATTCACAATAAACTTGATATATGTGAAAACATTTGCTAAATGAACATGTTAAATCTATTGATTGTTTATTAGCACTATCAGAAGGAATTCAGCCTATGTAAAAATATAAATTTTATGAAAAATATGTGCAAATTGATTCTAATAGGAACCTTTTTATTTCAATAAAATCTCAAAGTACAGATAAAATAAAATCACCCCAAGAGAAAAAATATTAAACAATAACCTAAAAATAATATTTTAATCTCAGGGTTTTTAGCCAAATGTAGTCTGTATAAATCCAACACTTGTCATTTATCTATTGAAGAGAACTCAGCAATGAAAGTTGGTGGCTGCTTCTATTTGTCTTTTTTTAAGTCAAAATGCAGGCATTTTAAATACAAAGTATTCTGAAAAACATGTTTGAAAGCCCAATGTCTGGGTCAAACACCAGACTGAATAAAGATATGTGAGTTTCATCACCACAGAGATAAGCTACATTTTAAATTTCTAAATCTACGGTTATCTCTCAGGAGTCACTAACCTGAAGTGGGCAAGAACCTTTAGAAGCTAGGTGGACCAGAACAGGGGCTATCCTGGGGGTGGTGGTGATGAGAAGGAATAATCAATGACAGGACCACTCATTGTTCCTGTTTTCACAGAGCTGGGAAAAAGTCAGACTGCTTTTGCATCTGATTTCATCTATGCAGTTAGCTTGATAAAGCAACTTAGAAGTACTTATCTGTAATGCAACATCTACCTCACAAAGTTATTCCACTTATTTACATTTCTATTCTCAATGGCCTTTAAAAAAAAAAAATATATATATATACACACACACACACACACACACACACACACACAATGGCTTTTATAATATAAACTTCCCTGCCAAGAAGAACTATAAAAGCTAGATTAAAAAAAAAAGTATCACTTTAAAAGCATGAACTAGGATAGGCAGGTCTCTAGAAGTTGAGGTGGAGAGTTGCAGTCTTTCTTCTTCTGCTACAAGAAACGGGAACCTCAACCAGCTGATATCCAGGTAATACTTCTTTGGCAAATAGCTCTCTTCTCAGAAGACAGAAGACGTCAGCCTACAAGATGTTGGGCCGAACAAGGCCACAGGTGGTACTACTACTACCATCTTGGGAAATATTTGCCTTTTCCCCTTAACTAATGCTTCACCAAGATTCCTAATCCCTTAAGACACCTAAATATTTAATGTCTGACAGATCAAAGTCTGCATGCAACAGAATTCTTAGAAGTGTCATGATGTGCTATGTAAAAATATAAATTTTATGAAAAATCTGCAAAGTCAAGAAATGATTTTGTAAGTAGGCTAAACAGTTTCATTACTTAAGGAATGGTATTAAATACAAATAAAACAAAAAATTTGTTAATGAAGTTCAAAAAGTAACTTAACTCTTACCAATTAATTTACCTGCAAGAAATGGGTTAGCAAATATTTTGAATCAACAGTCAATATGTCACAGAAAAACAAAGTAGGATAAATGGATATTAGGCACAGTGTGCAATGGTGCACCCATGAAAATAAACAAATTATAAACTCTTTCACACTATTGCTCATATTTTGTGGTTCATTGAACAATGTTTTCTTGTTAAATTAAATAGGTATTTGGGAACCAAATTCTAAAACTAACCTATGAGTCACATTTAGCTCTGAAAGTTAGTACTACAAATGTAAGTACAACAGTCCATTGTCTTAATTATAAAGTTTAAGAGAGCTCTTCATACAATTTTTGCTTCAAATACAAGTAGTTTAGTATTTTCAATAACACCACTAATGAATCAAGGGTAGTTACAGATTAGTATGCATTCATCTACATTTCCCTGCCTGGTCCCACTGAAAAACCGAACTGAATAACTGGTCACTATGATAGGTGCTGACCACCAGGGGGCGCGTGAGGAACATGGCAGGCGTTGGCTATGGCAGAATGATTTAACAGGTGAGCGGGGGCACCAGTCCAAGGCAGGGGGCCGGTCGCTATCACTGGGGCAAGCCTCTGGTGGTTAATGAAAATTCTTTGCTCATGCGTGCCATGGCCCTGCCCAGCCCTCGCACACGCTGCTGGCACTGGAGCTGCTGCTCGTACCTCCTGCTGGCGCACAATGCTGGCCCCGATTGCCCCTCAGGACTTCTCCACCTCCTTGTGCTCCTAAGAAGCGATTAGGACCAGCAGCTACCTCTTGCACCTGCTGCTGGTGATGGCCCAGCCATCAGCGCACGGGAGCACCAAGAGTGGGGCTGCCAGCAGACAGGGGAACTTGGGAGGAGGGGGGAGAAGGTTTGTGGTGGGAGGTGTCAGGTGGGGCATGGATGGGCCGAGACCCATCCTTGTGCCCACCACAGACTCCCGGCCCACAGTTCCTTCAAGGTGTACGAATTCATGGAGTGGGCCCCTAGTAAGATTATAAGAAGTATAGGAAAGACGACCCGTATTACAGAAGTGTTATAATTCAACGGTTTAAGAGTATAGATTTAAGAGCCAGTCAATCCTATCTCTGCCGTTTACTAAATTTGACCTTAAGCATCTGTGTCAACTTCCCATCTGTGAAGTAACATCTACTCTAGATGCCAGTCTAGATATTTCCACTTCTAAACTTGAAAGAACATCTTTAAAAGACTAAGTCCTCTGCCAAGAACAACTATAAAAGCTGGATGAAAATAAAAAGCTATCACCTCACACACATCAAGATGGCTGTTAATAAAAAACAAAATAAAACAAAACCAAAAACACCACAGAAAATAACAAGTATTGGGGAGTATATGAATAAATTGAAGCTCTTCAGCAGAGTCTTTAAAGAAATATTTGCATGCCTGTATTCACAGTAGCATTATTCAAAATAAACAAAGGGTAAAAACTACCTCTAAGTGTCCAGTTATAAATGAATGGATAAACAATGTGTATTATATACATTCAATAGAATTATTATCCATCCTAAAAAAGGAAGGGAATTCTGACACATGCTATAATAGAAATGAACTTTGAGTTATAAAAGGACAAGTAATCTAATTCCAGTTATATGGCATCTAGAGTGGTCAGATTTAAAAACAGAAAGTACAATGATGGTGGCCAAGCACTGAAATGAAGGGTGAATGGGGAGTTGTTATTTAATAGGTACAGAGTATTAGTTTTGCATGATCTGGAGGTGGGTAGAAGTGACAGTTGCATGACAGTATGAATGTATTTAATATCTATAAACTTTCCACTTAAAAATAGCTAAGGTAACAATTTTATTTTTATTATATAATTTTTTAAAAACTAACAATTTAAAAGCACCAAAGACAACCTGGAATTGTGAGTCCAGATTCTGGAGAAAAGGCAGGTATACTGAGAGGAGCCCGACATTCACCTTTACTCATTCCCTTGAGCCATTTGTTTTATCTGGAGGACTGGAAATAGGACAACAAGCAGAAAGTCACAGGTGGGCTGGCTATCAAGCAGCTAGAACTCATGAGGGGTCAAAGGCTGAAGAAGAGAGAAATCTAAATAAGAACCAGAAATTCTGCAAATAATTTTCATTAAGGTGTTCATTGACATATTACGTAAGCATGGATGAGACACCAAAACACCAAATAGCAGCACTGGAAGGCAAAAGAGCTGAACAGAGACAGTTAACTTGCAGTGGTGAAGAGACAAAAGTTGGAATTCAAGGCAGTTATATAGAGAGCAAACTGGTAAACACATCAGGCTTTTACCTGAGACCCCCAGAAGGGCTAATTCCCAGTGAGCAGATATAGGCCTTGGAAATAGAGGCAAACTAAAAATAGGCCAATCTTAACATAGCCTAAAAGCCAACTTCAACAAACTCATAGTGATCTGCCCATACTGTACCTGCTTGCTCAAAAAAAAATTATATTTCCCTTTAAGAAAAATAGTCTCCACATTTTTCATATAGTGTTGGTAAAAGTACCAGATTTGTTCCCCTCCAAAATAAAACACCCCAGAGTCAAATGTCTGAAAACCAAGGGGAAAAAGACCCAGGAAGTCAAAAGTATTCTAAAATACATACAATGAGGAAGTAGTTGAAAACAAAATAAAACTAATATAAAGAAAACTCTAAGTCAAGGACCTATGCTGTAATCACTAAGATAATCACTAAAATAATTTTAAAAGACTATGTAATTAACAGCTAATAGGGAAGGAGAATTGGGCAATAAAACTTATTTAATGCACTTATAACGGGAATGACAAATTTAAATTCAAAGATATCAATAATTACATTAATGTAAATAAACTATATGCTTCAATTTAAAAACAAAGATTATCAGATGGGTTTAAAAGGCATGTCATGCTTACAAGTGAAATAGAACTGCAACGACAATTTGTACATTAGGCTTTTATATATATAATTTTTAAAATTCTCACCCAAGGATATTTTCCATTGATTTTTAAAGAGAGAGGAAAAGACAGAGAAATATCGATGTGAGAGAAACACATGATTGGCTGCCTCCTTCACAAGTCCTGTCCAGGGCCCAGGCCAGGGAGCAGCCTGCAACAGAGGTACGTGCCCTTGACTATAATTGAATCTAGGACCCTTCATTCCACAGGTCGATGCTATATCCACTTAGCCATACCTGCTAGGGTGAGTTTATTCTTGTATTATTTTTTTGTATGATTTATTTATATTTGTCTTCTTCTTATTAGTTATCAGAGGCCTGATGCATGAAAATTCATGCCAAGAGCCGAAACTGGTTTGGCTCAGTGGATAGAGCGTCGGCCTGCAGACTGAAAGGTCCCGGGTTCGATTCCAGTCAAAGGCACATATCTTGGTTTCGGGCACATCCCCAATGGGGGGGTGTGTAAGAAGCAGCTGGTTGATGTTTTTCTCTCATCGACGTTTCTAACTTTCTATTCCTCTCAATTCCTCTCTGTGTAAAATCAATAAAATATGTTTTAAAAAAATGCTGTAAAAAAATAAAATAAACAAAAACTCATTAAAAAAAAAGAGCCGAGACTGGATAGAGCATTGATCTACGGACTGACGGGTCCCAGGTTCGATTCTGGTCAAGGGCATGTGCATTGGTTGCGGGCACATCCCCAGAAGGGGGTGTGCAGGAGGCAGCTGGTCGATGTTTCTCTCTCGATGTTTCCTCTCTAAAAAAAAATCAATAAAATATATTTAAAAAAGAAAATAATTTTCTCCTCAAATCAGAAAGAGGAGGGGAGGGGAGGGGAGGGGAGGGGAGGGGAGGGGAGGGAGGGGAGGGGAGGGAGGGGAGCAGAGAGCGAAGAAGAAGAGAAGAGAAGAGGAAGAGAAGAGAAGAGAGAAAGAGAAGAGAGAGAGAAGAGAAGAAGAAGAGGAAGAGAGGAAGAGAGAGAAGAGAAGAGAAGAGAAGAGAAGAGAAGAGAAAAGAAAAGAAAAGAAAAGAAAAGAAAAGAAAAGAAAATTCAATTAAGAGTAGTAAGCCTTCCTTCCCGGGTGCCAGCACTGTCTTCCCTCCAACACCTGGGCTGCCTCACCAGCTTCCCTCTGGCACCCAGGACCCTGGCTGCTTCCCTCCTCCAACAGCCCGCAGGCACCCAGGACCTGGGCTGGGCTGGCTTCTCTCCGGCCCCAGCTTCATTAGGAAGGATGTACAGAATGATGGCCGGTCTAATAGCATATTACTGTTTTATTATTACAGATTATGTATGTGCACTAGAGGCCAGGTACATGAAATTCGTGCATGGGAGGGGGAGATCCCTCAGCCAGGCCTGCACCCTCTCACAATCCAGGACATCCCCCTTGCAATCCAAGACCGCCAGCTCCTAATTGCTCATCTGCCTGCCTGTCTGATCACCCCTAACCACTTGCCTGCCTGCCTTATTGCTCCTAACCTCTCTGCCTGCCTCATCACCCCTAACCGCCTCTGCCTCAGCCCCTGCCCAGGCGGCTTCATCCAGAAAGATGTCTGGAAGGTCGACTATCAGGTCTAGTTAGCATATTACGCTTTTATTATTATAGATAATTCTTCTGCAATGAGGTGAAGACCATAAACTTTGGAATAAAAAAAGACTTTACTACTTCAGTAACGTTAGTAACTTTTTGCTCTTGGCAGGTTAATCTAACTTCAGTTTATTCATTTGCAAAATGGAGAATATTATACTCACCTAGAAGTTCAGATATTTAAAACATTTTGACAAAGATATAGCCATGTAGTAAATGATACCTATTGATTTGTAATTTTACTTTTTCGAATAGAAATTTTATTGCTTTCCCAAACTACAAAAAAAATTGTAAAACCATGAATTGATGTAAATTAATATACTCAAGGTGCTTAAAACAGTGCTTGACACAACCAAGAGTAGTGAAAATGCTCTCTCTATTACATGGAAGAGTACTGGGTAGACTCATAGGCAACCAAGGCTCTAACAACACACCTTCAACAGAGCTGTTGCAGACACGGCATTAACTTAATACTAATCAAACCACATTTTCGATCTTTTCCTTCAATACCATGCCCTAGCCATCATGTGTAGCTATTCAATTTAAGTTTTAAAACGGTATAAAACTTCAGAGCAGAAAGAACTCTTAAAACTTAAAATGATCTAATCAATACATCTTCCAATCACATCCCATAGATAGGCTTCAGGGAACTAAACCATTAATCCCTTGAAAATGCATATATAAAAGGGTATGTTGTGTAATGAGTGCATGCACACACATGTCTTTTAGAAAAGGGCCCATGAATTTTGACCATTCTCCAAGGGGTGTCTAACCCTTCAAAAGATAAGAACCCGAGCTCTTACCCAGTAAATGTAATTTATTTTCCTTATAGATAAGGAAACAAGAGTCTTACCTCAAGAGGTAAAATGACTTAAGCAAATTAATAACAAAGTAGAAACTAAAGCTGAATATCTCAAGTATTTTTCTCACTACTGCAAATTTCCTATATATATAGTATTGGGAGCATCCACTTTATGTATAAAAATTTCACTTCCTTTATACATCAACAAATATGTGCCCTATTTCTGACTGTACCATAAGACCTACTTCATGCTGAATATATATCTGCCTCCCTAAACTCAGTGTCATGAACTGCTTGAGGCCCATCATTGCACAAACTCAAAAACAGCCTAGAGGTCATAGTATTTAAGGTGTTCATGGTTCCACTGATTTGTTTGAAACAGAATCTGAGATGGAAGGCAATGAAAAACTCCCAATTTTTAAGTACAGCATGCTTAACCTTTAAAGTATTTATGACGATGCCCTGATTTTATTTTTCATAAAGGGTTAGTGTTTGGCTTTTGATCTAACCATAAAAAAAATGCCAAGGTATTATATCATCAGTCACAAACTAGAGTACATATGGGGAAAGCCTGTCTTGAACAGACCCCTCTTGCAAAAGCAATCAGTAAAAATTCTGAACAGGTGTGAAGTTTAATAGTCCCAAAGTCCCAAAGCCATTGAATCCACTTCCTTCTAAGAAAACATTTTGAAAGCAGAGAAAGTGCGGAGAAGATTCTTAAGCAACCTGTGTTCTTCTAGAACACATGTGTCAAACACAAGGCCCTCGGGCCAAATCCGTCCCGCCAGGCCTTGCAATGTGGCCCGCACCACGCTGTCATCACTGCACTCCGCTGCGTTTCCATCACAATGACAGTTTATGACTGTTCAGTAAACCATTCGGCCCGCGATTTAGGTTGGATTTTAGATTTTGGCCCCTTCTCTGATTGAGTTCGACACCCCTATTCTAGAATATAGCTACTTTCAAACCGCTCTAAATGTGTAATCCATAAACTTTTTGAACCCCAAAGCACAAAATCTATAGAAAAAAACAGACTCACAAAATTCCACCATGTCTGTGTTCTTATCCCATTTATGACACACAAATACTGTTAACTTCGGCAAACAGTATTCATTTCTCACAACATTATTTTTCACAACTCTATTCCTTGCCATCTACTACCTTTGGTAACTGTAACATTAATAATGTTTAACCTGGAATACTTCTTACAGATAGACAGTTTAATTTTCATCTCCCATCTTACCAGGATTTCCTGCCCCTCTCTCCCCCCGCAAATCCTAAACCTATCTTGAGAAAGCATCAAACATTTCTGGCACTGAAGAGCTTTTTCCTCCCACCTTTCCCTACTTTGTTATACTGCTCCTCATTCTCACTGGATCTTTGAATCTACTGATCCCTAATACCCAATACTTCTATTTCTTGGAACCTTGTGATTCACTTGCCTACTTATTAAAACAGTCTATGATCAACCATGTCATTAATGCTACTAATGATCTTAGCAATCTCCCCTACACCCAATATGGCAAATTCTATTAGTGAGTTCCTTATTTTGAACATTCTTCTCTGTGCCTGCTAAGAGCCCCTTGGAAAAAGTACAAACTGCTGACTGTCTCCACTATACAAAATGTGTGCCAACTCACCTAATGATCCATTTATTTACAGAGAGCTGGCCCAGCAAAGGAGTTATTACAAATTTCTCCCTTATATTACTAGTTTCCTATTGCTGCTGAACAAATTACTTCAAATTAAGTAGTTTATATATTCTCTTACTAGAGACCCGGTGTACAAATTTGTGCACATTAAAAGGAAATTAGAAGAAATATTTTAATACCGCTATTTGCCCTTTCTCTATAAGAGAAGTTTCAAACAAATTCACAATCAATAAAGACATATTGAAACATGCATGTGCCACTGGCACCAGCAAGAGCTTTATATGTATCTTGCATGCAAGTCAACTTAGCCTTTTATAGATATAGAATAAACTTGCTTAATTAGATCTGCTTTCTTTTTTATTAATTTTTAATTTTTATTTATTTTTATCTTTTTAGATCTGCTTTCTGATGTAGCTAAACTTTTTCCAGTCCAGTGAAGCACCCCAACTTCTCTTTCATGTAACTGTCAGCAACACAGCAGTAAATATCAGCACGAAGCAAAGATTGCTATTGTCGGTCACGCAGGGTATTTAACTGCAGCAGTGTTTGGCTATATTCTGCGCAGTGAGAAAACCTGAAGTCATTCTCAAGGTCCACCATTTCTTACTTCTTTTCAGTAGGGTCAAGTATGAAAACTTTCTAAATCTCCATTTTCCAGCTAATAAAAAGAAAACAGGATCCCACTAAGTCTCTTACCTACCCACTCCAGGTCTTTTGTGAGGATCAAATGAGATGAGGCAAGGGAAAATGCTTCACAGACATTTGGTTACATTGTGAAATATTTCCACCTGGCTATAAAGCAAGTAATGTTCCTGGGCTGAAGAAACTGCAAGGAGGCTAGTCGTGGCTAGGGAGAGGAATCATGGTGTTACTATTGTACATGAGGTCATTACCCAGAGCCCACAGCCACTGTTTTTGGGCTGGGCTGTGGGCCACATTTTGTGCCATGGGGTCTCAGTAGCACTGGCTGCTATTTGGTGGGGTATTGCTCTGGGGTGGTGGTGGGGCCTGTGTCCCACTTGGAGGAAGCCGAGTGTTGCTTTGTGGGCACCAGGTCTGCGGTGCCCTTTCTCTGTGTGTGTCAGGGCAGCTCCTGCACTGAGTGTCGGTTCTCTGGCGGTCAATGTGTGTCATAGTGACCAGTGGGAAGGTTGGACACTTAGTATATTAGCTTTTTAATATATAGGTATTTCTAGACTAAAATCAGTTTCACTGGACTACAGTCAAGGTGTCTGTAGGATCTGTTCCTTTTTTAGGCTCTGAGGGGGGAATCCACTTTCTTGCCTTTTTCAGCTTCTAGTGGCCACATGATGCATTCCTTGGCTGTGGCCCTCCTCCATCTCGAGAGCTTATCAATCCCATCTCTGCCTCTGTCAGTATACTGCCTTCTCTTTTGTCTCTGACCCTCCTGCCACCCACTCTGTAATCACTTTGGGCCCAGCAGGACAACCTAGGACAGTGGTTGGCAAACTCATTAGTCAACAGAGCCAAATATCAACAATACAAGATTGAAATTTCTTTTGCGAGCTGAAAACTGACTTCTGCGCATGGGCCAAAAGTTTCAATCACACTGTATATGCGGGCCCGCACGTGGTATTTTGTGGGAAAGCCACACTCAAGGGGCCAAAGAGCCACAGTTTGCTCACCACTGACCTAGGATAATCTCCTCACCTCAAGATCCTTAACTCAATCACATCTGAGAAAGTCCCCTTTGCCTTTTAAAGTAACAATCTTTAGGTTCCAGTGATTAGTCATGGACATATTGGAAGGACAGGGGAAAAGGACCATTATTCAGTTTTCCACATTCCTCAACACCTTACATGCCTGTCACCCTAAACCAGCAGTTTTCAACCCTTTTCATCTCATGGTACACGTAAACTATTACTAAAATTTTGCAGCACACCCAAATATCAACTATATATCTTGCTAATCTGACAAAAATATATATATATAATTTTGATTCATTCACACCTGATGGCTATTGTTGTTATTGTTGTGTTGGCTGTTGTCATTTTGTTATTTAATAATCTAAGGGAAAAGAGATCTGTGCCCCTGAGTAATAGTCAGGTATTAGACGTATTAAAACTTTTTATAGCACACTGATTGAAAATCACTGTTTTAAACTAATGGTCCCTTTTCTATTTACTAGGAAAAGCATCAGTAGAGACTTTCTCAAGTCCTCTCCACAATGTTGTTGCTACTTTCTACTTCACCTCTTTACCCATCCTTAATGACTTTCCAAATACCTCAAAGAAGCACTGATCCTCCTTTCCCAGGTTAACTTCCCTCCATGATTTTAAATTTACAGCCTCTTATCTTTAAGACTAATCAGCAATACTACCATATCTTTGCAGTTTATAAAAATGACTGGAAATATAGACAAACTTGAGTAAAAAAATAAAAATACCTGTGAAATTCACCATAGTTTCAGGCAGAAAACTCATGTATTAATTTTCTATTATCCTATATATGATGACAGAAAATATTTTCCTCTTTCCTTTAACATTAATTCTAATTTCTCAAAGTTGTCTACAGAATAACATAATTTCATTTAACCCTACAATGAAATGTTCAATGAAATGTACAATGTTTAATGGGAAAAATAACTACTCATGGATTATAATAATTAAATAAGCTATACTGTAACAAACTTTTTCCATAAAATATTAAAATTTTCCCCCAATCATTAATCTTTTAAACAATTAAAACTGAAAAGCTTATACTAAGCAATGTTAAACCAATCTTAAAAGTTCAACATCTTAATTGTTCTTTAAGAAAAGATGAATTAAAAGTAACTAATTTAAGTAAAGCAAAGATTATAAACTAAATAGGTATAATGTTTTTTCTCAGCTATTAGGAATAACTGGATTGGTAGAAACTAGAGGTCACATGTTCCATCTAGAAGCATAAATACTTTTCTTTTTGAAACACTCGACCTGCCAAACAACAAAGTTATGTGGAAGAAATTTTCACCAATGGCTGTTTCCATGTAACCTGTGAATAATTTTCATTTTCAGGAATTAGTGTGTCCCATCGTATCTATGCAATTAGGCTCATGCATGACACTTCAGACTCGTACACCTTGTTAAAGTCAGCTAGCTAAGTAAGTGGAAGGTGGGTAACAGTGAAGCATCTTCTCTCCTTCCTCTCTGAACCATAATCTAACATTCTAACAGTTAGAGCCAGTATTCAGTGGAAGAAATAATCTGTTTAGTTTCCATGAAGATATAACAACTATACCTCAGGTGTATACCCTATCTAGCAAGTAATGTGACCTGAGAAAGTCTGGAATGAGGGTAACAGCCCTCCCCACCACACCCTTGCAAAAAAAATGTAGACATCGACTACATTTTTTATTTTTGGAAAACTAAAATCATTTATTTACCTTGACTGAAGCACTGGTTACATGGGTATGTACACCTATCAAAAATAATTTTACATACTTTATTTCTCAACATTCAAGGTATATAAATTTTACTTTAAGTTTAAAAAGCATTCGTTTATACGTTTGTTTTTTAATAAATTTTGGAAATTAACCCCTTATCTGATCTATCATTGGCAAATATGTTTTCCCATACAGTGGGTTTCCTTTTCATTTTGTTGATGGTTTCTTTTACTATGCAAAAGCTTTTTAGTTTTATGCAATTCCATTTATTTATTTTCCCTTTGTTTCCCTTGCCCTAGGAAATACATAAAGAACTTATATAATTCCACACCAGAAAGACAAACAATCCAATAAAAAAATGGGCAAAGACCCACATAGACACCTTTCCAAAGAAGACATACAGATGGCCAGTAGACATGAAAAAATGCTCAATGTCACTAATCATCAGAGAAATACTAATTAAAACCAGAATGAGATAGCACCTCATACCTGCCAGAAGAGCTAAGAACTATCATCAATAAATCAACGAACAACAAGTGCTGGCAAGAATATGGAGAAAAGTAAATCTTTGCTGGTGGAAATAGAAACTAGTGCAGCCACCATGGAAAACAGTATGGATGGAGTTTCCTCAAAAAATAAAAAAATGGAACTGCTTTTTAATTCCACTCTGGGAATATATCCTAAGAATCCCAAATAATTCAAAAGAGTATATGCCCCCCCCCAACCCCCAACCCCCGTTCACTGCAGTGTTATTTATAATAGCCAAGGTTTGGAAGTAGCTCAAGTGCCCATCAGTAGATGAGTGCATAAAAAAACCCCAACTGTGGTATATTTGCACAATGGTATACTATGCAGCTATAGAAAAAGGAAACCACACTTTTTGCACAGAATGAACAAGACCTGGAGATTATTATGCTAAGTGAAATAAGCCTGTCAGAGAAAGGCAAATACCACATGATCTCACTTATATGTGGACGCTGATGAACAAAATAAACTGACGAACAAAATAAAAACAGAAGCATTAATACATGGAACAGAATGACAGTTGTCAGAGAGGAGGGAGAAGGGGGGACTCAATGAAAGAAGGTGAAAGAATTAGCTAAAGAACATATATGCATGACATAGACACAGACAACAGTATGGTGATGGCCAGTGAAGGGCCTTCGGGGGCTGGGTAGAGATAGGCAAAGGGAAAGAAAATGGGGATATTTGTAATAGTGTCAACAATAAAAATGAAGTTAAAAAGTTTTAAAAATAGATAAAAGCACATGGTTAATTAAGCTCAAAATACTGCAGATAAAAAGGCAAAATAAAGAGAATGAAAGAATTCTAGTTTGTGAAGCATGAAGATATCTCATTAACACTTTAATTTCTGAATCTAAAAGAACATATTTTTATTAAAGAACTTTTTTAATAAGCATTTTGAAAAAGCACAATTTAGAAAACTATGTATATTAATCCATTTGAAGTATATGTAAGTGTCTCCTTTGTGCAAAGGGCCCTGCTAGGTGCTGGGGAGACAGTGTGGTAACAGACATTAGCCCCTCATAAAATTCAGGCTAGTTGGGAAACAAGGCAATAAATAGCTGTTAATGAATGTGATAAATATTGCAAAGGAATAGTACTGGGTACAATCAGAGCAACTGTGGCCAGGAGATACATACAGCTTACTAAAAATTTAAGCTAAGATCTAAAGGATAAGTAGGAACAAATCAAATAGAGAGGAAACATTCTAGAAACATTTCTAGACAAAAGACATGTGTGATGATTCCAAGATAAGAGAGAAGAATCTCAACAGGGAAGCAACATGACCACATGCTTGAAAATAATAACTTTAGGAGCAATATTGAAAAGAGAATAGAGAGGAGCACAATGAATGTTGTAAGATTAGTGATTGAATAGAGAGAAATGAAGGTGCTCTGGTCTTGGGGAGATCTACAAACAGAAATAAACTGCAGATTCTAGAAATATATGATGGAGAGAGAGAGAGGGAGAAAAAACTGACAATAATAAGCCCCAGATTTCTGGCATAAACAATGAAATAACATTGGTTAGGAGCCTATTTAGAAATGCCATGTTTGAAATACCTCAGACAATGAAGGGAGCCATCACCTAGACAAATGACTATGAATCTGAATCTCAGAGACTGAGGTTGGAGACCTAATTTATTTGAGATCATCTGCACAGAGGCACCAAATAAAGTTAGGTGTACCAGGAGAAGGAAAAGTCAGAAAGGTAGAAGCATACAAAGGGAGTGAGTGCTTTGTCACAGAAATTAAGAACCCAACGCGTTAGGACAAAAGACTGGTTAAATGTACCAAATACTGCTGAAACAAATCCAGGAGCCGATAACTAGCAGTGATCTTTGCCTTCATAGATTTGCAGATATGGCAATCTTGATAAGGGCAAGACTGAAAAGAATATTTCAGATAAAAATGCAAAATAAAGAGAGTGAAAATTTGAAGTGTTGAGACAGAAACTTAACTGGAACACAATGAAAGCGAATGAAGGGTGAGAAAAGGGAAAAACGAGTTCAAAAGTTCTTATGAGACACTTTAGTTGTGAATGGAAATGCAGAGGTCCAAAAGAAAACTCAGAAGGTTTTGAGGAAGTGAGTGGCCCAAACTATTTAAGCTGGTAAGTAAGACTGAGTAAAAAGGCAGAACCTGAAAATACTTCAGGTTTTTCACAAGGTAGAAAGGGATGTAATCCTTAACACAGGTGGAAGACTGGCCTTTGTCAGAGAGACACTACCCTCCATTAAAACAGGAAGGAAAAAGAAAAACGCAAAAGGATAGAAAATACAAGTAAAATTGTAGATTCAGTGGCAAGACACAGTTTCTACCTTATGCTTTCTCTTTTCTCTGAGAGGTAGAAGGCAAGGCAGTTAAGAGCAAAGTGACCAGTAGGAAAGCAGGAGGTTTGAAGAGAAAACTATTTCAAAGTGGTGGATGAGCTCACTAGAGAGTGCTGGGTAGCGTGGAGGGCTGACTGAAGGTTTGTAACTATATACAAAGTGGCACTCACCTACCCTGTGTGGGATTTCCTACAGGAAAGGCCCAAGAAAGGTTTAAGTGGCTGGGTTTATTCAGCTATAGCACCACCAGATGTGTTTGTTTCAAGGTTGAAGGAATGAGAAATATAATACTATAGTTAATTTTTACTGAGCACATTATAGTCCCGGGCCTTGTTAGTGCTTTATACGAATGGCCCCTTTAAGCTCATGGCCATCCCTACCAAGTTGGTACCACATTATTTTCATCTTTATAAATGAAGCTGAGAATGAACTTGACAATCAATGTTCACATAACAGTTAGCATTCAAGGTTTGAGATTTCATGAGAAAAAAATGAATTGAAATAAAACAAATTTAAAATATAACCTGATATAAGATTGAGTGTTGTATAATCCTAACCTATATATAAAAATATAATATGCAAATTGATCATCATGCCCTCGCACAAGATGGCCACCCCCATATGGTCACAAGATGGGTGCCATAAGATGGCCAGCAGGGGAGGGCAGTTGTGGGGGACAAGGCCAATGGGGGAGGGCAGTTGGGAGCGACCAGGCCTGCAGGGGAGGGCAGTTAGAAGTGACCAGGCCAGAAGAGGAGGGAAGTTGTGTGTGACCTGGCCTGCAGGGAAGGGCAGTTGGGGGCAAATGGGCCTGCAGGAGAGGGCAGTTGGGGGCAAATGGGCCTGCAGGAGAGGGCAGTTGTGGGGGGACCAGGCCTGCTGGAGGGAGGGGAAGACAACTGGGCTGGCAGGGGAGCAGTAAGGTGTTGATCATGCTGGCAGGAGCATTTAGGGCAGGCGTCTTCAAACTTTTTAAAGTGGGGGCCAGATCACGGTCCCTCAGAGAGCTGGAGGGCCGGACTATATGAACTACTAATTCCTACTGTAATACCTCGGCTGCGCTCATTGCCCAAAAAACCTGGCGGGCCGGATCAGACTCCTCTGCGGGCCGCATGTGGCCCGCGGGCCGTAGTTTGAAGATGCCTGATTTAGGGGGTGATCAGATTGGCAGGCAGAAGCAGTTAAGAGCAATCAGGCAGGCAGGCAGGCAGGCAGGCAGCCGAGCAGTTAGGAGCCAGCAGACCCAGATTGTGAGAGCTAAATCCAACAGCTGGTTTAGGCCCAATCCCACAGGCTGTCGGACATCCCCTGAGGAGTCCCAGATTGGAGAGGGTACAGACTGGGCCGAGGGACACCCCCCCATGCCAGTGCACAAATTTTGTGCACCGGCCCTCTAGTTTTAAAAATACTTCTGTATCAGAACAATGGACCATGAAATTACAAGTGGTGTTAATGTTAGACAGTGTTAGAATTTAAAGACTCAACAAATCGAGAACGTTAAGAGAACAGCAATAAACTTATTTCGCATTTATATCCCAGACATGATATATTCTTATGCTATATCATTGCCTCAAAATGTCAACACAACATGAATCTATATCCTGAAAAATGTGAAAATAAGGCTCAGAAAGACTAAACAATGTATTACACCTTTTATCAAACCCCTGAAAAATAAAGTATCCTATCACTGAACGCCTTGCAAAACCAGAAGTAACAGGCCCAACTGAATTCATCAGCAGAACAAAAAATTGTATAGCTCCCATTGAAAATTATTTCTAGGTAAGCTTTCACCATTGTATTACAACTAAAGAAAAGAAAATAAAAATTTGAAAAGCAAAGAGTGAAAGTTTAGAAGAAAATCATTCTTTCCAATTTCCAAACATGAACACTAACGCAACAAGATATTATTAGACTAGGTAATTTTGCAGTGACAGAATAATTAAGCACTTGATAAATTTTGTTTCACTCTATCATACGAAAATTAAAAAAAACTGATGGTTTAATATCCTAGAAAGTAATTAAACACCTTTGCTCATCAATGCTTTCCAAACTGTCATGTTGAAAAGGTATTTTTCTTGACTGACAGAAACAAAAAAAAGTAATAGGTGAAAAATAGAATATATATTTGAAGAATATAAATACTAAAAGCATTTACTATTAAGAAAGATAGATGGCAGCTATTAGAGTATAGTTATCACAAAAGTATTTCCATTAATGACATCCCCTATTAGGAAAGATATGAAGACATTATAAATTTGTAACAGAATATTCACCTTTCATTTATCATGTTGTCATTCAACCACCTTTACTCAAAAGAGATGGTGGTAAAGCTTTTCGGTATTGTAAGCAAAAATAGTAGATTTTCAGAAAAAATTACATCTTTCCCTTCCAGTCTTTCATTCTAATCATAAAGTATATAAAACACTATATAAACTAACATGACCCTTGCTAGGTCAATATTATTTTTTTTTTAAAAGCACTTTCCATACTGACATATACTACTCAACTACATATAACAAAGAAAACATCATTTTGAAATACCTAACTTCTTATAGGGAAAAACAATAAAAAAAACCTCTATTTAGAGAATCAAGACGGCTGCACAGGTAAACACCTAGCCGCAGCCACACACACAACAATTTCAATAAAATACAATATGGACATTACCCAGAATTACAGGAAAGTTGACTGACTGGAAATTCTACAATGAGAAGCAAGGAAAAAACCAGAAGGAAGAACGGAGGAGCTGTAAAAGCCTAAGGTACAGAGACACATGGCGCGCGCGGAGAGGCAGTCCCGGAGGTGTGCACATTGTGCACAGAGGACGGACTGTTGACTCTGCTGCCAGATTGCCATGGCGGGAAGGAGACAAAGGCTCCGGACTGTGCTAGGCCCCAGTTCCCACTCTTCTGAACCCCAGTTCTAGGCCAGACCCAGAGGACCCAGGCTCAAACAGAGGGAGCTGGGCTGTAAGGTGGAACCCCGGGAAAGCAGCGAAAGGAGGTCCCGGAGGCGCGCACATTGCGCGCAGAGAAGGGACAGTTGGCTGTGCCGCGGGATTGCCCTGGCGAGAAGGAGACAGGGGCTCAAGACTGCACTGAACACCACCTCCAACCCCACTTCCAACTGAACTGAACCCCAGTTCTGGGCTTCATTGGGGGAGAGCCTACACTGTTTGGTAGCAGGCGAAAATCGAGGACACCTTTCTCTCAGAGGTGCTTGCAGTGAGTACTGAAGGACCCTGGGGATTACTGAGACTCAGGAACCGCATAGGGCGTGGCTGACGGAAGCCAAGCCTGTAGGCTCCACTCTGAAACTCCGCCCCATCAGGGAAGTGGCAAAAATGCCAAGACAACGAAATAGATCACAAAAGAAATGGAGGACAAAAAGGGAGTGGATATAGAGTTCAAAACCACACTTATAAGGTTGTTCAAGAATCTCCTAGAAAAGGCCGATAAAATAAACGAGACCTATGAGGATATGAAAAGGGATCAACTAGAAATAATAAGAGATCAACAAGAAACAAAGAATACATTGACTGAAATAAAAAATATTATACAGAGTCCTAAAAACAGAATGGAAGACTGCAAGAATCAAGTCAAAGATTTGAACATAAAGAGCCAGAAGACACTCCTCCGCAGAAGCAAGAAGGCAAGAGAATCCAGAAAATTGAAGATAATGTAAGAAATCTCTGGGACAACTTCAAGCGAACCAACATCAGAACTATGGGGGTCCTAGAAGATGAGAGAGAGCAAGATATCTAAAACATACTGAAAGAAATAGTGACAGAAAACTTCCCCCACCTGGTGAAAGAATTAGACTTACAAGTCCAGGAAGCGCACAGAACTCCAAACAAAAGGAATTCAAATAAGACCACACCAAGACAAATCATAATTAAAATTCTAAGAGCAAAAGACAAAGAGAAAATATTAAAAGCAGCAAGAGCAAAGCAGGTAGTTACCTATAAAGGAGCACCTATACGATTGTCAGCTGATTTCTCAACAGAAACCATGCAGGCCAGACGGATATGGCAAGAAATATTCAAGGTGATGAATAGTAAGAACCTACAGCCAAAAATAATCTATCCAGCAAAGCTATCACTCAGAATTGAAGGCCAGATAAAGAGCTTCACTAATAAAAAAAAAGTTAAAGGAGTTCATCACCACCAAACCAGAATTATATGAATTGCTGAAGGGGGTTCTTTCGGAAGAGAAAGTAAATAAAGATAAAAATTATGAACAACAAATACGTAACTATCAACAAGTGAATCTAAAAACCAAGGAAATTAAAAAAAAATCTGATGAACAATATTAACTGTAGAATATAATATAATAGAATCAGAGGTATGGAAGGGGAGTGAACTGACGATTCTTGGGGAAAAGGGGAGAGAGGGATGTGGGAAGAGACTGAACATAAACTGTGCACCTATGGATGAGGACAATGGGGGGTGGAGAAAGGGCAGAGGGTCGGGTGGGAACCTGTTGGAGGAGAGCAAAGGAGGGGAGGAAAAAAGAGAAACATTTGTAATAATATGAACAATAAAGATTTATTAAAAAACAAAAACAAAAACTCACCATATACATTAGTATGTCTCTAATCATCACCATAGCTGTTTGATGATCATTCCAAGCTTGATTTAGCGTTTGAAGAAAGTTGTTATTCAATGAATTAAGTACATCCTCTCGCACCTATTAACAAAAGAGTTCATTACAGTTTGTTTATACACACACACATATGCACACACTCATATATAACATGAACTTATATCTGTTCAATAAAATAATAAAGTGAACTCTTCAATTTTAAATTAAAAAATGTTATAGACCAGTAGAAACATTTTAAGCTATGGTATGTACAGATGACTAATAAATGTGTTTTGTATAGACCAGGTCTTTTCCCTTGACCTTCAGAATCAAAAAACAATCTCCTGGGCTCTTTTTAACATCACAGTAAAAAAAAAGAAAAAAAAAATCCTAAATACTTATATGGAACTAAAAGGCTCTATCTGTAGAACTGGTCCTGAGGCTATTGCTCCAACTCTTCCTTCCCTCCCCCATTTTTTGAAGAAATAGTGAGACCACTGATTCCTGAGTCAAATTACCTGGAATCCCAGCTCCCTGACTAGCTGTATGACTTTGGATACATTATTTTATCTCTATGCTTCAATTTCCTTAAATGTGAAATAGTGTTCGTTTTGTAGGATTATTGAAAAGATTAAATTAACACTTGTAATATACTTAGAACAGTGTCTGGCACTCATCCAACACTCTAGTTACAACGGAGCTGCATACAGCAAATGTACTCTGCCATTTCTTTTGCCTTGATTCATAGCTTACTTCCTCACTTTTTTCTACACAGTCCTACCTCCTGCTTTTCCCTGACCACTCTATTTCAAACAACCACCCCTACAGTTTATTATTCCTCACAGCACTCATCATTATGTACTATATTAGTAGTTTCTTGTTTATCATGCCAAAATATAAGCTCCATAGCATCAGGGTTTCTGTATTTTCCATGTGTATCTCCCAAACCTCCAATAGTGCCTGGCATATGCAAGATATTTTATTTTATCCCCACCCTCCAATACCATGATCCACTTCCAAAATGGTAAGCTCTTTTAGGGTATCTGTCTTTGCACATAAAGTTCCCCGAGTCTGAAATGCTTTCCTTATACTATGCAATCCTTATACTATGCAGATTTCAAGACTTCCTTCACATAATCCACAAGCATAATACTGCTATCTTCTCCAATAAGAGGTTACTGACCACTACTACTTCCTGTTAGTTCAATGGAAAGAGTATTTAACTAGGAAACAGAATCTAGATTCTGGTTCTAGCTTTATCATGAAGAAGTGGCTTGTTTTCTAGGTTTCTGTAACTCTTTTGTTGGACTATACTGCCAAACTCTCCAGTTATTCAAATCCAAATAATCCTCCATAATCTAGTTCAATTGTCAATATTCCAACCTAACAGCTTTATCTCCAAATATCCTTTACTATAAACAATCTACAGCAGTAAACAACTTTTCAGGTTGGGGAGAATTGAAGTCATGATGTTTTTTGAAAAACAAATATAATACATATATTAAAATACATAGATATCTATGAACCTAAATTCTAAACAAAAGTAAAATAAAAATGTCATCGAGTATTATAACTAGTATAAGTGATTGGAGTAACCAAACATTGAAAGAAAATTACACATAACACATTAATCTCAAAACGTGGGGATTAAGTTCAAATTGGGGGAAAAACAACTGTATCTAATTTATTTTTTCTTATATATTAGAGGAAAAGAGGTCTTCAATAGATATTAGTGATGAGACTATATGTCTATTCTACTAAACATGTAGTATAAAAGCCACTAGCTTATAATACATAATTTAGAATTTTATTATATATTTAATCTTTTGTTCACAACTGTATTTTGTCTTGTACACAAGATGTATTTTGAAGCTTTTGGACTTCAAAATGTATCACTCAAAAATTATTCCATAAATATATTGACTACTATATCAAAAGTGATAAATATCCATGTCGGTTAGTTGAAAGCACTGTGTTTAACAAACACTGTTATGAAAAGTAGATAAGTCATTTATTTCAACTTATTAAGTCTACCAATTGTCAGATACCAATTCCCAAGATAGCTGATACTACAAAAAAACCCATCAACATAGCAAGTTGAAAATGTAGCTATATACAAATTCTTCACCACACTTCAAATTCTTTCACTGTACTACTAAATTTTGAGTGTCAATTAAATTAAAATCATGAAAATACTAGAGAAATTGCACTATGTAACAAAAATAAAATGGTATATTCCAAACACTAAGAATATTTAATAATTAATTATTCTTAAGGACTTACATAAACTCTGTGTAACCCTTAGTTATAAAAATCAAATTATGTGTTACCTACATTAAAGTCACCCTGATTACATTAATGAAATATACCAAGCATATAAAAATGTGCTTGGCATATTTCATTAATCTAAAAATGTGTTTAGATGAATGAAAAAATGACCAATTAAATAGTTATAAAATAAACCATGTTTTCCAAAATTACTAATACTCTTTAAAATATGTCAACAAGCATCTATATAATATTTATATTTATACCTGACTTTAAAAAATAAGAATGTGATAAACTAGCACAATGTGTCATAAATAAAACTTTATTTGCATCACACTTCAAAAATTATCCTCACAAATCAATAAGTAAATATTACTTAGCAAAAAAACAAAAACAAAACACAAAACAAAACGAAAAAAACTATTAAGAGCTAATTTTGTTAATTTTTGAATGACTGCATATACACACATACCTAAGACATAAAGTAAATGTCTTACATACATTTGCTGTAATGGTCTCTTAATTACTCAAATCACTCTAAAACCAAAAAATTATTTCTTTAATAATACCCCCAAAAATATCTTTCTATTTTGATACATCAAAAGTGAATGGATATTTTTTCAAATATATATCATAAAGTGGTAGGAATCAGATGAAAATACCACCTTTATGAAAATTAAAACAGGCTTTTAAACAAAAAGCTGGCATATAAATAAAAAATACACACTAAGTGGAAAAAGCCTCATTTTACAAATTATTAATGTAACAATACAGACATTTTGAAGAAGAGAAAGTGGGGGCTGTGTGTGTGTGTGTGTGTGTGTGTGTTAACACTGTTAGTCTCACACTCAACACAACCATTAATTTCTGCACCAGAAAAGGCAAATGGGAAGGAACCCTGCTATAAGAGGTGATCCTAGGATCAAAAGGGCCTGCTGACAAGTATGACCGGTATTATTACTTAAGAAGACCTCTAAGAAGTTTACTCAGTTGAAGAGTTGGAATTTGAAGGGTGTGACAAGCAAGAACAAGTAACAAAGCTATGGAAGGTGATAAAAGTATGGGGTCAGCTGTGACAGGATAAAATAAGCCATTGAAAACTGGCTGTACATGATACTTAGCTTTGAACAGGATAAAGCAATGCACACATAATAGTTCAAACCAGATCACAAACCTGGTGATTAATTAGAATCATTTGAATAGCAATAGATTTTGATAAAGAGATAGAGAAGACAAAACACAGACTGGGAAAAAATATTTGCAAAAAACATATCTGGTAAAGGACTGTTCAACCTTGTGTTCTTAGCCTCTGTTACAACTGGCTTCATTTTATGTTATTTCACTTAAAGTCACAGAACCTATAGACAATGTTAAGTGAAGACTTCCTATATACAAAGAATTCATAAAACTCAACAATAGAAAACAAATGACACAATTAAGAAAAAAATGGCAAAAGACCTGACACTTCACCAAAAAATACAGATGGCAAATAAGCATATGAAAAGATTTTTGATATCTGATCATTAAGGAAATGCAAATAAAAACAATATTGGGACATCAATACATATAAATTAGGATGGCCAAAATCCCAAACACTGACAACATCAAATGCTGGTGAGGATGTACATTAACAGGCATTCTCATTCAATGCTGGGGGGAATGCAAAATGGCACCAGCCACTTTGGAGGGCAGTTTGGCAGATTCTTATAAAACTAGACATATTTTTACTATAATGATCCACAAGTACGCTCCTTGGTATAAATACCAAAGGAGTTGACAACTTATATCCACACAAAACCCCACACACAGATGTTTATAGCAACTTTATTCATAACTGCCAAAACTTGGACAAGATATATTTCGGTAGATGAATAGATACATCCAGATAGAATATTATTTAGCACTAAAAAGAAATGAGCTACCAAGCAATGAAAAGACATGAAAGAACATTAAGTGCATATTATCAAGTAAAAAAAGACAATCTAAAAAGCCTACATACCATGTGATTCCAACTACTATATGACATTCTGGAAAAGGAGACTGTAAAACCACCTGTTACCAGGGGTTAAGGTGAAGGGAAAGATAAAAAGGCAGTGAGGCTATTCTGTTTCGTACTATTACAGAGAATACATTTCATTATTCATTTGTTAAAATCCAGACAATGTATACCAAGAATAATCCCCAATCTACACTAATGAAAGAGAAAGATGCAAATTGACTGTACCTCCACGATGTCCACCAACCAATCAAGAGTATGCAAATTAACCCAACAATGATGGTGGGCTAATTTGCATATGCAGACACCAAGAGGTTGGGGGCAGGGTGGCGCCAAGTACCCTGGGTCCCAGGAATGGGTACAAAGCCTGCAGGCTCCTGAGACCATCGTCAATCCCAGGAGGTGAGGGCGGCCATGCAACTTGACAGCAGACAGCAGGGCCTGCTTGGCCGTAGCTGTGTGACCCAGGTGCAGGCAAGTGGGCCTGCTTGACTGTCACTGCGGTGACCCACAAGCAGGTAAGCGTGGCTTGCAGACAGCACCCACCAGGCTACTTGCCCACTGCCATGGTATAAAGCAGGCAGGCCCCCCGCAGAAAGCAGAGAGCCATGGGAAGTGGGCCTAAGGATCAGTAGGACATTCCCTGAGGGCTCCCGGATTAGAGAGGGTGCAGGTCAGGCTGAGAGAATACCCCCAACCTGAGTGCATAAATTTCGTGCACTGGGCATCTAGTGTAAACTATAAACTGGGTGATAATGATACATCAATGTAAGTTCACCCACTGTAACAAATGTACTACTCCGGGGTGAGATGCAGAAAGTAGGAGGGACTATATGAGTGTGTGAAGGTAGGAGGTACATGAAAAATCTCTGTACCTTCTGCTCAATTTTGCTGTGTCTATAAAACTGCTCTATAAAATAAAGTAAATTAAAAAAAAAAAAGCTAACCATAGCAGTCAGGATTTACAAACCACTGACTTTAAAAAAACCACAAAAGCCACTTCTGTTCCTTCCCTTTGCAGAATTTCTTCAACATTACCATGTTTTTGTATAGTTAGAATAATAATGTTGATGCAATTCTGAGTCCTGATTTAAAAAAAAAATTATTTTATTGGTTTTTTACAGAGAGGAAGAGAGAGGGATAGAGAGTTAGAAACATCGATGAGAGAGAATCATCGATCAGCTGCCTCTTGCACAGCCCCTACTGAGGATGTGCCCGCAACCAACATATATGCCCTTGACCGGAATCGAATCTAGGACCCTTCAGTCCGCAGGCCGAAGCTCTATCCACTGAGCCAAACCGGTTTTGGCGAGTCATGATTTTTTAAGCTTTCAATCAACATTCAACATTAACCTCTGCTTTAGAAAACCTCTAGTTACAGCATATCATTTCCAAAGCACCATAATAATTTTTTTAAAAAAGTCTATTCGAAAGAAACACACACAAAAAAATGTTATCTGAAATTTAAAGCAATTTCCCACATAACACCAAAAGCATGATCTATAAAATAAATAAATAACTGTGCTCCATCAAAATTAAAACTTGTTCTGCAGATACAGTTAAAACAATAAAAAGATAAGCTCTAGACTGGGAGAAAATATCAAATGACTTGTATCCAGAATATATATTAAAACAAACAAACAAGCAAAAAAAAAACCTTACAAGAAACCCAAACAATTAAAAAATGAACAAAATAATTGAAAAGATACTTCACTGAAGATTTATAAAAGCAATTTGGCACATTTGCACATGAAAAGATATTCAACAACATTAACCATTAAGGAAATGCAAATTAAAACCACAATGAGCCTTGTTCAAGTGGCTCAGTTGGTTGGAGCATTGCTGTTTCGCTCACATAGATGTGTGTCTGTTTGTCTGTCTCTCTTCCCTTTCCTTTCCTCCCTTCCGATCTCTCTAAAAATCAATTTAAAAAACATAACATTGGGTGAGAGTTAAAAAATAAAACATAATGAAATGCCACCACACACCCATTAGAATGGCTAACAAAATACACTGACAATACCAAATGCTGAGGAAGATTCCCAGTAACTAGAACTTTCATACATTACCAAAGAAGGGAACACAAAATGGTACAGACCTAATGGAAAACAATTTGGCAATATTTTTTTGAAGTAAAGTTGCTTACCATATGACTCAGCAAGCCCATTCTTAGGTTATTTACCCTAGAGAAATGAAAACTTATATTCACCCAAATACCAAACAACACTATCCAAAAATCAGAAGACTCAAGGGAATGTTCTGTACTGATTGTAATAGGTGTTCCATGATTCTACACAAGAGAAAATTCATAGAAATATACATAAAAGGCTAATGTTATTGTATACTGATGTTTTTATTTTTTTATTTTTAAAAATATATATTTTATTGATTTTGTACAGAGAGGAAGAGAGAGAGATAGAGTTAGAAACATCGATGAGAGAGAGTCATCGATCAGCCGCCTCTTGCACACCCCCTACTGGGGATATGCCCGCAACCAAGGTACATGCCCTTGACCAGAATCGAACCCGGGTCCCTTCAGTCCCCAAGCCGACGCTCTATCCATTGAGCCAAACCGGTCTCGGCTATATACTAATTTTTTTAAACTTGCAATTATTATTCTCAAGTTGGGTCTTATTTTATTAGTATTATCATAAACATATAACAATCTTTACTCATAAAAGCAACTTGAATGACAACGAAAGAATTCTGAATTGTTTTTATGCATGACCATACAATAATTCAAAATTGGTATATTACATTCTTCATTACAGTGAATGTAGTTTTTCCTGTTTTGTTTTGTTTTTTTTACATCCTTAGCAAACATTAAAGTGGAATCACTAAGTAAAAAAAAAAAAAAAAAAACATTTTTTTTTTATGTTGTATTTAACCATGTTCATGGATAAATTAATGCCTAAGAAGCAAAAAACACATTTTCAAATCAAATTACAGGCCAAGGGAAGAGGAGGATGAAAACGAGGATGATAGGAAAGTCCAGCAGGCATGAACTTGTCCCTGAGTTTTCACATCCAAGTATCTTCATGGATTGATAAGGAGGCTGACCTTGGGCCAGCAGCTTTTGGCTATATATATTAACAATCTGTATAGTACCCCCACCCTCTGACATAGACACAATCAAAATTATTTTTTAATCATTACTTTAAATTTTTGCCCTCTAAATTTCAATGCCTAAGGCAAAAAAATAATCTCATAGGATGTCTAGGCAACACAAAAAACTTCATCAGCTAAAACTAATTATTTTAGTTCTAAGATTTTAGTTCTAAAATTCACTAAAATTAGAACTGAGCCATATAATTAATGATGGTAGAGATTACTGAAAGCTAAGAACTTCCTTCTCTAAGTTTCAAAACTCAAGACAACATTTAATTCAAATATTAATTAAATCTCGGATGTATAGAAATTTGTATGTAGCATTATTTTGTTGTTGTTGTGTTTTGTTTTGTTTTAATCCTCACCTGAGGATATTTTTCCACTGATTATTTTAGAGAGGGTGGAAGAGAGAGGGAAAGATAAACACTGGATTTTTCCATTGATTTTTAGAGAGGGTGGAAGAAAGAGAAAAAGATAAACATCGATGTGTGAGAAACACATCCATTGGTTGCCTCCTGCACAAGTCCTGACCACGGCAGGGGCTGGAGAGAAGCCTGTAACAGAGGCACATGCCCTTAACTGGAATTGAACCTGGGACTCTTGGATCCACAGACTGATGCTCTATGCACTGAGCCAAACAAGCTAGAGCTAGCATTATTTTGCATTAAAATAGATATCATGACCCAGCCAGCATGGCTCAGTGGTTGAGGATAGACCTATGAACCAGAAGGTAATGGCTAATTCCCAGTCAGGTTGTGACTGGGTTGTGGGCTGGATCAACAGTATGGGCAGAGGCAGCCAATTGATTATTTTCATCCATGTTTTTGTCTCTCCCTCCCTCTTCCTTCCTCACTGAAAGCAATTAAGATACATGTAAAAATATAAAATAGACATCATGTATTAAAAACATAAAATAGGACACACAACAGGAGTACATCATACTAATACAAAGAGCATTAGAAAGTATCATAGAAATACTATAATTTTAACCTCCTAGGAATCTGTAGTATTTTAATGTTCACCCAGGAGCTAAAACAATCAGATGAGTATTTGCAAGCACCTGCCCAGGGCAACTACTAACTAGTTACTTAACCTATCTGGTCTGTAGCTCCTCTTATCTATTGATTAGATCAACCTCACATCAAGCTCCACAAAAATGCTGTAATATCAATGCAGGGCAGGCTCAATTTCCTCTGATTAAACATCATTCCTATTGGTTTTGTGTGATTTTAAAAGTCAGGTTTGTTTTCTACTCTTTTAAAATAATTGGGAGCCACTGAATGTCTGTTATGTACCTTTCTGGCTCGAAATTCTGAAACACATTGCTTGTTTCATGTGAATATGTACATAAATATGCAACATTTACCATAATTTTAACAAGGACTTAAGTTGTCACTTATAACACTTGAATTTTTATAGAGTCCTTCCTATGTGATCTAGGACTTGTCACTTTATAAACTTTACCAGTTACATAAATCCTATTTTTCCAAGAAATGCCAATAAAAAATTATTCTTAAAGATCTCAAAAATTCTTCACTTCATCCTACTAGACTAGAGTAATGTGATATAAACCTATAAAAAGTGGCTTAGTATAGAAGTGAATCTCAATGGAAACTAAGTAATCCTCCTATATAATAAAAGCCTAATATGCAAATTGTCCCCTTAACTGCAAATTCAACCACTTGCTATGACGTGCGCTGACCACCAAGGGGCAGCACGGAACATGGCAGGTATTGACCTTACACTGCGACCTTTTGCTGGCTACTTGAGGGCAGGGGTGATGGGAACGGAAGTGCGATTAGAATGCAGGGTGTCTGCTGAGCTCGCTATCACTCCCCCTACTACCCTTCCCCAGGATGCCAGGGTTTGCGTGCCAGGGAAGCCCCTGCACTCAGGTGCAGGCACCCACCCCACACCCATGTGTCTTCAGGGAGAGTTGGGCTGCAGCAGTCGGGACCATAGGGGCTGGTCAGGTTCTCCGTGGGTTCACGCAGGAGCTAGTCTGTGAGGTCAGCCAGGAGAGAGCACAATTCCCACCGGGCTTCCATGTGGCACTGCAGGCAGTGCTCACAGCATCTCAGCATGGGAACTTGGTGCCATGACTCAGATGGAGGGGGAAGCACAGGGAGCCAGGGGCTCAGATGCTGCCCAAGGCCCAGAAGTCAGCTGGGACCTGCCCTTCCACACCAAATGCTCACGCTTCGATTACCGGCCAGGCCTAGGGAACTGCCTAGGGAATTTCATGCACCAGGCCTCTAATCCTATATAACAAAGAGGTAATATGCAAATTGACCATCATTCCAACACACAAGATGGCCACCCCGTGTGGACACAAGATGGCCACCCCAGGAGGGCAGTTGTGGGAGACCAGGCCAGCAGGGGAGGGCAGTTGGGAGAGACTGGGCCTGAAAGGGAGGGCAGCTGGGGGCAATCAGGCCTGTAGGGAAGGGCAGTTAGGGGTGACCGGGTCAGCAGAGGAGGGCAGTTGGAGGTGACCAGGCCTGCAGGGGAGGACAGTTGGGAGTGACCAGACTTGCAGGGGAGGGCAGTTGGGGGGGAGGGGGCAGGCCTGCAAGGGAGGGCATTTGAGGGGAAACCAGGCCTACAGGGAAGGGAATTTGAAGGGGAACCAGGCCTGCAGAGGAGGGTAGTTGGGGGGATCAGGCCAACACACGAGGGCAGTTGAGGGCGACCAGGCCAGCATGGGAGGGCAGTTGGGGGGGAGAGGGAGGAGGGGACCAGGCCTGCAGGGGAGGACAGTTAGAAGCAACCATGCTAGCAGGGAAGGGCAGTTAGGGGTGAGCAGGCCTGCAGGGGAGGGCAGTTAGGGGCAATCCGGCCAGCAGTTAGGGGGGAGGGGGCTGGGCTGGCAGGCAGAAGCAGTTATGGGCAATCAGGCAGGCAAGCAGTTGGGAGCCAGCAGTCCGGGATTGTGAGATGGATGTCTGTCTGTTTGGACATCCCTCGAATGGTCCCAGATTGGAGAGGCTGAGCCCCTCTCCCCCATGTATGCAAATTTCATGCACCAGGCCTCTAGTGGAATATAAAAGACATTTTCCTAATCCAACAGAAATGGTGTGAAGAGTTCTACAGCTCTTTGTCTTACCCCAAGAATTCCTGATCTCAAAGATTAGCCATATACAGTGAATAGTGGCAGCACAGAAATACAGATGCTGAAAAGCCCCACAGCCTGATTCAAATCGCAGATCCAACATTTAGCAGATGTGTGCCTGGAGAACTTAATTTCTTTGTGTATCAGTTTTTATAAAATAGTAATAATAGCACCACACCTATTTCAAGGAGGTTTTGTGTGGATAAAATGAGTTAACATACACAAAATGCTTAGAATTGTGCCTAGCCTACAGTAAATGCCATATAAGCATTTATACTATTATTTCTTGTATTACATATTCATAATCCTATATAATAAAAAGCCTAATATGCTAAGTGTCCAGTCAACCAGTTGGCCGTTCAACCAATCAAAGCATCATAGATTAATGATATGCTAAGGCCGCTCGACCACCAGGGGGCAGTCAGTCAACTGGTCAACCAGTTGCTATGATGAGCACTGACCATCTGGGAGCAGACGCTCCAACCAGTAGGTTAGTTTGCTGCTGGGGTCCAGCTGATCAGGACTGGATGAGACAGGCCAGATACTCCCTGGAGTCCTCGCACGATCCCTCCCTGGCTTGTCAACCTCATGCATCTCTGTGTCTCTCCCTGGCCCCAATTGTGCACCGGTGGGGTCCCTCAGCCTGGCCTGCACCCTCTTGCAATCCGGGACCTCTTGGAGGATGTCAGACATCCAATTTAGGCCCGATCCCACAGGTGAGGCCAAGAGACTCCACTGGTGCACAAATATGTATATTTATATATGTATTTGAATCTTGTTACTCAAAGCATGTTCCTAAGAGCAGTATCATGGTTAAGATCATCACCTAGGATTACCAGGAAGTTCATAAGTACCTTAAAGTTTGAGAAACAAATGACATAAACAAATGACATAAAACACATATCTACATATTTTATATAGTATTTTCTAAACTAACAGTTGCCACTTGAGTCTTGCTTTCCTTTCTTCAATACAACAGATATTTCTTCATAACCAGAAGGAATTCTTATAAGTAGTCAATCTCCTTCCATTTGTATATTCAATATAAGTTTGGTGAATAGATGTTGCTATCTCATAATATAGATATATACCTTAAAATTTCTGTATTTCAAAATAAGCTTCTGCCAAGTTAACTTTCTAAGAATTCACCAATGACAAGTAATTCCTGATGCCTTCTTGATTTTTTTCTAGACTGACAGGATTGTTCTAAACAATTACTCAACTTTCAGAATGAAGGTGGCAATCTTGATCAGAGGAATCATAACAGTATCAATAAAACAAAATAGCCACTGCAGGGAAAACTTTTTTTCTTGATGCTATAGAAAGATTCTTCTCTGAGTAATTTACTGATATATACATAGTTAGTAATATTAGTTTAAGCATTTCACAAATTTCAGAAAAAAATATTTCAATCCTCGTGGCAATGTTCCCCACTCTTTAAATATCCAAAGTGAAGTTTTGTGTGTTTTTTTTAAAGTTTTTCTTTATTGATTATGGTATCACATAATTGTCCTCATCCCCCCTTTCCCACCCCAACCCCTCCCCATGTATGCCCCCCATCCCCTGTTGTCCATGACCACTGGTTAAGCTTATATGCATGCATACAAGTCAAAGTGAAGCTCTTAATTCAAAGCAATAAATAGTCTTTCCCCAAACTAACAATTAAAATATTTAATGATTACTTCCAACATGTTTTAACATGTTTTAACATGTTTTAACATGTCAAGAAAGCTAAAGCTCTCGCAGTTACCATGGAATTATGTGTTCACATGACTTCAATTTATCTACCTATCCACATTGGAGAGTCCAAAAATTAATCATTTAAATACTGACATCCCATTCTGGCCTTCTCTCCTCACTTTTTGGATAAGCCAATTCTCAACCATAGCACATTAATGACAGATGATTTTTCTGTTTCTGTGCCCAAGCGGCAAAGCACTGCTTAAAATAATAATGATAATAATAATGATGGTGATCACACATTCTATCTATTTTCTACTGAGCTTTTTCCTCATTTGGCAATTCCTCACTATATTACCTCATTTTCAGATGTATGGCTTAATTATTAGATTCATAACAGTTTTAGAACTAAAGAATCTCAGAGATATTACTGCCAATTCCACCATTTGAATAATATAAGCTAAGCTAGAATTTAAAGGACTATAGCTTTACAAACATTGAGCCAATTTACTTGAAGCCCCTCATGCAGCCTCAAGGCTAGCATATTTTTTACATCTTAATCCATTCACTACACACACCTTAGGAGCTAATCTACAGAGAAATGAAGGACTCAAACTGAAACTACAATGACTGAATGTTTCATCTTGGCCATATACTAGCTACATGCATCTGGACCAATCTCTGTGCCTCAGTTTCCTAACTTCAAAATTGGTATACTAGTACTATCTAACTCATTGGACTGTGACCACTGACCAAGTTAAAAAGCATTAGACCTGCACATATGGTAATTAAGTGTTATCATCATTCTCTATAGAACTTCGGCAAATGAGAACATGCCCCTATCTTCTACCTTTACATCCCCATTGTTCCAAACTCTCTCCACATCCAAGAACTCAGTTGCTCCAATCTTCTCTCCCTTCAAGAGCTTTAAGCAAAACTCTTCCACTCTATTTTTCCTTTTTCTTTTTGTTTGATATCAAGATCCTTATATTAGTCTTATTTTCTCATACCTATTTCATTCCTTAGCTCTGGGATTTTCGTTCTCTGATCTCCAACACTTATTCCTCAAGATATGCTACCAAATGCCAAATCTTTATCTTCAGTGTTAAGCTCCCAAGCTCTAAATCTGTATCTCCAAGCATATGACAATTTTACTTGAGCATTTTATTATGATCTCACACTCAATTATCCTCACATGTAAAATAATTTTTAAGGTGCTTGCCAACTATAAAAACTTCCAATATAATCTAAAACAAAATTTGTCATTTCCTCTACTCATTCAAAATCAGTTTTCCATTATTATTTCACAATATTTCTATTGGTGGCACCATATAATTCTCCCAAAAACCAAACACCATCTAGTCTTACTTTATAATTTCTGACATTATCCATTCATTTCTAGCCTAATGCTTTACTCAGATTTTCCTGGGTTTTCTCCTGTTTCCAGCAAACAACCCCCCAATTCTACATTATATAAATTCCATTTTAATCTTCCTAAAATGTCACATCATCATCTACTTAAAAACATCCAATAAACTTCCACTGTTAAATTCAAATCCCTTAACTTGGCATTCAAATTTTTCTCCAATTGGTTCCCACCATTCTTGCAACACCAAAATCCACTAATTCTCATACATTATTATATACCTCAATCAAACTCTAGTTACCACATAAGTGAACGATGAACATGTCTGTATAATCATGTGATACCTGCAATCTCTAGAATGCCTTCCACATTGTTCAGTTATATCCCAAATTTATCATGGCTCACTTCAATTTGATCCTTTCTCATGAAATCTTACAGCCCAGGGTAACTTATTACCACTTAATTAAATAATGCCTCACAGTTATCTAATGTGTGTATCATCTCTCACATCAGAGTAAAAACAAACTTATGAATCATTAGTATCATGTATCTCTTTGCATCCACCGTATTTTCCTACTAGGAATTGCCTGAAGAACATACCACCTGCTTTATGAGATACTAGCTACTGCTCATGTAATCCCACTTAAGAGAAAGGACTTGCAGAAGGAATAATAGAAATAAAAAGTAACTATTTTGTAACACTAGAGTAATAATGATTCATGCAAGAATCATCAATGGATGCTAAACTATCACATGAAAGTTTCTTGGGGAACAGGATATTTATACAGTCTCTATTATATCTGAACAAATTACTTATGAATTACAAAGGGAAAAAAAGGTACCTTTACAGTGGAGAAATCTGGCGGACACCAAGTGATCAAAGTTAACATCACCAATAATGGGATAAACTGACATCATGTGCCTCCTGATGTGATGCACTGAGGACACAACATCACTTATGTATTATTCCTGCCAAAAATGCATAACCTGAAACTAGTCATGAGGAAACAATCAGACAAACCAAAAACTGAGGGACAATCTACAAAAAACCTGAACTATACTGTTCAAAAATGTCAATGTGTTGAAAGACAAAGAAAGGCTGAGAAATTGTGTATGTGATCCTGGATTGGATCCTGGATCAGAAAACTGAAATAAAGGATATCACTGCTACACAGGACAAGGGCGAATTTATATGTGGACTGTATCAGGTAATAGTATTATATTAATGTTAAACTGCCTGAATTGGAACATTGTTCTTTGGTTAAGAGAATTTCCTTGTTCTTAGGCTAAATATACCCAAATATTTGAGAGTAAATAAATCTAAATTATATTACTTAAATGTTCAGCAATAATATCTGTAATTTGAATAACATGTATCAATAAACAAATTGGACAAAAATGTGGCAAAATATTAATAACAGGTGAATCTACAATGAGATCCTTGTACTATTGGTACAACTTTTCCATTTTCTCAAAAATAAAATTTAAGCCAGGACCGGTTTGGCTCAGTGGATAGAGCGTCAACCTGCGGACTGAAAGGTCCCGGGTTCGATTCCGGTCAAGGGCATGTACCTTGGTTGCAGGCATATCCCCGGTAGGGGGTGTGCAAGAGGCAGCTGATAGATGATTCTCTCTCATCGATGTTTCTAACTCTCTATCCCTCTCTCTTCCTCTCTGTGAAAAATTAATAAAATATGTTTAAAAAATAAATAAATAAAATGTAAAAAAAATGAATACCCTAATACCACACAAAAAGTTTTGAGTTTTTATTTATCTGTGGCATTTACATCTTATCTGACAATCTTAAAGCCAGACATACTTGCAGTGGAAGAGTTTGCTTTATAAAAACATATGTTCTAAAAAAACAAATACATCATTTTGGAACCAAAGAACTATTTGATAATGTTAACAGCCCACCACTATTTTCTTTTTAATTCGCATTTCTAAAGTAAAACTCAATTAAAATAAATAAAGTCAGTTCCAAGTGGTAAAAAGTCTTAGATAAATAACAATGTAGTTTTAATATTTTCAACTATGCAGAGAAAGTAGAGAAAGCTAATATTGGCTGATTAAGCATTCTAAGGAAATAATGATGCTTTATAATTAATATACTAATAAGTAAGCATTTGTAAATTACTGAAAGTTTGCTTCCTCAACTATGATTATAAAGAATATTGCTCATAGTACACAAATTTCATCTTCTCTCAATTATAAAAAAAATTCCAATTTAGCTGGTAAGTTTTGAGTAAGGTTTTATAATATAACCATTAATTGATTATTTCTATAAGCTTCCTAGGGCCTTTAAAAACAATACTTCTAGTCATAGTAAAATATGCTTTAAAGATTTTCTAGATTCAGTATAATTAGTAACAGTCCTTTAAAGTTGGATACCTTATTTATGAGATGTTCGGTAACAACTTCTCTTAGTCCAGTGTAGAGCTTTTCTCCATGTTTATGCAAAACCATTGTATATGCATTTCTATAGAGCTCCTCAAAACTAAGACCACTGTTATTCTTACGCTGGATTTCTTGAATTGCATTTTTCAGAAGGTCCCAAATGCTGTTTACATATTTTTCATCCATGGTCATCTGTAATATCCAAGAGAGAGAAAGAGACAAAAACAAAAACAAAAACCAATGGTTGAAAATTTGTCTGTATTTATCCATATAGTAAATATTTTATTATATAGCAATGATGATAAAGCTGTATGACTTATAAAGATGTTAACAATCTGTTTTAAATAAAATACATTTACAAAGTTTTTAGTTGATAGAAACCATTTTTTAAAAACCATTTAAGACCTCCTTCCCTTATCTACAGCAGAACCCCTCCATTTAAATAAAATCACAATCTCTGTTATTAATACTTGTTTTAGCAGAAATTTATTTAGTAAAACACAAGCTCAGAGATTTCCTCTCCTGTAGATTTACAGAGCTCCTTGATAAAATTAAAGATTGAGGAAAGACCTGCAATTAAAAACAAAAACAAACAAAAAACAAAAATAAAGCCCCACATTTTCTGTTTAACCTAGCATACTCTAATTTTCCTCCTTTCCCAGATTAGATTCCATGGTCCATCATTTGTAACTACCTTTTATATAAGATTTGTTTTAAATCACTTGTCCCTCTCTCCCTTCCTCCAAAAATATGCCATTAGAAGATTCAACTGCCTACCTACATGTACCCATGTAGTTGAAAGTAAATGAAGAATAAAACATATGCTCATATTTAATTCATCTCAGTTTAAATTCATGATCACTAATCACAAATGGGTCCTTAGTTTAACCCCACAATCCTATTTTTCTCTATTCTACTGATCCAAATATCCTAGATGATTTTACCATCTTTCCGGATAATGATTTGCTTCCTGTTCTGAGAAAACAGGAACCTGAAAAGAAACGACAAATTCACCATATCCACTAATCTAGTTGACTGCATACCAATATAATTTGTTAGTTCTTGTGCTACTACCAAATTAGTGCCCAATTCTTATACTCAAATTATAGCACAGGGACAAAAAACACAGGTAAATTCTAGGAACTTGTTATAAATTGAGAATTTCAGAACCCCAACCCAGACTTACAGAACCATAACTTGCATTTTAACAAGAGCCCTGGGTGATTCATACACCGAATGAAGTTTAACAAGTAATGCTCCAGTTCCATAACAACTCATCTATTCAAGGACCCCTGTTGGCAATATTCCTTCCTAGCATTATCAATTTTTTTCTCTTCTCTGCTATATAATTTCCATCTGCATTCAAAATCATCAGTTTTCCATCTTAAAAACAAACAAATCCTCACAACCCCACATATTTCTCCAGCACCACCTTATTTCTCTCTTTTCCATTTATAGCAAAATCACAAGGCAAGGAGGGAGAACTCTATGTTGACTGTATCTAAATCCTATTTCCCCCACTATATCTTGAAGTCTCTCTAGTAAGGATCCCTATTTTCTACCATTTCACTGAAATTACTCTTGAAGAGGTCACCAGTGACTTCCACAATGCTAAATTTAAAGGTCAAAGTCTCAGTTCTTATCTTACTTGACCTATCTAGCAGCAATTCAAAAAGCTGATCATTCCTACTTGAAACAGATTTCTCACTTGCCTTCCAAGCTATACTATCTTTCTACTCTACTGGCTTGTACTTGTCAGTCTGCTTACCAGTTGTTGTTCTTCACAACTGCCAACCCTAAGGATCAAGTTCTAACCCTTTTTGTCCATCCACACAGTTTTTAAAAGGTGAAGTTGATTGCATCTATTCTCATGGCTTTATTAACCTCAAAATTTACATATGCTATTTGGCCCTCTCCCCTAATATTGGTTATATTTTCAGCTTCCCACTCAATGTTTCTACTTGAATGCCTACTAGCAAGTCTAAAACAGAAACCCTAATCTTTCCCCCTAAATCTACTTCTCATGCAGCCTTCTCCAAATGAGCAAATGTCCAATCCATCCTTATAATTGCCAAAAAGCAGCTTGTAATCCTCCTTACACCCTTACCTCACTTTTAATCCAACTGAAATTCTATTGTCTCTACCTTCAAAGTACATCCAGAATCTAAGCCCTCCTCACCACTTCCATTGTTACTAGCCTTGTCCAAACCATCATCTCTCAGTTTACTGCAATAGCCTCCTATCTGGTCTCAGTTTCTGCTCTTGGCCTATAATCACAGAGCAACCAGACTGACCTTCTGAAAACATAAAATCAAATCATGTAACTCATCTCATTTTGCTTGGAGTTGAAGTTCCAACTCTAAGATACAAAGCCTTATTTGAATCTGATAATCTCTCTGACATGATTGCTCACTCAGCTCCAGCCATACCAGATTCCTTGCTATTCCCTGTATATGTCAAACAAGTCCACTTCAATGTATCTGTATCTGCTACTCTCTGAAATGTTCTTACTCTAAATACTTTCATGGTTCACTCATGTATCAACCTCAAAACTCTGCTCAAGTGTCACCTTAAAATGAAGCTTTAACTGCCTACTCTTTTTAAAATAGCAGCAGCCTCCTACTAGTGACCCTCAAATTCCAACCCCACATTCCGGATTTTTCTTGGCATCTCTCCTCCCAGCCAATGTCAGCTCCATGAAGACTGGGATTTTTTTCACTGCTGAATCCCTCAGCCACTAAAATCAGACCTGGCATTTAACAGGCTCTTACTAATATACTTGTTGACTGAATGATTTCCTGCTAATCTTTGGGTAAGGAGCCCTTTTTGTGCCTGCCACATGAACTTTACAAGTTCTGTATTCACAATCTGGGAAACCCTGCAACATACATACTCTGACCTGAAATGAACAGAAATTACTGAGTTAATACAATTTCCTCCAAAGAGGGCAGGAAAAAAAACACCACCACACCAACTTTTGGAAATGAACTATATGCTTATTGTATTGATTTTGCTGATCGTTTTCACAGGTAAATACTTACCTCCAAACTCATCAAGTTGCATACATTAAATATGTACAGTTTTTTGTATATCAATCACACCTCAATAAAGTGGTTTAAAATAAATCTTCTTTAAGCCACATCTGATGGGTATGAATGTCAAAGAGAAAGGAGGAGGTAGGCAAAACAGTTCTTTCAATCATTCCACCAATAAAATACCAGCTCAGCTATCAATGAAGAGGATTCTTAAGCAGATGATACAAACTGAGTCTTATTATTCTAAACTTTTTTAGAGAGCTTAAGAGAACAATGCCTTTCCTTTATTTAAATATTCAAATCCCAGATCTATTGGACTTTGCTGAAATGGCTTTAATTGAATTTACCCCTGCACCTAAACTATTTTTTTGATTAGATATCCTGATACAGAGGGTGCCATCCACATAAAACATAAATAAGATGTATATAGCTATTTAAACTTTTCAAAAATAAAAGATGCAACCCATGTGATAATAACTTTAATAGTCCATGTACAGTAGTCTCTCTTATCCACAATTTTGCATTCTGTGGTTTCAGTTACCCACGGTCAACCATGGTCTGAAAACACTAAATGATAAATTCCAGAAATAAATAATTCATGATTTTAAAATTATGAGCCATCTGAATAGCATGATGAAATCTGGCACCATCCTGTTGTGTGCAGCCCAGGACAGGAATCATCCCTTTGTCCACTTGGCAGCTATCTTGGTTATCAGATCAACCATCACTGTTTCACAGTGCTGTGATTCACGTAACCATTATTTTATTTAATAGTGGCCCCAAGGAGCAAGAGTAGTGATGGTGGCAGTATGCCAAAAAGAAGCAAAAAATGCTTCCTAGAAGTGCAAAGGTTAAAGTTCTCAATAAAAAAAATTTCACATGCTGGGAGGTTGTGAAGATAGCAAAAATGACTCTTCTATCCATGACATTGTGATAAAGGAAAAATAAATATGTGCTAGTTTAGCTATCATACTCCAAACCACAGTAGTTACAGCCACAATGCATGATGTTATAGTTATATTAGTGTGATGTTTTAAGGATTTAAAAGTGTAAAAATAATTATTTGTGTGATTTAAAATAGGAATGAGAGCATTTACTTTTATGAGTGATTTATAGTTTAAGTGTGAATTGTATTTCTGATCTTATTCTGATTTTATTTTAAGTAAAAGAAATTATTTGAAATGTGTTTTAGGCTTAGTATAAGTAACTCCATATAATGTGACTTGAATCATTTTTTTAAAACTTGAGTTTTAAAACTGACTTTGAGCCCCTAACTGTGTGAACACCCTAACATGTGCTTATCTGAAAAGCTGTAACTGTGTGGATGCCCTAACAAGTGTTTATCTGGAAAGTTGGAAACTGAGGCAAAAGGTACCTGGAGAGCACCCGATTAGGCATACTGAAGATCTATTGGTTGCACCCAGAAGGAACAAAGGAACACCCAGAAATGGCCATAAAAGAAGGGACCTAGAGGCACTGGGCAGAGACCACGAAGCGCTCCTCCACCCGCCATGCTCTCCCACTCTCTTCTCCCTGTTTGAAATACTGCATGAGACTCTGCCTGAGTGAAGCTGTCACTCTGCCTGTGAGCCAAACTTCTGAGGCCTCGTTCCTGACCCAGACGCTGCAGCAACGTGTTCCTGTCCAGTGTGTGTGTCTGTCCGTGCGGATCTCCAGGTGACCTGCCTAGGCTTCTGGAAACCACCAGGACTCTGGTAAATAAACCTTGGGATTCATGCATTTTAACTCTTGTTTCTGTGTTTAGTTTATGCTCGGTCAATTTTAGTTAAGTACTGTGGGCAACAGTTCTCTGGCTGAGGGACCTCAGTCACCTGTGCATAAGTTTCCACCTGAGGGTGAGTTGGAACAGTTGGCATCACGAACAGGATTAATTCAATTGGGAAATTTAAAGGAGGAGAGTGCTAAATTTGAAAACTCCAAATTCAAAGTGAAATTTTTCCTGGGCACAGTGGGAGATTAATTGGCTTAAAGGGGAGAAGCAGGGGAACTTTGACTTGCCTGAAAGCCAGTGGCTAGCCTACTTTGAGTCGTTCACCGGAGACCAACGGTTACTGGTGAGGCAGAAACCAACCAGTGTGTCTTTCTCTGAAAAACCCGGAGCTTGCTATGAGCATAGGTCGTTCACCCTAAGGGCACATCCAGGAGAGCTGACCCCGGACCGCAACAGCGGGAAGGCAAACGGCAGCTTCTCTGTCCGAGGGGGTCCCTGCACCGGGCTTATACGTGCCGAACGTCTCAGGCAAAGCCGGGGTGTGTGGAGGCACCCAAGACAAGAAGCACCTGGAAGGGGGCCAAACCAAGGCGACCGGGTTTCACGGTGTGAGCCAGCGCTTAATATTGGCCAACGAAGCTCACGTGGGAGCCACAAACGTGGAATAAACAGGTGGAAAGGCATAGTCCTAGTAGAATTTCTCTCAGAAATTTTGAGAAAAAGGAAATTATAATAATATATATATGTATTTGAATGGCAGAGCATAAATTTAAAAGCAGAATTCTGAATTGGTTAAGAGAGGCTCACAAATTCCTTTTTCTCTGTGATTTAGAACCCCCTATCAGGAGGCTTCCCCTGTCATATTTATCCTTTTGGCAGGAGTGGTCCATCATATAAACTTTGTCCGGACTTTAGGAGGAAAGAAAGGGAGGAGAATGGAAAGGCTCAGGAACTTTTGGAGGAAACTGAGGAAAAATGAAAAGCCCCTAGCCAACATACCAGCCGAAAGTAAATGGCGCCCCCTTGAGAATAAACTCAGGGTAAAATATAAGGTTGGTCACACTCCAAGGCTAGGAGAGCAGGTGACAAATAGCCCTGGCACATTAATACCTATAATTGAAAGGGCAGCACCTGAAAAAGGTATTGGGTAGGCAACTAAGTAATTGCGGATTTTTAAAAGAAAATCAAAGACAATTTTTTCATGGAACTAAATAACTTTATTCTGTAATGTATTGCCCATTTTGATCAATGACCTTTTGCCATCTTTCAGGCAGCATCATAATCCCACGTTCAAAAAACTTCTGGTTTTTATTAGCAAAAAACTGAATCAGGTACGATTTGACATCATCATCATTGAAATTTTTACCATTCAAGGAGTTTTGTAAAGATCGAAACAAAAAGTAATCAGATGGTGCAAGGTCAGGACTATATGGTGGATGTGGCAAAACATCCCAACCAAGCTCCATTAATTTTTGCCGAGTGACCTTGCATTGTCATGATGGAATACAACACCTTTTCGATTTGTCAATTCGGGCCGCTTTTCTTCAACTGCATTGTTTAATTTCGTTAGTTGTTCAATGTAGACATCAGAATTGATCATTCGGTTGGGTGGTAAGAGTTCAAAGTAGACAATTCCTTTGTAATCCCACCAAACTGATAACAAAACCTTCTTTTGATGAATATCAGCTTTTGATGTTGTTTGAGTTGGTTCACCTGGCCTGCTCCACGATCTTTTCCGATAGATATTGTTGTAAACAACCCATTTTTCATCGCCAGTTATCAGTCGTTTTAAAAATGGATCATTTTCATTACGTTTCCTTAGCAAATCGCAGCTGCTAATGCGTTGCGTTAACTGTGATTCTTTCAGTTCGTGAGGAACCCATGTATTGAGTTTTTGAACATAGCCAAGTTGTTTTAAGTGATTTTCAATGCATGTATGTGATACATGAAGCTTCTCTGCAATCTCACGTGTTGTACTGTGACAGTCCGAATTGATTATTGCTTTGATTAGGGCGTCATCAACTTCAACTGGACGACCAGAGCGTTTTTCATCTTTGAGTGAAAAATCACCAGAACGAAATTTGGCAAACCAATTTTGACACTGCCGTTCTTTTAAGGCTTCGTCACCATAAACAGCACATAACTTTTTATGAGCTTGCGATGCGTTTTTCCCTTTGCGGAAATAAAAAAGCAAAATATGACAAAAATGTTCCTTTTGATTTTCCATTTTTCAACGAACGCCAAACGAAAACTACAAAACAGATCAAAAAACTTTTTTTACTGATTAACAGCTGAATAGCCAACTATCAAGTAACAAAATGTGTTTTACATTTGTACTATGTCTGCAAACCTAAAAATTCAACTGAAGCCATATATGTGTGGAACCAGCAATTACTTAGTTGCCGACCCAATAATTCCCATACTTTTACATACCATACATAATTTACAAGAGAACAATGAGAAAAGCAAAGGTTTGGCTAAGGAAGTAATAGCTAAATATATTAGCCAACCAGCAGTTGTAAGAAGATTGTTAAAAGAGAAGGAACAGGAGGACAAGAAGAAGAAACTGTAGTAAAATTTACATCCTTCACCAGACAAGAAAGGAATGAATTAAGAGGTTTATTAGTAAAGGGAGAAAAATCAGACATAGACTGGCTGTTACATCTTTATGAAAGGAGGCCATACACTCATGGTCAGTGCAGATGAATTAAATCAAGTAATAGATGCAATTGAACATCCAAAATTAAAACAGCAGTTACTCATAGGCTTAGAGCAACAAGAGAGACAATACATAGCATCTATTTGGAGTTGGGTGTCCAATGCCTGGAAGGGAGCTTTACCTCACATAGATTTTTCTTCATCACAATTTTCAAAACCATGGCATAATATTGCACAGTTGCAACAGCAATTGAGAAAGCTCACCATCTTAAATGGAATATATCATGGTGACAACCCCTGAGAGTCCACTAATGTGAATGGCATTATAAGATGCCTCATCAAAAATGCTCCAGAGGGTTACAAAATTAAAATGCAAAATTTACTGGCAGGATCTAGAACCCCAAATGAAATTAAGGACAGAATTACACTACATCAGGACATGATTACAAAAAAATGCACATTTGCCTCAAAGAGAGGTCGAGAATCCCTCAAAACCCAATTATTCATTTTTCACCAGTAACAAGGACACAAGGAGATCTCAAAACATGTATAGAAGAAATAATAACAATTTTCAGAAAAAGGGGAAAAATTAGACACAACCAAAACCGTATTTAACTCAGCAAAAACCTTATTGGAACACTAATAATCCTTTCTTTAAGAGAGGACCTCCACAAAACCCATTCACAAAAAAATCAATCTGGAAATACATTTAATAAAAATCAATCCAGAAACCCCTTCCCCACTTACCAAAATAAAAATAATCCATTCCAACAACAAAATAAAAACAACCCCTTTAGGCAGCAGGAAACTGCCAAGGCCCCTGTCCTCAATGGATGGGTAATCAGGGGGACATTAGAAGGAATTAACTTTTCTTGCTATAGCAGATGAGTTTTATAAGGAGCAAGATAATAGGCCTTATATAATTCTAAACATTAAGCTAATAAGTGACTCTACAATACCCAAAACTTTTCTTATAGACACAGGCTCTCAAGTTTCCTTAATATCCATTAGTAATTAGATTTTAGAAAACACAGAGAGGTCCATCACCATTGAAGGCATTACAGGCAACACTATTATTGCTGCGCCCATGGCATGTATCATATTATACAGAAGCAGGCAGATAGCAGCTACATTTTACACTGCACCAAACATTACAAACTTGATAGGGATAGACATTATACCTACAATATACAATACACACATTAAATCACTTTCCATTACAAAATTCATTACAAGCTTAGCATCAGTAAAAATCCCACCTGTGATTTTACCTACACCAACACAAAAATCATTCACTCCTCAGTACCCACTGAAGGGAGGACACCAAAATATCATCACAAAGGCTATACAAAAATTGTTAGATGAAGACATCATAAAATTAGGAAGATCAAACATTTATAATAGCCCTATATGGCCAGTAAAGAAGCCTAATGGAACTTACAGAATAACCATTGATTATAGAAACAAAGTTTCATCTGTGATGGAAGGAATTTTACCAAATGCAACTGAAGTTATTAACATAATTCAAGGAGATGCTCCTAGATGTATGGCTGCAATTGATCTCTCTGACATGTTCTTTGCAATACCAATTGATAAACAATCTAGACAAATTACTACTTTTGCGTGACAAGGCAAACAATTTCAATTTAAGAGATTGCCACAGGGGTACAAGAATTCACCCACTATTGCACACAACATCCTAGCAACATGCGTAGACCCAAAACAGTACAAATCTAAGATTATTCAATACATATTTCAATAGATGACATTTTATTATACAACAATGACATAGATATTTTACAGGAAGATTTAAATAAGCTTATCAAACACCTCAGACAGCATGGATGGACCATTAACCCAGAGAAAATACAAAGGTGAGATTTTTAGGAATACACTGGGACTCTGAAGGGAGGTCAGTGCCAGATAAGGTTATTAACAAGCTTGACTCTTTGAAGAGCCCCACTTCAAAAAAGGAACCACAGCAGCTTATGGGACTTTTCATGTTCTGGAAACAACATATACCTTACATGGCAGATATAGCAAAGCCAATACATAAGGTTACAAGAAAAGCAGTAAATTTTTAATGGAACAAGGAGCAGGAAGAAGCTTTTCAGCAACTAAAACATTATATACATTTATTTTTTCAATTACAAAATATACAACCAGGGGACAAAATAGTCTTAGATATAGCATTTATTACAGAACATGGAAATTGGGGACTTTATAAAATGAGTCAAGGAGACTCTAGACTAATGCCAGTTGGATTCTGGTCCAAGAAATTTCCCTACTCTCATTTTAAATACTCATTTTTTGAGAAGTTAATTTGGACACTATATACCAGTGTTTTTCAACCTTTTTTGGGCAAAGGCACACTTGTTTCATGAAAAAAATCACGAGGCACACCACCATTAGAAAATGTTAAAAAATTTAACTCTGTGCCTATATTGACTATATATAAAGTAATTCTCTTGAATAGGAATCAAATAAACACAAAGTATTTTATAATTACTTTATTATGAAATATTAAGTAAACAAAATAGTGAAAAATTATAAAATTCTTGTCTTGTCTGCACCTACGGCACACCAGGCAACATCTCGTGGCACACTAGTGCGCCGCGGAACAGCGGTTGAAAAACGCTGCTATATACTGCACTACTCCACACTGAGCCTTTAACTGGACAACACCAATAACGGTCAGGAACACTCTGCTGCTCAAGGCATGGTTGAGTTTTGAAGCCGAAGATTTGGCAGGTTCCCAAACTGATGAGAAAGTACTCGTGTGGAAGTGGTATATAAAAACGCGTACTGCTAGCGGCGCCGGAGGCCTGGCCCTCCTCACAGAGGAGGTTAACAAACTTGAGGTGGAGCCACCCACCCGTGCCAACAAGTTTGTCCCTATAAAACCTATAGGGGTACAGGGGCCGAAATATTCCCGTCTTAAAAAATGCTTGGTTTACAGACGGTTCAGCCTCCGTATCCAGTGACCGCACAATCTGGAAGGCAGCAGCCTTCTGCCCGGCGACTCAACAAGCCCTGACTGTGACCAATGAGTCCAACTCTGCTCAGCATGCGGAGCTTATAGCTACTTATAGAGTAGCTGTAAAGAAAGCAGTAGATACACAGAAACACAAGATATATACTATATTTACAGCCGAAACCGGTTTGGCTCAGTGGATAGAGCGTCGGCCTGCTGACTGGGGGGTCCCAAGTTCGATTCCAATCAAGGGCATGTACCTTGGTTGCGGGCACATCCCCAGTGGGAGGTGTGCAGGAGGCAGCTGGTCGATGTTTCTCTCTCATCGATGTTTCTAACTCTCTCTCTCCCTTCCTCTCTGTAAAAAAATCAATAAAATATGTTTTTTTTTAAAAAAAGATATATATATTTACAGATTCTTGGGCTGTATGTCATGGCATTATTCTATAGTCAGAAAAATGGAAACAGACAGATTGGCAGATAAATGGGAAAGATTTATGGTCTAAGGAATATTGGAAAAAATTAGATGATTTATCTTCACAAATTAAAATTTATGTTACACATGTTAATGCTCATGCTACAGATTCCTCTAAAACCACACTACATAACAAGATAGCAGATCAACTAGCAAAGGGACTGACACCTGAACAACCAGTTACTCTTATAGACAAATCCAAATCATTAGCAATAACATTGACTCTTAGGAAGAATGACAACAATTCTTACTCATTGCCACCTCTTCCAACTATCAAATTAAAAAAGGAAGATGGCAAATTTAAAATACAACTCCCAGACACAAATCTGACCCTACCTATCCCATTCATCACTCAAATTCACCAAACATTAGGACATATTTGATTATCCGCAGCTCTTATCTCCACCTGCAATAATCTCTCTGATTAGTAATAATCCGATGAGAATTTTTCATCCTCAATTACAGAGAACTATTTCTTTTTCTTCAAATGACTTTTTAGCATCATCTTTACTACGCAAGGGCAAAAGCGTAACACCACCATTAGTTATTAATAATAGACCTTTTCCTCCAAAATATAGACAACATTCAGGAAGAAGGTTACTTCAGTTAGATGTAGCATCATTTGCTCTAGCAACTATTGCTTCCTCAGTAGCTATTTCAAATTCTATAAAAATTAATACAATCACTAATGACCCAGATGAATACTTCCATGAGCAAAAACATTTTGAGGCAAAAACCTTAGGCCTCATCTCTAAATCTTTTGACTTAGCATATACCCTGGCTGCACAAACCCATCAACAGATATCTCTGCTTACTGAATCCTTAAAAGAACAAGAAACATTTATGAACCAATTACACCAAGATATAGAAGATTTAAATTACAGGTTTCAACAATACTAATTGAGAGAACAATGTCAACAAATTCAGGACCACTTATCTCAGGCACAACGTGATCTCTTTTTAATTTTAACCTTAGGACAAGGTATAACTCCACTTTGGGATGATACCGTAGCAATGGTTGACTTTACCAAACCAATTGGCTGTGAATATACTGATTGTGAATTATCAATCGTAACTACTATAGGAGGTGAGAACTTGGTTGCATATCCAACTCTGAATATGCCAATTCAATTGAATTCTGAAGAATGGGCTACTCCAGTAGGAGATCTCATATACATTGATCCATATTTTTTTGAAAAATCTAAACTAATTCCATTTACTCCCAATATTTTTATTGCCTTTGATTATCTACAATTGGACACTCTACCTATGACTCTGATACCTCACTCCCCAAAGCCTCTAGTTCATAATTTGGGACATAACTTTGTGGCATGTTTTAACAATATCTCTGTTTATGATCATACTACTCAAACCAATCACCATTACAATTTCCAATCTAATTGTACATTTATTGCTAATACTATGAATATCACCTTCAATGGCAAAATTCACTATACTAATTTGGATACCAAAACTTCTCTATACTTTTCCCCTGATCTTCCACTATATCCTACCCTTCAAACTAAACATTACAATGCACCTCCTATGCTTAATGACTCTTTGTTCAAGTTACAACTCCTAGAACCCTTGGTTAAGGATACTTTACAAGCAGCTTCAGCACATAAAGACAACCTTCATCATCTCATCTATGAAGCAAACTCAGCAGCACTCACTTCTAAGGAACTCCATGCCAAACTCCACAAGAACTGCAGATGGACAGATACCTTCCTATCTCTATGGAGAACTGTCCCCTGTACACCTGATTGGAATTTCATCAACCCCGATGCGTGGATTCAACATGGACTTTCTTCCTTATAGTCAGCTTGAACTTTAATAAAAGAAATTGCCATTTTCATTCTTATATTAATTTTACTTTCTTTGATTGTTAAAGTTTTAAAAGGTTTTTGTACCCTAAAACCCAAAAACAATCCTGTGTGATACACCCCTTTTACCCTGATTTCTATGATTTACTTATTTTGATTGAACTTAATTCAGCAGGAATCACCGGGTGGAATGTAATAGTTATATTAGTGCGATGTTTTAAGGATTTAAAACAGTGTAAAAATAATTATTTGTGTGATTTAAAATAGGAATGAGAGCATTTACTTTTATGAGTGATTTATAGTTTAAGTGTGAATTGTATTTCTGATCTTATTCTGATTTTAAGTAAAAGAAATTATTTGAAATGTGTTTTAGGCTTAGTATAAGTAACTCCATATAATGTGACTTGAATCATTTTGTAAAACTTGAGTTTTAAAACTGACTTTGAGCCCCTAACTGTGTGAACACCCTAACATGTGCTTATCTGAAAAGTTGTAACTGTGTGGATGCCCTAACAAGTGTTTATCTGGAAAGTTGGAAACTGAGGCAAAAGGTACCTGGAGAGCTCCCGATTAGGCATACTGAAGATCTATTGGTTGCACCCAGAAGGAACAAAGGAACACCCAGAAATGGCCATAAAAGAAGGGACCTAGAGGCACTGGGCAGAGACCACGAAGCGCTCCTCCACCCGCCATGCTCTCCCACTCTCTTCTCCCTGTTTGAAATACTGCATGAGACTCTGCCTGAGTGAAGCTGTCACTCTGCCTGTGAGCCAAACTTCTGAGGCCTCGTTCCTGACCCAGACGCTGCAGCAACGTGTTCCTGTCCAGTGTGTGTGTCTGTCCGTGCGGATCTCCAGGTGACCTGCCTAGGCTTCTGGAAACCACCAGGACTCTGGTAAATAAACCTTGGGATTCATGCATTTTAACTCTTGTTTCTGTGTTTAGTTTATGCTCGGTCAATTTTAGTTAAGTACTGTGGGCAACCTGTATAAGTCCAGTTCTCTGGCTGAGGGACCCCAGTCACCTGTGCATAAGTTCCCACCTGAGGGTGAGTTGGAACAATGAGTGCTTAGCGAAGACAAACAGGCATTACACCTGTTGATAGAAGACATGAACAAAAAACATGTCCCAAATGATAGCATCAAGAAAGCATTGAGTCTGTATAAGACTTTAGCAAGAAAACCCCTCAAAGAAATGACCACATTCATAAAACTTTTATTACATTATACTGTTCTAATTTATTATTGTTGGTACTATTACAGTTTCAGGCATCCACTTGAGATATTGGAATTCATCCCATAAAAGAGGGCTACAGTATGTGGGACATGGTTTTGTTTGCTGACAGCATATGCAGACATTACAATAAAGCAGATTAAGACACCATCCCTTAATATTAATAAACACCAGAAGTAAAAGGAATATTTAGAATGATTTCAAAGAAAGAGCTGTGTATCAACTACCGTATTTCCCCAAAAATAAGACATCCTCCGAAAATAAGACCTAGCGTATGGAAAGATAAGACATCCCCTGAAAATAAGACCTAGCGCAACTTTGCGAGAAAAAACTAATATAAGACGCTGTCTTATTTTCGGGAAATGGTATAAACTCTAGATAACTATACTGCCAATAGTTGAGCAAAACTTCAAATGATCTTTTCAAGGTTTATAACAAGATTCCATACAAGCTAGAAAATGTCTCTACCCAGCATGAATTACTAAATATTCTATTAGAGACTAAAGAATTTTAAAAATATAAACCAAGAGGCTTCAAATATTGTACAAGTACTCTTACATTATACTAAAATCATCTCATATGAGTAAGAGCTGTTTTATAATCCAAGACTGTAGTAGTATTTTCCTTAGTATTCATGCCTTATAGAGCACAGATGGAACAACAGGACAATGACATTTCTTTTGGTGATTGCTCAGGAATAAAAATTTTCAAACAAAGGAAAAGAGGTTAAATAATTTATCCAAATCACAGAGCTAGGATTAAAACTCATACATCCCCAAATCTAGTTCATACTATTTGGCTCACCTCACAGTTCACTGTGCTAACAAGGTAAAGTAGTATCACAGTGTCAGTCACTGATTATCCTGGTAACCATAGAATGGTATACTAGTAGAGAACATAGGTTTTGCTGTCTGAATGGCCTTGATTTGTGTCATGGCTGTTTTAAATTCACAAGCCATGTGGCCTTGAGGAAATTAACATCCTAATAAGTATGTCAGAATTTAGCCCAGCACAGGACACAGTATAAGTCTTCTTATGTTGACTAACAAGTACCCAATGATAGAATCTCTTGAATTCTCATATATGGGCATCAAATGTCAGAAAAAAATATATATAGCTTTTCAAACTAAGCAAATAAACAGATATGAGCTAAAACAAAAGTACCTTAAGAATACAACTATGCTGCCCTGGCCGGGTGATTCAGATGGTTGGAGTGTCATCCTGTACACCGAAAGGTTGCAGGTCCAATTAGGGCAAGTGCTGGAGGCAACCAATGGATGTTTCTCATTCCATCTCTCTTTTTCTCTATCACTGTCCTTCCAATAAAAAAATCAATAAAAACTAATCTTTGGGTGAGGATTAAGTCATTTAATCCGAGAAAGTTCTATCCTGGGCTATTTTCGCTCTACACTGGGTCCCTAAGGATTTTCATTCATGGTTACAACTACTATCCACACGTCTAGGGTTTTAAAATGCACAAGTCTAAATTGGCAAGGGATTCTGAAGACTCCTAGAACTGTATACAAAAATTTGCAAATATAATGTGTGTACACTTCTTTTCTGGGTAGTGGATCCCTAACTCAGATTTTGTAAGACGCTTGGCCCATATCTCCAAGAAGTTATATGTTAATTGCTCCCAAAGCTATTTTGGAGCCCAGATATTATTCCTGGAGCCTACTTTATTCTATTTTATTCAACTATCTGCTGGATGTCTCCAATCAAATGCTCCAGACAAAACCCCTGGTAAACTCACCACGCCCACCCAAATCTTCCTCTTGTATTCTCGAATTCAGTAGTGGCAATATAATCACCTAGTTACAACAAGATTGAAGCATACTGTTATCTTTTTTCCTCTCTCTCGAAACCTTCTCATCCATTCACCAAGTGCTGCTAACATTAAGACAAATATGCCTCTATTCTTTCATCCTGAATATTATTGCCTTAAAACTTTCATCTAGATCACTGCAAGAGCTTTCTAACCATCATGAACGCTAATAACCTCAAAATCAAAAACAGACATATGAGCGTCATGTCCTATTCAAAATCCAGTCCTCATTAATGACAGGCCTGTGGGGGTGTATTTTAAAAGGGACTATAACAACTCTTTGAGATCTATTGTAAGCAACCTCAACCAGTGAAAATGAAGCCAAAGTCTATGCCTACTTTAACTTCATTTTTTACTCACCACTTCCTATTTTACATTTATTCCCTAACAAAATTAAACCAATAGTAAATCCAGACCACTGTCACTCCTCTCCATTCTCTTTCCCATGTCATCTTCTGCCTCTTCTTTGATTCTTCACATAGCCCCTGAATACAACTCAGGTGTCATACTCTCCAAGGGTCTTTCTGACTTCAAGCAAAACTCATGACTCCTTCTCAGCTGTTTCATAATATTTGGGTTATATCTATCATTACACTATCCCAATGCTTCATAATATGTTGTATACTTTGTTTTTTACACTAGACTTTGTGATACTTAAGGGATTGTATGTTTTTCTTCAATGCAACTTAGTAGGCTATAAACAAACGTTTGGTGAATGGGTTTTATTTTACCTTATGTTAGACCAATGCAACTTTTAAAACATGAATATTTGAATTACTAAGCACAATAACATGGAAGAATATTTTAATGTGCTTATCTACAGCAATGAAAGTAATGTTTAAACAATCTAATGTCTTTTTCAAATAGAAATTAAGTACAATAATGTGCAGCAACAAACTCCAATTTCAGATATTTATATTTTCAGATATTTCATTCACCCAACTAAATACTTCACATGGCTACTTAATCATGAATTTTATTAATAAGTGTTAGCTGGGAGGAAACTGCTGAATAGAAAAGGCCATTAAGGAGAAGATTCATAAGCTACAATCTTTCCTGAAATTAAACAAGTCCATAAATAATACACTAAAGAAAACTAGCTTCAAGTGCAAATTCCTATATATACATGCTTTGGTCTTGGAGTCAAGTGACTATGTCAACAATACTAGCAAAATAATTACGCTAATAATGAACTTTTAATTTCTCCCTCATTCATCCTGATACAGCAACATTAAAATTTAAAGGCTCTAGTTTTATGTACATTAAAAAAAGTTTTAACATCCTTATTTTACATATTTATGTGAGTATGATTTTAATTCCATTTGATGAAACTAATTTACTTAGGTTGCAATAACTGCAAATATACTCAAGAGGAACTTGGTAACGATATTTCAGCAAAACAAATAAGATAAAATGCATCCACAGACATAAACACCAATATTTAATATTTGCTAATTGTTAAGTGTATATATCTACCCACAAGGTCAAGTACAAAGTGGTCAGCCAGCAAAGTAAATTCATTTAGCAGAAGAAAAAGCAAAAGCTCTTTTTAAAAGGGAAGATATAATTATGCATTCTTAAATTCTTAAGGTTTAGTAAAACTTTTAAAAATCAAATCAAGACTTTAATTTTTAAAGTTGACTTCTTTCCCTTATCTTTCCCCAATCCAAGATTAGAATTCCCTCATTAGAAAGTACCAATAACAAAAATAATGCTAACAGTCTTAATTTTCTTTCACAAACATCTGCCATTTCATCTCCATTACTTCAAATGATACAAAAGCATAACTTTCTAAAGGTCTGAATTTGAAAGGATGTAAGTCTATTATATACTTACACATCTTGACAGTCAGGTAACTACTAAAAGTTGGAGAGAACTATAGTATGAACCAATCAGAACTAAAATGAAGAGAACTACAATATATTCTTCACATTCACTATATACAAAGGACAAGAAGTCTTTAGTCCACTATGAATAATTTTCTACAAGAAATTTAGAACAGGGTGGGTGGGGGAAAAGGGTGAGAATTTGAAATTCCAAGCAATTCAGAATGACACAGTTAGAAAAAAATAAACAAGGAAAAATGCTTGATCTTAATTTTAAGCCTCAAAAAAGTTGCTTTGGTAAAAATATCTGAGGAATGGCAGTGTTCTAGTCAGACACAACTAAGCCATCCATTATGAAAGGAAGCTCCCTCCCAGATTTTAAGCATCTCAGAGCAATGTAAAGTCTCTCTTCCTTTATAATACACAGTACAATGCCTAGATAACAGTAAAAAATGATATAAATACAGTCCAGTTATTGATGATTAATAATATTTGACAAAGAACTGTGTAATGATTTATGACATCTGCAATAATCCTATTTATCCATCAGTTAATCTTTAAGCAAACTCAACCAGTAAAAATATAGTTGAAGATCCAAGCTTTGAGGAAAAACAGCCTACTGGGAAACATTCATACTTTGGACAAGTTATTTAACTTTCCAAATTGCATTTTCCTTATCTTCTTGGGGAGGAGGAAATGGGAGAAGACACTGTATTGTGTGACAAGTAAATCTGTGAAAACATTTGACACACAACACTTGTTCAATAAATATGTTTCTTTACTATACGAGAGACACATATAGTCTTAATGACTTAAAACTATAGTTATGACTACTGATATTTGGTTGACTGGTTTCTCTTTGATTCCAGTGAAGACCTGAGGCGAGTGGAACTGGGCTGCCAAAAGTAATAACTGATGTCAAGGAAAGAGAGAAAAATATTGTCAATTGGTAAAGCACAGTAGCCTGGGACAATTCTGTGAAATCATAAACTAAGTCTCATCTACATTCAGTTGATCTCCAGTATCATTAAATTATAGAAAAGTAATGTGATGAGAAAGCTAAATCACCAACAGAAAATTCAATTACAATCTGCATTTGAGATCTCACAAGAGTAAGCTGTTCAAAAATCAATTTGAAAATTTTGTACATTCTTTTCTAAAGACACAAATCAAGTTTCCAGATTAACCTATTAAAATCCATTTAAATCACACCTGATTTGAGAGTTTAAATGTCTCTCTGTGAATGACTTTTGCAGTTATGAAGCAATGTAGGTGTAACATTTAAGTCTCATGATGACCACAATAAGATGCACTCCTAAGTATTTTCAAGGAGGCAAGCAGTTTGTCACTATCCTATACTGGTGTTAGAGTCGTTACTTGGCACCCTGAAATACATTTTGCCCAGGGAATAAACCATATTCATCTTAAGACTCTTCAAACATTTTAGAGATCCTCTCTATTAAGACAATAAAAGTTACTACATCTGTAAGATTAACACCTTAAAATGATAAAAACATTTGCTGCATTTTCCCATATACTATTAAATACCAAATACTACTAAGGATCCTGTGTATAAAATTGCTCTTTAAACATCGATCTAGAAAACAGAAATAATAGGAAAGCAGGACTCATATTTGGGATAAAATTTGAAAGAAGCAGTAATGTTACAGGGGAAAATACTTTATATCTAAATACATATCTGAGTTTCAAATTTCTATCTAATATAAAATTATTGATTTTAACCAAAAGTGACAATACTGGCTTCTCTTTAGCTTTAGTTACTAAATGTTTTTGTTTTGTTTTGTGTGTGTGTGTTTTTTTTTAATTTATTGTTTGATTTTAGAGAGAGGAAGGGAGATAGAAAGAGAAACATTGACTTGTTGTTACCCTTATTTAGGAATTCAAAGGTTGTTTCTTTTATGTCCCCTGAATGGAGATCGAACCCCAGCCTTGGCTAATTGGGAAGACATTGTAACCAACCTAGGGACCCTGAAAGGGCCACTAAGATTTTTTGTGTATTTTTAAATGGGTAAATCAGTTTTTCTAAAACCTCTATAAAATGTAAGGCAATAACAAATTAGTATACACTGGAATCAGCTACATACAACCCATAGAGAGAGAAAAACTTGTGTAGTAGTATAAAGTGTCACAGTTAGTTTTGTCTTTAAATTGAATGAACCTAACCTTGTAACCAAATGTGATATAACAGCAAAAAGCCTATCATATAAAATTATTACTAGCCGAAACTGGTTTGGCTCAGTGGTAGAGCGTCGGTCTGCGGACTGAAAGGTCCCAGGTTCAATTCCGGTCAGGGGCATGTATGTTGGTTGCGGGCACATCCCCAGTAGGGGGTGTGCAAGAGGCAGCTGGTCGATGTTTCTCTCTCATCAACGTTTCTAGCTCTCTATCTCTCTCCCTTCCTCTCTGTAAAAAAAATCAATAAAATATATTTAAATAAATAAATAAAATTATTATTACTAAAATCTGCTATCAAATCTACTCAAAATTTCTCTAAAACTACCAATTCACACAGAAAGATGTAGAACATAGCTAACTTTCCCACTGCTTCATATTAAGATTTAACCATCATCACTGAAGCACATCATGCTTATTTTAAAGAAAATTCTAAGGCTGAAAAGGTAGGTGAAATTTTCAACATCACAGAAAATGTTTTAGGCCATGAACCATACCAGCATCAGCTCATAGATTTATCAGATATATATATATATATATATATATATATATATATATATATATATATATATATATATATATATATATATATGTAAAGCCAGAGACCGTAACACCATAACAACCTTAACGACTAGTTGCGATGACACCCACTGTAGCTAGCGAACAGGCTCATCAGGGGGTGGGACCAGCGGCCAACCTCCTGCAGTCCCTCCCCCCAGACGACCCAGCCAACCTCCTGCCATCTCTTTCTCCCAACAGGCCCAGCCGGACTCCACCTGTGCATGAATTTGTGCATCGGGCTTCTAGTGTATATATATATGCAATGCCTTTTCTAAAATTTTTAGAATTGGAATGAGCCTAAACCCCAAGTTAATATATCTTCATTTTACAATTGGGAAAACTGTGACTAAGAGTCTTATCCAAGATCACACAGCTAATTAGACAATGAAGAAATCTAAGTGTGTTGGCCTAAGTGTAAGTTTCCCTTATTCAACTCAAATCACCTGGGAACTCAATATTAAGAAATCATTTTATAATTGAATATGCTAATCCTATGTAATAAAACCCTAATATGCAAATCAACCAAACAGTGGGACAACTGATTGTTATGACTTGCACTGACCACCAGGGGGCAGACACTCAATGCAAGAGTTGCCCCTGGTGGTCAGTGCGTTCCCACAGGAGGAGAACCGCTCAGCCAGAAACAGTTCATGGCTGGCAAGTGCAGTGACTATGCAGGGGCCTCTAATGCCTCCACTGCAGGTGGCCAGTAAGGAGTGATGGGTCCCAGAATGCAAGAGCCTCAGACTGTGAGAGGGATGTCTGATGGCCAGCAGGCAGACATCTCCCAGCAGGCAGACATCCCCCAATGGGTCACAGAATGCCAGAGGGCGCAGGCCAGGCTGAGGGACTCCCCAGCTCCCAATGCACAAATCTTGTGCATCAGGCTTCTAATATTAATAAGTAACTACAGCCAAATACTTATCTTAGTTTGGTCTAGAAAATAAAAGCTCTCAATTGGAAAACAGGCTTCTAAGTTATGGTTCTTTCTTAAGTTAAAGTTCTCTCTGGTCCTCTGTTTCCTCGCCTAATAAATGAGATTAGAACAGAGTCTCTCAAGTGCCTTATAGCTTTAAAAACTAAAGTATGAATACAAACAGCAGCAAGTAAGTCACTTTATTTGACTAGTGATTAGGGTTCATCCAAAAATATATCTCTTTTGTCTCATGTGCACATCCTATGAGGAAAAGTTAAATAATTTAAAATAGCTGATCTGTGTGCTCCAAAATTCATTTTACTGCTGAATCAACTTTAATATATTCTCAAAGACAAAAATTAAAGATTATATTAAAATATTTACACATTAATAATTTTAAGAAATCACTTTTTTTCTAAACATATACTTACAAGATAAAGTCCTATTAACTAAAAAAAGAAAGTTGAGAAATGTGTGCTAATAGCCAAAAAGAAAAGTGTTAACTAATAAATATGACAACTAATGTATCTTTCTGATTGGTTATGACTTTGACTAAAGTCAATACACACTAGGGCCCATTTAAGCAATTTATATACTCAAATTTTACTAAATATATACTTTTATTGATTCAGCTTTTATAACATTTACTCTCATGAGTGGTGCATTTACCTTGAATCTAGTGAGGCCTAGACTTGCAAAAACAAAACAAAACAAAACAAAACAAAACAACAAACAAAAAAACACACACAAAACTTCCAATGGCTAGAACTTAATTTTTATTTCATAATGAATAGTTCATTGTATAAGCTGTAGGACACCCCAAATCTGCCCCTGGGTAGTTAATTTAAGTGAAAACTTTAGAATTATTTTTCTAATACATTTCTATTAAGAAAAAAAAAATTTTAGCCGAAACCGGTTTGGCTCAATAGATAGAGCGTCGGCTTGGGGACTGAAAGGTCCCCAATTCCGGTCAAGGGGCATGTACCTTGGTTGCGGGCACATCTCCAGTAGGGGGTGTGCAAGAGGCTGCTGATGGATGACTCTCTCTCATCGATGTTTCTAACTATCTCTCTCCCTTCCTCTCTGTACAAAATCAATAAAATATATATATATATTTTTTTTAAAGAAAAAAAAATTTTTAATTTCGGAAATTTAGCAAATTCTTAACAGAATATAATTAGGCAGTATGGTATACTGCAAAGAACATGAATTTTTGAGTCAGACATGCCTGGGATCTGAATCCCAGCTCTGCCCTTTCTTAGATGTAAATGTATTTCATTGAGCCCCAGATAAATTTAAAACAAGAGTAACAACATCTAAAGATTGTTGTGAGGATTTAAGGTAATTATATTTCAAAGTACTTAAAACAGAACCTAATACAAGGTAGAAATTCAACAAATTGTAGTTACTAATCTTATAAAGAAACTTCTCATACATTAATAAGTTGAAAAGTGAAAAGAATTTTTCATGATTACTTTCAAGAGGACAAGGCAAATAGAAGAGGCTAGGTGTTGCTCAGTGAAGGGCCGCTTTAGATAAGAATGACTTACAATCGGTATGGTAAAGTATTCCTCTTAGCAATGATGGCTTGCTTTTAGAGAGAAGTACTGTATCTCTAAAGAATATTTATTGTATTTTCTTAAAGTAGGTAAAGATATGCCTTTGATGTCTTTATTCTTTTAATTAGCAGTACAACTTTATTTAAAGAGCAAATTTGGGTCCATTCCTTTCTCAGTGATTCCAAGTACTATGATAAATGAATTGTAGTCGAATTAATAAATTTTTCTCAAGTACATTTTCAACTTTAAAACTAACTTTAGAAAAAGAAGTAATGCTTGTAATAGTAAAAGTTCTGGATTAAGGATTAGAAGCTCTGTTTTCAATTTCCTATTAACTTTGTCAATTTAGGCACGTAGGACTCTCCTCAATTTAAAAAAGTCTGGATTAAGGACTGGTTATTTTAAAACAATAAACAATTTACATTTATGGCAACATAGGAAATGGTCTAAATTACCAGAGAGGGAAATTTTTGAAGATACTTCACTCTCCCTGGGTCCTAGAGACCACATAAGAATTTGACAATAACTGTCCCACAGGAAACACATTATTTTTAGTTGAAAATTCTGACTTTATGATTAGAAAAATTCTTTTAAATGTCTCAGTGATGCTATCATTAGAAAGAACTTCCTGATAATTTCTTTTAATCCTCACAATCCTGAGAGAGATTGCTACAGAACACATCTTAAAGATGAGAAAACAAATTGGCATTGCTGGGATACCATTCTGCTGCACTGACAAAGAAAATTGTGTTCTAATGAATTACATACTATTTGAAGGCTCATGGCTATGAAGATAGATAGTATGGCAGTCACCAGGATTGGGAAGGAAAGAAAAGAAACATCTTCATTCTCTGAGACTTGAGAGGAGTTGAGAATGAGTCATGCATGATACAGGCTAAAGAATATAAGTTGAAAGAACTTAACACAAGCTAACATTAGTTTTCTCAGTGAAGCAGTAGTTAAATTTTTTGATGAAGAGAGATAGAATTTAAAAAATATATATTTCTTTTAAAAAAATATATTTTATTGATTTTTTACAGAGCGGAAGGGAGAGAGCTAGAAACGTCGATGAGAGAAACATCGACCAGCTGCCTCTTGCACACCCCCTACTGGGGATGTGCTCACAACCAATGTACATGCCCCTGACCGGAATCGAACCTGGGACCTTTCAGTCCGCAGACCTACGCTCTATCACTGAGCCAAACCGGTTTTGGCTAAAATATATATATTTCTATTGATTTCAGAGAAGGGAGAGGCAGAGAGAGAAAGAGATACATCAATGATGACAGAAAATCATTGTTCAGCTATCCCCCTGCTCGACCCCTATTGGGGATTGAGCTCGCAACATGGGCATATGGCCTGACCCGAATGGGTCTTGTAATTTCCCCAATTAGTGCAAAATAGCCTAAAAACTATACGCAATAAAGGCAGATAGGTGAAATGATCCAAGATGCTTTTTGATATTTCTGGCCTTGCTCTGAGGAGTAGCAGGACAGAAAGGGCAACTAGTAACAGGTATCACCACAGCCTGGGAGAATGAAATGAATCTTCCTGAGATCCAAGAGGACAGTAATGTGAAAAGGAAATAAAGCATGTAGAATAATTGAATAATAATCACAACATGCACTTTTTTATATAATGCTTACTATGTGCCAGGCACTACTGTACGAGTTTTACATGAATTCACTCTATTCTTACAATCTTGCAAGGTAGGTACTATTGTTTTGCCTTTTAACAAAAGAGGAAACTGGCAGAGGTTTGGTGATTTGCTCAAGTTCTACATCTAATAAATGGAAGAGCTAGGATAGTATGCAACATTGGAGTTTAAGGTTTCTAAAGTAGCAGAATGACAAACAAGACAGAGTGCAGATCACAAATACAGAAGAGGCCAGGTCTGTTTGATTATTATTTTATATCTAGTGCCTGACTCCTAGTGGGAACACACAACGAATGCATTTTATAAATGAATGACTATGCCCATATGCAATGGATCAAGTTAAAATTTAAACTAGAACATGTCTGTGAAGAAGGTATTAAAGTCTTCAATGACTGGGTGAGCACAGATAAGAAGTCAAGACCTGGTCATAAGCAGCACTCAAAAGAATAGTTAACAAGGGCGTGAGCCACAAAAGAGGATGATGGAAGTGGCAATAAATGGCACCGGACTCAGTGATTCAAGGATTATTAAAAAAAAAAAAAAAAAAATCAGACACCTCAATTCAAGAAGTTAAGCCCGAGTCTCCAGGGCAGATCTCAGATGAAAAGGCTAAGATTTTTAAGAACAGGCTGAGGATATGGAGGAGTGAAGTAGTGGATCAGAATGTACAGGTGAACAGATTGGAAGGAGTCATGGTGGAGGAAGCAAAATGTAAAGCACAGCTAGTAAACAGAAAAAAACTGGACCAGAGAGTCTTCTGACACTTAATCCAAGGTTACTGCCAATGCATCATACTACCTTTACTTTCAAGTCATTATCATTTCAGATTAGGCTGACTACCTGTCTGAGGAAAGTGCCACAGGATCATTAATGACCTACTTATATCTTAAGACTTCACTTACTGCTGCGGAGTTCAAACATTTCAAAGTACTACTTCCATTGACTTAACAAATTAATCAATTACTATAGTTTGGCTTAAATGACTAGTTTCTCATTTAATCAATCATTCAATAACCACCTACAGTGTTCCTAACACTATGCTAAGTGCTCTGTGGTTCAAAAGGGTGTCTGGTATGTATAAGCTTTGGGCTGGGACCACAACATAGTTCGTAAGTGAAACCAAAAAAGGGTGGAGGAGAAAGGGAAGAAAAATGGAAAGGAAATAAGAATAAGTGTATTTTTAGATAAAAAGCTAATGTACATATTAGGATATACATACTAAATGAATGTTTACTCCTTTAATAAAGTTACATACTTACTCCAACTCCAATAATTATCTGAGACTCATTATTGTAACTTCTCTTTTGAATCTATCCCTCAAGGGCCAGTAGCATTCTTTTGAAGTGTCCCAGTGGTACCAAACCTATATCCTTTGAGACTAATTTTCTTAGTGTCATTCACAAATCGACTCTGTAGGTTTTTCAAAATGTAAGTTCTAAAAACTGTACCAAAAATGACAGCATCACTAAAATAAGTGTCTAGTATACCCATATAACAACTTGCAAAAATAGTATTAATTTTAATATTTACATTGTGGCATAATCATAGCTAAATGTTGATATAGCAATAGGTGCTGTTCTAATGCTTTATTTTCTTTATCTCACAACAACCCTGTAAGATAGGTATTACTACTATTTGTATGTTATAGAGGGCTAGAAGTGATTAAATAACTTGTTAAAAATAACACAGCTAGGAAGTGAAGCTGACATTCAAACCCTGGCAGCCTAGAGCCCTTACTCATATGCTCAGTCTCTTTACTTTTTAGGGATATTCCTAATACATACATTATGTTGACTACTCTAATGTAAAACTAAATGAAAATTCTCTACAAACTATCCACAGTTTTATTATTACAAGTAGTCGACGAAATGCGAATTAAAGTACTATTTATTTTTATACCTATGGCATTAAAGGTATATGTTGACTAAGACACTAATACACAGAAATTAAAATGACACAACCTGGAGAGGTATAATTAATTATTAAGAGCCGCACTTTAGAGCCAAACCAGCTGGGTTAGAATCTCAGTTCTGCCACTTACAAGTATAGGGACTTTAAGCAAATTACTTAACCTCTCAAGCCCTCAAATATATAACAAATGAGAATAGTAGTATTCTATAGAGTTGTGCATTTTATATGAGCTTATACACGGAAAGCACAAAAACAGTGCATTGCACATGGCAACATTAAAAAAGTGTTAGCCATTATTACCACCTTTCTGTCATTTTGGTAATATCAATTATGGTTAGCCCAGTACTTCAATAATTATAAATGAGCTCAAATATTTATGTGCTGTCACAGTTGCATTATTTATAAAAGAGAAAATATGGGTCCATGAGAATTAATCAAAATACTTGGCAAAAAAAATGATTAAGCTAATGAAGGTACTATAGATTATTACAGAGACATGAAAAATAATGTGTTCAATATATTTAACATGAAACTATATGTATAGTAAGATACTAATTTTTTAAAGGCAGTATATAAAATGATATTGTACCTCACTTTTACTGTGTGCTCACACGTGTATTCCAGATTATCGATAAAAGAAAACACATCAAAATGTCATTGTCCTGTTTATTTCCAAGAGGTAGGGTTACAGGTAATTTTTATTTATTAAGTTTTCTATTATGAATATACATAACATTTACAATTAGAAAAGCTACCAACGGGCCGAAACAGGTTTGGCTCAGTGGTAGAGCATCGGTCTGTGGACTGAAAGGTCCCATGTTCGATTCCGGTCAAGGGCATGTACCTTGGTTGCGGGCACATCCCCGATGGGGGGTGTGCAAGAGGCAGCTGGTCGATGTTTCTCTCTCATTGACGTTTCTAGCTATCTCTCTCCCTTCCTCTCTGTAAAAAATCAATAAAATATATATTTTTAAAAAAAGCTACCAATAGGAATTCTTTGCTTTGACAGATTATGATTGAACAGTTTTCACAATATACTGATAGACACTAACTGTAACTCACATTTCATCCCAGTTACTTGTTCTTCCTAGTAACACCTTTACTTTTCTGTTGACTTTACAATGGATAAACAATAATTATTCTCAAAAATTTCAATATTTAAAACTATAAATTGTCCAGAAAGCTTTATAGAAATCTAACAAAACTGTAAATATCAAGATGACCTTGAATGAAGACAACAGCAAAAATTACCTTTAAAGTCTTTCAATTTATAATACAAAGGAAAGGCATACTACTTTTTTCTAGTCCTAATTATAAAATCTTCCTAAATTAGAGAAATTGTTTTTTAACTTAATGAATAAATGATGTGCAAACATATAAAGCTTTCTATTTTGTTTGAATCAACTTTGTGACTTATGTGTTATTTAAAAGACCACATTCTCACATTATTTTCTATACTACAAAAATAGTTTCAAATTTAATATTGATACTAACAATTTCCAGGTTCCTCTGAACTGCCATCTAGGAAGATAATGCAAAATGAACATGTTGTAAGTACCTATTTTATGCTTTTATTTTTAAACTTCTAACAGCTATAACACAACGAGCTATCCTAAAACTTGTAAAAAGGAAGAATCAGTCTAAGTATAAGCAATACTTTTTTTTTAATATATTTTATTGATTTTGTACAGAGAGGAAGGGAGAGAGATAGAAAGCTAGAAACATCGACGAGAGAGAGAGAGAGTCAGTCATCGATCAGCTGCTTCTTGCACACCCCCTACTGCGGATATGCCCGCAACCAAGGTACATGCCCTTGATCGGAATAGAACCTGGGTCCCTTCAGTCCCTAAGCCGATGCTCTATCCATTGAGCCAAACCGGTCTCGGCTATAAGCAACACTTTAATAAATATCCTACAATTTACTCCAGGATTTCTCTATAAGAAAATGCTACAGAATGAAAAACAAACTTACAACTAATTCCCTACCCTGTGTGACTTGCAAGACTATTATGCAGCTTTCCTGTATGGATGTCCTGGTAGTTTTAAGTTACCGTATTTTTCGGACCATAAGACGCACTTTTTCCCCCCCCAGAAGTGGGGGGGAAAAGTCCCTGTGTCTTATGGTCCAAATATAGCCTACACATATACTTTAAAAAAAAAGTTTTTTTACTTGCCCAGCTCTGTGTGGTCTCTGTGTGCTTGCCCGGCTCTAAAATGGTTCTAAATGCTGCTGTTTACTTTACAGGGTTGATTACATGTGTTTATGACTGTAATGTTGGGTTTTAATGCACATAAAATATTTTAGGACACTATTTGTTTCAGAATCTTTTTTTCTTCATTTCCCTTCTCTAAAAACTGGTGCGTCTTATGGTCCGGAGCGTCTTATGGTCCGAAAAATACGGTAACTATTACTTCCCCTAAGAAAGAAAAACTTATTATCAAGATCAAAGCTGTTTTCCCAAATCTGGCAAATATGTAGCTGGAAAAACAAAAACATTAGTCGTTAAGTTCTTGTGAGCTTATATAAATAAAAAATAATCTTAAAACTTAATCGCTTACTAATGTCAGTCACTTTATGGGTACCATCTAATGGTAACCTCCACATCATTCCCTGTCCACCACACAGGTAGAGAGCTCTGGAAATCTCATCTAGAATTATGGAGTGGACATAACAATCAGAGATCCTTTATCATGATTAGCATGCTTCTATCAAGTAACTGAACCCATTTCCAGCAATCACTCTCAAAATGTGTCTTAACTCTGAAGGCTAAGCCAATAAGGCAAATCAGAAGAGAGGCTAGCACTTCCATTCAAATATATCCCCTTCAATCCAATCAATCTTTCCAAGCTCATGTGGACAAAACCCTGGACAGTACAGATGGTGAGGAATGGCTTTTCAGAGATAAGGACAAAAAGTTCATCTGACAGTAACTAATCCTACATAGTGGAACAAAAGCTCGGGGTGGAGACACATGGCAACATCAAGGGGAGAAGAGTAGAAACTCCTTGGGGCAGCATTCTCTGGTCCAAATCCACTTTGTTTTCAGGAGTTTGGCAACTTATAGCCTCTTTCCTTAAAATAGTTTTGTAGCCCTTGCTGTTACTTTGGGTACCCCCAAATCAGAAAGATGTTAAATGATAAATGTACTTTGTACACTGCAGGAAAGCTCAAAAACTGGGATAAACTTTTCCTCCATCAACAATGTATAAAGACAGAAATTTGCTTTGTTTTCCATCTTAAAAAGAGCCAACTTCTCTTGAAATTTTATGAAAAGGCCTACTTAAAATGTAAATTGTGCATAAACCTGGAATGGTGTAACTTCTATTCTTGTGAACAATGATGAAAAAACTCTTAAAACATGCACTCAAAACACTAAAAATGCCGGATTCTACAGATGAGATTGTGTCTGGAATAGATTTACATGACTATAAAATATAAGTTCACTTACCACTCTATTCTGCAATACAAACAAAACAATCCCCAAACATTTTTATATGTTTTGCACATCAATTTTATAAAACAGAATCTGAAATGAGCACTTCAGACTTTGGTTAAACTATAATTTCCCTTAAATCATAGTAACTATATATCCAAATGGTAAAATACCGTATTTGTATGTACATACGTACACACATAAACAATATTTTTTCTTTATGGAACACTATGTATTTTCTACTTCTAATTACCAATTTATGCACACTACAGTTAAGCAAAAGATCACTAACCTGAAATAAAAAATTTTGAAGGTCTATAAATACTCATTTACCAATGTGAACTACCACACCACTGAGGCATATCTCTATCCTTATTAAGGAAATATGACTTAAAAATTTATATATTAAAAAAATATAACTGTTCTTTTCACTGGCAACTACATATGATATTCCTAATTATGAAATAATAAAGTCTACACTTTTAAAAATTGGCAAATATTAACTACTGAATATCAAAACACTAGTCACAAACTTCATTAAAGGCTTTTAAAAAAAACTTAAAAGGGCAAAAAGTCAAGACAGAAAGGATCCAAATTAGTTCATAACCATATGCTACTTAAAAATTCCCTAAAACAGTGTCTGGCACATGGTACTCAGTACTTGTTGAATGAATGAAGGAATGGGAGAACAGGTAGGAACAAGCTAAGATACTGAGTTGAAAATACATAAAGGTAGAACCAGCTAACCAGAACATTAGCATAAGTAGATGTCAAATGTGAGCTACTCCACATTTTAGTAATAATCTGAAATAGAACTCACACTCCAAGAATAGCAAACTTTTCCTTGAAAACTTGTTGCATAAACTTATTGAAAAAACTAAACAATTTTAAATTCTGCTAAAGAGATAGAACTGATTCAGTAGGAAAACTAACATTTCTCGTAAATTCATAACACTATTCCCTTACATGGGAAAACATGCTAGTGGACTTTTGTCAGCATTTCTTTCTTTGTAGTTCCTCACATTTACTTAGAAAAAAAACTTCAAAATTACAAAAATCCCTTCAAAACATTTAATCCTCCTGAGTATATCCCACCTTGTTTACATAAAGCAGGAAGTGTCCACACATCGACATTACTGTTTACAATGTCATAGTCTGCATATTGTTTCCAATTTTAAGAATTCAGAAAGGTCAAGTTCCTTGAGTGAATTTCTTACTTAAATCCGAAAACTATATTATTAATGAAGTCTTTCCTCACTGCAACCTACACTTGAGAAAAATCATGCTTTAAAAAGTGAGTCCACACCTCCTCTCCCTTTTCCTCCTCACAGGATTGTGTCTATGATTCTAGGAAAGGAAAAGCAAGGTCTTTCTGTAGTTTTACTATTGTTAAGTTCAAGTACTAGTCTTTCCTGACATATACCTAGGTGTTACTGTAGCGACAAGAGCAAGTATGTCCAGTTTCTCTTACACCAGCAGTTTACAGGCTTGCCATAACTTATCATATAACTTAAACACTATATAACACGACACCGCAAGCGTACGACTCAATAATACTAAAAAGTTTCTAAACAGAATACATTTGCAGGCACTAACACCTATAGAGTAAAGCAACCCAGGGTGACGATTTTTCATTCTTTTGGGCTTCCAGGTCTGAGAAACAGAGAACCAACCGCCCCATTTGTTCCCGCTTGCTTCTCCTGACCCTCCTATTGGCAAGGGGCGGATTTCTGCACAGGAGAGTTTGTCAAGTGCTTTGAAAGCTTGTGGATGAAAGATGCTATAAATACATCTGATATTACTAGTATGTTTCTATTGAGCATTACGTGGAACCACTGTCACCGCGTTGAGGATAGGGTTGGTGGCATAAACGCTTCCTGGGGAGGAGGGGGAGAGAGAGAACCGTCCCCTTCATCATCCTGGAGGTTTGGCCGGCCGTCATTTGGACTGGCTTGTTTTGTGAAACCACACGTGAAAAGTTATACACAGGCCCCATACGAGGCTTAAGATAGTCCCCATCCCCGTGGGTCTGTGGGTCCCGGGAGCCGAGCCGGGAGAGGAGTGTTAGCTGTTGGGCCTACACCCCAATAAGGTGGGGAGGTGCTGGGATCGGCCAAGGGGCCCCGGCCACAGCCCACGCCCGCGGGGCGGCCGGAGGCGCCGCGACGGGTAGGGGCGCGTCGCCGGATCGGGCGCCGGGCGCGGGGAACGGCCCGGGAGGGCGGCCGCGCCGGGGCCGGGGCCCCGCGCAGCCCCGTTGCCGGGAAGGCTCGCGCCCCGCGGCCAGCGGCGGCGTGGGGGAGGGGAGGCCGGGCCTGCGGCCTGTTGGGGGGAGTTCAGCCCGGGCCTCGCGTGCGACTCTCAGCCGGGCCCCCGGCCCAGGGGTCCCCGGTGCCCAGTAGAGACTCACCGGAAAGGCCCGGATCCGCATCTTGGTGTCCTTTCGGCTGCCCGTGCCTTTGCTCAGATTCGACATGGTGCTCGTCCCCTCCCCGGCGGCGGCTGTGGGTCGCACTCCGAGGCGCCGGTGTCACATTTAAGGCGGGCGGGCGGACGAGGGGCGACGCTGGGGGCGGCGGCGCGGCCCCCGGTTGGGCTGGGGAGCTGGCCGGCCCCTGGGCGGCCGCGGCGGAGGCGGCGGCGACTCGGGCTCCGGCGGCTGGGGCTCAGCTGGCGGGGGGGCTGCGCTGACGCGGCTGCTCCGCGGGGTCCCCCTCACGCCCGGCTCAGCTCCCTTTATCGCGCTCCTCCGCGATGGCGGCGGCGGCGGCGACGGACAAACATCTCACTGCGCAAGCCGAACGTCCTCCTCCTTCTCCTCCTCCGCCTCAGCGAGACGAGATCCGGCCCAGAGGGTGGAGGGGGGAGGAGGGAGGGAGGAGAGCCGGAGAGTGGAGAGATTGGGGGGAGGGAGGTGGGAGGACAGAAGGAGGCGGACGGCCGCCGCGGGGGGACGCTCAGATCTCGCGAGAAGAGGGCAAGCGCGCGATCCCGGGCGAGGCGGGGCGAAGCCCGGGGGCGGGGGCCCGCGGGAGGAGGGGAGGCGGGGGTTGAGGAAGTGGGAGGGGCCGGCGGGGCGGGGAGGTGGGGGAAGGGGCGGGGCTGAGTGCCAGAGGAGTAAGTTGTCTTTTCGACGGGGGAGCGTCGGAGACCGGGTTGTGGGCGGAGGTAGTGGCTGATTGGTGGGGTGTGGAGGTCACGTGGGCCTGGTGGGCGGAGGAAGTAGGGAGAGCCTCAGTTGACCGTGTAGTGGGCTGGGTCCTGCTGGGCTGGCTTAGGGCGGGGGCTGGGGCCGGGGTTAGGGCGGGAGGATAGTCTCTGGGAGGAGCGTGGGTGCAAGGTGGATCGCTAACGTCCTAGAACTGGTTCCTATGTTTTTCTAGGGCATGTGGACTAGGGATGGGTTCTTGAGCAGAAGCGAGGAAGTTGAAAGAGGAGTTTGTGCAGGAGTCACCTGAAGGGTCAGAAGTTAGGGTCCTGTATGCTTAACAAAAATATTCAAATCATATGTACAACACCCCAACTCTAGGATTCAGGGGTGGAGATGTTAATCCACAAAATTTCCTTAAACTGCAGAAGCTCCGGGGCCTCCTGAATCCCTGATATTCTCTGAGGGAACCAGGACTTCTGAGTCTTAAAGTTTATTTACCGTACCATAAAATGACAATTCCTTTAATGTAGTGCGATATTTTGGTAAATGGTGTTGAATAGAAGATAGGATGATAGAATCCTATATTTAACCTAACAATCATTTTTACCACTACGAAGAGTACTGTAAGTTTTGGAAAGACAAAATTATTGTCTTTAATGCAATTTGCTGCAAATTTGGATCCCCCCATCCCCACGCGATTGTAGTCCAAAAGTCTAGTTTGATTCAGCAGTCTTGAATTTTACTGTTTAAATTGCCACTTTCCCAAATGATGTTATATTTTGGATTTCTGATGCTGCAAACAAATGTGAGTTTCCACTAAAGTTTGTGATCTATTCGTTTTAAGTAAGAGCCTACGGTTGGAATGGGTATCAATATTTGGAAGCTGGGCTTTTTAGTACTTAAAATTAGCATTTCAAAGCTGGGGTACGTGTATATACATATATGTATATATTTTAAACAGGTAAATTTAAATGTGCTTTTCTACTTGTTTACTATAAAGTTGAATTTGCCCTAAATTAACTTAATCTTGATGACTAAATTTGAACATATGCTTTCATTCCTTACTTGGTTGAAATGCCCATTTGAAAATGTATTTTCTTGTTTTGTTTTTTTTGTTATTAGCTAATCAAAACACGAGCTTAAGAAATGAGGATGTTGCTTGAAGCAATGCCTGTGTAAACACTGAAGCTAAAAATAGGTCATCACTAACTGGATTAATAAGGTAAGATTGGGAGGGGCTCTGACTTAAATATAAGATAAGAGTCTTAGTGTATAATCTGTATGGTGATTGAACATCCATTTGTATCATCATTAGACTATATCAACAATGTTTTTTATTGGTTGTACAGTCAAATGGCCCAGTTTCTTTAATATAAGAATATATGTTGTGGAGCCATGGGTTTATTATGTGTCTTTTGGGGAAAGGACTTGATTGTGCCCGGAGTGCTGTAAAATGGGGATAATAAAGCTTTCTTCTTGAGCTGCTATGAAATTTAAATGATTTCATACATTTCAAAAAGCCTGAGAGCAGTGCTCAACACAGAATAGCCACTCAACATCTGTCGGCTATTTTTTAAAATATATTTTTATTGATTTCAGAGAGAGGAAGGAAGAGGGGGAGAGAGAGAAACATTGGTTGACTATGTCCTGCATGCCCCTTACTAGGAATTGAGCCCATAATCCAGGCAACATGCCCTGACCAGGAATCGAACCCACAACCTTCTAGTGCTTGGGACGATGCTCAATCAAATGAGCTACACAGGCTGGGCTTACCTGTTGGCTATTATTAGCATGGATAATTAAAGCCAAGATTATACTATCTTCCTTTATTCAATATGTTACATTTCTTTTAAAAAAATACTTTATATGCTTTTATAAAATGAACTTTATTTTAAACTGTGCCAGTCTTTAACACTTGGATTTCACAAAACAATAAAGTATTTTTAAAAACCTGGGGAACCAATATATGTTTCTCCAACTTTATTTTGACAAGTAAGGGCATTAAAAAGGAATAACTAGCATAAAATAGGTCTATAGTGTGTGTGTGTATATACTAGAGGCCCAGTGCACCAAATTTGTGCAGGGGGAGAGGGTGTCTCTTAGCCCAGCCTGAGCCCTCTCGTAATCCGGGACTCCTCGGGTAGGTCCCTAGGCCTGACCTGTGATCAGGGCCTATTGGGGCTTTCCTTCCCCTGGCTGCCAGTAGCTGTCCCCACCCCTGCTGCTGCCACTGCTTGCCATCTATGAGGTGCTGCCCCCCACCTTACCCCCATCACCTGTCCCCTCTTTCTGTGGGCAGCAGGCATGGGGTGTGATCACTTGGCTGGCCTGGGCCTCCTTCTGAGGGGCAATCGCTGACCAGCCCTGCATACCTACCACAGTATTGCTGGCTGGTGGCCTGGGCCTCTCTGTGGGGTGATTGATCACAGGGCCCCCAGATCAATCGCCCTGCAGAGAGAGGCCCTGCCCACCCAGCCAGGGCTCTGCAATTGATTGCCAGGCAGAGTGTGGCCTGGGTCTCCCTCTTTGGGGCGATTGCAGAGCCCCCCGCCCAATTGGTCAGTCCTCTGGCCCATGGCCTGGGCCACCCTCTGGGGCAATCATGGGGTCTCTCAACCAATTGCATTGCATCTGCCTTGGTTGGTCTGGCGCCAGTGCATGTCATAGTGTGGTCATCCAGAAGGTTGTCCAGATGGTCATTCTGCTGTTCGGTCGGTAAGTCGATTTGCATATTATGCTTTTATTATTGTAGATAGATAGATCGTATTTTAACCACATAAATTGGAGGAGGTCAATTTTTGAATAAAGTACAGTTTCTTAAATTTACCTTATGAAGACTAGTACAAAGCTGATATTTCTCATTTCTCTTTGAACCTGCGGAACCATCATGGGCCAACATTTAGTAAACCTCTACATTAAGGCATATTTCCATGTAATTGTGATTCATATCATCACCTTTTAATTTATTTGTTTTGTGCACACAGATTTTCATATGTTGGTGTTTGTTTAACCACAATTTGCATTTAAAAGAGTCACTATCAACTATGTCTTCCGGTAGTCTTTTAACTACAAAGACCCCCAAAAAACTCTTTAAAATGAATTCATTTGCCATTGCCATTAAGAAATCTACTGCTCTTTTATTTGTTCATTTATTTGTTCATTTATTCAAGAAGTATTTAATAGCTGCTATAGATTAGCACTAAGGTGAATGAGATAGATGAGGCCTCTTATCTCAGAACATAAAGTTCTCCCCCCCCCCTTGAAATCTGGAAACCGTAGTCCCAAATTGGATTGGACAACAACTGCCTACACACTGCAATCCAGAAATCAGACTTTTTTTCTTCCTTCCTAGGAAACCAGCATCCTCAAAATATATGTAAAACACTCTGAAGCAGCAGCAGGCTATTCTCCTATGCCCAATGATATCCCTGACTTGCAACTAGCAAATTAACTTTCAGGATATTAGTTTTTCTGCCAACTGCCACCTGATCTAGCAGAGAAAGCAGGGCTGGAATTAGAACTCACTAGCTATTGTATGCCTGCCGGTTGGTATTCCTATTTATGCGGACAGTGTCCTGGCACAAGAGAACAGTGGCCCTATATCCACTTATTCCTATGGAGCTGTACACTCAAAGCAGGGAGCCCAAGGCCAGCCCCTGTTCTACACCTCAGGGTAGAACTTGACATTATGCACTGTGAGAAGCCAGTGAAAGGGATAGCCTCTTCTTGGCCCTGCGTTTCTGGGTATCCAGGATACCAAGCCACTTTAATGACTGTATCAGACCTGCTTGCTGATTTGATTGTGCTGATATTGTTTTTTAAAACAACTGATAGCCTACCAGTTCAATTACAAAGACCTCTTCAAAGGTTTTGAATAGACAAAGACTGGTAGGAAAAAGATGTGTGTTTTTCAAAGTGGAAGGGAAATATTTATAATATTATTGCTTCCTTGAAAGTAAGGGCTAGATTGTCTCCACCAGGCAACCAAAAGGTATTGCAGGCCATTAGGTTTGTACATATTTAGAGCAGTAGTATTGTACGCACTTTATAAGATAATGTATTGGAGGAGTACCCCATGAAACATAACCACAGACAGTTCCATATGAAAACTGTAGTAGGTCTTCTCCATGCCCCTTTTCTAATTACTATTTTCCTACATACATCATCAAGACAAGAAGCATATAAGACATAAGAACATATGAGACAAGCTACACATTTAAAGATTTTTCTTGAATTAAAGAAAAATCGTTAAATGTGTGTTATAAATACCCATATCAATTTTTCATCTATTGTCATGCTAAATAAAATCATCTCACTGTCAGCTCTGGAAACCTTTTTGTTGGCCTGGACAGTGATCTGTTTATTCCCCATTTTCTAATAAATTGACATTTTAGAAATAAAATATATATATAACCAACTAATCTAATATAACAGAACATAACTTCTCAATTGAAAATGATAGGCTTTGCATCCATGTAATTTTATTTTGAAGAAAAAGAATTTCCTTTTATTGATAACAGTAACTATCAAGAAATCTCTAGGGAACAATTATGAATATGTATTGCTTTCATTCATGATGAGGAAAGTGTATGCTGACATAAGTCATCAGCTCTGTCTTTAAAAGAAAGTTAATTTTGGAGTTGACATTAAAGTATGGTTCCAAAGACTTATAAAAGTAAATAGCCTAAGTGTTATGATAGATTTAGTAATTGTATACATTATAAATACAAGAGTCAACAAATATAACAAAATAGCATTATCTTTAAACTTCTTCAATAAGCTATTTGTCTTCAGTTTACTGTAAAATTATACACTTAATATATCATGAACTAGCAAAAATAGAAATCTGAGTAAAGCAAAGGATTACTGGTAGAGATTCAAAATAACCTTTAAAAGGCTAACAAAGCCAAAACCGGTTTGGCTCAGTGGATAGAGTGTCGGTCTGTAGACTGAAAGGTCCCAGGTTCGATTCTGGTCAAGGGCATGTACACTGGTTGCAGGCACATCCTCAGTGGGGGATGTGCAGGAGTCAGCTGGTCGATGTTTCTTTCTCATCGATGTTTCTAGCTCTCTATCCCTCTCTCCCTTCCTCTCTGTAAAAAATCAATAAAACATATTTTTTTTGAAGGGCTAGAAAAAAATTACCTGGAGAAGGGCCAATTTATAACCCAAATTAATATAATAAGTTGTTTCCTAGAGATAAGTTTATTTGTAGTTACTGGTTTGTAAATCTGCTAGATCTTGAGTGGCTTGTTATTGGGCAGAAGACCCATTAGATGTGCAGATTTAAGAAAGGGACAACATGGACACCTTGTTAGGATAAAACCAATAACTCTATATCTAACCCAGTTAAAAAACCTTTTAAAGAATTTTCATTTCTGAGACCTTTAAACGTGATACATCTCTGCTACTGAAATCCTTGTTGAGAGATGCCTATCTCTACAAGAACCTTCAACTTTTGAGAAAAGTTGCTTTAGATGCATTGATTGTGAAGGCAGCTCCACATTCTTTCATTAATTATTATGGCAACATTTGTCCTTAAAGGGAGTTGCTCCTATTAACAGCCTGATTTCTTATTTTAAAGAATTTTCCTTTTGGTTGGTGTTGGTGGACAGTGGTATCTACTTCCTATCGCAATAGCCAAAGGAACCTGATCCTTCCCCTCCACTCTACAGATCAACTCTCGAATAGGTGACTGAAGGTCACAGGCACAGTTCATGAGCATGCAGGCAATGGCTGTGGGTGGCCTAGGTTCTTCCCACGGAATAACTGTAGCTGTCATTCAACTTTCCAGTGGTCCTTTGATTCCTGCTTGTTCTACAATCCTGGTCCTCCCACCTCCCCTCATTTCTGTGACTCCAAACATGCCTGTCCCCAAATTCCATTTTTGCTTAAAATAGTCAAAGTTTGTTTCCGCCATATGTCAGTCAGGGTCCTGACAGGAAACAGATGGCTCAGTCAAACTGGGAAATGGAGGCGACTTTAGTGCAGGGACTATTCACAGAAGAGTGGGCAGGATGAGGGAGTGTGATCAGGAATAAGGAAGGATCTCAGGACTACCTACAGCAGAGAGCCTTGCAGCACTTGTAGACTAGAAGCGCCACGAGAACTGGCTACCAGAACCTGGATAGAGAATTCTTCCTGTAGCTATGGGAGAGTGCTATCTGACAAGCTGGGTTTTTAGGTGAGGACCCAAGCTACTGGCTAAGTATGGAGGCAGTCAGGGGCCAATTTACCTTGGCCTCACTCTCCTCGTACCCTGAGTTCTGTTCTGGTTGGCGCCTCCCGATGGACACAGGGACAGTTGGTGGACAGTTTCCAGCTAACTGAAAACCCGGAGGCATAGGAGCCCATTGATGGAGCTCAACAAGGTCAGCCTTGCAAGAACCAGAACAAAACAACGTCTAGACAAGAGGAATAAGAGGTACAGATTGTTTCTTTCTTGTGGATCTGTGTTATGAACTAGGAAACTATCCCCTGAAACAGCCTCAGGAGACTCTCTCATGGCTCATTGGCCAAGACTAGATTACATGTCTCTGTTGACTCACTCAGTGGCAAGAGGCATGGGCATTGTTTGTACTAATCTGGGTAGAATAGATCTTGGAAGTCAACTACCACCATCTACTATGGTAGTACAGAGCACATTTGTCTCTGAAGAGATTTTACATGGGGATTAAAGAGTTTGAGGGAGAATTAAGGGAAATGTGCATCTGTGTGTGTGTGTGTGTGTGTGTGTGTGTGTGTGTGTGTGTGTGGTGTAATAGTAGAGTGTTTGGCTAATGAACTGGACATGATCTCAGGCACCTACTACATTGAAAGAATAGCTCTGGAACACAGAACAGGAGATCAAATAGAAGCACATCAAATCCAGGGATACACAGAAAGGTACAGATGGTTTCCAAAAGGTACCATGGGCTTGCACATTTACACAGACACCTGCACACATCTTTCAGAGGCACTGGAGAAATCTTATTCTCTGCACCCTGCTTTGATGTTGATGTATAGACATGAGCAGCCACAGGCAAATGAGAACAAGGTGGTTGGTTGCCCACATAGAACAGTTTGACGGGTGATTAAGAGGCCCCTTTACTCTCCAAACTCTCCACTCTAAAAATAAAACATAGTAAACCAAATGACCCAAAACACAGAGGGTTCAAACTAGCTATTTGCTCAGTGCTTCTCAATCTTTCTAAAGCTGCGAGCCTTTAATATAGTTCCTCATGTTGTGCTGACCCCCAACCATAAAATTGTTTTCTTTGCTACTTCATAACTGTAATTTTTCTACTGTTATGAATTGTAGTGTAAATATCTATGTTTTCCAATGGTCTAAGGCGACCCACAGGTTGAGAACCTCTGCTATAGAACCTAAGACCATCGGAAAACACAGATATTTACATTACGATTCATTAATAGCAAAATTACAGTTATGAAGTAGCAACAAAAGTAATTTTATGGCTGGGCGTCACCACAACATGAGGAACTGTATTAAAGGGTTGTGGCATTAGAAAGGTTGAAAATCACTGGCTTAGGTGGTCAAGATAGTTACAATAGATATGGATCATGGTGTGAGAGGCCCTGCATTGCCTTTCTGACCTCCCTCGTATTCCACTCTGAGCCCCCAAGCCAACAGTTCCACTATTGGATAAAGCATCAGGCTCTGTCTAAAATCTTTCCTGAAGTTAAATGCTGTGAAAAGAAGAATAATTAAGCCACCAACACCTTGATGGTCATTATTACACCATAGTGTAACAGGAAACAAACAAATTTCCTAGGTGGGCAGGATCTTCTAAAAGGTAAGAGCAACTTCTTTATCATGTTGCCTGATTTCCAACAAGATAAACATGGCTAGGTAAATCACACAGAAAATAATGTGACCAAAAGATTCAAACATGTCCTACTTGAGCCAGTATGTGGGGAAGAAGCCATGAACTTGAGATTCACAGGCTAGGCTGATGTGGCCCTCTGGGAGCTCCTACTCTCCTGGCCTAGCTGCTCAGGGGTGTGTGTGGAGAGCAGGGGGGGGGTGGGTCTGGGGTTCACTTCTTCACTTCTTGGCTTCTCTCCAAGTTACAATGGAAATTAACCAAGATGTCTCCCCAGAATGAAGTATAGCCTTTGGTTCATTATAGACCCTCATTAATGGAGTGAGTGGGTATGTGAACACTTGTATTGAGATGCTTAGCTCAGAAACGTTCATAATTGATTGATGCAAAAATGTTTATCCATCATTATGGAAACTTTCAAGCTCTTGAATTACAGACACTTAGAACCACTCTTGACTGTCCAGGGGGAAAGTAGACCCCCGAAGACTGAAAGGGCTGATGTAACAAGGAAAATTCCCTTCAGAATAGAAGTTAGTATTTCAGGTCAGATCTACTCTTAATTTATTACCTTTTTTGTACATTCACTTCTTAAAAGGAAGAAAACATCTAAAGTACAGCTTCTTATTATTCTTACTTGGGTACAGTTTTGCAAAGGAAAGAACAGTTACCCTGGATTTAACATTTACTAAATGCCTGTTCCACAGCTCAGCTTTGCTTATTTCATCTATCACCATGCCTAGTAACACTTTTTGTGGATGATGAGACGTCTTTGCATTACAGTTTATTATTTTGTGGGTTTGGATATACAAATGGGTTTGTATGTATGACACCAGGACTGAATTACATGTGCCCAAATAAAACACCATCAATCAAAAACTTGTTATGTTTTAGCTGACGTATAAAGTAGGGGATTGCCCTTTGACACCAGGATTTTAAAGACACATCAATGCATTATGAGGTTATAGCAAATATAATTGGTGACTTGATTTTGAATATTCAAGTCACCACCACTTCTAGGAATATATCCCAAGAAACTAGAAACACCAATCAGAAAGGATATATGCACCCCATATGTTCATAGCAGCACAATCTACAATAGCCAGAATTTGGAAACAGCCTAGGTGCCCGTCAGCAGATGATTGGATCCAAAAACTATGGTACATCTACACAATGGAATACTATGCTGCCATAAAAAGAAGGAATTCTCATCATTTGCAGCAACCTGGATGGAATTGGAGAACATCATGCTGAGTGAAATAAGCCAATCAATGAAAGAGAAACACCACATGACCTCACTCATTTGTGGATGATAAAGAACATTATAAACTGATGAACCAAAAGATAGATATAGAGACAGTATATCAACAAGTAGACTGTCAAATTACAGCGGGGAGGGGAGGAAGATCTGGGAGAGATAATAGATAAACCAAAGGACTTTTATACATGCATATAAGTACAACCAATGAACACAAAACTCTGGGGAGGGAGGGGATGTGTGGGAGGGAAGGAGGGGGGCAAAAAAAAAAATCAATAAAATATATTAAAAAAAAGAGAATATTTAAATCACCCCCAAATATCAAAATCATAATTTTTTGTATGTTAAGTTTTAGCTCAAATGGAAAAAAAGGGCCCACAAAAATATTCTGGACTCTATTTAATATATACAGGCTGATATGTTTAAGAGGCAAGAGAACTGCTGTCTTCCACTGAGTTTCAAACATTGATAAGGAAAGCTCGTTGGATGGATATAGAAATGAGTGGACAGATGTGAGCTAACACAAATCTAGTGAAGTGTTAGTTATAGGATCTAAGTGGTGAGTCTATAGATATTCACTGCATAGTTCTTTCAACTTAATAATAGGTTTGAAATTTTTCAATAAAATGTTAGACAAATCATGAATGCATGGATTAAATTACTGATAGTGAGACTTGCTTTAAAAGGAGAGTCTAGGATGTGCAAGTATTATAGCAAGTATAATAGTAAGTGAACTTGATACATGAAAATGTAGAATTAACGATGATATTGATTAAAATTCATTGAATGCTGAGCATGTGCCAGGGACTGTACAAAGTATAATACTTAATAAACAGCATCTAATTTAATACTCACAGTATTAGTTGAAGAGTGTGTTTTATAGGCTAGGAAAATGTATAAGAAGATTATATAATTTGTGGGAGGGGGAGGCTGCACTAAGTGGCATAGCTGAGGGTCAAACCACCTCTGTTTGAACCTACAACCAGTGTTCTTATCACTTCACTCTAGGATAGGGAACTCTGAATTACAGACATTTACGATTATCTTGTTCAATTTCCCCATCCCTTATTACAAATGGATTGGTAGTACTAGAATCCCAGAATTCCTACTATTTGTCCAAGGCTTTTACTACTAATCATGATGTCTCTCTAAGTTCAGTGGGTTTTTTTTTTGTTTTGTTTGTTTTTTTACAAAATGGATTCACTATAGGATTCCTTTATGTAACAAATTTCCATAATGCACTTTAGCTGTAATTTGATATTTATACTTATCTATATACTTTTTTTCAGGTGTAACATATATCATAAATGATGACACCCTGATGCTATAAACAGTATGTCCAAACATGTAACATTAGGTTGAGCTTTTTGAATGCACTGGAAATGTGCACATTTCCCTGGTGGGGAAAAAATGCATGAAATTCTGAAATAAGTTTATTGCATTTACTTGAGTGAAAATGCTGTAATTCTGGCCGGGACCGGTTTGGCTCAGTGGCTAGAGCGTCGGCCTGCGGACTGAAAGGTTCCAGGTTTGATTCTGGTCAAGGGCATGTACCTTGGTTGCGGGCACATCCCCAGTGAGGGGTGTGCAAGAGGCAGCTGGTCAATGTTTCTCTCTCATCGACTTTTCTAACTCTCTGTCCCTCTCAATTCCTCTCTGTGTAAAATCAACAAAATATATTTTTTAAAAAAAGAAAGAAAATGCTGTAATTCTGATAATTCTGGAATTCTTTTTCACTGCTCAGTTACAAACCCATGACTTTCTGAGACTTTTTAAATTTATTTTAACAATGATTGATTTACATAGTGCTAGCCACTTTTAAAAAGCATGAACAAAGGGAAGTTGAGCATTAAAAAGTTAAAAGGGACATATTTGTGTCTTTTCTTCTACTGTATCTCTCCTTTCATACCAATTCATGTCTTACTCTAACATGGGAATGCAGCAGCATTGAAGAAATGAAAAGATCCACTAAGTCTTCTCAATTTTAAGTTTTAGGCATTTGTCATCTACTCTAAGTCTATTTAGTCAAATGTTTTGCAGCTTTGGAATTGGAAGTCCTGGGTTTAGCTTTTGGCTCTACCTACTTATCTCCTGAGTTATTTTTCCATCAGCTATGATATACTTCCCTGACAGGACTACTGTGGGCATGAAAGGAAAATGTATTGATGCTTTGAAAACAAGAAAGAAAAAAGAAAAAGAAAAAAGAAAGAAAGACAAAAGCTAAGAACAATACAATAAAGAGTTTAAAATTTTGTCATTTGTTTTTACTATTTTATGTAAGGCATAACCATGTTTCCATTGTGTAATGAGACTATGAACATCTTTCTTGATTTCAGAACACACACACAAAAAAACAATTCTCTATGGGTTTCCTGCATATCTGCACACCTTTCAAGTGAGACACTGATTACTTTTATTACAGACTATTTAAATTTTTTTGTAAAGATAACATCTATGAAAGACAGATAGTGTCTCTCTCTGGCACAAAGATTAGGCATGCTTACTGTCTAGTATAAAAGCTTTGGGTTCCCTAACCTTAGGGTTGCTATCCCATAACACAGTCCACTATGTGTACAGTTATCTGTATGGGCTCATCAGTGTTGCCCTGTAGGAAATGGGCCTTTGAAAACTGGTGCAAATGATGATTATTTAGCTACTTCTATTGCTGTGTGTAATAGAGTCTCTTATCTCTGACCCAGAAATTTCATCTTCTATCCACCTTCATCAAACTGTGGCAGACCAATTTGCTTGCTGGCAAGGAGAGTAAAATCTCAGACCTCTTTCACAGTTCTTAAGAAGAAGATGGGTGTAAAATGGATTCAAAGATACTTCCTTCTATCATGTCTTGAGACAATTTTTACAAAATATATGCCAGCTTTTGGAGAGAACGGGCATTACTTTGTAGTAATTACCAGTAAACATATAGACTCTGTAACAAAACTGTCTGGGTTCTAATCCTGTGTAAGGCTCTTTTTAGCTTAGGTTCCCCTAGACACAGACTCTGTGATAAGGATATGAGTGAAAACATTTTTTTGGGGAGGTGATTCCAGAAATCACTGATAAGAATTGAGGAAATGAGAAAGGGAAGGCAACCAATAAATGATGAATTTTCAAGTAACTTATGACTGTGAGTAATAAAAATGTAACTCTTAGCCAAAACCGGTTTGGCTCAGTGGATAGAGCGTCCGTCTGTGGACTGAAAGGTCCCAGGTTCGATTCTGGTCAAGGGCATGTACATTGCTCGCTGGCACATCCTCAGTGGGGGGTGTGCAGGAGGCAGCTGGTTGATGTTTCTCTCTCATTGATGTTTCTAACTCTCTATCCCTCTCCCTTCTTCTCTGTAAAAAATCAATAAAATATATATATATATTTTTTAAAAGTTTAACTCTTAGTAGCCCATATAGAACACGTAACTCTAAGGAATAAGGCACCTGGGGTATTTCACATCAAATTCTATTCATCTCTGATTGAGGGATCCTGGGAGGTGGTCAGGGTTCTAGCTCTGTCCTGTCCTGAATATAGCACAAACTTGCCTGGCAGTGGGCCCTGGCAGTTGGAAGTAAGGTGTGCACTACATTGATAAGGACCAAGGAAATAAAGTTGGCACACCCACAGCCTTTGCTATAGACATCCTCTAGCTATATATTCTTAGGAAGTCACTCAACCTATTATGCCCCTTGTTCCCTCATCTGTAAAATAGGAATAATATATCATCAACCACATGGGGTTGATAGAAGGATTAAAGAAAAATTCAATCTACATGAAGTACTTAAAAGAAACTATAGCATTTCCATAGCACTTAGTAAATGGATTTAGTTATAAAAGAATATAACATTTACTGATTGGTTGATATTTCGTCTTTATAAGTTTTTGATATTCTAGGAGTTGACTTCTAATTCCTTAACACTATGAAATTTTATTTTACTCAATGCCTAAAATGATACACTCATGCTTGTCATTTATCAAGGGCCAACACTGGCTGTGTCATGGGAAGCGGCAAGAAAGATGTGTTTAAACCTTATTGTTCCTATATAAATTTCCTTAGAGGATTTATGGGGTTAAGCACTTCTGAACTCTTTAATTTAAAGATTTACTGCTTTGTCAGAGAAACTAATTAAATCTTATTGAAGTGTCAGTAACACAGCAGCATTAGACTCAATTTTCTTTTCTATTATGGGAATAAAAATATCAAAGTGCATTTTAAACTGAATTTTCTAGCATTATGTATCATGTATGTCAAACTCCTGTGAATCAGCATCATAGTAACTATGGAATTCACCAAGACAAACATGCAAGAATTTCAGTAAGTCTGCTTAAACCCTGACTAAGGTAAATTTCTACTATTAAGCTAAGTAACATTAGTAGAAAATTACAGCCTACCAAGGGAGAGTCTCGTATTTATGGAAACTTTTAGAGGTCTATGGATTTGCCTATTCTCTACTCTAGTACCTTCCCTGTCCTCCATTCCTTTTTATTCTTCCAAATCAGTCCTCTTGGCTTGCCCTGAATCTCTTATTTAAAGATTTTGTTCACTTTTGCTTATTTCCCGAGTCTTCATATTAATGAAATTGTCTCAAGAATTGACTTCTCAAATCTTTTTTTCATTTTTGTAGTTGTTTATTTAGTTCACTTTTATTTGTTTAACTCTTAAGGTATCTTAGTGCAACATACATGTGTATAAATGTGAATATGCAAAAAACATAAGAAAATTATAATTTTTAATAAATATTTTAATGAAAGAAAAGTAACCAAAATATTCCATATTAAAACTTTGACAGTTTTAATAAGATAAATTTACACTTAGCTACTTTTTCCATATTTACATATCTTACGTTTAGATTCTATTAAATGGTATTTAATTTTATTGTGGATCAAGGAGAGTTGAAAAAAAATCTGTAAACTTTCTATTAGTCAACGTAAAAAAAAAAATACTTTTTTGGATGTCTTATTGCCCTATAAAAATTTTTAAAGTAAAAAGTAGGATCAAGTTTCCTATAAATGTAATCCATATGTACTATGACATTGTTTTTATTTCTTCATATTTCCTTACCATTTTCTTTTTTTCTCAGCTTCAATTTAATAAAATATATTGCTATAAATAAAGTGAATCAAATGTTTTTATCTTAAACATAGAATACTCATGCTACTAGGAAGAAAAAAATTAATGAAATTCAGCATTTAATATGCTTTTATAAAGAAAGCATAAAATAAACCAAGTTTTCAAAAAGTAAGTCCAAATAGTATTACTAGTTTATGGATGCTAAAAAAAAAGGATTTTAAATAGTCTTTAGTGCTTATATATAATTATAAAAATAATATGTTTTGGCAATAAACAATTGAAGTCAATCTCTGCTACATTTATTTTAATTTAAACAATTTTTCTAAGTTCCTATGAAATCTAACATCAATCCAAATCCTCTGTAAAAAAAGGAAAATAATTGCTATATTTATCCTTTATTAAATGCCTTCTTAGATTTTAAATTTTATTTTAAAAAATTCAACATTTGTGTGTTCTGCTCATTAATGCTATGGTATTTTTTGAATGCTTATACCATGATATCAGCATGCCTTCTGATCAAGCAGACAAGATAGTAATTAAATAATGCCATTCCCAAAAAAGCTAGCAAGAGGCAACTGTGACAAGTGCCATGTCTGATAGCTACCAGGTGCTGTGAGAGCATATACTACAGAGACCTGACCAGGCCTAGTGAATAGAGAGAAGGCTTCCTAGAGGAAGAGACAGTTGAATTGAAATCCAAGGGATGTGTAGGAATCAGACATAAGATACAGTTTTAGCTACAATTGCAAGCCTATAGAATAAGACTTACTATACAAAATTCTGTCTCCAGATTTCACAGTAAAAGTAAGCAGTCCATCATTATTAGTGAGCCTCACCCCTCTAGATTTATCTGAGATACTCTTCCTCAACTACACTTTAACCATCTGAGTATTAATTTACTCTTTTATTAATAAAACAGATTATAATGTAGGGTCTATTTCTGAGAAAATTGCTCTAGGATAAAATGAAGTAATGTAGGTGAAAGTGGTTTTTCTCATCATAGACTTTGGTGCTGGTACTCTTTTATTTCTATGTGATCTCCATTATTACTTATTTTCACAGAGAAAGTAGGAAAGGAGTTGGTGCTTTAGAGGGAAGGGTTATTTGTGCACCACAACTAAGATTTCTGATGTTATTGCCCAATTGCATATTAGCAAATCGTTTTTAGTAATAAAAACATTATAAATCTATGATTATAATGCAGAACCAGAGTTTCTAATGAAAGCTAAGGATTTGATTTTTGTACCACTTGAAATATTTATTGGATAAGCTTTCTAAGAAAAAATGGAGAATATGTTCAAGTAGAATTTCATAATAAAAACATGGAATCTGGGTCTCATTGAGCCAAATGCATCTTATTCTTCCACAAAAGAATGACTACAGCAAAGATGGGCCATGAACATGGACAGTGTAACACCAAGAGAGTAAATGAATTAATTGCTCATTTGTCCATTCATTCCATAACTGTTTAGCTCTAAGAATACAAAGTAAAACAAGACAGTAAGGAAGAAGTGGTTCCTGTCTTCATAGAGCTAAAAATTTAGTTCTAGTGAAATGTGGTGAACACGTGTAAGATGTATGTTTAATGGGACATGTACTAGAAAGAGCATGAGCTAAGAATATTATTTGTTATTGAAATAACAAGGCCATTGATTCATCAAGATGTATGCATAGACCTCAAAGCCACCCACAAGTTGTGGAAGATACTTAAGATGTTTGCATTACTTCATCCCACTCCCTGGCAAATGTCCCCACTGGGATTTGTCCAGATTCCAAGCTGAGAGGAGATTACAGCTGTCAGAAGCATGATCACCCCGTTTCTACTCAGTGAAAAGGTAAAAGAATTACCGTCAGGAAATGGGTAGGCTTCTCCTGACAGAGTGGAGGCCAACACCTGAGAGACCTACATGACCACTGGATCTGAGCAGACTTTGCAGGAGTGAGAAAGTTAAAGAATGCATCCTCAACAGCTCAGCTTACAGCCAGCCTTGCTCAGCTTCCTAAAAATGACATAGGAAATGTTAGCTCATTTCTGGAAGGACATCCACTACTGAGATGAGGCCAAAGGAACCTCAGGGACTCAGAGACTCCTGCTAATTTTGAAGTCCATAGCTTCAAAGCAGGGCTGTGAAATTGGATTAGCAAAAGGAGTATTATTATCCAAGCTCAAGTTCCATCAGAAAGATAAAGCAGGCAAATGTGTATTTGGTGACACTAATGCCCCTCTTCTTTTTTTTTTTTTTTTTTAAATAAGTTTTTATTGTTCATATTATTACAAATGTTCCTTTTTTCCCCCCCACCATTGCTCTCCTCCACCAGGTTCCCACCCCACCCTCTGCCCTTTCCCCACTCCCCATTGTCCTCATCCATAGGTGCACAGTTTATGTTCAGTCTCTTCCCACGCCCCCCTCTCCCCTTTTCCCCAAGAATCGTCAGTTCACTCCCCTTCCATACCTCTGATTCTATTATATTCAACAGTTAATATTGTTCATCAGATTTTTTTAATTTCCTTGGTTTTTAGATTCACTTGTTGATAGTTACGTATTTGTTGTTCATAATTTTTATCTTTGTTTACTTTCTCTTTTGAAAGAACCCCCTTCAGCAATTCATATAATTCTGGTTTGGCGGTGATGAACTCCTTTAGCTTTTTTTTATTAGTGAAGCTCTTTATCTGGCCTTCGATTCTGAGTGATAGCTTTGCTGGGTAGATTATTTTTGGCTGTAGGTTCTTGCTATTCATCACCTTGAATATTTCTTGCCATTCCCTTCTGGCCTGCATGGTTTCTGTTGAGAAATCAGCTGACAATCGTATAGGTGCTCCTTTATAGGTTACTACCTTCTTTGCTCTTGCTTCTTTTAATATTCTCTCTTTGTCTTTTGCTCTTGGAATTTTAATAATGATGTGTCTTGGTGTGGTCCTCTTTGGATTCCTTTTGTTTGGAGTTCTGTGCACTTCCTGGACTTGTAAGTCTAATTCATTCACCAGGTGGGAGAAGTTTTCTGTCACTATTTCTTTCAGTATGTTTTCGATATCTTGCTCTCTCTCATCTTCTGGGACCCCCATAATTCTGATGTTGGTTCGCTTGAAGTTGTCCCAGAGGTTTCTTACATTATCTTCAATTTTCTGGATTCTCTTGCCTTCTAGCTTCTGTGGAGGAGTGTCTTCTGGCTCTTTATGTTCCAAATCTTTGACTTGATTCTTGTGATCTTCCCTTCTGTTTTTAGGACTCTGTAAAATATTTTTTATTTCAGACAATGTATTCTTTATTTCTTGTTGCTCCCTTATCATTTCTTGTTGACTCCTTATTAATTCTAGTTGATCTCTTTTCATATCTTCATAGGCCTTATCCATCTTTTCTAGGAAATTCTTGAAAAACCTTATAAGCGTAGATTTGAACTCTATATCCAGATGCTTTTTGTCCTCCATTTCTTTCGTTTGTGATCTATTTTGTCGTCGCATTTCGCAGTTACAGATGGGGCGGGGTTTCAGGGTGGAGCCTGCAGCTTTGGCTTCCGTCAGCCCCGCCCTATGCGGGTCCTTCAGTGCTCGCTGCCGGCGCCTCTGAGAGAAAGGTGCCCTCGATTTTCGCCTGCTGCCAAACAGTCTATGCTCTCCCACATGAGCCCGGTATTGGGGTTCAGTTCAGTTGGAAGTGGAGTTGGAGGTGGCGTTCAGAGCAGACTGGAGCCCCAGTCTCCTTCCTGTCAGAGAGATCCCGCGGCACAGCCAACTGTCCCTTCTCTGCGTGCAGCCGGGACCTTCTTTCGCCAATTCCCCGGGGTTCCGCCTTACAGCCCGGCTCCCTATGGCTGAGCCTGAGTCCCCGGGGTCTGGCCTAAAACTGGGGTTCAGAGCAGTCGGGGGCCCAGCACAGTCGGAGTTTTATCTCCTTTCCCTAAGGAACGCCCGCCAGGCACTGGGCCTCCCTCCTCTCCAGCTCCGTCCTCTCCGCGCGCTGCGTCTCAGTACCTTGGGCTTTTCCAGCTCCTCCACGCCTCTTTCTGGTTTTCTCTTTGCTTCTCGCTGTAGAATTTCCAGTCAGTCAACCTTCCTGTAGTTCTGGGCAATGTTCGTTTTATATTTTAGTTGTATTTTATTGAAATTGTTGTGTGCGGCTGCGGCCAGGTGTTCACCTGGGCGCAGCCATCTTGGATCAGCTCCACAATAATCTTTATCTAATGCCCCTCTTCTTGCACCATCTTTTATCTCCTTTTCCCTCTCCGATGCCCATGATCCTCAACCACACCTGACTGTGCAGTGCTCCTCTGAAGAGCCCACCGCAGTTCATCTTCCCTGGACATATAATTGAAACTAACCAAATTTTGTCTTTCAACAGAAGTTATTACCCTGTTATTATATTCCCTATGGGTTCCATTTCCATTTTTTTTGTGTGTGTATATGTGTCAGGTAAAACAATATCTGAAAAATTAAATTTTTGTTAATGGTGATGATAAATTTAGGATCCTATCTGACATATACAAGTAAATGCTTCCTAAGCATAAAAGCACCTGGTAATCTCTGTAGGATATATATACTAGTATATATACATACACACACATATATGATATATGCCCAAACTTACCCACATTATTGCAATCTAAATATATAATCAATATAAAAGTTATCAAAATATTTACATATTTATATTCTTACTAGAGGCCTGGTGTACGAATTCGTGCACAGGAGGGGTCAAGCAAGCCTGCCCTGATTGAGGCCGGCCAGCTGGGGGGAGGGCCCATGGGAGATTGGTTGGCCGGTGCTGCCCCCATCTGGATGGTTGGCTTGCCACAGTGTACGTCATAGCATCTGGTTGTTCCAGTTGTTCCAGTAGTTCCAGTTGCTTGGCTTTTATATATATATATAGATTTTGTGCAAATTCATCAAAATATATATTACATATAACATATAATATATATAATGTATAGTGTATATATATAGTATATACATATATTATTATATAGAGTATATGTATATATTCCATTTATAATATACTAGAGGCCCAGTGCAGAAAATTCATGCATAGGTAGGATCCCTAGGCTTAGCTGATGATTAGGGCTGATTGGGGCCTTCCAGCTGCTGGTGGGGGCCTCCTTTCCCCAAGGCCTCCCTTTCCCAGCTGCCATCTGCTAGCGAGGGCCTTCCTTTGTTCGGTACCCCCTTGTGGTCAGTGCCCATCATAGCAAGAGAAAGAATTCCCAGTTTCTCCTGGTCAAACTCCCTCAGGGACACTTTGCATATTAACTTTATATATATATAGATGGCATATATATATATATATATATATATATAATATATGTTATATATATGTTATATATATAATATAATATATAGTACACACACACACACAGAGAGAGAGAGAGAGAGAGAGAGAAGTTTAAGACATTTCTTAAACTCTAGAGAATGACACTAAAATTTAGAAGTTCCAGCCCTAGAGAAGAGTTATATTTGGGGGGCGGGGGAGAAATAGCTCCCATTTTTTTAGTTCTGCAACCTCATATTATTTCTGCATATGATTTGATTAGCCCAATCCTTTGGCCTCAATCTGGTGTTTTATAAATAAGCATTGAGCCCAGGATGCACTGTTGGAAATTCAAGCCATGCCAGTGGAGTTGACTGTTTCTGGGCACTTGTACAAGCCTCAGCAAGAAAGATTAGTTACATGTTTTCTTTGGTGATGACATGAGTTAAATAGTAATACCCTCAGATTAAATTTGTCACCTATTCAACACAGAGTTCTTACAAAAGGCCTCAAAGCAAATATAGTCTATTAAGTGTAAAAATTGGGGAATGTTGACAGCTGCCAAGCCCATATAACATTTACACAATTTATATGCTGAGCTAACACGTCAGTCAATTTGTTTGACCTTCCCGTGTCCTCTTCTTAAGAAGCTGTTCCCACTGTTTCTAGTGAATGGGCAGCAAGGCTTTTGACCCTACCTTTCTGACCACAGCTGATTGGAGCAGGGATGAATATGAGGAAAGATATATACAGAGACAGAGAGAGAAAGAAGAATAAAACTAGTAGGTATAGAAACAGAGACCAGTGATCATGTAGCTCCCAAGAGAATGAAAGAGGAAGCAAAAGTGAGAATACACATCTTGATTCCAGAGAGCTTCTGATTCCATGGGTAGCTCAGATGTATTCCTTATCTTGATTCTGTGAGATAATCTGTGTACATAGAAGGTGATTTTCATAGCAGTGCAATTAAAAAAAAAAAAAAAAAAAAAAAAAAAAAAAGAAAGAAAGAAAGAAAGAAAAAAGAATGCAAGCCACATGCATAATTTGATTTTTTTAGTAGCCATGGTATAAAGAAACAGGAAAAATCAACTCTAATAAAATAATTTTATTTAACCCAATATATCCACAATATTGCCATTTAAATCAATATAAAGATTATAAATGATATATTTACATTGTTATTTTCATGTTAAATCATTGAAGTCTGGTGAACATTTTCCTTTTATGGCACAATCTAATTTGGATGAATCACATTCCAATGACTCAGTGACTAGTGGCTACCATGCTGAACAGCGCAGGGATGGAGCAGACACTGGAAAGCAGCTTTGCTGTCAGGGACTTCTCTTCCAGCTACATTGCATCTAGGGAAGGCCAGGTGAATAAGCATTGCCAAAGGCTTTGAAGTAGACATTATGTATGTCACTTCTAAACCAAGATGGTTAAGAAGCCCTGTTGGTTTGTCCACTCTCTGTCCCTTTACATCAGCTTGATGCAGTGCAAGTGAACAGTCTGTTAAACATGGCACAGCATGGGTCTTTGACTCATCACTTCAAGGAGAGTCTGTTATCAATTGGAAATATTTGTTTTGATATTACAGAAGCAAAAAATTTTAACAAAAAACCCTGCTTTTGTTTGAACAGCTATACATTTTTGTACGTATTTGTTTAGCCATAACTATTTAATATCCAATATTTTCATCTATTGCTATTATATGGATTTTTAATTTCTTGCATCAGGTGATAATCTGACACATACATGTGAGCACACACATACATGCACACACACACAAGCACAGGCTCGATAGCTAATTACTTTTGGGTTATGCAGATGAGTGGTACACATGTGTGTATATTATCCAGGGCATGTTTAGGCTGCAAACTTTACATGGGAAAATAAACTAAGAACAAATCAAGAGGAAAATGTGGAAAATGAAAAACTCTTACAAGAAAACAGGACTAAAGCTTCACAACATTGGATTTGACAATTATTTTTGGATATGATACCAGGCAATAAGAAATAGGCAAATTAGGCATCATGAAAATAAATTCTTTTGTGCATCAAAAGACACTCTTAACAGTAAAAAGGCAATCAATAGAATAGGAGAAAATAATTGCAAACCATATACCTGGTAAGGTAATAATATACAAAATACATAGAGCATTCCTAAAACACAACAACAACAACAAAACCACACAACCCAATTAAAAAATTGGTTGGATAGTTATTTCTCCAAAGATGATATGCAGGTGACCAAAAAGCACATGAAAAGATGCTTCATATCCATAATCAACAGGTACATGCAAATCAAAACTAAAATAAGACACCATCTCACACCCATTACAATTGCTACTATAAAAAAGAACCACTCATGGTGAGGACATGGAGAGATTGGGACCTTGGGCTCTGATGGTGGGAATATAAATTGCTGTACTAGTGTACTGGTGTAGCGCTATGGACAACAATATGGCAATTCCTTAAAAAATTAAAGATAGAATTTCTGCAGGATCTTGCAATTCCACTTCTGGGTATATACAGGAGCTTGAAGAGATATTTGTACAACCATATTCTCAGCAGGATTATCACAATAGCCAAAATGTGGAAGTAACCCAAGTGTTAACTAACAGCTGAATGGGTAAACAAAATTGAATATATGCATACAGTATATCATTCAGCCTTAAAAAGGTAGGTCATTCTACCCTGGCCTGGTGGATCAGTTGGTTGGAGCATTTTCCCATATACCAAAAGGTTGCAGGCTTGATTCCCAGTCAGGACACATACCTAAGTTGTAGGTTTGATCCCCAGTTGGAGGCAACCAGTTGATGTTTCTCTTTTGCACTAATATTTCTTCCCTGCTCTCTCTCCCCCTCCCTTTCTCTCTCTAAAAATCAATAAAAAATTCCTAAAACTCAACAACAAAACTCCTAAAACTCAACAACACAACCAAAAAAAAAAAAAAAAAAATTCAAAAATAGGCAAAGGAGTTGGATAATCATTTATCCAAAGAAGATATGCAAGTTAACCAATAAGCATATGAAAAGATGAGGATTAAAAAAACAAAAACAAAACATGTAGGGCATTCTGATATATGCTTCAACAGGGGTGAACCTTGAGGATATTATCTTATATAATAAAAGGCTAATATGCAAATTGGCCCCTCAGGAGTTTGACTGACTGGGAGTTCGATCGCTATGATGTGCACTGACCACCAGGAGGTGGCACAGAATGAAGGAAGGCCAGCAGCCGAGAGAAGGAAGGCCTTGATCAGCCCTGATCACTCGCCAGGTCTAGTGACCTTACCTGTGCATGAATTTTGTGCACCAGGCCTTTAGTACTAGGTATACTGTAACAAGCCAGTCACAAAAAGACAAATACTCCATTGTTCCACTTACATGAGTACTTAGAGGAGACAAATTCATAGAGACAGGTAGTAAAATGGTGATTGCCAGGGGTGAGAGGAAAAAGGAAATGGGGAGTTATTATTTTATAAATACAAAGTTTTAATTTTTTAAGATGAAAAAAGTTTTGGTGATAGTTGCACAATAATATGAATGCACTTAATACCACCGAACTGTACACTTAAAATTTGTTAATATGGTAAGTGTTACATATTATTTGTATTTTATCACCATAAAATTTTTTATTGAAACATCTTATTTTTAAAAATCAAGAGAAAAATATGACCAAAGCCTTTAGAATTCTGAGAGATTTGATGAGCAAATACGGAATTCATCACTGCCAAGAATTTTTCCAGTTTTGAAGTACACACATAATAAGGGAGAAATAGTTAGATAATGGCACAATTATTTAATAAATTTTTTCATTGTATGAACATAAGTATGACAAAGTACTAAAGGTTCTCAAGGCACTGCATTAAGTACTGTGATGACCCTACATGAAACATACCTTTATTTTTGGAGGGAAATTCTGAGGCACAGAGTTGTTACTAAGTAACTGGTTTGATGTCACTTACCTGATATCTTAAAGCATGGTTTCTCAACTTCAGCATGATTCCCATTTTTGGAGCAGCATCTCTGTTCTCAACGATGCTAGCAGCATCAGTCCCGCTGTTAGGTTGTGAAAACAGACCTTGACAAATGTGCCTTGGGGCAAAATTATCCCCAGTTGATTCCTAAGATTAGGGAGGTATGACAGAGCCCCTGTCTTAGAACTGGACTTTCAGAAAACAACTGGTCAGGGCAATATAGAATCCATTTAGGAAGATCTCATTTACCAAATTATCAAAACTACTGTGTTTCCCCTAAAATAAGACATCCTCCGAAAATAAGGCCTACTTACAGGTTTCCTTCTGAGTGAAATATAAGGCATCCTCCTGAAAATAAGGCCCCCCTAGGCTAAACATGAGAGATTTGGTCCACTGATTCTGAAAGAAATAGAGTCACAAGAAATTCACCAGGAAATTCAGGAATTGGATTGCTATGATGATGTTCCAGAAAATGATGACATGATTGTCATTGAATAAATGAGTAAATTCTTGATACTGTAGGATTCACAGTTTGTCTGGTTTGTGTTGACAACTACTGTACTACCGTACTGTATACAGGTAATAAATTTCCTTTATTTTCATTTAACAATAAATGTGTACCGTATTCTTCTTCATGGAAAAATAAGACATCCCCTGAAAATAAGACCTAGCGCATCTTTGGGAGCAAAAATTAATATAAGACACTGTCTTATTTTCGGGGAAACAGGGTAGTTTGGTCACAGAAATAAGCTACAGTCTGTTTTAACTCCTATCAAAGCAGCGCTGGGTGATTAAACTAGGGCTTCTCCATTTTCACAAATGAGAAAGCACAATCTATCCTAGGGCTCAGGGGGTGAGGCTAAGCCTCTAGGAAGGGTACAGTGACTAGAAAGCAGTGAGAATAGGCAGTTCTTGACAAGCTAGCATTGCAAGGCAGGAATTGTTCCAGCTGGGATGAGTGAGAAAAATATCATGGAAGAGTTGTCATCTCAAAGAGGGTATAAAAAAAAAAAAAAAAAGACAAATTCAGTGGTTGTATGGGACAGAAACCCACTCAAATTAGTTCCAATTGAAAAGGAGGCTTATTTTTAGGATATAGAGCTCTCATATACATGAGTTACAGCTGGGAATGGAGCTGCAAACTGGGGAGCTGCCAAGGACCACAGTTGCTTTTTCTTTCAGTTGCTGCATAACTCCTCTCTGCATAATTTTACAAGCATGCTCTCTTCTGTTTAAAACAAACTGACTTTCTTTGCTTACTCTTGGTCTCTGATGCTTTAGAACATTGTCTTATGCAAATAATGCTTTTGGTTGACATGGTACTAGCTCAAGAATAAACCCTATGCTGAGCCTTAACATAGCTTTCAATGTTGACTCAGTGTGTTAATTCCAGATTTCCAGGGGGGGAAATCTTATTGTTCCACTTTTGCTCAGCTATGCACCTGACACGATTCATTCCGCTTAGAACTGGAATGGGAATACACGATAAAAACAAGTCACCCACACTCTAGTGGGGTGTAGTGCACCGTGTCAGTTCTCAGGGAGTTTAGTAAGACTCATCTCTAAAAACATTATCTACGAGAGCTTTAATGTGTGAGTAGATTAGATCAGGTTGTCAAGGGTGTTAAGCAGTAGACTGAGATTGTCAAGGATATTAAGCAGTAGACTAAGGCATTTAAACTCTCCAAGGTGTCTGTCACCTCTCTGGACACATCGTGGAAGAAAGCTGTCCTGTTTTTCTAGAAAATACGTTTTGGCTCCCAGGCTCCAGAGTCCAGAAACAGGTTAGTGTCTATAGAGAGAAGACAAGCCATGACATGGAACCATCATATATAAAGCAACTGAAATATGACTTTACTTGGCAAGCTAGAAGAAAAGATAGACTATCAGATATCTCTCCACTTACCCGTATTTTCCGGTGTATAAGACGACTTTTGAAATGAAAAAAGTCAACTGAAAATCTGGGGCAAAAGACCAAAATTGCACAAAAATTACCTGCAGATCTTGACAGCAAAGTAAGTCTTTTCTTTGAAGTGGGGGGTAGTCTTATACAGTGAATATAGGCCTAAACCTATGTTTTAACAGTAAAATTAGGGGGTCGTCTTATACACCGGAAAATACAGTATAAAAACAAAGTTAGTAGAGCACTAAAAAACATTTAATTAATAAAATCAATACAAGCAGCTAAGAGCTGTTCTACTGCAACTATAAACAACCACCATAATAAAAACTAATGTTTGTCAAGTTCTTTGGGCTGGAAATTGGATTAAGCATCTGTGTGAGTGGAGCAAAATAAGTGAGTTTTTATTTACTGTCCAGTAAATCCATATTGCCTTTCTCTTTCAGGGACTGGAATCACCAAATCTTAGAATTGCAAGGCCTTTGACAATCCAGACCAGGGGCAAGCTTCTCTAGCACTTACCTGTTACTCCTCTAACTGTTACCAGATTCTTCCCCATAACTGGCTAACCAGCTAGAACCTAACTAGTCCGGAACCAAACTGAGCCCAGATTATGCAGCCTCTGAGTCAGAGGGCTGGACAGGCAGCTAGTTCCATGCATAGAGCGACAGTTAACTTGGATCCTACATTTTGGACGAAGAGTCCACATTAGAATATCAAGACTGTTTTTATAAACTATATGTCTCTATAGAGAATAAAAATCTATTCTAGGATTTAATGAGCCTGCTTCTTGCTTTAAATGTAATGCTAATGGTAAACTGAAAAAGATTTCTAGTGACAGACAATTAGTGATAATGGTGATTACCGGTATTTATACAGTCTTTCACCCAAACAGATGGCGAAGGGCTTAAAAAATGAAGTCTCTAGGCGTGATTTCTCCCCCTTCTTAAATAAAAGCTCCTCTAGGGTCAACATAGTTTGTACTTAACACATTGCATTACATTACCCATACTAAATAACAATTTCCGGGCAATTCAGTTGCTCTGTTAATTTGCTTAGCAATTAGCTCTGAATGGATTTTTTACCCTGAATACATTACAAATGTACGAATTCATGTATGCCCTATTTATTTTTTTCTTAGTCATTGATTTAACTTTTACAGGCCTCTGTAGTTACTGTCACATGGATAACTTTCAGGTCACCGGAGGCTCAGGTCACTTAGTGGGCCTCTCTCTGGTGACCTACAGAGTCCTTTCCTCCTTTAAAAATGCCAGCCTGTTGGATGCACAGGAATAGAGCCAGGTTGGAGACCTGTGGGTATTCTTGGATCCCTAAAATTAACTGCAGGATTCAATTTCTTGGTATCTTTTTTTTTCTTGTTTTATGTCAAGTTTTAAAGACATAATATTAAAAGTATCAAGTTTAATCAAAATCAGAGCTATGTAAGGAAACATTGAGTCCTTCTCTGCTTTCTTCTCCCTTCCCTTCCCCACTTCTCTTGCTGTAGGTGATATGGGCTTTATATTATTTACTGTCTGCTTCACATGGGTGCTTCACGATGTGATCTGGGGAAAAGGCGGGGTGATTGCTTTTTGGCCTAGTAAGACTAAGATATTCATTTGGAAGGGGGGAAAAAGTCAAAGTTGTTAATGGGAAGAATATGAATCTTTCCTGGACCTCAGACCAAATTTCAGAAGAAAATGAGTCTGAGTTGGTGGCTAGGTTTGGCTTTGCCTCTTGGCAGGGAAGGTGTAGCAGAGAGTAAGTGGGGGCTGTCACAGCCTGGAAGAAAGGCTTCTACTTCCCTCTCTTTCACCCCAGACCCAAGACCTTCCCCTCCCTTGGGCAGACTTATATCTTGAAGTTCTCAATAAGTTTCCTGAGCATCTTTATAATCATATGTTGGAACTCTATGTCTGGTAAATTGCTTGCCTCCATTTCTTGAGGCAGAGACCAGCTCTCTCCTCTGTAGAGCAGAATATGCTGGACAGCTGGGAGAGAAAACAGAAGACTTAATGTGTTCGACAGCCCAGGATAGGCGATCTGGATTGGAATCGTGTAGCCTGGTGGTACCGTGAAAGCCATTCTCTGCCTGGAGCTTCAGCTTCTTCCTGTGTAAAACTGGCTTAATAAGTTCCTTGAGCATCGTATAAAATACTAAAGCACTTAGCTCATAGTGCTGGGCACACAGTATAAACTCTCTCATATTAACTCTCATGATTATTACCACAGTTACTCAGGGCCTGGGGCTGTGGCATTTACTTGGTTAATTCATTACAGAGGGGTGACAAGACCTGGGAAAGCTGGGAATGGGATATTAGAAGGGGCGGGGTTAAAGGAAGAGGGAGGAGATAGGAAGCCAGGGAGACCCATGCAAGGCACCCTCTGAGAGCTGGAGGTGCTTCCTCGTGGGGCTAATCCTGCTGTCTAGGAAAGTGAGACATGAAATCTTAACCAAAGGGAGGCTTAGGAAACCTGAGCATCTGGGAAGGCACCAGGTTTATACCCACTTCCATCTCCCTACACTCCGTATTCGGTACAGAGACCGGGCAGTATAGACCCGATGCAGGAGCTACAGATATTCAGGGGCTACAGAGGCAGCTCCATTGTCAAAGGCATCCAAGTGTAGGAGAGTGGGGGTTGTGTTGAGTGTAGGTCTCACTTCAAGGCCCTGAGATTCATTTTTTTTTTTTTAATGCCCCTTCTACCAAATGGTTCTGCTCATCTTTCCTTTTTTCTTGCAAGCTTTGGTTTAGCTCTTCAAGCAGGCCTGTGCAAGGTGGCTTGAGCCAAAGGTACACGAGGCAGTGATTGTAAAAGGAAGTGGGGGTGGCTCTTTTTTTCCCCTTCCTCATCAAAAAGAGCTCTCATCCTGAGCTGCTGGGCTCCAGAAGGATCTTTCATAGACCATGAATATCTCAGAGGGACAAAGAATGGAAAAAGTCTACCCCTGGGTTACATAATAATGCACTTCTATTGGGAAAAAACTCAATTAGTATTGTCTTGGAACTGCATAGAAGGTAATGAAGCCAAAGAGAAGACTAGTCTGGAAAAACAGAATAATTGAAATGTGAATGATAGGTGGTGTGTTGCCCAGAATTGGAGACTAGGATTCTAAAATGACTGAAACCTCCAACCCTCACATTTCTTACTTAACAGGATTATCCTTATATCTTCATGGGCATGTCCATGTCAAATGAAGCCACACATAGGAAAGTATTGCTGTGTTAACATTTTCACTGTCTACCTATTTGTATTTGTATTTACTATCTGCAAATGATCCCTTTTAGCACCAAATCTTTCTTATTTTCTTAAAGCGTAGGTTAAGCTTTTAACCCCCGTCCCTTATAAGGTGCCTATTTGCCAGATATTTTCATATGTCTTTGACTTTCCTCATGAGTGATAAGACAAACTCCTTTTGGTAATACCCTGTATTCCTTCATGCCAGTGATAGGAAGGTCTATACATTCTGAGATTTTATTGTCCTTTGTCAATTGCAACTGAATTGAGCAAAGACAATTTCCATTCCTGACACATCTACCCCAGCTGCTGTTTTGCTGGTACATTCATCCACAAGTCACCTGCAAAAATGCATCTATTGTCCCTTGTGATTGCAGTTAACTGCCATGGCTAGAAGGATAAGTGTTATAAAATCAGCCTCTTTTCACAGCCTAACAAATCTGTTTATTTATAAGTGAACCCTTATATGCAATTCGTATCTTTTCACGTACACCGATGAAGGGAACACCAGCTGCCATTTTATATGTCAAATCTGAGGTTCATCTAAGAATATGTGAAACAAATAAGAAAAAATAAGCTAGTATGGGTAAATTTCTCAGAAATGTTTCTAGTAAAATGTTAGAGTATGTGTCTAAATCATTTTCCTGGCCCTGGTACCCTTTTCGTCAGAACAGGCCACTTCTAAGAGGTGGGAAATAGCATGATTTGGGTTTCTTAGCTTTTTTAAGATCATATTTCTTTGAATCTGGTATGTATTAGAGGTTTGTTGTTGTTGTTGTTGTTGTTGTTTTAAAAAAAACACCACCAAAATGATGGAGATATATATATTTATATCCTAAAAAATAAGGAATTGACTTTTGTGATTATGGAGGTTGACAAGTACCAAGGTCTGGTCAGCAACTGGAACCCAGGAGAGCCAATCATGTAGGTCTAGTATGAAGGCCAGCAGGCTCAAGAACCAAGAGCCTATGTTTAAGTTTTAAACATTGCATACAAAATTCTAATTATACATTATTCTTAAAATATTAATTTAAAACAAGAAAAAGCATTTCTCTAAACATTCTATAATCTAGGCTGAGTTCTTAATGGCTCCCCAAAAGCTGAAACGATAAAAATCTAGTCAAACAATATAAATGTCCTAAGCAGAGGGGTAGGGAGTAGGTGGAGGTGGGCAAAGGGGAGAAGCATGAGGATGGAAAGAGACTTTGCTTGGTACACGCTGCAGCATAAAGATGATGTTTTATTGAGTTGTACATTTGAAACCTGTATCTTTTTGCAAACTAATGTCATCCCAATAAATTCAATTAGAAAGTTTCTATTGGTATTTTTATAAAGATGTGAGTGTATTTACCCATGCCTGTTGGGGAAAAATGCTTTAATTTACAGTGTTCAGAAGAAAATGTTTCCATAACATGTAATAAAAAATATTAAAAACAGAGTTGTAGTGCTTATATAGGCATAGGCAGTTTTTTTTTTGTTTCATGATTTAATTTCAAGGAAAATGGAAAGACATATTGTAGTTGTTCACAGTTCGAATGGTTCACAGAAAGAAACAGCTCCATATTAATTTTTCTTCTAATTATCATGCATCTTATCTTGGAGACATGTTTTTGACTAGATTTAAATCTTAACACACTCTATTAATATTTCAGGTTTGGCACCAGATGCATGAGTAGTGTTATTCATGAAAACCTTGCCAAAAGCATTCTATGAGTCAAAATTTGATGAAATTAATAAAAATCCTTTTCTTTTGATCATTTGAGTCATCATCTATCAAATTTTGCCAGGGACTCTGAAATGAGTTTACTCCAAACTTCTTACCTAATGCATATGTTCTGGTCCAAGAATTGTATGTGGGTGCTTCTGTATTGGGTGCGTATATGTTTACCAGAGTTATTTCTTCTTGTTAGGTTGGTCACTTTACTATTATGAAATGGCCTTCCTTATCTCTTGTCATGTCCTTCACTTTGAGATTTAATTTATCAGATATAAGTATTGCTACCCCAGCTTTTTTTTCATTTCCATTAGCCTGGAAAACGCTTTTCCATCCTTTCACCCTCAGTCTGTGTGCGTCTTTTTTTTCTGAGGTGGGTTTCTTGTAGATAGCAGATATATGGGTATTGTTTTCTTATCCAATCTATTACCCTAGTCTTTTGATTGGGGCATTAAATTCATTTGTATTTAAAGTTATTATTGATAGGTACTTACTTATTGCCATTTTATTCTTTACCCCTGTGTTCCTTCTCCACTTCCTATTTTTCTTTCTTTCTCTCTTTCTTTCTCTTTCTTTCTTTCTTTCTTTCTTTCTTTCTTTCTTTCTTTCTTTCTTTCTTTCTTTCCTTCCTTCCTTCCTTCCTTCCTTCCTTCCTTCCTTCCTTCCTTCCTTCCTTCCTTCCTTCCTTCCTTCTCTCTCTCTCTCTCTCTCTCTCTCTCTCTCTCTCTCTCTCTCTCTCTCTCTCTCTTTCTTTTTTTCACACCAAACTCTTTAGCATTTCTTGCATGGCTGGTTTGGTGGTGATAAATTCCCTTAATCCATTTTGTCTGTAAAGCTCCTGATTTCACCTTCAATTTTAATTGATAGCCTTGCTAGGTACAGTGGTCCAAGAATTGAATCCTTTCTGCCCACTTGCCTTGTTATAGACAAAAGCAACATCACTAATAATAAATAATAGAAGCTAAACAACACACAGAAAAAGTCCTGTTCAATTTTTCCCTGCTTGGGGTACCTTTGCCACGCATTGATGAATTCTGACTTGTCCTCTGGCTTGCTGGGGTAAAGTGCTCTCACCTTGCATGAATACTTTTATTCCTTGTTTCACACTGAATTAAAATTATTTGTTTCAATGGCTGTGTTCTCTATTAGATGATGTGTATCTTGAGAACTATGCATTTTGTTCTCTTCAGCATCCAGTAGAATTCCTAGCATAGTCATGCAATGAAGATGTGTTGAATTGGATTGACTTTTTAATAGGACCTCAAGAACTCTGAGTTCGCACTTTACAGATTGTGAAATCACTGTCTTCATTACTATCATAACCTTCGTTGCCAGAAGAACTGAATTGGACCTAGAAGATTGTAAAATATCTTGCACATGGTCCCTGCACTTAGGAAGTTAATGAAGTCTATATAAGGTAGAAGTCAAGCCAGACAAAAGTAAATTCAAAATTAATGTTTCAAAAGACTATCAATATAGAAAGTGTCCCAAAAAGGTCGAATAATTATAAAGACAGTGTTTATTAAAATACTAGAGGCCCGGTGCACAAAATTCATGCACTTGGCAGAGGAGGTTGTCCCTCAGCTCAGCCTGCACCCTCTCCAATCTGGATCCCTCTCACAATCTGGGACTGCTGGCTTCCAACCGCTCGCCTGCCTGCCTGCCTGCCTGCCTGATTGCCCCTAACTGCTTTTGCCTGCCAGCCTGATCACTCTTAACTACTCCACTATCCACCTGATCAATGCCTGACTGCTCCCCTGCCAGACCAGTTGCTCCTAACTGCCCTCCCCTGCTGACCTGATTGCCCACAACTTCCCTCTTCTGCCAGCCATCTTGTGGCAGCCATCTTGTGATGACATGGGTGTGGCCATCTTGTGACCACATGGAGCAGCCATCCTGTGAGGGCATGATGGTCAATTTGCATATTACCTCTTTATTATATAGGATATTTCCTTTTCAAAATTGAACTGTCAGCTACTAAAGTGTACATACATTGTGGGGCTACTCTATTTATGCATGTAATTAATGGAATATTAATGTGTGGGGTGTGTGAAAGGATTAGGTATATTGGGATTAGGTCATTGTATTTTATTGAGATTGGGTCATGTTATTGGCCAACTTCACAAAGATCAATCAGTGCTTCTTACAACATGAAATTATTAAGCAATTATTTTGAAGGTGGAGCCAAAAAAACTTCCTGATTGGTTGGTTGTAGGTGTAACAGGTAAGAGTTAAGGATGCCTCCCACATTTTTAACCTTGGCAACTGAAGAAATGAAGTTGCCATCAACTGAGATGAGGGGTCTGTGGGGATAGTAGTAAATCACTGGTGGTGGCAAGAGGTTGGATTCTGGATATATTTTGAAAGTGGAGCCCACTGGTTTCTCTAGATTGAATGTGGGCTGTGACAGAAAAGGAAATCAGGGATGACTTCAAGGTTTTTGACCTGAACAACTGGAAGGGTAGGATTGCCATCAATAAACTAGGAGAGTCTATAGTGGAGATTTAAGGAGGAAGATCAGAATTGTTTTGCACGTGTCATTTTTTGAGACCCCTACTAGACATTCAAGCGATATGTGGGCTGTGAGAGAAAGGGGACCCATTAGCTGATAGGCTGCAGGGGAAACAGCATGTTCAGGGGAGAACCAGGTTACAGTTAGACCAAGAAAAAGAAGGGAACAGTCAGAGACAGCTTGCAGACATAGGGGTTTTACAAAGGTTAGACTTTGAATTGCAGAGGATAGTATGGCGTGGGTTCCAAGAATTGGGAGAAGCAGCAGATGGGGTTGAATAGGGGCTAGAGCTTTACAGGGGTTAGAGTGAGACCTGAAAATCTGGACCTTATTAGGGTGATTGACATGCACAAAGAAATGGGACTTAATGAGATTTGTTCTGGGGGATTCAAGGCAGAGGTGATGAGGCTTTGAATGGTTGAGACTGGGCAAAAGGGCTATTTGGAGCTCGCTTTTGACCCTGTTGGAGGTGAAGTCAGAGCAAGATGCTTCCTTTTGACCCCTATTGATGTGTTTAAGAACCTCTAGAGAAGATTGAAATTGCTCCAAGCAGGAGACCTGTATTAGATCCTGTTTATGCAGGGTACAAGGCATAGGATATTTGAAACCCTATTATTGTAAAGTAGTTGACTAAGCAATGTGAGACAAAGAGAACTCATGTGAATAAACAAGTTGTGATGAATATATTAAAATTGAAATAATAGTTTTTTCATAGTCTAAAACAATTATAACCTAGGTTAATCAGTAACAGAGTCACTTTGATGTTTATTTCTTAGAGAAATTCCTCAAAGAGGGTAATTTGTTAGTGATGTTTTTCAGGATGGCCAGTGTCTCCACAAGAACTTTATTTTTAAAGGCACCAATTGACAGAAAACTCAAGTTCAAGTTTTACTTTTTAATTTATTCATTGTGAGTTTTCATGTTCATTGCATGTTCACTTTTCATGTCTTTTAATATTGGTATTTATTAATCATATTTTGATAAACTTTCCTATGCTTACCTTGTGTTTCTCATATTGTAGTTCAGGTTAGATTAGGTGGGGGAGAAATAAAGAGATCCTGAAAAACAAGCATGAAGAGAAAGGAGAAAGCATCCAATAACCTGTGTCTTACCTGAGAAGCAGAAGCATAGTTAATGCAAATTTCATAAAATGTGTGTGGCATCACTCTTACACTGAGAAAGCAATAGTGCGAACCCTGGATCTTCTCATGGGAAGAGATGTTAGAAAAGGCATACCAAGCAATTTTGCTTGCAGGTACAAGGAAACCCAACTTAAATTGGCTTAAATGAAAAAGAAATCCATGGATTCCCATAACCAGAAGGCCAGACAGAAGAGATTTTCAGTGTCTTTAATCCACAGACTTTGGCTCCATTTCCCTATGCCTTCCTTAGCTCTGGACCTCCCCAAGAGCCATCCCATCCTCAGGCTGGTAGTTAATTAGAGGCAGTGATTCCAGACATATAACTCATGAACAATATCATCAGAGGAAAGCAAAAGAAAATGTCAAGAAGCTCATTCTGAAGAGCAAGGGGAAGCCCCCAGCACACCTTTTCTCATGACTCATTAGCAAGAATTGTCACCTGCCCAAATCTTGACAAGAGGAATGAATTTACTCTTCAGCCAGAGTTCTACTTGGAAGGCTTAAGTAGGGAAATGCATTCTAGTAGACAATCACAAGTGTTCGCCTACTTGAATTCTTCCTGTTGGATTTTGCTGAGGGGGAGTATCATATTTTACTCTTTTATTTTTGGCATCTCTCGTGGTGGCTAGTACATAGTTGCTGTTCAAAAATGCCATTGAATAAATAAATTGATAAATGAGTACCCTGAAAGGTGGCAAACCAGATGTATATCTGTCCTCTAGTTTTTTTGTGTTTTTTTGGTTTTTTTTTTAGAAAGTCCAAATAATTCCTTGTTTCCTGAAATTAAAAAAGAAGCTATTTGTTAGAGTATCTTATCTGGAAGGAACTGAGGAAGATACAATAATGTAATCAGAACTCACATTACATAGGATTTTATAATAAAACAGATGTCAACCATTTGAATAACATTTAGCAGTAAACAAACATAAGGGCTATATTTTTTTTAATGAACAATTTAGATCTCGAATCAAATGAGCTTCTGAATTTCACACAATGAAAGCTTCCAGATTTTCAGGCTGCATTAGCGAATTTATAATTATCTTGCTGGAAGACGAGGGACTTGAATCATGGGTTGGCAATTTGTAGGTATTTCTAACAGATTTTGTGATTAGTGGGACTTAGAACTGCAGTGCTTGATAGCAACTCAACAGAGAGCAGCTAGCACCAGTTTTCTGGAAGGACTTCCTGTTGACACAGGTTTTCTACTACTTTCCTCACGATTTACCCAGAATGACATACATGTTCCAAATTACCGGCTTTGGATTACTGCGAGTGGGAGGAAACAATATTCACCAGTACTTTGCATCAGCCTTTTGGGCACCCCAATGTACCCAGCCTAACCATGGCTGTTCTTAGGGCTGTAGCCTATTTCATTGCATCAGTGATACCTTGAAGTTTCATGCCAAACTCTGTAATGTAAACAGCTCAACAGGTGGGTGATTTGGGAGGAGCCCTCAGTATTTCTTGGCAACAAATTCAGTACTTCCTCATTATGGCTGCCTCCTCATCCTGATTCAAAAGAAAACAAACAAGCCCGGCTTCCACCTCAGTGACTACACCTGCAAGGCTGCTGTTTACAGGGCTGAGCGGTAACCGGGCTGCCCTGGGCCCTGATGGTCTAAGCAGACTTTGCAAATGTGTTGGGCTGGCACAATGTGTGTGGTTTTTCTTTCCTTTTATAACATTTGAATTTGAATGGCTTTAGGTGAGGCAAGCTCTTTTCTTTACTCCAAGTCTCACTGTGTCTTATTTGACTCACACATTTATATTACCTGCCCAGCCCCTGTGGGCATTGATCTTGCCAAGCCCAGACGAAACCACAGAGGCAAATTGAGGCGGAACTTATTTAGGTTAAGTAGGGAAAATACAGAGCAAAACAGATGCCTCTTTACCATCCTTGGCTAAACCCAACCATTAGCATTTTCAATCATTGCTTCCAGAACTGTGTTGAGACCCGTATTGGGAGGTGCTGGAGGAAGTCATCGTGAGGATGTGGCCACTGTTTGACCCGAGTTCGGGAACTTGGGCCCTCAGAGGCTCCCTTCCCCTGTCCTTGGAATGTTTGTTCCACCCACCATTCCCATGGTGGGCCGTTTCCAGGATCCAGACGGCATACCTTATTGAACCCCGTTCAGGCCTCCATATAAACCTTTAAGATCCTGGAAATAAATCCGGAGATCTGCTTGCCTGCAGCCACCCAATATAAGCCTTGCATGGAAGTTCCTTTGCTTGTTAAACCTGCCATGATCTGCCTTTTTCTTGGGTCTCTTTTAGCGCTCTGTGTTTAGAATCAGGTTCGAATTTCACCCAAGAAGCTCCCCAGGTTTCTAATCAAAGGAAGGACCCTCAGAACATGGCTATCTTTACACTATTTAGATAGATGTGTGACTTCGGATTGACTTGAACTCAAAGGAGTTTTCTGGAACTACCCTAAGAATGTAGTTCATTTCAATAGATGTCTGATTTTGGGGAGCAGAATAGTGTTTTCTATCACAAAAATACCAAATAAAAAAACTATGACACTAAATAAAAAACATTCAACTCTCCCTACCCTAGTTTTTATACTCTTGCATTACAAGTTCTTTCATTTATTATTTTTCTTTCATTATTTCTTATGTAGGTTGCTAGGACGGTTTGCCTTTTTCTATCCTTATATACCTTTCTTTACTATTTTAAACTCATGCCAGTGTTTTTGGGCAGCTACAGTGTCCTGAGCACTCGCCGAGCTGGGACATACTAAGCCCTGTCCAACTGGTGAGCACTTCCCTCTTTCTAATTTCTCTCTGACTTCTCACTCTCTTTTTTAAAATCTCCCTGAAACTAGAAACATGATGACGAGTTTATAACTTTGTTCGTTCATTCAACAAGTATTTACTGAGTAGCTACTATGTGCCAGGCATGGTCCTAGTTTCTGAAGACACAGCCCTGAAAAAGACAGACAAGGTCAATGTTCTCATGGAGATTATATTTCGTATCAGGGAGACTGATACGAAACAGGTAAGCAAATGCATATGCCAGATACTTTCAGACAGTGTTAAAGTGTCAAGTTAAAAAAAGAACAATGTGGCAAGAGGAGACAGAGATAGCTGGGATGGGACAGAAGAAAAGGGATGAAGGTTATTTTAGAAACCGTAGTCAAGGAAGCAATCTCTAGGGATAGGGCATTAGAAAAAACCTTGGATGAAGTGAGGAAATAGCCACAGGAAAATGTAGGAAAAGAGTGTGATGGGGAGAATGTTTATAAGTGAAGTGAATTGGATGTGTTTGAGGAGGAGCAAAGGAAGTCAGGATACTTAGGGTTTAGCAAACATGAGCAAATGAAGATGAAACTGGGGAGAGTGGGCTTTCTAGGGCCTGGCAAGAAGTTTGGACTTTATTCTAAATATGGTGAGAGGGTTTTGAATGTTGGAATGATGTGATCTAATTCATGTTTTGTAAAGATTAATTTGTTTTGCTGGATTGGTGATGAGGGAACACAGGAAAGAGCAAGAGTTACTGCAGGAATCCCCGTGAGTGACCATGGCTTGGCCAAGGGTTTTAGCAGCTGAGATGGAGAGAAGAGGATACATTTGAGATAAGTTTTAGAGAAGAGCTGATGGGACCTACATAGGCAGAACACAGGAAGTGAAAGAAAATGAAGGATCACAAATTGGCGAGTCCAAACTTTTGGTTGAGCATTTGTTCATTGGGAAATTCAGGGCTATCTCCATTGCGCCACTGTTTTTTATTGTTGTTGTTTTGCTTTGTCTTAAACAAGACCAATTCCATGCATTGTAGGAGACAAGCTCATTGAGGTCTGTATGTGCTGTATTCAGTGAGAGCCAAGATTTGGCTATAAGTAGATTTGGTAGAACTAGAAAAGAGATGCTAATCCACTACTGAACCCTTTAGATCCTGCCCCTTCTGTGTGCACTGGTGGTGGACTGCTTGGTAACTTTTGCTTGGAAGTGGATTACTTTGTAACTTTTGCTTCCATTGCCTTTCAGCGGCCCCAGTTTCCAGCCCTATTCCGTGGCTCCCACTTCTGCTGCTGCTTCTACATCTCAGCAGCACAGGACCCTCCTTGCAAAGCACAGCAAGTTCAGCAGAGTTCATGCAAGTCCTGCCCTGGAGGTGCTGTGGCTTCCTGGCTTGGGGAATCTGGAATGCTCTCCTTGCTGCCTGAGCAGATCTATCACAGGGTTTGGGGGCTGTAGCAGAACACAGCAGACCTCCACTCACGCTTTCTCTGATTAGGGCCTGAGGAAAAAGGGGCTGCCCCGCCATGGGTGTGTCTAGGACTGACACCACAGCCCTGATGCTTGGAGTTGACTCTGGGAAGCTGATGAAGACTAGTGACAGTTTCTCCTCCCCAGAGAAGAGAGGTGCATTACAAGTGCATCCCTTGTCTGTAAAGGTGAGCATAGTAATAATGATGATTGCTCCCCAGAGTTATTATGAGAGTTGTCTTAATCTGAGGGGCAGTGAAGACGCCAGGCAAGTGTGGCAAGTTTCTATGTGGATTCTAATATCAAAACAAGGTTCTTTACCTCTGTGTGCCTGTTTTCTTATCTCCAAAAAGAGGATAATAATGGTTCCTACTTCAGATGGTTATTGTAAGAATTAGATGAAATATTTTGTGTAAAATGCTTCAAACTGTGACAGGCGTTTGATTATAGCACTTAAAAGCAATGCTTGATAAGTGGCACTTGATGATTGTCTATTAGAAAAAATGGTGTCTGTGAAAAGTGCATTAATAGCCTTAAAACATTAGTTATTGTTTTAATTTTTACCTCCTACATTATCCTCGCCGATTTTGTTTTTCCAAAATAATTATAGTTTGGGCCTGTGATCCTCTGAGATTCGAATGAGAAAATCATATACTCAGATGCCTACAGGGCACCTGATCTGATCTGTCTAAACAGGTTGTTATGACTGAGCATAGCCGAATGATGGACAGCTAAATGACTGTTTCAGTGCAAGTTGTGTCACATGCGAGCTCTCCAAGAGAAGCTGGAAGTCTGGAATTTTCAGACAAACTCTCAGGGTTTAAAATATTGGCAGTCACATCAGAATTTCAAAACACCTTGCTGGCTAACGAAAGGTATGCTTCAGGGGGTAGGCCTGGCACACAGCCCACCAGTTTGGAAACGTCAGTCTAGCTAACTGGAGGTTCGTTGTTTGTGAGGTCAGCTGCAAATAGGATCCAAGAAAGATAAGGTGAATGAAAGGATGCTTTAGGCACAGAATCAGGTGGGTGATGCCCCACAAGTTCCTCTGGGGTAGAAGACAGGTTGGACTTGTGATGGAGGAAGATGCTGAAACGATGGACCATGTGACCGCCATACTTCAGAACCTGATGTAGGGCTGGCCCCAATGACACAGATGTCTGTGCTTTGAATGTAGAGCTTGTTTTCATTTCCCTGGCAGTCAGGTTACACAGAGGCAGTATTGTTTGTTTCCCACTGCTTCCTGGGGCCCGCATTGCAGCTGCTGTGCATAGCTGTGGATTCTCCAGTTAGGCAACTGCTTGCCTTTGTCTTGAGGCTCCCGTGAGCCCCACCTGATGGAGGGAGCATAAATAGGAAGACTGCTAGAGTCAGATCACGTAAGCCAGCACATTAGGTGCATGGATGGTGCTGGAGCTGAGTTTCACTTTCAGTGACCTGAACTATCACAGGGCCGTTTGGTTAGAGTTTTCAGAACCCAACAATGCCAAATTAAAGATTTATGGTATTTGTAGAATTGGCTTTCATCCACTGGCAGAGAAAAGCAAAGCATAAAAATCAGTGGAAAAGTAAAACTTTAAAATCACTACTAATATTCAAAATGAGAACTAAAGATCTAATGTTAGTGTCTCTTAGGGGCAATGTTCTCCTCCCCTCCCCAGGGATATTGAAAAATGTTTGGAGACATTTTTGTTTGTTACAACTGAGGGAGGGCTTTGCTCCTGGCATCTAGTGGGTTAGAGGCCAGGGATCCTTCAAAACATCCTATAAGACTTAGGATGGTCCCCACAACAAAGAATTATTGGGCCCAACATGTCAACAATGACAAGGCTGAGAAACCCATAATAGGGTGAAAGAAAAAAAAAATTCATATGAGTGGGAGGAGGTAACTTTAGAAATGAAATTAGGGCCATAAATTAAAGGCTGACATGTACTGGGTTAAAGGCGTGATAATAGCAAATTGTCCTCTTCCATGAACTCTTAGCTGGATCAATTAAACCAATTATACTTACTATATATATTTTTATATGTAAGGCAACCTACCTTATTTTATTATAAGCAAATATTTTCACTATGAAGGAGGTTAGGTTGCACCTAGAAGTCCCCCAAAAAGGGGAATGTGCTGATACCCAGAGCAATCACCATATAAACAGGCAGAACCTGAAAAGCAAAACCTAGGGTCTTTGATCCTCCCACGTGGGCCCACCAATGGTGTCATGGCCACCAACTGCTCCTAGTAGGTGTAGAGTTTATCTTTGACATCTTGCTTTACTGACAGATGCTTTCAATATAAGGGAATCCAAAGACAAGGAAACAGAAGCTGCTGAGGACTCATCACCATGTTAAGTTCAACATTTACAAGAAGATACCCCTGAATGGACAACACAGGGACACAAGTCATGATTTCCAAAGGAGAGGCTGTCCTCTGAGGACAGAGGGCAACGCAGAGTGGCTGGAAGGGTTGGGATATAGAGATGAAATGCTGAATTTTGTGAAATGTCTGCTAGAAAGGAAGCAAGATTGGTATAATTGGCATAATTCTTTTTCTGTAAGAATGGTCTGGTTTCTTTGAAGTATTCTTAAAGAAATAAATCATGTCTATTTCCTTGCAAAGGAGAAAGGGTGAGGTCTGGCTTTTGAAATATTCACATGACCTGTTAAACCAGGTAGATTTTTTTCCTTGCCCAGAAACAACCCCATTAGGCAACCACAGAGGTCATATCACCCACACGAACCGAACCCAAACACAAACCCAAACTGGCATATTGACATGGGATCCTTAAAAAGCCTTATTTATTAAGCTTAAATGATGTACATATTCTTTTTTTTTTCAGATTGGTAATCCTCTCTCATATTTTCCATTATGAATCCTCTCTCTTCTTTGACCTTGAACAAAATCAGAAGAGTTTATGTTTACCGATTATTTACCAGATGTTGCAATTCACATACAGCTAATTATTTAAGCCTCACTTGTGAAGTACATATTATTATCCAATTTCCAAATGAGGAAACTGAGGCCCAGGGAGGTTAAATAATTTGTTAAAAGTAATTCAGCTAGTCGGAGAGGAGCTGGAATTTCAATGAGGCTTCCCAGCTCCACAATTTGTAAACACTACCCTGTATGGTTGGAAAGCAGGATTTAGACTTTTTCTAAGCAATAGGAGTCAGTTTTGCCAAAAAGAATATTGAGAAAGTCAGTTGCTTATTTTCCTGAGATTTCTTTGAATTCTTCTTACTATCTTTGCAAGAAAAGAGGATGGCTTCTACATACCAATAAATCACCAAAAAACAAGGCTGTGGAGAAAGAGGAACCCTCATGCACTGCTGGTAGGAATGCAGACTGGTACAGCCACTGAAGACAACAGTAAAGACTTTCCTCAATAAATTGAAAATGGAACTCCCATTCCACCCAGCAATCCCACTTCTAAAAGTCTATCCGAAGAATCTCTAAACACTGATTCAAAGAAATGTACTGGTATCCACCCCTGTGTTCATTGCAGTGTTGTTTACAATACCCAAGATTTGGAAGCAACCCAAATGCCCATCAGCAGATGACTGGATAAAAAAGCTGTGGTACATTTACACAATGGAATACTACTTGGCCCTAAGAAAGAAGGAACTCTTATCTTTTTGGACAGCATGGATAGATCTGGAGATTATTATGCTACGTGAAATAAGCCAGCCAGAGAAAGACAAATATGATCTCACTGATATGTAGACTCTAATGAACAAAATAAACTGACAAACAAAATAGAAATGGAGGCATGGATACATGGAACAGAATGACAGCTGTCAGAGGGGATGGCAAAGCAGGGACTGGATGAAAGAAGGTGAAGAGATAAGCCAAAGAACATACATGCATAACACAGACACGGACAACAGTGTGATGATGGCCACAGGGAAGGGGTGGTGGGGGTCTGGGTGGAGGTGGGCAAAAAGGGAGAAAATGAGGACATCTGTAATAGTGTCAACAATAAAAATAAAATAAAAAAGTTTATAGATTAGGAAACATTTAAGGATAGTCTTACTGGGTTGATGAGGCATCTGTAGGTAAGAAAATTGACTGTTAGATAGTGATTTATTAGTAAACTTATCAGCTGAGTGATTTTGGACAAGTTACTTCCCATCTCTGAGCCTTGAATTCCTTCTTGGTAAAATGGATAATAAGACAATCTTGCATTGTTGTCAAGATTAAATGATATAATTCAGGAAAAGTGCTTAACTTAGTGCATGGCACATAGAAAGAGCTCAATAAGTACTACTTGTTTTCACAGAGAACCTAGTGATGGGATTATAAAATTGGGGTAGATTAGCAAGCAAAGTTCAGATAAATATTTTAAAACTGTGGCATTAAATTTTGGCTCTGCCACTGAGAAGTAAGGTGACCCTTGGATAATTATTTGACTTTTTGGAAACTTTAATGTATAAAGCATAGGAAACTTTAATGTATAAAGCTATCTTTATCATTTACTAGGTTGTACTCTTCTGAGCTTAGAAACAATGTCAAGCAGCACAAACAAAACTCAGGAAGAGGAAGCTAGAGATTGGACAACTAATGTGTCAATGTTTTGATATATAGCAACAGCTGTTACTATTTTGGTACAAGAAACATCACACAAGGAAGGTGGTAGGATTTATATAAGGTGGTAGGATTTATATAGCTCGAGGGGGCTTTTTGAAATCACTTGATTTTTTCTCAGTACCAAGATAGTTAAAGGTGGCTCAACATTTCATGGATGTGGAGTGAAAAAAGAAAAAAAGAGAGTGTGAAAAATGAAGACTGGGCTGATGGGTGTGTCATTGGTATCTTGAAAGCAGTGACAGGTTTCCCTTGTCATAGTCATCACCTGAGATGACTGCTTTCCACCTCTGGGGTTTGGTTAATTTCTCAGCTCTTTCCCATAGAATCAGATCCTAGGGAGGATCGCCCTCTAGAGGTCAAACTAAATAGAACTAACTGCTGATGAGATTAGCATCCCTGAGGATTTGGGAGCTGAAACTCCTAATTGGAGTTGCGATAACGGTGGGTTCTGAAGAAGGGGAGGGACTTTGCCACATCAGGCTAATTAGCATAATTCAGGTAATTAGGTAATCCAGCTTACTTCCCCTCTGAGGCTTCCCCATTACACTCATTAAACAAAGTGGCAACTCTTTAATGACAAATCCCTTTCAAAAACAGGAAGTTCAAGAACACTAAACAGAAGACACAACAGTTAATCAGCAACAGCTGGCCCATTTCTATTTATTTACTGTCATCACTGCCACAAAGAGTGATTACTTTAACTATATGTGCATAATTTGGTTAATTTGTCAAGTCTGGACAGAATGAATTGAAATGTCAGGTCCACTCAGTTTCACTTGTGCTCTTCTTACACTGCCTGTTTACAAATGTCCTGAAGTAAATTGATGAAGTGCATGTAGATAAGGCTGAGAAAGGCATAGTCACAGCTGTGGGTCGGAGGGTGGAGCATAGAAGTCCTTTTGAAAATATAATTACACAGCTATTTAATAGGATATTTATGAGTGCTTGAATACAGTTAAAACTGACATCCAAATTTAGGAGAAAATTTAAATTAAATTTTATTTTTCAATTTCAGTTTATTTTCAGTATTATTTTGTACTGGTTTCAGGTGAACAGTGCAGTGATTAGATTGTCATATACTTTACAAAGTCTTCCCCTGTCACCATACATAGTTATAGCAGTATTATTGACTATACTCCCTATACTGCTTTCACCTTTTTACCCAGCTTCCCCCTCTCCACAAACCTCCTCCCCTCTGACAACTATCATTTCTCTCTCTGTGTCTATGAGTCTGTTTTTACTTTTATTTGTTTATTTTGTCATTTAGAGCCCACATATAGGTGAAATCACAGTATTTGTCTTTTTCTGGCTGGCTTATATCACTTAGCATAATTCCCTCTGAGCCCATCCTTACTGTCACAAAAGGTAAGATTTTCTTCCTTTTTATGGCCAAGTAGTATTCCATTGTGCATATGTGCCACAGCTTTTTTAAAAAATCTGCTCATCGAATAACTGACATCCAAATTTGAAGTATATTTTTATTTGAAATTTACTTTATAATAAAAGTTAAACTCACTGAAGTTATTTTGTGTTGATCCACTTTGATCACTAAAGATCCAATGCATTGGTTTTAATATTGATAACTTTTTGGCTCTGGAAAATCATTTTCAGAGCAATATAATTTGTTGAAGTTGTGTAATCTTTTCATATATGTAAACCCTTCATAACTCAGTAATACATAAGTAATGGAGCTTTGTTGTCAAGTTCTATGCTATTTATCATCAGTATGTTTAGAAAATTGCACTATAAAGGGAATAAATCATATTTCTTTTGAGGTGTTATATTTCAGAGTGGATTTTTAGTTCCTCCTTGAAAGTGGGTGGAAATCTGATTGGATCTTAACTAGAAGCTCCTTTAAGACCATAAATTATAGGAGTCACAAAATCAGTAAACAAGAGTTATAGTGTCAGTGAAGTAGAAATTTGAAGTACAAGTACTTTTAAGGTCAGATGTGAAGTTGACTTGAAAGATGCAGCACTTGAAGCTCAGGATATAGATTTGGGTAACCAGAAGGAAAAGAAAGACTTCTTTGGCTAAGCACAGAAATATTGGACAACTGACTTAAATTTAACAAGATACATGGAGAAGTATCTTTTTGCACCACAGGTCTGAGGAATTAATGTGAACCCCGCATGATGGGTTTTTCAATTCAGCACTGTGCGCAGAACAGCTCCTCCAATGCTGCAGTGCAATTGCAAACAGCTAATCAGCCTGTGGGTTACACCACGAAAATACATGTAAACCCATTGACATTTGCTCTGACCAACAACCAGAGGGATACACACACACCATCTAATAAAAGGGTAATATACAAATTAACCATCATTTTGTCACAAAGATGGCAGAACCCATAGCCATAAGATGGCATGCCCAGTCCTCTCAGCCCCACTGGAGTCCACAAGTCCTGGAGGGAGGGGGGGGGGGCAGCTGCTGAGAGTGGGCAGCATGAGCGGCCTGGAGGAATGCTTGCTTCATCACCATGGCAATGAGGCAAGAATTCTGCACCGAGGCGTGGATAGACCTCTGGGCCAGTGGGCAAGGAGTGGCTAGGCCCTACAGAGAGCTACTGGCACACAGATTTGTGCACAGGGCTACTAATATATATATATAATTTCATTGGCTGAAAATATGGAGAAAAGTTTTTGCTAAACAAGGATATAGCCAATCTTTTAAATTTGATACCTTGAGAGAAATGAGAAAGAAGTGAGATAACTCAGGAAGCAAAAATTCACTGAATGTGATGATTGCAAGTACTGACAAATAGATATTTAGAAACAATAGATACAAGCAGATATAACATGGCAGGCATGTAATTTCAGTACTTATTTGATGTTCCTAGAAGAGTATACATATACATAAATATACATATACATATACAAATATTTATTTGTTCTACCTTCCAACCATTTTCAAGCATGACCATAGATTTCAAATATGATCTTATTTTATAACACATGATGACTGCACAATGTATTATTAGCTAAGATATGTGCTCTCCCCCACCAAACCTACAAAGAAATAGAAGGTTCTGGTAGAATGGAACATAAAAATAGTCTTTGTTCATAAATTTGGTGTAAATCTTCTAGGACCACCAGAACATTTTGTGAATTGAAGGATTCCAAATGGCTTTTGTAAGTTCCTGACTTAAATAACCAGAGGGACTAGGAGTGAAATAATCTGGCCGTTTTGCCATAATAATTCTATTGAATTTCTGAAGCCCAACTGACAGTGGTAATTTTAGTTTGAATTATACACTTTTTAGTATTGATAAAGATTAGATATTAAACTGATTGAAGAAAATTAAAAGCAATTATTATGTAATATCATCTCTCCGTTTTATTTTAAGTGTAAATTTATAGAAACCTGCCCAAAGTCATTTTGCCCAGACATTTTAATATTACTTTTTACTATTTTTTGAATCCTCTGCTCTGTGAGTGTGCTTTCCCTCCAACAATTACAGCTTTTCAGAGGTCTGTCATTATGTTACTGGACACCTTTGCACAGAATTTATATTCTCTGGGTGCTGTTCCAGTGACTGACAGGTGCAGAAGTGTGAAAACCCCAAGTATTTGTCTTGAATAGGAACCACTCTGAGGTGTCACTGACACTCCAGAGCTCTCCAGCAGGGACAGGTTGACGTCGCCCTCTAGAGACTGTGCCAGGAATTGCACCTAGCTGAGCTTCCTTCCTTATCTTTCTAACCAGTCTCCCCACTTTCTTAATCAATGCCATAAATAATGACTAGGCATTATTGAATATGAGCAGAGAGTTGAAGGTGCTGGTCTTGAAGATTGGAGTGAGGCCAGCAGCCACCAGCAGGTGGAAGGGCAAGTCTTGTTACTGCCCCTGGAGCCTCTGGAGGAAAGGCCACCTTGCTGCCACCTCGGTTTCAGTCCAGTGAAACTGACTTCAGACTTCTGCCCTCTAGAACTGTAAGAGAGTACATTTCATTAAAAACTTTCTCTCATTTTCCGGTTTTATTTTCTTTGTGTAAAGAAATAAAGAATAAAGATTCTTGGGCAGGTTTTCTCTTGTGGTGACTAAGATAGCATTATGCTATAATATCTTAGCACCTTCTGGAAAAAAAAAAAAGGTTTATCCTTTCCAACAGTTCTAATAAAGGGACTAGATCAATTCTTTTTGAAACATATTGGGTCATTGATCCATTCCTGAATCAGTAACTGTGGCCTGGAAATGGAATGCTCCTATTGGCTAATCTGAGTCACATGCTCACTTCTAGAGTCTGGGGATCAGCGTGAGCTGGGTTCAGCTCATCTAGTCATGTGGCCTATGAGTTGGAAAAGGAGTAGTGCCCTGAAGGAAGACCATGTGCTGACTTAGAGAGGGGGGCTGGACATTGGCCATGACAAAACAATAAATGTCTCCTACAAAATTGTAAAATCTAGTGGGCTTCAGAGTCTGTTTATTTTAAAAGAGGGAACAATAAAATGAGCTTTAACTTACTTCACAGTATCAAATTCAATCCCTTGAATGAAATCTAAAAATTATAAAGGATTTTACGAAGAAAAGGTAGAATTATAAGTTATCTTTCTCAGGTCTATGACTAAGGGACAATGTAAGGAGATATTACTAACGTGTAAGTCATACCTTATTTTCTTCATTTTACCAGATATCAACTCCAATATGATTTTAAAAGAGTTTAGAGAATATTTCTTTGAGTTTTGTAGAAGGTCAGACTCTGACCATGTGCTGATGACTCTAGCAGGATATTTCTATAACTTCTTGGAAAACTTGGGGCATTACATAGTTACTTGTCTCTGCCAAACCAGCAAAGGAATGACATTTTAAGAGCTTTCAGACTTTTTGCAAAAAGTCACTGGAAGGGTAATAGTAGAACAAGTACCTTTGCTTTCACTTTCTTAAAACTTGAGTTTTAAGTTTTCAGCAGAGAATCAAAAAAGTAGGTAATTTGCTGGGAGATAATGGAGTAGTCACTGTTACTCTGAGAATTGCTCTTATGCAAGTCTACTTATTTCGCAACAGGGAATATTTCTTTGTAAGGAGTACCACATTATGGGAGGACATGGGGAATTTAATTATAAAGTTAAACAATAAACTCTTTAAATTGCTTTAATTTCCAAGGGATTCAACAATTCTATTAGTCGAGGTAATAAAAGTAAATAAAACCTTGAAGCATCAGAAAACCCTTCTACAAGAGGCAAAAGATTAGAAAGAGAGTACCCTGAGGCCCATGTAATATAATGAAAAGAACTATGAAGATGTTGTCTTATAAAGTAGAAGAAGACAGCTGCCTTGTTTCCCAAAAGCTTTCCCAGACTCTGGGTGCATTAGGATCTGAATAATTGTTATATTTTGTAACACAGAGAAAACATAACAGATCATTTATGTTTCTAGCATACAAAGACATTCTGAAAGGGCAAGTGCTCTTGTTTAAATGCTATTTATATGTCACATCAATAGTAAAGTTAGAAGGGAGAGATATATTCTCTTGTGGGAGACAATGGAATATGGTCATTGTGGCCATAATCTATTAGAAATTATAAAACAGAGGGTGTTTTTCTTGACTATGTTGGTGTATCTACTCTTTTCGTTTTTAATTTTCACCCAAGGATATTTTTCCATTGATTTTTTTAGAGAGAGTGGAAGAGAGAGGGAAAGACAGAGAGAAACATCGATGTGAGAGAAACACATCCATTGATTGCCTCCTGCACTCACCCTGACTAGGACCTGGGCTGGGGAGAAGCCTGCAACAGAGGTATGTGCCCTTGACCTGAATTGAACCTGGGACACTTTGATCCACAAGCTGATGTTCTATCCACTTAGCCGAACTGGCTAGGGCACTATGTTGTGTTCTTTACTCTTTTAGACATAAAATAATTAATGATGGCATTCATTCATTCATTCATTCAATAGAGATGAATGCACCTTTTCTCTGAGTAAGAAGAATGAGGATGGGCCAATGCATTGCACCACTTCTCATTCATGTGGACTTTCTCAGAATGTTGCAGACATCTCTGACTGTCAGGTGCCATTCCATTATTACTGTTGTCCTGGTTATAGATGGCAAGGATCATTCCTTACCCAGATTAACGGAAACATTCAGAATGGCTATATCAGTTAATTAGTCTGTTTGATAAAATACCCCAAAACTTGCTGAATTAAAACAATGATTTATTATTTCTTAGGTTTCTAAGGATTGAGGGGGCAGGAGGATTCATTCAGAAAGTGGCATTCAACGGGAGGTCACCAAACTCACAGTGCAAGATGGCCTTACACATCTGGAGGGTATTGGTTGTTGGCTGGGTGCCTCAGTTTGCTTCCAGTCTCATAACCCCCATGAGGCCAGATTAACTTTCTTTCAGGGCAATTTCTGGACAATTTTCTAAAAACAGGCAAATGCAGAAGCTCCAAGGCCTTTTTAGGCCTATCGGTGGAATTTGCATAACATCACTTTTGGCATATTTCATTGGTTAAAGCAAGTCATGAGGCCAGCTTACGTCTGGATGTTGAAAAATCTACTAGAGTTTTGGATAAGAGAATCAACAAAGTCCCACCCAAAGGCACAATGTGAGATGGGAAGAATTTTAGGCCTTTCAGCAATCTACCACAATAGGGACCTGACAGATTGCCATTATTCTTCAGGTAATTTGAGTGCTTTAATACTAATGACCATGATAGAAGTGTGTTAAAAGGTTTGCTTGGAACAACATCAGAGTCCAAATCTCAGTAGAATCTTTTAACAGTAACTAGTTAAGGTCCTTCATAGAGAAAGTACAAGAGAATTCAAAGGTTATTGTATTGGAAGGATATGTTGCATAGTGCCTTAGACCACCTGTGAACAAAAGTGAAATATAAAAAGGGTAATTTATTTTGCAGACTCTTTTCAGATCTGAGGTGGATCAGAACAGCCTTACTCAAAGTGTGAGTTAGGGATTCGAAGTATCAACAGCACTTGAGTGATAGTTAGAAATGCAAACTCGCAGGCTCCACCCAAAACCTACTGAGTTAGAATCTCTTGGGTGAGACCTGGGAATATGTATTTTTAAAAAAAGTTTCCAGGAGATCCTTAATGAACACTAAAATTTGAGAAGTATTAATTTAGATCAGACTCCTTTTGGATATCATTACTAGATTAGAGATACTTTTCTCAAATCTTCATATATCTTTGGCCAATCCAATGATCTATATAAGATTGGATTCATTTAATAAAATCATCTAGTTTGTTTCTCAAGAAGCTTGAAGCCTAGTGACTCATTGATAATTATTATTAATATTTATCCTACTACACATTTAGGAAATCATTGATGAGAGGTATTATATTGTTTGTTTTGATTTGGGATTAGATGCATCACACAGGATTATTCCAAGAGGGCACTTTATAAATAACCAAAGGAGTTGAGCTTTGAGAACATATGGAGAACTCATCTTGCTCAAAGGCAAAACAAATACATTCTGGCAAAGCCCAACCAAAGAGCATTACGTTTCTGAAAGGAACATTATGCCAGATAGCTGTTTGCATCCATTTTCTAAAGGAAGGGATTTAGGCTCACTCACAAAAATAAACATGGCATTATTACCCAGAGTCTGTTTTTTCTTCTAAGTAATGAAGAGTTAACTTATTGAAGTAGAAGAGACTCATTACAGACAATAATGTTGCAAAAAAAAAATCATTTGTTAAAAAAAATCATCATTAATAACAATGATAATATCTAATTTTATTAGTAAACTCTTGAAAGGATTTTTGTTATTTAAGAGATGTATTTTCCCATTTTAAATGAGGCAGTTTTCTCAGATTTATACTTAGTAGTCCAGAAATCATTGCAGGTTCCTGTGATGTTTACTATGTTTCAGCCACAAGCCTTCCATGAACTCATTTTCATTGATGGTTCAATCATGTCCAGGCAACCAACCTTCACACTTAGCATCACTGAGAATCCCCATAGGTAGCGAAGAGTTGACTTTCATTCAGTAGGCTCATAGAGTTTGAAGACAATTTTTGAATGTGACAAAGCAGAGGGTAGGTAGGCTCTGTGGTAAACTGAAGAATCTTGCCAACAGACTTCCACAGATTCATCAGGAGGTGAGTCGATTTCCACTCCCCCTGATTCTGAGTTGGTCTCGCCTTGACCAATTAAACAGGATAGAAGTGATTGTGAGTTCCGATGCCTAAATCTTCTTTTTAAAAAAATAATATTTTAGTTTCAATGACAGTTAATATACAATATTGTATTAATTTCAGGTGTACACCCCAGTGATTAGACATTTATATAACTTACGAAGTGATCATTCTGATAAATCTAGTACTTATCTGACAGTATACTGTTTATTCTTTTTTCATGAAAGACTAAGGGACACTGGTAGTGGGAAAATGGTTCCTATGGGTTTGGGGTAGGATAACTGTCAGCACCAGAAATATAAATTATTCCCACCCCCTGGATGACCTTTTCCATTTTATCATCCAGGGAGTGGGAATAATTTATATTTATTCCCAGCCCTCGCTGGTTTGGCTCAGTGGGTAGAGTGTCAGCCTGCGGACCAAAAGGTCCCAGATTAAATTCTAGTCAAGGGCATGTACCTCAGTTGCAGGTTCCTCTCCAGCGTAGGCCATGGTTGGGGCTTGTGCAGGAGGCAACCAATTGATGTGTTTCTCTCACAGAGAGAAACTGTCCCTCCTTCTTCTACTTTCTCTAAAAACCAACGAAAAAATATCCTCGAGTGAGAATTAAAAAAAAAAAAAAAAAAAAAAAAAAAAAAAAGCTGACTCCACCTCATCCTTCAACCTCAATTCCTAAAAGCTATACCTAATTCTTTTATATTTAACATTCGATGTATTTTCCTCTTAAGACTTACTACAATAAGTAGTTTTTTTTTTTAATGTATTTTTTGATCACTTGGTTGGTAAACCTCTTTGCTTCTTCAGCTCTTATATAAACGCCAGAACAGTCTGACTAATACACTGCAGTAATCCTAGCACTGACACCATATTTCACCCAGAGTGGGTGCTAAATTAAGATGTCCTAGATAAATAAACAGACTTTCTGCAAGGCCAGGCCGGCAGCCACATGTCTCTGAAAGGCAGGCTCTTGTATAGGCAAATAGCTGTTGATATAAACCTGAAATACTTTTGATATAAACCTTTGGGCTTTTGAAAGCCATGCTTCTATGAGCAGGGTTGAGTATTCTTGGTACCTTTAATGATATGTACATGGCCACTCAGTTTAGAAAATGAGAGAAGTTGCAGGATGAACCATTCTTTCATTCCACTTTCCTTCAAGTCTGTCTAGTACTGTACAAAAGGTGTTAACTCTCCTGGGGTGCTTAACTAACATCAAGATGTTTCCAGAGTGGGATCCACTGGGGAAATTAGTGTGCTTTTTTAGTGGGATTTTGTTCCATTTTTTTGGGTAATTCTAGTGAATCTGAGATGTCTGGAACACTGGCTTGGGCACTGGCTAACTGGGATATGGAAATTCTGGGGACCTATGCAACATTTTGGGATCCTTTGAGCTATCTCTAATGGGACCTGCAATGGCATCTCAAGATATCATCAAGCCCAGAGAAAGCTGTTCCCCCTCTTTACCCAGCCCAGTGCATGGCGTGTGGAGACAGACTTATTTTAAGGCATGTGCACACATGCCCATGATTTCTGAGGCTGGAAAAGCCACAGAATAGTGCAATGAATGGTACGAATAGAGGTTTATCCCATGGCAGCTAGACTGTCTGGGTTTAAATGCTGTCTTTATTACTTAGTGGCGGTATGACTTTGTGGCAGTGACTTGTCAGATCTCAGTGATTGCTTACCAATATTGGTGCTTGAGTTTACCTTAAGGAGCTAAATTCGATGCCCACAGAAGTCCCTTCCTTCTTGAACTTCTGAGACCAAAAGGCATTTATCATCCGGCAAATGTTATATATGAATATTCTCTTTATCAATAAGACTCCAATGTTCAGGTGTAGTTTTGTTTATAATTAGTGGAAAAGCAGTATTGCTTCTAGTGAAATATATTTGGCACAATAGCCAGACTTAGGGGCATGCTAGGACCAAGATGGCCCAGATTTCTGGCAGGGCAGCAGGTGCACAGGTAAGCAGGATTACGCTGGCACAGGGCCAGAGCTACAGCTTTTCATCTCATGTGATTTCCTTAGCTTAATCCACTGAGTTATTTTTCCTAAAGCAAATGTAATACATATTGACCAAATAGTGCAAATGTAACAGAGGCCATATGGTGTAGTATTTATTTCCCTATTAGGCAAATACTGTTAATTTAAATCGTGTCTGCTGTGAGCGTATTTTGATGTTAATAGCTAAAATACCTTTAACAAACAGGGTTGATACCATGCTCTTACATTTACTGCATTATTTTACTGTTATATAATCTTTAACACAAATATAATATTTGAAACAAAAACATTTTCAATCAATGGCAAATTTAAGTAGGAAGCTCAAAATAAAAACGTTCAAGATTGGGCTAATGATCTACTTCTTAGCTTATTTACCTAGTTAAAAGTCAGAGTTAGCTGCAAATGGAATGATTCATATCACCAAATAACGGCTAATAGTGTCTTCGGTGGGGTAGTACAAAAGACACGAGATAAACACAGACAAATGTGTTGATAAGCTGTGTGACATTTTCACATACTGTATTATACTTTATGTAGATTTTGCATATGTTCTTCAAAACAACCATAGGCTTGTGTATTTTATTTACTCCTAAATTTTGCCCAGCCGACGTGACTTAGTGGTTGAGGTCATGGTTTGATTCCTGGTCAGGGCACATGCCTGGGCTGCAGGCTTGATCCCCAGTGGGGACCATGCAGGAGGCAGCCAATTAATGATTCTCTCTCATCATTGATGTTTCTATATCTCCTTCCCCCTTCCTCTCTGAAACAAATAAAAATATACATAGTTTTAAAAAGTCCTAGAATCTTTATAAAATTTCTCTTTGGTATCCTCAGTGTGGTTTTTGCTTTTGTCCTCAGATTAATCTCAAGATTAGTGACAAAACTGCTGCTTTGGTTCCAAAAATCCTATCTCACACCTCATTATTCAGTCAAGAAGGGAGACTGATTTTTGCACTTATTTTTTTTAGGAGTAAAGAACACTTTCTCATAACAGCAGGATATTTTTTGACCTGTTACATTCACCACACTTTGTACTGACCTCAGGTCAGGACAGCTAAAGGAAACAATGTAAAATGTTGTGTGGATATTGTGATGTGATATTGACTAGGTAAGTGACCTCTGAACCTCTGAATATTTTTGTCATGTTTGATAAGGATGAGAGTTGACATTCAGGGGTCAGCCCCATTCGTGTTTGTCAAGAGATGTGCATTTATGAAAAATCGAGAGACACAATTAATAAAGTATCTTGCATAGAGTGTTATAGGATTCCAAACAAAATTTAACTCAGCCCAAGTGCTTATCAGTGAATCGCTGTGGAAATGGCCATTAATTTAAAGGCTTGTAATCTTCTTTCGAAAGCTCTGACTGCACACTGCCTTCTAAAATGGTCAAAATGTATGCATTTGACTGTAACAAAATACTTTCTCAAAGTGATTTTTGCTCCATAAATAGATTTCATCGGCCTATCCCATTTCTTAGCTTATTCTGTTAATTTCACCCATTGTGTTCTGAGGTCCTGCTGGGCAGGAGAATGATATGTTTCACTGGCATAAGGTAGTCTGTGTAGAGATTTGTCTGGGAAATCTTCACAAGATTGGCTGCAACTTCATCAAGGTTTCTGGGCAGCTCAGCGGCTCTGTAATGGACTGTCCCCGGAGGGAAGAGGTCCTTTGTGGTCCTCTGAAGGACACTGATGAGAAATGGCTCTGAGGTAGTGAAAACCTTTTGAAGTTGCTCCACTCTTCAAACAAACAAGAAATGAACTCTTCCAGTGTACAATCAAAAAGTAGATTTCAAACATAGTTTTTCTATGGGAAGTATCTTTGGGGTCATCTTCAGTTTTATTTACTATATAAATTCTCTGTTGCCACCCAACAGTGTCAGGAGGGTTAAGTTTATCCAGGTAAGGACTGTGGTATCATGGAAATCCTATGGTACCGTGACTCAGGAAACATGATTTCCAGGTTCTCAATGTTACTAACTTTCTGTGCAGGGTTGGCAGTGGGAATGAGTCTCTACTTAATTTTTCTTTGAAGGCATGTCTTGTATATTCTCCTGCTCCTCCTCCTCCTATTGTGATTGTTTCTTGAGTGCTTCCTGGGTGCTACCCTGCTTCCCCCAAAATAAGACAGTGTCTTATATTAATTTTTTCTCCCAAAGTTGCGCTAAGTCTTATTTTCAGAGGATGTCTTATCTTTCCATGCGCTAGGTCTTATTTTTGGAGGATGTATTATTTTTGGGGAAACACAGTAGGTACTGTAATAGATGCTTTACTAGCTCATGAAATCACTATATGCTAAAGAATATTAATATATCTCAATTTTACCAATGAGAGAACTGAGGCTTAAAGAGGCCCAGTGACCTTGCCTAAGATCACATGGGCCTGTAGGAGTTAGGGCTCAAGATTCATGGCAAGCAGCACTGGTCTCAGAAACCCCTTACTGTTACAACAGTGGTTCTCAACCTTGCTTATACATTGGAATCAGTGGGGTTGTTTTAGTTTAGAATCAGGATGGTGATATAACTTGTCCAGGGTGCAGCCTGGCCAATGGGAATTTTACAGCTCCCCAATCTTTTTTATTTTTGCAATCAGGATTGAGAATCACTGCTTTATATGAAGTTTCAGGGATTGGGGAGGGAAGGCTGGGAAGACTGAGGCACTCTCCAATTTTGGAGCTCCAGTGTTCAGAGGGCTGTCTTTCTTTGGACTGAAGACTGAAGAGATCCTTTAAATGTTAGATTCTTGAAGCTGGAACTGAACTTCAATGCAGCTCTAGGAAGGACTGGGATAGCCCGATGGGGGGAAAAAAGATGACATATGTAATCCTTTCAACAATAACGATTAAAAAAAGACTGTCCTGGAGCATAAAAAAGTTGCTGATATAGTAGATATTCAATTTATATATTAAAAGAAAAAGAAAGACATATTAAGTACTCAAAGAGAGAAAGAAGCAAATATCTGAGAGGAACAGTTGAATGAGTTGCTTTAGGGCAGATTTGATGTTGGGAGTTTGTTTTAAGAGAGGAGGGAGTACTTTTTTCTAGATTTAGTTCCATCTGGAAAGTGACATTTATAATGTGAACAGCAGCATTTTCTGATGACATAACACAGACAGTGAACATAGCACTCAATTTAATTTATTCACTTTAATAGCTTACTTGCTGCATAGAGAGACAATAGCTGCTACACACATCAACATCAGCATTCAACAACAACACAAAGTGATCACTTCCATTTCTTGGTCAAATCCATTGACAAGTCCACTGAGCTCAAGTATTTTGTGTGTTTTCTGGGAATCTTGCCAGAGCTCTTTGCAGGAGAGGACACTGAACCTGAAGGGTGTTGGTGTTCCCAGTTGTTGGGCATCAACTTTCTTCAGTTTTACCACTTCCCACATCCTATTCTGTAATGGTATTTAGCTGATTTGTGGTCTGATTTGCTGAGTATTTCAAAGAACTTGAATTTTTGGAATATGAAGCTATGTCCATGGGTAACAGGAAACTAACTGCCTTAATCTTTTCCCTAAAACAAAAACAAAAACAAAACAAAACAAAGAACAGAATAAGGGGAAGATAAATAAAACTTGTTAGTAGCTTTTATACAAAACATTTCATATTTTTCCAAATCATCAACCTACAGTGTTAAAATTTCACTTTAAATATATCCTATTAGATTTTTGTTTATTTGCTCATCAATAATTCAAGATTTTATGTTGAAACTGGTCCTTTAATTAAGAATAGTGAAGGGTGTTGATAAAACTAAAATTTGAAACTATTGAGAGAGCGTCTTTGAGTCTGAAAATTATTAACTTGATGTCTAAAGTTGAAGAATACCATGCTGTCTTAGGCAAAAGGTCTTTTCCCAGCCAAGCTCTTTGGTTGAAAGGAAGCAGAAAATTGAGGCAATTATTTTATAATCCAGATCAATCTACAGTTATGGACTTTGAAGTAACTGAATATCCACCACATCTGGACAATAAAGGGGAGAGAGCAGTGACGATAATAACCCTGAGTTATGTGAGCAATTATCTTTTCATTTTGCCCGTTTCTCTTTTTCCCTCCAACAATGCTATGTAGAATTTTGACATAAACCAGGATAAACCGCTCCCAGGAATAAGTCTAAAGAATATTGTTTAAAATTATTACTGCCTTTTCTCTAATTTTGTTCTCTCTCTCTTTATCTCCTTATTAGATAAGGCTATAAATTCAGTGAATGACATTTAGTGGCCTGCAACTAGGGAAATATATCTACTTCCTCCCTTGGGAGGGAGGCCAGTGGTTCCATTTATTAAGATCAATAAAATAATAACTGCTGCTACTTAGTATTTACTTCACTGTCTTGTTTATTCTTTGCAAAAGCAATAAGGTTACTGCTATTATGATTCTCTTTTTATAGAGGAGTAAACTGGCATAGGACAGACAGGGAACTTTTCCAAGACTGTGTTATTGGTTAATGATGGAGTTGGGGTTTGAACTATGTGAGTACTGTCTGCCTTCTTAACCATTTTTGTAATAGCAACAGAATATGTTTATTTTAATGTGTCTGGTTTCTCCTATCAGTAAAATGAATAAAATAGCATTTGTAATATTGTTTCCATGGACCCTTCCCCCTAATCTTTTTGACAGCCTGAGATATTTTTCTTAAACGTAGAAGAAAAAGATTGCATTTCTATGGCAAAATTTAGGAAAGATTAAAATTCTATCTCTAGTTTTGGGAGAGCTTTTGTTCTTAGAAGTACTGACACTGACATTATTTTATGAAATATTTTCTTGATATAATAGTGGAGAAACCCACAAGCAAATGAGGAATGAAGTCTGACTGTTCAAAAAAGCCAATTCAAACAAATTGGTCTCGGTAAATCTCTGTAAATTTTTTGAAAGTTATCATAAAGTAAATGAACTTACCAAAAATTAAAATCAGAGGAGTAATGTCATGACATGTTACTTTGCTAGTTAATCCTTGAGAAATAAGGCAAAATAAAAAAGGAATAAAAATAATAACACATGTTTAATTCCTACTCAAAGTTCTTTCTGTATCCACTGGATTTTATGCCAACCCAGCTGTTGATTTTCATTCATTACTGACTTTCTTGTTTTAACACAATCCTAAAATTGGCTCAATCTTTCAAACTAAAGTAGATTCCAAATTAGAAATGGATTGTGTTCAAGTAGTTTATTTGTTGGCAGTTTGGAAGTTGGAAAATGTTTTGCTTCAGAAAAATAAATACATCATAAACACTGGATGGGTTCCCAAACTATCACAGAAAATATATACATGGAAATGGGAAAATAGATATTACTATATTTCTCAGTTATCATTATAGGTCTGTGAGAATGTAATGGTTTAAGTGCAAAAAATAAAACATATAAAACACATAAAACACACTCTGTGCAATTTTAGATTATGTGGACATAGCCTGGAAAGATATCTATTAAAATCTAAATGATGGTTGTTCATATGTGGGAATATGGAAGATTTTCCTTTTTATACTGTTTACTTTGAATATTGCATTTATATTTTATAATTTGTGATTTTTTTCGCAATGAAGATTTTGTGCTTTTTGTAACTATAACTATATATGTATATATGTGTATATGTATGTATATATAAAATTTTTAGGCCAAGGGCAGATCTTGGCTTTTCTTCTCCCTCTGAAGACACAACAATTGGGTGGGTATTTCTTATTTCTATATCCCACAGCTGCTCCCTCAACAAATCTTATTGGCTCTACCTTCAAAATATATTCAGAGACTAACACCCACTGTTACTGCCCCTGGCCAAGAAATGATCACCTTGTTACCTTCATTACTTTTTTTAGCCTTAAACCTCGTCTTCTTGATTTCTGTATTTTTTTCCTATAGTCATTTGAAATCAGGGCTCCTGATATGATTTTTTTTTAAATGAAAAGAACATTACTATGCACCCCAAATCATTTGGAATAAATCTGAATTTATTGGAAGAAGGTGGAAGCCCACCTTATAATTTTCCTTCATTTCTCTTTCTCACTCCATTGCAGTCACACCTGCCTCCTTGCCTTTCCTCTTGCATGAGCCATGAGTCTGCCCAGCTACCTTGCATTCTGTGTTCTCAAAGCCTAGAATATTCTCCCCGTGCCCGGTGTCTAAAATCCTCAGAACACACTCTCAGCTTTACTCAAATGATGAGGCATTTTCTGGCCATGATGTAGAAATTTCAATCGTGCTTACTCTACTAACCCTTCTCTTTTCATTGTAATTAGTTTATTTTTCTCTTTAGTACTTATCACCATTTAACGTAATATACATTTTATGTGTTTTCATGTTTATTGATTATCATGGTAAAAAAGAAAAAGCCCATGTAGGAAGGATTTTTTGACAGCTACCCCTGTGGTGGGTAAAGCCCAGGCCCCCCTTTTCCCTTCATTTTCCTCCTTCTACTCTTAGGAGACCCCTGCTAAAGTGTGAGGGCCAAATTGGGGGTTGGAAGATAGAAATGCCAATAGTGGGGGAGGGAGGCCATGCTCTAGCAGAGTAGAGCAGATAAATAAACTTGATGGTGGAAATCTTGTTCTGAAAGAGCCCTTGGCTCTCCCTACTACAAGGGGCCTCTGGCCAGCTGTCCTCTTTAGCTCTCAGCCTGTGTCTCCAATGTTTTCTCAATCCTTGCAGTTCTCAGGCTGCTTCTAACTCCTTAATACCAATTCATGTATTTTGCGTTATAGATTGGTTTTCTTTGTCTCTGGGCCATTTTGGGTTATGCCAGAAAAATGGCCCTTTTTATACCACAAAAAGCCCATTAAGGCATCTTTCTCCAAAAGAACATTTATCTCTGAGAGAGGAATTCTGCATTCAACTCTCAGAGTAACTATGTCTTCTCCCCAAGACACTTGTTCCTATATGGGTCAGTTCACTTCTGTGGCTTTGTTGCTGCATGGAAGTTTCAAGCACAGTGTTTTATTTTTGCTGACTCTTATATTTCTAGTTCCTAACTCAGAGTACGATCGTTAATCATGTTTGATGAGCCCTAGCTAGTTTAGCTCAGAGTGTGAACCTGCAGACTGAAGGGTCCTGGGTTCAATTCCAGTCAAGCACATGTATATTGGTTGTGGGTTCCTCCCTGGCCTGGGCCTTGGTCAGGGCATGTGCATGAAGCAACCAATTGCTCTGTTTCTTTCACATAGATATTTCTCTCTGGCTTTCCCTCTCTCCTCTGCTCTCTCTAAAAATCAATAAAAAAATATCCTCAGGTGAGGATTAATACAAAATGTTTGGTAAATAAGTGAAGACTGTTTTCCATCTCTAGAGAGTGTCATTTGAGCTCAAATAAATGTCTTCCTTTTGATTTCTGAAATCACAACCTAAGTTGGAAACTATTTTGGCCTACTGGCCTATTGGTTTTATTTCCTTCGTAGATATGACCTTGCTCACCCTGGAGAATGTCTCAATAGCCATCACAGAAGGCACCTGAAAACTAGCTTAGGGAAGATTGGACCTTACCTGCCACTGAGAATGTACTCGGGAAAGGCTCTGTGGCTGGAACTCTTGCTGGTAAAAGAATCTTCTGCAAATGCTTTTTCTTCATTGTCTTGCTTCTTGATTGAAGAACATGTCAGTGGTTTAACCATTCTCTGAGTTTCTAGAACTCTACTATTTGGATGTCTTTTCCCAGATTTCCAGGGATCATTTGCAGCAAATGAATAGATTGGTGAGGAAGTGGAATAGCGTCTAACAATCATGACATTATCTATACAGAAGACACAAAATTTAAGCTTAAAAATTTGACCTTTAATGATGCCTGGAAATGGAAAATTATGTTGCAAGTACTTTATTGGAACAAAGCAAAAGTATTATTTCTCATTTTTGCATAAGAAACATCCATTCACTGATTCATTTTGCAAAGAGTTGAGTGCCAGCCACATGCCAGACACTTTTTTAAAGAGAAAGGTATGTGGTAGTAAACAACACAGCATTCTTGCCTGCCTAGAGCTTATCCTCTTGTGTGGTAAACTGACAATTAACAAATAATAACATTCAGATAGATTCTAGAAAAATAAATAAGGCTGCTGAGGACAAGGGGATAGAAACAGGAGGGAGAGTGTCTGCACGGTCTTTAAAAAGCTTAGTCAGGTTAAAACTTTCAGGAAACACAGCATTCGAACTAAGACTTTGACATATAGAGATACTAAAACTTTAAGTGGGAAGAACATGGATCTTCTAGAGCACATGTGTCAAACACAAGGCCCGCGGGCCAAATCTGTCCCGCCAGGCCTTGCAATGTGGCCCGCACTGCGCTGTCATCACTGCACTCCACTGCGTTTCCATCACAATGAGAGTTTATGACTGTTCAGTAAACCATTCGGCCCGCGATTTAGGCTGGATTTTAGATTTTGGCCCCTTCTCTGATTGAGTTCGACACCCCTATTCTAGAGTCTAATTCCAGATGGCTTTCTCAGTCCTGATTCTAGAAGACTCTACTTACCCATAATCCCTTATGGCCACAAATAATTTAACAGGCTGCTGCTAATTAGCCTATAATTGTGTGTCTTGGCTTGAGTTGGGACCATCATTATGAGGAAGCATGTTGAATGAGAGATGAAAGCAAAGAAGACACATGGAAAAAAGCAAAAATGCCTTTTGTGAAAAACTAGAAAGCTTCTGAGAGAGATTTGTGGTCTTAGTTTCTGAGGACGTACAATTCCATTTCTGTCCGTAAGTGCCTTCCAATAATGTATTTTCTTGAGGTAAATCAAGTCTTCTAGAACCATTCCTTGTAATTAAAGCAGCTTGGTTAAAACTGCCTTTCCAGGAGTCTTATTTTGTCTGAACCTCAGCTCGAGCACTCTGCTAACTAACCCAGAGCCTGTGATTCAACCTCTACATAGACATCTAGTTATACCCTTGAGGCTAATGGCATTGACCTCATTGATGGGTTTCATTTTCAGGAGCACGTAATAAATTCTTGTTGAATTTTTATGATTTCTTGTTACCACTTTGCCAATAACTAGCACGGAAGTGTAACTAAGCCCTGCCTTATGTTTAGGTTTTGAGAATGTCAAAAGCATTATTATTTTTTTTATTTATGTTTGATGCCTATGTCTGCAGAACACAGTCAGCAAATTATTATGGCCATTGCAAAAAGTGAAGGCTGTCATGGCTTTCTATAGTGTGGAAGAGCAGAAGATCAAATTTTAGGCAGGAGTCCAGGGAAAATTTAAGTTTGAATTTATCTGAAATGATTAACTCCAAATACTGCTCATATGATCTTGAAAACTTTCTTTAGCTATGATACAGAGCTTCCATAATTATCTAAGAACAGGCTTCTGACTATTGACAAATACAAATTTTTCTGTTTAAAAGGATTATGAGACAATCTCTTTATACCAAGTGGTAAACAAACAAACAAAACCACAACAGAGGAAGTTATTCTAATTATAGTCAACTTATGTTTATCCTTACATACACTCCAGCTTGACTGATTAGCAAATAGGCTCTTTGTTCATCTTCCTGGGTCACATTAGTCTGTATCCTTTAGTTTCTTGTCAATAAGATGGAGAATATATTTAACACACAATGACAGAGTCATTAGAACAATTTTAAAGATCAATGCCAAGTGCATTTTTTCCCCCAGTAAAGGATATGAGCAGATTGAAGAGAATCAGAGGTCCAGCAAGGCTGGAGTTTCCCTGTAAAGAGAGTTTCTTTTATCTTCTTTGTAGCAGATTATCTTTTTCCTAATAGTCCCAGAGCGAGGTTGCCCAGGATAGGAGGAGTGAGAGAAACACCCCTGGAAGTGCTGGTTGAGCTCCATACCCACCAAAGGGTTATACATATTAAGGTGTTTCCATGATTATTTAACAGAGATTCATTCTGAGCATGTGCTTCGTATTCATCTATATATATAAAAGCCTAAGTGACCATTTGACCATTCAACTTTCAACTGTTTGACCTAGACTGGTTGCTATGACCCACACTGACTGCCAGGGGGCAGATACTCAATGCAGGAGCTGCCCCTGCCCCCCCCCCTCCCCCTCCTGTGGTAAGTGCACTTCCACAGCAGGAGCACCGCTCAGCTGAGCAATGGGCACCAGATGCCGGGTTCACATCTGCTGATCACAACTGTGACGGTGTGAGCCTCTCCCATGACACTCCCCCTGCACGCCACACCCCTACCCAGCCTGGGACTGGGATTGGGACCTGCCGGGACTGACTGGGCATGGGCTTGTGGCCACTTCTCAGGTATGGGCATACTGGTATCACCCTAGGATGGGTGAGTGGAGACCACAGCAGAACAGCAGCGAGCCTACTGAGCAGCCGTGGCAGGTGCAGTAGGGCTGGGATGAATGGGAGTGGTGTGGTGCCCGGCCTGAGCTCGGGCTTCTCCCCAACTGCCTGCCACTTCATGCACTACTACATCCCTCAGGGGATATTGGATTGCCGGTTCTGGCCCGATCCCTACAGGCCACGCTGAGGAATCCCATCAGGCACGAATCCATGCCCTGGGCCTCTAGTATATACCGTGTTTCCCTGAAAATAAGATATCCTCCAAAAATAAGACCTTCTTACAAGTTATTTTATGAGTGAAATATAAGGCATTCCCCTAAAATAAGGCTCCCCCCCCCAGGCTAAACATGAGAGATTTGGTCCACTGATTCTGAAAGAAATGGAGTCACAAGAAATTCACCAGGAAATTCAGAAATGGAATTGTTATGATGATGTTCCAGAAGATGTTGACATGATTGTCATTGAATAAATGAGTAATTTCTTGATACCATAGGATTCACAGTTTGTCTGGTTTGTGTTGACAACTACTGTACTACCGTACCATATACAGGTAATAAATTTCCTTTATTTTCATTTAACAATAAATGTGTACTGTATTCTTCTTCATGGAAAAATAAGACATCCCCTGAAAATAAGACCTAGCGCATCTTTGGGAGCAAAAATTAATATAAGACACTGTCTTATTTTCGGGGAAACAGGGTATATATATATATATATATATATATATATATATCCTGTGATGTGTGTAGAGGGAAGTCTATTTCCCATCATTCAACTGAGGACACACTGCTATGCTACCTTCCTAGGGCACAGCTGCTTGCTGAAATATATATAGTATATATACTATATATATGAAATATATACTATATATACTATATATATACACTATATATGAAATATATACTATATATACTATATATATTCTATATATATGAAATATATATATATATATATATATATATATATATATATACTATATATATTTCAGCAAGCAGCTGTGCCCTAGGAAGGTAGCATAGCAGTGTGTCCTCAGTTGAATGATGGGAAATAGACTTCCCTCTACACACATCACAGGACTAACAGAAGATCTTTTCAGTTTCAAGTAATTTGCGTCTAGGCCTTTTTTAATTGTTCCCTTTCTTAACGTGACACTCACACTTGTGATTTATATATATCTCTATATATATCTACATATATCTCTATATATACTATATATATGATATATACTATATATTATAGTATATATAAATATATATACTATATATATGAAATATATATATATACTATATATATTTCAGCAAGCAGCTGTGCCCTAGGAAGGTAGCATAGCAGTGTGTCCTCAGTTGAATGATGGGAAATAGACTTCCCTCTACACACATCACAGGACTAACAGAAGATCTTTTCAGTTTCAAGTAATTTGCGTCTAGGCCTTTTTTAATTGTTCCCTTTCTTAACGTGACACTCACACTTGTGATTTCACATTATTCCTTCTCAAAGAATAGGTTTACATTATTCTCTTTTGAAAAGAGAATTGGCCATGTTGCTTGATCTCTCTGGGCCTTATATCCACAACTGTAAAACAAGGAGATGATCTCTACAAAGTCCCATTCCAGTATCACATTTCTGTGATTCAATTGTAAGTATGAATTTTGATTAATGTTAAAAATACCTTATTAAAAAACTGCTAATGAATTTATACTCAAGTAAAATAATATTTTCTATCTAACTATATTAAGAAAACTACATTCAAATAACTCATGGTGATTCTTATGCTTTTTCATTTAATCTTCTAGCCTTTGGGATAGATTCTACCACTTTCCCTATTTTACAGATGAGGAGTATGATTATAAAAACATGTTACATCCATAGAATCATATAATTTTATATTATAGTTGGAATAGGCCTTGAAGAATGTCTGTTCCAATCCACTCATTTTCACCTGAGGATACTAAAATCAGGAATTCTATGTGGTCAGACCAATGTTCTTTCTACTGTGTCATTAACTTTTGTAATAGCACATCACCTCTAACATAGATACATATCACTTAAAGTAATATTCAACTGGACTTCCAAGCACAAATTTAAACCATATTTCTTTGTGTTTTATTTGTGCAACAGGTAAGAGTTACCAAAATTTATCAAACGTTTTCCACTGTCCTTTTCAAACTCAATGCTAATATTCTTATTGGAAGTTGCCATCCATATGCTGACATATGATATCAATTGTCTTATTAATATTATAATGTCCTCTTAGCGTGTTAGCATGGCATGCTTTATTCTTTGAAAAGTATAATCCTTGTTTTAAAATACTGCAAGATACATAAACACCCAGCTTACTTTCTTATCAGGGTAAGCATAATAGAAAATAGGTCTGAAGGAATGTAGTTCACCTTGGAGTAGGGCAAGTGGTTTCCAGCTGGAGGAAGTTTTGGGATATCCGAAGGCATTTTTGATGCTCAGGACTGGGGAGTGGAGGCAGGCACTCCTGATAGCCAGTGTTTGGAAGCCAGGAAAGTTGCTGAACATCCCATGATATCCTATTCTACAAAGCTACTCAGCCTAAAATGTCAAGGATGAAGAGGTTACGAAGCCCTGGGGTAAGTACATATTACAAATGTCATTTTTATTTATTTTTTTATCAGGAGAAGTTCAAACCTCCTTATAGGTTATTGTTTTAATTTTATCAAATAACCAGCAGACAGAACTATTCAGATCCAGAGATGTACTTGAAAAAAAGAGAGAAGACCCTGATTGGAATTTTTCCAGCTTTGAAACACAGGGTCTCATCCTAGAGAGAGACTTCTCTAGCAGAGAAAAGCAGCTGGTAAGTATGGCATGTCTCATTGCCAAGTTGTTCTAAATGGCATTGCCAGAAGCCTTTGGCAGATGGCATTAAGAGAACACTGAATATTTTAAATTATGTATATCAATTTTATTTGAATATTCTGTGTTCAGGCAAGTACTGACAATTTAAATGTAGGGTGTATTTTCTTGCTCTGCTGATTTCTGACTTAATGTATAGTCTTCACAGTCAAAATTATTCCCAGTAAAAGATGTGAGATTTTATTTTTAGAATATTTTAGGTATTGATTCTGCATCTTGAAGCCTTCAACTTGTACAGAAGGTTGAATTATGTATAACATACACTTATATAGGACAGTAAGGTTCTTTCTAATACATGGATAAGCAAAAATATCTACTATGTCAGGTGCTATACTAAGCACTTGGTCTATTATTGCAGTTAATCTTCACAACTATGTGAGATAGGTACTATAACATTTTCTTTTTTTATATATATATTTCTTTATTGATTTCAGAGAGGAAGGGAGAAGGAGAGATAGAAACGTCAATGATGAGAGAGAATCATTGGTCAGCTGCCTCCTGCACGCCCCCTACTGGGGATCAAGCCAGCAATCCAGGCATGTGCCCTTGGCCAGAATTGAACCTGGCACCCTTCAGTCTGCAGGCTGATGCTCTATCCACTGAGCCAAGCTGGCTAGGGCTAACATTTTCTTATTTTATTTTAAAATTATAGTTGACATTCAGTATTATTTTGTATGAGTTTCAGGTGTATATACGGTGATTAGACAATTATTTAATTTATGAAGTGATCCCCCTGTTAATTCAGTGCTTTCCTGTCACCATAAATAGTTATTAGGATATTATTGACTATATTCCCTGTGCTGTACTTTACATCCCTGTGACTAGTGTATTTTGTAATTACCAATTTACACTTTTTAATCCCTTCATCTTTTCCACCCAGCCTCCCAACCCTCTTCCCTTCTGGCATCCATCAGTCTGTTCTCTGTATTTATAACTCTGTTTCTATTTTGGTTATTCATTTATTTTGTTCTTTAGATTCCACATATAAGTAAAATCATAGCATATGTGTCTTTCTCTGTCTGTCTTATTTCACTGAGCATTATACCCTCTAGGTCCATCCATGTTTTTACAAATGGTAAGACTTCATTATTTTTATGGCCAAGTAATATTTCATTGTACATATGTACCACAGCTTTTTTAACCACTCATCTATTGATGTGTGCTTGGGTTGCTTCAGTATCTTGGCTACTGTAAATATCACCGCAATGAACATAGGGTGCATATATATCTTTTAAAATTAGAGCTTCAGTTTTTTTATGATATGTTCTCAGAAATAAAATTGCTGGTATATATGATAGTTTTAAAAAAATGTTTTGTGAGGAAACTTCATATTGTCTTCCACAGTGACTGTACCAATTTTTATCCCTATCAACAGTGCACAAGAGTTTCTTTTCCTCCACATTCATGCCAACATTTGTTGTTTGTTGATTTATTCTATAACATTTTCAAATGAAGAAAGCAAAGATTAAAGATGAGTCAAGTGGCCAGTGAGTGACCAATCATTAGTAACCATATTTGTCTGACTGATATTCATATATTTAACTGTTGTACAGTAGCATTCAAGCTTAGTAAGTGAGCATGCTTTTTGACGTATACCCACTCAATGTTCTATTATGTTCCATTTAAATGCTTGAAGTAAAAAAAACCCAACAACATTGTTTTCAACATGACTGATCCTCACCAACTTGTCATTCTCATATTTCCAGGAATATATGAAAATAGTTTTAATGTTGCCAAAATACATTTCTTAAAGATGCTAAAGAAACATTTGCCTTGGGATTCAAAGTTCATCTATCAGCAGAAAAACGATGAAACTTGCCACTGCAAACACAAAATTATGCAGTTATTTGAGAGCACAATAAACCTACTGTTTAGGAGATATTTGTAAAGATGGGCACAGCCCAGAAGAACTATGACTTTCTTTACCTTGGTGTTGTGCATCCGGTTCTGAATCAATGGAAATAACATTGTGAAGTATTGCTGGAGATTGTCCAGGCACTTCTACTAGGTCATCAACGTCTGTGACTCCCTCTTCCCTTTCATCTCCCGAATGTTCCCCTGAGCTCGGGGTTCTCTGACTGCTTGAGGTCAGTTTCATCCGGAGGGCTTGATTCTCTTTCTCCAGCTTGTTTATCTCTGCCCTCATTTCCTGGATAACTCTCATAAGCTGGACGTTAGCTTCCATGGCCTCTTCTCTGGTGGCTCTGGTTTGCTTCTCTGGGGAGACAGGTCAACTTTTGCTCACCAGCCAAATGCACAATCTACTCAGCGGGACAGGCTGATCCCACCCATAAACCTCCCTGAACAATAGATGCCATTCTTCTCTGGGCCATCTTTCAGCACCCGGGGCATCAGACTCTCAAGGAAGGTAAAGGATTTCCATGACTTATTCATTCTGGGTTTTGTTTTTCAGAAAAGAGCTTTGCTTTGTATTTTACACTTCATATCAATCCACAGTTCTAGAATATTGCTTTGTGTCTGAAGAGAATGCTCCAAAATGTCCAGTGTGGAACAGGGTTTCTTGTTTCTGTCATGAACTCACCATCCTGCCAGCCATTCAGTTTTTTTCTCTGCTGATCTTTCTGAGATCAGATGTTTCATCGAATCACCAACTGTCACCAGTACATTAAGTCTGGCACATAAGAATTATGCCTTATCTTCTCTATAAAATATGTTATAATTTTGTACTTTTTGGGAAAATTATTCATATGACACCAATTGATTAAGGGTAACAGTAATCATACGGAAGTTATGTAAATTGTAGCAAAATTATTTAAATAAAATGCTTTTATTTATTTATTTATTTATTTATTAAATTATTATCTGTGTACATATTTTACCATTGGGCCCCCTCTCCCATACATACCCTCCCTCCCCAGAGTTTTGTGTCCATTTAAATCTCTCAAGATAAGGACAAGTAAGGTATAATGACTTTTCAGTAAGTTTCTATCTTATAAGGATTTTTGCTGTCATTTGGTTTTAAGAGTGGTTGGACAAAGGTTGCCCAAGGATATTTTGGGAATGTAAGAAAATACAGGTTTAATATTAATCTTGAATTAGAGAGACATAAACCAGTTAACAGCTTTCATTACCTATTTCCTAAAGAGAACTCTTTGTTGGGAATGAGAAGCATGAATCTTATATTGTATAGTAGTGCATGGATTCATGAACCGGAAGGGTCCCTTGGCCTTGCCTGCAGGGATCAGGCAGAAGTCAGCTCTCTAACATCCCCCAAGGGAACCCATATTGTGAGAGGGCAGTTCTTGGGTGATGCACCCGGGAATTGGGCTCCCTTTCCTGTGGTTCTGGGTGCATCACCTGAGAACCACAGCTGCCAAGTCACTGCAGTTTAGCAGCTCCTGCATTGAGCGTCTGGCCCTGCGTCATAGCTACTGGTTGGAACATCTGCCCCCTGATGGTCATTGGGCTTCATAACTATCAGTCAGATGGTCGCTTAGGCTTTTATATACATAGATGCTCAGAGAGAAGTATCTGTTTGGATATTCAATTTAATAAATGTTCTTTTGCAATAGAGTAAAAATGATTAGGACATTTTTCACGGTGATAGTTTTCTAAGTATATTAATATTTTTGCCTCCCTTAATGAATATTTGTTGATTGATCAAAGCTGCAGGTGGAAAAAATGGTTGGAGAAAGTATTATTCCATTTTTGTCATATAAATTTATTTTATATATCTAAATTTTAGAGTGTGCTTACTAAAAAGTTAGTCCAAAATAATTAGATACTTTTGTTATATAGCTAACCCTTGAACAATACTGGTTTGAGCTGTGTGGATTCACTTACATGTGGATTTCCCCCCATAAATACCTGTATTGTTTTCCATTCATGGTTTGGAACCCATGGATGTAGAGGGCTAATTGTATGGATTGATCTAGCCCATTTTATATGGAACACTTGAGCATGCACAGATTTTGGTGTCCAAGAAAGTTTCTGAAACCCATCTCCCATACTGAGGAACAGCTTAAGTTTTGGGGGAGCCAAACATTATACATGGATTTTCAACTGTGAGTGGGTTGATGCCCCTACCCCCTTTGTTCAAGGGTCAACAGTACTACTTCTATTTTTATTTAAATGAATTTCAGTAAACAAAGTGGTTGATATATGGAATTTGGAGTAAGATACATCCATTCAGTCTATCTATCAGATGTTCAAATCTATTTCAGAACTTCTCTAGAATGTATTATTGACCCTTATTTCTCCTGTAGGAGAATGTCCTTCCTACTGAGGCATTCCACTTACTTTTTAATTAAAATTACTTACATTGGCTAAAAATTAGCCTCCATGTAGTTTGGTCCTAGCACATCTCTTTAGAGATGGGAAGCACATGTCTAATTCTTGTTTTAATGAAATTTCTTGCATCATCAAGTTCAAATAAATGTCTGTTCTCTAGAATAAACATTTCCAATTCTTCCAACTGTTTGTGATCTAATGTGAGTTCAAGGGCTTTTGTCTATAATGGTCACATGTTTGAACATGTTTCCATTTTTCTATAGACCTATTGAACTAGGGTATCCAGATCTAAATGCATTCTCTTGAGGTATAGAGTATACTGCTATACATTCCGTAAAGTGTTTTGTGCCAAATATTTCCTGAATGTGGGCAGTAGAAATCATCCTTGGAATTTTAGTCAGTGAATAAAGAGATAAAAATAGGGTTGTATAACTGTTGAAAATAACAATATATCATTATTTATAGACAAGTTGATTGTATATCTAGAAAGTCCAAGAAAATGAATAAAAACATTATTTTGAAATATACCCCATGTTAAAAACAAACCCTTAAAAATAAGTTTTCCACCCTGGCCAGTTTGGCTCAGTGGGTAGAGTGTCGGCCTGCAGACTGATGGGTCCTGGATTTGATTCTGGGTCACAGGTTCAGTCCCCACTGTGGGGCTTGCAGGAGGCGGCTGATCCATGCTGCAGTTGGAAGAAATGGTTGGAGAAAGCATAATTCCATTTTTAGTGGAATAATTGGTGAATCACATGGTAAGAAGCTCTCATCAATGATGTTTCTATCTCTTTCCCTCTCCCTTCCTCTCTGAAATCAATAAAAAGATATTAAAAAAAACAGTTTTCAAAATACAATTAATAACTACATAGAAAAAAAAATAACTGAAATTATTCCACTGACAATAGGATCTCCCGGAGAAAAAATTCAAGAATTATTTTTTTAAGTTTGTAAGGTTTTTAAATAAATAAAGTCTATCATTTTACTAAGATATGAAACTTATTAAAATGAAGTCTATACAGTGCTCCTGGTGATAGAATTGTATATTTTAAAGAAATAGAATAGTTCGACGAATCCAAAAATGTCGAGTGAAAAAGTAGTATGCTCAACTATATGTAGAATAAAATCAAAACCATGTAAAAAGAAATTAAAAAATACCCCAGAAGGAATGCAAGTTTTATCTCTGTATGGTAAGATTGTGGATAATTCTTATGTTACCTGAATTAAAAAAAAAAAATCCTGTAGTTACACAACAGTCTTCTGTAATGAAAAAATTAAGTAAGTAAAATAAAATAGATGTGAAAAAAATGCATTAAAATGAACTGACATTACATTTGCTTGGGACTTTTTGACTTTTGATGAAGTCAAATGGCCAGTGAGAACTGCATTATTTTTTATTTATTTATTTAAAAAATATATTTTTTTGAGTTTTTACAGAGAGGAAGAGAAAGGGATAGAGAGTTAGAAACATCGATGAGAGAATCATGGATCAGCTGCCTCTTCCACACCCCCTACTGGGGATGTGCCCGCAACCAAGGTACATGCCCTTGACCGGAATCAAACCTGGGACCTTTCAGTCTGCAAGCAGACGCTCTATCCACTGAGCCAAACCAGTTTCAGCTGCATTATTTTTTTTTTTTTACCAACCTACTTTTAACCTTTAATAGTTGTCATAATAACTTTAAAACTTGACACTGAACATATGAGTGAAAGCTGCTTAGAATTAGTACATTTTAATGTAAATAACGGTGTTTGTAATATATTTTTAAAGATATGAATATCTTATGCAGTGGAATAGAGAGCTCTGCTGTGGGAGTGGCTGGCTCAGTGGAGTAGACAGAGTATTGGGTCAGATGAGAAGGAGGGAGAAGTATTGATTTGAGTCCCATCTGGCAAGTAATTTCAGCACCTAAAGTTCATGGCAATAGCTGGCAGTAATTCAAGCAAGAAACTGGTTTGGGGATCTATACCAAAGGGTGGTAGAGTAGGTAGCTGTTGGTTTGTACCAGAGGTATAGCTGTTTCCACCATGACTCTCTGATGAAGATTTGGGCTTTTATCTAAAACTAACAAAATCAAGACTCTGGGCTTTCTTTATAGAGCAGAGGTCTTCAGACCACTCAGCATCCCCTAGAAGTGCTTAAGAAGTAGGACTTGGGCTCATTCCTAAACCTAGTTTTGACTCTCTTGCAGTAACCTGGTGAATCACATGGTAAAAAGCTCAACAGGAGTAGAAGGTAGTGTGCACAGAGATCTACAAGGTCTTACGTGACCCTGCCTTTGGCTCTTTTGTGATTTTATATGCTCCACCTCCCCTTACTCCACCACACTGTTCTGCCCCAGTTACACTGATCTCCTCAATTCTTTACACATTCCAGGCACATTCCTGTTTTAGGACCCTGATCCTGGTTCCCCTGTGATGGAGTGTTTTTGCCCCCACCGAGTGGCTGGGGTCAGGGTGATACCTAGCAGCCTGGGTCCTGGGGGCGGGTGCCAAGCAGCCTCCTGGGACCATCGCTGCCCTGGGAGACAGGGGCACCATGCCTACAGCCACTCGCAGCCTCCGGGGACCATTGTTGGCCTTAGGAGGCGAGGGTGGCCATGCCAAGCTACTCCTGCAGCTTCCTGGGACCATTGCTGGCCCATTTCCTTTTATATAAAACACATAATGCTGACACACTATTTACAATTTAAAAAGTTCTATACATTTTGACATTTTACAGCCTTGGAAAGTTACATACAATGATCAGCAAAGTGAGAAGATGAAATGAATTTTTAGGCTTTTAAAGATGTAACTAATTTCTGTCAGAAGACACACCAATTCAAAAAGTGGTAGTTTTATTGTCCTATAGAACATTAGCCAGATTGTATTTAATTTAGCAGTTTTACTTCAGGCTTTCACCTTTGGAAATCACATTTGGAACAGCATTATCATCCTGCAAGTCCCTTCACTTAGTTAAATAGAACTTTTGCATCTGCTATTATGTTTTTGAATAAGAATTATGTATTTAACGTATGCAAAATTTTGTTTTGACACAATAAAGCAACAGGTCATTTGATTCTTCCCTGGAACACAGAAAAGCACAAACTTGAATCATTGGTGTGGCTTAGGCTAATTTTCCAAATATTGTTAATAAAATTCATGTAGGGATCTTCACAGAGCCCAGAATTCTCTCTTTCAGGCCTACATATTCAGTGTCTCCAAGGAGGAGGCCTGTTATTCTATGTTGTATTTTGTTTTTCGTTTTTTTAATTCTCACCAGAGGATATTTTTTCACTGCTTTTTAGAGAGAGTGGATCGGAAGGAGAGATAGAGGGAGAGGGAGAGAGAGGGAGAAAAGGAAAGAGAGAGGGAGAGGGAAAGGGAGAGAGCCCACCTCGCCAGCAGTCCTGCCTCTACGTGTGAGCTGCAGAGGAAACTCCTTTTCTGACCGCTCATTGGCTAAGCTTCCTGTATGCTACTGGTAGTGTTCTTGGTAACTTGCCTGATAAGAATCCAAGAAGGTGATCTAGGGTTTTTCCACCTCACTCCTGGAGGAAACAAACAAAACTCCACTGCTGGAGGGGCTAAGAAATGTTGTATCCTGCCCTAGCTGGTATGGCTCAGTGGATAGAGCCTCTGCCTGCTGATTGCAGGGCCCAGGTTTAATTCTAGTCAAGAGCATATAACTAGGCTCCTCCCTGGCTGGGGCCCAGGTTAGGGCTCATGCAAGAGGTAACCAATCGAAGTGTTCCTCTCACATTGATGTTTCTCTCTGTCTTTCCCTCTCTCTTCCACGTTCTTTAAAAATCAATGGAAAAATATCCTCAGTTGAGGATAAAAAAAAAAAAAAAGGAAAGAAAGAAAGAAATGTCATATCCTATGAAAGAAACATCTTGAAAATGCCTAAAGAAAGTTTTCATATTTTTCGTGGTGAAGAGTCTGGAGTCTGTGTTGATGAAAACACCTTGGTGGCTGTGGCAGCCAAGAGTGGCAGCAGCAGCAGGGCGATGGGGGCGGCACCTTCCCCTGATCCGCCAGATTATCTCCTGCAGAGGGAGGCCTACTGATGGCTTAGGCCTGCAGGGAGCGGGACTAAGCTGTCAGTAGAACATCCCCTGAGGGCTCCTGGACTGTGAGAGGGGGCAGAGTGAGCTGAGGACCCCTCCCAGTGCATGAATTTCATGTACTGAGCCTCTACTATTAAATAACTGGTAATAAGTATGAGAAAACAGAATAATTTATAAGAAAATATTTTTGTAACTTATTACTATGTAATGTGATATAAGGACTTTCTTCTACTGGTGATATTTTCATAAGATAGTTTCAATCCCAAGCTTGACAACAATGGTCTTGTTATATCCTGTCTGGAAGGGTCCTGCTTTCTAGGAGACTGTGTTGTTTATGGTAGCAAAACCAATTTCATTTAAAAAAATATTATTTACCGTGTCTGTTATATTAAGGGGCAAAACATCCCTTGATTATCAGAGGATGAAATGTGAGATTTGTGTGGTGATGAGAAAGTGTTATTCCAAAGAGGAGAATAAATGAACTATTACTTTTTGTTCTCTTATTATTTTGTGCTAGAGATAGTTCAAACTAAACTTTGTTATTTTGACTAATGCCATTGTATTAGAACAAAGAATCTTCTTTGTTCCTCATACTATTAGAGCAGATTTGGCAAAGAAGGGAATGAATAGTAATTTTCTCTGAATATATTTAAAAAACAAATAGGAGATACTCTGCCAATAGAAGGAGAACGAATAATGCCTGCTCAGTCAGTTCTTCCAAGAATGTCTGGTGTTCTTACAAATGGGCCCTGTAGCTGGTTCTTCTGTAGGTGTGTAAAGTGCAAATGATGGGACTAGCTGACTCTGGATGGAATCTCTGTGAAGTCATTGGCATGTGGTTTTCTGAAGTCTGGCTGTGTCAGAGGTCTTGAAGTAAGGTTTCCCTGACCGCTTCCATTCCTCATCTTCACTGTCATTATGGTGGATCATTCACAGAAACAGTTTACAGGCCAGCCCATGGAAATGGGTTTACAGGAAGTCATTTGACTATGAGGCTGTTATACACATTTCTGACCTTGCCAGAATTACAATTCAATAAAAATGTGGTTAGATTTTGATTCATTTCTTGTCTATTTTTTATATACGATTTATATCAAATTTGGTTCAATGGGTTTTATATTAGATTTGGTTCAATGAGTGTAAAAACATCCAGGTTGAAGCTAGTAAACAATCAAAGTAAAATGGTAATGGAAAAAGTAAAATAAAATAAAACTAACAGGAAAAGTATACTGTCTTTGGTTGCATTTGTGATTTTGCTAAAAAACATTTTCTATCAAATACTTAAGCTTATTCTTGTTTTTGTTCCATTCAAATTATTGTATACAAATTAAACAAATGGCCGTCTGTTTTATTTGATAGCCATTCATTTACTGAAGCAGCATTAAGGAGGGCTCCAGCTCTAGGCTTTTGTGATTGAAGCAGGAAAATGTATTACTTTATTCAGAGACCTTATTTGGGATTTTTGATAGGTTGCTACATAGAAAAGAGTAGTGTATCAGAAAAGTGGGCTTAAAAAAGTGTCAGAAGAATGAAAGGATGCCAATAAGTGTACGTTTCTTTGTTTCCATTAAAGATTCTGTATCTAGGTTGTCATTACCATTTCCTCCCATTTGTTTTTAATTAAATAGTCAATCAAATTATCATTTTCTTTGTAGCTGACCTTTTGGATGCTCTATTCTTTATTTTAAAAAAAAATTCTTGGCAGGAAAGTATTATCCTGAATTTTTAGTTTTTTTTTTTTTTTTTTTAAATGTAACTCAAGTAAAATGATTAATCTAAAGGCAATAATCTGGAAATATTGGCTAGTGATGAAGTGACCCAGAAGTAGAGAATCTGGCAGGGCTCTTAAATCCGCTCCCCCTCCCCCCAGATTTTCTTTAAAAATAAATGCAGAGAACAATCAAGAACCGAGGCACATTTAGCTAATTGCAAATGCAAATAGTTCACAAATATAAACATTTAGTAAATGTGTTATATTCTAATCCTTAAGGTGTTCTCTGCTGCTCTTCACTATTGAAATGGCACTTTAATGTTTTCCTATCAGTCTCTTTCCTATTGTTTCTCTGTTGATGCGTCTATTGTATGTGTCGCTTTTCCATAAAAGGCTTAAACAATGAAGGGTAGTGTTTTCCTCCAACAAAGGATGGCCAATGACCCTTTTGGTCCTATTTCAGATGTGTCCAAAACCTTCTGAATCATTCACAAAGGTGTGCAGCTAACATCATTACATTATCTAATTCTAGAAAAATTTCCTCAGTCCAAAAAGAAACACTTTATTCTTTAGCAGTCACTCCACATGCCCTTTTCCCTCTCTCCCTGAGATAATCACTGATCTACTTACTGTCTCTGAATTTTCAAATTCTGTACATCTTATATAAAAGGATGTGAACTCTTCTAGGAATATATTCCAAGAAACTAGAAACACAATCAGAAAGGATATATGCACCCCTATGTTCATAGCAGCACAATTTGCCATAGCTATGATTTGGAAACAGCCTAAGTGTCCATCAGCAGATGAATGGATTAAAAAACTGTGGTACATCTACACAATGGAATACTACGCTGTGGTAAAAAAGGAATTCTTATCATTTGCAACAGCATGGATGGAACTGGAGAACATTATGCTAAGCAAAATAAGCCAGTCAGAGAAAGATAAATATCACACGATCTCACTCATTTTTGGAATATAATGAACAAGATAAACTGATTAACAAAAACAGATCCAGAGACAGAGAAGCATCAATCAGACCGTGAAACCTCAGAGGGAAGGTAGGGGAGGGTGAGAGTAAGAGGGAAAGGTCAACTAAAGGACTTGTATGCATGCATATAAGCCTGACCTAACCAATGGACACAGACACCAGGGAATGAGGGCATGAGTGGGGGTGGGGTGGGGGTGCAATGGTGGGATAAGGACACATATATAATAACTTAGTCAATAAAGAAAAAAAATGTCAAAAAATTAAAAAATAAAAGGATACGATCTTTTGTTTCACTTAGCATTGTGTTTTTAAGGTTCTTTCATAGCTACAATGGTCTGTCACTAAAGAGATAATGTGAATTAAAGTTAGTCACCACCATGAACCTCAGTGTTCTCCTTGCTAAAGCCAGGGAGTTTGTCCAGATGAGAGGTAGCAAACCTACATATTTATAGGACCCAGGTATGCCCTGGAAATGAGTGAAGCTGGCTGGTTGTGAAACAAACTGAAGTGGGGGTACTCAGACCTTCAAAAGCAGGAAGGAAGCTAGCATTCAGCTCTGACTTTCTGTGCCACGAGAGAGCAGACATCTGTCCACGTCATGTATTGCTAGACCTTCACACTTGTCAGGCAAAGTTAAAAAAATTTAAAGATGGCAATCATGTTCATTAAAAGAAGAGCACTGTTGTGCAGGACAAAAACACACACATTTCTGAGCAGAATGTGGGCCATCAATGGTGGTTTGCAATATGTGGACTGGATGATCTCTCAGGCTCTTTGAGGTTTGCAATTCTTTGATTCCAGATTGCAAAAATAGATTAAAAACAGAAGCAATAAGCACAGTCTGTGATTGTATTGTGTATCTTGGATCACTTCAAACTAGAGGCTGTTGTCTTGGTTTCGCTAGAATGGATCAAAATGACTCAATTGTTTGACAAATAGGCACTGTCTCCTTAAGCACTATATTTATCTTCCGTGAATTGTACTAAGAAAGATTTGTGTGACAACTCACATCACATTTGAAATGATACACAGCTCTCTGTAGCCAAAAATTGCTGTTTTTGATTGGATTCCTCAGATCTGTATTGAATTTCAACAAAATGAAGGGACGGAAAAATCAGTTCATGTCTCAATCAATTTTATAACCTAAAAGATGAGAATTCTCTTTTGGCTCCAGATTCTCCTGTTCCTGCAGAATTGTGGGAGGATATTGGTGGTTGTCTGATCTCTTCCAAGCAGCTGGGATTGACATTTGCCCCCTGTCTAGTATCCTTTTGTTTCATTCTTTTGTCAATAGGATATTGATTTTCCAATTAGCCACTCCTGTTTTACACTCCTAACCTAGTTCAGTGATTCTCAAAATGTTTTTCCCAGACCAGCATCATCAACATTGTTTGGGAACTTGTTAGAAATGGACCTTCTCAGGCCCTGCCCCCACTGATTTAGACGATTTTGGTGTTGCTGACCCTCCCCACAGCTCCAGGCCTGATTTTGATGCACTGTGATGGGTCTGAGGATGGACATATGATCTAGGTTAGTGGTTTTAAAATTTTATGGCAACTCAGAATCACGCAGGTGGCTTGGGAAAACACATCTTGTTGCCCCCTTCCTCAAAGTTCATGAGTCTCTAAGTCTGGATGGGACCTAAGCATTCTTAACGAGTTCCAAAGTGATACTGATGCTGCTACTAGGAAAAAGATGCTGAAGACCACACTTTGAGAACTACTGATGTGATCTAATGAGATTAAAGCAGTTTGTAATTTTAATATTCACTTCTATTTTTCACTCAATGTGATTTGCCAAAGTTTTTGCTTTGCAGTCAAAATTACAGTATTTTTTTTTTGTGTGTGTGTGTGTGTGTGTGTGTGTGTGTGTCAGCTTTCAGAATAAACTAAAAAATGAACAGGTTTCTTTAGGTTTCCTTTACTCTCATTTCCCCATGTCCTCAGCTTCTCTATTTGAACTGTGTTTTACATTTTTTTCACAATAATATCTGTCTACTAATATGTATGTCTACTTAATTACTTCACAGCATTTTTCTGAAAAGCTGTCAATTTAATTCATTGCTATATTTTAGTCATTTTTTTTGGTGTTAATGATAGTAAATGATTCTTAAGAACATTAATCAATTCAATGGCTCATCAGTCTCAATTTTTGAAACACTCAGAACAGAGTTTCATACCAGCCCTCTTGTTTTTCCATAGCTTTTGAGCACTTTTTAATACTATCAATCCTCACATCTTCCTACTGTTTTTCTGTCACTCAAGAAGATCAAATTCTCTAACACAGAAGGCAAATTCTCCGCTAAATTGTAATTATTATTATTTTGTTACTCCTCACCCCAGAATATTTTTCCCATTGATTTTTAGAGAGAGAGTGAAAGGAAGAAAGAGAGACAGAGAGAAATATAGATATAGGAGAGACACATTGACTGGTTGCCCCCAATAGGGGCCGGGGAACGAGCATGCAACCAAGGTATATGCCATTGACTGGAATTGAACCCTCGACCTTCAGTCTGCAGCCCACACTCTAACCAATGAGTTGGCTAGGGCTATGCTAAATTATTTTTGACAGCACTATTTAAAAAGAGAAACATCTTTGAGCAAATAACTGCTTTTCTGTATTCATTTTCTCTGTTAGTGATTAATTTCACTTTTGTCTTTTATGGGCAATTTCAGAAGGTTTATCTCAAGCCAAGCCAGTGGGTAACATCATTTTTTAGAGATAAATGCCAGTGAAAAGTAGTATTTGGGCACTTTTAACAACACTTACTGAGCACCTACAGGGTAGTGTGCACTCGGCCAGCAGTCTTGGAGAAAGGGAAACTGCCCGGAGCCTCCAACTCGCTCGAGGTATTCCTTCTAGATCATGGAATTTCCCATTTCTTAGTTTATGCATTATTTAATTTTAACCATTCTTTGAATAAACAGTGTTAAAAATAATTTAAAGTCATAATCCCAACTTCTCATGTGTATTCTATTTGATATGATATTAGCAGTTATAGCTCACAGCTATTGAAAGCTATTGTTGCCAGGCTGTATGCTGACTACTTTCTGTTCTTTATTTCACTTAATCCTTTTAACAATCCCCATGAATAAATGCATTTTTTTTTTTTTGCCATTTTACAGATGATGAAACCCAGTGAAAATTCTCACTCAACATCACATAGGCAGTTAGTGGTATAACTGGGGTTCTCTACCTGCCCCAGAGCCCTTGCTAACAGCCGCAGGGACATTCCAGTTTAATACTTTCCATCTTTATTGATACAAGTAGGAAAAGCAAAGAGTAATTAGTTAATATGAAACTGATCAAGGGAGTCTAACTTGAGAGTTTCTTTGGGTTACTTATTTGTTCATTCACCCATATGTCCAGCAGTGTTGATGGGGACCCTTCTCTGTGCCAGACAGTTTGCTAGATCTCTGGAACACAAAGGCACTCCAGATGCAAGCTTTGCCTTGAAAGAGTTACATGCTTAGATTCAACTATTTATTTTTATGTCTGCCTCATTCCACATTCTTGAACCATGAAACATCTTAGCTGTGTGAAATCCAGAGAAGGTGTTTGTTTCTGACTTTGGCAAAGCAGTTCTATAGAAATCTTTCAGATCTGACTTAATTGCATATTCAGATGTCAAGATATCACAGAATAGAAAACATAAGTGGGGAATTCTGACAAGGAAAATGTTACTTCCTAATATCTAAAATGTATACTAACATTTAGACTTCAAAGGGTATGTCATCAAATTTGGAAAAAGTTGCTAATTCTGAAGAAGTTGTTCTTCTTTCTAAGTTTCTGTTAAAAGAAGTAGAAAAAAGCTCCAAGTTTGATGAGTGAAGAAAATCAACAGTGGTTCAAATATTAAAACCTGTTATTCAAATTTAATGCACCTTTTTATTTTATTGACAACTTGATTTGAAAATCCAAAATTTAATGATGTACATATGAATAGAACCAAATGGCAGCCATTCTGAAATGTGTAAAATAACATTGCCATGACATCCTTCAGAAATAAACAGATGCCTCAATGTATGGGACTTTCTGCAAATGAGAAACCCCAGCCTTCCCAGGGCTGGTGATGTGCCTGGGAGTCAGGGAAGCATTGGCTTGCTTTGCTGGGCTAGATTCATTTGTGTTCCATGCATTTTAAAACATTCCATTTCATTCTTGCCAAATGCATGGTGTCTGGAAATTCCCATTTCTGGGGTGTGGCAGCTATCCATCCCCTTTTGGGGCTCTGACTCATTCCAAGCAGGACCAATAATCAGGTAGAAAACAAAGCTGCTCTCCTCCTTTTAAGAGTCTCTCGCTGTTACACACCCAGGTTATACTATTGAAGTCAATGAATGTTGGTTTTAAAAACGCTGTTACTGGCATTCCTCAGTTTTCCCAGTAGTAACTACAAATATCTAAGGTGTGTTTAAAGGAAGAGTAAAGACTGCAACATTCGGGCTTAAAATCCTATGAAAACTGTTTCTTTTTGGAAAGGATTCCTATTTTCAACCCTTCTAAATGGGAAAGGCAAAGTAAGGGGGTCACACACTTCCCAAATATCCCTCAGCTTAAGAATAACCAATTGAACAAACCCAGAGGGATCCATGTCTTTTTTGCTCAGCTGTTCAGGAGGGGGTGGGGACTGAAAAGTGGAAACCACTAGATAGAACATGTTAGGCTTATTTGACTTCAGAAGTCCAGAGGAGTGTTTGTGAGATGAGTTGGTGAAAAGCCTCTTCCGAGGCCTTGGGTTGCTGCTTGTAGATGATATAGTTATAGATATAGATATAGATATAGATATAGATATAGATATATGTATATTTTAATATAGTTTATTGACTTTTTACAGAGAAGGGAGAGAGATTGTTAGAAACATCAATGAGAGTCATCAATCAGCTGCCTCTTGCATACCCTTTACTGGGAATGTGCCCACAACCAAGGTACGTGCCCTTGACTGGAATCGAACCTGGGACCCTTCAGTCAGCAGGCTGATGCTCTATCCACTGAGCCAAACCGGTTTTGGCTGCTTGTAGATATTTTTGTAGAATACTCCAGAACCTTTCAGTCTGGATTTACTTTTTACTTGACTTTTGTTTTAAGGTAAAAATTCCATTTTTTTTTTTTTTTAACTTGATTTCTAGAACTTTACTATTATTCTTTATTACTTTAAAAAATTGTTCATCCAAAGGGAAAAAATCATATTGCAGAAGACCTGTCCCTTAGAAGTCCAAAGTAACTCACTAAACTCCATGCAAGTATCATAAAACAAACTTCCTCAGTCAATGGTACATTATGTACAATAAAATATCCTGCTCAACTTAATATCCTGTAAGTACCATTATCTTGTTTTAGTAGTTATAGTTATGGGGTGCTTTTGAAGAAATACAAGTAAAGCCATCAGCTTCGAAAGTAAATATCTTTTATACATTAGGAATACATCCAAGAAACAATGACTTGATAGTTGGGTATTAATATTAATGATGTTAGAAAATTGCAAGTGGATTCCCTTGCGGAGTCATTGACATTAATGTTATTTAAAATAAACCTTTGCTTAATTACTCAAGCTCAATCACCATTATCCTCTACAAATGACCTTCATGAACCCCAGTTGGGCCTGTTTTGATCTATCTCCCACTCCACATCCCTTTAAGAACAACTTTCTGTAGTGTCTGTCATGAGACTTAGGATTTACAATGTCTCTATCTAATTAGTTTTCTCTTACCTTCCATCTGTAACCGCATGCATTTGCTATAGGGATATCAAGAGGCAAGGGAAAGACAAAGGAAGTTAGAACTTTCATGGGAATTTCTTTCTTTCTTTCTTTCTTCTTTCTTTCTTTCTTTCTTTCTTTCTTTCTTTCTTTCTTTCTTTCTTTCTTTCTTTCTTTCTTTCTTTCTTTCTTTCTTTCTTTCTTTCTTTTAATAACATCTTCCTATCTCCATAATTCCCCGGGACTTTTAAAGCAGCCACGTTATAAATCCAAACATGCTCATCTTCTTATCCTTATCTACCCTCTTCTCATAGCTGCTCCTCTCATGTGCCCTTAGGTGAGTCTACACTTATCATGTTCCATCTCAGGCAAATGAACTCCTGGTCAGGATGGGACTGTGTTCTCTAAGTGACTATGGATTTTTCCCATTAAGTCTCAAGAATGGTGCTACAGAGCATATGCTTACAGGACTTTCAGATGTTAACTCTTACCACTCCTTAAACTCCTTTTTACCAGCTTAAAAAATTCAGATTCCATGTAAATTTTTTTATGTTTTTAAACTTCTTTTATTGGCCTTATACACATGAGGTTCTCCCAGTAATCATCAGACCTTGAATGACATCTGAGAATCAGGAGAATTAGATCCTGATTGTTTTGGAATGATGTGGGAAGACAGAGTGAGTTGTTCATATTGCTGAACTAACACATGCTAAGTTTCCAAGTTCCCACTCATCTATTTTTATTTTCAGATTTGGACTGGCAACCAATTGCTGACAATGCCTATAGGCCAGAGGTTGGGATGGGCATGAGGACTTGAACCTAGAGCCTAGAGGTAAAAATTGGGTGGGCAACTATAGAGGCAGACTCTTCTTGGGTTCCTAGACAATCCCAAAAATTCAAATGAGAAAATAGAAAGGGCAGAACTAAGATGCTGACCCAAGCAGTAGGAAACCAAGCTGGAGCCAGAATGAAGAAGCTGAGGCAATGCTTTGATTTAGAGATCAGCTTGAAAGCATGTAGCCTAGTGGTTATAAGCATGCATTCCATAATTAAACTTGCCAGAGATCAGCTGTGTGTGTGTGTGTGTGTGTGTGTGTGTGTGTGTGTGTGACTGAGGCTCCAAATCCATGTGCTTCAAGATGTCTGCATTAGAGAGGAGATTGGACAGAACCACTTTCTAGCTTCTACTAGTACATATCTGCCTGAAAAGGATACATTCCATTTCTGCTCACTTTTCAATGGTTAAAGCAAGCCCCATGGTCAAGTCTAACTTCAAAAGGGGAAGGAAAGTGCAATCCTATCACACGTTTGTAGAGATGGGATATTTGTGAATAGCCTTAGTAATTACACAACCCTTGAGATTCTCATTCATTATATCTTCTCCACATCAGTCTGTGAATCCCCTAGGTTAGGAAACCCCTGGCCTGTCTAGTTGATCTTTTTGGAAGAGCTGCCCTGCGGAAGTCTGAGTCCTTTTCATGTTTCTAGGTAAGGCATCATAAGCAGTGAATGTAGGGTTGCACTTAGTACTTGCCCAGTTCAATGGACTACTTTTCGTAGGGGCTCACCCACTCTTCATGAGAGAACCAAATGCAAAGGAACTGTATTTTTTATTTCTATTAACAACAAAATACTTCCATAATTTTACAGTCCATCGCATTTAAGAGCATATATATTACAAATGAAGGAACTCCACAAACTTTAAAGGTTAGTATTTATCAACACTTTTTTACACATACACAAATATTTTAATATAATGGTATCTGAAATGTTATCCATATCATTTTAGCACATCATAAGTATCAACCAGAAGGGTTCTTTTAATTTTGGTAAAAACCATATATTTTACAATCTCCTATTTACATTTGAAATATTCTTAAATGTTACAAAAACATTCACTTGACCTTTAAAATATGTGTTCTAGGACTTGGTATTGAACATATTGTAATTGACAGAAAACAGGGTTTGCTTTTGAGCTGCACGTTCATTGGATTGGCAAATATTCAGCTTGGCTTGTTTAACGTTGCTCAAAGGAAAAAAAATCATACGAAATGTGCAAATTCAGAGACTGGCAAAATTCTTAAGCTAGCGAGGTAAAAAAATATTAACATAAAAACTTCAAATAAATTAAATCTATCTTCTCTTCCCCGAGATTAGCGGAAAGTTCAGAAAGTCCATCTTAGAAGTGCATCTGATGTTGCAGACCTTTGCTCACATGTCCGTAGTAGCTGAGATGGAGACCGTGGGCAGAGCTGGAGTCCCCTTGCTAAGTATTCGAGAGAAGGTTCGCTCCACTCCGCGTTTTGATGACTCGTCCCTGCACGTAATCTTAAGACAGAACAACACACAGCACGACAAGGGAACACAATAGAGAGGTTCGTATTAGTATTTCCGAACCTGAAATTGAAACCCAGGGAAGTGATTTTATTTATATCCCGCCCCCCCCCCACCCCCCCGAACCTGCAAATTTTGAAATTGCACTTGCCAAATAGAGCTGAAGACTTCCCCCCCCCAAGTTCATGTCATAGCTATTTTGGTAAGATTTAAAGTATCGTCACAATATTCTTCAACTATCAAATATAAATTACTAAATGTTTGGGTAAACCATGTGAATGTATCTGAGTAATACCAGAATTTTATTTCATTCTAACATTTTATCATTTAAATTGTTGATATTTACCAAAACAGAGAGACATCTGAAACCTCATTTAAATGTGTTAATGGAAATATGAGAAAAATATACTTTTGAAATGTTAATATATGTAAATAATACTTTCCTGTTAGATCTGTTCAAATTATGACATGTAATCACAATAATAACAATGAAACCCTTAGAAACCTCTAAAATGTATCTCTCTATAGAAGAGACAATGAATATTTTAAGTTTTTAGTTATGGAGATTTTCCCACCAACTCCACACATTATTATGCTTTAGCTTTATTGCTTTTCCAAGATAGATCTGCCACTTCTGTCCCCACATAGCACCAGAATTCTCTACTACCAATTCATTCTCCTATGGTCAATGTCAGAAGTTTTACTTAAATAATTTGGCAAATAATGTTTCTAAAGGGGATATCAAACTCTGAGAGCAATATGTCTTTGCATCTCACCCACTTGGCACCATCACACAGCAGATCTGTTCTTTTCTCTGTATTTTATTTTTAATATTCATTACCACCATTGACTTCTCTGTGCTGTCATCCTTCTGAATGTTGAAACAGACTCCAAGTGAGCATCTTCTATTCATGTTTCATTCAGATACCTGTATGTACTACTATGGCTTCATAGAAGGAGGCTTTTGATCTTTTTGTATATTTGTAAATAGAGTGGCATTCTGGCTGTCTATAAGGGTAATTATTGCCTGTCTGTCACTTTGATAACTCAAGCTGTTTCACCTCAACATGTTTGCACAATAGTGTCCACTTCATCCAGTTCCATCTCTTCCCTTACAGTCCATCTCTTCCCTTACAGTAAATGTTCTTGCACTAAGTCAATGACTTCAGGCTGCCCTTTCAGCTAAGACTTTCCTGGACACTCTTAGAGTGAATTGCATAATTAATTCTATTTCTATTTTTATATTTATATGTCTTCATCCATTATAATTATGTTTCTATTTTTAAAAGTTCAGTGGTAGAATTACTCTTCACTGTATTTGTAAATGTACCTGTTTCCAGAATATCTACATGAATATATAGGTACATGAAGATACAAATACATTATAGATTATGGTTCATTTCTACATTGTAGGATTTACTAAAATTTGCCTATCCTTCTCTCCAATAGAGTTCAAACCCAAACATGGTCTGATGCATTTTCATTAAAAAAACAAAAACACATCTGGGAAAAGCATCAGACAATTTTTTTTTGTTATAAACATAAACTGAAACAAATATATAATATTTAAAAATACTATAGACTTTACAGACTTTATCTTTTGTTAACTGTTTCTTATTTTAGGAAGTTGTTCATTGCAACCAACTCAAAGTACTTACCAATGGTTATCATGAAAATTGCCTTTTCTCTCTCTCTAAATAACACAGTTTGCTATGGATAATTTGTTCTTATGATTGATAATGATCAATTAAATAGTCCCACCATTAGAAATCTCTTCTACAGACTTAGAAGTTAGTATTCTGTCCTTATTTTAATCTAAGGTGGAAATGTGGAATAGCCATATTATAGAGTAAATCATTTTTTAAGGAGCACTTTTTTTTTGTGAAGGCATGTATTGTATTTTGTGATCATTTTCCCAGATATAAAACCTATGGACAAATCCCCATAGAAGCTCTAGACCAGGAGAAAGTTAACCTTTCCTGCTGAATGATCTATTTTCTTTCCTGAATAACAAGACATGTTCAGTCCATCAGTTTCTTTTCTTTGCATCATTTTGAAGGAAGCATGAAATCAAATTTTGCTTTTCTTAGCAAAGATTTTCTGAAAAATCGATTCTTTTTCTTTCCCCACCCCTTAAGCACCTGGTTCTAGTTTTCTTGTCTTTTTGTTTTAGCACTTTGGAGTATAGTGAGTCTTTGATTTGGATACGAATGAGTTCAAATATTTTAAAAAGTTGGTGAAGTATGGATTTCATTTTTAAAAGCTACGTTGTTAATTTTAGTTTTAATTAGTAGCCCTGCCCCCCATATTCACTTACCTATCAATGGAAATAAAGTTGTTCTAATTAAATAAAAAACCTCAAGAACAATAGCCACTATGGGTTGTCAGGGAAAAATGAACAGTTAGGAAGAGATAGGTAGATCAGAAGACCACAAAAGACAAGAGTAGACATAAGGAAAGAAAAACATACCACTTTTGCTTACAGTACTGAGGGAAATACTAGACACAGAGGAACAGAAGTTGTATAAACACGGACTGCAACAGAGCTGCCAGGGAAAAAAGAGAAAAGCATTTTTGCTCAAAGTCTCAAGGTCAGATGCAATGTACAGTTGGAAGCAAGCATTTCTTCATCACTTTTTTTAACTTTCAGATCCATTATTTTCAGATTTATGAGTTCCCCAGGCTATCCCTCCTGAGCCTTTAAATTCCCACCAGCTACTTAAGAATCCCAAACTAATATCCCTCCTCTAAGAATCCTATCCAGAGAGATTTATTCTCTCTAACACAAGCCAATTAACCACGTCGTTCTCCAGCTTTCATAGAGGGTTTAAAATGTGGGCAGAAGGAAATGAAAAATAAGAAAAAAGAAGCATATAGAAAAGCAATTAGAATAAAAGAAGTATAGGATTCATTTTGTGTTTCCTGAATAGTGTTGATAGTGCTAGACCATTTAAGGAAAGAAAGGAAACTAATATTTAATGAGTGGCTACTATGCATGAGGCACTATTTGGAGATTGGTTCAAGTTCTCCCCCTTAATTATTCTGTAAAGAACACATCTAACTTCTAGAGGGGACCACAGTGATGCCAGGTAGAGTGTAAGGCCGACTCTCAGCACCTCAAAAAATACTGTAATATCGAATGTCCACATTTTGTGCACAGCCTGGACAGATGCCAGAAGTCATGGATGACTTGCTGGAAGGATGGGCAATTGAGTTTTATCTCAATTCTGCACATCTATAGGAGGCCCTGCCTCTGTAGAGGCAATCTTGACTTTAAAAAACCATGTCTTTCTTAATCCTGGTGAAAGGTGCAGAGGCCCCTAGTGGCAGCAATGTGGAACTCCATATCACAGCCTGGGGAGGTGTGAGGTCTTAAAATCAGAGGTAAAGGGAGTGGTAGCAAATCCTACCAGGAATCCTACCCAACGTTTCTTGATGTCTAATAGGGTCCATCTTCCTAGAAAACCAACAGCTCAATGATTTGATTAAACATCTCTGAAGGCTATGAAAAGCTTCAGGGTTCTCATCTTCCCTCCCTTCACGCCCCCCAGTCGTTTTTCTCTAATCTTATCTCTGCTTTGAGGCAAGGGACTTTGTGCATGGAGGAGAGGACAAGTCAGCAGCATGGTGCTCACAAAAGGTGCAGTGACATCAGCAGCAAGAAAAGAGACTTTCTGGTTCTTCTGGCACTGGGGTCAAAACGGACACTTTGTATGAATGAAGCCACCCCAAGGAAAGCCTCACCTGCTCATTCATGATTTCGGAGAGTTCGCTGAGCATGTCCTTATAATGGGACCTCAGTTCTTCCTGGTACTCTAGCTGGTCTTCCTTGATGAGGCGTTCATTCACATCCAGGGCCTGCCCACACGCATCTGCAAATTGCCTTTAGTGACAGCAAGAAGCAAATTAACAACCAGCCACAGAGACTGGCCAAAGTGAGACTGTTGATAGACTCTGCCACACAGAAGGAGGTTGGTCAGGTGGCTTCCTGGGGAATTCAAGAAAGAACATTCCACAAAGTAGATCTTACCTGAAGATTTCCTTCAAAAGCTTTACTTGGTTGTCAGGGTATTTCTTTGCTTTGGTTTCTTCAAGAAAAGCTCGTGCATAGGCCATGGGCCCTGCGTTAACCTATTGGGGAGAAGAGAATTTGCTGAGGATGAGCCCTCTTCCTTCATGGAGGAGCCCGCTCCACAGCTGGGAGGAGTAGCCACTTGGGCACCAATCGTGTGGGGCCCCAGTTCTCTCATATCACCGCGAAGTCGCTAATGTGTTATCTGTTTCATTGGCAGTCCCCCACAGCTGGCCAATCAGCTACTACATCTGAGCTCAACATGCCATTGCCATCCTTCCCACACTTCAGTTACTTGCCCAGCATGTCAAGTGTTTGCCATGTCAAATACGGCTTTAACTTTATTACTTTTTATTGAATTTATTGGGGTGACATTGGTTAATAAAATTATTTATGTTTAGAGTTACAATTCTCTATTATAACATCTGTATATTGTATGTATGTTCACTACCCCAAGTCAACTCTTCCATTACCATTTATCCCTCCTTTACCCTCTCGAACTATTATTTTCTTAATATGTTTGAAAACTAGATTCCCTTTTATTTACTTAAACAAATTTAAGTTAAACATCTGTGAAAACCAATGTCTTATGTGCTAGATTTTTTTTATTAGCATTAAAATAAACACACAAGTATATATTAATAAAAGACATTCCACAGAGGTGGTGATGTACACACCTCACTGGGAACTACTGACTATGGTATTCCACTTGACAGTCTGGCTTAGATTCTGGCCCAATGTGGCATTATCAGATTTGCAGAATGTATGCTCAGGTCCTGATCATGCTCACACACAAAAGTAGACTCACACTAGTGAGGGAATCCATATTTCTTAGTGCTTGTAATGTTTTAAAGTGACCGTGTAGCTTGTAAGGAGTAGGGGAAAGAGAAGGAAGCTAATGCTGTACTTGAGCCATCTGCAGATGTCTATGGCCACCAGGCACGGTCAGTGTGGTAAAATGAGCAAACAGTGCTTGGGTACTTTCTGTTGCTTCTCCAGCTTCCACCTCCAATTTTCTCTGCTCAGCTGTGTACTGAGGGAAGTTGTCCCATTTGGAGTATAACTATGGTTCTCTTGCATCCTGGCTTTTAAACATTTATTATTATTATTATTATTATTATTATTATTATTATTATTTATTTTTGAGTCAGCCATGGGGTACACAGACAAGATGCTGGCAGGGAAGAAGACAGCCAGGTCAATATCAGAATCCACATTACTGACTTTTCCTTTTGCATCAGGCTCCAATATAGCTCTGTGTGATACTGCCACTGGCCTGCCTTTCTTTAAAAGGTTGGTATTTTGTTCATTATGAATTTTTGAAATTATTTTTTATTTTTAAAAAATATTGCATTATAATATTTTATCATGATTACTGAGTTTTTGATGCATCCCTAAATTTTATGCCCAAGGTGAGTGCCTCACTTGCTTCACCCTAGTTCCAGCCCATGGAGGGTAGTAAGTAAGCGTCTGGCTGCCTCCTGGCAGTCGTTTTGCAGGGACTCAGTCTACCTGTATGTTTGTCTGTCATCAGCAGGCTCTCTCAGCTCTCTCTGCTTCCAATGATTCCTTTTTCTCCTCAATTTTCGGGCCTAGGAAGAGTAGCAGCCCCTCAATCCTGCCAGCTCTTGTGCCTATCCTTGTTGTCCTTGTTGGTTTCCTTAAATGCTGCTCAGACTTGCAAATAGTCTATTTATTGTATTTTCTTTAATTGCCCACGGTGAGCAGGCCACCTGCTTCCTCTCAGGACCTTGGCAGCCAAATAAACATTGATGCCCATTTTATGAACTAATATACATTCTAAAAATAGGTGTTTTTGAACAGTTTTCTAAGGCTCTTAGTGACAGATATTTATTGTATAAGGGAGACATGTTATTTGTTAATTAATTCATTTTTGGAATCTAGAATATATTATAGAACATAGTTTATCCAAAGAAGATAAGAAAGGAGGGTTAAGGAAGAAGATACTTTATTTTCAACTAAAGTTAAAAAAGGCTTATCTCTAGGTGTTTGGCACCATTTATGTGTATTTACAATGAAACATAATTTTAAAAACTCAGATAAATGTGCTGGATGGTATCACACACATAAAAATACCTCTTATACCCTTTGTGAAAAAATAAATGTCAAGGTGTGTTGTACCAGGTTCCACGGGCCACATGCATCTCAGATTTGGGCAAAGCTCACCTTCACACTGACACTTCCTTGGAGCTTGAGCTGCAGTCGGATCATGTCCACCTCTTCCATTGTGCAGAGCTGGTTAAGCTCAGAGACTTTCTTGGACATCTCGTCGATTGCCACTTCAATAGGATTCAGTTCTGTGCTCCACTGGCTTATAACTTGGATTCTCTTCTTCACATAGGGAAACAAGTGGCTGGCTGCCAGGAGCAACATGAAAGAATGGGAAGGCTGAGGGTGAGTGCAGAGTCAGGGGTCCCCTGAAGGTACAGACCACCCTATAGGATGTTTTTTTTTTGTACACAACTCATTTGTCCTGCTTGTTTTATGTGCATATGAGTTATTGCTTGTCCCGCGTGCCATATGCTCTCCCTCCTCTTAGCATCTGCCCCAGCTACCTTCGCCTGCCAGTCTCTTCCATACCTCCCTAGCCATGTTCTCATTCTCAGGGCTGGATAAAAGCTCAATCTTGAGTCATTCAACAGTGAAAAGATTATACCTTCTACCACAACTTTCAGTTCAAATAGAAACTACCCTAAGGCACAATAAAGACTGCTTAAATAAATACTGTATGGCCTATGTTATAGTAGCTTTGTTTTAGAATTTTTTTTTAATTAAAAAAGTTCTGGAAAAGTTTACTAAAGGAGAATGTTCCCCCTAGTTTGGATGTCATTGCTATTTGTCTGTCTGTTGCATAATCCAGGATTGCTCATCTCTCACACAGCTTAGGTATCACTCGTCCAGAATGTATTTGCTCATCTTTCCCCTCAGTCTACCTTAGGAGTCCCCCTCCTGTGCTCCCATTTCATTTCACATGCTGTGCTCACCTGAAATTCTTGCTTTACTTAGCCCTTTCGTCTACCAGACTGTGAGCATCTTGAGGGCAAGACTCGTGTTTTATTTCTTTAATTGCCAGTATAGTGCCCGACATCTACGGTAGTAGGCACTTGTTGAAAGTTTGTTGACTAGCTTACAGAATAGATTTAGAAGGTACTGGAAGGGATGGTGACCATCCGCTGCACTCATTTTACAGATGAGGTACCATCCTTCCAGAGCGATTTAGGCATCTTGCCCCAAAACACACAATTCTGAGAGCTTGTAATCTTGAAGTAACTGAGTGTAAATTCAGGGAGAGAGAAGAGTGGCCTTCCCAAGACACGGACACCATGACCTTTGTGACTAAGTTCTACAGGGAAGGGATTAGTAAAGTAACTACTGACAATTTCTCTTCTGGTTGACTTCTCAAGGGTGTCCTTCTTGACAGATTGTAAGGAAGGGGAAATCCTCTCTTCCTGGCAAATGTCCATGGTGGCACATTTGGGGCACTCGTCTGCCAGAGTGAAAGGTGTGGATTTTAACTTCTCCATCCCCGTGAAGGGCCTACACCTACTTGTCAGGACGGTCCTGCGCTTGCACTGCTCCTCCACGCCACCGTGCTTCTTGCCTGACAGCGTGAAGGGCGTCTCAAACACAAAGCGGTTGATGTTGTGATGCATTTCAAAATCCGTCTTCCGGTCCTCTATTTCCTTTTCCTCAAAGAATGGCGTCACATAGGTCACCTGGATATAGGCATATTTGGGGTCCAAATCCTTCGGGTTTACCTATATGAACACATGATGGTGAAAGAAAGAGTGGTGAGCCTAAGGTACTTTGGAAAGAAAGGCAGGGAGCTCTGTGTTCCCTCAGCTGAAACCCTAGGTTGGAGGGGGGGGGGTGTAAGGGGGAGGAGCTGCCCTGTGCCCTAGGAGAAAAATGGGCATCATATCATCATAGAAGAGTAGCTGCCTGGACTGTGGTCAGGCAGCCAGACCGCGGTGGAGGTAGGCTTGGAGCCAGCTGGCTGAGTAGCCGAGGCTCTTTGAAACTTAAGCCAGCTTTTCCTGCCCTGTCTTCTGAAACACTCTTCTACCAACCTGTGTTTTGAAGACCTTCCATTCTCTAAACACATTTGCCCCTTTCGTGCCCCTCTCACTGTCTGTACTGGGCTGTTCAATATGCCCTTTGCTTCTAGCAAACACCTCCTCACTCTGCAATTTCCAGCTCAAACATCATCTCCTCTGGGAAGCACTGCCCCCATGAGAAGGAGCTGGTCAGGGAGCCCCTTTCCCGAGCTTTCCCTGTCTGACTTGTTGTGTCTCCATGGCACTTCACTGCACTTTTATTAAAGTAGCTGTTTGCAGACATCATTCTCTTCTCAGCTCCACGTGAACTGGGAGATCTTGGAAAAAGAGTCTTTGTACCCCAGCTCCTAGCTCTGGGGATGGCATGCAGTAGGTGCTTAACAGAGGTTGGCTAAAGGACTTAAAACATATGATAGGATTCTGAATAATATAACCAGAGGATGTAAGCATTGGCTTTCTGGAACCACCAGAAGATTAATTAGATATCCACAGGTTAATACAATGTAACTGGCAAGTCTGCTTTCATCACAGAGAATAGATGTCAAAATTGGTATGACTCAGGAAGACTTCCCAAACCAAAGAAATACATTTTTGCTTTTTCTCCAAGTCCACCAATGGGCCCAGTCACTTTAATTCTTTGGGTGCTATACAAGTGCAAATAACCGATGGGAAAAATAGGGAACTTAGAAGTTAGTTCAATAAACACATAATGTTTTGCCAAAAATAATCACCAGTCAACCAACCAATAAACAAACAGGCAAACACCCAAAATGAATATTAATTTTCCTCTACCTTGTTAGAATCCTGTATTATCTTCACGTTGTCTGCTCCAAATTTATCTGCATACAGCTTGAGCAGTCTTTGGGAAATCTCCGACAGACCTGTCAGCTTAGGCTCTTTATAAATAAACTCTTTACCTTCTTCTTCTTCAAAAAAACCCTATGGAAGATACATAAGAAACCACCAATTTTATCAAAATTGTACATCACGAGCAAAACAAAAGTTGTTTATCCAGTCTTTTGGTTATCACCCAAGCCACTAACTAGAACTCTATAAAGTCAAAATCAGAGAAAAGCAAAGTGAGGAAAAAAATATCATGCTTGAATCAGTCATTAATGGAAACACTCCCTTTACCAGACTAAAGAACCTTATGGGATATCTTAAATATTTTCTCTATTTGTAGAAATCAATGGTAATACCTATCTGCTGCATATACCGTATTTTCCGGTGTATAAGATGACTACTGTGTTCTAGTAAAAAGTCTGCTCAGATTGGCCAGAGTCAGAGATGCGGTCTATTAAAAAAAGAACTGGTGTTGCCTCGGAAGTAGGGGGTAGTCTTATACAGCGAATATAGGCCTAAACCTATGTTTTAACTGTAAAATTATGGGGTCGTCTTATATGCCAGAAAATACGGTATTTTGGGGGAAGGATGCCCTCATGTGGCAGTTTGGGGTAGAACACAGAGTCTGGAATAATTGGAATTTTTTCAGAGCAGTGTCATTTTTAACTAGGTCTTCTCGAAGTCTTTGAAGCTAGTACAGGAAACCCTGAGGGGCACGTAAAGGTATCTACGTGGGTGGATATGCACCCACATCACCTTAAAGAGCTGCAGCTCCAGTATTGTAATCACAGAAACTGCATGTGGTAGGCTCCCAAGTACTGTTATTTAAAAAAATAACTTTCCAGTAAGTCTGGGGCCTGATGCAGCTTGGCTATATGCAATTTCATCATTCAATTTGCTTTCCTAGTAGATCTTCATTTTTTTTCCAAAGTAGACCCTTAGAATAGAAAATAGTAAAGCAACCAATTGTGCCATCATTTTTATGCCATAGGAGCAAGTAGGTCTTAGCCTCTATTAATTTACCTGTCTGGTTTGAAATAGGGGGAGAGAATATTCCTTTATCTACGGATAAATAAGTGAGGTAATCTTTATAATTCCTTTCCTTTGAAGAGACACAGCGCATTTTTCCCGTGGGACACGTGGCCTTTGACTACTTGGTTAAGTCTAGAGTTAAGATTCCAAGTGTGTCTGGTTTCCTCTGAGTCAGAATTTACCTCAAGGGTATGGCTGTTGACAGCCAGCTGAAGACAATGGAGGTCACAAAGAATCTTAGCTGTATTTTTAAAAAACTGATATTTTTGACTATTTAAATAAGATTCCTTATATATAAAAGACATGGATGAAATGTTCCCATGCAGGATTTTTCACAGCCAACGTGAGTGAGAATAATAATTAAATTCAGATCTGTATGGTGCCTTTGTACTTGAAGGCACTATCATTCATGTACACTTGACAATCATGAACAGGGTACTTTTCATGATAAGAGGTACACCACTGTATATTTGTAGAAGCCAAGAAACAGGCACATTTGCCAGCACAGATCTTGTCAAGCATGAAATTAATGATCTGTTTCCTTATGCATTTCCCTAAATGACTTTGGGCTTTTCAAAGTCGGGAAAGTGTCTTGTTCAACATGGTATGTGTAGTGTTTAGCATGATGCCTGATCTTCAGAGGGATGTCATTCTACATTTGTTAAATTAGTAAACTGAAGAATAAAACAGTTCTAGTGGGCATACATCCTAAAAAGGTATGTGTGCACCAGGTATAAATAGAAAATACTGTATTGCTTTAAAGAACAGTTTTTAATTGAACAATGTATTTGAGAAAGATTCAAGACCAAACACAGATGATTATGAGTAACTTGACCCTCAATTGCAAAAAAAAAAAGAAAAGAAAAAAAAAAAAGTGATGCATGATTGTTGAAAGCATGAAAAGTAGCTCCCTGCTGTTCCTCTAGACTTTGTAGTGGTGGTGAGGTCTGGCCCCATTCCCACATGACTTTCAGCTGCTGTTTTTCTGTCTGTGGAGTTTTGTTTTATTCAAGGTCAGAAGTTAGTGGCTAACATTGACAGACTGACACATCACAGAAAGAAGACTTCTGAGGTCATCGTCCAGAATCCCCCCTAAGGCAATAGCTAAAGCAACATTTACAACTTCAATTCCAGTGAGAAAAATGTCTCCAAGTCCCAGGAAAATATTTTCTCACCACACTGTGAAAACCATCACAAAGAGACATTTTCACTGTGAATTCTTGCTCCTCACAACTTTCTGAATTCCGAATTAGAAGGAGTGTGGGAAGCAAGATTTTATTGTTATTACTATGACCTCTGTGGTCTTGGTCATGACCTGTGACTTTCTTTCATCCATACGCCTAGGTCTGGAGGATGGGAAATAGACTCAGAAATCTATGGAGAGGTCCTAAGGACAGTGTCTTGGACACACAGGCCCTTGGTGAATGTCACCTATCATGAGGAGAATGAGGAGGATGTCAATAAAAAAAAGTTTGTGTCAGTAAAGCAATTTGAGTTCTTATTCATATGCAGGGAAACAGCTTGAATGAGTTTTGAGAATTTTAAAAATACATACCTTCAGCTTCTCTTGCATAGAAACTATCCTTTCCTTATTAGAAAAGTCTACCTGATGCTCATTTCAATATTTTGGTATGGTATTGATCAGAAAGAAATGGTGATTAAAATCTATCTATATCTATCTATAGATATAAACCTAGCATGGAGATAAAAACCTCTTTAGTGGTTTTATAAAACCATTAAAATGACGCTGGATTAACAGAATAAAGTATTTCATCTGCTGTTTGCCAGGGTTGTAAGAGTGTTTGCAGTCAGAGAAATAGCAGCTCTGAAAATGTTGGCAATGCGTGCTTACCTTTTACCCAAGGAAACCATCAAAGCCAAGCCCACTGAACCATAGCCCACTTCAATTTCAGCTCTGTCTATGAAATAAATGATTCATAAACAGGGACAAAAGGTGACGAGGACCCAGGGACAGTTTTTCTTTTGTATTAACTACAAGGTCATGAGTGTACTGTGTTTCAAGGCAACAGGAAATGTGACCTCTGCATTTCTTTTGCTAGTTTCCTTTTTTAAAATGTCGTTTTACAATGCAATAATAACCTTAATCTGTCTTATTCTCAGGAAACAGCACACATTCTACTTAAACAAGGACTTTGAGTCAGTAGAGTTAACTTGCATGGATTATGAAACTAATAGATTATGATAAAAATTAGACGCCCAGTGCACAAAATTCATGCGCGGATGGGGGTTCCTCAGCCAAGCTGGCACCCTCTCCAATCTGGGACCCTCAGGAGATGTTTGACTTAACATCCCTCTTGCTATCTGGGTTGACTGGCTTTTAACCACTTGCCTGCCTGCCTGCCTAATTGCCCCTAACCCCTCTGCCTGCAGATCTGTTTGCCCCTACCTTGCCCCCCTGCCAGCCTGGTCACCCCCAACTGCCCTCCCCTACAAGCCTGATCTCACCCCTAACTACCCTCCCCTGCAGGCCTGATCACCCCTAACTGACTTGGCCCCCACCACCATTGTTTTGTCTGGAAAGAAGTCAGGCGTCTGGAAGATAGTTGGTTGACCCAGTGTAATTAGCACATTATTCTTTTATTAGTGTAGGATATATTCTTTTATTAGATTATATAGGATAGGATTGCTTAAATTAGCAGGAGGAGATGCTCTTGGCAGACCAAAATACATAATCCCTATATCTGGTCTGATAGCCAGCAATATGCACAATACTGCCAAATTAGTCATTAAAAAATTGAATTAATTTTTTACACCCTACACCAAACAGCTGTTGCCCTTAAAACTCCTCCTAGATTTGGTTCTGATTGGTTGGTTTCTATGCCAGTTAGTGTCTAAAGCTCTGCCTCTTAGCAGCTATTGGCTCCTCATACTTCACCCAGATTTGGTTCTGATTGGTCAGTTTCTATGCTAGTCAGCATCAGAAGCCCCACCTTTTAGGCAGCCATTAGCTCCTGTACTTCACCCAGATTTGGTATTGATTAGTTGGTTTCTATGCCAATCAGTGTCAAAAGCTCAGCCCCCTTGATAGCCATTGGTTCTTCGCAATTCACCCAGATTTGGTTTTGATTGCTCAGTTTCTATGCCAGTCAGCGTCTCCTGGCCTATCTCTAGGCCTTACCATAGAGGCAGGGCTGATCAGCAACTGCCCCAGGCTGCTGGTGAGCTGGCTGAATCGCTGACCTTTGGGAGAGAGACAGAGGCCTTGCCAGCAGCCTTCCTCTCTCTCTTCAGCCCACTTGCCTGCTGCATGCACAGTCCAGCCTGCTGGCAAATAGACTGAACTGCTGATGTCTGAGAGAGAGAGAGAGAAGCTTGGCTATTGGTGAGGCCCAGAGAAAGAAGCAGGGTCTGATCACTCTGCTTCTCTTTGGGCCTCGCCAGCAGCCTCCTGCTGCTGTTGCTGCTGATCAGCCCTGCCTCTCTCTCTTTGAGAGGTCAGCAGTTCAGCCTGCTTGTCTGCTGCATGTGCAGCCTGTCATTCGGCCGAGCCTTCAGACATTGTGGATGTTATAAGCCTGACTCTTTATATATTAATATATAGAGATAAACTGACAGTAAACTGACCCCTAAAATTATTGATCCCTTTGATAGTTTTGCAGAGACTTCCGAATTTTGCAATGTTCCTGAATCACTATTGGGATGTCAATTATAAATGTTCCTGATATTACATTTGATTGATTCCAAGGTCCTAAAGGAATGCATTGAAAGAGGAATCAGTGAGTAAAAGATGGGTCAGAAAATATTAATAACGGGCTAAATGCCAAGAGAAGAAAAGCTACAAGAATTCAGAGAGATGGTTCCATATACATATAAACTCAATTACATATATATGTTGTCTATATCAGTGACTTTCATATGGGTGGGGAGTCAGAAAGTTGTATCACATCCCCAACTATACATGCACCATTCCTCCTCGCCCAGTCCTTTTCGTATTAAGATTCTGAGATGCATCTGCACCCACATGAGCTCGGTTGAGAATCAAGAAATCTACATCCTTTGGTGAATGGAATAAAATTCCCCAGGCCTTTCACTTAACTCATTACAGGGGCATCTGCTGTTTTCAGGTTTGCAATGGGCACTCACTCGCTTGCTTTCATGCTAAATATCAGAGCCTAAGGATTTTATTGATGACAGTTGATGTTTAATCACTACTGCTGCTCATTATTCTGTAAGTGAATATTTCAGGGACACTTTGGAGCTGCTTTCTATAGGCTGTTCTATGTAAAATTCCCTGATATTAGATGTTGCATCAGAAAATTCATGTTATGCAAGACTTGTGTTTTTAAAGTTCTAACTTGTTTTGTCATGTCTGGCTTATTGCAGACATCATATTAACTACTTTAGTCAGTATTGTAAAATGCAAGCATCAGGCTAGCTGGGATCCTACAAGATTTACCCAAAGGACTTTGTGGAGGCAACAAAGGGTCTATTGCATATGCTATTTGCATAATATTTGAAACATGATTACAAGACATGTCAATCTGGATATTAAAAGGTGAATTTACATGGACATAAAGTATCATCATAAAAAGGAATTATTGTTGACCATGGGGATTATGCTAATCAAGTAGTCAGGACTTTATCTTAGATCTTTGGAACCTTCATTCTGCACACGTTTGGGGCATTGTCCAAGCTTATTTGGTATTTTCTTATCATCAAACGTGAAGTGAAGTGCATTGTCTGCTCCTGTCAAATGTATTAGTGCCCATCTTCATTTGGGTTCTTGGGGAAGGCATCTGAACATCATTTGAACAATGATGACCAAGGTTCCACATTGCTGCTTATAAGAATGACCTCCATTAGTCTCCCTCGGTCAGGGATGGCTGGGGTTTGAACCTATAGAGGACCCGCTTAGGCACATACTCAGGTCTTCAGATTCACAGACCATTTTGCCCTTTAATAAAATATCAAATTGGAATTTTTAACAAAAGACAATTGGGAAGTCTGGCAACATTAAATAGAAAGCCAGGTGCACAATCAGCACACTTTATAGAGAAATCTGAAAAAAGAACGAAGTTAAGTCATTTGAAAATAGCTCTCCCAATCCTTTCCCGTTACCCCCTCAGTTTATTTAGTATAGGGATTTTCAAGTATTCTTTTAGTAGGTGAGTTAAGGACCCATGGCCCCAAATTTATAAGTGAAGGTGGAAAATACTGATGTGGTACGGATGTGGGAAGGGACTTAAAGAATTACAAAAAAGTATGTACCAGACAAGCAGAGTTGAATGTGGACAACATGTGGATATTGCAGGAATTTGTCTTTTTACTTTAATCAACAATAATTATGTTGAACCACATGATGTTGCTGTCTTTTCCCCAGGAAAGTATGGTTAAATATGGGCAATTTCATATGGTTCCAAAGAATACAGAGGGAATTCTGTGTCACAGAGTTCTAGGTACTGGCATGTTATTTCTGTGTCTGCTTGTCCTCCAGATTTCTTACATCTCAGGACTTAACCTGACCTCCTGTGTAAAGATTTAGTCTATTGTTCATCTTCTGTATTGGGAATTAATACCATTACCTTTGAGAATGCTCAGAGCCATCGCAATAGAGAACCCTGTTTCTCTACAATACTCTTTGGAAAAGGGCAGGCTCTTTTAGGAACATGGGAAGGTGCCCATCAATGGCCACCACTCCAAGTTTTAAAATTCTGAGCACCCCCATGGTCTCCTTCATCAGCCAGATCACAGTGACCTGAAGTGAGTAGGCAATACCCAATACTGAGTCTACTATCCATATGTGGTGCCCATATTTATCTGTGTGAGTTTGTGTGCATGTATGTAGGTTTTCAGACTACATCTACTGTAGTGCAGAAGATATATATGAAAAATAAAGGATACATTTTTGTAATTCAGATAACTGGAGTAAACACAGTTTAGTTCAAGGAAGCAGGATGACTCCCAAATGAATGGAAGCAGGATTATCTCATCTTTGTACAAAATGTTGATTCTCACAAAAAAGTTAAGGTTCAGTAAAACCATACAGAAGGAAGTGTGAGGATTTTTAGAGCATGCAAATGGAGTGAGAAAGAGAGAACTTACCACAGCCTGGAACAGTCAATACCACAAGAAGAAAAAAGAGTAAACATCTGCATTAAAATCTGGTTGGAAAGCAGCCTAATTCATTTCCACCTATTCAGTAGCCAGCATCTTAGGCATTGGTTGGAGAAACTACCAGGTAGGCAATCTGTTTTTCATGATCCGAATATCAATGGTAATCATTGAAAAGATCCTTTGAAGGACTTTAGACTCAAATGCAGGCTGGCTGACTGCATCTGTATGTCTCTTCTATGCTGCCATTCATTCCCTGGAGACTCTTTTCCCCTATAGCCTTCAACTTCCACATCTCCTTTCTGATGAGGTTTTCTGACATTTTTCTTGCTAATGTTTTAGCAAGGTCAAAATGTTTAGTTTTTGTTTCTTGTTCACTTTCAAGAAATCCCTTCCATTTCTCTCTCCTCTTCTCCTGCAGATCTGTACATTTCTCTGTCCCCAACATAGTCTATCATTTCAGAGAGTTCAGATTCTTTTCCAGAGACCTCCTAAATATATAAATTTAGCTTCTTTCTGTAGACCATCTCCCCACATCTGTTCCTCATACCACCAGCTTTCTCTGATGTTGCCATGCTGTGGGAAAACCTGAGCTGGATCAATTTCTTTTAATTTTTAAGAAACTTTATTGATTTCAGAGAGGAAGAGAGAGGGAGAGAGAGAAAAATATCAATGATGCAAGAGAATCATTGATTGGCTGCCTCCTACATGCCCCTTACTAGGGATTGAACCCACAACCCAGGCATGTGCCCTTGACCAGAATAAAACCCAGGACTCTTTAGTTGCAGTCTGATGCTCTATCCACTGAACCAAACCAGGTATGGCTGGATCAATTTTTTTTATGGTAAAATGGCTAATAGTGACATTTTCCTTTCTAGGTAGAGAGTAGCTATCACGACTAATTCAGAAATTAGTTTTCAAGCTGTCTTCGGTGACTAGAGGAAAATATATATTTTTTTCTAGAGACTTCAATGGGAAATGATCTAGAATGACCATGCTGCATGTGACTCCTTAGGTCGGAGATTCTGAGGAGAATAAGAGCTATGTGCAATAGTGCCTTACATGGTGAAGGGAGAAAAAAACAAAACAAAAAACAAACAAGCAAAAAAAAAAACAGAAACAAGGGGCTGTCATTCCACCTGTGAACAAACAAGAATGGAATGTTTATCCACAGAGTCATAGTCTAAAGTAGGGGTGTCGAACTCAATCAGAGAAGGGGCCAAAATCTAAAATCCAGCCTAAATCGAGGGCTGAATGGTTTACTGAACAGTCATAAACTGTCATTGTGATGGAAACGCAGCGGAGTGCAGTGATGACAGCGCGGTGCGGGCCACATTGCAAGGCCTGGCGGGACGGATTTGGCCCGCGGGCCTTGTGTTTGACACGTGGTCTAAAGTATGTCTGCTGAAATATAAGAGTGTTATAAACCTCCCTGAAAAGAACAAGATGGTTCCTGGGTCTATCCCACTTAAAGCACCAGTCAGAGATATTCAGAATTAATATGTAATACATTCACTTTACTTTCAGGCAAATGTTATGGCTAGCTAATATTTTCTTTCTTGTTCATTGTATATGTAGTCAACTGAGAAAGGAAACTTTAAAATTACATTGACCTGTAATACAGGAAACAATAGTGTTCTGCATAAAAGTAGTGATAGTTTGAAAGTAGGGGAAAAGAAAATGCATGATTATAAAGTCTAAAGTTTATGGCTTTGATATGGTGGAGCCCCTAGAAATTATTTATTTTTTAGAAAGTTATGAATTTCATTTCTTAAAACATGTTGAATTTGACTTTGATATTGAGACAAACCTATAATTAAATATTTTGGGGGTGAAATGGGAAGAAGACATTGAAAAATAAATGCCTTTCTTCTCCAAGAAGTTAGAAATCACTGTTTAAACTCAGTCTGTATTAAGAGCCATGGAGTTCTTGACCCAGTACCTTCCTATGAACAAACATATAGACTCACACCCAGAGAAACACTCAAACATACCTAGACACATCCATACTCACACACCCTCAATCCTTTGGCACATTGAGTTAGATGTCTTATAACTTTTCAGATGAAAGGCAGCATGACCTGCTCAATAGAAATTCTCAGGTCATGCTGCCTCTAGTGAACTTACCTGCCCATAAAATGCCACGCGGTAGTACCGACCAAACAGTCGCTTCTCTGAATTTACCACCTCCGCAACTTTCAGATAGGACCGGTGAATGTCGTAGTAAAGATCCGACAATTTCTGAAACCATAAATCAAAGGGTCTCAGTGATGGTACCCACATAAACAACAGGGAGTTTCTGCTTTTGAAAATAATAAGCAATGGGCCCATTGAAAATAGAATGTTGTCACTAATGTTTGGGTTTTGAAAACATACTTTGAAGTCTCTCTGCTTCTCAAAGACAGCAATGATGGGCTTGTTGACATCAGCGATGAGCTCGTATCTCTCAGACTTCCAGAGAAACTCCACACACATGTATAGCTGCTCCACCAGGATATGCTGCAGTTCCTCAAACCAAAGCAAGATCTTTTATGATTGCCATTATAGCTTATCACTGAAGCTTAACTTCAAAATAGCTGCATTGTCAATTTTTTTCATGGTGGGGTCTCTGTGTTCCCTATTTTTGTTATTAACATTTACATTTAGCCAGCAAGGGATGGTGATGTCATCTGGATTATGCCCTTTTCCTCACTCCCATCCCCTGATCAATTCCTTAATCTTGCCGATTTAAATCTAAGAAATGCCTTCAATTTGCCTAGTTCTTTCCATTCTCACTGTCCCCAACTTCCATTGATCCCCTGCTCACTCTGAGACCCCTGCAGAGTCTTCTAGATAATCTGTCTTCCCACTCTGGTTTTTCTTCTGTGATGCTCTCCAGTCATTCTTTCTAAAACATGAATATGATCCTGAGATCTCCTCGAACCTTGGTGGGACACCCACTTTATCAACTGCTGTCCCAACTCTCTAGCATGGCATTCAAAGAGCTCCAGAGTCCAGGACAAGCCTTTGTGGCAGAGGCCCTCTCTCAGCGCCCCGATGTTGACTTTGCATGGCTATATCAGACATACCACACCATATTTAGGAAACATTCTCACCTTCCCATTTTTGCCTGTTTTGTTTGTTGCCACACCTATCAGAATGTTATTTTTTATTGACACCTTTGAGTCCTTTTAAATGTCAAGACCCAGTGCCAAAGTTTGGAAAACTTTTATGTCCCATCTATCTCCATCCCAACTACATTCTCATAAAAAAATGTTCTCTTTTAATTGTAGCCACATATAATGCCTGGAGTTATAGTTAATTAGAGGCCTAGTACGTGAAATCTCGAGAGACCCAAACCCTCTGCATGTGAGTAGCTTGATGCCAAGAGCCATTACACCGCTGCTCCATACACCTCCTGGTGACTGGTTGTTTGGTCGTTCTGACATTTTGGCATTATGGCCACTGGCCTTTTGTAATATAGATGAGTCTCAGACTGGCCATTACCCACCCTGAAGGAAGTTTGTCTTTCTCAAGGTTCTAAACTCTTTGAGAGCAAGAATTATGCCTGATTTATCCATCTCCCACCTTTAATTTAATGCTTCACATATATTAGTGGTTTAATGAGTATTCAATTGAACCCAATGATATATTCTCTAAAGCAGGTGGTTAATATTATTAGAATGATTCTAACAATGTCTTTTAAGAAATATTTTTAAACGTTATTTGAAACAGCTAATACAAATATGTAATTGCATTCACTGTTTACTTGCAAAGTACATTACATTTATGTAGAACTACATGTAAAAATTTCATTAGATCTATCCCCAAATTAGCTTTCTGTATTCTTACTTTCAATCTATAGTATGTAATAAGATTTTTAAAAATTAACTTGTGTAATATCTTACTTACTTGATGAGGGAAGCTCTGTTTCTTCACCAGAATTGCTGCTAAGTTATTCCCAGTTAGAAAGAGTTTTTATCAGTGAAGGAAAAAACCCCATGGTTTGCATACCAGAAGGTTGTTTTTTTTTTTTGTTTGTTTGTTTGTTTTTGCAGAAACTAGTGAGCCCCTCTCAAATATATTTGCAAATGAACTTTCTAATGTATTTTTTAAGTTATGACCAGCTCACAAAAATTTCAGCATCCCTTACCACATTTACCAAAGGACCAGAGATTCGGTATTTTATAGATGAGCTGATCATATATATTGGGTCCATCTCAGAGAAGTAAAGTTTACTTTAAACTTTCATTGAAAATGATGCTTTCTCAATGAAGCCTGATATTAATCAATCTTAGCTTAATTTTAGCCTGCATTTCATTTTGCCTCAGTCATATTATAGAATAACTTTATTTGATTTCTGAATAAGACTTTCTTCCCACTATTTAGCTTGATATTACAAATCAATGCATAGTTTTTACTCATTTACTGTACATTAGACTACTTTGGTCTAACCTCATTGTATGGCGTATCATGCATTCCCGAATCTTCTTTCATTGCTCCTTCTTCTTTAATATTTGGGGTAATGCTCAGAAAAGCTGGCCAGCCCATAGAGAACATGCCTGGAGAGGACCAAGAGAAATGTAATATTATTTGAGTCAAGTATTGCTTGGATTAGACAATGCCTTGCTCCATGCTGTTCCAAGTGTTAATGTAAAGCTCACAGTCAGCGAGATGGTTGGACCACGATTGCTGGTAAATACTCCCTGCCAGGCAATCAATGTCAGCCTTTTGTAATTCTGTATTATTTGCACGTGATACCTTTTCTATAAGAAGCTTGCAAGGGATTATGGACCGAAAACAAGATTTGTAGATTGATGTAGCTCCAATGATCTGGTTTAGTTAACCTCTTTGAGCCCATTTCTCCCATTTGTTATACTGGAGACATTGATAGTTGTGTCAAAGGAGGGTGAAAGGATTAATATTTGAGAAAACACCTGGCATGGCATTTAGCACATTAGCATGGCAATGCTCAATACTCACTAACTTTTACTCTTCGGCATTATCTAGAAACCTTAAAATTTTTGTTAGCATTTTGTTACCAAGATTATAAAAAGGTCATGTTCTGCAGATATATATGGAAAGAGTTTTTTTTTTTTAATTTTATATTATTGTTTAAAGTATTACACATAGTAGTACATATATCTACTTCCCCCACCTCCCCATTGACCTTCAGTTGATAATGGATCATGTTCCTAGAGGAGGGATCAGATATGAACAGTGGGGAATAGATTGGTTAGGAGCACAGCCTGGAGTGACAGACCAGTCTTGATCTCTGGCAACCACAAACTAACCATGAGCTCTGAGGTGGTTGATTTACTGCTCTTGATTTTCTCATTTGTAAATGGGAGGTAATAACAGCACCCAACTCATGGACTTGTCCTTGGTAATTAATTCAGGTATTGTCAGTATGGAGCCTAGTGCTGTGCCTCACATGGAGCATGTGTTTTGTAAGTTACAGCTGATGCACTTGTTGATGTTTTCATTTTAGTAATCAGTTCATTTAGCCATAACTGGTTTGGCTCAGTGGATAGAGCATTGGCCTGCAGACTGAAGGGTCCTGGGTTTGATTCCAGTCAAGGGTACCTGCCCAGATTTCGGGCTCGATCCCCAGTAGGGGGCGTGGAGGAGGCAGCACATCAATGATTCTCGTCATTGATGTTTCTATCTTTCTCTCCCTCTCCCTTCCTCTCCGAAATCAATAAAAATATATTTAAGTAAAACTTTAGACAATAAAAAAATCAGTTCCTTGGCTACGTAACTAAATTATCAACCCAGGACCTGTTAAAATTATAATAATTACTGCAACCAAATCTTTGAATTAAAATTCTATGCTCTGCCCTAACAGCTTTGGCTCAGTGGATAGAACATCGGCCTGTGGACTGAAAGGTCCCAGGTTCAATTCTGGTCAAGGGCATGTACCTTGGTTATGGGCACATCCCCAGTAGCGGGTGTGCAGGAAGCAACTGATTGATGTTTCTCTCTCATCGATGTTTCTAATTCTCTATCCCTTTCCCTTCCTCTCTGTAAAAAAAAAAAAAAAATCAATTAAATATATTTAAAAATTCTGTGCTCCTACTTCTTTATAATATTCCTTCTGTAATTAAACATACATTAAAATACATGAAGACTGATGGTAGCAGGAAATGTCATGACATACTTCTCACAGGATGCTGATCATTATTACAGCTGTATTTCCTAGAGTCACTTCTATTTACCTATATTCTTATTATTTACACATTGTATGAGAGGTAGTCTACTTCTTTGATTTAGAAACATTGTAACAAAAAGTATATTGAGGATTTCAAATATATATATATATATATATATATATATGTGTGTGTGTGTGTGTGTGTGTGTGTGTATATATGTGTGTATATATATATATATATATGTATATATATATATATATATATATATATATATATATATATATATATATATATGCTAGAGATCCGATGCATGAAATTCATGCCTCTGCCTTGGCCCCTTCATCCAGAAGATCATCCAGAAGGATGTCTGGTCTAATTAGCATATTATGCTGTTGTTATTATAGATGCTACTGCCTCATAAATGACCGTAATTTAAAGTTTACTAAACAAGTACATTATTTTCTCAATGAATATGATATATTCTAACATTATTTAAATCTAAAAGGGGGTATTTAAACATTTTTGAATATTAAAAGTTCACACAACATTTTTGGGGTTAAAGTTTCTACAATTTTTCAAACTGACACATAGTTTTATCAGGTTTCTCCAATTTAGTTTTTTAGCTAGAATTTGACATAAGCTTTATGGAATTGTTGAGTATCTGATTATGATTAAAAAATTAGATGGGGAGAAAGGGCATGTTAAAAAAAAATGATAACTTTGGTGACTTGTATATAAAAATAAAGCCAACAAGGAGTGAGCATGAGTCATGGTGCCAGGTCTGGTCTCTTCTCCAAGGTCCACAGTTCACTTTGGTCACTGGGTTCAAATGTCTTGTTTGCAAAATCCATTGAAATTTTTTTTAGAAAATATATACTTATTTAAAAGAATGAGGAACCAATTAAGCTTCCAAAATATTGTAACTGAAGTCATTTACCTTTTGTTTGGGTATTTTGATCTTTATACCTAAAGATTTGTTCCTGTTTTTTTATACACTGAGTTTATCACAGCATTTAGAAGATTAAGTTATAACATATATTGTAGTTCATAAACTTTGAGTTTGAACAATTTTGCAAAAGAAAAGAGATTAAATGTGTTAACTATTTTGCCAACTTGTTTACAGAGTAATTATTTAGTTATCACTATAAAATCATTTTTATAAGACATTAAAAATGAAGCATTTTTAAAGGAAATCAATAGTCTTAACTATTACATATTGTAAATTGTCAGAACCAGTTTATGTTTTAAAAAAAGAAATACAACATGCCAATTATAAGTATAGTCCTGTATATGCACTATATTAATATGTTTCCACTTCTGCATCCCATTATTGGACTAATTTTATTATATTTCAAAATAAAAATGGATTTCTCTTGCCATATTAAACCATCAGTTTCAGAATAAAATCCCAAAGGCAGACTAGCAGGCAAATTGATAGCAAAATATGGCCATAACTCATAATAATATAGGATAAGATGCAGCTATATTTGCTAAAAACTTTTTAGTAATGTAAACTGCATAAACTTAGGATAGATGCAATTTCTGAATGCTAGGAACTTTGGGATTTTGCAGAGTAAGTAATGTAGGTCTGACATGATTTTTCTTGCAGGAATACATTTAAGAATTTTGTTGAAGTAAAGCTTAAGCGAGGTTTAATGTCTTCTGCACTGTTCTGTTGGTAAAGGAGCTGTTAGACCACTCACTTCCTCCACCGGGACTGGTTAGTAATGGGTTGCTATCGCAGGGATGGGTATCCTCCATGAGCAGGGTTGGTGTGCATATCTTTTCCATTTTCCAGTAACCTATGGTAGTGCAAGATGAGGTTAGGACAATGCTACATGTTTGTGTTAATTCAAGCTTACAAAACCAGAAATCGTTAACCTCACCAAGAAGCTGAGAAGTTAGCCTTGCACATAAAATAAACATGATAATAGCATGAAAGTTAAAACTTAAAAGTACAATGTAATTAGAAATATCTGTGAATATTAATGTTGCTTAATAAAACGTAACCAAGATTAATAAAATCTAAAATTAATAAATTATTTTTAAGTGGATTTCAACATGTTGATTTCTGGACTTTTTCTCCCTCATAAGGTTGGTCATCTTACCCTTTCTTTTCAGGTATTCTGCAATGAGGGCAGCTATATGGATGTAGCACATAGCAGCCTGCAATAAAACAGAAACCATGTCAGAGAAGGATGCAGCACACATTTTACTATTTATCTAATTAGGACTAATGTCATATCAGAATATGTGGAGGAATCTTTTCAGTAAGAGAATTAAAAGTAATCAATTACATTTCCCAAAAAATTCACAAGCAAAAATAAAATGCAGACTTCGGATTGTCTTTCTTGATGTAATTCTCAAGAAGAGCTGGCCTGAAGAATTCTCCCAAAGATTTATCTTCCTTAATATCTAAGTTTCTCTTTGTCTCTGAGTATTTACAGGGGTGGGCAAAACTAGTTTGCAGTTGTTTATAAGGAAAAAGACATGCAGGTTATGATTATTACAGTAGCTGAATAAACTCTGTATTTCGCGTCCTCAAAACTATAAACCTATTTTTGCCCACCTGTATGTATGTGTGTATTCATATATTTCCACATCTCTCTTTACTTGTGAAAACTATTAGCATCTGGATCTAAACTGGAAAGGCAAATGCTGCCTTCTTACCTTTTCTGCCTCCAGGAATGGTCCTGACTCGAATATCCGTTGTCTTTCAAGTGGTCGCTTCACTTGGTTAAATAGTGTGACTTAATGTGTCACGTGTGCTCCCCTCCACCAGATGACATGGCAACATTCTATTATTCTTTAACATATCCTGCCAAGCCTTGAACATTTTTTGCTGGACACCTACCAGAATTTGACATGTTGAAGGGTCCAAATGACTTCAGCTTTTACCTTGGAAATTTTATGGAGAAACTTTTCCATTTTTACAGCACTCCAAGGGAAAGAAAGTTTCACATTTTGTCCTCATCAAATAGCCACCAAGCAAGGCTTTATTTCTATCTCAGAGTCCCTTGCAGACATTAAGAGCTTTAGGATTGTCCCAGATAAATGATCTCTTCCCAAAGGTGCATATTTCTGGGAATAAGGCAGAACTTCTCTATTTGGTGTCTGGAAGCCTCTGGCACTGTGAATTGCTGCTCATAAATCCACCAATAATTTAAATTGACATAGAAATGTTAGCTATTGATTTATTCATCAGAGTGGACCCTACTCGCTTATCTGGTTCTCAGGAGCATTAATTTTTACATCACCAGCTCAGACTAGCTGCAAATGAGGACAGCTGACCCTAATCTGAATTTACTCACCATGGTGGTGAGTTTTCCCATCCAACTCCAACGACAGGAAAGAAGTTTTAAAACACAGACCATTAACTTATATAACTCTTAATTCCCACACACCCTTACAGCCTCAGGTGTGTAGAATTCAGCTCTGCATTCATTGCATAGCCTATAATTACAGTTGTCCCTCCAGACTCTGGCCTTCATTTGATTCTTACATGCAAATTTAATGCACATAACATATAGTTAAGCAATATTTAGATTAGTGGAAGTATATGATAACTCTTTATATTCATGCTGTAAATGAAAATCCAATCGAGCTTTATCAAAGGACAATGCTGATGGAGAATGATAGCCTTTGCCAATCACCTCGGACAAGTCTCCATTTCGAGCGTGAATCTTGGCCATGCTTTCCAACCAGGTCCTCCGTAGCTCAGGGGTGCTTGCGTAGGAGTTTGCCAGACTGTACTGGAGATCCACTAGCATCTCGGGGTCCTTCTCATGCTCCTTCATCTGAGCTGTGGCCATCAAAACAGTCCTTATACGTTTAGTCAGGTCTTTCACCTCTGCTGGGAAATTGCTGTTCTTTGGAAAAGAGAGAGCTTGAGTCATCACCTGCTTATAATTCAGAAGTGAGGATGTTAATTGTGGTTTGTCATCTCAGTTTGGTGCATCCTATATATTGCTCATAAATATGTAAATTCTTTATACATGTGTATTTATACATGCATATATACATATTGTGATTGTGGTTATACTTATTTGAAGAGGAGAATTGTTGTAGGCCCTGCTCTTTGGTTTTCTAGCCCATCTCCTTATAGTAATAGCATCTTGATTGTCCTTTGAAATGCTCTCCTCTCTGGCTAATGTGCATGTGATTTGGGTCTACTGCATTCCCAGGCACCAGGGATACTGGCCTGGCCAATCACATTATTTGATCCCCAGATGACATTGATTGGGTTAGGGAGGGGCATATGACACAAGGTTGGATAGAGGAGATTCAGTACTGGAACTTCAACTGGCACTATGGAATGAGGTACTTTTTCCACTCAAGGAATACTACCAGAGAGTAAATTCATGGTAGAGCTCTACCGTAAATGGAATAAGCACAGAGGAAAGTTGAACTGAGGGGTAGGGAGACAGGTGAAAGTAGAGGCAGTTGGAGGACATCTGAAAACATCATTTTGATCCCTGCATTTCATCATGCCTGAAGCCAGGCATTAGACCTGGATTTTTCAGTATACTGACTAAAGGAGAAGTCTTTGGAAAGACACTCTCCCACCTTCCTCCCCCCCCCCCCCCATTTTATTTGGCAGCTCCCCCAAAAAGATAAGATAAAGTTGTCTAAGAACGGAATTATAAGAGAACCATTGGATTCTGGATATTTGTGGTAAGTTTTCTTGTTACACACCATTCAACCACATATCTTGGAAATTCCACTTAACAGATTATATTCTGAAAGTGTAAGAGCTGATTATCAGTTTAAAGAAGCAAACAATGTAAGTAATGTCTCAATAAACAAAATAACAAATTCCTATTTTTTAAATGAGTTAGATATCTCACAAAAACAATCAGTTTAGTTTATTCTCAATTATTTAAAAATCCCACAAAGCATTTCTTACTTTCATTTGTTTGTCTCCATTAGCAAAATTATTGGTAATTGCAAGGGAATGTTGAAACCGAGAGCCTCCAATGCCAGCGTCAGCTATTAACTGACTTACGGCCTTGATGAGCTGAAAGAGAGAAGAAAAATAAAACCTCAAAAGTAAATAACTTGGAGATCCAAAATGGCTGCGCCCAGGTGAACACCTAGCCGCAGCCGCACACAACAATTTCAATAAAATACAACTAAAATATAAAACGGACATTGCCCAGAACTACAGGAAGGTTGACTGACTGGAAATTCTATAGTGAGAAGCAAGGAGAAAACCAGAAGGAGGCGCGGAGGAGCTGGAAAAGCCAAGGTACAGAGACGTGGCGCGGAGAGGACGGAGCCGGAGAGGAGGGAGGCCGAGTGCCTGGCGGGCGTTCCCTAGCAGAAAGGAGATAAAACTCCGACTGTGCTGGGCCCCCGACTGCTCTGACCCCCAGTTTTAAGCCAGACCCCGGGGACTCAGGCTCAGCCATAGGGAGCCGGGCTGTAAGGCGGAACCCCGGGGAAGTGGCGAAAGGAGGTCCCTGCGGTGCGCACACTGTGCGCAGAGAAGGGACGGTCGGCTGTGCCGCGGGATTGCCCTGACGGGAAGGAGACTGGGGCTCCAGACTGCTCTGAACGCCACCTCCAACTCCACTTCCAACTGAACTGAACCCCAATACCGGGCTCATTGTGGGAGAGCATAGACTGTTTGGCAGCAGGCGAAAATCGAGGGCACCTTTCTCTCAGAGGCGCCGGCAGCGAGCACTGAAGGACCCGCATAGGGCGGAGCTGATGGAAGCCAAAGCTACAGGCTCCACCCTGAAACCCCGTCCCATCTGTAACTGCGAAATGCAACAACAAAATAGATCACAAACGAAAGAAATGGAGGACAAAAAGCGTCTGGATATAGAGTTCAAATCTACGCTTATAAGGTTTTTCAAGAATTTCCTAGAAAAGATGGATAAGGCCTATGAGGATATGAAAAGAGATCAACTAGAATTAATAAGGAGTCATCGAGAAATGATAAGGGATCAACAAGAAATAAAGAATACATTGTCTGAAATAAAAAAATATTTTACAGAGTCCTAAAAACAGAAGGGAAGATCACAAGAATCAAGTCAAAGATTTGGAACATAAAGAGCCAGAAGACACTCCTCCACAGAAGCTAGAAGGCAAGAGAATCCAGAAAATTGAAGATAATGTAAGAAACCTCTGGGACAACTTCAAGCGAACCAACATCAGAATTATTGGGGTCCCAGAAGATGAGAGAGAGCAAGATATCGAAAACATACTGAAAGAAATAGTGACAGAAAACTTCCCCCACCTGGTGAAAGAATTAGACTTACAAGTCCAGGAAGTGCACAGAACTCCAAACAAAAGGAATCCAAAGAGGACCACACCGAGACACATCATTATTAAAATTCCAAGAGCAAAAGACAAAGAGAGAATATTAAAAGAAGCAAGAGCAAAGAAGGTAGTAATCTATAAAGGAGCACCTATACGATTGTCAGCTGACTTCTCAACAGAAACCATGCAGGCCAGAAGGGAATGGCAAGAAATATTCAAGGTGATGAATAGCAAGAACCTACAGCCAAAAATAATCTACCCAGCAAAACTATCACTCAGAATCGAAGGCCAGATAAAGAGCTTCACTAATAAAAAAAGCTAAAGGAGTTCATCACCGCCAAACCAGAATTATATGAATTGCTGAAGGGGGTTCTTTCAGAAGAGAAAGTAAACAAAGATAAAAATTATGAACAACAAATACGTAACTATCAACAAGTGAATCTAAAAACCAAGGAAATTAAAAAAAATCTGATGAACAATATTAACTATTGAATATAATAGAATCAGAGGTATGGAAGGGGAGTGAACTGACGATTCTTGGGGAAAAGGGGAGAGGGGGATGTGGAAGAGACTGAACATAAACTGTGCACCTATGGATGAGGACATTGGGGAGAGGGGAAAGGGCAGAGGGTGGGGTGGGAACCTGGTGGAGGAGAACAATGGTGGGGGGGAAAATAAAGGAACATTTGTAATAATATGAACAATAAAAACTTATTAAAAAAAAAGTAAATAACTTAAAAATAGGAGTTGTAAATAAATTCATTGGATTAGTTGAATGTACCATTAATTTCTCCCTCTAGATCCAATGAAAGATATCTCTCTGTTTTAAATCTTTAAAGGCCATGTGATTCTGGGCTTTTCTTATAAACTTAAATACTTGAGGAAGGTTGCAAGAATCTTAGGAAGCCTTGAAGAAATAAATATATGCATTTTGAATCTGGTGAGATTTGGTGTCCTAGAGGTAGCCCAGGGTTCCTGGCTTGTATGTTCTGTGTGACTCTATTCCCTGGCAGAAGAAAGAATAAGTTCAGGTGGAATTATGGGCTTTCCTGGCTTCTGCCCAGCTGCCCTCTGCCCATGAATCAGACCTGAATGTGATGGGCACCTTTAAGGGCAGAATCTGGAGGAGGAGTTGGTCACTGGGTGCTCTGAGGACAGTAGGCTTCTATCAACTCTGAGACAGAGTTGTGGCATTAACAATAGCACTAATGAAAATTGGCAGCACTTACTTGTAAGTGGGATCGGACAATTGACTTCTGCTTGTTAAATTCAAAATTCTTCCTCATGAAAAAGTACAGAAGTGCTGATGCTTCTGTCTGAGTTGACCGTGACCTGTGGTTACAGCACTTTAGGATTTCATAGCAGAAGGATCCACACAGGTCGGCAGGCCCTTGAAAGAACGCCGAAGGAAACTGTGGGAATGGAAACACTGGTAAGGTCAGCCTTGTTCCTTCATTGTGCTCTGTTCACTCTCATATTTTAAAATCCCCAAGAATGAAATCCTTCTTTCTTTTCTTTTAAAGGAGTCTTTTTCTTTTATTTGCAGTGGGAGAGGATATATTTTTGCTTGTTAAAGTCGATCTTAGTATTTCTCTTTTTTTCTAAAAACAACCATTCTCTATCTTTTAAATATCTCTTGTATAAATAACTAATGCTAACCCAAAAGCATTGAGCCAGAGCTTTTATTATGTTTTCTATCTACCCAACACTGTAAACTGCAGGGGCCCTAAGAGGTCATAGCTATAGCCACTTCAATGTGAAACCTTTAACTTGGCATGAATGGGCATCACAGTTCATGGTGTGCATTTTACCTAACTCAGCCACAAACATACTCAAAGAATTGGTGGCCAGATGTTAATTGTATTCCCTTGTGATATCCAAGTAAAAGTCTGTCAAGGCTGTGAGCTTATTTTGAGATCACCAACCAAAGATTTGATAAAACCAAATACATAGTCTAAAAAACCAAATAAACCAAAATAAAAGAAAACATATCTTCTCTCCATACCAAAAGATGTAAAGATTAACATGCATTTATGATCATTCTTCACTGAGCTTTCGCTGGAAGCTGAGCACCCTTACCTTGCATACAAACAGTCTGAGTGACGCAAACACGTGCTTTAGCGCTGTGGCTGACTGGTTGACTTGGAAAAAGAGCATGTAGGTATCGAAGACTCTTTTCATTAATGAATTTTGACATTCAGATTGTTGAAGTTGTCTCTGGAAATTTAACACAGAAGTTATGTAGGCTGAGGAAAAGGACACTTGTGTTCTTTCAAAAGATATTTGTTGTGAACCTATAGAATGGTAGGCACAATTCTGGGTGCTGGACATAAAATGCTGAATAAGAGGAGAAGGTCTACCTTCCCAGTATAACTGATAGAGTGGTGACTGGAAAAAAAATATTAAATAAGGAAATAGAATATAATGATATATTATGAGAACAAAAACATTGCTTTGGGAGTAGGATTGCACTTTAGATAGGGTAGTTAGGTATAGTAAACTCTTTAATGGATGAATTGACATGGGATCTACAGGAATGTGCTAAGGACAGATCTGGGAGGACTGTCCAAGGAGGGAGGCTTGAATACCAAGAACTTGACTTAGAAAGGAAACTGTGAGCTTAAAGTTGAGAAAAAAGAGCAGAATGAGTGGGGTGTGATAGCAAAGAGAGGTAGGAAATAAGATCACAGACAGGTAAGTCATCATAGGCACTTATAAGGACTGTGAGATGTATGCTATTTGAGTAGTTTTTCCACTGAGCAATAAAAAATTAAAATACGGTTATTGCTTTTTCTACCACCATGCTAAGCTTTCACCTGCAGGACTTTCTTGATGTATTCATTCTGTTTAGTGTAGACTTTATTCAGCACATCCAACTTTTTATAGTTTAAACTTTAACATCTGTGAATTCATTAGGTGCAGCTAATGTTTTTAATAGCTTTATTGATATTTAATTAACATAAAATTTCTATAGTTAGCATTTTATGAAAATTTTTTTTATAAATGGAATCATAAGTGTATATACTCTTTCTGTTTGGTTTCCTTCACTGAGCATAACTAAGCTGTATTCTGTTATATGGATATACATAATTTATTTTCTAAGCCATTTATTTGTTGATGTACATTGAAGTTATTTCCATTGTTTAGTTATTAAAAATAAACCTTCCATGAATATTTGTGTACAAAGCTTTGTGGAAAGAGAGAGAGAGAGAGAGAGGGAGAGAGAGAGAGAGAGAGAGAGAGAGAGAGAGAGAGAGAGAGAGAGACATCAATCAGTTGCCTCCTGGGGATTGACCCTGAACCCAAGTATATGCCCTGACCAGGAACTGAATCCATAACCCTTCAGTGCATGGGATGACTCTCCAACTCTCCAACTGAGCCTCATTGGTGGCTAGGGCTGAAGAAATGTCTTGATTTTTTCTGTATAAATGCCTATTATTGGAATGGTGGGTTAATAAATGTTTAACATTTTATACTGACATACTGCTTTCCAAAGTGTTTTTAGCATTTTGCATCTCCTCTATTAGTGAATGACAGTTCTTTGCCAAAAGTTGGTATGGTCAGTATTTTTATTTATATCCATTCTAATAGTGTGTAGTGGTATCATTTCACCAAAGAAATCCAGGGGCAAATAAGCATGTGAAAAATATTATATTCAACATTTTTAGGCTATTTGGTCTAGATGTCATATGTCTCTCCCTTTGAGAATGAAAAGTAGTGTCACATTCTTACTCAAGTCATTTTGCTTGATAGTAAAGCAGGAAAAATTAGAAAGAGTATCATCAACTATTTGACAATAGTGAAATATATACATGTGTATATCAATCAAGCAATAGTCAGTCAACTTTTGATAAAATCAGAACTTCATCTTTAATGTGTTTTCCACTCACATGGATGTTGATTTATGTAAGGTTAAGTAATTTCATAAGATATTTTAAAACATGTTCTTGACTTCACATGACTTTTATGCCTTCCATTCTAATATGTTGTGGAAGATGTTATGATCACGCTCACCTGGTGAATATGAGTGAAGAGAGACAGCAGGTCTAGAATAGTCAGGCAAACCTCCGTAGCTATATTAGCCTCTGTGTCCACATGATGCACGATGTCTATTTCATTAGAGTTGCCTAAAAATACAAAGTGGAACATTCATATAAACATCTAAGACAACTCTTTTATTCTATAAAGGACTTTCTTTTATTATTACATATTCAGTGTTTACTCGTTTTGATCAATAATTTATTAAAGTAAAATGCTTTGGTTTATTCAACTTCTTATTGGTGGAATCAAAAACACTAGACTGAGTCTTTAGTGAATTCTACAGACTAAATGTTTGTGTTCACACCCCCACCCCCAAATTCATATGTTGGTGTGAATTTCAATGTAATTACATTAGGAAGTGAGGTCTTTGAGAAGTAATTAGGTCATGAGCCTGAAGCCCCATGAATGAGATTTGTGCCCTTATATGAGATGAGACACCAGTAAGATCACCCCCTCCCACTCCATCATCTGAGAACACAGCAAGAAGTCAGCCATCTGCAAACAAGAAGCAGGTTCTCACCAGACCTAAAATCTGCTGGTACTTTGATCTTGGATCTCCCAGCCTTCAGAACTATTATATGAGAAATAAATGTCGTTTAAGTCACCCGGTCTATGGTATCTTGTAGCAGCTTGAACAAAGACTGTGTGTTGTTTTCTTATGTCAGCTGTTGAGTTTCCAAAGACCAGAGTGGTCTATTTCCATTATTTCCTACCATTTTCCATTAATTTTATTATTGACAAATTCATATTTCTTTCATAATCAGTCTGGGTCAAGTTTTAGATTCCCAGGCTAATAGACCAAATGTACAGTCTCAGTGGGTAGTTTGCATGAGTGGTCTTCTGAGGAAGGTATTAAGTGCATTTATAGGATAAGGTATATACTTTCAAACAGCTAACTTTGGTCACATGTCCACAATTGCTAACATTTACATTATACAAAATACTGTTACTTGTTTATTTTTCCTCATTCACAAGCTGAAATGTGGGTGTCACTGGATTCAAGATGTCATGTTTACTGACATAAACCACATGTTCTTCTTCCCACAGAGCAGACAATAAACAATATGATTGAGAGGGACTGGCATAACATTTATAATACCATTTTTTTCCCAGAGGAATTACACTAAGCATATGATACTGAGTGTTTTGCTTTCTCACTTTGTTTCTCATAAGAACACTACAAAATTTTAAGCTTTTCGTGGTGAGTGCCTCCTCTAGGAACACTTGGGACCATAGCAAGCCTGAAAAACAATGGTCTCAGTGGCATAACAGGATTCTTCCTGTTATGAATCATTATCATGCATTTCATGTCCTACATACATCTTGAGAATATATATCTTGTTCCTATTATTTCTGATTTACTTACTGCTCATGGTATTGTCTAACATCTGTAAGAGTTTGGGATTGGAAAGTGGATTTTTGCCTCGAATTATAGGTAAAGTTTGTGATCTGGACTGCTTATGTCCTTCATGACAAGAATTGGTGTTCATCCTGAAAATTAAATAAGAAAAATGGTTAAAATAATGGACATGTGATATCCAAATGCTCATTCAAATATTCTATATTGAGTCAAATATATAACATTTTAAAAATGGAGACCTATTATGAAAATTATTGATTAGAGGTGAGATGATAAAAGGGACTTGAAATACTTTCAAAGAAATTTTATTTAAGCCAAGAAAAAGTTCAGAAAGATAAGAGAAGAATAATGGATACTGAATTTAAATTTGCACAAGCATACTCATTGATATTCCATAAAGCTGGGATTCGATAGATGTGAAGTTGACTATTGGTCAATCAGGAAGATAGTATAACTCAATTGTGTGAAGTTATATTTAGAAGGCAATATTTAAAAAGTAAAATCTGGTTTGGAACAATCATTGCTTTCCTAGTTGTTTATATTTGAAAATTCTACATGTTTTGTCATTCATTTGTGTCATGTGCACAGGGGCCTGATACATGATCCCTGTGGGGCAGAGAGAGCTGAGGGGACCTCTGGGCAGCTCCTTTCTTAGGGCAATGACCATGACCTACAAGGGCTCTCATTCAAGGCCTCCTTGGTATTGAATGGAAGTATTCCCACTACCACAGTAACACTGGCTCATTCCAACTTACTGTGAATGAGCCAGGGTTACTGTGGTAGTAGGAATACTTCCTATTCTCTACTGTCCTTTAGACTATCATTTAGCCAAGATAGTAGAACATGCCTTTAAGAATAGTAGAAAATAGGAGGTACTCTGAAGAGTCAAGCCTGAAAAAGAGGCCATGGTTTTCTCTTTGTCATACTTTTCAAATATTCTGGGTGAATCAGAGCCCAGGAGATCTAACTTTGGCTCTTAGCAGCCAGGGGAGTCTGGGTCATTCCTGAAGCTACAAGGCATAATGGGACCTGAGATATATGGCTTGGACCTTTGGGACTGGATTATTTCTAGATTTTGAATCTGTTTCAGTCTTAAACTCCTGGAGGACAATCCCTGGTTTCTAGGAAGAGAGGGGGAGGAACAGTCAGAACCTATCTGTTTTGGGGCAGGAGCCTGAAGTCTGACCTACCAGGCAGCTACAAAACTGCAGTGAATGCAGGTGGATTATCATTGTCATTAAACTTGAAAAATAATTGTTGATAGTCCTCTATTCTATTACCCTTCTCAAAACACAATCTTTATGTTATTTCATTTACTTTATCAAAAAGAGCAACTTCAAGCGGTCCTCAGAGACAGTGGCAAAATTTATCCCATGATTTATTGACTGTATACCACTTTCATATTTCTTTCTAAAACTCTTATAAAACATAGACATTTAAAAATATTACATATTATTAAGATCCCTTTGGGAAGAATGAATCAAAGTGGAGAAAATTTTAGCAAAGACTTCATATTTAGTAGACCTGGAGGAGCTGTAAGGTAGGATTTCAGGGCAAATGTTTCCCATAGAACAGCTTAATGAAGATGACTCCAGGTCCTACATGATAGTCAAATCAGTCTGATGATGAGGAAATCTAAGATGAGCTTACAAAGCCATCCACACTTCCTCTTTGATCCCTTAACAAACAATTTCAGCTCTAAGAACACTTCTAAAACACTACTGAAAATAATGGGGAGATATGACCTACATTTTACTCTGTCACTAGAGATTAGCAACCATTAAAAGAGGCATTTGTTGAGATTATGCTTTTTCAGTTTCCAAAAAATTAAGATAGTCATTAATATTCTATGCAGGGTATTGTGCTCTAGATGCAGGTAAATAAGTCATAATCTTTCATCTTAATTCTTTATAAGCTAGTAGGGCAGATAGGAAAGTACCTAAATGTGACTTCCTTTGAAAAATATGTTTTGTGCTATTCTACCTCTAGAGCTTTCTGCTATAAAGATAAGGCTACTGTCAATCTTCAAATGTGAGGTCAACCTTATAATCCTTATTGCATTTTAAGTTTCTTCACAGAAACATAGAATTACTTTAAATCTGCATTTGTTTTTAAATGTATACATATATATATACACACACACATATATATACATACACATATACATATACATGCGTGTGCACATGCATGGATTGACACCTCCACAAATACATACATAAATGCACATACATATATACACACGTATGTTTTTAAATATAAAGCAAACGTGACATTACCATTGTGACAGGAGGCCTGATGTTTGGCAGGAAGGATTCGATCCTTTGAGAGTTCCATTGTTCTGGGTGGATTGCACAAATTTAAATGCAGCAGCAATTTTCCTGCAGGAAATGTTGATGTTTTAATCATAGTTCAGAATTTGCAAATTCACATACTATGAAAAATGAAATTACACATTTTTCTGGAACCGGGGAAGTGGGGGTTTAGTAAAGTTGCTGGGAACTTTGCTGTCACTCATGAAGAAAGAACGTCAGCACAAAGCTACTGCAGATTAAGTATTCTTTTTATTTTACTTAAAATATTTTCTTATATTGGTACCTTCCAAGTTTTATCCCTAAAAAGGTAGATAAATTTGTTCAAAGATACATGAAATGTGACTTCCTTTGAGAAATGTGTTTTGTGCTTCTCTACTACCTCTAAAGCTTTATGATATGGACATAGGGTTACTGTCAAACTTCGAATGTGAGGTCAACCTTGTAATATTTACTGCACTTTAAGATTTCTAACATATCTGATGCATTAATATATGTCATAACTCTAAAAGAATATACTGATTTATTGGAACTTAAAATGATTACCTTATTATAATGCGTTTTCCTAGGTATCTGAAATTTTGAAGACAGACGCTAGAAAGAAAACAAGTTACATTTTAGTTATTTCCCCTCTTATTTATGCAAACTATTAATCTGATACATTAAAAATGTTAAATTTTATTTAAATTCTAGAGGCCCAGTGCACAGATTCATCCACTGATGGGGTCTCTTGGTTTGGCCTGCATCCTAATGCAATCCAGGACCCCTCAGGGGATGGTGCAGAGTTAGTTTTGGCCCAATCCCACATGCCAGGCTGAGGGACTTCACTGGTGCATGAATCTGTGCACCAGGCCTGCAGTATATATACAAGATCTTAATCTCTTCCCATACTCTCCTCTTCCCCCCTTCCCTCTGAGATTCATCTCTAGAGCCCTGCATTCAAAGCATAGAAGAAATTAATGGAAATCATCATATTTCATTCCTGTGTTGAGCGTCAGCCCCCCTGGTGGTCAGTGAGCAAATATATATATATATCAATATTATTATTATTGATAGATAATTATTATTATTGATAGATAATATTATTATTGATAGATAATTCACCATAAAAGCACTTAAAATGCAGCATTGTATAATGAACTATTTAGAAGGTTCCAGAAAATGAGAGTTAACTAATCTACACTGTAACTTACTCCAAGATGCTGAAGAAGTCGGACACCTCTGGACTGGGTGCTCGTTGCCAGTAGGCAATCAGAGTCTCTGAAAGGAAACACCACATAGTATGAGACTCTTTAAAATTCAAAGTGTTATTCTTTTTTTAAAGTTTTAATTTTAAAGAGTTCTCTTTACCCTCTGAAATATTCTTCATAATGTGAAGAAAACACATAAGAAGACTCCTGGTTTCAGCTTGATCTAACTTGTCAAATCGAAGTGTTGAGCCTATCAAAGACAAAGGTCTTGGGATCTAGGAATCAAAGAACCAATAAGGATTGAGTAAGAGTAAGAGATTTCTGAGTCCTCACGCGTTAAGCAAGTCTGGAAGGGAAGTCCCACCTTTTCACAGTTGTCAGTCTTCTCACTACTCTTCTCAGTGGTACTTGGATTGGAGTCAAGACTTGCTAAGGATCCTCTGGAATCAGCATGGTTTACTGTAGAAATAGCTATTGATGAAAATGCTGTAAACACAAGCCACAGCACACAGACGATAATGAGATGTATGGGCACAGACACACAAACAGCTCTAACAATGAACCAAAAAAATGTTGAACATTGAGCAGTATTCTGAAAGACTGACATAACGAAGTCTGGGATTGGCATTAGAGAGATGTCACATTTTAAAGTGTCATTACAATGGCCATGTCAACATTAAGGATTTAGAAAAATTTAGACCATTATAAATGGAAATAAAATAAAGCTTCTTCTTTTGACTTCTTAAACAGCTTTTAAGATGAAGCTTCTCTTTAAAAAAAAAATGCTTTAGTAAAAGTTCACAATGATACTCTGGGGAAAGAAATTTTCAATTTTTGACAGTATAAAAGAAATCAAGATGACATTTCCAAAAACAGTTCTTAAAATACTCTTTGAAGTTGAAAGGCTATTATATCTTAAAAGGCTATGTGCAATGAAAACTTTAATATTGTTTCCAGAATAAAGCAATTTGATAACATCTGAGCCAAGTAAAAATGAAAGCTAAGTAGAAGAGGAAGTTGCTGGATGGCATTCCAAGAAATATGTAAAAAGATACTTTAACTATATAAATATAGTACACTGTGCCATAGAAATAATGGGTATCGGATTGTGGAGTGGGTGAAGAGCACGATGATGTACAAAGTAAATATGGATGAGTGTTAAACACAAGTGTCCTCAGAAGGTATCAAGTACCTGCTATAGAATTTAAAACATCTTTAGAAAAGGATGTGTCCACAGAGTTTGCATGCTTCATTGCTGATTGGCTGTGAAATCCTCCATTGGTGCTGAGGTCATCTCTAGACCCCTATAGTCAAAGCACAGAAGAAATTAATAGAAATTATCATATTTCAACATATACTTTAAAAATATATAAAATACATATAAAGTTCACTATATTTTCAATTACATGGTATTTGATTTGATCTTTTATTATCCTAGCAAAGGTCTTCTGCCAAAGAAGGCAGTGAAAATGAATATAGTCAAAACAATACTCTGGGTCACATTTGATTTCAGGTGAGTTAAAAAATTTTTACAATGTAGTATAAACGACCTTTTAATATAGATTAAATGGGTGGAATGACTATATTCATGGATTCAATGCTCTATATCATCATTATCATGGGTTATCTTATATATTTTACTATTACTAAAAACCAGATTTTAAATAATTAGTATGTTCTATTATAGTTTCTATGATAAGTGTTTTCTATTACACAATTTAACCCTCATAAGAATCCTGTGAAGGAGGCATTTTATCCCATTTAGTAAATAAGAAATTAAAGGCTTAAATAGGTGAGATAATTTACCTAATATCACATAGATAGTAACTGATACTACTAGGATTTGAATAAGGTCCCTTCCCCAAATTCCTAAGGCATAGCATCTAACTAGTATCTTGTATTGTAAACTGGGTCAGCAGTATATTCACTCATCTGGGATTTGAACACAGGTAACAGATCCCAAGAGGGTTGTTTTACAGTCGTGATGACTCAGTGGAGAAAGGATAACAAATAGGCCACTGCTAGGCTGTGACTATTATGAAGGCACTTGGCTATAAGACAACCAGGTGGTCAGAGAACTGATACCAAAATGTGGTGGGAGAGATGTACTGAGGATGGCGGCATGGATGTAAGAAGGAACCTGGTAAAAACTGGAGAGAACTGGAAAATGGTGCAGAGAACAGAGGAAAATGAAAAAAAAAAAAAAAAAAAGTGCTGGAGAGATGGGCTAGATAGAAGGCTTCAATGACCGGTCTAGAACCAGTGACACTGACATGCATGTCTCAAAAACACCTAGCAGGAACTGCTAATTCTTAGTCACTCACCGATAGAAGGAAGTGGTATAAGAAAGGCTAACTATTCAAATAGACCTTGGAAATAGTATGCAAACTTACCTGGTTCGATGTATTGACAGTAAAAGGATACAGGTCCTTCAGGTAAATCCTAGGCATATTGTCCAGGAGCATGCCGTAGAGGGGCATGTATAAACTTGCTATCTGGGCCTGCTTTCTCTAGGTGAGAAGGGAGCCAAAATGAAATGATTCACGTAAAAATCAATGGACTCCTCAGTTTGATTACGCATGCAGTGTGCCATTAAATTGGGTTTAGGGAAGGGAGAAAGGAAGACTACTTACTGGTTCTCTGTATCGATCATCAAATGAATGCTTAGCCATTAGATTTTTTAGGACAGCCAAAGCTAAGTGCCTGACATCTTGGTCTTCCTGCAGAGCAAAGCCAACTTCTCGGAGCAGAATCCCGATTAGGAAGTGCTTGCGGCAAAATTCATTAGTGACCGAATATTCAGGCATATCTTTGTGAGGCAAGAAAAGAGATCATATTATTGAAAATCAAATGGTCACTTTATAATCAAGACAGGTTTATCAAACAACTATCAACTCCTCCCTAAATTCAGGGATATAGTCTTGCCAAAGAGATGAGAAATATGAGAGAGGAACATTCAGGAAGATAGGGTGATAATGTATGCATAATTAATACAAATAATGCATGATGTCAAACATCAAGCTTCATAAAACTGGCATCCCTAAATATTATAGCTGAGATGAGAAAAACCCAAATAGTCTGAAGGAATCAGAAATAGTCAACTGAAAGTAATATGTTGAAATGGGCCATTGAGGATGCTTAAGATTTGGAAGTGCAGGTGTCTGAGCAAATGGGGGCAACGAGGAAAGAAGAGGACACTGGGAGGAGAAGTGGTAGGATTTCAATGGCACAGAAATTGTGAAAGTAGGTATGTGAGGAACATAGATATGGGAGACATTCAGTACAGTGCTCAAAAGAGGAGTGATGAGAATTAAGATGTGAGCCACATTGGGACTAGTTGATAGGAAACTTAATTATAAATTCACTAATGGCATTTAGGTTTCTCTGCTTTTTGCACTTAGGTAGCAATTCCAATTGCAGTAGATGATAAGACACTCAGGGCTTTGAAATCAGTAGTCCAATCAGACCTGTGCTTTATTGATTTACTAATATGGTGGCAGAATGTAAATTAACCAGATTGCAGGGAGGGATATAATGTAAGAGGCTGTAGCAGTAGTGGAGAGAGGGGAGAATTAGAGGGCCTGGGGAAGTAGGATCAAAGTAGCAGAAGTATTATCAGCAGAACAAGTTTTCTGAAGGATGTAACAGAGCAAGGAGAGAGGAAAACCAAGGGAGGCTGCAAAATGTTGAGGCTGAATTACCAAGAAAGCAGTGTTACAATTTCCAGTAATAATGCATTTATTCAGAATTGTCCAATAGGGTTCTTAAATGTAACTATTAATAATAGGACTAGCACCCACTTACAGAACTCACACTGTGAGTAAACACTAGGCTACACACTTGATAAGAAGTATCTTAGTCACTTTATAATCAAGACAACAGGAAGTTTTGATTAGTATAGTATGCCAATGGAATATGCATTATATTCAAATTATAGGATTCTAATAATTTCAATCTTGAAAAAATAGCCCAAAGCAGGTTGTAATTTATTGAAAGAAATATATCATATAAAGCTACTTACATTGAACAAGTATGCTATTATATATAGCTGAAATTTTATTCATGATAAACTCTAAAGAAATTGCAGGAACTTTGGAAAATTAAGAAAAATCAAGCTTTAGAGAATAAAATATAAAAGAATTCAAGATGGGGAATTATTTAATTATTTGTGACTGGAGAAAAGTTCAGACAATATTTTGTTTATTTTGACTATACGGTATTAAAAATATGGCTATTTATTAGCATCTGGAAACTGAAAATTTATAGTATCTATATTCATCAATGTTATTGGACTATGATGTGGTTATTGATGCTTAGGTAATATCATATAAAATTATACTATTTACCTGATGCATGCACCTCTTGAGTTGATTCTGAAGGTGTCAAAGGATCTGGATTTAATACAAATAAACAAAAAGTTCAGATATGTCCATATTCAGATATATACTATGTTCATTAATGATGTGTAATATAACTGAAAAATTAAAATATATTGTCCTAAAATAGAATCACTTCAATAAAGCTTTGTTTTTTCAAGAGAAATGCTTTAGGTTGTTTATTTCATTAAAGAGAATGTCATAACATAATTATTTTAATTCTTAGCCTTCTATTTGAGCATCAGATACAGTACTTTTTATAAAAATAATGTACTTTATTCTTTTTTCCTCCAAAATATTAGTGCAAACTATAACAGATTTAAGTCAGGGCTTATCATCTCAGTTAGTGTTTTCCATGAATATAAAAATTGCATCCTGTGTATAATTTATTCACTGCTTAGAAGTAAAGTATTTTAAAGATAAAAAGGGGTCAAATACACAGGTTGGGGGCAAAAGTAGGCTTATAGTTGTTTATATGGAGAATAACACAATAATTGATAAATACTAATACAAGATTAAACTGCATTTTACATACTCACAACTGTAAACCTACTTTTGTCTCCACCTTGTATGATGATCGAAGAAGACTTGACATTGGGTGCTGAACCCATAATGCAATGTACAAATGATGTATTAGGGAATTGTACCCTTAAAACTTAAACAATTTTATTAACTAACTAGAGGCCCAGTGCATGAAAATTCCTGCACTTGGTGGGGGGGGGAGGCGTTCCTCAGCTTGGCCTGCCCAGGAGCCCTCAGGGGATGTCCTACTGACTGCTTAGGAGCTGCAGTGTGGCCTCCTTCTGCAGGAGGCAAATGGCCAATCAGGGGAAGGCAATGCCCCCATCACGCCTCTGCTCCTGCCACTGCCCACAGTCATGACTACCAAAGCCTTAGCCCTAACAGCTACCGCTGCTTGCTTGAGCCTCGGGCTCTCTCAGTGGCAGCTGCCATCTGCAGCTTGCCTGAGCCTTGGGCAGCTTTGTCCAGAAGGACATCCAGAAGGTTGTCCGGAAGATGTCCACCCTAATTAGCATATCACCCTTTTATTAGTATAGATTTCACCCCAATAAATTTAAAAATTAAAGTTCCTAAATAATTTTAGTATTTTCTTTGCATCTTGATGTTTGATGAGCTTCTGATATCTGGGTCTGTGATAATAATTCTCTACTATGGACACCATAGTATATGATCATGATAGAGAATGGACAATATATGTATATACCAAATGTAATAAGTGAAAGCCTTCTGCAGACCATTTATACTATAGTAAGCATGGTAAACAAATTGTGGAGCCCAGTTCTTTCCTGCACACTTATTTCTGACCCAGAGATATCAGGAGTACATAGTGCTGTCTACCTACCTGCCTGCCTTTCTTCTTTCCAAGGTACCAGTTTCTTTATCTCAGACTCATTTAGAGGAATCGTATTCAACATAATTACATAACTTAACTGATAATTAAAAATGAATTTATACTCACAAAAGTATAACTTTTCCTCCATGTAATTTTATCTTTCCAAATCAAAGGAAAGATGTCTTTTGTAGCCAGTATGGTGAAAGACAGTATGGCTCTAGGTTAAATTCTTTGATCTACAATCACCAATTTTATAATTTTGTTGTTGGCCTTCTCTTTAATGAAAAAGGAAATATAGACAAACATTGAGAATCATAGGGCTTTATTCATTATCCCAGGCCAATGATTCCTTTTACATTTTAACCTCATTGTCTGCGTCTAATACATGTGGCAAGTTCAAACAAAACAAAGATTGAGGAAGCAGGAAAACCATGAACAAACAAATAAAAGTATTCCCTTTGTAGGAGCCAATAAAACTTCTGGGAATTATTACCTGGGATGTTTGCTGATCTTATGGGGAGACACAAAGGGATAAAGTGCTCATGTTGACACACTTCTTGAAGGAAATCAAATTTATACTGGCATAAGGTCTGAAAAAGAAACAAGCAGGATGACTATTATTTACATGCCAAGAAAGTTAATAAAACAAAGAATCCGCACTTGACTTTTGTACCTAAAAAGATGTTACTTTTGTATGACCACAGCTATTTGTTAAGTTTAAGAAATTTTGCCCCTCCATAGTGGTAAATGCAGGCAGCCTTCCTATTTGGGGAGTTTGATTAAGGCTTCCTCAGGAAATAATCTCATTTGTAACCTGCCCTATTGAGGCATTTTTTTGTTGTTGCTTCTTTTAGTTTATAACTCACTTATTATGAGAAAAATAGTGCCTCACCAAATGCACAGAGCTGTACAACTACCCTCAGATCATAGAACAGATTGCTACAATCAATTCCTATGATTCAAGGAAGTAAGAAAGACAATAAAAAATGAAAGAGAATCTCTCTTAGTTTGCCATTTGTTCTCAGGATACATTATTAATTCTACCTCTTCTCTACTCTTGCAAATAGGCCTGTCCTTTCAATAATGTTTTGAATAGCACAGTGATAAATGGAGTCCAGACTTTGTCTAAGACAACTGTAATACTTGAACTAAGAACAACCACATAAATAGAAACAAATCAGCACATTCATAACTCTTCTGTTTTCACTCTCATGCAAGTTAAGTAATACATTTTTAAGATTCAGATTGTGTTCATTTTATTTGCTAATATCAGCTAACAAAATAAAATATATTCCATTCACTTGAATATTACAGAATTATATTTTGTGGCAACTTTAGTCAATCATTTAAAATACTGCAATTTACAAATGATTGTATTTGACTTAATCCTTTGTACATAAAAGTAAAGGAGAGCATAATTAATTTATATGTTAATTATTCTTCATTGAGAAGTTTCTGTTTGGTTTTTGAAAAATTATATAATTTAGGTCTACTGGAATTGCATCTAAATGAACATTCTTAAAATTTCATGCATAATTGGAGAATTAATGAAGAATATTCTTTTTAAAAGTATTAAAAGAGAGAATTGGATGCTCAAAACTACATGATATGTAATTAGGTAACTCTCCTGATCAAAACTGCCAAGAAAAATAATATTCATATTCCTAACCATGAGATGAAAAACTATAAGATGAACATTTTTTATTTTTGGTCATTCTACATTGGTTATTATTTTACAACTAGAGGCCCAGTATATGAGATTTGTGCACTCAGAGGGCCCTGTCCCTTCTTGCAGTCTGGGAGCCCTTGGGGGATGTCCAACTGAAGGCTTAGGTCCACTCCCTGTCAGTAGGACATCCTTAGTGCTGCCATGGAGGTGGGAAAGGCTCCCACCACCACTGCTGTGCTTGCCAGCTGTGAGCTGGACTTTTGGCTGAGCAATGCACCTACTGTGGGAGCGCACTGACTACCAGGGGGCAGCTCCTGCATTGAGCATCTTCCCCCTGATGGTCAGTGCACATCATAGCAACTGGTTGCTCCACCGTTTGGTTGATTTGTGTATTAGCCTTTTATTATATTGAATACCTAGGTAATTTTTTTCTTCAGGACTTACCGTCTTCCCAATAAGTAAAGTTTAATGAGGAACTACAAATTCATATGCCCTCTCTCTCCTGCCAAGAGGCAGGTGTGTGACCCAAAGTAGGCTGACCACACACTTCCTTTTTGGAAAGCAGATATTAAGAAGAGTGTTATTATTTAAGCAGCAGTAGACTTGACCAAATAATCTCTTCTTGGAGATTATTCTTGTGCTATAGCTCTTTTCCAAGTCTAGTTCTTTACATTGTGCTATTTACTCCCAATAGAACTTCCAATAAGTTTGTTTTTACTCAAACTGGAATAAACTTCTGTTGCTTGCAACCCAATGAACCTTCACTGATAAATTGCATGACCTGGCCCAGGCTTATTTCTCTTTAGCATATGCCATACTAAACTCAGTGGTCCTCAGACTTGAAGATGAATAAAAATCACCTGAAAGTCTTGATACAATACAGACTTCAGTTCTGAGTGATGCTATTGCATTAGCCTAGGAACCTCATTTTGAGAACCACTCTTCTTTAAAGCGCTGTTTCCTGCCTGTCTCCCAACATGTAGCCCCTATTTAGGCAGGTTGGCCAACTGTACATTTTGCCCAAGACTGAAGGACTTCCAGAGGTGGGACGTTCAGTACTTAAACAACACAGTCCTGAGCTAGAGTTCTATAAGAACTGCCGCTGGAAAGAACTATTTCTTCTCCACCCACAGGACATAGAAGTGAAATGTAAACACTTTCATTCCACTCTCCCTTGTTCCCCATTAAGGAAGGATTTGGGAGACTTTCTCAGCAGATAGATGAACCATTTACAAGACGGCCTCTCACTAATACAGACATTGTGCTTTTTGGTGTTGTTTTTTAATGCAGAGATTGGGTAAGTTGATGTTTTACGCACATATACAGAGAGATCAATTTATTTATTTATACTGCCATAGCTCAGAAAGCAATCACTCCTGCACTTGGTTCTTACCTTGAGTTCACCAGAGGAGAACATGCTGATGTAATTGTTGACCATCTTAAACACAAAGCCCCTGTCCATAAATGTAAAGCAGCGCTAAAAAAGATAAAATTTCAAATTAAAACATTTTACTTTAGCCGGGACCGGTTTAGCTCAATGGATAGAGCGTCGGCTTGGGGACTGAAGGCACCCGGGTTCGATTCCGGTCAAGGGCATGTACCTTGGTTGCGGGCATATCCCCAGTGGGGGGTGTGCAAGAGGCAACTGATCGATGACTCTCTCTCATTGATGTTTCTAACTCTCTATCTCTCTCCCTTCCTCTCTGTACAAAATCAATAAAATATATTAAAAAACAAAACAAAAAAAAACATTTTACTTTAAAGATCATTAAAGATTTTGAAAAGATAATGAAATTTATTGAAATAAAATAACATTTAACTAAATGTGTTGTGTACTGAGTATGCCAAAAACCTCTCAAGTATGTTTAAGCATTTGCCCACATATGGCAACTAGTTAAAGTGTTAGATATAGAACACCCATCAGAAAGCTACAAACCAATATTGATCAATTTTATACAACATCACTTGGAGCTTTGCAATTAAATATTATAGCCTTTTCCTTTTCTATAGAAAGTTTTAGCTTTTACTTGTGTGTTTATTTTTTAAACAGTTACATTTTATTATTTTTCTTTAGCAACTTCATTCCTGTACTGTACAGCTCTCGGAAGGAACAGGGGTGGCAGAGATGGGTCAGAAAAACCTTTTAAAATCTCAGGTCTCCTTCAACAGAGGAGCTTTTCTTTCAATTAAGGCAGCTTGAATTTGAGGAGTGAAGATAAAAGATCCTGAGATTTCTATCAGGGAACTGTTCACTGTCTTTCTTATTCTGTTTTCAGACTCTCTTATCTATAATGAGTGTGTAAATAGCAGGTAGTTTTGGAGGATACAGGCAAAAAAAGCCCACCAAAAACAAACAAACAAACAAAAAACCGTAAACAGTATTTCACGTAGGAAAGATAGATAAAAGTATTCATCAAACAGTGTTAGTTGTGACTACTCATAAAAAATGAAGATTTGAATCAATTAACATTGAGGATATCTCACATCCATTAGCATGGGAACTTGATTGGAATTGCATCTCATAACTGTACCTTAAGAAACCTGGCAATGCTGTGGTTGGCCCTTCTTGTTTCTTCAAGGGCATCTTTGTATTTCCAAATCATGTGATCAGCTAGGACCATGACCAGATTGTCCAATTCATTTTGGTATGATTCAGGAAATCTTTGAGCCCGAGAAAGCTAAGAAAAGAATAGGTCATTTCTTTATAATGTGACATATGAAATGCTAAGCCTGGAAAAAAAATAAACTGAAAACTTGAATGTAATAATAAAATAGGAGCCCTTTTAATTTTAAGGTCATGATTTCTATCATTTTCATTTAAATTTTCCTTCTCCTTTGGCCAATAAAATTTTCATTTAAAAAGTAAATTATAACATATTTTAATTGCAAACTATTAAAACATGCAGCATTTTTCTATAACTTTTCACATCTTTTTTTCCATTACAAGTTGACATATAACATTATTTTCAGGTGTACAGCATAGTGGTTAGACATTTATATAACTTCCTAGAGGCCCAGTGCATGAATTTGTGCATGGGTGGGGTCCCTTGACCTGGCTGGTGATCAGGGCCATTTGGGGCCCTCTTGACCAGTTCTGATAGGGACCAGTCGGGGAGAGGGACTGCAGGAGGTTGGCTGGCTGTGGGAGGTTGGCTGTGGGAGTACTAACCACCAGGGGTCCTCAGATCTTACTCAGAGATGAAAGTTTGTACCAGCCAGCCTTAACTTCATGGTCTCAGTATTTGCCACAGCAGGTGCCAGTGGGAGCTCAGAGTCAAGACATTTCTTCCACAAGATGCAAAATGGTGCGGCTGGGAGTTTACATGTGTTAGATGGAATGAAAGTCAATGGATCCCTAAAGACCAGCATTAGATCCAGGAATCTATTCTTGCTGCCTGAACTCCTGCCCATAAGGGAGAAGTCCAGGCAGCTGACTTCCCATCTCAGGCTCTACGTCATGAATTTACACAGACCCTTTTTTATGAGAGAGGCAAGATCCATTTATCTTCAGAATTCAACTTTTATCATTAGATTCACGTTTTGCTATAGATAAAAACACAAAAGTTGATGTTAGACTGAGCCTAACTTGCTAAGATTCTGAGTACTCGGCCTTGCATGCTGCAAAAGGAAAATCATGGAGATTAAAGGGATACACAGTCATTTCTCCTACTTAACAGGCAATGAACATATATTGCTACAATTTACAAAGTAAATACCAATGGAACTACTGACAGCACCTTCATGAGCATAATTTACCTATGTGTAGCATTGTTTACCTATGATCTTACCTGAATTTTATTTGTGTCAATTAAGTGCTGTGCCATTGATTTCACGATAATTGCAAAGAAGAACCAGGAATGCTGTTAGGAAAAGAAAAGGCAGTGAAAAATTCTCCTATGGTGAAATAATGATAATTCTGTTCTTTACATCATGTAATATTATAGAATCTTTATCTTACAGTGTGTTCTTTGAAAGTAAGTGCATCTGAGCAATAATATGTGTTAGGATGATCTATACCAAAGACCTAATGGTAAAAGTAAGCAGACATTTCAGTTTCTCTGTCATCTCAAAGATGTTTAAAACAAGATGCCTAATGGCTACAAGGGATGGCTAATTAAAGAATAGTCCTATGCAGTATTTACCCATGAGGTTCTATTTGTGTCACTTATTTACCAGGTGTACTGGTTAATAATGTAGATTATATAATCAAAGAAAACATGGTAATTTCAAGAGAAACATCCAAAGTCCTTTATTCAAAATAATGTTCATCGCTAGCTACACATTTCCTCCATCTTTCAGGTAATTTGTGGATATTGTCCCAACAGAACTTTTCTTGTTTTGAGGCAAATCATTCAGAGAACCAATTTTCTACTTTTTTGTATGTTTTGAAGTGCTGCTCTGAAATTGTGTGTGCCATTGATCGGAACAAGTGGTAATCTGAAGGAGCAAGGTCTGATGAATACAGCAGGTGGGTTAATACTTTCCAGGCAAGATCTTTTAACGTATCTTTAACTGGTTTTGAAGTGCATGATGGTGCATTATCATAAAGCAAAATTACTTTGCCATGTTTTCTGGCCTATTCTGGTCATTTTACAATTAAAACATGGTTCAAATTGATTATTTATTGTTGGTAGTGATCAGTATTAATAGTTTCATCTGGTTTTAGAAGCTCATAATACATCACACCTTCCTGATCTCACCAAACACAGAGCATTGTCTTCTTTCTAAGTGATTTGGCCTTGTAGTCGATGTTGATGCTTGACTTGGATCAACTCATGATTTTGTGCATTTGGAATTCTCAAAATAAATCTATTTTTCATGGCCAGTCACAATTCAGTGCAAAAAAGACTTTCTTTCATGCTGTTGAAGCAACATTTTACTGATGACTTTTTGGTTTTCCATTTGTCTTTCATTCTGTTGATGTGGCACCCATTTTCTTTCCTTTAAAATCTTTCCCATTGCTTGTAAATGATCAGAAATTGTTTGCTGAGCAAAGGTTAATCATTCTGCAAGTTGCTTTTGAGTTTGACACACATCTTCATTCAATAATGCTTGTAACTGTTGATATTCAAACTTTTTCAGTTGACCTGGTTGTTCTTTGTCTTTCACATCAAAATCACTTTTAAAGCATTTGAACTAGTTTACAAGTATCTTAAGATGGAGCATGTTCACCATAAGCTTCCTGAAGTATATGATAACTTTCAGCAGCACTTTTCTTCAAAATAATGAACTAAAACTTCCCCCAAATGCTCTTTTTTTTGGGGGGGGGGAAATTTGACATTTTTTATTGCCTAAAGTTTTACATATGTCTTCTTTCTCCCCATTTGAACTCTTCCCCCCACCCCCTAGCCATTCCCACCCCGGACAAGCCCCGAGAAATTCAACATTTTTAAGTGTAAAAACATCTATGATGTTAACATCTTCACAAAATTTGACATATGAAGTTTTGGAGCCTGCTGTAAATACAACAAAATAGCATACATATCAAATTGCATATGTAACAACATATATGTAACTTCATCTATTGAAAAAAAAAATCCGCATTATTAACCGGTACACCTGGTAAACAAAACTAAAATTTTCTATATTAAAATATATCTTAGCAGGCCAACCCCTAATATTTCAAGGGCTAGAGGAAAGATAAAAAATTGAAGCCACAGGTCTAAATATTTAAAGTTCGAAGTCATGCTAACAAAGTTTGATCATCCTACCTTGACAAACATAACTCCATGACAACGTGGAGTGTTGTACCAAAATATGGGTATCTCAGGGAAGAACAACCCTGGCCTATAGCTTCTTGTCACCCAAGATTCAGTCCTGCACCTAGAGGGATTTGGTCCACGTGTGACTGTCCAGCCTGCACAACCAGGTGTTGTCCACAAACTAGTGTCTTTTCCACTGCAAACTGGTTCTAGGGTTGTACTCAGGCAGGAAGATTTTCCCGGTGAGGGATAGACTTAGGAATGAGATCTAAGTAGGCCTGTGAGGAAGCCTGGAAACCCATGAGGTGGGGACTCTGAGGATCCTCAAAGTTTAGGAAGGCATGGGAGGAGCTCCCAGTGAGCATTCCTCTTGGCTACTGTCATATTTTTTCCTGTGGGGTGGGGCTCAGTCAGAAAAGATCAAAGCGTGCACCAGGATGAAGTCCAAGGGTGAAAGGGTGATACTTATCCCAAATAAAAAATTCTGTGTTGCATATGTACAGTTTATATAGCAACCCCTCATCCTCTCTTTTCCCTCCCCTCCACCACAAACATTTCTAAATTTTATTGTAGTTATTCCCTTGCTTAACTTCATAATTTTGCTACCAATATCATACGTTGAAGAAACAAATTTAGTTTTGCTTACCACTGACTTTATGTAAATTAAATTATCCTCTATGTATTCTCCTCTGATTACCTTTTTCACTCAACAAATTCTGTTTTTAGGTTCATTTATGTTGCATCATGAAGCTGAGGGTCTCATCATGACAGATAATTAAGCTGGGAACTAAGTTCACTCTTCTATAATAATTTACAGCTGTCTTTTCATAAATTTTTACCATCACTTCCTTATGTGTTTCAACTTTTTGGGGTCAAAGAGTGGTTGTTTTTGGCTTCCTTTCTGTTGTCAATATATTTATTAACATAGCATTAATCCTTTTGTTGCTATATATTGTACCTAATAAACTCAACTTGATTTTTATTATACTTAGAAGAATGTTTGAGATAACTCTTCATAGACATTTATTCTGTCTTTAGGCCAAAGAACTTGACTGAAATCCATTTTATTCTTAAGGTGATCTTTTCTGTTGACATAGACCTCTCTTGCTTAATGCTTTTATATGCTACAGTTTCGATATATGTATACTACTAGAAACTATAAGAGAAATTATCTGTGAAAATCAGTGGATGCTATCACCTCCTGGGGGTTAAGAGTGAGCCTTATACTAACAATGAAAGAATCGTCTTTCAATTCCTTACCTTCAAGACATGCTTAATTGTTGTTGAGTCATTTGATTTCAAAAGACCAGTCACATTTTTAGCCAATTCCTCGTGTATCGTTCTCTCCTTGCATGCCCTGGTCTTGAACACGAACTGAACAAAATCCAAAAAGTGAAATAAGTAATATGCTTTAAGAAAACAATGCTTCAGAAATAATGTTCCATGAATAACTCTTAACTCAAATTTATCTGCTCATACCAGATTTTGTCATGAAATAAATGAAGGCCCAATGAGAAGAGCAGTACACACCTGTTCCTATTTATGACTGCACAGGTAGGGGCTGGCTCACCTAAGCTCTCTTTGAAACTCTTTTTGTAGAAATCAAAGGAAGAGTCAGAGTGTAATTTAGCAGATTCAAGGAAACATGGAGGGCTTTGACCCACCTACTTAGGACACATTTCCCCTTCTCCTTCCTTCCACTGGTAACAGGTGGCATGGTAGCATTTCTTCATCCTGAAAGGGTAGAGCACCCACTCAAATAGCCAAGTGGGGAAGCAGGTGCCTTCCAGAGGCCAGTAGTTGAGCTCCCCACATGCCCAAGGCCTACCACCTCATGCTTAGGCACAGCCATCAAAGGATCATGAACATTGGCCATCAGTAAAATAACACCTACTCACTTGTTTATTTCTCAAAAGATTGGTTTTGGCATCATTAATGAGTGCATGTAATGGTTTTAGTTTTCAGTTTTTGTTCATCTATTTTAAGGATATTACCATCAATGTTTACAGGTATATTTCAAATATAAAATGCTTATTCCTGAATCATACCATTTTACTTATGAGTTTGACCTCAAGTGAGGTCATTTTTTTCAGAATATCCACAATTCAGACTTCATTATAATCAGGAGTGAAGGCAAGCAAGAAACTCAAAGCAGAGGCACATTCAAATTTGGATCTGTAATTATTTGTTTGAACTTCATAGTTCATCAACAGTTAAGTGTCTTGAGGGGGCCTGACTTCTCTAAGTTCATCCCAGAAGAGAAAGACAAAGCTAAGAGATGCATAAAACTAGCTAAAGTCAAGAGTAATATGATTTTTCCCCCTTGATCATGGACTCATGTGAGGTAACATCATAACCACCTAGTATCATGCACAGTCATTTAGGCTTAAGGGCATTATGACTAGTTCTGAACTATTCTTATTTTAAAATTTTTGTTATCACATGTCAGTTCCATGAATTTCTGTAATCGATAGCATTTCATTAGTTTAACTTTAACTTTAGACATACATTTTTGAAAAAGACATGGTGTATGTGTGTATTTTGGATACCACAGATGGTTGAGTTAGCAGCATTTAGCACCACTGAACTTGAAATGGTGTTTAGTTTGTTTCTGAATAAATATTAATTGCATTGAATATCACATCTCTCAAGGACATCAAAGCATATATAGGTACTAGAACATCAGTTTTTATTACACTCATAGTTGTGGGGCTTAATATCTATTTACATGTTAAGAAATAATTTTTTCCCACCAAAAGTAAAAAAAGAAATCAGACTCCTTAGTTAAGGCCAGACTGTCAACCATGTATTACAACAGGTGTCCAATCATAGAATCACAGAGCTGGAAGTTCATCTGGTCTATCCCATCTCACTTCACAGAGGAGTAAATGAGGTTCAGAGAAGCTGACTGCTCAAGTTAACTATTTAACCTTGACTGGAATGTAGGTTCCCACTTGCTACTTTCATGATCTTTCCAGAGTAAAATTTTAGCTGGTTATATTTATTAGGCTGTATTTATTTTAGATTATGAAAATGTGTTATAGAACACCTTTAGGAATTGTTATCAGCTTGAAATTCCACATAGGTGTATTTCTGAATTTGAATCCCTTCAGAGAAAGCTAAATAAGCAGTCTCTTATTACAATATCAAATGATCTCATCGGGATATTTCAAACATCCTGGTTAGAAATAAAGACCGTCCCAGGATGCATTGCCAATAAACATCTCCCAGACCTGTCACAGATGGAGTCTGAGAGCTGATTTCAAGGTTCTCATAAGATCAGACTTGACTGTCACAAAAATGTCACAACACTAGTAGATTCTTAATATAATTTTTAATGATTCCTTTGGAATAAGGTATATAATAACTGCATTGAAATGGAGATGACTTTGTGTAATATGGACTGGAGAATTTTTTTTTTTTTTGTCTCAGTCCCTTTGAAGAGTGAAATGGAAAATTGAGGTAAGCATTGAGAGAGTGAAAATTCAGTAGATGGTTCTGTTGAATATAAATTAATCAGCACCATATAAAAGTATGCAAAGGTTCTATCTTTAAACAGAGATCAAATTAAAAAGGCATTTATAGGTGAATCTAGGAATATGGCTTTCTGCAAATGAAATGTAGATCATATTGAGTAAAATTAGAGCAAAGGGAAATGATTATGAAATAACTCATATACTTATAGTAAGGTATTTGGGAAACCACCTAACATTTCTGGCAGGTATTTGTTTCCTTTTACAATATATTTGTTTGTGTGTGTGTGTGTGTGTGTGTGTGTGTGTGTGTGTTTAAGAAAAACACCACCCCCTCCCAAGTTTCTAGCACAAAAAGCCATAAATTCTTTTCTAGTCACCTTTCTAGACATCTAAAATATATGGGTATATGTCTGTCCATATGTATTAGTGGAATATATTATTTTAATTAAAATGGTCTATGTCTTAAAAAGATTTCACCTCTGCATAGAACAAATAGAAATGTAGGTCCTCTATGCATCATAAAGTGAACTAACCTATCTCTGATTGATTTTTTATTTTATTTTTTTTCATTCAAGAAGATGACATTCAGACAGGATTTATAATGTGCAAACATCATCGCAAGTTCACGGGCATTAATTCATAGGCCAACTGGAAATGAGAATATAGACTTGAAGGACACTGGAAGAAGCAGTGCACAGTTGATGGAATGGGCTAGTGGTTCATGCCAGAGGATAAAGGACTTAACATACCAGAAGCAGGTACAAATATACAGTAACTGGGAAAATGAAATAATGCCTGAGAAAACAATAAGAAAAGCTAAGAAAACATTATAGAAGAAACATAGAGCATTCAACAAACCAACATGAAAAATCTTCCTTAAATTTACACAGAAATTTCATTTCTTATAATGTTGACGTCCAAACGACAATTTTTTTATTCTCTAGCTCAAACTTTTTGGCTGTTTTTCCCCATATAAACATTCATTTGCATATGTACATGTTATTTATTCACTTATATATTCAAACAATACATCTAGCCCATCAATGCAAAGAGAAGAAATTCTAATTAGCTAAGAGGAATGCTTGGTATTACTCTGGTGGACACCATCTAGCTAAAGAGAAAAACTTCCCACTTATGTAGACAGGAAATGAGACAAGCCACACAGCACAAGGGCATAGGACCAATGTCCAAGTGGTGATTTCATACCTTAATGTATGACTGGACGGCATAGTCCAGCTGTTCCTCGTGGCACTTGGCGACGATGTCAGTCAGAACCCTGAAAAAAACAGACGCTCAGTGGCCTTTCTGGAGAAGGCAGGAAAATTCCACTTTGTTTTTCACAGGAGTGCTTGAAAACTGGTGCTTACTATTATAGTTAATGAGTAAATGAATGAATCAATTTCAGACTCTCCTTCCTACCTCTCCAATATTGAGTATTTAATATCTATAGTACCTGCTAGCCATTTCCAACCTTGAAATCTCTAAAAACTAGATATAAATAATGTCTTATGGCTGTAGTATCATTGGAGATTTCTTTTTTGCCTCCTGAGTTGAATGTGCTATTATGGTGCCTGTGTTTGCTGACACTGTCTTCTTAGAAAAAGGATCATTTTTAGTGTCTGATTAAAACTTCAGATCTTTAGCCTTGAATGATCATATTCATTTTTAAAGGGATTCACTTCCAACCTAGAGGCACTATATTTTAATGCTTATGGAAAAAGTGATTAGGTTAAGATGTATAATCCCCCCCCCCCGCCCCCCACTCTTAGCTGGGACAGGGTTTCTATAGCACTGCTGGTGAGGGTTGATATTTTCACATGAACACTTCTAGTTATTCCATATGGAGCTGTCGCATTTAGGAATATCTCAGAATTCAACAAATATATTAGCTGAAATACTTGGGAATCTTGTCAATATAGACACATATACTCATGCTATAATAGCACACATTGAAGATAGAGTATGGGACTTTTAATCTGTGTCTAGAACTGGCTGGTTATAGAACTGTTAGAGCTGTCTTAACTTTCCAGAGCTTCATGGCTCCACTTTAAAAACAAGGCCAAAGAGTCTGGCTGGCATGGCTCAGAGGTTGAGCATCAAACTATAAACCAGGAGGTCACAGTTAGATTCCTGATCAGGGTACATGCCTGGGTTGCAGGTTCCATCCTCAGTGTGGGGCACACAGGAGGCCGCTGATCAATGATTCTCTCTCATCATTGATGTTTCTCTCTCTCTCTCTCTCTCTCTCTCTCTCTCTCTCTCTCTCCCTTCCTCTCTGAAGTCAATAAAAATATTGGGGGTGGGGGGTGGAGGAGAGGAAACCAAGGCCAAAGACTCTCCTGAAAAAAGGCTAATCATATGCCTGTGAGTTCAGAAGGTACTGCAAACATGTCAATCCCAAGAGTAATTTTTATTTTTGGAATGCTGTGAAAAACAACATTCAGAATAGATGATTCAATAATTCAAAACATGATCTCTATGAAGAGGAAATTATGATTGCCAAAGTCACCAGACAGATTAGTAATGTTGGAAGAATGTGTAGTATAGACAAACTTAAAGTGAGAAGAGTTGAAGAAAAATAGAATATAAAAAAAAAAGAAAGAAAAAGATTTGTTGGGAATGTAAAATGGTACAGTCACTGTGGAAAACATTTTCTTGAAAACCATCATACAACCCAGCAATCACACTGGGCATTTTTTTTAGTGATATGAGAACTTACATTTACCCCAAATCTACCCCAAACTGGAAACAACCTAGTGAATTGTTAAACATATTCTGGTATGGCATACTACTCAGAAATAAAAAAAGAAAGGAACTATGGATAGATTCATAAACTTGGATGACTCTCCAGAGGATTAATCTGAGTGAAAAAGAAAAAAACAATCCCAAAGAGTATAGATAGATAGATAGATAGATGAAATATATATATATATATACTAGAGCCCCATTGCATGAAGATTTGTGCAATAGGCCTTCCTTTCCCTAGCTGCCAGCACTGGTTTTTCTCCAGCACCCAGGACCTGAGCCGCAGCAGAGCCAAGCCTTCAGCCTTCAGTAGAGCCAAGCCTTCAGCCTTCAGGCTTGGCTCCAGCCACAACAGAGCCTTTAGTCTTAAGTCTTCACTCGGGCGAAGCCTTCAGTCTTCGCTACTAGCCATCTTTGTTGGGATAATTTGCATACTCACTCTTGATTGGCTGGTGGGCATCACAGTGGTATGGTCAATTTGCATCTTTCTCTTTTTAGTGTAGACATATGTATACAATTTTTTATTTCTTTTTAAAAAAATATATTTTATTGATTTTGTACAGAGAGGAAGGGAGAGAGATAGAGAGTTAGAAACATCAATGAGAGAGAGAGTCATCGATCTGCTGCCTCTTGCCTACCCCCTACTGGGGATATGCCCGCAACCAAGGTACATGCCCTTGACCGGAATTGAACCTGGGACCTTTCAGTCCTCAAGCCGACACTCTATCCATTGAGCCAAACCGGTTTCGGCCAATTTTTTATTTCTTAAGATGACAAAATTTTGGAGATGGAGAACAGCTGAGTAGTTACCTGGGATGAGGAGTGTGGGTGGAGATGAGAGGGAAACAGTTGTGGAGATGGAGTGCTTCATATCCTGAGCCTATCAATGTCAATATCCTGGTAGTGCTACTGTACTGCAGTTTTGCAAGATGTTGCCTTTGGGGTGAATTGGGTAAATTGCATAGGATCTCTTTGCATTATTTCCTACAATTGCATGTGAATCTATAATTACCTCAAATGAAAAAGTTTAAATATCACAAAGAAGAGTTGAAAAAGAAGTATAGTCTTTTACTCAAATGATAACAACAGATGATTAGAAATCAAAAGTAAGAAATACTTAAATTTGAGATATGTGTTCAAATGAAATACAAACATACATAATTAGGTGGCCATTCAGTTAAAATCAAAGTTCTGTGTAACCACAGAGGAGAAAAATCTCTTCTCCTAAGACTATGTTACGGATACCTGGTCACAGTTGTACTTATTTCATCTTCCTCATTCTGGACCAAAACCTTGAAGAGCTGGTTCAAGATTATAGGCAGAAAACTCATGATCGCATGAATCTTTTCCACATTCAATAAGTTCTGTAGTAAACCAACAGGAAGCAAAAAGGCACTGATTAAATTGAAAGCCTATTCTGCTGATGGTGTTCAGAACTTGCTGCTCATTAAATTTAGCATGGCATGGGTTAGGGTTAGGGTTAGGGTTAGAATGGGGGCAATGTGGCAATGGGATTTTAAAAACTAATTTAAAATCAATTGGCTTTACTTTTCAATCATTCTTATTTTGAAACACCTACCTATGCTTGTTTATTAACTCACAGACAGAAACTATTAAGGAATTGTGAAATGAAATAATTGACTTCCTTAATTGATAAGGCATTTAAAAATCTTCAACGATAATTACTTCTTAATTTGTGAGTCAATGAAAATTACAAAGGTCCCTTTTGCCCATTTCTCCCCCCAAAACCACTGAAATGATTTGTATATCACTTTACCTTACAAGAGCGGACAAAATTCGAGGTAGGTGACTGAGACATATCTTTTTCCCTTTTTTGGCACTCTCGGAAAAATGCGTTCACATATGGATCCTGAAACAGTAAGAATAAAAGTGTTTATTTTTGAGGACATGTGAACCGTGTAACAATCACGGTAATGGGAGGCAGCCTTTCTGTAGGATCGATGCCTTCATGTGGAAGTGCTTTATGAAAGCCTCAATAACACAGCTTTCATTTCCGCTTCTCAAGGAGGGCTAGAGTTGAAATAAACTACGAAGTCAACTCCCTTCCATAATTTATGCTCATAGACTTGTTTTCCTTCTCGGCTATCTCCTAATGGCTGGAGAATTACTTTCCTTGGCTTTCTACCTTTTTGTGTGTTTTTAATTGTCTTCTTTCCTATTCTTGCTCCAGTTTCTTCCATAGACTTCTACTAATTTTTCTTACATTTCTTTAACACACATGAGGAATGCATAAGGACCTTTTCAGGCTTATCTGCCAGAGATAATAAAAAACTAGGAAGTGCACACTAACAACATGAGATGACATGACTCTTACCCTTTGTGTCCCCCCCAAATCCATAGGTTGATGTCCTAACTCCCAGGACCACAGGCTATGACTGTGTTTGGAGGTAATTAAGTTAAAGTGAGGCAGTTAGAGTGGCCCTAGTCCAATATAACTGATGTCCTTACAAAAGCATAAATTTGGACACCAGACATGTACACCCACAGAGGAACAATCACGTGGGGCACAGTGAGAAGGCCAAGGAGAGAGGCCTTAGAAGAAACCAACTCTGCTGATGCCTTGATCTTGGACTTCCAGCTTCCAGAACTATGAGAAATAAATGTCTGTTGTTTAAGTTACCCCATCTGTGGTATTTTGTTATGGCAGCCCCAGCAGATTGATACACCCTTTAATGGTATTTACTGAAGAGAGTAGCACTTTGGAAATTCTCTAAATTCTGTGCTGAGGGGTCAGATACACTCTCTGAGTCTTTCTCTGGTATTTGTCAATTCTAGAAGGCCATTTGTGGTTTGGGAAAGAGCATTACATTTGTCTTGAGGCACCTGAGATTACTGAGAGAAGTTTTGATCCCATCTATGTGTCCTAATTTATTTCTTTTTTTCTTAGCAACCATGTATGTACTATATTTAAAGCAGTGTGAAACAAAAATCGAAAAGCAGATACACAGAGAATTTGAGGAAGGAGAAAAACGTGTTCTGGGTACTTGTGATAATTTGCTTTGCGGTTTATAATTGGTGCCAGGAATACGCTCACATTGGGGTAAAATATGCCTCATAATGGGAGGGGTGAGTTTGTGGTATCACATTTTGCAGTTCATGAAATATTTTCACATGTAGTTTCTCAGTTTAATCATCACCACACCCTTGTGGTAGAGAGATTTAATTGTTACCCTTTTCCTGATGAGAAAACAGGGGATGCTGGGTGAAGTGACTTGTCCAGGGTCACTGAGCCAGAAGTTGGCGGAGGTAGTTATCAGATGCAGTTCTGCCGACCTCATGGCCTTACCATTAGAGAAGCTTTGGCTGGGCATTGGGAGTTAGAGTTAGTTTTCAGGTAAAAGTCCAAAGTTTTTATTTTTATCATTTCACATTTTTAATACTGTAGGTGGAAGCAAACCATCTTCCAAGGAAGGTGTCATCCTGATAAATACACTCTGGTACTTTGGTGGCTGGATTTCTATGGATTAGGATGTACTATCTCCCCTGGGAGAGGCCTATAATTATGCCACAAACATTGCTCCTTTTCCATCACCAGCTCCTCTGACACCCTGTGAAATGGTGAGTCTTCTCCTGTCAATATAGGAGACACCTTATGACTCTGCCTGTTGGACAAGATGCTAACATTTCAGACACCATGCTCACCTGAGTATTCACTGTTGACACAACAAATGTCGATACTTTGAAAAGTGGTTTCCCACCATCAACCCATTTTAAGTCACTCCCACCGTGCTGCAAAAAGAAAAATGTTTGTTACTGTCACTGTGGCAATTTGAAAGAAAGCAGATAAATAGGTTATTTAGTGTATGTTCATTTGCTATCCTAATCCATTAATCTACATATAGAGGAAATAAAAGATGCAAATACACTTGGCAATACTAATGAATGAGACCAGTGTGGTATCAAGGGATCATTGCTAATAGATCATTTCTATTGGCCATAAAGTAAACAAGATATATGAAATATCGTAGGTGCACTGGATTCATAATTATAATGGATGTACTATACCTATATGGTTGGGTTAATTTAAATAGCAGAAAGAAGATAACCTCATGCCATTTAGCTCATGTATTTCTTTCTCTTAAATTATACATCATTCAATACCTTTCCACTTGCAGAATCTTGAAAGCGTAAATAATTAGGAGGCAGGCTTGTAGCTATTGGGATATTATACTCTTGAGAAGCTATTTGATCATGTTTCATCAGAGGAAGCCACGCATATCCAACTGTGCAGAGAAACAACAAAGAGGAAACTTTTGAGTAAAAACCTCCATGGGGAGGAGGAACAATACAGTTATTTATTATTTATGATTATAAAACTTCCCTAAAAAATAGAATAAACCAGAGCTTTTAAATGCTCTCAAATTCAAGTCCAACAAATGACATGTAAAACTATTTCATATTGCTTCCTGTCAGTACCTGATGTTTCCAGAGCCTCCTTCTTTTTGGCATTTGCTTTTGCATTTATGTCACAAGTGATGTGATAAAAAGAAAACAGAATATGATGTTTCTCATGGAGTTGTGTTGGCAGCTCAATTTTCACCTGCAACGAAAGAGGTAATAGTTGGACTGAGATTAAAATAATTTGCTCAGGGTCAGAGCAAGACAGAATTCTTTAAAGAATTCTTTCACTGAAATCTAGGTCTATGTTTAATTGTTAGTGTCAGAAGTACTGATTTAACTCTCAATCAATTCCCTTCCTGCTGGCAGTAATGTGTTAAGATGTTGATATTTTCACTTCTGTATTGTGGTCGATTGTGACAATTTAGAATACCTAGTATGTCTCATTAGATAATTCATGCTGTTATAGTATGGATTAAACAGACACACATGGATATAACTGTAGAAAATAAACAAGGTACAGACTGAGAAGAGGAATTCTTTGTCTCCCAACAGGTGTGCATGGAACCAGTTGTATGAGCATCTCTTGGGAGCTCATTAGAAATACAGTCTTAGACCCTATGCCAGACATATGGAATCAGAATCTGAATTTTAATAAGATTCCCTAGGCAATAACAGGTACATTGCTGAGAAACATGGTAGTAATAAATGATGTAACTTAAGTATGGAGTTTATCCCTTTTAGAAAATAACAAAAATATATGGAGTACAGTGTATAAAAATCTAGATTGTGGTAACTAAGTAATAAGCCATTTTATGAAGAGGTCACATTGTAGTTATAATGCTTCTGTATAAACATAAAACAAAGTTGTGTAAGTTAAGAATATTCTTATGAGAAGCAAACTCTATATTCCTGGAAAGACGTGTTTTGAAACCTCTACATTTTATAGAGCTTTGCAGTTTCCAAACAGCAGTCAGGTACATTTCCATTTAAACCCCTTAATAGCCTGGTGAATGGGATGATAAGAAGATAAACATGGATGTTCGAAGGCCTGGAGTCACTGAGATTATGGCCTTGCTACTAATGGGATCTTCCAGGGCAAGGACCCACGTCTTCTGAGCACCACTTCACACTGGAATCCCAAGATCCTGCATTCCATTCCTTTTCAGCAACTAAGTAGTTTCCAAAATAATCAAATCAAGCAATAACATGATATAGAGCCATGCAAATTACCTACCAGCTTATTTATTAGACTATCTATCTATCTATCTATCAATCATCTATCATCTATCTATCATCTTTCCATCAACCTAATTTATTTAATTTAAAAAAATATATATATTTTATTGATTTTGTACAGAGAGGAAAGGAGAGAGATAGAGAGTTAGAAACATCGATGGGAAAGAGTCATCGATCAGCTGCCTCTTGCACACCCCCTACTGGGAATATGCCCGCAACCAAAGTACATGCCCTTGACCGGAATCAAACTCGGGACCTTTCAGTCCCCAAGCCGACGCTCTATCCACTGAGCCAAACCGGTTTCGGCCAATCTACTTTATTTTTACATTATTCAGGATAGAGTTTAATCCCCTGATTATTAAAATGTGTTCCTGGAATTAACAGTGGCATCAGTGTCACCTGGGAACTTGTTAGAAATGCAAATTCTCAGGCCCTATTCCAGACATATGGAATCCAAAAATTTGGGGAGGCTTCCAATAATCTGTGTTTTAACAAGCCTTCCAGGTGATTCTGATACATGATAAAGTTTGCGAAGACCTGAATGGTAAATGGTTTGCAAGCTTTAAATATTCTTTATAAACCAGCATGCTAACCTGGTTTTAAAAAAGCCAATATACAGTTCAAATTTTCCATGACTAACAATGTAATATAATGAATTTTTCTCTTTTCACGAAGGTAAGAAGAGTCTTGAGAGTTGGCCAGGGCAGGGTTTATTCCATGCCATGTTTAGAGATGAAGGGCAGGGAGCCCAAGGTTACCCAAGTTCATACAGATTATAAGCAACAGTGTGGGCTCATAGTGTATGTATTCGTTTTTTGTTTTTTGTTTTTCATTATGATATGGAATTGATTAGTAAAAGTTATCTAACACAACCTTTATTATATTGACCAGAGAAATAAGAGAAAAACATCACATTTTTAAAAGACAACTCTGACCCGAACTAATGGAATTTGCAACATTTGGAGCAATTGTCAATTAACATAATTTCTAAACCTTGTTTAAGTAATGCAGCTGTCGGGGCAAGTCTTCAGTCTGTTGTGCGGGCTAGCCTGAGTGTTCATATTGTGTGCTATCTGGCCCACTCACCCATCATTTCAGGAGCTGCTGGGGGCAGTGGAGGCTTGGCCCTTACCTCGTCTGAGAAATCCGGATTCTGAGAATGGTGCAGAACTGCTGTGTAGGCGGCTGAGGTGAAGACGGCCCCTCCAGGTTTTCCATAAATACACTGTTTTAAAAGTTATGAGTTGAATAATTATGAGCATCTGAAATTGACCCTGAGCACAATAAAAGCCACAACTGTTCAGTTACCAATCCTGGGACCAAGATAGATTTTGTGATACTTGCAGGCCTAGGTGACATCTAAGTGCCCTTGAACTCCGTTGACCTGCTGCCCTGAATTTATAATATTATAGAATGGGATGCTACTAAAGAAAATGTGAAGGCTTTAATTCATGGTGTAGGTATTATATTGACATTGAACACCCAAATCAGCCCATTACCGAACTTTAATGACTAGGAGATGAGAACGCTTTTGCCTCATTCTGATTCCTATGGGACTATCCAGTGCGGGCCTAGAGTTTGAGGCAATCAGCTGGGTGACCACAGGCTTGGTTGATCCCTAGCCCTCGACATGCCAGCCTCCAACCAAGAATGCTGAGCAGGAAGGACAGAGTTGGCTCCTGGCTCCGTCATACTAAATTACCATCTGATCCCAGCCCCGAATCAGGACAAAGGAGGAGACAGAGCACTCCCTACTCATGCAGCTTAAAGGCTCCCTTTGCCCAAGGCTGAGGATGCATCTTCTGACATCTGCGGTATCTGTGCAATGTTTCAGAATGCAGTGAAACAGGGGCCCCACACCTGCTACTATCCTTCTCTCCTAGAATTTTCGACATGAACGCCGCTCTGACAGCCTGGCATGTCTGCCGTCTGGTCACTGCCTTTGTTTGGTTGGCTACTCCATTTCACTTCCTCTTTTCTCTCCTGATGCTAATGTGTTGTGGAACTTGGAACCTGTGGATGCAGAGAGCAGCTCGAGACTATTTTAAAGAAGTCTCTCTGTAGCATGACTCATTCAGTCCCTCAAATTGATTATTGTTCTTCTGACCTACTTAACGCATAGGACTCTATTGGTACCTGACAGGGCTTTCAGAGGTGATCTCAGATGACTGTGGGTTCATTAGCAACTGGTTTTGTCCTTTCTCTGATTCACTGCAACTGGGAAGATGTGGCCACATGCCAACTAGAAACTATTTTCCTCCTTATTTTTATAGGTTATTTTATGTTTGAAGCCCATAAAATAAAAAGTCTATATGAAATATGAGCCCTGAAAAATGCCATCTAGTGGCAGCTTTATAGGTTGAAACAGCACAATTCATATAAAGCTCATAGTTTTATTGATCTTATAAAATCACGTGACCATCAAGCAGGACCATTGAAGTCCTAGAGACATTTTCCAGCTTCTCTGCCCCCTGCACCTTCCACAAATGTGAGCATCCCATGGGCCCAGTGCATCAGCCAGAGGTCAGTAGGCAGCAACCCTCCTGCACAGGCCACATGCAGGCCAGCTGGAAGGTGGCATTTAAATCAAGCATGCCGAGTTAGAGGCAGGCCACTCTGAAAATGGCAAGGTCTTCCAGGAGGAACCTTTGTGTTTATTTCACACTAGAATGGTTTCCCTTTCTCTCCATTGTGAAAAGCTAAGCAGAGCCACGGCCTGACATTTCTCATAGCTCTATTAATGATGGCTCTTCAATCAGGTACATTTAGAACATCAAAACACATGTGTTTCATTGCTTCTCTTTCAACCACTCTTGAATAAAAAGCCTCCCAGTGGCAGAGAGAACCCGTGCACCTGCCCACCCTTTAATGTTGAGTCTTCTGTGGACTTGGCCTACCTTCACAGGCTTGGCACCTTCTTCATCTGAATTTTTGAATTCAATGCACACGGTTATATTTCGTGCCTGAAATTACAGCGAGGGAAATGGAAACTATAATGGCCTATAACATAACACCAAAAAACAATCAAAGTGCCTAATATAAGTAGCTTCAAATTAAATCCAAAACATGTACAGTACTCAGTACTTTCCTGTGATATTGATAATGCTCAGAAATAGCAGAAGGATTTGGAGAGATTATTTAAAGAGAAAAAAAAAAAAATCTCATATCCTAGAGGGACAGGCATACTATGTGCAGAGTATCTTAAGAAACTGAAAAAAGTCTAGGACAACATTATTTAGGAATGATTTAGAAAATTATTAATGTGTCACACAAGCACTTTTAACGGGAAACTCATCATTGCCCTTTATTAAGAATTTTCTTCAAACCACCCCCTCCCCACCCCCAAAGTGATGAACTGTGGTAATTTGTATTTGAACTTTCAGGAGACCATGTTAATGTGGTCTAAACAGAGTGAAGACAGAGGATGATACTTCAGAACCATACCCTACCTTGTTGAAACATTTCTGGCTGTCATACTTGAGGTGCTTGGGATAAACATACAATTGATTTTTGTATACTCTATAAGGACGGCAATACTTTGTTGAGTCATAAACAAATTCTTCCACCTCCACTGTGGGTTCTGGTTGAGCCATCATATTGAAAGGCTTGACAGGGATAAAGGACGATGTTACACAGTCTTTAAAAATCAGAAAATAAGAGTGTGTCATTAAATATGATTTTTAAGTGAATAATACTCAACATATTTTAAAATTGATCCACTCAAAATAGAAACTCCATTCTTTTATGCCAATTTATGTTAAATTATGCTAGCATGAAAAATTTGTAGGAATTAGGCATGCTAGACAATCAAACTATATATTTACTACAATTGATGTCATAAAAACTAATAAATCTTTCAGATAGGTTTATAATTATTTTCTTTTTTGTGTTGAACTTGATATAAAAAGTAAATTTTGGCTACTGATCCTTTGAGTGCACTCACCAGGTATTAGGGATTCACCCATTGCCCTATAGTGGGTGTCCATTACTAATAGTACCGAGTGGATTAATAGTATTTTTCCCCCTACAGAGTGATTTCACAACATAGACCTGACCTGAAACTCCTCTGCAATATTAGTTATAATTTATTATATTTTTCTCTTCAGTTTTTATAATCTTTTTAAAATCTAACCTTATAAGTACAGCTTAAAAAGAAGACCATGAGGAATTTGTAAATCAAAATTTCTCTGATAAAATAGTTTGGAGGCTGAAGTTGTGGTATTGAAAAGTAGCAAGGCTATCTACCTTCCTTTATCCCATCTGTAATCTTCGTGTGTTCAAAAAAGCAAGATTATTAGCTAACTATGCTGGGGAATCAAATTATGGGTCTTTTAAAAAATATATATTTCTATAATTTATTTGAATTTCTTTAATGTCCCACAGTCCTGACAAAGAGAATATTTTAGCTCTCTCTTTTTGTTACTTTTCTTTCCCATAGATAATAAAAGCCACATCCCTCATGTCAGAGAGAGGAGATGACTTAGTTTGTCTTCTTCTTTTTCATATCAATCAATATAAAAGTGATTTGGAACATGGCTTAAGTTGGAATTCTCATTTTATTTCTCGCACATGATTTCATGCGCGCTGGGCCTCTAGTTTCATAATAATATGTTTCCTGGAAAAATTATAAAAATAAAAAACTTCACAATGCTAATGGTGCTTCAGCTATCCCGTGATCCCCATCCCACCCTGCTTGTAGTTAATTTTAGGATGTCAGGGTTCATTCTTTGCATCACTGAGAAAGTCACTAACAGGCATAATCAGAAATAACTAAACAAAATAAGCTGATCTCACCACTTAAGAAATAAATTTTTTAACTCTTATTTATAAGTTCTTTCTTTATTTTTAATTTTCACCTGAGGATTCCCCCCCCCCCCCATTTATTTTTAGGGAGAGTAGAAGGAAGAGGGAAAGACAGAGAAAAACACATCCATCGGCTGCCTCCTGAATGCCCCCGACCAGGGCCGGTAGCCTGCAAGGTACCTATGTTACCTTGACCAGAATTGAACCCGGGAACCTTCAGTTCGTAGGCCAATGCTCTATTCATTGAGCAAAACCAGGTAGGGCTATTTTTAAGCTAGTTATTTTACTATACACTTCTGAAATTCAAATTTTCATTTCACTGACATAAATAAAATTTGACCATATTCTGAAAAAGATGAATGCTGATCTTGTAATTACAATCTAAAAATATTCTAGCTCTAATCACTGTATGGCCGCTAGGGGGCTCTGCATGGTGCTCAGAGTAACTGACTGCAGAGAGGCAGAACCAGCCCCGTATTTTGAGTTGAAGGAACTGGATAGAATGAATATAGATTCTCCCATTATGGGTTATTAGTCTATCATTCTATCTGAATCTGGCTTTCTGCATTTGCAACCCTTTAGGGGTTTGAAGATTAAATAATATAATTTAATATCTTGCTCTGTGCATGGTGCACATCAGATAAGTATTAAGTTACCCTGATTATTGTTACTGTTCTACTCTGCTTATCTTCTTAATAAATAAATAAGAAGCCCCAAATTTCTGTAAGGTAATAAATTCCATTTATCTCAAACTTTGAGAAAAATCCCACACCAAACAAATCTTTGTAACCAATTATCTAACCAACTAACGAAAATAACACTAAATATTAAAAACTCTAAAAGCAAACTAGGACATCAACATCATACTTGGATGCTCCAAAGGAATGTTGTCAACAACAATATCCAGGCTTCCAGGAATGGTCTGCATTTTGCTTATTCTGTCAGCCCTGTGAAAGTATATAAACACACACACACACACACACACACACACACACACACACACACACTGAATTATTGTAGTTGTCAAGAAAAAAGAAATAGTCAACTGTAATTCTGAGCTTTGATTAAGGGTAAACAGTGGGACCCCATCCAATCTTGTGAATGACTTTATGTAGCTGGTTTGATTTTGAAAATTCAATTTTATGTGATAGTGCCAATACAAATAAAAAGCAGAGAGGGGTCAAGTTACAGATATCCTAAAAATTGTTTTAAATTTATTTGCACCTGTTAATAGAGTAGAGGAGTTTGCAAAAATAAATAAATAAATACTTATTTGCACCTACTTCTGATAACATTTACATGAATGGCTAAACTAGTATAATAGTAAATATAATTTTCTGTACCAAAAAGTATTAACTAGTATTTGAACTGGTTTCAGTGATCCACTTTCATAAGGAATCTTAAGAAGCCTTGAGAGCAGCGCTGGCTTTCGTTACAAATGCTAAGTGGACAACTCTGCTTTTCTCCTCTCCACCAACAGTCAAGAAGGATAAAGAGCCTTTCCCAGATCTTGGTTCTTCTGCCTTCTCCCACCCTGTAAATGCATGCAGACACGCCCTTCCTGCCTATCCCTGCTCTCCATTCACTTGGAGTCTTGGTTCCTGACTCTTGAGTCCTTGCATTTCTTTCCCTCTCTACTAAAACCTTCTCAAACAACCTCTTTTAAAGTAAAGTGAAAACAATAGTATCCTGATAACAGCTTCAAGTGCTCTCCCTTTCAGGAAATTGACTTGATAGGTGGAATAATTACAGTGGTAGGTCAGAGCCAGCTCTCCCCAGCTTGTGAGAGCCAATTGTCAAATTTTCAGTGATTTTGCCTGCCAGGTGTTAAACAATCATTTTTTTAAATGAAATGATATAAACTTACCATTAAACAAATTGTATTAAAGTCCAAGGTACAATAATAAGTATACTCAAAATTCATCATTTACTAAGTATTTTGCTACGAGATAGATGATCCATAATCTTGAGGTTATTTACGTGTATTGTATGGTGGAAATGCATTTTGAGTCTGAGGAATTGGATAGAATGAATATAGATTCATTTCCTCCCAGCTCTGTATTTGGTGAAGCCCCATAGGTAGCTTGAAATTAGCAATTGTAGGAGAATTTACACCATGGAAATTGGCTATCAGTATCAGTACAAATCAGTTTTCTCCCATTAGAGCATTAGTTGGTAAACATTTATCTGTACAATACTGAGAATAAATGTCATAGGTATGAGGTGTCTCTGAAATAATTTAATGTTTCACCAGCGTGGCATTAGGTATTTCTAGATAACCTCGAACTGCCACAGTGAAAACTTTTTTTGTTATATGGTGATAACATGATTTTTTTAGAGTAATGCCTTCTGTTTATACCAGATTACCCCCAAATCTTTTGACCATTCCTACTCAGCATTTCAAATTTTCATGCTTTATACTCTGGCAAGGAAGTAAAGAGAAAAAGCGCCCCTGATTTCCACTTAGTAGCTGTGGGAAGGCCATGAGAGGGGTTTTACCCAGGAAGTTGATTAAGTCAAGGCGGGGGTCACCCAATGTAAGGAGTATCATCATAAACAAGTACTATTTGTCCAGGGCCTCTGCTAGGATTTTACTTCTCACGTTTATTTTGCTTTTTCAAGTTTAATTACTTTCCAGGACAACAAAAAAATTCAGGAAACATCCCTAATAGTTAAATAGAAGGACATTTTCTCTTGAAGATAGAGAAAATATTAATAATGCCTGTTTCATAGTAATATGTTATTTTGTTTTGGACATACAAAATTAATTCATAGTGGACTGTTGGCTTTTCGATAGGAGAGGCGGAGAATTAACATTTGGGAAAGGGGCAAAGGGTACAAGAATCCTATGTGTATTGGGGGATTAACAATTTAAGATAAGTTTCTTGTCATGAAAGGTCTTATTATCATAAGATAGTGAATGCATGGTGATTCACTTTTAAAATGTGGCTTTTATATTTTTCCCTTTTTAGCACTAATTTCCATCATTTTCTCCAAAAGCATTTGAAAGACAGAAATATTATAAATCATTCTATTCACAGCAGTGCATTGCTAATCTGTGAAGTTTCAAAACATAGTTTTAAAATTCCTTACACTCCTCCCATTTAGTGTCATCTATGTACCCTTCCTTTGTATTTAGGCTCCTTTGATAGTTCAAAAATGGCACTTTTGCAATTCTTGGCCCCAGTCCTAAGAAACTGGCAGTTATCATTTTCTGTCCCTTGGGGTACTTACTCTTAGAATCCAGACATGGGAAAACCATAGTAGTCTATGGAGGGGTCCCATGGATAGGAGCCACAGTTTCTGGCCCACAACTCCTGTGAGTTCTCAGCCAATAGCAACTTGGCAGCTATTAAATGAGCCACCTTAATAGTAGGTCCTCTAGTTTCAGTTTACCTCCCCCAGCTGATGCCCCTCATCGACCTATGCTCAAATTATGGACTAGGAGTAAATAAGTGATGTTGTTATTGTAAGTCACTCAGTTTTAGGGTGACTTGTTACACAGAAATAGATAACCTACATAGTTTAATGGTCCACACTCCTTCCATATAGTTCGGCCAATATACCCTTGCAGGTGTTAGTTATTTGGGCATATGTGAAGTCATGGGCAAACCATCTGCTTTTTTGAGGAATATGGACATGGAGAAGAAGGTAATCAAGTATTGTTTATGCATAAATTATAAATCAATAGTGGCAATGGAGTTGATTTATGTTTATTTTAAGATTACAGCCCAAATTCTACCTTCTATAATCTGACACCAGTTTAAGTAGGTCCTCGGTTGAAATCTTGCTACTTTCTTGTCTGTATAATGGTGAAAATCTTGAGTCTCTGTCCACATTTCCTTGGTTGTCCTTAAATACTGATCTGAAAGAAAAGAATATTTATTTTAGGTTGATATTTGGATACTATTTACAGAGTTGAGCTTTTAAGGTGATTAAAATAATTTAATTTCCCATATATAATGGGAAAACTTCCATTATAAAAAATTTAGAGAATAAAAATACAAGAAAACTTTTCAGACAAAAGTTTTATTTAGACACTACATTTATATTTAACTTTTTACTTTTCAACTCAGTATTTAAAGTGACAGCGGCCCATATTATAACTACATTTATTTATGACTTAGTAACATATCAAACCTAGGGAAGGTGAAAGGAAAGGAACATGTTATTGCTTTTTCATTATTTCCTGAGCAAGCCAGGGCCACTTCAGTTTGGGTGGTGCCATTAGGCTTTACAAGTACAAGAAAAGAGATAAGAACCTGAACATGGGTAAAGGGCCAGACTCTTGAAACATTTTCATGGAGAAAAATGTGCCCAAGTCCTACATTTTAGGACAGAGACAGATATAAAATGGAGAACATCTGAGTTAGTATTTTGTACTAACTAATGATACTATCATGAATCGAAGTCATTTATTTCGATTAAAATATATAAATTGTTTTTGTCCAAGCAATATAGTAATGTCAGGCAACACTTGCTGACAAACTAGTATACACAACACAGCGTATTTCAGTTTTTCTTTCTCATCATTCAACATACTCTGCCTCCTAAAGAAAATAAGATGCATGTGTAATTGATTTTTATCTAATATTGATGAAATGCTGAATTTTTATTTCTCCTTGCTTAAGGACCTTGACTAGATGACTTTATTAGTCTTTATAATTTAAAAAGCTTTCAGTGTTCAGGCTGAAATGGTCATTTAAATGGATATCTGATCATAGAGCTTTAATATCTAGTAATACAGAAAATGTGCCAGAAATTTATCAGAATATTTTAGATTCCTCCCATCTTTTTCCCATTTTTTCTGTTAAAGTACTAAAAGAGAGGGGAGGGGGGAAACTCCTCTAAGAGATAACACTAATGAAGCAGAATAAAAATATTTAGCAAGACGATTATTTTTATTTAAATATATTTATTTAAATAGTGCTTTTGTTCACATGCATGGCATATTGAAACAAATATGATGTATTTCTCAACATGGGAGAAGACTAATTGAGCTTGAACAAAAAAATGTTTTTTAATTAACCAGCCTTTGCAAATATATTGATAGACATGGTTTGTGTAACTCGTTTTTGCACTTATCCACAGTTCTGTCCTGGAAATAGCTCACTTTCATTGGACACATCGTAAAGAGAATGAGGAGCACAGCATGAGGAAGTACTGCATAGTACCAAACACCCTGTCCTTGCTCAATAAATATTCCACCTGGCAACAGAACACAGACTGACTCATTTACACAGATGGCTTCGGCTGGCTGGGACACTGTGCCTAGTTCCAGTTGCCACAGTTGAGCAATGATCAATATATGTGAGAGTCTCAGAATCATGGCATTTAGGGTATGATGGAAGAAATGCAATGTTTAGCCAAAAGAAAAAGAAGCTTGGGTGTCCCTTAAAGCTTCATTCATAGGTAGCATGAATGCCACACTGTATAGAAAGTATTGGGCATTTTTTTTTTTGTGTGTGTGGCTATGGGAGACAAAATATAGAAGTGATTGTCTAGCAGTTTAAACATTTTTTTTTAAAAACAATTTATCTAATCATCAGACAGAAAGAACCACAGTAGAGGCACTTGACTTTTTCTCACTGGAAGGATTCAAACAGAGGTTGAATAACTATTTGTTGGGGATATTATTACACTGTGCACCTTCTCTGAGTTATAAATATAATAAAATTTTGCTGTAGTCTCACTTAATTTTAAAGAAAATTCAGTGTTGTGCACTGGCCCATTTAGAATGTTGTATGAAATGGTAAAGAAATAAAAAACAGTCTTGGCAAGGACTTAGGGCACATATTATTCTAGGGTGATATGCTCAGAGAGGGTTCCATTTAACAACATGATTTTCTCCTGAGTCAATGAGTGTAAAACACCCTACCTATTGGAGGATAAATTTTTTTTTTTTTTTTGCTGTAAAATGGCACCACAGCTGGTGTCAAAGATAAGAACATGAATTTCAGATAAAATGTTCATAGCAATGAGCATCTGTGTGTTGTACTGGGTCAGATGATTAGATCTGGGTAAAAATATGGTCATATGCTACACTGTCACTTCTATGCGACAGTTGATTAGTGACAGTTGGGTTTTGTTTGTTTTTTTAAAATATATTTTATTGATTTTCATAGAGAGGAATTGAGAAGGATAGAGAGTTAGAAACGTCGATGAGAAAGAAACATCAACCAGCTGCCTCTTGCACAGCCCCCATTGGGGATGTGCCCACAACCAAGGTATGTGCCCTTGACTGGAATCAAACCCAGGACCTTTCAGTCCGCAGACCAACTCTCTATCCACTGAGCCAAACCGGTTTCGGAGACAGTTGGTTTTAAGGGCCAAAGTGTTTTAGGATACACTCAAAGCTCTAATGTAAAACAATGTCAATCTAGAAATACAAAAGAAAGGAGAAATAGCCAGAGAATTAACAGTATCAGCAGGGTATTGAAATATGTCAGGAGCTAGCTTATGTCAAAATCACATGATTAACAATGAGCTTTCAATGTTTATTTGAAGCAGTTTCCAAATAATAAAAGAAAGTTAAAAATCTTCTTTATTTGCATCCGATACCTATTTTTGTGGTTAGATAATACAAGTAGTATAACATAAAACATTTAGAAATGTATGCTAACCATTTTTCTCAGTTGCTAGTGATGTCTATAAAATCTAAACCATATATTTATATACAGAAATTGGTGGTGTATGCTGTTTTCTAACCTACAACCAAACCACTCATCAGGCATTCACGGAGCATGAGCTTGTGGTTTTGTTGGCTTTCCTGTCCTAGGCCTAATTACTCTAATAGTGGTAACATTGCCAGCCTCCCTAGAAACTTCAGCTGTCTTCCTTCCAGCGTATTTTACTAGAAACTTGGAAGTTGGATTGGTACTTCTTACTGCTCTGTGGTGGGTCATTCTTTTACTTTCTTCTCACTGCCCCAAATTTACTCAAAAGGGGAACTTGTCGTGGTTAATGTGATCTCCACAGGAAAATTCATAATAATCATATGAGAATAATGACTTCTAATTATGGCTATCATTTATTGGGTACACATCCATGCTCATTAATCCCTATAAAAGCAAATTTGGTATTATCCTTCTTCTATTGTACATTTAAAAAAATCTAAAGCAGCCTGGTCAGTGTGGCTCAGTTGGTTGAGCATTGTGTTATACACCAAGAGGTGGTGGGTTCAATTCCCTGTCAGAGCACACACACTGGTGCAGATTGGATCCCTGGTTGGGCACATACAGGAGGCAACTACCGTATTTTTCGGACCATAAGACGCACTTTTTTCCCCCCAGAAGTGGGGGGGAAAAGTCCCTGCGTCTTATGGTCCAAATATAGCCTACACATATACTTTAAAAAAAAAGTTTTTTTACTTGCCCGGCTCTGTGTGGTCTCTGTGTGCTTGCCCGGCTCTAAAATGGTTCTAAATGCTGCTGTTTACTTTTCAGGGTTGATTACATGTGTTTATGACTGTGATGTTGGGTTTTAATGCACATAAAATATTTTAGGACACTATTTGTTTCAGAATCTTTTTTTCTTCATTTCCCTTCTCTAAAAACTGGTGCGTCTTATGGTCCGGAGCGTCTTATGGTCCGAAAAATACGGTAATTAATGTTTCTCTCTCACATTGATGTTTCTCTTTCTCTCCCTTCCTTTCTTCCTCCCTCTTTCTAAAAAAAAAAAAAAAAAATGTTTAAAAATTCCTTTAGCCGGGCTGGCATGGCTCAGTGGTTGAGTATCAACCTATGAACCAGAAGGTCAGTGGTTGAGCATGAACCTATAAACCAGAAGGTCATGGTTTGATTCCCAGTCAGGGCACATGCCTGGGTTGCAGGCTTGTTTCCCAATGTAGGGCTTGTAGGAGGCAGCCAATCAGTGATTCTCTCTCAACATTGATGTTTCTATCTATCTCATCCTCTCCTTCCCTCTCTGAAATCAATAAAAATGTATTTTAAAAAAATTCCTTTAAAAATATTAAGGTAAAGACAAACCATAAGTACTTGCCTAAGTTCCCTTGTCTAGTAAACAGAGTTGAGATTTCAAACCCAGCTCTGGTTCTAAAATGCCTGCCTCTGAAACCTCAGAACAATGCTGGATCCTTAAAGAAAAAATATATTCACCATTGTAATTTTGCTATATTGGGATATTTTACTTTTGCCAAGGGATATTTTGCTTCTAGTTGCTCCAGTAGATTTTCTTGTGGGAATGGCTGAGAATACTTATCAATATCAAAAAGTTTGAGCAGCAAATGACAGCAAGTTATCCTTTCTTTTGAAATTTATGAGAAATAAAAACCACTATTTTTATCATAGAGGATTCAGTATATCTCACTGGAAGCTTTTTCATGCAGACTATACTGATATTAATTGTCTCTGTAGGAGAGAGCGGGAAAAGGCAGATCAAGTGATAGTTATGATCTACTTTATGCCATGGGCTTCTGCACCTGAGATTGCAGTTACTGCCCATGAGGCAAGTGTTGTCACCTGCCTTCTGTAAATGGGGACTGTGAGAATCAGAAAGGAAACTTGCCCAAAGTTACAAACCGTAAGTGGTGGCCTGATCTAGACCCTCTCTGTCAGATTCCTGGGCCTGGTCTTCTCCCATACTACAAGGCAGCCTTACAGCACATAAATTCCCAGAGACTGTGTGAGCTTATATAGGCTTACTGTATTTCTCTTCCCTGCACTTACTTGTACCAACTTTAAGTAACACCTTCAAAACTATAACAAATATTGGTGAGTTTACTCTCGTTCTGCTTATCACTGGGAACTGGGAGACCAAAGCATGACATAAGTATCTGGTTCTCACTTCATTCTGCATTTTGAAGTTACTGCCATGGGTCAGCGTTATCAACATTCAAATTATTACTTAATAGGAAGTCTCATTTTGTAGTTCATTTGGTTTGTGCACTGCTGGCCATTTTCCCTTATGTCTATTCCAGGCTCTTCCTCCTTTATTATACTAATAAAGATGCACAGAGATTGAAGAGGACAATAATAATGAATGTTTGAGTGGATCCAACAAACTATTTTTGTTGTTTTTTAAAATATATTTTATTGATTTTTAACAGAGAGGAAGGGAGAGAGATAGAGAGAAACATCCATCAGCTGACTCCTGCACACTCCCCACTGTATATGTACCCACAACCAAGGTACATACTCTTGACTGGAATCAAGCCTGGGACCCTTCAGTCTGCAGGCCAATACTCTATCTACTAAGCTAAACCAGTTAGGGCCTATTTTTAGTTCTTTATGCAGAGGTTATATTTCCAGGAGGATGATTCTATCATCAGTGTCAATATAACTCAGTATTGCTATCAGCATCAACTGGTGCTGATAAATTCAGCTATGCTAATCAGCATCAAAGGTAGTTTAAATGATCAAATCAATAGCTTCTTCTAGACAACCATACATAGACCAGCACTCTATGTGCAGCTGCCTAAGACATCAAAATACGTCCATCTGAGTTTTATGCACACCAAGCTCTCAGGGGCGATACAATTTATATCCTAAACAAGTTATGACTTTGATTTGACCCTACCAAGAACCCATAGCATACCTGGTCATGCCAACACTGTACCCCTATTGTGGCCCCCGTTTAGTATGAGTTGTCTTGATTGTCTTGTAAAACACATTTCTGAGGAGCTCACAGTATTTATAAAGATGAACACATTAGCATTATTCTAGGTGTTAGTATATTAAAAATAACAAGTAACACAGAGGTGTTCAAAAGGGAAGCTTCCAATGCAGACTACAAATGCATTTCTATTCTATTGGTTGCAATTGTCAACCTACCTCATCGCCCAAGCGAATGGCATGCGGTATTTCCCCAACTTGCTGCAGAACTGCTTGTTGGATTTGAGTATTTTTTGTGCATACTAAGGGAAAAATAAATGATACGTGGTTTAGAACATCACTTTACAACCTGCCCATGAAAAATATTAACAAATATTTTTCTATGTTATCATATATTGAAACTCAATGGAATTCTGACTTACTGGGCCCACATGCACCTCTTAAAGAGCCAAATGATAGTCTCTGCATTCAAACTACTACATAATATTTTTCTTTCTTTTTTAGTTTGGAAATTCAAATATAGAAAATACCCTTGTCTTGGAATACCAACATTTTTCCTTTCTTCTAATTTCAAAAACCTTAAAATATTGAATGGAAAGTGTTATCAAATTTACATTCACAGTTTGTCCAATGTTTTATTTATCATGACAGAGGTCAGAAAAATTGCTCTGTAAAGGTTCACACAGTAAATATACTGGGCCATATGATCTCTGTCATAGCTTCTCACTTCTGCTGCTCTGGCAGGAAAGCAGACATAGAAGATCCATAAATGAATGAGTATGACTGTGTTTCAATAAAACTTTATTTACAAAAACAGGTCGCAGGGTGGACTTGAACCACACACCATAGTTTGTCAAATTCTGAATCTCATAAATCTGTTAAATTCTGCCATAAATGTGCATATATATATGCTCAAATTCAATGGTTATACATTATTTCCTCAATGTATTTCTTTTGTGTGGAAAATATAAGCTTTTATATTTATTTTCTATTAAATAGTAACATTCAATTATTAAATATCTCATAGAAAAAAAATCCCGTGTTCCCATCATTCAAAGAACTTTCTGTATATCCTTTATTCTTTCTTTAGTAAGGTTTGTTATAATTTGATATGCAATTATCTGTCCCCCTTTTCATACAGTTTCCCATCAGCATTAATAATATCTTAGTGTGCTGTATTGACTTATTTTTAGTCAGATTAATCCTCCTAACTTTTTATTATTGTTAATACTGCTCCTTGAGTTGAAGCTTTATCCACATTTAAATTTATTTCTACTAATAAATGATCAAAAGCCAGAAACTTCTGGGTCACAAAGCATAAGCCAGAAATACTTTAACATTTTCCTGATGCCTAAGTAAATTCCTTAATGAAAATATTTATTCACTAAGTAAATATTTTGAGACTTAAACTTATAATTGATAATTCATCAGAAAATGCAATTTTATTTCTTGAAATCAATTGAAATTCTGTGTGGAAAAGAGTATGCATTACCTTGTTGGAGTCTGGATTCTTAATGTAAGGTTCTGCACCACTTGCAATGTTTCCCATTAGTACTTTCTCGACTTTGGCCACCAGAACAACATCAGAATGTGGATTGCTTACAGAGAATATGGCCTATGTACACACACAAAAAAGAATTAGGATTAACAAACTAGTAAGCATGTAGTATGCCACCCTGAAGATACTTATAAAATCTCATTTGTATTGAAAGAACAGCTTTAGGGAAATTTTTAGTTGGGTAATCATTAATCTTGTGTAGGGTATGGGAAAGAACAGTGGGACAGCATTCTATGCCCCACCAAGTGTAAATAAAAGTGCAACCTGCTTTGGAAATTTCAGCCATTCCTCTGGAAACCCCTTGACTTGAGGTTCTTCCAATTGCCGCGGGGAGACCGTGTCTATGTTCCCATTTTCCTGTACCACAGAGGCCCCTGAGAGCATCTGCCTGACAGCCGTGTGGTTCAGGTCCACATGAAAATCAGCAGAAAGCTTCCTGCTGTCTCTGAGGTCGTAAAGTGCCACACTCACGAAAAAGGGCTCAACCTGTGAGAAAGAGAAGCGATGGTTTTGTCAAAAACCAAACAAATAAAAGACCCCCCTGAAAAAAAATTTTTTTAATGCTACCAGAGTGTCACAGAAGCCAAAGGAAAAAGATTCAAGAGGGACTTTTCAATTAGAAAAACATCAAATGAGCAGATTAAATAAAACAAGGGCTAAAATAAACAAATCTATGTATATGTAATTATATACATATTATATTTACATCCATATGTACATACGTGTATATGAATAATTATATATGTAATTAACTACAGGCTTCTAAGGCTAGAATATGCTTACAAAAACATTTTTACTTATGTTTATGCTTCTTCATTTTGATTTGAACCTATCATGTATCTGACAATATTCTATGATCAAGCAGGTTATACACACAAATCAAATTATGACATGGCTCATCATTGTACAGCCTCACTCATGCTGTAGATTTTGTTGAATGTTTAATAGATACTTCTTACTTTTTGAAATTATAATTATAATGAGGGTTTAGCTTACAATGAGGGTTTTCATTTAATTCCTTAATCTTAGCAATACTTATCAGCTGCCTTACTATTATAAATAGAATGACACGTACAAAATGAAATTCAATAAATTAATTTGGAAAAAAAGACAATTAAAAAATAAAAGGTTTATGTTTTACCAATTTAATTTATTTCAAAAAAAATCCTGGTTTGTGGTAGTGGTAGTCTGCCAAGAGTTGAAAAATGAAAAAAATTACATGAAAATAACTCAGGCAGGAACACAAACACATTGAAGGTCAAAAAAAAAAAAAATCTTTATTATTTTTCCTGAGTTGTTGCATTTTGATTTTCATTTCTGCTTAGAGAATGGAAATAAATGGCCTGCATTGATAATCCATCAGAAATTAAAGCTCATACAGTGATTCATTTATTTCTCCCAATCCAGCTTTTCAACTTAAATGTCAATTTTTACTCTTTAAATCACTAGCTTTTCAGTAAGGATTTGTTAAATAAAGCACCTTCAAAGCCTAACAAATAAAATCATAGGTTTCTTTTGTTTAGAATTAGGTACTTTTCATAAAAAAATGACATTTTAAATGTTGCTTTGCTGCTTCACAGCTTTATTATTTTCGATTTTTGGAATTAATTCCCATTTTCAAAGAAATATTTTATTCTATAAAGCCATCAACCTGCACTTGGTTTTCAATGACTGACTAAAAAATTACACGCTGTCAAATAGTTTCCTCACCATGCAAAAGATTTTTTAGGGTGTTTTTTAGAAGCTCATTCACTAAATGCAGAAGTTGGTTCTTTAGCAACTTAAAGCAATATTTGACTAATTTAAAAACGTGTTCATTGACTTAAAACAATAAATTTAAAAGTAGCTGTATTAATAAAGCAGTGCCATTGAAAAATATGCAAGGGTTTTTTTTTAAATAAAGAATGCCATTGCATAGCAAACGACTGTTAAGGTGAGGCTGTTTTATTGATTGCTTATAACATTGCTTATAAGAACAATGACATTATATTTTAAAAAGCAATTTCCTTGTTTTTTTAACATTTGTGGCAACTGTAAAATAAATTAAACTTATACAGACATACAGAGCACTCCAAATCAACTTCTCCCTCTGGCTGACAGATGTGAGAGAGACTGTAAGATGCTGTGAACTTCTGCCTGCTCTCTTGCTTGGGAGATTGGCCCAAATACAAAAACTAAGCTTCTGAATATGTTTTTTTTGTACAGATAAAGGAATCCACGGGAAAGAAGTCATATGTCCTTGGCACTGGGAAGAAAAGCCCATTTTCTTTGTGTTTCAGTTTCTAAATTTGACATTTTAATTAGAGCTAAGGATGTGTTTGGTTAAAAAAAAAAGCATTTAATTTTCTTTAATAAGATGATTAAGGGACATAATGAGTTGGGTTAAATTTTCCTGATATTTTAAAATAATAGTTTGGAAAAGCAAGTTTCTAGTGTATTTTTTTTTTTTTTAATCCTGAATAAGAAAGTATGTTCTGATCGTTCTTCCTAACACTCTTACTCCACATATGTTTCCCCTTACAGCCTTCAACATCCTCCATGTTCCCACACCCACTGGGCTCCTCTTTGGCTTTGTGTTGCTCAGCCTCTCAGCACCACTCCACACTGCTGTCCATTCCTTTCTTGGCATCATGATGCACTCTTTCCTGGTTTATCTCTATTTTAATGGTCATTCCTCTTAGTCTTCTTTGGTTACATCTCCATTCATCATTTAAACATTTGGTTCTTGGCCCCTTCTCTATGTACATAGAAATTCTTAGATGATTCTCTCCAGGTCACTGCCTTGACCAGACTTCCAAGCTGATATCTCTGCTCATGGCTAATCCCTTGGTTCCAAACTTGTGTTGAGCTTCCTAAATGGATATCTCTTATTAGCTATCTAATAGGCTTATCAGGCTTAACATGTCCATAGTGGAATTTTTTATCTAAATCCCCCAAATCTGCTCTTATTACAGTTTTGTTCTCTTAGTAAGTGGCAGCATCCTGCATAGAACTGTTCAAAGAAAATACCAGGGACTCATCCTTAAGATTTTCCTTTCCCTTTTCCTGTATATCCCATCTTCCCATCTACCAGAAAAACCTGTCAACTTATAACACATCAGTCAAATCCATCCATTTCTCTCCTTCCTTGCTACCCCTAATCCAAACAAGGAAATGAATTACAGAGGTAGTTTTCTAGCTTCTCAACTCCTATTTCCTCCAATCCATTATCCTGATGAATATTTTAGAAACACAGATTAGATTGCATCATGATAAAGTACTTTAAACCTTTGAATAACCTCCTTTCACACCTAGGGTAAATGCGGAGTTCGTCCTTTCTGCCAGACACTCACCATCACAACTAACAAGGCTCCATCTAAAAAGAGATGCATATGCATGAAGGGCACAGTTTGTAGGGAAACGTAATGCTGTGTCTGCCTTCTAAAAGCAAATGGGGCCTGCTTCATGGATCTGGAAATAAGTTTTCTACTTAGAGGTGAAAAATGACAACTGAGAGATGATTTATTAGAAATTAGAACAGAATGTATTAAAAATAATAAAAGGTAATCTGCCAATATAGCAACCTTTTAAATTAATGGTAGAATTATAAGTAATTTTATTTTCTTCTTTGTAGAAACATTTGGTAATGTTGATGCTCACAGAATGCACTCTTTCCACACATACATTCACAATTAGCATAGAACTGCCTCCTCAGAATGCTGAGAACTCCCAAGAGGGTCTACTTAGTAGAAAAAGGACTCTTGTATTGATTTAATGAGCAGTGTGGTATTTTCCAAATATCAGTGAAGCACTTTTTTCCCCCTACAACTTGCATGTAGCATCTGCGCTATTATTAAATTAATATTTATTTTGATATTATTTCACTTGGTTCACTAGTTAGCCTTGTCTTAGACAGTAATAACTGTGAAATCACAGGGCTGGTATGTTCATTTTAATTATTTTCTAATACACATTCAAATAAGCATATAACTATTAAAATAAAAATGTCAATTTAAAAGCCACCTTGAGATACAAGAAGATACGAACAGTATCTTAGGAAACTCAGAAGCACTATGCTGATTTAATGGAAAGAACCCTAGAACATAGTCCCTCTGATGCTTCTTCTTTACGTTAACAGAAAAACTTTATGGCAGCATATTGACAATTCCATTTCAGAACTTGTGCATTTCGTCATATGTAAAAATTCTGTCAGTCACACTCCCTGCTACACTAGATGGTGTGCATTCTGCTTGGAATGACTAGGAACAGAAGAGATTCGACCGGGGTGGTGGGCTGTTGGATTATGGGTATAGGAAGTAACAGAAGAGCAACTTACATTCGTTATCGGGTCATTTTCATTCTCCGTAACACATCCCTGAAGACTGAAGTTGAGAGCTTTACAAATGATCATGATTCTCTTGGCAGCTTTTTCTTCAAATGGTTTGATCACAGACTCGGGTTCTAAAAGATTCTTTTTCTGAAGTTTCAAGGTCTAGAAACATTTTGACAGTTTTACTCAACAAAAGTTTTTATCCATACACACACAAAAAAATATAAAAACCACAATTGTATGGATCAAGTTTCATGTGGGCTTAGAAATAATTCCAACTTACTTCTATATCTGGGTCCATGGAGAAGAGATTAAGCCTCTCCAGGTTTCGAGTGGCTTTGACGGTCTCTTCAGTTTCTGTGAGGTACTATAGAGAATACTGTGTTACTTCTGATCTAAATAGCCAGATACTTTCAGCCCAGCCCCATCAAAATGGCAAGAAGTAGCTCCCTTCGTATTATCAGAGTTTTAATATCACCCATTGACACTTGGTAAGTCTTATAAAAACGTAATTTAATTTTTTAAATTTTGTATTTCTTTAATTAACCTTAAAAAAATTTCCAGGAAAGCATTAACTAATAAGCAATGCAAATTCATTTGCATGATAATGTGTCAGCTTTATTACTTTTGTGAAGTCTGGATGTAGACTGTTCTCTGAAGAATCTGTTTCCTCTGGTGTGCATTCACATGTGATAGAATTATCCAGTGAATCTTGAAAAGATACACAAAGACAGGTTATTAAATAACACTCATGAATCACACCTTTCTCTCTCCTGTGACATTTCAAAACTAGGTTAGACCCAAGAGCGGTGAAAGATGGATGGAAGTGAACAGATGCCTTTACTGTATCTTGGTTTCAGTACTCCTTACTGTTAAAAAGACATTGGCTGGGAAACCAGACCTCCTGATGATCTTTTGGGAATGCTTTCCATGACACCATCCTATGCCCATGCGAACTCTGAACCTTTACGTTCTGCATTTATACTCGGTGCTGTCTTAACTTACTTCATGAAAGCATACTCAAGTTTTCATACATACATTTTTATTTTTGATAATTCTGACTCTTATGCCATCAGTTTAAAACTCTCATTCTAGCTTCTGTTAGTACTAAATTCTCTATAACTCTTTAAACATTAATTTTCTAGTTGAATATTATTAAGTAAAACATGAATGTAAAATACCTGCAATGGTACACAGTAGTGGTGTTAAAAGCAACAATGATCTTTCTTCCTTATTCTCTCATGACTTGTTCACTTAAAAGCACATGATACTTAGGTTACTAGAACTTAAAGACACTTTGTTTTCTAATGGACCATGATGCAGTGCAAGATGCCTTAAAATAGTTTTCCTTTGGGAGGAGTGATTGACTCTAAAGGTGAACTTGTTTTCCACGTATTTATAGACCTGCTTTATCTACCTTTCATTTCACTCCTTCTCTCCTCTCTTTTGCTCCCTTCTCTTTGCCTGGAGTGAATTAGAATCTTCTGAGGGAATTAGGATGGGCAAAAAATTTTATTTTATTATAAAAATCTCTAATACTATGCCAAATTTATAGAACTTTCATATATACATAAGCAGATCTCAGTATGGTCAAAAAGCATACATGACACTCCTTTCAATTAAAAGGAAGCAATGCATATCTGCCTTCACAGAGTATACAGTTAATGCATTAAATTTAGTGAAAAGCTATAAAGCACAGGATGACACCTCATCAGATCTGGGTACATTTTTTTAAAACTGATGTCAAATGCTTCCCAACATCATTTGCTGGGCTTTAGCCTCAATCACTGTCTGTCAAGTCAAAATCGTACCTCTGTGGGGTGACACTCACTGTTCAGTACAAGTTAAGATTTAGGGGCAATTTCTTGGATCTCAGGGATGGATGAGCTAGACCTGCCAGCTACTATAGCTTCTAGGAGTTTAAATGACCCAAATGCACACGTCACGCTTTGCAAAGGATGAGAGAGGGTGATGATGTGCTCTTACCCAGCCCCAGATCTGTGAGCTCTGCGCTCCTCCGACCCTGAAGGGGTCCCTCAGGGCTGATTTGCAGGATGCGGTTGAGGGTGTGGATCCATTCATCCATATCGGACTCCGTTTCAGCCGCCAGCACAAAATAGGTCAGGTCATTCATTTTCAATTCAAAGGCATATTTTCTTAGTCTGTTATTCTTTGATACAAAAAGAAAAAAACACACCAGATTAATAAGTCTTAGAGAGTGGGAGACATATTTTATGGACTCCTGGTGGTTCTAAAAGTTTTCCATATATGTAGGTAACATAAAGAAATCTCCCAAAAAAGGACACACATTTAGATGGGTATGGATTAGTTTGTACTTCTGATACAGGTATTCAACTTTTACTAACACTGTTCTAGAATCTTTAGAGTGCCCACACTATAATAAAGCAAAGCCTATATATTCAGGATAACTCAACTTCATATAAGTAAAGCACAAACTGGAGAAGAACCAGAAGATGGGAGTATTATTATCTTATGAAATTGTAGAAAAATATCAAAGTATAAGTAATTTTATGGGAATAGAGTTGCTATTCTTGGTGGCAAGAAAAAGTAATTTTGAATATCCTCTCGGCAATGTCCTTTTTCTTTGGGATGCCTTCAGACACTATTCCAAAATAACTCATTCCTTTCCAATTCCACAACACAATTACAACTACAAATAGGACACTTACTAAATACTTGCCTATATACAAGGCACCGTGCTGAACATTTTACAATCATTATCTTATTTAAATCTCCCAACAACCTTTTTGTGAAAAATCATATTATTCCATTTAACACATGATGACATTGAGGCTTGGGCGGGTAAATTACAATGTGCTAGGAATCACCTGGGTAGCAAGTGGTAGAGAGGGGAAATAACCTCTTTAGACTTTAACACCTACTGAGATAACCCCGGTACAAAGAAGATGCTCAGTGAATGCTGTCCTCCTTCCTTGCTACCTTCCTGGCACAATCACCCACCAAGGGGTAGCTTTGGCCTTGAGGTAATAGATTTTCCATGTGCTGAGAATAGATAGTGAGACAACACAAATGCCTCAAGAAAAAGTAAAAGTTGGAAATTGAAGGCAAAAGAAGAATCAGTTTAAAAGCTAAGTGTGATTCTCACTGTAAAATGTCACAGTTCAAATGCTTTTTTCTACACTCTTCCAATGATAAGCTATTTGCTCCCATCCATACTTTTGTACTATTGTCAAAAGTATCATTTCCTTGCCTTGTAATGGATCACTTGCAGGCTAGCTCCTTTATTCGTCCATGAGATTGATTAGAGAAGCTGGCTAACTGTCCTCGGTGGTCAGTGCAGTGATAACATTCACTCGTAAAGCGGTGTCTATTGTGCTTGGATTTTGTGTCAGGAAGAAACAGTCTCTGCCCTGGCAGAACAGGGAGACAGGCCTTAACCAATTAAACACAGTGTGATATTGGAAGATGAATATACTTACATTTTATATGAATATATTGAAGAAAAGGTAAAAAATCAAGGTATTAATATTCTTTTTGAGAGCAGAATTGCTTATTGGCATATGAGAATAAAATAGCTGGTCTCATGAGAGCACATGGCAGGATGGATTTGGCAAGTTAAGGTCCAGAGCTGCATTTGGAAAAAATTATTTTGGCTGCAGTGTAAACAGAATGAGGAGTCACCAGCAAGGCAGTGGCCTCAAACCACTGTGTGCAAAGCCAACATCTAGGCAGCTTCTTTAAGAATGCAAGTTCTGATGAAACCCGTTTGGCTCAGTGGATAAGAGTGTTAGCCTGTGGACTGCGGACTGAAAGGTCCCAGGTTTGATTCCGGTCAAGGGCATGTACTTTTGTTGCGGGCATATCCCCAGCAAGGGGTGCCTACCCAAGAGGCAGCTGATCAATGTTTCTCTCTCATCGATGTTTCTAATTTTCTATCCCTTTCTCTTCCTCTCTATAAAAAAATAATCAATAAAATATTAAAAAAGAAAAGAAAAAAAGAATGCAAGTTCTTAGAAGCCGCACTCCCCTTAGGGGGAGTGGGCAGACTCCCTCCATACACCTTCACACAAGCTTCCTGGGCTTCTGTCCATGGAGGTCCATTGAATCTCCTGTGACCTCAGTGACACAGAGTGCCTAAGGACAAAGGCAAGTTGGCTGATAGCACATATAAAAAAGAGACAGGTTTCTTAAAAAAAAAAAAAAAAAAAAAAAAAAAAAAAGGAAGAGAAATAGACAGGAAGGGGGGAAAAACTAGACGTGCCCAGAATTCAGGACAATTGCAAATGCAAGCCAATCTCGGTGCTGTCTTGAAAACAAACAAGTTAAAGAGTCTCCTTGACTAATCAGATGTTGTAAATCATGAGAACTGGGAGATTCAGCTATGCAAACTGCTAATATTGGGTCCAAGTTAAAAGTGGATCAAGCTGCAGCATGCTTTTTAATGCTGATGCTAAGAAACCAATAAAAATTGTAGAAAGAAAACATTATGAAATACTATTTAAATTTTTTTGATTTCTTAAATTGCACTCTGCACATCAAATAAATTTATTATTGTTGCCAAGTTTAACAATATTATTGCAAATATTTTTTTAAACTTTGAAGAAATTATAACAAGCCCTTGGTTCTCACAAAGAGGTGTTTATAAATAAAATAAATATTCTATTTACAACTGCTCAGAAACCAAATTATTATTTTTTTAAATTTGGAGAGAAATAGAACCGCTTTCAGCATTGAGAGGTTTATGTCGGCGAGGACTAAGATGCCTAAAGTGGTTTTCCATCTCATTCTCCAAAATAATGGCATATCAACTTGCAAAAAAGAAAGGACAGAAATAGAAAATCAATGGAACATTTTATTATAATAATCTTGAAATGCAATAGTTAAGTCATTAAAATGGTATTCAAAAAGTAATCATATTCTTTTCACTCCCCCATGTTCCCCTGTTTCCATGAAATCAGTGTTCTTTGTGTCCACTGCAACTAGTTTGTTCTTCCAAGCTCACCCCAGCCCACCTACACGGCTTCATAAACAATAGGAAACTGAATATGGTCTGATATGTTTAATGAGTTGTAGCAAACTGGTCTGTTTCTACAAAGTTCATCTGGAAAAGTTTTAAAATAGATACTCCAAGGACACTGGACACCACTAAAGCCAATGGAGGACTGAATGATGAAGAAAGAAGTTACCCAAACAAAATATTCCATCACACCAGTAATGGTGCTAGCATCTTTTACCTAATTTTTCAGAAACAAAAGAAGAGTTTTAAAAGGAAACACACAACATCAACTCCAGGTTACTGGTGTTTCTGGCTACCAACTGTGCAATTCTGGCCATTTTCTGTATGTTTATTTTTCATTTATAAACAATATTAGGTACCTTCTATGCGCCAAGTACATAGCATTAAAAAACACATGTAAAGTGCTTGCCCTCCTTGAACTTACATTCTAGTGTAATGGAGTGTCAATAAACAAGTAAAAAGAACTATCACATATATACTATGTATAATGTAATATAATGCAATTTATCAACATCAGAGATAAACAGAATTTCATTCTTGCATGTATTATCAGAACCTAATGTTTGAAATTAGTCATTTATGCTTTATTTTCACATATTATCTTTCTTTTCTTTTTTTTCCTGTTCATCCTCCCACAGGCTGGAAGCTCTTTGAAGTCAGAAGCCACATCTAATAATCTAATTCATATTTGGCTTTCCCACAATGCTTTGCATATAGAAAGCATTTCAATATATATTTGCTGAAGTAAATCCTACATCTAAAATGCACTGTTTAGAATTGCATATATACACATCTTTGTAGTGTTTCCTGTGCCCATGTGGCTTACATAGGATACATGTATGTGTGTACGTATGTAGGTATGTCCACTTCATGTATAATAACCAAAGTATTTTCTTGGGCATCTTTCTGTAATTTTGGACATTCCTGTGCCTCAGATCTAATTTTGTCATTTATTAGCTCTGTGACTTGGAAAGGCATTTTCTCTCTCTCAGGTGTTTTTTTGTTTATCTTTTAACCCTCACTCAAGGACATTTTTTCCCATTGATTCTTAGAGAGAGTGGGAGAAGGAAAGATAGAGATAAACACAGATGTGAGAGACACATCAATTGTTTGCCTCCTGAATGTCCCCAACCAGGGCCAGAAGCTGTAAATGATACATGCCCTTGACCAGAATTGAATCTGGGACATTTCACTCCATAGGCTGATGCTCTATCCACTGAGCAAAACAAGCTGGGTCTTTTTTTTTTTTTTTTTAAACATACTGAGACAATAATAATATGAAATTTGAGGTAAGATTGCTAAAACACTTGATTGCTTCAATTTTTATGTAAGAGGGAATAAGGATAGCTATTTAATCAGAGTAGAAAGAATACATGTCTTAAAAGTAAGAGGTCCAAATGGATCTGTGGAATTATCTACTGCCCTTTGCCACAGTGGTTTGTGCCAAATTGAATATTAAGGACAATAATCTGAAGATCAAGAGGTTGCAGAAGAGCATTGTCTGTTAAAAGCACTATGGCTGTTTCTTAAATTAAGCTCTTGGGAATCAATGTAATCCTTATCTTTGAAGGAAACCTCCTCTTAGACAGAAGATGATGTACATGCACATTATACATTTACTATCTCACATCTAATAATAAAGATAATATTTATGAAGCGTATCTTTTGAGCTATTTGATTTACATGTTATCTTATAAAATTCCTTAGTTCAGTGGTTCTCTAATGCAGCTACACAGGTGGCCATTTTCCTCAAATATAAAAGACTTGCTCTTGTCTCAGGACCTTTGTACGTGCTGCCCTGCTCATTTTTGAGTCTCCAGATCAAATACTGTCTCTTCAAACATACTTTTCCCACTTCTGTAAAATCAATAATCCTTTCCAATGTCATCATTTATCTCTCTCCCTTCAGTATCCCTGTTTATTTTCTTTGTTCCAGATTTCACCAACTGATTCTATTGTTTAATATATATTTTATTGATTTTTCACAGAGAGGAAGAGAGAGGGATAGAGAGTTAGAAACATCGATGAGAGAATCATCGATCAGCTGCCTCTTGCACAGCCCCCACTGGGGACGTGCCCGCAACCGAGGTACATGCCCTTGCCCGGAATCGAACCCGGGACCTTTCAGTCCGCAGGCCGACGCTCTATCCACTGAGCCAAACCGGTCCCGGCATGATTCTATTGTTTATTTATTTCTTTGACTATTTTCTGTTTTTTTCTTCCTTTATTGAAAGTAAGTTTTGTGAAAGCAGGAATCAAGATTGTTTTGTTCTCCACTGACTCCCTAGGGTCTAGAACAAATCTTGGCTTATCTCAGATACTCCATAAATATTTGTATAGAAAAAATAACGAATGACTGCATGAACATAACATTTGATTAAAAAAAACAAAACAAAAAAAAACCAAGAGAGAAAAAAGATTCCTACTCACCTGCACCACTCCTGTACAGGAATCCAAAAAGATGCACCCTTTGGGCTCTTTGGATATTTTTTCATCTTTGTAAAAATTCATGATGTAGGAGCTATCGGGCAACTGAGTCAGCTGAAAGTAGCGCTTTTTGAATGACTAAATAATGGAAAAGATACAAGAAGGTAGTTGAGGTTGCAGTGTGCTCTTACAGAAACTAGCATTTTTTTTTTATTCCTACAGGAGTGTGACACTTATGGGGTGCTGTTTGAGGGAAGAGCACACTCTTTTCTCATAAATAAAATATGACGCAGAACATAAACTCAGGTCAAATGGCTCTCCTCTGTGCCCTGACCGAAGGAGAGGTGTCAGGAAGGGTGGCAGACACAAAGATGTGCCCTGATGTCTCCTTACCCGCACAGTAATGGTATTGTTCACGGTGCTGTTGAAATTCCCCTTGTAGAGCCAGCCAGACTTGAAAACTCCAGTTCCTCCCGCTCCCCCACCGCCCTTGGAAGACGAGTGGGAGGTGGTATCCTGCACAAAAGCATCATTAGCATGACTGCAGTCTTTTGTGAATCCCAGATCTTCGGCAAGGCACTTGCACTTAAAAATGAGCCTCCTTTTCAAACTCTCTTTGATTCATCTCAAATAATCATGTTCCATTTCAAAACTAACGTGACTCATTTTGACTAAAAGCCCTCATACAAACAGTTACTGCAGCTTGATGAAAAACTATTCAGAACATGGAACACTCAAGCGAAAGACAAGCACTAATTATCCTCATGTTTTAAACATTTCACTATCAACAATTTACTTACTTCATCCTTATCAGCATCTTCATGGTCAACCTCAAAGGAATGTGAAGGAAGTTTCTCTGGCTTGTACTCTGCTCTAATATTAAAACAAAAATAAAGGTTCTGATTTGTCTTTTGAGACATGGTTTTCATTTTCAGCTGTTTCCTGGGTAACAACTACTGCATTTTTAATAAAATAATGTAACCTTGTGAGGATCCCATTTTCTTTGGAGGTTTTAACCTTCCCCTCCACCTGGACATGTTTTTTTATTTTTTATTTTTATTTTTTTACAGAGAGGAAGAGAGCAGGATTGAGAGTTAGAAACATTGATGAGAGAGAATCATCAATCAACTGCCTCTTGCACACCTCCTACAGGGGATGTGCCCGCAACCAAGGTATATGCTTGACTGGAATTGAACCTGGGACCTTTCAGTCTGCAGGCTGACATTCTATCCACTGAGCCAAACCGGTTTTGGCTCCACCTGGACATCGTAATCCAGCAAATAAATCTCTATTTTAATCCATAGAGTTAATATTTATGCAGATTTACACACGAAATGGGACAAAAGTGAACAGGACAATTTTTAGGTTTGATGGTTTACTAGTATATTTTTCTCTTTCACATGTTGACATTTTCATTACCTTTCTGCTTCTACCAAGGGTAGAGGAGGTCATTTTAAGAACTGTGTTCCAGAAAACAAGCATGTGCTCTGGCCACTAGGCTGTGCTGCTCCCTAACCATGGTCTCCCCCAAAGTCTGCACTCATTGGCAATTGTGCTCACTTTGTGATTTCCCATGGTAGCATAGAAACATCTGTGTCACAGGACACTGACAGCTCAAGGGAGCAAGAACATATACCTGGCTATATACTCAGAAATATAAGACAGAAATAAGTTTTCCTTGGCTTGATTCTGTCTCATACCTCATGGCTGAATGGAACTGGATATTATCATTCAAGGTTCAGATCTTTCTTGATACCTAGCTAGACATTTTTACATGTCAGATTCTCATGGCATATTTGTGTGTGTGTTTTTTAAGATGATGTATACTGTGTATAAGCAACCTCACAATATGATTATTGAGAGGAAAAAGCCCAGAGGCACATTCAATATTCCCATCACAAAGAGTCTTCTATGTTGAAGGTATTCCAGAAAACATCACTCAGCCAACTCCAACTCCATTAGTCCCTAACAATATTCTTGCTGACCTTATGTTCATAGAAAAAAAAGTGCAGACCTACGTAGTCAATTTAGATCCTATTGTGGGGGTAGGGGTGGGTGAATTTCTTTTCATTTAATTCTGAGTTTGCTTGATCAAATTCAATGGGAATGCAGAGCTGCCTTCATTCTTGGAGGTTATTCTTTGCCACTAACTGATCCAGTACCCAGATAATACCTGCTACATAGAAGTCCCCCCAATAATATACACCAGAAAACAAATCCCCAACTGAGGAAGTATGCATTCCAAGGAAGGAGAGAGTTGATAATTACGCATACATACAAAAGATAATTTCCCTGGATGAAAATGGTTGTGAAAATTTTAAAGAAGGGCTGAGAAAAGTCTGACCCACGTAGTGGTGGCAGAGACCAGATTTAGACAGGGTGGTCATGAATGGCCATTTACGTAAGTTGAGACTCAGTCGAAGCTGGCTGTGTGATGACCTGGGGGAGGTCATTTTGGCATAGTGAATGGAGACAGTACCGGTCCCAGGGAGGAACCAAATTGGAATGTCCAGGAGTGGGAGGCCAGGGCTAGAGAACAGTTGGGGAAGGAGAGCAGTAAGAGGTGAAAGCCGCCATGTTAGAAAAGGCAGGGGGGCTATTGAGGGCTCCTCTTTCCCAGTCATTCAGTTCCCACTGCTCCGCATGGCACAACCCTCCTTGCCTTTAAGTAACTATGTCACCACTCAGTCTCTCATGCCTGCAGGGCCATTAAGCAAAGACTGTTCACCCTTTCATAGACCATGGAAAGATAAGCTCCTCTGCTCCTGAATTTAACATTCTTCCCCCAGCAGCACTGTGTGGTCTCTGAGTCTTTGGGATCCAGAAGTAAAGGACTCAATAGGGACACCCTGATGTTGAAACCCAACATTAGCTATTATTTCTAGGCAGTCTCATTGCTCACTTCTACCCCCAAATCACTCCCATTGCCCACATAAGGGCTGGGGGATGCCTGAGAGCTTCCTTGGTTATGATTGTGATGTTTGGGGTGAGTTACTAACCCTCTCAGTGCCCCACTTTCCTTTATACAGCAGGGATAACAGTTCCTATGCTGTGGGATTATGTGTGCTAAATGAGATAACATGCATACGGCACCTAGCACATTCTGATTCATTGTTGACACTCGGAAAACATTCTTTTTATTTTTTAAGAAAGAATCTATTCTAATCTAGACACTCAAATTGGTTACATTTTATTTGATATTCAGTCACAAAATACATTCCATAAAATGTTCTTCTTTATATCAAATCAGTTGTAGTAAAAACTTGGATATGTCATATATCTTTGTGTTTTACCCCGTGGATAAATATGATCAGTGGCATCATATATATTTTCTAAGTTGAGGTATAATTGATAAATAATATATTCGTTTCAGGTGTATTATATAATGATTTGTATATATAGCAAAAATTATCATCTCGGTAAGTTTGGTTAATGTCTATCACCATACATAGATTTTTTTTTTCCTTTTGATGAGGATCTTTAATATCTACTCTTGGTAACTTTCAAATATACAATACTGTATTACTGACTATAGTCACCATCCTGTACTTTACATCCCCATGACATTTATTTTATAACTGGAAGTTTGTACCTTTGATCCTCTTCAACTGTTTGCCTTCCCCCCACCTCCTGCCTCTGATAAACATCAATCTGTTGTTCTCTGTATCTATGAGCTTGTTTTTTCTTTTTCGTTTGTTTTCACATTCTTGATATAAGTGAGATCATATGGTATTTGTCCTTCTCTAACTTATTACATTGCATATAATTCTTTTGAGGACCATCTATGTTATTGGAAATGGCAAGATTTCATTTTTTTTTTTTTATATGATGGAACAGTATTTCATTTACCCATCAATAGATTGTTTTTATATCTTGGCTATTGTAAATAGCACTGCAGTGAACATGGGAATTATATAACTTTTCAAACTGGTGTTTTCATTTTCTTCAGATAAATACCCAGAAGTGAAATTGCTGGATTATTTTTAATTTTTTGAGGAACCTCCATATTGGTTTCTATAGTGCATCAATTTACTTTTCCATCAACAATACATCAGGGTTCTCTTTTCTCCACATCCTCACTAACACTTATAACACTTGTTATTTCTTGTCTTTTTTATAATAGCCATCCTAACAGGTGTGAGTAGACAGCTAATTGTGGTTTTGATTTTTACTTTCCATTGTCATGTCCTTGTTGGCTATCTATATGTCTTCTTCAAAAAAAATGTCTATTCAGAACCTCTTTCCATTTTTAATTAGATTGTTTTTTGTTTTGTTTTGTTGTTTTTGCTATTGAGTTGTATGAGTCCTTTGTGTATTTTGGATATTAACTCCTTATCAGATATATGGTTTGTAAATGTTTTCTTCTATTCAATAGATTACCTTTGCATTTTGTTTATAGTTTTCTTTGCCGTGCAGAAACTTTGTATTTTGGTGTAGTCCCACTTTGTATTTTTGCCTTTGGTGTCAGTGTCAAAAAACATCCATTGGCAACAATAATGTTAAGGAGCTTATCCTCTCTGCTTTCTTCTAGGAGCTTTATGGCTTCAGGTCTTACACTCAAGTCTTTGACTCATTTCGAGTTAATTTTTGTGCATGGTGTAAGACAGCAGTCTAGTTTCGCTCTTGCGCATGTGTTGTCTAGTTTTCTAGAGTTGCTCCTTTCCTCATTGAATATATATTGTTGGCTCCATTGGCATCATACATTTTTATGTCATTCTGGAACCACAAATTCAGTGATTTTTTTTTATTCCTAATGTGTGAAGGTCTTACATTTCACATTCCTCCAGTATCTTCCTATAACAGACACTTAAAAAAAAAAAGTGGGGTTCTTAGGCCTTAATAATAATACAATTTTAAATTTAAAGAATAAAAATGAAGGAGATAAACACACATATTTTTTCACTGAATTGCAGTTTTTCATTTTGTAACCTCAGCAATCCATAAAAAGAAATGATCAATTTTAATTGTTAGCAGACATAGGAAAATTCTCCTAATATAGGAGGTATAAAAATGATTTACTTCTAATAGCCTCAGAAGGCCCAAGTAAAGTATCTGTTCCCGCTACTGACCTAAATACATGTAGTCTTCAGTAGGGAATGCTTAGCTTTGTAAAATAACTTTAAAAACAGTTTTGCTAATCAGTGTTACAGTCTTCATTATTTCAGGGGATATCTGAGGATTATATTTCTGGATTATAGTCTAAAATTTCTGATTTTCATTTTGGAAAAAAAAAATATATATATATATTTTAAAATATATATATATATATTTAAAATATATATATATATATTTTATATATATATATATATTTATATATATATATATTTATATATATATATATATATTTTAAAAATTACATATATATATATATATATATATATGTAATTTTTAAAATCTAAACTTCCTTACTTTATGGCAGTCTTATTCTTCCCCATTTATGGTATCAAGTTCTACTTCCTTTAGTTAAAGTAAAAAATTCTCAACAATGTTTTGGTTCCTATTGCATTTCTTCTCTCAAGATTTTTCTTTAATGCTCTATGGGCATTCCAATTCAACCAGACTTTGTATTTACTGAATGTGCTTACTCTATTGTTTTAATAGAGGAAAAATACCACCAATCTTTTCTTTCTTTTATTTTATTAAATTTATTAGGGTGACATTGGTTAATATAATTATATAGGTATGTTGCCAGTGGAAATTGGGTTCTTCCATGAGATCAGGAGGAAAGCATTCCAAGGACCCACTCATGGGAGATTGTGGTGTGGCAAGCTAGCTAACTGTACTAACAGTTTCAGGGGTACAATTCTATATACATCATCTGTATATTGCATTGTGTGTTCACCACACAAGTCAAGTCTCCTTCCATCACCAACTACCCCCCTTTACCATCTTCTACCTCTTCCCATCCCCTTTCCCTCTGATAATTACTATAATGTTCTCTGTTTTTATGAGTTGTTTTTTTTCTTAATCCCTCCACTTTTTCACCAAGCCCCAAACCCCTTCCTCCCAAACCCCTTCCTCTCTGACAGCTGTTTTTATGGCATCACAAATATAAGAAAAGAAAAACAATGTTTGGGGATAAAGTCACTAAAAATTTCAAAAGATCTAAAGACAGTGGTGTTATTTGTTTAGGCTGGCTAAACACTGTTCACTTCACTTCATATGCAGTGTTCCCAGAGCTTGGGCACAACCTCCAAGTTGTAACCACTTCTCTGAACTATTTTGCAAAAGAGGAAGTCTTGATGTGAGAAAAAATACTTTGCTTTTCAATTGCACCTATAAACTGGTGTGCTAACAACCAGACGTTCTGAATTACTCACGCATACCTAACTGTGTGATGGGACCTTAATAAGCAGTTGCAGAAGGTTATCTATTAAGAGTTAACTGACTCTAATGAAATGCCCAGAGATTTGGTAAAAGTTAATGTTCACTGTGTTTTGTTGTTGTTGTGTGTTTTTTGTTTTTGTTTTTTGTGTTTTTTTTTGTTTGTTTTTTTAAACAAAACAAAACACAAAACACCTGCTGCTTTGGAGGAACATTGGGTCTTCATAGTAATGCAACTCCAAAAGAAATTATCTTCTCCCCACTCCCCCACCCCCTGTCTCACCCTTCTCTTTTTCCTACTCTTATCACTGCAATCTCTTTTTCCAGAGAGTAGAACAAGTAATCTTTCGAAGAGATAAAACAGATCATGTCACAGTCCTGGTTAAAAATGTCACGGGCTTCTGTTGCAATGAGAGTAAAATCCAAGCTCCTTTCCAGGACCCACAAGGTCTCCTGCCCAGGTTTCCAGAGTTTCATTTCAGAGTTTCTCTATTCTCTTTCCAAGCTCAGCTCCTGCCTCCCTGACTATCTTTCTGCTCAAGTGACCATGCTTGTTCCCACCTCAGGACCTTTGTCCACCCTGTTCCCTCTGGGAACCTTTTCCCAAGATCACAGTGCTGGTAGTGACTGCTACTGCAGATCTGAGCTCAAATTGTATAACTCTTCCTCTCAATTCTGCATTTTGAAGTTGGGAGTACTTTCAAGTATCCAAATCTGGAAAAGATGTTTTTTTGGGGCAAGGGAAATCTTGGGAAGTGGTACCTAAGTCTGAGCAATGTATCCATGAAAAAGTTAGATACCATGTGTATCATCTCAATATTTCACTTGAGGAAAGTGTTAATAAAAATATCTATGAAAGAGAAACACCACATGACCTCACTCATTTATGGATAATAAAGAACATTATAAACTGATGAACCAAAAGATAGATATAGAGACAGTAAAGCAACAAGCAGACTGTCAAATTACAGCGGGGAGGGTAGGGAGATAAGAGATCAACTGAAGGACTTGTATACATGCATATAAGTACAACCAATGGACACAAAACTCTGGGCAGGGAGGATATGTATGGGATGGGGGGTAATGGTAAAATATGTACACAGATAATAATTTAATAAAAAAAAAAACACCTAAAAAAAACCCCCAAAAACAATAAAAACCCTGAAACATTAAAAACAAAAACAAAAACATATCTATGAATTATCTCAAGTGTTTTTCTGGGTTATTTGCATCATTTTAATTTGATGAACCAATGCATTGAAAGATTTCATTTTATTTAAACTCCTTACATTTAGCAACCCCAAACCCATTAGGAATCCTGTTTTTTGAAATTTGCCATTCACTCTATTTACAATACTTACCTGATAAGTAATTACTGCACACCTAATATGTGCTATGCATTCTCCTAGGCCTGCAGGGGGTTCTGCAAGGAAACTCCCTGCACTTTGGGGGTTTTTACTTCAGTGGGGACACAAACACTGAATCGGTGACTGCTTTAGTTCAGGTGAGCTTCTCTGCGAAGCTGACATTGTGAGAGTGTAAATAAAAAAGTCACCTTCTCCTAAAGGCTTCATTTTTCCCGGAGTCCAGAAAGAAAAGGAGGTGTTTATTTATCCCTTTTAGCCTTTCTTAGGCATAAATCACTTCTGTGGAGGTTGTTTATTTTAGCGATTTATATATATATATAATTTCAGAGAGGGAGAGAGAGAGACAGAAACACCAAAGATGAGTGAGAATTATTGATAGACTGCCTCCTGCATACCCCCTACTGGGGATTGAGCCCACAACCTGGGACCCTTTAGTCTGCAGGCCAAGGCTTTATCCTCCGAGCCAAATCAGCTAGGGCTATTTTAGTGATTTTTTTTATATCCCAACATGAAGATACACAGAACCAGTGGCAAATCTGAACACTATATACAGAATATTGTCAGGAAAAAATTTTTGATCCAAATTGCAGTTTTCTAATCTTGTGTCAGCTATTGAAAGGACAGCTCACAAAAGAATGATATAACAATATCTTCAAACTTTGTTCAAGATTAAGTATATTTATAGTTTATTCCCAACTTTTGTCACTATATAAGATTGCATTGTTGAAAAAAATATTATATTCTGATTCTTATTTTTAAATTGTATAAAATATTCTTTGATGCTAGGTTAACATACATGTGTTCATAAACAATGGCAGAATTTAAACAAAGAAATATTTTATATATGGGAAGTCTCCAGCTCTACTTATAATAGGTTCTTACCGAGGTAACTGTCGAATGTCTCCAGAATATTGTTCATATTTGTAGTTTACCACATACCACTGGGAACTATAAAATTTACAAGCCTTAAAGAAAAACAACAATAATTAAACAATTATCATTAAAAAATTCAGCTATCTCGAAGTATTATAGTACTAGAATATAGTTCTCATGACCTCTTGGGTCATGTTAAGATACGTATACTAGTGATGCTAAGGTAGGTAAGGGGCTTGCTCATTATTATCATTTCACACTTTCCAGGGAAAGGACCACCTTTCTGAGACTCTTGGAGGAGGAACCATTGAACATACTTATTCTATTTTGCTCCATCAAGGAAGACCTAGTTTATCACTTGCTGCAGCACACCAAGGACATGCTGTTAACCTTAAGTACCATCATTTCTCAGCTGTCCTTGGCAAACGCTTTTATTATGTAATAGCTTTTAGTAGAGAAAGATGTTGTTATTTATATATTATCCTTACATCACAATTTTAGCCCATTTCTTCTTGTTTTTGCATTAGTAACTTTCCTTTTTCTCTTTATATCAACCCTGTTGTTGACTTGAAATCTATTTGCCAGTTTCCCTAACTGCCTTCTAAGCAATAATGTCCAGCTTCTTCTCCCTAGCAACTAGCCTCCTTGGAGTTTCTTCAGGAACACGACTTGCTGTATAGCCAGGTGAAGACATTTTACACTTTAGCCAAATGTCTGTGAAGTGTTTTCCCGTACCTCGTCTCATTTGATTTTTTTTAAGTCATGGAGTAGGTAGATAGGAGACTTGGTGGAATCCTATTTTCATTCATTATCCAGAAAATAGAAATTTAGAAAGCTTAGAAACTTGACCCGACTGAAAAGTAAGAAATAGTGGACCTTGAAAATGACTTCAGGTTTTCTCACTGTGCAGAATATATTCAAAGACTACTGCAGTTAAATATTTTACCCTGTATGAATTACAATAATAGTCTGCTTTGTGTTGATATTTACTTCTGTGTTGCTGACAAGTACCTGAAAGAGAAGTTGGGGTTCTTCACTGGGCAGGAAAAAGTTTAACTAAATCAGAAAGCAGATCTAATTAAGCAAGTTTATCTCTGTATATAAAGTTCTCACTGGCACCAATTGCACGGGTGTGTTTCAATCTGTCATTGTCAATCGTGAATTTGGTTGACACTTCTATTATAGAGAAAAGGCAAATAGTGATATTAAAATATTTATTCTAATTAATTTCCTTTCAATGTGCACAAATTCGTGCACTGGGCCACTAGTTATATTATAGTGGTCTATAGTGAATGATTTTATAGTATTTACTGATGGCATATATTTCTCCAACATCTACCATGCACTTAGCACTGTACTAATTGTGGTAATGGGGATTTCCCTAAGTGGCTTTTAAGATTCCTTTTGTTTCTAAAATTATATAACTCTGAAGATTAAGCTACTGTTAGGATTAGATGGAAATTTTGCCCTCTAGAATCAGTGGGAGTATGAGGAGCAATAAATTTGATGCAATGTGAGGAATAAAGATCTGTGATTGTTTTTGTGACCAAGAAGGGACAGGCAAGATCTCTTTTGTCAACAATCAACTCAAGGTGCAGAGGGCTGCAGAACAGAGGGCATTGGTACTACTTTTGCAAAAACAGAAAGTGGGAGAGATGGCCCAGGGGATGGTGAAGAAAGGTTGATGGGAAACCCAGGATACAGGCACCTGGCTCAAGATGCACAGAATAAGCAGAAAGAGGGGAGGGGAATTAGGAGTCTTCAGTTGCTATGGGTTTCTCTAGCATTGAACTTTCTTAGCACCATAGGTTTATTTGTTCAGGGAAACACCCACACACAAACCAGGGACTGAGGGTGAAACAATACATGAGACTGGGACAAAGACAGGAGTAGGAGGATGAGGGCAGGGCCTGCAGGAGAAGAGAAGAGCTTAAAAACAAAACAGCAACAAAGCCATCAGACAAATAAAAGAGAATTCAGGAGATCTGTAATGACTAGACTGGGAGAGATGTCAACAAAACTGACTATTTAGCTAACATTAAATTTCTTAACTTGCCAATTCCTGAGGCAAATCTGCAGATCACATGTTTCTGAATATAAGAGGAAAACTGAACTCTGATATGAAACTTAGCTAACAAATTCCATGTTCATTTAGGGATGCCAGGGATTCGGATAAGAAGCATATAGGCCCACAGTATCCTGAGCCTTGGAGACAGAACACTCATGATTATAGTTCTTTCTTATACTTTCTCACTTAACGCTCCCTTCTCAATACCTTGCAATAGTTCTCAAATGAAATAAATGTATTCTAAAACATAAAACAAAAAGCATAAACCCACTCCCTTTTTAAATTCTGTTTCAATCTTTTTTTTTCTGATACATTGCTTGACCTCGTTCCTCTGTAAGTATATATTAGAATTTAAATAGCTTTTTGTTCCCATAATGGCATATTCTGAAGATTTAAAAATTTGCTTTCTAAATTCTATGACCACTTTAAAGAAGTAGAATAAAATATCTTACCTTATTTACCCAGACTCCTAGTTTTGGGGTCATTAATTAACTAATTCAACAAACATTATGGAGCCCTTACTGTGGCCTGGGGGTGTTCTAAGTTAGGGGTGTCGAACTCAATCAGAGAAGGGGCCAAAATCTAAAATCCAGCTTAAATCGCGGGCCGAATGGTTTACTGAACAGTCATAAACTGTCATTGTGATGGAAACGCAGCAGAGTGCAGTGATGACAGCGCGGTGCGGGCCACATTGCAAGGCCTGGCGGGACGGATTTGGCCCGCGGGCCTTGTGTTTGACACATGTGTTCTAAGTGATGGGAACCCATCAGTGATCAAGAGGCTAAAAGTCATTCCCTCTTGAAGTGTATCCCTTTGTGAAAACATGGTTAATAAATATAAAAAAATAAGTAAATTGTGCAATATGTTAGTGGATAATGTCACGAAAAATAAAACAGAGGTGGGGAGGGATAGAGCTGGGGGAAGAGGGTTAATTTAAATAGATTGGTTAGGATATTACACTTGCCATTTGAGCAAAGTCTTAGAGAAAAGGAAATAATGAATAGTTACCATGGCTACTTGAAATTTTGTGCCATGGTTGAAAGAATACTTCAGTGTTTTCTTCATGTATATGGTCCTCCCATCCTCCCCCAAGTCCCACCTATTTTGGATTATTTTCTTAGGTTAGAATACTCAAAGTATGTTTTAAATTCTTGATTATAAAATCACCAAACCAATATATATTCTTTCTAAGCAAAATGCAAATAGAAGGTATATCATTGAATCAGAAACTATAGGGCTTCCTTCTTGTTCTACAATTAGTGCTCACTTTCCAACATGAGTTTGGTCAATCAAAATTTGTTTATTTGGATCTCTGATATAGCTATTGCACATTTAGAATATTTGAATGAATTGGAAATTTCTGCCCCATAATATCTATCTCTATGCTTTCTGATCTGGAGGTTTTCATAAGATGCATTGACCTGCCAGGCTGGGAGCGGCCAGGCTTGGAGCAGCAGCAGCCAAGTCCAGAGCAACTAGGTCGGGAGCGGCAGTGACCAGACCCGGAGCAGCTGGTTGTGGAACAAACCAGAGCAACAGAGGCCAGGCCCTGAGCAGCCAGGCCCGGAACAGCTCGCTCCTCGCCTGCCCCTACCCCACGGCTGCCTCTCAGACATGGCTGGAAACTTTTGCGGGAACTTGAGGGTCTGCTGAATCAAGTGATGAAGGCTTAGATCTGGATGTGTTGAGTTAATATAGCGCTGGGGGGTTGATCTGTGAGTGCCTTGGGTGGGGCCCGGATGAGGCTGGTTGTCCTATTTGGAAATGTCTTTTGTGTGAAGTGTATCATTGGGCATGTGGAGGTATTATTGATATGAGAAAATGCTGAGTAACTGATTTACTATATGAAAAGGGATTTACTAACGGGGAAAAGGAGGGAGGAAGAGACTGAGCATAAACTGTGCACCTATGGATGAGGACAATGGGGGATGGGGAGGGGGCGGAGGGTGGAGTGGGAACCTGGTGGAGGGGGGAAGAAATGAGGAACCTTTGTAATAATATGAACAATAAAGATTGATTAAAAAAAAAAATCTATGTCAAGCCTGTAAAGAGCTGATGGCTGATAAAACAATCCAACTTTTAGATAGAATCCTGTCACTGAATATAGAAACAAACCATGTGGAGAGCTCATGTTGATTTATATGTGATTAATAAGGAAAAAAAAGTAATAATAAGTAGCCTAGAAGGTAAAATATGTAAAAAAATAGAAGTGTGTAGAATAAAAGAAAACTTTTGCTGTTAAAAAAATAAATAAATAAAAAATAAAAATAAAAAACATCAAAAAAAAAAGAAAAGATGCATTGACTTACTTGTCTTTTCTTATTATGGATAGTCCCTATATTTAAGCATGATAAACATGTCTACTCATGCATATTACACACAATATCCACAAAATGCCCCTGGCTTAATATTGAATAAATATGAGATGTGCTAATCCTGAATCTCACTGGCCAAAAATGAATGTGGTACTTTCTTATATTAGTGTGCTATATTAAAGAACTACCTCTTTTTGTTTGTTTGTCTTGGAGGCAAGTGCTTGTTAAATCCTGTACTAGGCTCTTTACATATCATCTTAATAAACACTGAAATATATTTTATGATTCCCATCTTAAAGATCACAGAGGCAAAGAGAACCTCAGATCTTTGCTCAAGATCCTACATGTGATTTCAAATTGGATTTGTCTGACTCTCAAAGTTCATTTAGCTAATTTATGAATTGCATGATGATTGCAGACTTTTTTCTTTTTTCTTTTTTTTTTTTTTTAGCACAGCTGGACCATCATTCCAGATGCTTTTATGGCATTTCTGTTTTTTTGTCTTGGAATCAGACAGATCTGGTTTTTAATTCTGATGTTAGATCAATGAAGCAACTTAACAACTCTTAATTTCTTTATCTGTCTAAATATATCAACTTTAATAGGATCAAAAACACAATTCCTATAAAGGACTTAGCATACGGTAAATACTTAAAAAAATACTTGCTTTAAAAATCAGTTTTTTATAGTTTGAGTTGATCTATAATTCACATTCACAAAGAATCTTGTTTTGAATCAAATAATTTATGAATTTTTTTGGGACAGATTTAATGTATCTGGTGGTGGGTAGATGAGAATTAAGGTTATACTAGATAACCCTTAAGAATCCTTCTAAATCTATGATTTCTCTGATTCTGAGAAAGCCAGTGCATTTTACAAACACATAAATGTTTCCCATACATAGCTATGGCATCTTGGAAATGTTATGCATGGAAAATTATTTTCTATTCTTTGTTCCAGCCCACACAGTCACTAAGAAGATCATTAAGAACTATGATAATTATGACTACAATTCCTCTTTGTCCCAAATGTAAGCTGAAATGACCTGTTACAAATTCAAAGTCAACTGTGCTTGTTACCATGAGGCAATAGTTCCATTTTCTTCTTGCTAACAACCAATCCCACAGCACCAGTTTCATAATATCAACTCCTTATCCCCTCTATAACGAAGGCTACTACAGTCTACTTCAAAGGTGAAGTATGCTGAGCTGATTAACTTTTCCAAACAGTAATGACCCAATTCACGTTTTAGTCATTTAGTCACTTACTTATTATTTACTTACTTAAAATATAATTTCACTGATTTTTAGAGTGAGAGGAAGGGAGAGGAAAAGATAGAAATATAGTCCGCAAGCCGTGCATGTGCCTTGATTGGGAATCAACCTGGCAACCTCTTGGTTTCTGGGTTGATGCTCAATTGCTGAGCCACACCAGCTGGACTATTCATTAATTGTTTGTTTGTTTAGCCTTTATATTAGCATCTCTGCCTGTGGCATGCAGGCACACACAAAAAACTGAGCCAAGTCAACATACATAAAGGCTTTTATGCCTGTTAGGATAGTGTTTCCTAAACTCTATTGTGTTCCTGAAATTTTTGAGGTTGCTAATTAAAATGCAGGTTCCAGGGTCCCACATGAATCTACTGAATAGGATGAAATCTGTAAGGGTGTGTGTGTGTGTGGGGGGGGGGAGCCTAAATCCATCATTCCACTGGAGTAACAGTGTGGCTAAGTCCTTGTCATGCTCTTTGTCTCTGAGATGAATCCATTAGGGTCTTAGCTTTATACAGTGAAGTTGAGTAAAAGATCATCCTCCAGCTTTCACTCAAGTGGACACAACCTTTGAAATGGGCAAGGAACATGTCAACTCCAGTATTGGGTTTTATTTATAGTGGATATTCAATATATATTTGTTGATTGAATGAATCTTGTATATCTTTTTTCCCCATAGAAATTACTAAACATGATACCCCGAAAGTTCTCAAAATCTAAATATTTTAGAAAAGATTGGACAATTGTAAAGAGCAGCAGATTACCGTAAAGAAAATATTTCATTTCTCCCTCTTCTCTTTAGAGAATCATTAGAATCAATTCAAATCATGTTACCAACCCAAAGAGCAATTTTGGTTTGACAATATAATTTGTCCATCTCTGAAAATGGCTATTAGATTCTGGCCACAGAGTAATAAGCAGGTAGTAAATGGCTTTTTAGATGCAAACTTGTTTTTCTTTTTAGCCATACAGATTTATTTAATTACATGGCTACTTTCTGGCCAAAAAGATTTATGCAACCACAAAAGGTGTTCATTTTGGCCCTTAATCACCACTGGGATTAATTCTATATTAGTAAACTGATTGTGGTAACTTTCATAATCATGCCATTCTTTATATAAAGTTTAGGAGTAAATATGGCCATTGTATAAATTTTGAAAATGTAGCATCATGAAATTGGGTGAATTTAGGCAAATTATGTATTGAAAGGGTGGCTGGATAACTTATTGTCCATATTAAAACACTTCAAGTTCAAAGATGATGCTGTTAACCAAGCCAACAAGTAGAACATGAAACTATTCCTGTAAACCAGGTCATGTGGGCACTCAATACACTGATGTTTTAGAGGGGGGAAAAAGCACCGAAAATATTTTTTCTTTAATTGGATCATATTATGTATCCCTTTAAAATCCAATAATTTCTGCAATATAAAAACAAGTTAATAATATTTTAAAAATACTTATACTCTTGGGAGAGAATTAAAAATAATGGGTTTGTACAAAATAAATTATGTAAATATAGATATGACTCAGTTTCAGGAATCATGGTACAACCTTTTTTAATGGATTTGAGTTTGATTGTCAAAAATATTATTTGATATTAGGTAGTGGTAGCATGTATATAAATAATGCATGTGGAACACAAAACAGTGTCATATCAAATTACAACCATAAGAAAAAATCATTTTTAAACTATTTTCTCACTTTGAATTATAGAATAGCCTATTTTTTTTTGTTTTTTTGTTGTTGATTCTAAATTGAAAGTAGATAAAAACATTTGGTTTGCTTTTTTTCAGAATGTGTTGAATTGAGGTGGTTGATATTAGACTTTTATAAATCATACCTGTGCCTGACCTGAGACCAGACACACTAATTTCCTAGCTACTTTTCACAAGTAATCTGTCAGGATATAAATAATGGGTGGTACTAAAAACCTTGGTAATGTTATGATCTAATCATTCTTCTCATGAAAGGCATAAAGTTTGGGTTGTAATTCAGTATAATTGAAATATTAGGTGAAAATTTAAAGTGGTTTCTTTATTATTCTAGCACTCCAGGGTCTCTGACTTGCACTTCTGTCTTTCTATCCATTTACTACCAAACATAGGATACTTTTTATTATGGAGAAGGGGAAGCCAACTTATAATTGGAAGTTTTGTATATTTAGAAACTAGACTATATTATTCTAGGGACTTTGGTGACTAGAAAATAAATTTCTTCATGGTTGTTAAAGTGAACCACAAACCCATTTTGTTTTCATCAGTGTTTTTTTTTAATATATATTTTATTCTAATGCCACTAAAAAGATAATTCATTTGAATTTACCTTAATCAATTTTCATATGCTTATTATCTTTAATGTTCTACATTTAGTATAAAGAAAATCTGATGATCCATTTTATTCTGGCCATGACAGAAATAAAGTCATATATATGTAAGTATATATATACACACACAAACACACACACATATATATATTAGTGGCCCAGTGCACAGAGGGGAGGCAGTTCCCTCAGCCCAGCCTGCACCCTCTCCAATCAAGGACCCCTTGGAGGATGTCTGATTGCCTGTTTAGGCCTGATCGGCAGTCGGACATCCCTCTCACAATCTGGGACTGCTAGCTCCTAACTACTCACCTGCCTACCTGCCTGATCACCCCTAACTGCCTCTGCCTGCCTGACTGATTGCCCCTAAATCCTCTGTTTGCCTGCCTGATGGCTTCTCACTGGCTCTACCTGCCTGCCTGTTCACCCCTAACTGCCCTCTCCTGCCCACCTGATCTTGCCCCCAACTGCCTTCCCTTGCCAGCAAATTTGGTACTGATTGGTCAGTTTCTATGCCAGTTAGTGTTGAAAGCTCCACCTCCTAGGCAACCATTGACTTCTCACGGTTAACCCAGATTTGGTTCTGATTGGTCAGTTTTTTGACAGTCAGCGTCTCCTGGCCTATCTGTGGGCCTGATCAGAGAGGCAGGTCTGATCAGTAGCCCTCATGGAGGCCCAGAGAGAAACAGAGATGCAGCTGCTGGTAAAGCCTGAAGAGAGAGAAGCAACGGCTAATCAACAGCTGCCACTAGGCTATGGATCAGGACCTGCATCTCTCTTTGGGCCTCTCTCTAGGTCTGATCTGCAGCCCCCTTGGCAGTCAGTGCTGGGTAACCATGGCAACCCAGCACTGACTGCAGGATTGACTTCCAGTGTTTGGTAGAGCCCTAGGTCGTTTTGGACATTATGGACCCTGGGTTTTTATATATTAGGATATAACTAAGTTAAATATAGAGTAATAACAGATTTTGGTGATATTTTCCAATAATTTTTTTTAATTGATTTCAGAGAGGAAGGGAGTGAGGGAGAGAAGAGAAACATCAATGATGAGAATTGGTGATCTGCTGCCTCCTGCATGGCCTCTACTGGGGATCAAACCTGCAACCCAGGCATGTACCCTGTCCAGGAATTGAACCATGGCCTTCTGGTTCATAGCTGATGCTCAACTACTAAGCCTCTCAAGCTGGGCTCCATTAAATTCTTGAGGTCACAATATGTTAGTGGCTTTACTTACAAATTTACTTAAAAAAATAAACAGAAAATGAAAAGTCCTTTGGCCTCTAGTAAAACCTTCATCAGTGAATTAAGAAAGAACCCCATTCTTTAAAACAAAAAGATCAAAATAATTTTATTTTCATTAATTTTATTAAGAAAAAACTAACTTTTTAATTTGGGGAGATTTTTATATTTCTATTTTCCTGTTTCTTCCACTGAATTAATTTATACATGTAGACCTGGTGTCATATCAGAGACATTAGTTCTATAGTGAGCAAAACTATGCTTATCATACTCTGGTCTGAAGTTAATGAATGCATTAGAATCATTCATTTGCTATCCAATGGTTCAGAATCAGGAAACAGCCTTCATTTTTACTTAATTTATTTATACATGCAAAAACCCAGATTTACTTATTCAAGGATTTATTCTTACTTCAGGGTAAATTTGGGTGTACATAATTTTACATATTAGATTAAAAATTTTTCTATAAATTGCAGAGGCATTTTGATAAAAAGAATGGTTTCTTTAACACTGTATATAATATGCTATCCAAAATTAAACATAAAAGACAAAGTTATTTTAATTGTAAAAGTAAGAATTTTATTGTGTTTTCTTGAACCAAGATAAATCTCATTATAGTTAGATATATTTCTTTCAAGAAAAATGAGCAGCATGAAATACATTTAAAATCATGGCCAGTCTCTCTGCTTAATTTTCTTTGCTATGTCTAGGACTCAAGTTTTTATTTAATATGTCTTTTACGTCTCAATATAATACAGATTCTATCCTGCATATACATAATTTTCTCATGAATTGGTTGTATACCATTTGTCTGGGTCCAGATGGTGGAAGAGGAAGAAATTTCATTTTCAATATTATATTCATTTGATTGTATTGTTTTTTATGTTCACAAAATTTTGTTTCTAAATAAATTAAGCAATATTTTTATACATAAGTTAATAGCATAATGAACTATTTTTAACTTGGTTATGCAGAAGATATTACACCTGAAGACTTCCAATATTATTTATGGGTTTATCTCCGCTTAAAATTTTCCTCCCTCAGTAACCTAGTACTATCTAGATAAGGGCAGTATATAATTTTGTGTGTGTGTGCACATGCACACACATACAAATAGGTAGGTAGGTAGATAGATAGATAGATAGATAGATAGATAGATAGACAGGTAGATAGATATTTGCTTCTATTCTTTAATGTTTTCGTAAATCTTAAATCCTGGAATATTTTATGCCTTGACTTGGAGTCCTGGACTCACGACTTAGTCCTCTTTTTATCATTGCTCTACTCCTGCAGCTGGCTGATTTCCGGAATCTGCTGAGGGCTTTGTTGGCAGAGTAACTTGCTACCTTAGTAGATTGTCAGTATTTTTCTCAGCCATTAGGCTGAAGTGGTCCGTAGACCATTGCTCCCTGTTAGGCCACTGTATCATTCTCAATTCTCTGCTCTCTCATCTTCTTTGTTTTGAAAGTCCAAACCAAGAGCTTATTTTTAGTTAGTGTTCTGTGTTTCTGGCTTTCTATTATCCTTTTGTACAAAGTCAAAGGAAAACTTGGTTCTAGAAGTTTTTGGCTTAGGAAGTCTTTATCCTATTTATAGATCCTTTAATTGCTCCCCCAAACCCTAGTGGCAGGAAGTGAGGTTTGTTTTATCAGGGAAGTGTCTGATATTTTTTATGGTTAGAGATGTTGATTTTAAGTCACTTAGGGGGATCAGATAAAGATACTGCTCCCCAATTGTTACTTTCCAAATGTTTTCATGTTACTGCTATATTTAGTTTTAGAAACACAGCATTGGGACTATTAATATCTCTATTTAAAGATGGAGAAACTGAGGCAGAAAGCTTACATGTTTGTCAAATGAGGGACATACTATCTTGTGAACAGTACAAATATTCTCATCAAGTCAGTCTATTAAGGAACATGTGTGTCTTTATGTATGTAACGAAAGATATAATGAGTTGCAAATAATTTCTATAGTTAAGTATTGTCTTCTGGCTTTATGGTACCATTTATTATATAAACATTAACATTTTTATTTGCTTAAATTTGACCATTTTTCATAAGTTTCCTGTTAAAATATTATCCTACATTTTAACAATTTTTGTTGTTTTTTTCATACATATCTGGGATTAATCACTCAGGTTTTTAATATTTATCTGGAGTTATTTTTTTATGTGTAATGTGAGATAGAGAATCCTAACTTTATATTCATTCATCCAAAATGGTGAACCAATTTGTATTTGTTGAATTGCTCACCCTTCCCTAAAGAATTTCAAATGCCTTATTTCCCATTTATTAAGAAACCATGTGTACTTACTGTAGATGTTTCTAGATACTCTGTTTCATTTCACTGGATATTTGTTTATTCCAGAATATGAAAAAAATTGAAAACTATCTCAATTTATTTTCTAAAGCTAACATTTCTCTAACACCAAAAGGGGAAAAAGAGAAAACGACAGACTCCACTCATGAATATTAATACAAACATTTAAAATAAAATATTAGCAATTCTAATGTAGTAGAGTATGAAGGTAATAATGCAACTGGAATGAAAAGTTTATACCAGAAATGCAAGTGTGGATCCACAGGATAGCGATCTACTAATTCTATTACAGTGCTTTATAAATTTAAGTAGAAGAGCTGTTATATCAATAAAGTGAATATACATTTCAAAACCTAAGTAGCAAGAGTTTATAAGGACTGTTGAGACAAAGAAAGACCCTCTTTGGACATTTCTTTTATGCCAGAAAATGTCATACAATACCAATAAGACAGGATGCCCAATATTAGCATTATTATTCAACATTGTTTTAGAGACATTAGATAATAAAATAAGACAAAAATTAAATAAATGATATACTTATTAGAAAAGAAGACATTTTATTTGCAGATGATATGGCTACACAACTAAAACTTGAATAAGAACTATTAAGATAGGAGAGATTAGTAAGCTAGTTACACATAATTGAAAATTAATAGTTTTTAAAAGATAGCAATGGATGCTAAGAAAAGGAAATGGATTTTTAACATTCCACTTATTTTTAGCAAAACTATAAAATACACTAAAGTGAACATAACAACAGTGTTACAGATCATTATGAAGAACGTGCAATATTTTGTGAAGTCCATGCAGGAAAACCTGGTTAAATATTTCCTGTTAGGAATTCAATGTCCTAAACATTTCAAACCCTACCTAAGATAACATACACGTACTGCATGATTTTGTAGACCTAGTCTCAATGTTTCTAATTTTCTTGAGTAGAAAATAATTTGCCAACTCTTTTTTTAAACAGTGATGCCCTGGTAGATATCAAAACTTCCTCTAAAGAGACTGTAAATAAAATATTATAATACTGACATCACACTTATTATTTTTATTAATAAATATGAAAATAGTACATTCAGATTACCTGATGTTATCTAACTTTGCATGTTTTTTTCCTACCTCCTTAAGATAGACTTTATAATTTAATGTGAACTTTAGGAAATAAATATAAAATCATGGAATTGGAAAAATAAACAGGTAAATTTATGGCAAAAAGTGACCTGAATTGAATAGTATAATATAAAGATATATAATAATATCTATACACATATACAAACATGTATATGTAAAAAAGAATAGTATAATATAAAATACAATTACTTAGCTTGGTATTAATATGTACAAAAATAAAGCTAATTTATATTCATACAGATATGTTTAGGAGCTGTGAAAGGGTTTTGCTGTTGTGTGTGGCTTTAACTAAATCCTAATTGGGAAACACTACTTTCTCAGGATTAAAGACTGCATTTATACTTCAATACTTTTACTTTGACCTATGCTTGATTAAGTTTTATCATTGTTTTTTCTGTACAGGAAGGATTGGCTCCATTTATTTATTCAATAACCACCTGCTAGTAGCTGTTATGTGCCAGCCCAATCCCTGTCCTAAAACAACCTGCTCTCTGGTTAGGAGAAGCAGCAGTGCTGTAGGCCTTCCCTACATCCTTCAAGTGCAAGTAGATGACATAGCAACAGATTTCTATCAGTCCCTTTTAGCTGTTCACATTAATATTTCCATAGTTGGTACTTGAAAGAAACGTATCTCTTAAAATAGAAACTCTGTTATAAAAAATTCTCACATAGTATGACCTTGCCTATAACTCAGTCCAAATAAGTAAAATAAAATTAAACCTGCCTATTAAGAATACTAAAACATTGCTTAATGTGGGATTTTTAAGTTAAGTAAAAACAAAACAAAACAAAAATCCAAAAGTTGAATAGTCAGCAGATAATGAAAAATTATTAACAGAAAAATGGAATACATCTTCAGGTAATGATGATCAAATCTCTATTGAAAAGGTGAGGAAGACAATGATAATTAATAACTACCTAGGGGAGAGTTTTATAAAAGAAAGAATTGGAAACATCATATTTACCTCTTTCACCAGTAAACTTTCTGCTTTGTGCTCTGCATCTTCAGGTACTGTTGAGTACAATGTTTGGATATCCCAAGGAACTGTGGCTGTCTGAGAGAAACAATGAAAATAAATTAAGCCCTCCAACTTAAAAATATTGTGCACACCACTATACTAAAAACATAGCGGGGAGGTCTTTTCCATCTTAGCATTTAAGGACAAGAGATTTCAGTGACATTTCCTTGGTTCTTGCCAACTTATTTTCTAGGAGAGAAAATTCCAACTCTCCTTTTTTACCACTTACCAGCATTATTATAATGACTGTTCATCAGTGAAGCTCATGATTTTTTAAGTTCGTTCCTCCTCTACAGAAAATGAAAATTTGGACATCTATTTATTGTGACTGGTTCATTTCTATTGATACCTTTGTTGTTGTTGCTAATGATAAGTATAAAATAAAAGAGAAAAGATATAAAATCATTATTTTAATTCTACTGTAAATAATCTCTTGAATATCAACAGAATAAATTTAGCCCTTTTTAGAACTGTTTGTGTGTGTCTGTGTATAACTACAATTAGGGATGGGAGGGAAGAAAGGATGTTCAGTATATCTGTACCTTGAAGAAAACAAGTCACATTTCTGGTGTCTTTTTGTTATTGTTGTTAAAATGAACAAAATATTTTTAACTTCAATGCAAAAGAACCTTCTATTAAATGAATGTATATTCTTCTGAACTGAAAGTATAGAGTATCTCTTATAACAAAATATCTAACACAGAATTCACAGTTTGTTTCTTCTTCATATGTATTCAGTTCTATCAAGATGGGGAGTAGGAGAGGTTGCAAAACAGTTACTTCCCATCACCAGCTCCCAGCTCTCTTCAGTCTGTGCTCCTTTTGATTACAGGGATGATGCAATGATGAGTCTGTTCACATACGTGGTGCCAACTGTTGGGATCTTTTATTTTGTAAATTCCTAATCCCCAAATGATTAATTAGACATAATAAAGTTCATTTGAACTGTTCTAGAAAAGCGGTATTTTGTCTAGACTAATTATTGGAACAGATGGAAGTCTCAGACCCTTTCCTATTTGGGGGAAGGTGGGAAAGAGAGGGATCCAGGGAATTTAGTCTTCTGGGTTCACAGATGCTATAAGTTCTGCCACCAAGGGCAGTATCATTACTTTTTTTCAAATCCTGGACTCCTATTTTCTTCAAGTCTTCTCTTTCTTCACTCCTGATATGAGCTCCATGAGAGCAAGACATTCGGTCTTTTTAGTTTACTGCTATAACCTCAGTGCTTGGTTGGGGGTGTACCTACTGATTTGTTGAAGGTGTTGAGCATGTGTGAGTCTGTATATGTGTGCTCATGTGGTAAGCATATATGGTGTGCGAGTTTATCTGTAAGGGGAACATGGGCCTGAACACTGTGAAAGAGGAAGAAAATCATGTGAGTCTAATAAGATCACAGACTAAAAATTAATGAGAACACAATGTCATGGTACATCATATGGTAAAAAAAATCAGTGCTCATCCTAAAATACAGCTATGGACTGAGCTCCCTTGGTTAGTGAATTTGTCATAGGATTTGATTGCAGTTATGTGAACAGTTAGGAAGTAACCATCAATTCAAGCAAAGGGCAGGTCCACACACAGGGAGACATCCCTTCCCATGGGAAGTATGATAGGACCCAACTTAAGATTTATTATTATTTATATTTTGCATTTTTTTCATTCCTTTTGAATATCTTCTTTCATCTTGTTTCTTTTATGTTATTCACTCTGTTAGATAAACAGCAAATAAACCCTATTAAAGTTTGGAGTAGAAGACTTAAATGCATGTTTAAATTGAGTTCTGCTGGATTTCAGTTATTTGGGAATAACTTATTTCCTATTTGGACAGATAATCACAGATACAGTGTTACTTGTTTGGTTTCCAGGGGACATTACATCATAATCCATTGACAAGATTAGGAATTTTTTTCTCTAAATAATTTTTTTCCTAGATTTCAGCCATTATTTTATAATAAAAGATTTATATAAAAAGTAAAAGATTCCTCTTCTTCATTATGCACTATAGTCTCCTATTGATTTTGTGCATTTTGAAAAAAAAATAGCTGTTCTAAATACTCTAAGTGTGGTGGGAAGTAGAGTACGTAACATGGCCCAAATGTAACCTTCCTGTTCAGTTACCCTATAAACCTGCCGTCCCACTAAGATCACTGCTCTGTACAATAGAGTGAATACTGATCTATTGTAAGAAGCTTATTTTTCTTAATAGTAAGCTTCTGAAATGTGAGCTCAGGTTTTCAGTAACAATAATTACATCACTACTTGATTCATGATGTCGTGTAGTAAACATAGAGCCCCCATACTTAAGCTAATGTTCATATGCAATGTATGAGATTGGGAATTCATTCAGGCTGAGGTCATAAAAACAGATCATGTGTTTAGTCATGAGTACAATGGTTATGAGTGATTCCTGATGACCTCTGGTTTTGAAATGATAACTTGGGGTGAGTCAACCCAGTTTAGATTTAGAGATAAATCTAAAACATTATTTTACAGCATGCATGGAATTATAGCACATCTAATACTTAGCACAGAATACAGAAGATACAAGAAAAGGAATACACGTTAAAATAAATGCCCATAACAGGTTATTGGCCAGTTAAATTTTTTGTAATACTGGAGAACCTGCCTGAAAAAGCAGTTTTAACTGCAAGAATCGTGGTACTTCTGCTCACTTTTGACTTTTATAATGTGTCTCCTCGAAGCAAAAATAAATTGATCAAATAAAAAAAGTATACAGTCACATTTGTTAAGGTTACTGAGAATTTCTTTTCTGAGAATTGGATGCTTTCAGACCACGACAAATTGCCTTGGCCACAGCAGACTTCCTGTTCTCTTTTATAAACCGTCTGGTCGACAATTAGTACAGCTCAATAGCATGAAATGGATCTGAGACTGGGCTGGAACTCAGCCGAGCTCCTCTTCTGGAGGTAGTTTTACAAGCGGCCTATTGTGCAGAGATTAGGCATTTGGAAATAAAAACTATCATTTTTATTTATGAAACAATGCATGCAGGCTTGTTTGTCATTTCAGGCCCATACTATTCAGACCGCTTAGACTACGCCCTGTCACTTTCTGGTTCCTCCACTCTGCAGTGGGCTGTCTTGGTGGCTTTGCCACAGCCACCATTCTGCTGGCACACATGACCACAGAAGACTTCATTCCAAGCACATCAGGGCCATTTCTCAATTGACCAAAGGCCACTGTCTAAGTCTAAAAAAGAGGCCACTTATCCTATCCTGGGCTGAGCACAGCTTCCTGTAACAGCATTGCATATCCCAGCTGTTCAAAGAAGAAGACAGAGATGCTGGTGTCAGCAGTAATCAATCAGCCCCAGCTTGAGAAGTCAATGGGCCTCACAACAGGGATTGTTAACTAGCAGTTGCAATCAATCCCAACCCAGCACGTGTCTGAATGTGACCTCCAACACAATTTCTCAGACTGAGACACGGACAGTGCCTCAATTTTAAACAGGAGCTTATATTACACTAGTTACTTGAAAAACATTTTTAAAAACCACATTCAGAAGAGTATTGTTGTGATTTCATTTTTTTAAATTTTTAAATACATAAGAAAATCACTTTAATGCCTTCATTGTGCTGAAGGTAAACTGTATGGGAGATGCACAGATAGTGAGCAGCCATCACTGGACAGTCATCTTCCTCCAGCCAATGTGAGCATGGAGACATCTCTGTTACAGGATGTAAGTGTATAAGGAGGGAGGTTTGGAGCCTTATTTAAGTTTTACTCCTAGACTGGCAAACCCCTGAGCAAGTCATTTCACTTCTGTTTTGTGATTCATTTCCTAGTCTTCAAAATGTGCACCTCCTTTTAGGAGGTGAGGATAAAATATTCTACGTACTATGGAAAAATGTTAGCGTGAATAGAACCCAGTGCTCCAACATACAGATACTTATGCACTAGGACCTCCCCTGGGCAAGGACTCCCGACAGTGGTCTGAGCTCTCTCCAAGGTTGCACAGTGAAGAAACATGCTGGCTGTGAGGCCGGAAGACATGGCCCTGTCATGACCCTGTGACGAGCCGCCTCAGACACAAGCAGCCCTGACACAGACAGCCACCCTGCCATGGCATCTTCTCTCATGGCTGCTCACATCCCTTCTTCTATCCGGGGCTCAGTCCTGCACCATTTTTGCCCATGCTCCTCCGCTTCTCAGAGAATCCCTTTCTTTCCTTGTTCTTTTCTCATCTGAGGCTTAGGATAGGTGCCAATTCCATTTGAAAATCTTCTCTAATTCATGCAACATAGATTTTCTCTTCTTTGAACTATATGGTTGCCACCTGTAGCTTAACTATAGAATCTTTAGGGCAAAAACTCTGCAAGGTGATTAGTTAAGTCAGTCATTGTACAGGTGTGTTGTTTCAAGTATAAATCACAAAAACTCTGCTTTGAGGATAAATTATAGAAAGAAAGTAAATGCTTTGCCGTGTTCTTCATGATATTTTGTTTGTTTTAAGGAATGAGTGTAGACATATATTTTTATTGTTGTTATGTGTCCTATATCTGGTTTAGGTATATCCACAGGGCTGTAAACCATCATCAATATTTAATTTTAGAACAGTTTCATCACCCCCATCCCCCACTCAAAACCCATACCATTAGCAGTTACTTTCCATTCTTCCTTTTTCCCAACCCTTGATGATTACTAATCTACTTTATGTCTCATAATTTGCCTATTTTGGACACTTCATGCAAATGGAATCATACAGTATGCGGCTTTTTATAACTGGCTTCTTTCACTTACATAATATTCCAAGGTTCATCCATGCTCTAGCACGTGTCAGTACTTAATTTCCTTTCAGGTAGAACTGTTTATCCATTCGCCATTTGATGGACATTTGGGTTGTTTCCACTTTGGGGTTATTTGAATAATGCTTCTATGACTATAAGTGTCCAATCTTTATTTGGACATACATTACTAGTACAATGGAGCCCAGGGCAATCTCCACACGTTCTTACTGAATTGAAATACACACTCCAGACTGTTTTACTACAGTGCCAATTATTCAATGTCACCACTCACTGTGGATTTCAGGGATATTAAAGTATTAATTTCCCTCAAGTTGTGCACCTTATTTTTCTAAGACGCAGCTGGCCACAGCATATTACTTGGACAGAAATTCTAATAATAAAAGTCAAGGTGCTTATGTTCATTTATCTTTACAGTTACTCCCCATCCTTGAATAAAAGGCTTTTCAAATCTCAGCTTCATTAGCTTGTAAATGACAGAACTATTATAACTTAGAAACAACCTAGTTTGACAAAGACTATTATTTAGCTTTTAAATCACAATTATAGCATTCTTGCATGAACACTGGGAGTCACTTGGGCTCAGAAGCCAAGGATTAAAAAGAGGTTGAGCCCAGGTAGTACGGCTTAGTGGCTGAGCATCGACCTATCAACCAGGAGGCCATGGTTTCATTCCCGGTCAGGGTACGTGCCGGGTTGTGGGCTTGATCCTCAGTGTGGGGCATTCAGGGGCCAGCTGATCAGTGATTCCCTCTGATCATTGATGTTTCTATCTCTCCCTCTCCCTGCCTCTCTGAAATCAATACAAAACATTTTTTATAAAGAGGTTGAGATTCCTATAACATGTTAGGTTGTGTCTCAGTAAGAAAAGCAAGGAAAAAACAAACAAACAAACAAAAAACAGCCAACAATCTTATGACCTTTCTGCCTTTCAAAAATTAAAATAAGACCTTTCTGCTTCCTCTCACCAAATGACCCATGTGGTTGAGTCTGGAAATCCCCATCACCAGTTGCTTTTTATAGCCAAAAACATACTATGAAACGAACAAACCATTGGTATGCTAAGAAATCACAATTCACTCAGTCTTAATATCAAGCCAATGAAAATGGCAGGATGAAGAGCCCTGAGCGACTAATTCTGTAATGAATTAGGGATTTGATATGAAGGAGGGTTTTGAGAAGATGGTGTGACTATCTAAATAGGCTATTTCAGGTGTGTGGCATAGACCTTTGACTTTGACAATGGAATTTTTCCAGGTTAAAAGCATAACCTTGCCTATATTGGTGATAGTCACAACTTAGCTCTCAGAGATGGACTATAAGGCTGAACTGAAACATAAGAGTTTTCCTGGTGTGGGCAGTATTGAAATATGCTTTCCCACAGTGTGAGGTGTTGCTAGCTTTCAGACCTCTAAACTTTCTTATTTATTTACACTTTGTAACTCCCAGAAATTATTCCACCTCCAGCTCTCGGTGTCTTTCACTTAGCAAGAGACTCATTTCTGGCTTTCTCACTCTGTGTTCTTCTATTTTGTGTCTTCCTCTCCTTAAATGGAATCGCTTCACAATATGATTCAGGGTGTCCTCAACACTGTCCTCTAGCTTTTATTTTTACCTTCCTTTACTCTCCTTGCCTAATTCACTAAGCTGCAATTTGGTGACTAAGTTCTTTATTTTTTTTAGGGTCTTAAGTTTCTATTGCTACCAGCTTCAAAAAGATAGATGAGAAAAACAAGACTGGCAAATATAATTATTGAAGTAGTACATGTTTTTGAATGTACTGTTAATGAGCAGGCCAAAACTGCTTATTTCTAGTGAATCATTCTAAGTCATACGGGTCATGATGCCCGCTTCCAGAACCCACGCACCAGGAGAAATCGTTTCTACCTGGAGTGTCAAGATAAAGGAAGATGCTGCTACTTCAGTTCCTTCTCCTGGAAGAAGATGTTTTTAATTCAGTGTTCAGCAGTCTTAAGTGAATGCTCATGAGTCAGACACTGTGTTGAGTACTTGAAATACAGTTATAAATGGATTTCTCCTTTGCCTAGTAACAAAAAGCATGTGCATAAGTACATTAAGTGTTATAGGGAGGAAATGAGCCAGGCACTGTCCTTGGTGGAATGAGTCTCTGCAGCAGGGGGTCATGATCTCAGTGCTGTTTTTCTGAGGTGACTTTTGAGGAAAGTATATTAATGATCATTTTATTCTTCATTACTTCATTCTCTTTATTCTCAAATTTCCTTTCAGAATGGCTGTTTGCTTCGTAAAGGAATAAAGTTATATTCTAAAATAATAACTTACATGTTTCTAAAATAAATATTAACTTTCTACTTGTGTTGTGCCAAGTGCCACCCTTATTTCTGGGGGCTTTGCAATGACCAAGATAAAAGATATCCCGTCTTAGTACAGGCGACACTCTGACAGCGAGAAACACCAGGAATGGCAAAGCAAACAGATATTTCTAGGTAGTGACACACTCTACAAAGAGAAGCAAGAAGGCTTATGGGGTAGGTGACATAGTGTGGGAGTTGGGAAATGGAGGCTGGAGGTCAGGGATGTGTCTTTGGGGAGGGAGCATAAGAACTGAACCATGAATGAAAAACAGGAACCAGCTTGCAAAACGGGTAAAGGCCCTGTGACCTTGGCAAGCTCAGGCAACAGAAAGAATGGTAGGTAGGTTATCCATGTAGTCAGGGAAGAAGCAGCAGGACCCTTTAAAGGCCACTTCTGGGGATCCAGGCCAAAAATGATGGTGATGAATGAAGGCTTGGGCCAAGAGCTTGGGTAGACAGAACCGAGGTAGGAATTCTTGACACTAAGCATTCTTAATCAACTTTATGTTTCATCCATATTAGGGCACACACATCTTAACCACAGGGCTTTTGCTTTTCCTGTCAGCCTCACTCGTCTAGGAAGTGCTGTTCTATATTCAGTGCCTTGTGTGTGCTAAATAAATATTGATGAAACAAACCAAGCAATGAATCATGTCTGCTCTCAGTGTGGGTGCTTGGAAATGTGGAAACACAGAAGTGAGCTGAATTCTCCAATCAGTGAGTCACAGTTGGGCTAAGGACCACTGGAAGGAGGGTGAGGAGCTGGAGCTGTTCCCCTTCCTTCTGTTCTTGATACGTTAGGATTGGAGTGGTCATCTACTACCACTTCCCATGGGACGGGTGGAGACTGTCCACACACATCCCACAGAATCCTTACCATCGCTCAAGAATGAGTCTGGGAAACGATCCTCTAGCCTGGTGAACAGGAGGCTTGCTGTTAGTAACCAACACCCCTGACATGTGACATAGGTAGAAGATGGGGCAGAGAGGGGCAGATAATCTGTAAGGAAGGATCTTAATTCCACGTAGAGGAAGAGGGAAAAACCCCAACACATAAAGACAATTAATTTTAGCAGGAATCTGTATAGCAGATTCTGTAAAGGGTCAGGTAAATTGTTTAGGGTCCTCTAAAAATAACAACACTCACATAAAAATCATTCTTACTTCACAGGACATATAAAAATAGACATCAAGCCACCCATGGGCCACAGTTTGTCAACTCAGGAGGGAGGAAAAACTATCCATCTGCATTTTGTTAAAAAGCTGGCAATTTCATGCAGTAATATTCGACACCATTCTTTCATTTGGCAGGTGCTTAATGTAAACGAAAATTTAGCTACTTGTCTGATCAGGGGGACTCCTTAGCATCATATGTCTCTTGAACACCTGCTAATTGGCAGTTAGTCTCCCAACTGTTCTCCCAGGTTCCTCTTCACCCTCTTATATGCTCTAATAACACACACCAGGCCACTTGTTCTCTTTGAAACACTCCAGTGACTTGCCACTTGCATTTGAAGATGGCTCAACAGCTTACCTTGTCCTTGCCTGACTTCCTCTCTGACCATCCTCCCTCTCTGTTCGCCCAGGCCACTCTTCAATCTCAGAGCGCTCTCTGCGGGGCCTTTGTAACAGCTTCCTCAGCCTGAAATGCCCCTCGTAGCTTTTAGCATGGTTGGTCCTCCTCAGTTTAATCTTGTTATTGGTGTTGTCCGTGACCACCCAGTCCAGCTCCTCTAGTCAGTTTCTATTGCATGGCCTCCTCTCATTTTCTTCATGGAACTGCTCTTTCTCCAAACTATCTTGTTAATTAATTTGTTTACTTTTTTTTTTTTTTGCCTTATTCCTCCCAGTAAAAGGTAAGCTCCATTAAAACAAGGTGATTTCTATCTAATCAATGCTGATCCCCCATTCTGAGATTCATGCCTAACACTCAGGATTATACATTTGTTGAATGAATAAAGAAAGGACATAGTCTGAGGGGTGACAGAATGTTATACCCAGAATTGTGCTAGTATATTATCCCAGTTGGGAATTAGGGTGACTGTGTTTGACAGGGGTGAGGGTTGGATAGGGGAAAAAGAGCATGGCCTTGAGAAATGGACAAGAACCAGATGTCGGAGAAGCCCTTGGGCAATGCTCGGGGGTTTGCCCTTCATTTGGTTGGCTATGGGGTTGATGGCACAGGATAAAATAATTCAGTGTGTTTACTGGAATGTTCACTTTGGGAAAAGAAAAAAAAGTACCTATTATGTGCTCTGTTTACACCAATAGGACAGAAAGGTCATACCATAATCAGATCATTTTGACGTGAGTGTGTGAAAGATACCAAAAAAAATGAAGTCAAATTCAGTGAAAATGTTTCATGTCATCTACTCTCTTCTTGAGTTTGGGAACTTGGTGTAGCTTTTGACATATTTCTGAACAACAGAGCTAGGAGAAAAAGTTCTCCAAGTTTTGAGGGTTTTTTTCGTGTGTGTGTGTGTGTGTGTGTGTGTGTGTGTGTGCTGTTGTTTGACAGAGAAAGGCTGTTAAGTCTGCTTTCAGTTGGAAAGAAAATGAGGATACAGAATTAAAAACAAAGATGGGTCAACTTTGTGTTTGCAGTTCAAGACCTAGTGGCCTGATCCAACCATGATAATAAGATCTCTGCATGAGATAAGCTTCTCTTAAAGTGTGTCAAAAGTGGGAGCCATTTAAAAATCTGAAAAAGATTGGGAGAGTTTCCTTTTCCTACTTACAAATCTATCGCCTTTCTTCTATCCTTCTTGTACGTGGAACAGAAAATTAACTTCCATAATACCTTCTTTTTTATTGAGCCATGGAGGAAGGTGAAAACAATAAACATTTAGAAGCCAGAAGCCTGATCTGCCCCCAAAGAAGGGGAGGGAAGGGAAGTCTGAGGCTGTTTGAGGAAATGTGAGCTCTGAGGCCCAATGGTTCTTTCACAGGATGACCTCAGAGCCGTCTTACATCTGCTTTAAAATGCTCACGTTGGTGATGTCGGAGAGTCCCTTTCTTTTAGGAAAAAATGGGAAAATTTACCACCTGCCCCTGGAGATCTGTTTCATAATTAGACATTTACTAGCAATTTATAATGTTTAAAATAAACACAAATGGAATGGTTGGGACACATGGCTGCTCAGCACCCATAACTTCACTGTGTTCCTTCTCAACACGCATTTCATTTTTATTCATTCTGTTTACCTCCCTAAGAGTGGTCTCTGTGCCAATGAACATTGTCCTAGAAAGGGCATATCAAAAAATCACAAAGCCCTCCATGAAGATGCACCTTCCTAGCTTTCTTTGCCCACAGGCCTTATCATTTCCTTATGAAAGGACATCCAAGATTAAGAGTGACTTTTAAGAATTGACTCTTTTGGGCCAAGAGAGTCCCACCTTTGTCATCACTTGGTTACAGTTGCTTGGAACCTTTTAGTTAGAAATGGTCTGAAGGAGGAAGTAGGCCAGGTAGGACAGTGGTTGGAAACCCATACATTGGCGGAGATACAGGACTAACTGCACCCAGGCAGTGAGTGCCCTGTGCTGCTTCCATTCCAAGTGGCCACTGTGTCACTTAGCCACCATCTTCCAAATGTATGAGGTTCTTGGGCACTGGAAATTGCTGGATGGAGACTACCACTGCAGTGACTGTAACATAGGGTGACCACAGGAAGGGCTGGACCCCCCTAACCCCCTAATCATTTTGTGGGCCCTCCTGAACTTGGATGGCTTGAAAGGAGCACACTTACAGAGAAGTCGTCACTGGGGAAGAAGAGGAGATCTCGAAGGGGATCATTCTGATACGTCTTTTCAAGTTCTTCAATGATAGTTTCATAATCCAAAGGCTCAGGAAGTCTGGGTTTTTCTTGCTGTAGAAAAAGAAAACATAATATTAACCACTGACACATATAATCTTCTTAATGCCTGGTTGGGTTTCATGTCTTAGTATCACCAAGGCTTTGACATTGCACAATCTTCCAATAGCTTCACAGAGACTCCCGTCATTTAGGGCAAAGCCACACAACTGTTATATCCAGATCTCAAATAATAGGAGAAGATCCTGAAATATGTGACATCTCACTCAGTAATCTAAGCTGTTCACTAAGTCCTCACACACCCATAATTCTATGTAAACTTTACCTTTGTCAATGGGAAGAAAGATCTTCTGTTACTTGCTATAGTATTATAATGATCATTATCACTTTTGCTGAATTAGATACTTCCTTGTGAGGTTTACTTGAGCCTGTTTCAAAATGTTGGCACCCTGCTAGCAATCAAAGTATCACAGGCTACCTTAGTTGTCACTGAAGCATAGATCCTGTGTCAGAATTAATTGCTTGGCTCTGAGCCTTTTTGCCTTGATAGCAAGAAGCTGGATGATTCTCTAACAGAAATGAACAACATAACTATTATGGGCACAGTGTGGTGAAAATGGAGAAGAGTCTGAAAATAGCTTTATAATCACACTGCATTGAAGACATGAAGCTGAAGTCCTGGCTTGTGTAGCTCCTTGGTTAAAGCAATCTCCTGATGGGCCAAGGTTGCCGGTTTGATCCCCGTTCAGAGCAAATACAAGAATCAACCAATTCATGGATAAATGAAACAACTAATAAACCCTTCTCTCTCTCTCCTGCCCCATGCCCCCCACTCCCTCTAAAATTAATAAAAATAAAATAAAATGAAAAAGTCCTAAAGCTGAAAAGAATGGCACTGCCTTCAAATAAGCTGCCCATAGTACTACAATAGAAAGATAAAGAAATGCTAGTGGGAGAAGGTGTGATTGTTTAATTATAGGGTTGGTGTGTTTAAATGATAGAGCCCAAAAGAGAGAATAACAGATCACAGAACATAAAATCAAGGACACGACTAAGTTCCCTGTCCCTTTGATGATTTATATTAACCCAAATGAGAAGAAATGGTTGTTTGGTTTATTTTAAGGCCCGGAAGCTGGAGTGGGCACCATGAAATGTGTATGCTAAAGTTATCTTGAAAATGAAAATAAAATTTGTTTTCTTTTTCACGACAATGACATCAACAGTTTCCCACTACCCTTGCTCAACCCCAGTTTGCAAGGCACACAGATTTAGCTTCCATTTCTAAGGCCTTCTTTGAAAGATCTCTGCTGCTAAAGCCCCAGAAATCTTTATTGATGTTTTAATAATTTCTAATGCACTCCTCAAAGTAACAGTCAATGTTTGATTTTATGATTTTCCAAATATAAAAAGTGAAACAAAACAAAATGTAACACAATGGGCCAATAATAAATATTTCCATGTACTTTCTGCATCAAAATAAAAGAAAATTAACCCATTTTATAAATCCTTAAATAAATGGAGGAAAATGTAAAGTGAAGATTTTCTCTGGAAAGGGCCCTTTCAGCAAGATTGGTAGATGTAGCAAATAAAATTCAGAACTCCATACACTATTTGAAGAAAAGAAGACATTTGTTGCCCAACATAACCTACTACATGAAAGAGCTGTAAAACTCAACATTTTGAAGTAGAAAAAGTAGAGACACTACGACATCAATTAAAGTAATTAAAAACAAAATCTTCCTAAAATCAGTATCTTTTGACAAAAATTACTTTATTTAGACTTATTTTAAGTTACAATTCCCTATATTCCCAGGCAAAGGTCAATTCTAAAGATCACAAAATGATAGCTTAAGAGACATGCAGTTTCCAAATGTTTGGTTTGGTGCAAACATTTATTTCATTTTATTTTTAGTTGGCTTTGAATGCCTTTCAAGGGTGGTATTTCACTCCAGTTCAGCTATGGATATCCATAGTCCTTTTCTATTACCTCCTATCCTGTAAAACCATACCTTGATTTTACCTACTGCCCCACAAGGTCAAATCTGAAACACCTGTCTTATTCTAGAACCTCTTTCCCACCCTAATACAATTTTTGTATATTAAATGTAGCAAATAAAATAGAATGTATTGTAAAAGCATCAGACAGCTCTTATCTCAGTCACAGATTTGGTTGGTTATGTCCCTTTTCTTTCTTGTGTTTTCAGCTTTAGTGCTTGAGCCCTTTGGTCTCAAGCTGGTGGCATAACTACTAGCACTTTCCTTCTCTCATTTCTTTATACCACCATGTGAGCATGTGGCTCCTTTTGTATTGCAATTGACAGATTTAAAGGCAAATGGCATCAAGATATTTTAAGAGGCCCCCTACAATCTTGTTTGCACTGTCTTTTAAATTTCATCTCCCATCAGCTACAAACTACAGGATTAATAAATAAGCTGGAGACTAGCAGACCTTCAAAGAAGACGTTTTACTAGGGCACCTCTTCCACCTGAAGTACATGTCACTTAAATTCATAGAATAGAAAAATTAGAGCTCACAAGTCACAATAAAACCATAGAAAAACTAAGTCCTAAGCTTTCCTTGTTATGCCCAATAAAAACCATAGCTTATAACAGATGTAAGCATCTATCGGAGAGTAGATTTTCATTTCAGGCTAAAACATACAAGTTAATCAATAAATTACATTTATGAAGACTTTCTTGTTTAAAATGCTGCACTGAGATTATTTTGACACAAAGTTACAAAACCTAGCTGATCTGCTTCATCTAATGTATTCAGTCTTGACCTCTGGAAGAGATATATTAGTTGAGTGCTATCTTTTCAGAAAACTTGTTAATTAATTCAGAATATTCAATGCTTGTGTAATTTTCAGGATATTCAATGCCTTATAATTTTTGTAGACATGATGGTTTTTGTGTTTTTGTAAAACTATATTTTTATTTATTTCAGAGAGGAAGGGAGAGGGAGAGATAGAAACATCAATGATGAAAAAGAATAACTGATTGGCTGCCTCCTCCATACCCCACATTGGGGATCAATTCCACAACCTGGGCATGTACCCTGACTGGGAATCGAACTGTGACCTCCTGGTTCATAAGTCAACACTCAACCACTGAGCCATGGATGGTGGGGTGGACATGAGGTTTTAAAATGCAAATTACAATGATATATTTCAGAGCATGTAGAGCCTGGGATCTGGCAGTGTTTGGCATGAATGCATTATGTTCTGTGACAGTGAGAATCCAGGCTATGGATCCGGTAGTTCTCTCTGAAGCAGGAGAGCTGTTTTGTTCAATATTTCAGTCAAAGAGACAGATGTATATAAGGATGGTGGGATAAGTTAATTTCTCAGTACAGCTGCTTGCAGAGACACTGAGTAAAACTGGTACTGAGCAGCATTGATTTATAGCTTTACAACGGCTGGATTTGTCCCTCTAGAATTTAATGTGTCTCTTCTTCTGGAAATACTCCAACTGGGTGGAGGCATGTGCCAAGACTGCCCTGGATTGGATTGAGTTTTTATAGTGCTTTTTACACTCACTCTCTTCCTCTCAAATCAGTAATGAATTTCATTAGGTATTCTAAAACCACTCCAGGCCTGGGAAAAGGCACCCACCAGTACCTGTTACTATGCAGCAGAGCTGCTGTTGCATCACATGGGTAACAGGCACTATTCTTCCTACACAGTATTAAGGGATTTGTTTGCTCCACTTCCCCAAATCCACAGCTCTGCTCCAACTCAACTTCACAGCAGAAGAATGGGATCCTGTCACCAAAACAAATGCTCCCTTCCCTTCTACTTATTCCTCACTTCTCATGGATTACCAACACAAAGTCTAAGTCCTAGTGTTGGTCAACCTGCCATCTTTGTAACAGCCAGTACTGCCAAGATCCCTTTAATTGGTTTGGAGTAGTCGCTGGTCTATGCCTTAGCTAAAGATTCCAATTGCAAGAACATAATGCCCATTACAAAGATCTGAATTGTTTTCATAATTGTAATTAAATATTAAATGGGTGAAGAAATGACGCCGAGGACTAAGCATTCGAAGTGTGTAACACTAAACAATTAAAAGACTAAATCATCAACCTAGACCTGTCTCCAGAATAGAAATATGATATAAGTAAAAAATTAGCTGGACTATTAAGCTCTGCTGTAGGAAAGTCCAAAATGAAAGGAAGAGTGTGATTATAGGTTTTCTGTGTTGAGATGAAACTGAGAGTGTAGCATGCACTCTGCAATGAATGTTATGGGGTAATACTTGTATGTTTTAGAACTGCACCACATCCACAGTGCTCATCACATAAGTGCTAAGTTTTAAATTTGCACTAGCTATGGGCTTAAATCACTTTTATTGTAAATTTAATGTATACAAAGAGCAGAGATCAGGTGCTCAATAAATACTTGTTGAGTTAATAAGTTTATATAATTTCATGCAGGAATTCCTTTTCTGGGACTCAATTTTTTTTTTAAATCACATATATAATCCAAAATTTATACAAAATTGTCTTTGCAACATTATCTTTGTAACAAGATGGGGAAATATATTCACCTTAACCCAAGATAGATAAGAAAGGCAGGCTGGCTGATAGATACTATATCCAAAAAGAGAAGACACCATAACTGCTGCTCAAAAACCTGTGGTTTATATTTTTCAAAGAACTGTGTGAACTAGAGAGAGAAAGTTAGTGCTATAATGGGGTCAGGGAAGGCATTGAAAATAGGGTAGGGTTGGAATAAAGCAATAAAAAATTATAGTACATGCAATGGTTCCTCCTTGTAATGCTTCATCCTTCATTACAGTTCATTAATCCACAACATTTTGTATGAGTGGCTCTTGTGGGAAAACGTGAGAAGGTTGGGGTCCTAGATCAAGATACCAACCATTGCTACAAAAGAAAAGATAAAAGGGCACTACCTCAGAAGGAATAAAGGTCAAGTTCATCTTGACACTGTTTTTTAGATTCACACATATTGTGACATTAGAGTTTGGATCGGGAATACATAATCTATAAGGGGTAGTAAGAAATGAAGGACAAGGTCAGCTAAAAATGGGAAACAATAAATTATAAAGGATAAGGAATGATTAGAAAATTATGGTACATCCTTGCTAAGAAATATACATGACAATTAAAACTAAGTTTTTGAAGTTTGTAATAACAAGCAAAATTGCTTATGTATTATTGTTGAATAAAAGTGGAACTAAATATTGCAAACCAGAATAACTGTGCAAGATTTTACAAACATAAAGAAAAAATAATAGAGACATAGATCCAAATATTATCAGTTATTATATTTGGATGGGATGATGACATTTAGAACTTTGCTATTTTGAATGTTCACATTTTCTATAATGAACATGGATTGTTTTTATCATGGAAAAAAAATGAACTTTGTTTTTCAAGTTATCATGCCTCCCTGGAAACACTGGGAAATCATTGAATTGTAAAACTATTTACCCTTTGAAAATCCACCAGAGAAGGAACCTAGAAAATCCCAGTGGGGACTTCATATGCAAGTTCAACCATTAATATCTTCAAGTAATTAAAAAAATGATACATAAACACCAGGGGAAGGAGACTGAGGGAAAAATTACAGATTATGTATGTGTACTAGAAACTAATGTCAGCAAAAAAGGGAAGAACAATTAGCAATGTATTTACTAAAGCATTTTAGTTCTGTAGAGCACCATAAAAATCTGATAAATCACTTAAACACCTCTGTGTACCAGTCACTGTCACAAAGGATTCCAAGTCAGAATCTATATTTGGGAGTTAGGATCTTTTTTACCTACCAGCTGCATAATTTGGACAAGTTATTCAAATTGGACTTAGTGAGGTTGAGTCCAATGAGTCAAGGGGCAATTTACTGCCGAAACCGGTTTGGCTCAGTGGATAGAGCGTCGGCTTACGGACTGAAGGGTCCTGGGTTCAATTCTGGTCAAGGGCATGTGTGGGTGTGCAAGAGGCAGCTGATCAATGATTCTCTCTCATCGATGTTTCTAACTCTCTATCCCTATCTCTTCCTCTCTGTAAAAAATCAATAAAATATATATTTTTTAAAAAGGGCAATTTGCTGCTTATGGCAGTGCTGTTATAAGGATCAAGGAAATGGAGTATTTGAACCACCAAACACATTCCAGACAAATATAGATTTGCCTTTACTGGAAAATAATTGAAAGCACCTCATAAGTTTTATCCCAAAACATACACCAAAACCAAGTCAAATTAACCAGCCAATTGAACTAATTACACTAATTTCTTCATGTACCAAGAATTGTGCTCCATGCTTATATAGTTTTCATTTAAATTTAATTTAAACAAACAAAGAAACAAATTTTAATAACTAATGATTCTGTTGAGGCAAGAGAATAACAAGAGGAAAAGTACTGAAATTTTAAAATCCTATATAATAAAAGCCTAACATGCTGTCTGATCATTTGACCAGTTGCTATGACATGCACTGACCATCAGGGGGCAGATGCTCTAGCCAGTAGGTTAGCTTGCTACTGGGCTCTAGCAATTGGGATGGGGTGAGATTGCTGGGTGAGATGGGATGAACATGCTCTGCAGCCAGCCCATGATCCTTCCCGAGCCTCTAATATATTTCTTCTAATTAATTTCCTTTCATTGTGCACAAATCCATGAACTGGGCCTCTAGTAAAAGATTAAAGGTCAGTGGCTCCTCCATGGATCTCCTGAATCAGGTTGGGGCTTCTCTGTCCCCCACAAATAGAAAGAAGAATAAAAGTGACTTTGAAATTCTACTTTTTTTCTCCTTGAGAAAAAGCCTAAGAAATATTTTTATGTATTTACACCTCTAGATTCAAAAAAAGATTAAATTTAGCATTGGTTTAATATTAAATTTATTAGCTGTGCAAATATAAGTATCTAGATAACAGTCAAGTTGTAGATACTTAAAATCTGTTTCTGTAGCTCTTAACTACACACATGCAGGTCAAGCTTGTTAGGAAAGGTTAGTTAACAGGATCACTAAGGACTCACCAGGGAAATGGTTTGATGTGATAAGGAATGAAGAATAATCTATATAGCAAATCTCTTGTGTTTGGGGCCCATATGTTTATGTTCTAAATTTTAAATGTAATTAGGGAATAAGGCTTTGGTTTCTCATCATTAAGGTCTTTTTAATTTGTTAATCTGAAATAGTTGCTCTCCTTTTCAGAAAACCTGATCTTTTCAAGAAATATTTATTATGAAAAGAGATTCCCCCCCCCCCTATTTTTGAGGAGTTTATATTTTTCTGCAACATGCAATATATTCTGTGATGCCAATTTGGACTTCCTTAATCACTCTTGCCATTTTTGGATATCTGAAATTTTATTCTAACTTGAATATTCATAACACAATTAATCCTGTATCTTGAAATGCTTTCTTCATCTTACAAAACTTTGCATCCTGGCTAATGACTCAGAAAAACAAACCAAACAAAACAATTACCATAGGACAAATACATAGGACCAATGTTAATTCTTTAAATATCCTCTTGACATCTTGGCACACAGACAAGCATATAGCTAAGAATAAGGATCCAGGGGGATCTTTAGAGAGACCCTAAAAAGAATTCCAATCTTGAGATCTCCAAAACATATTGGAAATAACACAGCTGGTAACTAATTTCTGCATTATCAAGATAGCTGGTTAATTTTCTTAGAGGAAATAAAAGATCTAAATGACATATGGATTTTTTAGACTTTAATTCAATCCAGGCCCCTTTGGCCTTAATGCAGTTGAAACAGAAACAACTTCCACACTATTTGTGTTTAAAAGAAATGAGAAAATTGGAGAGAGACCATGCAGCTGGATTCACAGCCATAGCTGTCAACTCGTGGTCCTGTGACAGATTTAATTCATCCTTTCATCAAAGGGAGTTCCACTGGACAACTTCTCAAATGTTGGCGCTTCAGAAAACAAGACTAGCTTTTCTTACCAAAAAGGAAACGATTAAGTAAAGAATAAGCCATCTTATGTTGACCCTGTAACCTTCTCTCTGTTTTGACCAACTGAGTTTCGTGAGAATGGAAAAACACTAGCTAAATCAAAGTTAGGAATTCCACAGCTGGGACAGCTCAGATTAAGTCGAATTTGGAAATGGTTCCCTTGGTAACAAAAAAGGACATAGATCTCAGAAGAAATCAAGTAGTTGATTTCTTAGTCCATTTCAGTAAAATAAACCCAGTTAAACTTGGTAAATTATAAAGCCTTTTGCAAATATATAAAAATGATTAATCATCATAGTCAACATAAACATGGTTGATAGAAAAATAAGAATAGTCTATTTCATTTAGGAAAATCAAGGTGACCAACAAATTTATACTATCTATAATAAAAGATATATACTTCCAAGTTGAATTCAGACCTTTGGAATCTTTTTTTTTTTAAGGAAATTTGACCATGTACAGCTTTTAAGAGCACACCAATATCTATGTGTTACATTATAACAAATTACAATTAAAAGTAAGTAAAAATGGCTATTTTTTCATCTAATACCAGAACTTATAAAGAAGTAGAAAATATCCAAGAATATCCAAATCAAATTAAATTGTATGTCTGATTTAGTTTTCTAGAAACGCTTGAAAGATAATAGATGTCATTAAAAATACATCACAACCCAAATACAAGTCTGCCTGACACCAGGGAAATTAATGCCTTGGAGCGAACTGCTGGGAATTTTAGATTAATTTGTATGAAGACTGTGATAAAAGCTGTCACTGGCATAAACTCTGATACTATTTTAGTATCAACAGTCACACAAATAAACTTTCACTAACAGGTCAAGTGTGAGGGGAGTGTTTATGTATATACATATACATAAATACCACATACATGAATGCAAACAGATATGTCAGGAACATGTACCTATGTTTTTAATAAATCTTCCCATAGCAAGAGTCAGATCATTCTTTTATTTCCTTTATTATTTTTATATTCATTGAACTGAATATGTTTAGTGAACTTTTGTTGTCTTTTGGCTTATGTAACATCTATACTGTATGTATATGTTTATGTATGTATTTATTAACTATTAGCATTTACTTTCCTTCTGGTGACTTAATTCTCTCCCTATCCCTATAAGGAGCAGTCTTGCAATGTCTGACAGTGAAAAGGGTCCTGCTTTTCTGTGGTCAGGGACATGTGACCCCAGTGAGGCCCATTCAACACTTTCCTCCAGAACTCTGGATCTTGAATGGAGAGATACGAAAAGGCCACATGATTTCCCATTAGTCCCAAACACCAAGACCACCCATTTCCACTGCCCTGAGATGTTCTACGTCCATCCCTCTTCTTTCCCAGCCTGTCTCTCCAATCTTCCCTCTGTTCTCTTATCTGGACTGTGATTATTTATCTGAGTGGATTTCTTCTGCTGGCAGCTAAAGAAATCTAAGAAAATATAATACAAGGAACAGCACCTATAATATGGGACTATTATCTCTTCAACTTGTCTTTATTTGGATTTGAATGGTCTTAAAGAAGTATCTCTTGTAGCCGATGACTCCTTCAAGTTCAGGAATTTAGGTTCAGTAAATGCATGTATTGTTAATGAATTCCAATGTCATCTCATTCTATAAAACATACATCAGGCATCACAAATCCTGGGTACGTTAGTACCTGCTTGGTTTTCTAAGGTGATAAACTCAGTGCATCCCTATCTCTAATGCACCACTAAGCCTAACTTATCCTTCTCCTATGATAACAGAATAATTGGGGGGCAAAGAAAAAAGTTATTTCCATACTTACTGTCAGAGCTGACATTCCACATACTATAATTTTTTCTCCCAGGAGAAGCCAGGTTGTACTGGCAGCCCCCTGTAGTATATGATCAACCAGGCATCTCTAAGCCATTGCTGGCCCCAAATCCTTTTCCTTTATTGTGCCATTTTCATTGTAAGAGTCACATTTGCTATTTTTGTTACATTAAAATACACTCATCTTCTAAGTAACATAATTACACAGAATAATTTCATACTAATAATGAAAACCCATTTTTCTGATTTACCCCATATATGCTAATAATAATTATTCTTTTTCTACAACTACTACCATGATCAAATTTCTCCTATCATATCAAGCCTCAAAAAGATAATAATTGCTTTATTTTACAGATGAAGCGACCTGGATACTGAGGACTTGCTGAACAAGTTGATGAAGAATTGTTATTTCAATCCAGCTCAGCAGGAAGCCTGTGGTCCACTCCACTCCCCACTCCACTCCACCAGCAAAGATCTTGTTCTTTCAGGAATAGACAACACCAAAGCCTTTTCTCTTCTTTTTTTCTTTTTTTTTTTTCCCCCTGAGTGAAGATGCTGAAACAGAGCTGTAGTTTTGAGGACTATTCCTATTCCCTTTGTGAGTTCTGCAGGGAAGGAGATTAAAAATCTAGGTGTGAGGTCCCTGGTCACTTTATGGAAGGCAGGGCTCAGGACAAAGAACAAAAAATATGTATAAGAGGGTAAGGGAGACCAAGAAAATGAATCATATAGTAAATGTCAGATAACGTCTGTGGCAAAAACCACAATGGAAATTGCCTCTAATTGAGGGAATCTGTAAATACAGAAAGTTTTCTTCCACTGCCACCATCTAGGAAATAAAAAAAGAGTTGTTGAGATGATGATGTTACTACTTCCTGTATACTGTGGCATTCCCTGTTCTGACAAATGGTTGACCTCCTGCTCAGAGAGTTGTAAAGGACACCTTCATGGACTTGTATACATGCATATAAGTACAACCAATGGACACAAAACTCTGGGGAGGGAGGGCATATATGGGAGGGGGAGGCAATGATATATGTACAGAGATAATAATTTAATTAAATAAAAAAAGGACACCTTCATGGAGTTAATTCTGCTTGGAAAGGCAATTATCCCCCACCTTCTTCTCTCCTGGCTCATCTCTTCTTCCTCTCTGAGCAGTCACTCTTGAGGAAAGTGAATTCATTCTTGGTTAAGTTGCAGGTGTCCCTCCTGAGTCCATTTGGAAAGCATCCTTTCTCTGCAGCTACGTGGCACCTGAGCTGGCTCCTCCCTCTTGCTCAGGCCTTACCCTGAGTCCTCTGATGGGGCCTCAACTCTTAGGCCAGATAAAGTTTCAGCTTACACTTCTCCATTTCTGTGGTTCAGATTGATTTTACTCCTGCTTCTTTGTATTTTACAACCTGTTCATTTGTAGCTTTCATCCCTAATTTCCACCGTTTCAAACCTCATTCAGGCTCATTTCATTGTTTCCTGCAGCAGCCATCCTATGACCCCATCCTGTGCTTCCACTGGCACATTATAAAATAGCTTAAATAAGCAATTGAGAATGTTTATATAAAACAAACAGTAACAGTAAAGTAAGGAAGCCCAGATGACCAGGGAGGGAGGCTGTTCACCTTAACAAGGAAGAATAAAGGATAAAAAATAGATTTGAGCTGGGCCAGCATAGCTCAGTGGTTGAGGTTCCACCCATGAACGGGAGGTCATGTATTCGATTTCTGGTCAGGGCACATGTCCAGGTTGAGGGCTTGATCCCCAGTGTGGGGTGTACAGGAGGCAGCCAATCAACAATTCTCTCTTATCATTGATTTTCTATTTCTCTCTCCCTCCCCCTTCTTCTCTGAAATAAATAAAAATAGATTTAAAAAATAGATTTGAAAGATACATATCATAAAATGATGTATATGAGATGTATGGTAAAGACATTCAGATCAGATCATCTATCTATAGTTTTTAATTTTCTATTAAAGTGCTAATATGCTATTACTAAAGAGGGGAGCAAGAATTTTTATGCTTATTCCAAAATTTTCAAGACCTGCAGATTTAAGACCTATAAGACAGAAAAAAACTTAAAAATATCAAACATTTATTTTTCTGATAGTACAGATGATTGATAAAATAATTCAACTTAATCGTGTACTTAATCTTTCCAAATTAAGACTTGTAATGTAGGAAGGAAACTATCATTCTTATTGACTTCCTATGTACTAGAGATCATTCTGAATGATTTGGATTAAAAAAAAAAAGAAGACAGTTAAAAAAAATTTCTAACTACAGAATACCTCATGCATTTCAAAATTTAAGAGTAGTTCTACTTGATCTAATATGTTTCATTTTTCCTTGAACTTTTCTTATAATGCAAATGCACTCTGTGATAAGTGAATTAAAGTACCAAAGACATTTCTTAGACAATACACATGAAAATTGGATTCATAAGGGAAACTTCCAAATCAATTAAAATTTAAAATTTACAATACAGTTAAACAGCTTCTAAAGCATTTGCAGAAAACGAAATAGACAAAATTGTCAATCTAGGTCAAGAGAGTATCAAGTTTGAATTGTATACTTTCAGGAAGTCACAAACATCTAAACATTCTAGATTACTAAGAAAATAAACATTTCTAAATTTGCCTTTTTGCAAGAAATCATCTGTAGAGTTCAAAATTCATATGATCATTATAAAAACAGATAATCTATAATAATCATCTCCAAGAATCATTATTTCTTTTTTTCACTACAATGTAGGAGTATATCCAAAAATTCAAAAGAATTTATTATGTTACTCTCTAAACAAACTTTAAGCCTCATCTTCCTTTGTTGGTCATTTACTCATGTGACTTGCTTTTTCTTTTTTTCTTTTTTAAAAATATTTTATTGATTTTTTACAGAGAGGAAGGGAGAGAGATAGAGAGCTAGAAATGTCTATGAGAGAGAAACATCGACCAGCTGCCTCTTGCACACCCGCTACAGGGGATGTGCCTGCAACCAATGTACATGCCCTTGACCAGAATCAAACCTGGGACCTTTCAGTCCGCAGACCGATGCTCTACCACTGAGCCAAACCGGTTTCGGCACGTGACTTGCTTTTTCATTATCCCCTATCAAGCCATCTTTGAAGCCAGTCAAAGGATGTTGGTTTAACCTTTAGAAAGTTTAGATGGTTGTGTTGTAGAAATTCCAAAAGAGCTTGGAGTGGGTTTTAGTTCAGCTGGGCTTAAGTGGGGCGGGAAAAAAAAACATGGTCTTTCTAAGGCAAATCCCATCAACACAGAGCAGTCTGGGGCCTTGAGCACTCAGTTTGATGCAATTCAGAATTGTGTCTACTCAGTAGCCCTGTCATTGAAAAAGGTTCACAGGAGAAGGTGTCACCTCTTAATGACTTCATTTGTTGCAGTCACTGGAAAGGCAATCTCTCTATAATTATATTCCACTTCCCTTGTCTTGGAAACTTAAATATTCTACTTGGCTTTATTAATACTACATAACACATAACTTTGATAGAGTTCAAATTATGTTCAGAATGCACAAAACCAACTTGAATTCCAGTAAGTAATCTTAAGATAGGGCAGGTACTATTATGAAAGAGGAAACTGAGGCTCAGAGTGACATTAAGCAATCTGCACAAGGTCATCTAGATTTTAGGCCAGAATGTGAGATATAATAACCCCCTAGGGCTCCAATTATATGGTTCACTTTCTTGGATTAGCTTTTTTTTTTTTTTTTTTTTTTTTTTTCTTTTTTTTTTTTTTTTTCCCCGGAAGTGAAACCCACATCTCAGGATAATACTATGGATGGATTGAGCAATCCCTTATGCTACAGAAGAGACAACCTGTGAAAGGAGATAAGCCTCTTACAAAGACTCCAAGCAGGCAACAGCAGTAGGAAAGTCCTTAGTGCCTTCCACAGAAGAAAGCTAATCACTGTATGAATGATCTTAATTAAATGTGAATGCATTGCTACTGAATGCTGTGGGAAAACACAGCCCTTACTGGCTGCTTTTCCCATAGTGCTTAGTAGTAATACCTTCAAATTCAATTAAGATAATTCATAGAGTGATTAGCTTCATTATACGTGGAGACACAAGGGACTGTACAGTTGCCAAACTGTATGTATGGTCTGTATGAGATAGGTCTGTTCCTCTCTTCCTCTCTTGTGTGTTGTTCTTCAGTGAACACAAGAAGAAGTAAATCTCACGGTGACATAACGCACGGAACTTCTAAATTCCACTGAAAGGCAGTGAGGAAATTATGGTGCTCTTTTTTGGACTGGTCTAAAGGTTAAATGTTCTGAAACCAAATAAGTTTTTCAAATACTTATCCTTTTTAACAAGCTGGTGGTAAACAACTGATGAAGCTCTTATGGAGCCAGGAGAGAAGACACAACTGGACACTCATTTTGGGTCAATGGAGACCAAGAGGTTAGGTTCAGGACTCTGAATATTCCAGTTGTGAAATGCTGCCTGGAAAGACCCAGGTGTATCCCAGGGGATAAAGATCAAGGTGCTCACTTGCCTGTGTTTCCCAATGCAAGACATTTAGAACTGAGGAAATTACCGAGGAACCAATCAACCAACAACACAGACCCAGCCTTTGAGCCACATGTCTGGTAAATTCTATCTACTCACATTGCCACGATATAGACGGTAAGCATACAGAGAACCACTGTTACTTAAGATACAGTATTCTGGTTCCTGATTTCAGCCCAACAAGGGATGACTATTCATTAGTTTGACTATTCATATTCATTAAATGACTATTCATAAAACATCATTATATAATCATTTACACAATTTTTTTTTAAAGGCTTCTCTGTTTCTAGATGCTTATATGAACAAAAAGTATATTTACCCCTAGTGGTTCTCAACTGGGGACATCACTCTCCCCGTCCCCGGGGACATCTGAAAATATTAGAGACCTTTTTGTCACAAGTGGGAAGAGTTTGCCACTAGATCTAGTGCATGGAGGCCAGGGATGTTACTAAATATCTACAATGCAGAGAGCCTGGCACAACAAAGAAATCTCAGACCCCAAATAACAGCAGTGCTCAGGTGAAGAACCCCCACCCTGAAGAAAGCAAGCAAGATTTGAACACCCTGTAGAATGAACATCTCTGTAGGAAGAACTCCCAATCATGTTGTCAGCCATTTTTCATATACATTACATGTGGCTCACTGCAGGCCTCCACTACTCAGCTGCCAATTGTTCTAACAGATAGGCATCGTGAATTCTACAATAAACACACATTTCCGGAGCCCTCATTTTGTTTGAAGACAATAAAAAGGCAGAAACATGTTAACAGTAAGCAAACCACATCTTTTTAACCTTAATTTCTCCTTTCTTCCCTGACTTATGTAATCGAATACTTATTTACATTTTCTTTCACCTTTTGCATTGTTCTAAGAATTCTAAAACAAATAATAATGTGATAAAATACAGAGTAGTATTTTTTTAAAACACAACTATATACAAGTGATCAACTGGCTTTTTCATCAAGGCACTTGTAGGCTTTTTAAAGAGACAATTTTTTAGTAATATTTTAACTATTTAAATCCTCTACAATATGTTTTAAAATATTAATAGTAGAAATTCCAATATTCCAAATAGTCTAGTAATATCTTAGGTACTTAAATTGTCTATCAATATGTTTTAAAATAATGATAATCAGAAGATATTTATAAGCCAAACTGAAAAATTGATTATGTCTAAGACTTTGCCCACAGTTTATATTAGAATACCACCCCAGAGATAATCTTTTTTTTTTTTTTTTTTTAAGTATTGACATAAAACTTAAAAGCAAACAGCGACATTTGGATACCTACAGAACCAAGCCTGTGGATTTCTTCTTGATTTACTCTTCTCACTGTCCGTCTCTTCTTCCAAAATTCACTGGGCTCCCGTTTGAAAACCTTTCCTCGGAAGCTCATTGTATTGCTGTCATTTGATTCGCAAAATATTTAAAAAATGTTAATTTTTGTCAAATCTCTTTCTTCTGAAGCCTCACCAGGCCTAAGGATTTTTTCTTCTCTGATAAAAAGGGAAATGCTCATGCTACATTAACATAACTCACCCAAAAGGAAAAGAAAACCGACAAGTTACCGCTTCCTGTAAGTAACTAACTCCCAGCTGTTCAGCTAGGTTTCTATGCAAGTATTCTTAGTCACCTGCTTTAGAGCAAGACAACAACACAAGGGGACTTTGGGCATCTAAGAGAACCACTCATAGTGGAATAAACCAGATGCTGTAAATCCACCCATGGAACCAAAATCAAGATTGAATCAAAGAGCTAATTTACTGTAAGGGTCTGTGTCTGCCACTTAAATGGCCATCCAAACTATATCAGTCTGGCTAGATCCAAAGGTAAACTATAATAATACACCTGAGATCTGAGACATCTGTTTAAGGCAGTTGCTCATGAAAATGTAGTTAAATTAGTAGTTTTCCTAGAGATTTGCCGAAGACAATTAGGGAACAAGAAGAAAATATTAGAATTGAATTTATATTGTTTATCTAAATTTCTCCTTGATTTTTACCGAATGGTAAAAATGCCTTGATTTTCTATGCCAAATGGTCATAAGGGTTCAAATAGTTAATTCCCTAATCTTTAGAGTTTTGCTCATTTTCTCTGGGGTTGTGTAAAAGTGCAACTCTTCCCTCAAACCCACCAAAATGCTCCTTCCTGTTTTATTTTTCTTCATAGCACTTAGCAAGCATGACACACTGCTGTATATTTTACTTATTATTCAAATTATGATATGTCTTCTATTAGACTTTATGCTCCATGAGAGTAGAGTCTGCTTCATTCACTGTGTCTTTCAGTGATTAGAACAGTATATAATTAAGTTTAATGAAAAAATAAATGGGGCCAAAACCAATTTGGCTCAATGGATAGAGCGTTAGCCTGCAGACTGAAAGGTCCCAGGTTCGATTCCGGTCAAGGGCAAGTACCTTAGTTGTGAGCACATCCCCAGTGGAGGGGGGGGGGGGGAGATTGCAGGAGGCAGCTGATTCATGTTTCTCTCTCATCGATGTTTCTAACTCTCTATCTCTCTTCCTTCCTCTCGGTAAAAAATCAATAAAATATATATTAAAAAAAAGAAAAAATAAATGGGAGTTTACATTGATTGTGCTTAACAATGAATCTTGTCCCATATGCATATTGTGTTTTGAAAGATTAGTTATGATAAGAACTATATAATTTATAAATAAACATAGAATATGGGAGTATAGTCAATATTTTCCTATGAGATGCATGAGATAAATATTTCGAGACCGCAGGACTAGGAAATAATTGACTAAACTTTAAAAGGTTGATTCTAAAATGCCCGGTTATATGAGACAGCTATTCAGTTTCTCAAGATTCTGTTTATTGGAGCTCACCAGCTGGATGTGAGTGCTGGAGAAACCTTTTCTTGTCCATGAAGCACAATGTAGGTTATAAAGATAGTTTAAGGAATATTTCCACTGAGGACTGATCTCCATGACTAGCTTGGTAGAAGAAACTCCCACCAGCTCTTCTAGGAGGTGAGTCTTGAGGAAAGAATCCTATGAAGTGTGCTCGCTATTAAATCAGGGAGGGTCAGTGGAGGGCACCTTTGTACAGAGCACTGTATGATGTGTAATGTGAATAGAAGCAAGAAGCTTAACCAGGAGAACAATTTCTGTGTAAGAGGTTCTCAATGTTCTGGGAATTTTGAACTTTAAGAAAGAAAAATAACAAGGCTGTTAACTAGCCCACAAATTTCGCTCATGTCCTGCCTGGAAGGAGGATTCAGGCTACAGGGGGAAAGGGGCAGCCAACAGAGGAGAGAAAATGAGTAAGCAAGTTGTGGTTGGTGCAGAGGCTTTTGTTCCAGAGCCTGTTTTTTCTTCCTAATGCTCAGCATGTTGAACAGTGGAGGTGCAGGGAGGCTGCCATACATGATTCCAACTTGCAAAGCAGAAGTAAATGGTCCCAGAGATGCTGGGCCTGTTGCTAATTTCTTTCAGGTCTTTATTCAGATGTTTCTTCCTCAGAAAGCCTCCCTGACCATCATTTTAAAACTGTAGCTCCTCCCCTAAATACTTCTGACGATCCTCCCTTGCTTTTTTTTTTTTTTTTTGCCATAGAGAAAAATGGAAAAAGAGATTGAGGAAGCCTCTTTCAAAAGCCACGAGAAAAATAGCAAGATGCTATAAAAACAGCACCTGGAGGGGCAAACTATATCATTAATCTTAACTGGCTCAAGGAAGCAACCAGGAATTCCACAGAGCAAAAGCCCTTTGATCCAGGGTCATTCAATATTCGGGAATTCCACTGTATGTCTTTACCCTAAAAAGATCTCACCCTCTAAATAACTTTCACATTTGTTCCATGAGCAGGTATATTAGAGTATATACTGAATTTTCAGATTTACTTGTTTTTCATTATATGATATTAGAGGCTCAGTGCAGGAATGTGTGTACCAGTGGAGTCCCTTGGCCTGGCCTGGGGGATTGGACTGAAACCAGCTCTCTGACATTCCCCAAAAGGTCCCAGATTGTGAGAGGCACAGGCCAGGCTGAAAGACCCCACCAGTACACGATTAGGCCATGGAGGAATGGGGGAGGTTGGCCAGCTGGGAAGGGATCGTGGGAGGGCAATGGGGTGTGTCTTGCCCATCTAACAGCCCATCTCACTCAGTTTGAATCTACCAGACCTCAGCAGCAAGCTAACCTACTGATTGGAGCATCTGATTCTTGGTGGTCAGTGCACATCATAGCGACTGGTCAACTGGTAGACTGTCTGCCCCCTGGGGGTGAGTGCACATCATAGTGAGCAGTTGAGCTCTCTTAGCATATCATTAACATATTATGTTTTGATTGGTTGAACGGCCAACCAGTTGATGGGACATTTAGTATATTAGGCTTTTATTATATAGGATTATAAACTCTGAGTCACCTAATTTCCTAGTGTTAGACAGTAGCTGCAAATAGTATTTTACAATCCCTTTTGGACTGTGGGTCCGTTTGAGAATCTAATAAAAACTATGGGTTCCCCAGAAAATTGTAAATATCAAAAAGTGTACATGCAAGTGTATGTCACAAATGTCGAAGTTCATCTGAGGACCCTCATGCCCAAGGTACTGTAAATTCATAACTCAGAGTTTTAGAAGATTCAGAAGTTTTAGAATGAATACTATATTAAAAATCTTGAGCAACTCTTAAAATGACTTCCTCTCTTTCTATTATTTGCATCTAGTCTCTCCTCTATTCCTCTTTAGGCGCCATGTTTCTTTATCTGCAGCCCCTCCCACTCTGTGACTTCTGCAATATGAAAATGACTCATTTCTCCCCTGGATTAACTTTTATTGCAGCCCCTTAAATACTGGCAAAGGGGGGCATTGTCAGGCAACATATGGGGTTGTCAGATAGCCATCAATGCAAAGGAAAGGAAGATCCAGCAACATGAAGTGGTGTTCCCTGGATGGCACTGTTGGAGAACTCTATTGAGCTTTGCCTTCCTTGATTTCAGACCAAGCCTATTTATCCAGCATCCTATTATACCCCACACCATTCCAACAAATTCCCTTTCAAGTTCAGAAATATGTTGGCAATCAAAAAACTTAACTATAACATTGGGCAAGAATGGAAAATAAAGAGAAATTCCTTGTGGCTAAACCACAAGCAATCACTGAGAAGTTCATTAGAAAAGAAATTTTGATACCAATAAATAGTCAGAATTAATGAAGTACTATATTCAAGGCATTGCTGGGCTTCATAAGAAGTACATAACATCCTTTCTAGCCCTAAGAAGCTTGAACCCGCAGAGGAGTTCTAGAATTTGAACTAGTCTGGGAAAGCTTTATAGTAAAGGTAGAACCTAATTATTAGATGAGAGTGAAGTAGATGAAAAAAGGGTAAAAGATACTCTAGGGAAGGGGAATGTAGTGCAGAAAAGGCATAAGATAGACACATTAAAATTGTAGGATCTGCAGTCATCTTGGGCCAAATCCTAGGTCCACCACTTCCTGACAGTGTGTCTTTCAGCCAATCACTCACTGTCTCTAAGAGTAAGTTCCCTCTTCTGTAAAATAGGGATAGCATGGTAGCCACCTCAGAAAGTTTGAAAATAAATGAGATGGCCCTTTTAAAAATTTCATCACATTGCATGGTACATAGTAAGCATAATTATTAGTTGTTACAAAAGCTAAGAGGCACTCCAAAACAGGATGTTTAAGAAAAAATTGGAAGTTCAGCCTGTCTAAATCCAAGGATTGAATAAGAGAGAAGAGGTAGAAACTATTAGAAAAGAGAAGTCAGGGCCAGTTCATGGAGGACTGAATGCTGAGATAATGAATGTTTCCACTGTATCCTGAAAGCCATGGGAGACCCCTGGAGGATTTTTTAAAATTACAATTAAATTAGTGGCTTTGGGAGATGCATTTGGTAGCTATATGCAGGCTGGATTTGGAAGAATGTGATCCATAGACAGTTTGCATTAGTCCAGGTGTGAGCATAGAGTGGTGGAGGGCAGAAAACTTGGCAACAAAGACAGATTTCAGGGAGATTACCCATAAAGACTTGGCAACTAAATGGAAAAGAATTGCTGAAATTTACTGAGCAGATACTAGGTGATGGGTGCTGGTCTAAGGTTTACAGTACCTTATTTCAGCCATGCAACAATCCTGTGAGATAGGTATTATTATTGTGATCAGCAGCCCAGTTTTATAGAGGAAGTTTCTTGGGTCCTGAGAAGGGATGCAACTGGCCCAAAGTTCCAGATCAAGTAATTAGCACATCTGGGATCTAAACCAGGCAGTCCAGGTTCACAGCTCATGCCCTTAACCAGAAGAGAGGTTCACAGATGTCAGCAGGTTTAGGAGTTTGGCCATCAAGAAAGCAGATAATATGACTGAGGAACACAGGAAGGTCAGAAGAAAGGACTTGTTTTCCTGCTAATGCTGAATTAGAGACTTATTGGGCATCAGAACAAGAAGAAGACAAATGGGCATGTCTAGCACCATTGTTATATGTGTGCCTCGAGCTCAGGAAAGAGTCAGGTTTATAGATGTGAGGCTGAAAACCATCAAAACAGTTAAAATTTAAAGTCCAAAAATAATAAAACTTATGGAGAACAGAGTAGTATGGAATTGAGAATACAGTTTTTTTTTCCTTTTACTTTTTACCTTGTTATTGAATTTATTGGAGTGACATTGGTTAATAACATTACATAAGTTTCAGGTTGACAATTCTATAATACATCATCTGGATATTGTATTGTGTATTCATCACCCCAAGTCAAGTCTCCTTGAATACAGTCTTGAAATTCTTTTACATATGACAGATGGAAGGCATTTATGAAACTGAGAGGCCTAGAGATAAAGGGGAAATCTACCAGGGCAGTGCAGCGTCCAGATGCACTGGGGAGGAGAATTTAAGGAAGGTGGTGCGTGGCATCTGGGCTGAGATCCAAGTAGGACCCAAGGATGTCCAAAAAGATTCAGTGTGAGAGATAAGCAAGGTGAAAACTAAGAACTTTGCAGTCTTGGATTCAGACATATCTATGTTGGAAGCCTCTTCAGCCATCTATTAGATGACTGCCAGAAAGTTACCTCTGCCTGCCTGTTTCTTATATCTACAATGAAGCAATTAGTTGTAACTTATGGGGCTGTTGTGAAATAATGTTAGTACCTGGCATTGAGGAAAGATATATATTGTGTGTATGTTTATATAATAGCTAAGATTCCTATATGTACCTATAATGTAAACTTTTATTTATTGAATATGACTGGTATTTACTAGGTCTACCTAGGTATATAATCAATGTATAGACACACCTATACCATATGCATATACATATACATACAAAATACACACACACACACACACACACACACACACACACACACATATATATCTATATGTCAAGTTTTGGTCCCATGGTGTCCAGACAGAGGAATTAAGTTATCAATTTTCAATAGATGAGAGTTTGGTTGTTTGGAAGTTAGTGAAGATGGGAAGAAGAAATAGGAATCTGAGTGCTAAGAAGTCAGACATTTAAGAAAAGGTTCTGCTACTCTGCATTACTTTTCTATTGCTGCTGTAACAGAGTGGCACACATTTAGCAGCTAAAATCAGCACCCATTTATTTTCTCATAGACTCATGGGTCAGAAATCCAGGTACAATGTATTTCAGCCAAGTCTCTTCTTGAGGCTGAAATCCAAGTGTGTTGTTGACAGAATTAATTCCTTGCAGTTTTTGGACTGAGGTCCCCAGTTCATGGCTGTCTGTCAGCCAGGGGTCATTATCAGTTTCCAAAGGCTGCCGGCTTTCTGTGCTCATCTTTCTAAGCCAGAAGCAACAGGTGGAATCTCTCTGACTTTTCTTTCTGCCTCATCTCTCTTAAACCTCTCTTGCTGCTGCACCTAGTCTAACCAGAGAAAAGTCTTGGCTGTTAAGGCCTCATGTGATTCGATTAGTTGTACCCAGATAATACAGGATAATTTCTATATCTTAAGGCCATTTGATAAGTAATTAACATCTACAAAGCCCCTTCACAGCAGTTCTAAGATTAGTGTTTTATTAAACAACCAGAGAGTCTGGGAGGGGGGCACCTTTAGAAAACTGTCTCTTACACAATCTTATTCTAGACAACAGTTCAGCTTTGGTGCTTATCTCTTAAGAATATTTTTAACATCAAGAATGTACCAAGATGGTGTAAGTGAAGACAAACATGGCTTTTGAGGGTCGTTTCAATGAGCATGGCGGTGGGATGCAGGTTGCCATAGGGCTAAGAAATGAGTAAGAGGAAATAGAATTGTGGCTGATAAAAAGCAACCTGGAAAAACTGAGCAGTAAATTAAAGTTGAGACACAGAATGCTAGTTGTGGGGCTGGACAGCAGAACCAAACAGACAAATTTGGAAGATGAAGAATGGTAGAGACATAACCAAATATAGAAATACAAAGGCAATAAGGCAAAGCAACAGTTATGAGAAGGTAATCTCTAAAATGTTTAAATATGTTTATACAACAATTCAATAGGCTGTAACATCAGCAAATGGCATCCACCTTTAATCTAAGAAACCAAAGGATAGAAACATGCATTTCCTTGACAATGGATAAAAATTATCCAAAAAGTACCATTAGAGATGCAGAGTAACTGAAAACTTGGTGGTTAAGACTTAGATAACTAACGTGACGTTGTAACTGAATCCACAAAACCTAATTTGAGCAACTGGTAAAACACTTCCTGTTCATTTCCACTGCTTTCTTTACCACCTCTTCATTCAGTCTTCTCCTTATTCCAGTTTATTTTACCAGTTGAGTTTTTCAGGATATACTACAGCTACTTCTTCACTGATAGAATATGTCTAAGTAACTCATTTTTTTTTTCTCCTCTTCCATTTCCAATAGATTCCCTTTTGCCAGAGGGTTTGCATGCTGCCCAGCCTTTGTTTCCTGGGGAAAACCAAGCTGGTCCATGGTGCATCTCCAAGTTCAGCTCCCACGGTACCTCGTTTAGGGGAAGTAAAGCACAGCGGCTACTTCCTCCTTCACTGTGGTCTCTCCTGAACCTGGCCCCAGGCAGAAGTGCTCTTCAAGTTAGCAGCACTGAGCCTCAGTACTTCCTGCTAGGAAAGTCTGCGCTGAACAGACTGAGAGAGCCTCAGACCTCTGTAGGGGAGATTAAATGAACACCACAAACCCTCCTATGTCTAAGTGTGGAGTTTTTCCTGTTCACTAACAGCAAATTCAAATAGCATGACTTTTAGTAAAACATACTTCTAAATTTCATGGAAAAGAAAGGACCATGCAATCTAAATTGCACTGAGGGAGAATGCCAAAATGCCAAAAATAGAAACAGATTTCAATTATGTGCATGAGTATATGTTATGTACTGTTTGTGATGTGTGTCTTTGTGTTCTTATTGTGTATGTGTGTATGTGATAGGCCTAAGTGATCTAATGCATTAAAATGATTTATGGTATTCCATTCATAGCCCTTCAAACATGTATGAAGGTGTAATGATATTTGTTTATATTATTGAATTTAAATAAGTCTCTGGAATAAGAATTTCCATTTAATCAGGGTTTAATGAGGGGGGCGGAGGTTAAAAAACTAATTTCTTACAGAATTTAGTGAACCTTTCATAGAATCATTAGCATCTGTGAAGGGGCAGACTTTCTTCTTTTCAACTTTATCATTGGCCACAGACTTTCATTGGGAAAAACCTTGTAGCTCGCAGATACTCATACATCTTGCCAATAAGTGTCTTAATGCAATATTTAGTAAATGAGGAACAGTGATTTTAGTGTTTTCCCTTTTCTCAATTTCCTGATGAGATAGGAATGCATCACCCATTTGAAGTTCTTGCTACCAATGGCAAAGGTATCCAACCATCTTCAAGAAGCCAGCTTTAGCTTGGTCTGGTGCAAAGTGGGAAATCCCTAGGAGAGGCAAATGTTCATTCTAACAGAGACTTCCCTTTCATTCCATTCCCCCTACCATACTCAGAGCCAGGACCTAACAACACCCAATTACAACAAAAATAGACAGCTATTATATGATATTCTAAGCTTGTGTTTCATACAAACAAATACAACCTGGATTGTTAAGGCCCTTTAAAAAAGCAACACAGCTAAAATTTCACCTAGAATATAGTATTCTTTTCCCATTAAACATAGTCAAACCCAAAGCAACATAATTCTCAAGCCACAAGAATTTTTCAAACATGCAGTACCTGACTATTTAGTCAGTGGAACTGACTATTTTTCTCTTAGATTGTCAAATTAAAAAATAAATGACAACAGCCAACACAACAATAGCTGTCTAGTGTGAACGAATCAAAATTATACCTAGTTTTTGTGTGTGTTTTTTGTCTGTGGCACACCAAAAAATACGTTATTTGTGTGCTGCAGAAATTTAGTAATTTAGTTTTTGTGTGCCATTGGATGAAAAAGGTTGAAAGTCACTGATTTATTTTTTACTGAAGACTAAACTTTCTAGGTTGAGGCAGATAAGTTCACCAATAACCAGATGAAGGCACACAAATATAGCCTCCCAAAAGATGGGAGCTGAGGGACTTTGAATCAATGGTATTACCTTTGATCATTGAGGGACAATTGCCCATAATCATTTTCCCCAAGAGACATATGCATCTTCTCTGCTGGCTGGCTGGGATCCCATACCAGCTCCTCACTGCTGGCAAAGTTAACTACAGAGGAGAGTTCCTTCTTTTGAAATAAATTAAGCACCCCAAATCGTCCTCCTGTATTCATTCCAGTTGTTAATTATTGCTGTCAATACAAATGTCACCAAATGTCTAATAACTACCTTGAAAATGACACTGTACTCAAGAGTTATGAGGAAACCAAGGTCTTTCATATCCGTGAAGCTCCAAAAGAAAAGTTTGTAATTTATATGGCATTGGCATTACATAGGTTTTAGTCTTATGGGCTTTTTACTACAGAAAGATGTGTCTTTACCAGGGAAGGGCAATGAAAGGTTCTCACCTAAGCAATTTTAATGAGGGAACAAATTGTCATGTAAATACCAAATCCTGAGCAAGATGCAAACATTATTCAGACCAATAACTGTTGGCTAGTGGATCTGTTAGACTAGCGGAAATCTGTGCAGCCAGTCTGCCCCCAAACCATTTCTTTAATGGCGTCATAATACATTCGGATCTTGTAAGGTGACAGAGGAGACAAGTGAATATACTCTGATTTAAATGTATAATGACTTGCACTGTAGAAATTAGAAAATAATGAATGGGATTTGGCTTTTCAATAAAAAAAAATTTTTTGTGTGCTTTGCAGAGAATTAATTGTTGGATTTTTCTTGTTCAGCTGTGAGCACTTGCAGTAAATTCTTGACCTTTTTTTAATATATATTTTATTGATTTTAAAAAATATATATATTTTATTGATTTTACACCGAGAGGAATTGAGAGAGACAGAGAGTTAGAAACGTCGATGAGAGAGAAACATCGACCAGCTGCCTCTTGCACATCCCCCACTGGGGGATGTGTCTGCAACCAAGGTACATGCCCTTGACCGGAATCGAACCCAGGACCCTTCAGTCCGCAGGCCGACGCTCTATCCACTGAGCCAAACCGGTCCCGGCTTAAATATATATTTTATTGATTTTTTACAGAGAGGAACAGAGAGAGATAGAGAGCTAGAAACATCTATGAGAGAGAAACATCGACCAGCTGCCTCTTGCACACCCCCCACTGGGGGATGTGCCCGCAACCAAGGTACATGTCCTTGACTGGAATCAAACCCAGGACCTTTCAGCCCGCAGACCGATGATCTACCACTGAGCCAAACCGGTTTTGGCAAATTCTTGACCTTGTGATGTGTGGTAGCTCCAAGTTCCCAATTAAAGGATGCATTAACCTCTCACTATTTGTTCTGCATCTCACCAGCAAACCAGAGGGACTAAAACAACAGGAAATGAGAATTGGGTAGCTCTGCAAAGGATACCAGTATCTATTTAATCTGGCTTATTAGAATAGAAGCCAATGCAGAAAGGCTCTGATTCTCTGCCAAACATTTCTTGGTCCTGGGCCAGGGCCAGGTATCAGTGACAGCGAGATCAGTCCCAAAGTCCGTGTGGGAGATGGTGGTACAGACAAAACAATCCATAGAAATACCAGAAGGCAGAGACTAAGGGTGAAGAGGAGAATACCAATAAAGAACATGAGGTCTAGGTCAAGGAGGAGTTCATATAGGCACAGAGATCTAAGCCAGGCCCTGAACATGGTAGGACTTGGTAAGAACTCCCAAAGCAGATCTTCACACGGGAATGCTGTTGAAGTGACTGATTCCTGGGCCCATTCCAACTCCTCAGTAGGTCTCATAGGGGGTTCTGTAATCTGTCAATATGAATATCACCCAATGTCTAATAACTACCCTTTGTTACAAACATCCACATAACTTATCTGAAGATGCGACATGGACCACACTTTAAAAAACAACCTGGAAGCTAGTTCACCCGATAGTTTTCTCAGGCAGAGAGTCAGATAGTTATAGTTTCCTGTGGGTCACCACCTTCCAATGCAAATTGTTTTGTATATTAGAATGAAATCATATTTAGAAAATCAAATAATTTCTTTCCTTATGGATATACAATTGGGCCGAATGAACTAAACAGCCATATCACCCTGACTGTTTGGGGGACCCAAGAGATAACCCTGGAGTGAAACCAGTCGTAGAAAACTTGGCTTCAGTTATATCCCACCCATCCTTCAATTTCACTTCATTTCTTCTTCATTGGCCATTTCTTACTTGGACTTTGTAACGCTGGTCATACTTGTCTCCGTTATTATCTAAATCAGGTTTTCTCAAACCTGGCACTATTGACATTTTGAATCAGCCACGCAGGGGTTTGTCCTGTGTATTGCAGATGTTTAGCAACATCCCTGGCCTTGACTCCCAGTAACCCTCCCCTCCCACACCCCTTGCTATGACAACCAACACAGTCTTCAGCAATGGCCAAAATTCTCTGGAGGGTGGACAAGGAGGAAAAATTCACTCCCGCTTGAAAATCTCAGATCCAAATTTTACTGCAAATTATTCTCCCTCAATATTTCTTTGATGACAGCTTTCAGGCCCCAAAGGCGCTGCAAGTTCACTTCAGACCAGGCTTAGCTCCTCTTGAAAGCCAAGTTGATAACCCCTTGTTCGCAAGAACCTCAGAGCTACTGGCCTTAAAGTCTGTCCTCTCTCTCACTTTTCTATTTGCCTCAAAATCCCACTATCAGAATTAGTCTGTGAGTCTGGCTATCTGTTCTTATTCTGGGCTATCCCTATTAATACACAGCTATTGCTTGCCTGGGGGAAAAACACACACACACACAAAAAAAACAAAGCCATGAGAGTCTTCAATAACTTAGCACATCACAATAGGCACGCTGGCCACCAAGGCAAAGCCCCAAAGAATTAGAGAGAGGAATGGCATTGTAATGGTGTGAAAGATAAAGTTGGGAGTATGGTGTTTGCCATTGTGGGAATGATCACCGTGTTTTGATTCCTGGCCTTCCCACTTACTTGCTGGAGGCCTTTGGACAAGTTGCTCAACCTCTCTGAACCTGAGTTTTGTCATCTGCAAAATAAGGATAACTATAGTGGGTACTCCATTGAACACTGTGAGGCTTAATAAGAGTATATTTATAAAGTGCTTAGCACAGTGCCTGGAATATAATACAATGTCGATGAAGTCAGCCCTAAGTTTAATTGTGCACAGGAAGTGATCTAAGTGGGGCTGCTACAGTGTGTAAAAGGGGTTGCAAACAGGTCTAGTGTTTGTTCTCTGTGCATCAGAGGGAGAAGGTGAGGGCACAAGAAGGGCACTAGCTGCTTTGCAAGTGGCATTGAGAGGGAAAGGACATTCCAAAAATAAAGGAAGTGTCCAGAAGACCCTCTTAGCTTGGATGTGGATAATTAGGTTAAATAACCCTCCTCCCATGCACACCCCATCCTTCCACAACTGACCTCTTTGTGCTCACTGGATCTTGCAACACTGGCCATTTCATTTTTCAATCCCACTGTGTACAACTACAAAAGCTTCTAATTACACTATTTCTGGCCTCTCCCTCCATCCCACACAAAAGACCCAAATGCCAAGGAAGTTAAGAAAGCCAAGACTTAACCAATATCATATGCTTTTTTATCTTTTCATGGTTACTTTTCTGCCTAAGCAGGACTGTAAATTCCCCAAGCAATAAACAGTATCGTCTTTATGTCTGAACTGCACTGCATTTCCTACTGGCATGTGGCAAATACCAACATTATAATTATCAATTCAATGTTTCAAACAGGAGAAAAGGGCATTGCTTTTCATTCTGCTTTGTCTTATCCTTCTCCCTCCTCACAACTTTCCAAGACCACTGCAAGGTTTAAAGTACACTGACAAGGAGACATTTATTCTGACTGTGTTACATTTTGCAAGGGTGTCATAGATCGGGAAGGAGATCTGTTACCTAGAGGTATTAAAGGCCTTTGGCAGCATTTAAAATTGGCATCCCTTTTGCTTTGGTTGGCATTCAGAAACCAGTTTTGTGGTCACTTCTTATCTCTCTGTTCCCATAAGTGCTGAGTGGAGACTGCCATGGGCAAGTCCTCTTCCTGTTCTGGGCAGAGAGCATCTGTGTTCAGGTGAGAAGAGCATTGGTTGGCAGTCGGGAGGCCTACATTCAGGAAATCAGTCTACTCACTGACGCCTGAGGAACCTTGGGCAAAACGGCCCTCTGTGTCCTAAAGTCTTTTTCATCCCCAAATTTCTATGTTTTTAAGTAAAACAACTTGTATCATCCATTCTGCAGACCAAATAATGATCTGGCTGAGAAAATAAGCTATTTCTTTTTCTTTTTAAACCTCAAGTGCTGACTGGAAAAGAAAATCTTACACTAGAGCATCTCTTTCTCCACCTCTTTCAGATGCTTCGTGATTCTCACTCCCTGTTCCCAGCTAGATTTCATTGCAGAAGGAAATAGCTGCACCTTCTTGCTAGATGACCTTGCCCTTGACATGGTTTGTAAACAGAGCATTGAAAGAATTTAGCACTGTTTCACACCCACGCATTACATCTAACTGATATGATCTGGGTTTACTATGAATATTCAGATTCTTTATACATATAGTTCCTTTTGCTTTGAGTGTAGCTACAAAAAACAGAAGTCAACCCTGGAAAACCAGCCCTTTCAAAAATGCCTGATCTTCAGCATTGTCCCCCTCTGCTCTTTGGTTTCCTGTGCCCATTGCCAAGGCTGAGTCCTTGTACAAGAGCTGAGTTTCTGATGTATGGGGAGAAAAAAGCTGAGTTAACTTAGGCATGGTACTTAATATCTTTTTCTTTATTGTTGTAACTGAATCCTGTACCCCTTCACCTTCTAGAGGACATAAAATAAGTGTCCTGACCACACCTGGACAAAAAAAAGATCCTTTTTGCTTAACTTAAACTTTCAGAAGAATGACATAAAGGAAGAAAACACCTGGATTTATACCAAAGACTCGCCTGGACCCTGCAATTGTAGTTTAAGCACCCTGCTCCTTCCTGGGCTTATGAGGGCCTGCTATTCAGTCCTTCCTAAGGTCACAGGCTACCTCCACCTTCTCTCTTTATTCCCGTTCATTCAGCTAAGACCATTTTCTGTTTGCAACCATATAACACTTGCGACCATTTGTGTATTTGTTCTGTCAATGGATACAGATCTTGCACTAAATATTTGATAGTCATAAAACGAAAACAACTTCTTTGCTTTTACAGAGTTTAGAGAAGGTAATTTGACAAATGCTATCATGGGAGGCTTGCATTAGAAAGCACTAACAGTCAACAATTAAAAATCTCACCCACAAATTTCTTTCTAAGCCCTAAATAACAAACAAATCAACCAAAGCTCATTTTTCTTTCTCAACACAATTCCACATGACTTTATCATTATGTTAGTAAATCATCATCCACCAGGATAATAAAATCAAGGACCAGGTACTCATTTTTTATTTCCCTTATCCCTCATCTGCATATCTAGCTAGTCACTAAACTCTAATGATTATGTAATGTCTCTTAATCCTCCTTCCATTGCATCCATTTCCTTGTCTAAAGCCAGGTTTGGCTGCCATTCCCCAGTTCAGAAGCTTTCAATGGCATTGCCCTTGTCAATATTTGTGTTTCCAGATGTGTGCTCCAGAGCTTCACAGCATGTGAGCCAGTGTTCAAGATCAGAGATAACTAGTGCTCAATAAACTTGAGAAGCAGTGGGCTGAACAAAGGCCTCCCTTCTCACTGAAGAGCTCCTCAGGGCTTTACATCACCAACAGGCAAGGTGAGGCCCTCAAGGAGTGTGTACTAGGCAGGATTTCCCAAACCAATTTTTGCACAGCAGCATTTTCATATAGAACACTTACTGTTCTGTGTCACACAGGCTGGGAAATGGTTATCTGCAACCAGCATATGTGTTGAGACAGAATTTAAAATAATTTAGAAAAAGAAGACCACAGTGGCATCTTCTCTGGGGCCCACAGGAATTACAGAAGTTTATGTGAGGAGGCAGGTCAGGCTGAATCAGGGTAGGTGCCAGGTTTGGTGCTAAAACAAAGAGAGGAAAACATGCTGGCTGGCTGACAGAAGCTGGTGGCCTCAGGGTAAAACCTCTGCCCCTCCCCCAATCTTGGCCCCATTCCTTCTTCAACTAAGTCACTAGATGACATTGCTCTTGTCATCTCTGCCAGGAGTGATTGTTCAAAGCAGTATTACCAAAATACTTGTGCACTTCACTCAGGCAAATCCGTAACTTAAATAAATACTTAAAACATTTCCTTAAACTGAAGAAAACTTAACATCTACTTAAGTATGTGGTTCAGGGTTGATGGGGCCTTTGTGAAATCCCAGCCTAAGAGGATGAGGCACGAACATATTTTCATGGTTGTGTAGTAAGCACTGAAGTCAGCATGGAAAATAATCCATCACCCAATTAAAGTAAAAATATGGGACATCTGAATCCTCCCTCAATCCCACCCCCTGCCTCTAGCCTTCAAATAGCTAGTGATAGCTCTGGTATGGTTTGTAAATAGATTTTTAACAGGATTTGCTGCTTTTCATGCATTAGTATTCGTATCTTCTATTGGTATTATGTTGCTGGAAATTTAATTGTCAGATATTTATAATCACCCTCCCCTTTTATTATTTTTAGGTCAAGAAATGATAGTCTGACTTGTTTTTAATCAATTATACCAGTGCAAATCTTTCTGAATCAGGATCTGGAGTGCACATTTCTCAAAGTATCATTTTCAGCCTTACACTTATTTACATTAATATCAAAATCGTTTTCTAATCATATTGGCCAAACATATCCTACATATTCTAGGCAGCATTCTCACTGGCTTCTTGAAGTCAGAATGCTGAATTAAAGTGAAACTCTAATAAAAACTGTAAGAATAACAAGCAGGCAGTCTATGACTCAACTTGGTCCCACAATTGTGTTTTTCTGCCAGTAGTGTTTTAAAATATTTGAATTAGTTGCTAGCATTTAAAAATTGGAAGATTTCATATAAAAGCCCTGTTTACTAGTTTCTTTTGGAAAATTCAAGATGTGACTACATTGATCCTACCTTCTGTCATGGAAACAATTGCCCAAGCAGAACAGTAATCATACCCTTTGGGTGGTCCATGCCTTCTTTTGTTTGCTATGCTCCCTAACACTCTCATACATCTCCATGTCTAGCCTTCTTGGTCTGTAGGCATTTGACTTAGTGTCCTATTTAAGGCCATGCCTTTAGTAAGATAATTATAACCGGGAATCTGCTCTAAGCCTTACTTGCTCCTTCTACATTAGACAACCTAAAAACATTTACTGCCCATATATTTTCAGTAAATCCAGGTCTATCTCAGATCAATAATTTACTCCTAATGATTCCCAAATGCTGATAATATATCAATATCTTGACTGTAGTAATAAAACTATGCTTCTTTTCTAACACTTCTACCAGAATGTCCCCTCCTTGAATGCATGGGACAAGAGAATATTCTTTGCATTTCTAAAGCCATAGAAAGCATCACAGTACATCACATTTATTTTTCAATTTTTCAAAATAAAAACTATTTGGATACCAAATCAGCTCTTTTGAGAACCCAGTGTGCAAATCTGTGGCATGGTTCAGCACCTCTTCATGTAAATGATGGGAACTTGATGCTAAGCAAAACTTCTAAGAAGTGACATTTGTTTTAAAGAGGAAATACATTATTTTGTCAATTAGTAATTTTATATTAAAAATGAAAAAATAAGAACTTCAATATGAAAGGTGGTCATGATGTTACTAAATTGTTTATCTATAAAGTTAAAATGATTCTTACCACATATTTTTAGGATATGAGGATAAGGAACTGAGCACTTGGTCATTTTATACATTCAATAAAATAAGAATGACAGATTAGAAATAATCTCAAAGACACCTGATATTTCTAAAATCCTATCATGTTATGAGATGATAGCTATGAATGATTAATGAATAATCGTTTCAAACATTACATTTCTTCTCTACATTTATCCTTGGAAAATTAAAGGAATACTATTCTTCCTTCTCATATAAATTCCCTGTATCAGTAATCACATAAATCACAATGAAAGACCACAAGAGTCTTTTGAATAATTTAATAGTTTCATGGAACTATTTCCAGATGTGCTATGGTTGCATTTTTTTTTCTTACACTTTGAAAGATGGTCAATAGAGGATTCTGCCATACCTCGTAGTCCCTAGCACTATTCCCTTGTAATGACATTTCTCCTGCTAATGTCAAAGGAGATGACTTAACAATGGATTTACCCCAGACATCTTCCTTCCAAAGCACCAATACCAATTTCTTGGCTATCCACAATTTCCACAGCCATGGTTTCCTGCTGGACTGCTGAGGCTCACTCCTCACGGCTCCAGACAAGTACTTTTCTGGCCTCTCTGTTCTCAACACTAAATCACACAACTTTAAATTGTCCTGGCCATATAACCCAAATATGATGCCAAGACTTTCTCTGCTGGCATCTCTTGTAGCAAATAACAAAAGCTTATAGCTTTAGTCTCATTGTTCCAATAGACAGGTGGACTGTACATCAAAATCTGCCCTCTACTAGAAAACAAAAGCATGAAAAAATGTAGAGAATCATAAAAAAAATGAAGAAGGTCAATAGGAACTGAGCGTTGCCCCAAGCTTTTCTTAAACTGTGAAAGACAAGTAACTGTTTTAGTGTAACTATAGAATGGGAATTTTTATTTCAAAAACAACAGAAATGATGATATGAGGAGTTCAGAAGTGGGAAAGTCCAAGACAAAGTTATAATGAATATCTGAAATTCTCCAGGTCAAGATTCAGACACAAAACTGTATTTGAATCATTTCTTGTCTGCCCTCATCTCCCACTATAGAATCCACAATCCAGCTCTTCTTGGACAGATTATTGTCTCCTGTTTTCCTCTGCTGAAATCTCATGGAACTTCCTTCACACAGCTCTTGTGGAAATTACTTTATTTCTCTTTAGATTGTATTCATTTAGTATAGGCCAATTGCTCTGTTGCTGTGAGATCTTCTCAGACATAAAATTAGTTGCTTAGTTACCTTTCTATCCCTTTGAAAGCTTAGCATCAGAATTTTAATACAGCAGGTGCTCCATAATTACTAAGATTTACTTGCCTTCCCTAAAACGTCCATACAGAGCATTCAGCTATGAAGTCTGAAGCACTATTTCTTAAGAATTTGTTTGAAAATACTTAAAGAAAAAGCTTGAATTTTATTCATGCTTGCAGGAGGTGGCAACCTATAAAACTTTATAATATTTTCCTTCTCCCGGGATTACTTTCAGCGAAATAAATTTCAATCCTATCATATCTCCTGTATATAAAAATGTGCTGTGTTGTTTTTTTTGTGTGTTTTTTTTTTTTTCAAAGAGCCATATTTAAGTACCGAGTGAAATGCTACCTTGGAAATTGAAATGTATTATTAATCACATTATTAATGGCTTCCAGTGAATGTAATTACTTACTATCTATAGCAGAGTTCAGCTAATTGATTAACATTACCCTGTAAAAACACAAGTGGGGACAACAGACTGTCTGACGCCTTTGGCTATTTGGCTAACATAAAGTGCTCAGCATATATCATCCATTCTCCACTGGATCTTTCCCTCCAAATTCTTTCAAAAGACGTTTCTGAAGGGCCTGCATATTCCTGACACCTAAAACATATGTGTACACTAGGAAAGTGTGGAAGGAGGCTGCCCCAGTAATGGCTGTCTGTGTACATTCACCATGGAAAGATAAGCCTATTTGATAAAAAGCATGCTCCTTCGCATTAGCTCGATATGACACATGCCACTTTGAATATACAAAATAAGTGTCGCATGGCCTGTTAATTTATATAAGACTGAATTTCTGCTTTTCTGCAACTGTAAATTCCATAGTGCAATTCCCAGGGCAGCAAGAGGGAAATGTTTGCTTTACTCTTATTTTCTAGAAATCTTAAGTGTTTATTTCCTCCATCTGGAAGTCAATGAGGTATTACCTCTGAGATGTGAATCATAAAACCAATTACACAGTCTTTAACTCTGAGCAGTTATCACACAGCATTCCTGAGACAAAGTGGACTAACTCTTCTTCTAAAGACACAGAAAAATGCAGTGTGAGAAAGCATACTATGGATTATATAACAAGTTTCCTTGGAACTAGCCTTAGAACTTACTGGGTTTATGGTCAATTATATTTTACCGAGGCTGTGAATAAACATGAACAAATGCTACTCTGCCAGCTAGCTCATGGTGATAAAGTTAAATATCGCATCCTAATCACAAATATTCAAGTAAAAAATAGATGTTCACATTAATTATATCTGTGATGAAAAGAAGCAGAAATTATACATATATTTGCAAACCCTTTACGTGTAAAATATTTTTGGTGCTGAAACAAGTAAGAACTCAGATCCATTAGATACAGATCATTAGGATCAAACAGATAAATTTCCATCTATCTTCTAGTCTTGTCCAGTATTAAGTTTGCTTTAAATGGCTTGATGATGTACATAATATCTAAAAATTTCAGTGTTTGCCCAGTGGCTTGGCATTGGGTTGGACATAAGCAAAATACTGTTTTCTAATCAGGTATCTGAATGTGCCATTATTTTGGTGACTATGACAGAAAGTAGGTTATGCCAGTGACTATAATGTCTCTTCTTATGATATAACAATAAGAAACCAAACCAAAAATTGGTTCTGTGTCCACCATCTATCTTGGGTTGTAATACTGTTTAACTTTGTGGTTAAAAATATCTCTAGATGAGCCCTGGCTAGATGGAACATCATCCTATACACCAAAAGGTTGCAGGTTCAATTCCTAGGCAGGCGCATACCTAGGTTTTGGGTTTGATCCCCAATCAGGGAGCATATGGGAGGCAACCAATCAATGTTTCTCACATAGATCTTTCTCTCTCTCTCTCTCTCTCTCTCTCTCTCTCTCTCTCTCTCTCTCTCTCTTTCAAATCAATAAATGTATTCTCAAGTGAGGATTAAAAAAATTCCTCTTGATGAGCTAAATACTAAGTCATATAAATACATTTTGGAAAACTAAAAGTACATATGAGTAGGTGGAAATCACAATTATTTGCAGGGGCATGAGAGGAGTGTGAGAATGTGTGAAGGAGATCTGAGTAAATTTCCTCAGCTGTTTTCATTTTTTTTTTTTATCATATACCAATATACAAGACTTACCCTTTCACAGCATACACTTTATACAATTTAAAAAATATTAAAAAGGAAAACCGAGAAGCTTTATTCTTTCTTGGTTTACCCTTCTACAACATGTTTTCTAATACCTATTCATTAAACTTGGAGGGAAACATGTAGATAGAAATCATTACCAGTTAAATTTTGAAAGAATCCATCTAATACCTTTGAAGGTGGAGTCAGATAACCATAGGCAAGTAAAACAATGTTAAATTATGACCATGATTAAGCATGAAATTCAAGCATGCATGAAACAAAAATAACAAGGAGAGAGCTAATAGAAAATTATATATTAAACATTTTTATTGATGGAAATAATTCCCATGTAGTATTTAAAGAATTTTTATTGATTGAAATAATTCCCATTTAGTATTTAAAGAATTTTTACTATTTGAAATAATTCCCATGTAGCATTTAAAGACGAGACCCAGAAAATAACCTCTAGGAAGTAAGAATAGTTTATGCTTTGGAATTGTTAAACCACAAGAAATATGAATCTAAGCCCAAGATAATCATCTGAGGCAGGGCGGGTCCTGGAGGTAAGTCTTTCTCTGATGGATTTGCTATAGAAAGTGTGGGGCCTGGCCCTGCCAGGTAGCTCAAGTGGTTAGAGCATCATCCTGATATGCCAAGGTTTCAGATTCCATCCCCAGTCAGGGCATAAAAACTCAACCAATGAATGCATAAATAAGTGAAACAACAAAGTGATCCCCCCCCACCACCACCACTCCTCTCTCAAATAAAAGTAAGTGAAAATATGAGGCCTGGGTCTCAACTCCATCCAAAAGCCCTACCTCTCACAACCTACCCAGCCACTATTCTCCATTTTCTGCTTCCAGTGTGAACTTCAGCACATCACTTCTTTTAATTCAGTAGTTACTGAGTATTTGATATTCTTCAAAAATTGATGATAAATTGACATTACGGCTAGAAGGTAAGAGATGAAAGGAGATAACATCTGCTGAGATATATAAATTCTATCTCAAATTTTTGTCCTCACTGGTTTTATTCTCCCAAGGTCCAAAATAAGAGATTCAGTCCTAAATGGCTAAATAGGGTGGTAGATTGGTATTTCCATCCACACATGGCTCCTTCGGAAACTCTGGCTACCAGGCTAATAAATATAATATCATAGTAGTGTCCACATCCAACTACATAGCTACATGGCATGCACACTTGCAAGTATTAACTGGTTATATGAATATAATGAGGCTGAGTGTTCAAAGGCAACACAAGGTTACAAAGTTTGTTTACTCTTTCAATTGTAAATTTTGTAAAACCTAAATACTGAACAGTATTTGTGATGAATATTTAATTTTTAAATCAAAATGTTTTGTAAGTATACACTGGATTTTGGTGATTTAATGCAAAAAACACAATGTACAATATCTCATTAATAATTTTATATTGCTTATATGCCAAAATAATAAGAGCTTGAGTATATTGGATTAAAGAAAATGTATTACTAATCTCACTAATTTTTTTAACTTTTTAAAATGTGGCTCCTAGAAAATTAAAAATTATATGACTCACATTGTATTTCAAATATAAAGAGTTACTTTATGTGCTTTAATATCTTCCTCAATAACATGGGAATAAAAATAATTTCCACCAGTGGTTGTTGTGGCAACAAGAAAAGATAACTGCAAAGTTCTTAGCAAAGTACCTGGCAAATTGCTGGAAGTGCTCTCTAAATAGCTATTATTTTGTGAACACAATTTCCATCTATAGTTTCTCTGACATATAAAGCAGAATTTGGAGATGTTCTGTTCTCATAAAGTGCATGAGAGCAAAGGAGGCAATTTATAACAGAAGGAATTTCTGATGCTTAGACCATCTTGGTATGACAAACTCACTTGATATATATTGAATTTGTGGGATGTAATCTTAAAAAATAAAATATATTTCAGAAGAATAAAGTAGATTATGGGAAATAAATTTCAAAAATTCTAGACTTTACCCCTGAATAAATCAGCTCCATGGCAATAAAATCTGAGAGAATAAAACAACTATCCAGAGAAATTTGCTGAAGCTCAATAAAAATACTGTGTACATATTTAGTTTGCTAAAAGATTCATTTTATCCTCAATTGTGTTACTCAGTTTTCACAAAATTTCATTATATTGATTGAAGCCTGGTCCTTGAGGTTAGCCTTATAATCTACTCTTCTAAAAAACACAGGAACAAACAAAATAAGCACAACCAAGTTTTTTGTATTTTATTATTTTTGAAAGTTAAGGGATTATTGTTACCACCATCAATTTGTTAAGTCTATTTTCCTAGCCATATAAGTATATATTACTACTTGATAATACAATCTTTTTAATCTTCATACTATGGCTTCACACTCAAACATATCTACATATTTACATATATATTCTTATTTATCTATGTTTATATATAGTTGAATTTGCCCATCATATTTAGAGTTTCTGCATATTCTCCATACACATCCAATTTTTCATTTTTTATCATTGTGGTGATATAAAATTTAAAATATTTCTTTTTAGATTTTGTATATATTTTTTTTATCCATTAACATTTCTAAATTTGTATCTTGGAAAACTGGAAAGATGCAAGGTTATGTATAAATGAGATGATACTGGAAATTTACTAAACCTTTGTGTCAAAGATTTGTGATACTAATTACTAAGCCTTCAATCACATCCAATTAATACTTGTACCCAAGGAGAAGATCCAATTCATTTGCCCATTTTCCGTGGCTTTGAATTCAGTTCAAAATTAGTTCACGAGGAAAAATGACTGCCAAAGATTCATTCTCTGTGCTATTAAGCCCACCTCACCCCATCTACAGCAAACCATTTAAAGTTCCACTCCATATACACAAGCTTCCTTTTCCAGGGGGAATCTATTAGTATATTCAAGATTCAACCTCACTACTAGTAAAATGAAATAAGAGCATCAAATCAAAATTAGAATGCTTAGAAGTTGTTTTTCCTTATGCAACTATCCAAAAAGATGAATTGGGCAGAACACATTAAAATCCCTATAGTAAAATTTTTTTTTATTAAAGTAGGATATTTATTATAGAGCAAGAAGAGAGATCATTTTTATTTCCTTTGAAGTAATTCTTACAGTTTATTCCTCTCCGGTCTTCATTTTATTCACAGGACACATATATAAACACTACATATTCCAAAAATATGAAATAGCTCAAATTATTACTAACTGCAAATGGATTTATATACTGTATAATAGAAAATTATAAAAGTGAGGTCATTTATTCATTCATCAATCATTTAATTGATATTACGTTCTGTCAGGTATTATGTCTCATTCCTCAGAACTTAGACTTGTATTTCTAATTTCCTATTTGACATTTCCATATATAGATTCAAAAACATAACATTTTAACAGATTTTCTTGTCGAATCATTTTCTGCAGTTTTTCCCATCTGAATGGCAACTCAGTGTTCAGGTAAAAAAACTGAACAAATAAAACAAAACAACAAACAAAAAACTCTGAACATTAATCTTTGAGTCTTCTCTTTCTTTCTCTCATATGTTCAATTTGGAAGTAAATTCTACTGGTCCTACTTGATATATATACAATTCCCACCACTTCCTACAACCTCAATGGTGATCATCAGGTCTTTTGCTGGGATCACTGAAACAGTTTCCTGGTTGATGGTCTCCCTGCTTCAACGCTTGACCCTCTGAAGCCTTATAATCTATTTCTACCCTGCTCAGGGCCCTGTAATTATCTACCAGGCACTGGTCTAAGCTTTTTTGCAAGTGTGAACTTACTGAATTTTCAAAATAACCTTTTACAGTAGTCACCATTACTCTGTATTTTAGCAACTAAAAAACAAAATAACCTTTCACAGTAGGCACCATTACTCTGTATTTTAGCACAGGGAGGTCAAGTCATTTGTCAAAATCACACACCTAGTAAATGGAAAAGATGGGACTCAAACCTTGACATTCTGGCTCTACATTCCATGCTCTTAACTCTGTGCCTACTCCCTCCAATGGCTTCCCTTCTTGTTTTTGGAAAAAAACCTAAGTCTTCCTAATGGCCTGCCAAGCCTGCCATGATCTTCCCCCATGACCTCAATGACCTCATGACCTCACCTCCTGCTACCTTTTCCATGGCTATCAGTCACAGTGGCCTCCTCACTGTTCCACACTTACCCCAGTCTTCTCACCTTACTGGGACTTTCACCTTGGCTGGTTCTTCGCCTGACTCATATCCCTACCATACTCCCTCACCTTCCCATCTTTCCTCAAATGTCACCTTTTCACTTAGGATGTTCCTAATTCCCCGTATTGAAGATCTTACTAATATACCTAGATACTATTCTAAGCACTTAACATATATTTTACTTCGTTAAACCCTCACAATAGCTGTGGGCTGATGGAAGCATTACCTCCATCTCACACACAAAAAAAAAAAAAAAAAAAAAAAAAGTCACAGATGTTAAATACCATATGGAAGGCCACACAGCTGATAAGTGATGAAGTCAGGATTCCAGCCTAGAGCCTGTGACTTTAGGGTCTGTGCGCTCGCTCTCTCTCTCTCTCTCTCTCTCTCTCTCTCTCTCTCTCTCTCTCTTTCTCACACACACACACACACACACACACACACACACACACACACACTTTACTGACTAATGAGTGATGAGAAAAAAAGTTTGTTCAGAAGCTTGGAGCCAGAGTAAAAAGAAAACAAGCATATTCGGTTAAAGGAGGATAAGAGGTGTAAGAGGTGGAAAGTCTGGATTATCTATTTCCAGAGCCATGTTTCTCAGAGTGTCATCCATCAGAATCACCTGGGGGTGCCCGCTACAAGTGCAGATTTCTGGGATCCCCTCCAGACCTTTGATATGGGGGCCAAGTGCTCAAGGACTTGTATAAATAAAAACTTCTAAGTGATTTTAAAACACATTCAAGTTCTCAAAAACCTAACTTGGAAATTAGAAAATGTTTCACCTACTTAAGTTTATGCATTAAGCATCACAATCCTAACAAAGCATTTACATAAGAACTAGATTTGCAAAATATACTACCTTCATAAAACTTTTCAACGCAGGGCAGTGATCTTTGGTGGGTTTGTGCAATGGTGGATTCCAAGTACCTAGAAGAGTGATTGGCTCATAGCAAGTCTGCAATACAGAGTTATTGAATGTGTGAATTTTGGAATGGCCCAGAGGAAACCTTCAAGATGCACACCCACTTTGTTTGAGCACCTATGATTCTGAGTGGTCCAAAATTTCCATCAGTCTTCTCATAAAAAATAGTTTTATCATTAACTCCTTATAGGTGTGAACAGTGGAAATTATACTGGCTCTTGGAAACCTTAATTTTAAGTGTGGCTTGAGGCTCTGGTTTTTAGCCCAGTGTGATATAAATCTTTCTGACATCCCCCCCCCCCATTTTCTTCATCAGTAAATTCATCATCACCTCATTTGATGTCCATAAAGGTAGTAAAAATAGAAAAAGCTTTGAGAAAACAAGGAATTGTTACTAAGTGAATTATTTTTTATTTCTTAGTTATTCTGAGATATAACTTTTTTTAAAATCTCTAGCTATAAAATTTTATGGTTTAATTAGTAAAATTAGGAAATATTGGCTTTTAAAGATTGAGATGCATGATTAATACTCATAGATATAGAATATGTTAATGTTATTGACAAGAGTCCAACTGAGAAACAAAAGTCTCAACTCTTTTCAGATTTAATTTGTGAAAAACCTGTAAGAGTAATGAGTAAGAAATTATTCTTAATTAGTGTTTCCTTTTAGAGATAATCACAGCCAAATAGTTCAAAAATAGTATCGCTTTTCAAAAATCAAATATTGTTTTGTTAAAGAAGTTAGCATAAAATGTTATAGCTTAGCATTCTGTCACTCAGAGGCTCAGGCCAAGCCAAATGACTTTCATTTAAAAACTTTTAGTGCAACAGGTATTTTTCATTCATTATTCACTTGATATCTGAACTCAGAAATCTAAGAGAAAAAAGTCGATTGTACTGAAACCACCCAGACTTCAATGTCTCCTCAATTTTGGAAACTTTAGCATATTACCTCTACCTCAAATGGAATTTCAGTGACTAAGCAGATCTCTTCCTGAACCTGAAACGAGGAAAGGCTTAATCCTCCACCTTATTCTTGCTGATCAAACAGTCAGACAAAGGAGCAGCTACACTGTCAATTATAATGAAAGCGCAGACAAAAATGTCATTAGGCAAATGGTGAGAAGCAGCTTCCTAATTAAAGTACCATGCATTCCACAAAATTCTCAAAAACTTTGTTCTGATTTTATGCCTAAGTTAAGCATTTTGGAGAGAACTGGAGCCTCCAAATACCTTGAAGTTAGAGCTAACTACCAACATCTATCCAGTTTGATGGGTTACATGTGATATAAAAAATCTGCTTGGGGCTACCCTTTCAAAATAGAATTATAAAATAAAATCCACTTCAACCAACTCCAAAATTTTCTCTGCCCCCCCCCATCCCACATAGATGTTAACAACAGCATATAAAGTGTTAGGCTGTAAAGAATTTGTAATAGACTGATAAACTGCACATTTTCATAACAGATTTAAGAGAAAGAAAATCAGTTCTCTGAATGACAGAAACAGTTTTGAACGGTTTTCCCCAAACATTAAAGTGCATTAGTAACCTCTAGGTCACACATTTCTTTCTCTAAAGCTAACACCCCCAAACCCTCAATTGCAGCCTTGTTCTATAATAACAGTTCAATCAAGTGCGGCTGCTTTGCCACAGATACCATACCATTATGATGAGGGTTCTGGGTCTGCTCATTTCATCGTCACTTTCCAGAGGCAGAATTTCATGGGATGGTTCCTCCTGGCGTCGGCTACAAATGTGTGGACAGCTCCTCTGGACCACAGCACGAAAAGCTTGTAGCAGAACAATACTGGCAGTGCAGCCCATCGCTGCATCCTGCAGCCTACGGAATAACTTCTATGTTGATGCTATGTTTGCAAAACAGTGGCTCCTTGTCCCTGAAAACAGCCCACATCGCAGCTGCAGCCAGCGCAGGCTCCAATCACTTTCTTGAGCTCTGGTCATCTGATCAACGCCAAAGAGCTTGGATGCGGAGATGGGAAAGATTGAATTCACTGAGAGTGAACACACTCAGGAATATGAGAGCATTTTGACCAGAGAGCATGTCTCAGCTCATTTGGAGAGCATGTTTCCTGTTCATTACAATGATTCTCTTTGATTCTAGTTTCAGAGATCTGAGTAAATATATCTTTCCCACTGAGACAATGAAATAAATCACTTTTTAAAACTAAACAACTGAAAATCTGACTTCACAGTGACATTTTTTTTTCCCCAAGGCAAATGAGTGCAAGGTAAAGAGTGAAAATGATTTTTGTTAGATGTGAATACTTCATGAGGAGAAAATTCTGCTACACACCTCACTAAGTGCTTGAGGTTTTACTTTTCATAGCTCAGAAGTTCCAGAAATAAAACCGGGCTTATCCCAAACGTGGAGTCAACTGAATCAAAAACAATTTATCAAAAGTATGCACGCATTAACCAAACCCATATGAGTGACACCACTGTTCCTCTGCGACTTCCTTTCAATAGCGTGGTTGTTCTGTTCCCACATGTTCTGTTCTGCAGCCTAATACATTTTTATATTTACATAGGCGGCTTGCAGGGCTGAAAATGCCTATGACATAGGTCACTCAGCTGACAGAGGTCACTCCAGCTGACCTCTTACAAAAGCAGCTATAAAGCATTTCCACATCCTATCAATAAGAATTTAAGTCTTTGGAAAGGACTTTGGTAGTTACGAGTCTAGTATTCCTCCCGACTCCTGAGAGATTAGTCACTTAGGAGGCAACCAGAGAGAGATGCTTAGAAGTCACGTGATCTGCTTGGATTGGCTTCAAGATCTAATGGTCTACTGTAACAGAATAGGGCGGCAGGGGATGCTTGCACTAAAAATATCTCATGGAAAAAAGGATTCTGCTTACAAATGAGGAAAGTATGAAATCCCCAATAGGATTTTCAAGTCAGGATCTTTCTGTTAAGCCAATCCTCTCAGGATAAATCTGAGAGCCAAAATAAAAATATTTTCTTTGGTTTCGTGGCTTCTCGGTAGGGAGGGTGCTGCAGGAAGTTTGGAGGTTTCTTTTGCTCTAAGTCTCTGGTCACTCTGGCCCCAGTAAACTTGGTTCCACAGAAGCATCTAATACTCAATTAGGCGTTAATTGCTCAGCAATCTGTCACAATACAACACCGTTTTAATTAGTATGTCTGCCAGAGAAGTAAAACATTTTTTTCTTTTTCTTTTAAGAAGAACTGGCTGCCAATAGTTTCTCATCTCCCTCTGTTTTGGGCAAACATATTTTAGTGCTGCTGGAAAAAGAAGAAAAAAATGCTAATGGTGCTGGCACATCCCCTCACTCCCTACAGACCTTTGTCAGAGTGCCCGGGTGCTAATCCAAACCATTTTTACTCTGAACAACTAGAGCATTTACTGAAGAGAGGTTACAATTTCGCCTGTCTAGCCTATGTGTATTGAATATCTATATAAATGCTGTCCACCAGAGACAAAGCACAGATTATAAGTGTGCCTTTTCAAATATGATTGCTCCTGTGGACTCGGTATGTCATTGTCCACTCTGACCTACTCATGCCCATGACAGCTTGGCCCTCTCCATTCCTTCCCTTGGGCTCTTGTCCTTTGCTCATGGCTAACTCCAATGCAGCAAGGCACTGACTGGAGGTGCTTAAACAATCCAACAGCTCCAGTTGGCAAGAGGACCGAGTGGGAGGACAGATCCCTCAGTCGTGCACCATGGCTTGGCACAGAGGATGCACTTCACTTCCCAAACTCCTTTCCAGCCTCCTTTCTCTAAATCTGGCTAACCTCTGGGTGGCTTTTGGAGTCAGTTGTTTTGGCAGATGCCAAAGTCTTTGGGGAAACAAACGAGATGCTTTCTAGCTATTAGAGTCCTGTTTCCATCGATCCCCTCTTCGCCTCTGAGGAATTCATCTCTGTTATTGATGGGCTGCTGGGGGACTCTCAATAGTCTTTCTCTTCCTCTTTCAATTTCTATCATCAAGGAAAGGGAACTTCCAAGAATTAGTTTCTTGGGAATTCAATACTCACACAGTTGACCAGGGGACAAGAGACCAAAAGGATAAAAACCAGAAAAGTTGCAAGAAAGGGAATAGGTTCCGAGCTCTCAGTTTTCCATAATAAATTAAGCAACAGTGGGTGGAGAATGATGGGGAAGAAATAGAAATCAACCCAGACATAAGGCTGTTTTCCCCCCCTCATATTTAGCATTTAGGTAGATACACAGAAATTATTTTTAAAAAGAAGAATCAATTCTTTATAGATGGTTGTTATTTTCATCTGAGTATTAATAACATGAATCATTGATCTGGCCTTTAAGCATCAAGTGTGCAAGTCCTTACCAATCAATAACTTTTGGAGACTCTCCTTTGTCTTCATTGGCTTCTTTCCCATAACTGGGTCTTATTTCACAATTCACTAAAATATTTAGTAAATATAAAATGCCAGAAGTAAGATTTTTAACATACATATATTTGTATATATTTGTGTGTATATGTACATATATATACACACATATATAGATGATGTTATTTCATGCATTTGTTCATCCACTAATCACTTACAAAATCTTAAATTTATGTACAGTGAAAACCTTTATTGCTCCAAATCATATATGGATGGCCATGTTATGTAGACATGTAGTAGCCTAGTGTAGATAGAAATGGAAGAAAGAGTGAAGAGGGATGTTAGTGATAAGGAATACCTGGGAGAAAGTTAAATATAAGAAGAAAAAGTAAAGACCTTTGAAGAGCAAATGGGGGAGGAAGAAAAATACAACAGATGTAAAATCATAAAACTATCCTTCATTCGAGTCTCAAGGGACTGCTCACCGAATGCTCATCTCTTTTCAATAAGCCCTGGCAAATAAATTAGTTTTTAGAACCAAAACATTTTAAATTAAGAATTATTTGATTCTAGTTGTTGCTATTTCTGCCATTGAAATAATACATCCAAAGATCTTTCTACAATGAGCAAGGGAAATACATATTTAATTTAAATAAATAATGCCTATGGTAAGCATAGGGCTTTCCCAGGTTTGTTAAATTATGTAAGAGCCATATGTCAAAATGTATTCTGAGAGGTAGACTGTGTTGATTAGGGCTATGCTTGGACAGGATGGAGGTGGAGTCCATGTTTTCTCTCACTCAAAAGACCTGTACACATGCCCTGAGGCCTCGTTTCCTCAAGCGTCGTGCCAGACCTACATGGAGGGAGTGCCATCTTCACACGGCAAGTACACTGGAAGCTAAACATGAGCTCAGATGAAACTATTTTAATTGAGGAATGAAGTGTAACATGATCAGCTTTTCCTGCTTTTTTCATATCCCTGGTACTGCCTAGTTTCATCTCATCGTTCAGCACACAAGAGTTGATGGTTACTATTGCACGAGGCTAATAAGATGGTGATGAGAACTTATTTGGGAAGAGAACAGTGTGGCTGAGACATTGAATGTAGAAGACCTTGCCAGGGAAAACCATACCCTAACAATAAAGTCTCAAGTAAATTGTCACCTCTCCAGAGAAAGGTTTTCAAGCCCCACCTCCCAGGTTAAATGAACCCAACCTTTCTCCCTGCTTCCAAAACACCAAGTTTCAGGAGCCTGTGGGTACTGGCTCCTCACTGCACCTGCATGTCCCAGAAGGCCATGGTTCCCACCACATGAAGAGTCCAGATTCCCTGACTTCTAGTTCAAAAGGGTAGATGGAGTTCATTTGCTTCCTCCCCTCCTTCCCAAAATCCAAGCAAAATGGCAGCAATGCAGTGTAAGGGCTGAGACATTGCTTATAAGAGTGGTGCAGGGAGGTCTTTCAGCCAATGAGACTTTTTGGAAAGTATTTTTGAAAAACGAAAAGTGAATATGATCACATTGATCTATAGCCCCAAATAAAGGATTAACAACAATGTACACAGCAGAGGACTGCTCAGAAAAAGTGGCTACAGTTCTTAACAGAGCCCTCAAGGGCTCCAAGCTTGAGGAAGGCAGGCACTGGATGTGAGAGAGTAATTCATCTGCCCTGCCCACTATCCCCAGGACACACAACACAGCATTAGAGCACCTGACAACCACACTCTAAAGATGGACAAATGCTTCCATGATACCTGACATAGGTGCTGGCACCTCAGAGAAATGCCCTCATTAGTTTAGCACTGGCAGGTGGAGGCAGGTTATGTCTCTAGCCTGGCTGCCTATCTCACCCTCTCTGAAATAAACACTGCATTGGGGCACCTGCCAACCTACTAAATCATCAGCCAGTTGTCAGTCTGGTAAAGGAAAGGGGCTCAAGTCTAAGTAGATCCTTGTCCACAATGGCAGCCTGAGGAAGAGGCAGGCAGAAGAGGCCAGCAGAAAGGCTCACGATGAGCTCTGGACTCAGACAGAATCATGCTGTTCTCACAGGTCTGCCACTTAGAAGCTGTGTGATTTTGAGCAAGTTGCTTAACCTCTCTGAGCCTTGGTAGTATCTGCTATAAAATGGAGATAATCCTCGACATTTGTCAAGATACTAGTAGGAGGAGAATGACTTAAAAGATAAATATAGAATCTGGCCCATAATAATCATTAAGGGAGAAAATGTGATGCTGCCTCTGCTAATGGTAATAATGGAAGATTGGTCTCCTTCTCAGCCTCCAGGCTCAGTTTTAACATGATACTGCCTAGGGGAAGCCTCCTCTAAGAGGCATCGCCTCCCAGCCCTGAATCTCAGTCCTTATCACTACTTCTTGTGGTTTTCTTTCTAAAACACAAGCTGAAATTAACTTCTGATGAATTTCATTTTTAAATGTCTTCCTCTCCCTAGGGAGCTTAGATTGTCTTTACCGGGTTCGCTATATGTCCAGTGCCCACAATGTAGCAGGTGCTCAAAGAACAATAATAATGATGATACCAATTAGTAAAGCAAACTCTTCCCTGGCACTTACTATGTGCCAAGCATAGTTCTAATTAATACGCACACGTATTGATTCATTTCACCCCACTCTTTGAGATAGTACTGTGATCTTCCCCCATTTTACAGTTGAGAAAACCGAGGCACAGATAAGTGACTTGCTCAAAGACTTAGCCAGCTAAGTGGCAGAGTCAGAATTTGAATTTAGCCAGTCTGGCTTCAGAGTCTGAGCTTATAACCAATTCTGAATGTGGAGTCTGTGCCAAGTAAGCCTTGCATGTTCCAAAGTAGATTTATACCAGACAATTTTGGCACATTGCAGGGGGTAGTGAAGCAACTCCGGAAAATCCTCTTTGAGAGCTGATACGCCTCTCAGGAAAATCTGTGATGTGTTCTTGGATGACAGTTTCAGAAGTTAGCTAGCACTCTTAGTTGACTGTTTCAGGTGATAATTTATATTGCATTTTGATCGGGATTTCAAATATTTTAAATTGACATGAATTTGATAATGAGAACTTTAAAAAAATGCTTTGTGTTTACTGTGTGAAGTGTTCACCTATCCAAATTGGCTGTAAAGCATAGAGGTGGAATATAGAAATGTATTTGGCTCCCCCTGTAACTCTGATGCAACATCTGTACATACATGACACGAGATGTTGGCTAACAGTGAAATGTCCCCAGAAAAGAGGCTAGTTTGGGTCCAATAAGAATGAAGCCATCATCCTGGCCCTTTAAGCTGGACATGGATGCTGCACAGGGAACCAGCTACCTGCCTCTCTGGGCTACTGTGAGAACCTGGGGGTGGCCAGCAAGATGGTGGATACAACCGCTCCACAGTCTTTGCTTCACCTTCCTTCTCCCAGTACATTCTGTATATCGTGTGATGGGGAGAATCTGAACACCAAGACAGAAGCTAGAAACCTTAATCCAGTTATTTAAGCTGGAGGACCTTCATATGGGACCTCAACGACTGTGGGACAAAACATTCAATCAATGGGTAATAAAAATCAACTCCTTCTCCTCTTCTTCTTTTTCTATTTTCTCCCCAACTCCTCAGCCTCGTTATCATCATCATCATTGTCATCACCAAGGTCTAAATCCTGTTGATCTTGTTTGTAAATTTTCTAGAGACCCAGCAATTGTTCCCAAGTGAAAATGACCTCAAAGAAAGAGATACACCTCAATAGATTAAAGACAACTCATGATTTAGCCCCGAGTTGAGTAAAAACCAGGTCATGGATTTGGCCATTTTTCCAAGGTAGGGATTAGTGAAAATCCATTTCTTGTCTAATTTGAGATGGGTTAATCCCCTCAGGTATAAACCCAATTAAATGGTTAGAAGGGAATTAATCAATGCTCTCTTGGCTAAATCCAATGCAATAATTCTCCCTGAGGCCCAGCTGTCCTTCACCAGCTTGCATCTCTGCCTCTCCTGGTGCAACTTCCAATCAAGAACTTCAGTCTATTTTGATCATAACCAGTGCCCCCCCCCCCCATCTGTAATTTGTCGAATTCTCTTCTTTTAGTCTCTCTTTTCATTTTCACTTAATTATAGTGGCCTCCTGGTTACAGGCTTCCTTCCCACTGACTGACATTTATTGAGTTGTACAATTATTCCCTTTGGAAACCAACACACTATTCTTTCATTTTTAAAAATCCAGGCACTGTAGTTAAGCCTTTCTTTTTCTTCATTTTCCTGCTTTCAGCATCAGTGCCGTTCCAAAGCAGATCACCCTTTTGTTGGTACATTTACATGCATCAGAAAATTTTCCTTCGTTTCTCCTAAGGCAGCTTCCTCAGCAGCAGCTCCCTGCAGAGTGCACGGATAACTAAAAGGTTCCATTTATACCATACCTTCTGTGTTCGATTGCACTCTTCTCAGGTTAGAAAAAATCTTTCTTATTCTTAACTGCAACAGTTAGGCAAAGCCTCAGGAAGCAAATTGCCAAGATTAAATCCCTGTTGAGACACTTACTACACTATTTGTGGTTTTAAGCAAAATTTTAGGCCACAGTTTCCTTATCTGTTAAGTCAATGAGGATGTATTTTCTATGTAGGTGGTTGGCACAGTAGCACGCATATAGTAGATCATCCATACATGTTTGCTAGTGTTACCAGAAAAGAGTAGATCACGGGACTTTCAGACATTGTTTGCTTTTTCCATCCTCTACAAGTGTTTTTGTTGTTTGTTTTGTTTTTTTGCTATCCCCTGACTCTTTGTTTAGGAACACACCATGTGCTTTGGGGGATGGAGGAATGGAGATGCTGGGCATGCCTCCTCTGTGCTTCGAGATCAACCCCCATGGCAATGCGAGGTAAAGTCCATGACTGCTTCCCAGTAAACAAATTCAAAATGATATCTCATTTACACGGAGATCACTCATTTTTCAACCTCAGTTATTCTTATGACAGCCAAGTCCTGGGAAACAAGAGAAACAATTGCTTCTGAGCCAGAAAAGGACAGCACCTGATTCATTAATCTATGAGACATACTTTCAGCATTTACAGCCACCTAGGGCATGAGTATAAAGAACTTGCTGAACTAGCCTTGGAATGGCCTTTAACCAGAAGAAATATATTCTTACTGCTCTGGTCCAGTTGACATAGGGAGTAGGTGATTAGAATAATGTCCCTGCTGAAGATAGGAGTAATGGCAGTTGTCTAACTTCTTCAAAAGATTGTGGTGGGCACAGGCATTAAGCCAGGTCACCAAGACTTAGATACTAGCTAGGGTCACCAAGACTTAGCTGGCATTGAGGGATAGGTTACAGATGCCTAGCTTAAGGTCTTCTTCCCACTGGTCAGCCTAGACTACATATTTCTTATTGGAGCAAGAAACAGGAAGCAGTCCAGCTCAGGTGGTCCAGTTCCCAGATGGCAAAACTGAGTCAAATGAAGACTGTCCCCAGGGCTATTGGATTATGTGGGGCATAGATCCCAGCCTCCTTGTTGGTGTTGCTTCTACTTTGAAAAGCCCTTTAAACTTGGCTGTGCTCAAAATTTCCCAGTTTGACTGTACTAGTATGTACCTTTAGGTCTTTAGAAATACATGTGTAATCACGATATAATATGATTCTATTGCACTCCTCAAAGAGAATGCAAACTATCCTAATGCAATCTTAATAAAGGCCAAATCCACTGCCAACAGAAGGATGAAGAGAAGACATTTCCTATAATCACACTTTGGTTTTTAAAGCACAGTCAATCACTACACATCCATGAATAAAGATTCTGACAATTCAGATCACTTTTAATTTTTTTGAAATAGAGCATTTATTTTTATTTTATTTTATTTATTTATTTTAAATATATTTTATTGATTTTTTTACAGAGAGGAAGGGGAAGGGATAGAGAGCTAGAAACATCGGCCAGCTGCCTCCTGCACACCCCCTACTGAGGATGTACCCGCAATCAATGTACGTGCCTTTGACCGGGATGGAACCTGGGACCTTTCAGTCTGCAGGCTGATGCTCTATTCACTGAGCCAAACTGGTTTCGGCATAGAGCATTTATTTTTAAAAGAATAGCCTATCAATTTGTATTTAGACTACTTTTGTAGGAGCTAATGCTAATATAAGATTGAGAACCAAGTTTGACTAAAGGCAGCATATGTGTTGGTTAAGGGAGTCCCTGCCGAAATTCAGCCTTAGAAAAGTGAGGTATATCTCTTAACTAGCTTGATAATCTGCAAGTCACTCAACTTTTCTCTGATTTCACACCCACCAAAGAGAACTATTGTGAGAATTAAAGTAGTTGAGATATGCAGGAGTACACAAGTGATTGCCAACAACTATTGTGGAACACTGCTCCAAGGTGAGATCACACCTGGTACTGATGGTTTCAGATTTCTTCTGTTTCAATTGAAAGGCTGACCAACATCCTCTGACAAGCTCTCAGCAAGATGGTGTAAGATTATGGGGCAATGTTGGCATGCTACTGTACTCAGGAAGTGAACATTAGGGCTTTGGTAATGGAAGCATGGTCCACTGTGTGAATCTCAGTAAACTCATTGCTTTCAGTATATGGGAAGTGACCACTGTTGCATTTTTAACTATTTTGTGTGTTTTTTGTTTTGTTTTAGAAAAAAAGGTATTGTATTAGCTTAAAGGTGCATTGCTCACATTCTTGGCCACAGACTTACCTTATGGAATGGAGTTGTTGGTATTTCATTATCATCCTTGGGGTAGAGAAGCCGTGTTTTCTTCCATAAAATATTTAAAGGTAACTGGAGTCCTAAATCCATTCCTCACGTCTAACCAAAGAGAATTCACTATTGAGTTCAGTTAGATCTACTAAAAGTAAATATAATGACAAAACCAAGAGCCATTTAGTAATCATCAAAGTGATGATACCTAACATTTCTTGAGCATGTCCTATGTGCTTAGCATTTTCTCATTTAATCTGTGATGTAAGATGAATGATTATTCCTTGTATGGGTATAATGGTGTTCCTCAAAAAGATATGCTCACATTCTAATCCCTGGAACTGGTGATTGTGGCCTTATTTGGTGAAAGGCTTTTTGCAGATGTAATTAAGCTGAGGATTTTAATATGAAATAATTTTGGATTGTCTGGATGGGCTCTAAATCCAATGATGAGTGTTATTATAAAAGATAAAAGAAGAGAAGACACAGAGAAGAGGATAGGGTGGTGTGACATTGGATTAGAGATTGGAATGAGGCTGCCAGTAGCCAAGGAATGCCTGTAGCCATAAAAAACTGGAAGAGGCAGAAGATTCATCTCTACACTCCTCAGAGGCAGTGCAGACCTGCTCACTACTTGATTTAAGATTTCTGGCCACCCAGTTCTGTTGCTGTAAGCCACCAAGTTTGTGAAAATTTGTTATAGTAGCCCTAGAAAATTAATACATCTCTATTATAAAGCTGAGAAACCTGAAGTTCAAAGGCCACAGAGCTAGCATTAATATATGGTAGAGTCTTTTGAACTCAACTTTCAGACTCAAGAACCTGTGCTCGAAGCATAAATAAAGCCATAGACCTGGCTTAACAGTTTGGAAAGCACTTGACTTCCTATGAATAAACAGAATATCAAGGGTGTGCTAATGCAGTTTCAAAGCAGCCCCTTCCTTCCGGCAGCTTCCTGCCTCCAGAATCAATTGCTTCCATTTGAAGAGCCCTTAGGGTCTGTCCATCAGCAATTCAGTCCATGTGTGTAAATCAGCTTCCCAACTCAGGGATGGGATAGTTCTACAGCTGACCCCAAAGGAGCAGTCCTGGCCTAGCTTTATTTCTCTAATCATATGTATAATCGCCTTTATTCCTGCTGGGCAATAATACAATAGGGACTGAACCTTAAATTAAATCTATAAAGTGCTTGCAATCAATCAAGCCCTTCATGAAACTAATTTTAGGAAAGAGGTCATTAGATATATTAGAGTCAATTTAGAAATGAATTGAGAAACAGAACCTCATGTTCTCTTTAGAAAAATCTCTTGTGTCAGGAGATAGAATTTTTATTACCTTATATCAGATGAGTTCAGCTGTCACCATCTGCCCCCCACCTAAACACCCCCCCCCTCCCACACACACAGAACAAACTACAAGTACAAGTCTCTAGTGATTTTATGCTCCAAGGCAAATAGGCCACCACTGTCATCCCTACTGGTGAAGAACAACAACCTGGAAGTTCATAAAGATCAATTTTGACTTAATATGATAAATAAGATTCTAAAAATAGAAGCTGTACCCAAAATGAAATTAACATCTTACCATTCATTCCACAATTTCTTTTTTTTTTTTTTAATATTTTTATTGATTTCAGAGAGGAAGGAAGAGGGAGAGATAGAAACATCAATGATGAGAGAGAATCATTGATTGGCTGCCTACTGCATGCCCCCTACTGGGAATCGAGTCTGCAACCCCGACATATGCCCTTGATTGGAATCAAACCTGGGACTCTTTAGTTCTTAGGACAACACTCTGTCCGCTAAGCCCAACCAGCGAGGGCTCATTTCATAATTTCTTAAGTGAAGACTGTTATCCATAGCAGATCCACTTTTTCTTCCGAGCCAGTATTGAACCAAAACTTTATGGTAATATTCATGGTTTAAGAAGATACACAAAAATAGAATTATTAACAATTTATGATTTTAAGTAACAAAATGTCATATTTTTTTGCTCAAAATTTAAAATATTTTCCGTAGGCTGACCAAAATCTACTGGGTAACTACCTAAATTTCCTTAGAATTAGCAGTTAGGAACACTAGTATCACTTCCTCTACCAAACTGTACAGAACTATTGTTAGGTAGCAAAAATCAGAGCTAGTAGATAATTAAAAAAAGAAATCATGAGCAGCTCTCTAATCTTACAAATGAGGAAACGAAAGTGTAAATGGGATAAGTCCCTTCTGAGGGCATAGGTCCACTGAATAGTCTTTAGTATCTTGTCCATTAAACCACTAGCTGCCCATACTAAATAAAAATATCACTACACCTCCCTTCTCCAGCTGCATCTCATTTGTCAAAAATGATTAAACAAAGTACATTCAGAAAGTTATGCATTTACCATGTTAAAATGAAAGCTCCACAGACAGACTTTCAGCCTCAGATAATATTAAGGGGCCAGTAGCTAATGTTGGAAAGACCAAGTCTTGAAATGAGGATACAGCGCCCTCTAGGGAGAACTACTTGAAAAACCATGTCTACTCCTAAAGGGGTCACAGATGGCTGAGTTTAAATAGTTTGGTTGTTAAAATTTCATGTCCCCATAGAAACTTTTCAATTAAAACAAGTATTATATTATATTATTAGTTAAGATATAATATTCTGTCTATTAAAAACACTAGTCATCAAATCCAAATATTTAAAATAGCTTTTGTGAAGCTCTATATGAGTGAAACCTAGGCACGGAAGCTGTCTAAACAATAAAATACTCTAATTCTGCTGGACAATAGAAGATGATTTTTCTGATGAAGTTAAGTAGTAATAGAATATAATAGAATATGTGTAAAGCCCAGGTTCTTATTGCAGCAGAAAAGTCTTTCCAAATGATTGGGTTCAAAGATTTCATGTCAATGAAGATTACTACAGAACCAAGAAAAGATGATGTCGCAGTAGTTGCCAAAAAGAACTTATGGCTTTATATGGACAGTAGAGAAGGCACAGGTAACATTTTCTTTCCTTGTTTCAGAGAATTAAATAAAAGCATCACATCTGCCAGAGGTATTCACACCAGAAAGTATAACACATACAATTACAGCAGCAGGCTATGCCATCTAGGTTTGTGTGAGGGCACTCAGAGATGAAGTCAATGATATTTCTCTGAAGGCATCTTGGTCATTAAGCAGCACATGACTGAATCTGGCATTTTTCCAGATTTCTGCAAATGAGAAGGCCTTCCTTCAGAACTTGAAATTCACAGTAGGCAGGGTGAAATTGCTCCCTCGGTCATCTGAAGGTCATTGGCATCATTTCAACATCAACAGGAATCCCCAATTTGGGGTGCAGTGAAGGAAACTTTATTCAGTGAAAATAGGTCAATCGTGACACAGCACAGCTGTGAAAATAGCACTACTGTTAGACAGGTGAAGCATTCCTGGGACCAAGCCCCTCTTCCACTAAAGCAGTCCATAAGGTTCATTGCCAGCAGAGGAAATACAGTTTCCGGTTAGGGAAAATGTGCTCTCAGAGCATGAGAGGAGCTGACTTATATAGACAGAAGTCCCCACCCTTAGGCCCTGATTGGTTCATCCTCATGCAAATGAGGACTGCAAATTTTCACAATTTGTTTGGTCCAAAAGAGACTGTCTTGACTGGTCAGAATGGAGCTGGTCAGTGAAGAAGCTGATGGGACGCAGCTGCACAGCTCCAATTGGAAGGGCAAAGCCTCATTCCTATTGGTTGAAATGGGATTCCAGGGCCTCCTTTACAAGGGCTGGCTCACGCAGTAGAAACAGTGCAGGCAGGCAGTTCAGTGCAGGCCTCTCCCTGAGGTGCAGTTTGCATGAGAGGTCCCTGTACAGATGGCTGTTAGGCTCTGATTTTAAAATGTGATTCCTTTTAGCCACCAGGAGTCCTTCTTAGTAGGGTCTACAGCTCTAATTACACACACACACACAAGCCTGAAGCCCAGATACTTAGTCAAGGCTGAAGCCTCTTGGTCAGGTTTCTTGACCCTGCTCTGGACAGGAATAAGATGTAATTCTTTCACACAAACCAAAGGCTACACTATCCTGAATGATTTCTTGGTTAAATATGGAGCCTTGGAAATTATTTGGAGGCACGCACGCATAACAACAAACAGGGAGAATACATAAGTCATCCAAAATCTACTTCTAAGTTCATTTTACTTCAATAATAATTTCATACTAAATTCCATCTGCTTCCACTTTATTTTCAAAGTAAGAAAAGAGGGAGAAAATTCCCCAATCCTTTAATCTGCTTGTGTAACATGTTTTCTTAGTTTCATACTCAGTTTTCAAAAATTACAGCGCCAAAAGTTTTTTTTATCATATAATTTTTAAAAAATCTATTAGTAGATATAAATATTAAACCTAATACTAGTACATAGGGCTCCTTTAGAGATGGCAAGGCACTTCAGTTTACAAAGCATTTATCTCATTTGATGTTCACAATTAAAAAAATAGAATAAAAATAATGGTTATCATTATAAACATTCACTGTATAACAGATAAAATGTTAAAATGTACTTGCTCTTTAAAATATAATGCATAGACACAGACAACAAGGTGGTGATAGCCAGAGAAAATGTGTGGTAGGGTAGGTGGGGGTGGGCAAAGTGGGGATAAATGAGGATGGAAAGAGACTTTGCTTTGGGCAATGGTGCACGATGCAGTGTGCAGATGATGTTTTGTTGAATTGTACACTTGAAACCTGTATGGTTTTGTGACCCAATGTCACCCCAATAAATCAAAAAAAGTTAATCTTCACAAAAACTATATAAGTCAGGTGTGATTATTGTCCCCATTTGTACAAAAGAGAAAGCTGAATGTTCGAAATGTGCTGTTAGTGACTTTCAGTTCAAACACCACCTCCCCAAGGCCATGAGTGATGTCATACAGTTGAGACAGAAATTCAGTACAAGCTGCAGGGCTGTTTGAGTGTGTGTGTGTGTGAGTGAGAGAGAAAGAGAGAGAAGAAAGGGGGGGGGGGAGAGAGAATAATAATAATAGGTGAGAAAAAGTAGATTAGTAATTCAGGAAATATTGAGAGCCATACATATTTTCCTTTTTTTCCTCCTTTCTGTGTACTTTAGCAAACTACCACTTAGACAACAGCCAAAATACAAAATCTTCAGGAAAGATCACTGTCCAGTTCCTCTTTGTGAAAATCCTTTTTTTTTTTTCTTCTTTCCATCAGACTCATCCCTCCTGCGGGTGGAATTCTCCTCCCTTGCTCATCTGCGGATTGTGCAAGCCCAGCATAAGATATGCTCTCCATGATGAGAGATGGATGCAAGCCCAACAAAAGAGCCACACCCACCCTTCAGGGAGTTTGGCTCAGCTCAGCCAGGCTAGGAGACCACTTGGCATGAGAGGGGCCATTCCAGTTTCGTCAAAGTGCACAGAAATTAAATAACAGCTTTAATTCCTAATGGAAACACATACTCCCTTTCTATTTTAGGACCTCACACATCCCAGCATAGAAAGTATTATTGTTAGTGAAGTTATTCCGTTGTAATGATGAGATTTTAAAGATATCTGCCACCAGGAAACAATACTTTCAAAATGTTCATTGTATTTGGGATTCTTTCCTCCTTAAATTTATATTGTATCAAACTTCAGGATTAAACTGTATTAAATTATCATCTTTTCATAATATTAAATTATAGTATTTTTTAATTAAATCCTTTGCTACTTTTTGTAAAAGAATTTCCTTTCACTTCATTGGATTTTTAACCACCTAAGCTGTTCTTATCATATCATTTTAAAATTTCTCAATGTCTCCAAAATACATATGACAAAATCATTTCACAACTTTAAGAAGTAGGTAATATCATTTAAAAATTTCCAGAAGTCAGAATATAAAAGCTATTTTTAAAAAGAAGTACAGTTTATAAACTCATTGGAAACAAAATGTAGAATCAACATTTTTTAATCTCTTAATTTTTCTGAATTTTGTACTGTGATATTTCAGTACTGTCTTTTAATACATTTGTTCTCTCTGAACTGGGTCTAGTCTGAAGCTTATTCCTTAATTTCAGGGGATATAATTTCCATTTCCATGATGTCCAATTGGTTCATTAAAAAACACTATATGTTCCTGTTTTTGATTCTTTATACAGTTACTAATTCTTCCTTTACCTCTTGAAGATTCTAAATTAAAATAAACTCCTCCAATAAAAGGGAACAAAAATACTTTAATGTGGCTATTATATAATTGGCAACTGATCTTAAACATTTGCCTTTTCTCTGAAAGTTAAAAGTTTTATCTATTCATGGGGAAGGGCGGTCTGTGTGGGGTAGGCGGTAGTTTCAAAGTGACCACTTTATGATAATTTGGGATTTTCTCAATTTAGTATATGATACACAATGTATTAAAGTGGTCTGTTTTCATTAAAATTACTGGATAGTTATACTAAATAAAAATATGAAAATTAAACAAAACACTTTTTAAAAAAATTTATTTTTCCCACAGAAGCTAGAAGAGAGAGCCACATGTATTTCATTTTTCCTATGAGATTACTACAGTGTGTGTGGTTGACCCGGAGGTCATCGCTCTTCAGAAGTGGCAGCATTTTACTATACTTTTAAAGAGACCTTTTCCAGATGGCACCACTGTTTCCATGTAATCAGGGACAAGTCATCCTTTGATTGTTGACTGAAGGGGGCACTTTTCTTAGCACTTCTCTTCCTCATAGGTTCTGGAATTCTAGTCTGCAGACTAATCTTGAGTCAAAGTATGAAGCCAACCCACTTTCCACACCAACCTAGTGACTCCATCACATGGTGACCAGAGAGACCCAAGATCCAGGCCAGTGTGTATCTGGGCCAAGGCTGAGAGGCTGTGTTTTAGGAATGTGGCTCCTAGGAATGGGACTGGAGTGGCAGCTTTTTCTAGAGCTTTTCAAGGGCACTGGAGCCCATTCCAATGGCTGGTTTCTAGTTTTCAGCCTGATTTCAGATGCCTGCCTTCAATGAAGAACAGTCAGTACTCATTACTTGTAGGCAATTTCCTCTTCTCCTCTACTTCTGCCTCTAATGATTTCTTCTTTTCAGCAGCCATCACTGTGTGGTGTTTCTATTTCATTTGAAAAATTATTTTTATTTCTATACTTGGTAGGAATATGAAAAGTGAAGAAGAAACCTTGAAAAGTCAACTAGATAAAATAAAATGTCACTACAAAGAAAATTAATTGGCTAAAATAAGAAAATTTGGGCCACAAATTTTACTCAACTCAGATTCTTTAAGTTCCAGTTTCCCCATCAGAGAGTTTGGGTGAGGTTTAAATTAGATGGGCTTAATTTAAAATTTTCTTAAATTTTCAAACTCTAAAGCCATAAAACAGTAGGTACTGCTCAATGTGTCTAGTGTGGCTGCTTCATTTAGAGTCAGGGGGCTTAAACATGGTTAGCAGGTTTGTCACTAGTCTATAATTTGTTTTCTAAATGTCTTGTTATGACATTTTCTATATAAAGTGTGCAAGTAAAAATTAAAAATGAAATAGTTGGTCAAGATTTTCTGTTTTCATCTGATCTCTTACAACATATAAAATTTCCTAGAGCTAGCTAATAACAAATCATTTTAAATAATCTTATATAATAAAACCCTAATATGAAAATCAACAGAATGGCAGAATGACTGGTCGCTATGATGAGCACTGACAACCAGGGGGCAGATGCCTAATGCAGGAGCTGCCCCCTGGTGGTCAATGCGCTCCCACAGGAGGAGCGCCACTCAACCAGAAGCTTGGTTCAGGGATGGTGAGTGCAGCAGTGGTGGTGAGAGCCTCTCAGGCCTCCAAGGCAGTGGGAGTGGGCCTAAGCCAACAGGTGGACATCCCTTGAGGGTGTCCAGACTGCTAGAGGGGGCAGGCCAAGCTAAGTGACAACCTCTCTACAGTGCACAAATGTCGTGCACTGGGCCTCTAGAATATTATAATTTGTACTTGTTTCAAGTCCTTTAAACAAAAAATAGAAATTATGATGCTTTGATATGAGTAAAGAGGCAAACATCTTACTTAAAATCTAGTAGGTGGGGTTATCTAAATGTACATTCTTTCCCAAATAGCAAATCTTATTATGTACGTTTTTCACTTTCCAAGCTCAAACCCAAATTAGAATGACTAAAATTAAACCAAGAAAAGCTTTTGAAAGGATCTCCTAATCAAATATATTATTCATTTATATCATTTTTAGGAAATGACAAGAGTGAGTGGGGATTGGGGGCAGGCCAGGCTGAGTGACACCCCCTGCATTTCATAAGTTTAGGACAGAATTACCCATTCAACCATCCAACTTTTTTTTTTTTTTTTTTAAGATTCAAAATTATGGCTCCTGGCTATTGTTTATTTTCTTTTTTCTTTTCTTTTTTTTTTTTTTAAACATTTATTTATTTATTTTTACATATTTTATTGATTTTTCCTCCCTCCCTCCCTCCTACACATCCCCTCCCTCCCCAGAGTTTTATGTCCATTGGTTGTACTTATATGCATTGATACAAGTCCTTCAGTTGATCTATTATCTCCCCCAGATCCTCCTTTCCTCCCCGCTAAAATTTGACAATCTGCTTGTTGCTTTACTGTCTCTATATCTATCTTTTGGTTCATCAGTTTATAATGATCTTTATTATCCACAAATGAGTGAGGTCATGTGGTGTTTCTCTTTCATTTATTGGCTTATTTCACTCAGCATGATGTTCTCCAATTCCATCCAGGTTGCTGCAAATGATGAGAATTCCTTCTTTTTTATGGCAGCATAGTATTCCATTGTGTAGATGTACCATAGTTTTTGGATCCAATCATCTGCTGATGGGCACCTAGGCTGTTTCCAAATTCTGGCTATTGTAGATTGTGCTGCTATGAACATAGGGGTGCATATATCCTTTCTGATTGGTGTTTCTAGTTTCTTGGGATATATTCCTAGGAGTGGGATTACTGGATCAAATGGGAGTTCCATTTTCAGTTTTTTGAGGAAATTCCACACTGTTCTCTACAGTGGTTGCACCAGTCTGCATTCCCACCAGCAGTGCACGAGTCAACCATCCAACTTTTTTTTTTTAAGATAGCTTATCCGCAGTCTTAGCTAAGAGTTGAATGTTACATGGAGAGAAATAGAAATAAAATGATATTGGGGAGAGAGAGAGAGAGATTGAGTGATTGAGCAGTTTGACCTGGTATGTCATTCAGATAAAACATCTAAGATAATTATTCAGCTATTCAGCAGGAAGACTTCTCCAGTTTGTCCATTTTCTTTTAGACATCTAAACACCTCTTAGTGATTTTTTTTCTGCTTTGTCAAAACCTCCCCACAAAATGTGGATAACACTGACTAGCCAAAAAAGCCAATAACTGGAGATATGCCAACTAATAAAAATAAATAAATAGCAAAAAATAAATGCTGGCCTTGCTGAATATAGTTAAGCTGGCTCTCTCATTTCAGATCTCCAGTAACAAATTTAGGTTAATCATTGATGACATCACACAGAAAATTGAATCAAGCAAAACCTTGTGTTGACTTGAGTTATCCACGTAATTCTGGTTTGAGCTATAATCTATTTATAACTGCATCTGTTCTTCTTAATTCTTGTAAACAGAAAGAGATGACTTCTGGTTGCCAGCCCCCATTCCCTGCCTTTCAGTCAGTTCCTTAGCTGGAGTAACATGAACATAGTCCTGGTGGGCTGGCCCCCAAAGTTAGAGCTATCGCATAATTCCTGATAGATGGATTTTCTACAACAAAAAGTGAGCTTTAAAGAATATTATAGCAACATGACAACTTGTTTTTCAAATACAGTACTCATACACTTTCCAAAAAAAGAGGACAGAGCATGAAAAAAAAATTGTTTTATTTTCTATTCTGCACATCCTGTCAATCATGGGAGCTCAAATTTCCATCTGTTTCTGAACAGCTGGAAAGAGAAAAACCATGACCTAAGGGTTGGTGTGGCATGAGCTGCCATTCCTTGCAGGACTGAATTAGGAGGCTGGATGAAATGAGCAAAGTGTACCCCATCTTAACCCTCAGTCTCCCCTTGATAGAGTATTCAGCTGGTTTTGCAGAAGGGATACAAGCTGTAGCAATTGGGGGAGTTCTAGTGGCCATGTAAATCTATATAAAGCTCTGTTATGAATTAGCAGTAATCTGTTTTTGAATGGCTGTACTTTCCCTAAACGCTTCTTTTTGAATTGTTCAAGAGCACTTTGGTGAATATGTAAGAGAGAAAACAACCTTCTGGTTTGGGCTCCACTGGAGACCGATCATCTAGCATTTTGTTCATCAGGTTCTGTGCTGGGCAGCCCTCCACATCCTCGGGACCCCTGCTATTAGGCGTGGGATTTCGAGTGAGGAAAGGCTGTCAATCTGACCACATGATGTGATCGCTTCCTGAACAGATATGGAGAAATACCACACTCCCCAACTAATACTGACTCTGGGTTTCCAAGATCTGATACAGACTCTCATGGCCAACTAAACAGCACACAACTGTGAATTTGGGGGTTGGCAACTTCAAAGCTCAAGAGAGCATGGTTTCATTTTTTCTTTCCTGGCTAAGATACAAATCCTCAAGCCAATCCCACTTCAGTGCCCCGTGCTCCTGCCTGGTTTTCTTCTTTATTGCAATTTTTGATACTCCTGGCATCTGCTCCCTGTTGGCTGCTGCCATTTGGTTCCAGCTGTTCAATGCCTACAATTTTCTGTCAAGCGCAGTGGCCAGGCCCACATTTCTCTGACACCACATCTTCCATTCCGAAGCAGACAGTTTATTCTCTCACCGCTGGAAGCTCCTTCGGCAAACCCAGCCCTTGGCTCTGGCTATGGTATCAGGCTGGAATGTCAGCGTGAACACAAAGACGAAGGGTTTTTAATGTTCAGTTCTCATTCTCAGAGCATGGTCTACTGATTTCATGACTATTAAGCTCAGGATCAGCAGCCAAAATATGAATATAAGTCAGGCGAGTTCCCATGCTTTCTGTTGAGCTATGTGACCAATTGACAAAAACTAAACCCACAAGTTGGAGCCCTGAAGACACAGTGTCAATTACAAGCTTATCTGGGGACCATATGTTGTTCTTACGCCCTAATTCCTTATGAATCTAGCTCAGAGTCCGACACAGAGACTCAGCATAGCCACAGCTATCCTGCTAGGTAAGTCGGAGCACTTACCTCCATGGCTTCTCATCATTTGAAACTGCCAAAATTTAATGTTATATTTCTATTCTGGAACACTCACCTTAATAATGATTTCTAAGTGAATAGACTTGAAATCAATATGAGAGCAGTTGTAACAATTGTGACTATATGTCCCGGGCATTTTCTTGAGAATAAGACACATTTATGTTCATCTGCTGTCAATATACTCTACAGAGTAGAACAGATGAGTCATTGCAGAGACCAAGAAGAAATATGGTGAACACATTGGCAAAGCTCTAGAGAACTAATGAGCTAATCATGAAGCAAAGGATGTACTTTCTGCCAAACAACTAATTTTCCCTATATTTTATTTCTTATGACTGTTCACCCAAAATCATACTTTATTAAGTTATTTGGATGAACAAAAGTGACGATGATGACTGTGATGTGTTCTGGGGGGGTTTCTATCCCCTGCATAGAGATAACTACAGTATTTTAAGATTGTGAGGGAGTTTGTCAAGTTAATGGCAATCGTGAAATGTGTGATGTTATAAAAATGTGTTGTAAGTATCTCAACCTCAGATGAATGAAGCAATACTTACTACCATTTGGGATAACCTCCACTTTCAGAAATCAAATTTTTGACATCCACAAGATAATTTCCTCTTGGTAAAGAAAATGAAGTTGATTCCAGAGAATCTTGGGTTTCAGATATGGACACATCCCTCTGGCAGGTCTATGAAAACAGCTCCACAAATGTGGTGGAATGCATATGTGACAGAGAAATTTATTATTTATATTCACTGGTTTTAAATCACATCTGCAAAGATACAACGATGAGCATTTTGTTTCCAGAACAACACTTTGGGGGGAAGTTGGGTAAAAGTTAAGGGAGTCTGCTGGAGGTGAAGAGATTTGGAGAGTTTTGCCACACGGTGAGCAAACAATATGGCAGATACCACAAGTATCTTGTTCAGCAGAACATCTGTGTCTATCAGAGAAGCTGACAGTAGTGCTGGGCAGCTGGTAAAACAGTGAGTAAACCATTATTTCATCAATTTTCCATTCTACAAAAGCTAAGCAGATACCAATACCTCCTCACCCGATCGACCCGACCGAATGCCCATTTATGATTGTTTCTTCAATCTGATAAATGAGATGTCTGCTAAGTTACTAGCATGTGGGTAGCCTCTACAGTGTGGAGATTCTGGACAAAGGGATGATTCACATTCCAGGCAGGACAGAGGTGGGACAGTGTGAGATTTCATCATGCTACTCAGAATGGTGCAGAATTTAAAACTTATGAATTGATTATTTCTGGCATTTTCCACTTAAGATTTCTGGACCGAGGTTAACTGTGAGTAATTGAAACCATAGAAGGCAAAACCTTAGATAAGGGAGACTACTGTACTGCTAAGGTTGAAGACAGGCATGCCCTGGATAAGTCCCTGCATTTACAATATGTACCAGGAGATTAACAGCAGCAAAAACAAAATGAAATAAAATGGAAACAACCTAAATGTACATTCATAGTAATCACTGTTTTCGCAAAGTGTCATCTCCAGATGCTACATTTGGAGGGAAACGTATGAGAAGGGAGGTATCAGAGGATCTCACCCCAAATAACTTGTTAGTCATAGAGGGAACTACTGAGAACTAAATGTTTGTGTTGCCCAAACTTCGTATGTTGAAATGCTAACTCTTCAGTGTGATGGCATTTGAAGATGGGACCTTTGGGAGGTAATTAGGTCATGAAGGTGGAGCACTAGTGATGAGATTAATGTCCTTATAGGAGACGCAACAGAGAGATTGCTTCTCTTTCAACTCAGTACCATGAGAAGATGCAAACAAGAAAGAGGGCTCTCCCCATATACTGGGTTTGCCTGAGTCTTGATCCTGGACACTCCTGCTTCTATAACTATGTGCAATAATTCTTTGTTGTTTAATCTGTCTAGCCTATGGAATTTTGTTATATTAGACTGAGCTAAGGCAGGTACCTAGTAATTTTACAGAAAGTAAACCTGGTAGACACCATCATAATTGACTGACAGGTAATAGGACAAACTGTCCCCCAACAGGCTGCACTGAAGATAACACATGGCTTCTGTGACATGCCTGTCCAAAACAGCATAATTTGGATGTAATCATGAGAGTGCATCAATCTAAAACCAGACTGAGTACCAGTCTACAAAGCAAAAACATAAATGGTTATGTTTTTCAAAAGGTCAAGAAGGAAACTGTTTTATATTAAAGACACTAAATAGCCCTAGCTGATTTGGCTCAGTGGATAGAAAGTCAGCCTGCGAACTGAAAGGTCCCAAGTTTGAATCCTGTCAAGGGCATGTATCTAAGTTGCAGGCTTGATCCCTGACCCCGGCATATGTGTTTCTCTGATATCCATGTTTCTCTCTCTGTCTCTCCCTCTCTCTTCCACTTTTTCTAAGAAAAAGAAAAAAAATCAATGGAAAAATATCCTTGGTTGATGATTAACAACAACAACAAAAGAAGACTAAACAGATGTGACATCTAAATGCGATGTAATCCTTGGATCCTGGGACCAGAAAACACACACGTGCGCGCGCGCGCGCACACACACACACACACACACACACACACACACACACACAAAAAAGAAATGGGAACGGGACAACTGGTAAAATCTTACTGAGGTCTATGGATTGATGAGATACTATTATTACCCATGTTAATTTCTTGATTTTTGATAATTGTATTACAGGTATGTAAAATAATGTAATATAATTGCTTTTTACAATATATACCTGAAGCATCTTCAAGTAAAAGCTCAGCATAGAATTTACTTTCAAATGTTTCAGAAAAAACAATATTGTATGTATGCATGTGTTAGAGAAACAGAAAGTGACCCAGGGGAAAGAGAATACTTCATTTCACGTGAGATACAATGTTCATACTGGGAAATCTGAAGGAATGGTATATGAACTTCTTTAGACTATTTTTACAACTTTTTGTAAATCTGAATGTTGTTCAAAATAAAAACAGTAAAAGAAAACAACAAAGCAGTGAACTGATGACACATTTTGTTTATGTTTCTCTGCAGGGAAGGGAGGAGCTTGGGATGAGGAGAGGAAGACTGAGGTCTGCAAAAGTATTGCTTGTGGACATTTCATGAACAATAGTTTCATTTTTATTATTTAAAGAGGGAATATATTCTAGATATTCTTTTCATCCATGAAATATATCATAATTCAAGAAAAGAAAACCAATAGTTTCCACAAGCTATGGGTACCCAGTATAATTCAAGTTTACTAGGCTTTGGACTAAGAGATTAGGAAAGGATCTTTGAGGAAATGAGTGAGAAACAGCTGAGGAAGGAAGGTGAAAGGAGCTTTCTGGACTGGAGAAGACCTAACATAAGCAAAAACCACTGGCTCACAGGAACATGTTGCATTCCAGGTGCTTAAATGTGGTCACAGGGCCTTTGAGCCAAGGAAGCAGGACAAGGTTGGGGTTAGAAACCATAAACCATAATGTGAGCAATGGGGTATTTGATGTCTTCATATTTCCCCCAGTAAACTGATAATTCATAGAAAATTTAATGCACAAATTATAATTCATTACAACTACAAAACAAATTAGAAATGGTAGAAATGTTGAGGAGCTAAAAATTCCACCAAGCAATGATAGAGTGTGCACTTAGTAAAAGAAAGAAATAACAGACCCAAAATGCATTTTTTCCCCATAGTCACATCATCTCATTGAAAGGTAGTAATTAAAATGGGTCTTTTAAAACCAGAAACTATTTTTTTTTTAAAGTATTGAACCTGAATGTTGGGCTATTTTTTTCCCAAGGCTAGTTAATACTTAAAGCATCTAAGTGAGGAAGAGAAAGATAATGTCATAATGTTCCTCTTAAAGTATTATGTTTGCAACGCATTTCCCTTTCAAAATGACACGGAAGGGTTAGAACATTTAAAACAACTTTAAATATGTACACACATTTCTCCATCCATTTAACCAAGAATCATTTATTATATTAAAACTCTCTGACTGTCTGGTGGGTTGAGATACTAATGAAATAACTACCACCAAAAGTAACTGACATATTTAAGAAGTGCTACAGAAATGCAGGAGAGAAAGGAACAGTCTGCCTATGGACTCTGTGAGGGTGATAGGTGAAGGAAAAAGTGAGTTAGGTCATGAAAGGCAAGTAGGAAATGATCAAAAAGAGCAAGAAAGAGCAGTCTGAGCAGCTGGTAACATCAGAATGCATGGCACACTTAGGAAATGCCCCTGACCTTGAGTGGCTGTAGTTGAGTGGAGAAAGTTGAAGAAGAAACTATTAGAAAGGGAGGTTGGAAAGGTAGATTGGATCAGCTGAGATTTCATATCTTGGGGCAGTAGTAAGGGTATCAGCAACACTCAGTAAGAGATGCACCTTGAGCCAAACTGTGTTCATAAGATAATGGAGGCTAAGTGTGGAAAGTGTGTGGACACCCAAGACAGAAAGGTGACTAGTTAGAAGGCTGGAAAAGAACCTCAAAGACATTGCAAAAGACAATCAAGAAGAAATCATGAGCTAAATATTTAACTAGATCATTAAGTTCAGGGAGATGTTTAAAATAGTTAGGGGTTAAGATTGCCAGCACTTGGCACATGATATGATTGTGGGCTGGCAGGAAGTGGAAAAAATTAAACATGGTTTCAGTTTGAGATTAACTGGACCAACTCAAATATAAAACTCAGGGAAAAAGAAAATGAGATTTTATGAGGCAAGAAACTGTGTTAGGTATGGATTCTGTTGAGTTTAAAGTAATGGAGGGACTCTAGGATGGAGACACACATGGCCAGAGCTCTGAATCAGAGTGCAAAGTCCAGGCGGCATTGGAAGCATCAGTGCACAGGGAGAGCCGAACCTGTGGGAGAGGATGGGTCAGGTGGGGAGGGGGGTTCAGGGAAGGCAGAGAGAAGAAAGTGTAAGGCTTGATCTCTGGTGAACCCCAACATGGAGTGGTTCATTTTCCCTCATGGTGTGCCATAAACTGAAAATATATTGAGGAACACTTTATATATTATTAGGACCAAAATGCACTGCGTTGCTGCCTACTGATGAATCTATATGCCATTTTGAATAAAATTGCTCATGTTAAATGATTCATTTAACTATTAGGTTACATGATGAAAGATAGAAGTTTCAACCTGTCTTTCTGAGTAATAGTCATTGCATTGCATAAATTGTAGACTTGTGTGACTCTGACACACAGAGTATGTGGTCCCACCCAGCAGGCTCACTGGATACTAGAGAAAATATATCTAGAAAAAATATTCAGAGTGGAAGGAGTGAGATCTACCTACCATGAATCTAAGCTACCCTCATATAAACAAAATGATGAGACCTGATCAAGGACAAGGCCCTCAAGAAACATCAGACCTATTCCCTTGAATGCTCAGAGAAGGTCCAACAACCATCCCCTTTGGTGATAGTCTCCAGTCTCCAGAGTCACAGTGATGTTCATTCCACAGGAACCCAGGAACAAAAGGGGACTTTCTCCTTGGCTGTATGTTGACAATGAACATGAATGTAGCTTTAAAACATCCTTAGGAATGTTATCATTTGATCCTCGTGAGAATTTTGGGCATCTTTATTTTACCAAAAGAAAAGCGAAGGTTTGTTAATTTGGGTCAAAGCCAAACAGGATAAGAAAACAGTGCTTAGGAAGGGTTTGTTCCTTTTAATAATCCATCCAACTGTGTTTTTGGTAGGTTCACCTAAGTTGCCCAGATCCCAATCCCCAGAAGCTAAGGATATGCTAACTTTCAAAGAAAAGGGGACTTTGCAAATGTGACTAAGGTTAAGAACCTGAGATGGAGAGATTACCCAGGATTATCCAGTTGGCTTAATGTCATCACTTGAGGAACAGTGAAAGAGGAAGGCAGAAGAGTGAATCAGAGAGATGCAGCCTGTGAAAGACTTGACTCAACATTGCTGGCCATGAGGATGGAGGAAGTGGACCATGCTGAGGAATGAGGTGCCCTCTAGAAGCTGGAATGGCCCTCAGTTTACATCCAGCAAGAAAACAGGAAACTTGGCCCCAGTCATGGGAAACATATTCTGGCCAACAACCCAGATGAGCAGAAAACAGGTTTTCCCCTCAAGCCTGCAATAGAGATGTGGCCATGCAACACCTTGATTTTAGCCTGGCAAGACCCCTCGGGAACATCTCCCCTGGACGAAGGAGGGATAACAGAGCTGTGTTGCTTAATCCACTAAAGTTGTAATACTTTTATTTTTCATGGTAGCAATAGAAATCTAGTGACTGCTTTGTATTTCTACAAAGTCGTAAAGGCCCAGACTTAGACAAATTGGGATCGCTTTTTAGGGCACTGATAGATCACATGCCATCATTCAGATTGCTAGAGGCGGTGACAAAAGGTATGTCAGTTTACAGGATGGACCCAAGTCCAAGGCCACAGCCGCCCCCTCCCCTGCACTCACAGACCAAGAGACACACACAAGTCACAGGGGCAGCAAACGACAGCTGAGACTAACCTTACATGCTCAAGAATTAAACCTTGTGTGTACACTCAGGTTTATAAATGTATGTATATATGTTGATTTTAAGGTTTATTCACTTTTATTGGAGAGCCTCATAGAAATGTAAATTCTAGACTTTTATTTCCTGATAATAAATTATACTTATGACTGCAACGGTGAGCTGGACTGAAGGAAAAAAGGTATTGGGTTCAAGATGACCCATGGCCTTGCTCTGTGACCTTGACCATATCCACTTAAACATCTCTGTGACTCTTTCCTTATCTACTTTAGACTAAAATTTTCTTCAAGTCTAAATGTTTATCATTATAGGATGCCAAGAAATGGAGCACAGCTTATTTTTTCTTATTCCCCACGTACATTTCAAGTGGAGTTGGTAATGTGAGGGCGATCTGGCTGCAACATCTGTCACCCCATTGATCGCCAGGGTTGATTCGGCTGATCTGGCTGGCTAGGCGGGTGTCCCCCTCCTCCCTCACCGATCCATGTGTGTCCCTCCCGAAGCTGCGCGCTCGGTCGAAGAGGACGACTTTCCCCCAAGAGGAGAGGACCGGTCTTCGGTCAAGGGTATACGAGTAGCTGTGCTCCCCTGCTAGAACCTCCAAACAAGCTCAAATGGAGTTGGTATACATAAGATTCAGAGGAAAGAATTCCTGGCCAAAATTTAGCTTGAGTCACTTAACACACATTAAAATTAAATATAATTTTAATATTAGCTTAAGAGTGTCTCAAAGAATGTTTTTATGAACAGACAAATGTTGCAAATAAACCAAAAGTTGTTACCAGTGGGTGGTAGGTTATGGGTGATCATTGGTGTTTTTCTTCATTATTTTCTATATTTTGAGTTATTAATTTAACAAAAAGCAACAGAAATTTAAAAGTACAAATGTAAAGAGAAACTATTCAATGGAAATCAAAATTTAAAAACAACAAGACCCAGGGCATAGTTATATTAATACTCCAAAACAATGTCAGGAAAACTCCCTGACTTAAGAAAAAGAAGCTGAGGTTGTAAAAACTAAAATAGCCCTCACATTCACTGATAAAATCATATAGTTCTGGTGATTTATTAAGAGAACCCTTAAAAATATAAACCACTCTCCATCATGGGACTAGGAATGGACTGTTGCTGTCAAAACACTGTCACCCACATTTCCTGAATTTTAAGCAATCATTTTCTGCACCCTGCTCAGAGTTTTATTCTGCTACAGCCTCATAACTTTGAACAACATCAGTGAGAATGACAAAGACATCCCTGGCCAGACAGTGAGGCCTGTGTGTGTCCCCAAGGAGCCCCCAAGGTAAGGAGCTGGTGTTGGAATAATGATAACGCCTCTTTGGCTGAATCTTATTTATTCAAAAGTAGCCATTCATGCCAATCAACATTTAATTTTTTAATCTTCGAGTAGCCTTCTGAACTCAATTCCATTCATTTTACTTCAATTCAATTTGTGACTACTTAGCAGATACTACAAGCTGGTACTTCATCACCAAAGTAATCCTTCTCAAACATACTTAAGAATTTGTTTACTTCACATCGGGCACTTAGGTTTCCTTTTGCCTAACCCGTACTTTTGTCATCTCCAAGGGTGACATTCTTTCTTGCATTTACTAAACATTTAGTAAACACCTACTATGTGCCAGATATTTTTATGCCTTGGGAGTATGAAACAATAACCATAGTGACTATCCTTGACTTACCCTCAGGGTATTGGAAATGTGAGGACAAAAACCATACTTCATCCTCCTGGTCCCACAGGCATCAGGGACAAGTATCATGAAAACCATGGTGAGGTATGCCAGAGATCAGACCAGCTACAGAAATCAGCAAAATCATGAAAAGTTATCTTTTCTCTTCCCTCTCCTCTCCTCTCCTCTCCTCTCCTCTCCTCTCCTCTCCTCTCCTCTCCTCTCCTCTCCTCTCCTCTCCTCTCAATAACCATAGTGACTATCCTTGACCTACCCTCAGGGTATTGGAAATGTGAGGACAAAAACCATACTCCATCCTCCTGGTCCCACAGGCATCAGGGACAAGTATCATGAAAACCATGGTGAGGTATGCCAGAGATCAGACCAGCTACAGAAATCAGCAAAATCATGAAAAGTTATCTTTTCTCTTTTCTCTCCTCTCCCCTCCCCTCCCCTCCCCCCTCTCCCCTCCCCCCCTTCCCCTCCCCTCCCCTCCCCTCCTCTCCCCTCCCCTCCCCTCCTCTCCCCTCCCCTCCCCTCCCCTCCTCTTCCCTTCTTTTCCTTTCTTTTCTCTTCTTTTCTTTCCATTATTGTTAATCCTCACTGAGAACTTTTTTTCCCATTGATTTTCAGAGATTATGGAAGGAAGTGGGAGAGACACAGAGAGACAATGTAAGAGAGACACATTGATTGGTTGCCTCCCTCACACACCGAGGCCTGTGCTTTTGACAGAAATTGAACCCAGGAGCCTTCAGTCCATAGGCCAACACTCTGAGCTAAACCGGCGAGGACTAAGGTTACTTTCTAACTACTGAATGAAATGCCCCAGATCTCCTTAGTGATTAGCTTCTTAGTGGACCAGTCTGGGGAGGAAGATTCTGCTGTCTCTCCAACATCTCTGAAATCACACTATCAGGAACTTTTCACAGGTGTGAGAAGGTGATAGAGGTAACCTCCAAAAACAGAGACAAAGAACTAGAAAAAAGAGCCGTTCCTGCTGCTTTTTCATGGCAGGGAGGAGGCCTGAAGCTTGAAGGACAGTTCAACCTCTCCCTGCACTGGCCTGTGTTCCAGTCACGTGGCTGCTGAGAGGCCCTTGGCACAGACATTACGCCAGAGAGCTGCAATGACAAAGGGTGGGCATGGGAACTGCACAGCCCACTGTCTAAAGCAGATGGGCCTCACTGTTCTCTCCAGGAACAGAAAGAAGGAAGTGAGATTGCATGCTTGCCTGCAAGCCTGCACCACGTCTAAAGAACCTGCCTTGCCCACCTTCATCCCTGTTGGCTGCCCTATGGCCAGTTCTCATGCAACTAGCCCTTTCTCAGGTATAAACAGTCATTTCCCTGATTATACCCTCAAATAACCACTTTATGCAACCATTTTTATCGCTGAAATGCAAATATAGTTGTAGATCATTTAGACTAATTCTTCCAGTTGCTAAAATCAGATATCTTAACCAACAATGGTGTTATTAATTTTTTAAAAAAGAATCTTCTATGAAAACCTCTTTTAAAAAAATAAGAATTGACTAGATTTTTAGGACTAAAACATCTTTAGATATTTTATTGTCCAACTGTCTTGTTTGAAAGATGAGGAAATAAAGCCCAAAAAAGACTTGGCCAAGGTTACACAGCCTGGAAAACACTGCTTCCTAATGACAAAAAGATACATGTCTCTTAATTGATTGGCTAGCAGCCACATAAGGACTTTGGCATCAAAACACTGAAGGTAATGAATGAACCTTGACTGTTAGCATTCAGAAAGGTCCTGAAAGAAATCCTATGTGTGCATTTTGGTAAGACGATAAATTTTATTGGTATTAGTGACACATACAGAAAAAATATATATAGCTTTGTATATAGATATACTTGCAAGTAACCCGAAATACTTTCCCATTTACAATAAAACCCATTTTTTTAATAAATGTCTGATTTTTAAATAAGTGTAAAAATCTGAAAAGTAAATTACTTTAAATGTTAGTTCTCCATATTTGAATATTCTTCTCAAAAACATTACTGAGTTCCAACATCACTTTCATTTTTGTGAAGATAATTCAGCTATAGTCAATTTCCATTTTCTCATTCTAAAGAGCTGTGGCAAAGAGACTTTTAAGAGCTAAGCAAATAAACAGTGAGTGTCCAAAAAAGCAGTGCCATATTTCATCAAATGGTGAATTTTGTTAAGTTTTCTGTTTGCCAAATTGAATGTTCATGCCCATGTTCTCTTTTGGAATGTGTGATTTGAAAGGCCAAAAGTCATTGGTCATTTTGACAGCCATAATTAGTCACTTAAACTGGTAATTACTAAAAGAATGATATGAAGAAAAGTTCATTGTACTGATCATAAATGGTGTCTTCTTTTTAAACAGACACACTCACACCTCCACCAGATCTAGTCTTAAACTCTGCCATTTTGGCATTTCACTAAAATTAAAAAGCTTCCAAGCATCCCAAATTCTATATGTCAGGAGAGGAGGTGTGCTGAAAATGAATTACAGAAACTGACTATTTTCATATTTAGCAGCACAATTAAAGGAACTTTTGATGATTTGGACCCATTCATTCTTCTGTTCTCAGAGGAAGACATTTCCGCTTCAATCCAATTGACAAATATTAATGCCTTTAAGAGCAAGTGCTTTTCTCCATTGCTACTAACTCAGTCACATTCATCACACTTTGTTATTTCTACATCATTTAATGTAGGTCACCACATCAAGTCCAGCAACCACAAGCATTTCTTTCCAGCCTACTGACACTTCTGTGAACGATAAGAGGCACACAAATCTCACTTCATTGGGGGGGGGGGGGGGGGACCCTCTCATTTGTAAACATGAACACTAAAATCAAGACTACAAAAGACAATGCAGCTGATATAATGCTGCAACTCAACTACTCCATGCTCATGGTGCCAGAAATGCGTTTCTATAGAAAGAGGAGAATCAAAGGCTGCCTTTTCAGAGTTAAAGAAGGCTTTGTTTGTGAAGCCTAACCTTCTCTGTGCCAGTCCTGTCCTTGGGAAATGACTGAGTACTGACATCCATTCCAAAGTCGGAGCCTCTCTCCATATCACGTGTTGCTGAGATGTGATAAATGAAAAATTGGTAAGCAGAGCAAAAGTAGTAGTCACAGTTATTCTCTCATTAAGAAACTCCTTTTAAAAACCTCTTCCTATGGTTAGCACTCCAAGGTTCCTTTCTCCTCCTTGCTCTCTCACATGGATGCTAACTGCATGTTTAATGAGACCTGCCTGCCTGCCTGGTGGCACTGGCCAGCAGCACTGGGTGGTCCTGAAGAACACAGTCTGCCTGCATGTGACTCCTGGATGCATCGCTCACTCATCATTTGATCTGGGGTAAGTTCCCGATTTCTAAGTATCTCTTTCTTCATCTGAAAAATATAAATAAAACTCCTTTGCCATAGGGTTGTCATGAGGATCAAAAGAGATTGTACAAGTAAAATACCTGGCCCAGATGACGTGCTCAATGTCTTTCTGTATAATTGCATTTCTTCCGTGTGCCAAGTGGATGGTGAAGCTGACTCAAGGAGCAGCATTAGCAGATACTGACAGCCTGGACATTTTTAAGTCATAATTCCTCCGTGACATCTCACTGATGCCTGTGCATCCAGCCCACTCTCCTGACTTTCCTTAAGCACCTCATCTCAGTTAGAAGGAAGACATCTCCACCTCATTTCCATGCAGTAAAGACAGTACAAAAGCAGTGACAGACACAAGTTCCCTACTCTTGGTGGCACTTAACATTGAAGGCAAGAAGGTTGAAAAAGAAAAACAAGAAGTTAATTAAATAAAAACATCAATTGAGGTAGTGATCCGAAGTCTAAGGAAAATGAAGCAGGAGAATGGGAAAGAGAAGGCAGCAGCAGAGAGAGGCTGAGGAAAATACTTTAATATGGTGATTCAGGATGACTTTCCTGATAAGGTAACATTGGAGAACCTGAGGTAGAGGATCAGAGGTAAAGGCCTTGAGAACTTGGGCAGAGAAATGGTCAGTGCAAGAGCCCAATCATGGAATCCCCTAATTTTACAGATGTGGAATCTGAGACTCCAAAAAGAGAATTGACTTAGAAAAGCATCACAGCCATGGTTGGAATTCTATTCTCCAGACTCACAGGCTTGGACACTTCCCACACCAGCTCCCATTCATTAAACTCCCAAATGGCCAAATTGTTCAAAGAACATTAGAACACTTCAGATCTCTGATAGTCAGGAAGAGGAAACAGCATCCCAATATAGGGGTGTAGGACAGTCAGTCAGAGGACCGTGGACCACATTACAGCCTACAGGCAAACCAACGTCTTTAACTCCATGGAATGCCATCCTTAGGACATTCAAATGTGTACAAGAGAAATCATTTATTCTCTGAGACTCAGTGAGTATAAGAGAAAAGAAACATTTTTATGACTTTCTGATTCTAGCAATCAGACTTTCTGATATAACCAATTGTTTTCATTATGATAACAACGTAAGTCTTATAAAGCAATAAGAAGTCATCATTGCATGTCCTTCATGAGTTAGCAAGATTCTGCTTTAAAGTTCGTTGGTAAGAGGGGTAACACCTACCACACACTGCAACACATTTGTAGGGCTGTAACCCAGGGTGAGACCTTCTGTATATTCCGATTGCAACAATTTCCTGTACGTTATGGGATTTTTTTCTTAAACCAGAAGCTAAATGTAAGTTCACACTACAATTAAGGTGCTAGGTGAAGCAGAAAATATAATGCAAAATAAAAGGGACTTCCTTAAAATTACTTCTCAAAGAATCAATCCTATTTTCATTCTTAGTTGGTCTGAGTGCTATCTTTGCCTCAAGGGACTCTTTCAAAGAATTGCAGAATAAACCACATTGTGGACCCTCATACAATCACCTTTCTTGACAATATACTGCCCAAAATGGCTGATGTAGCTTATTTTTGTGTTTCTCAAATTTTACTGTGCTTGGGAATCACCAGAGGATCTTCTTAAAATGCACAATCTGGTCTAGTAGGTCCACAAAGGAGCTTGGATTCTGCATTTCTAACAAGCTTTCATGTGATGCCCACAGAACACTCTTGAATGGTAGGGTGTATCACTGTATCATGCTGGCCTTTATGAAAAATCACAGAACATTTTCTCTTGTCTCTTGAGTCTCATTACAAGTTAAAACTAACCATGTCTACAGTGAATTATTTTCTTTTACCTTATGAACTTCTCAGGCTCATGGATGATCATGTTTTCCTATTTGACTTGGCCACTAGGAAGCACCTTTAGCAAGAATATAAGACTTAAGACTTATTTAGTGATCCTTCTCCATTTAACTCCTCCTGACTACATCTAACTTTCCTAATATTGCTTTTTGTTGTTCATAATATTGCTTTTTACCTCCTTGCTTACTACATTTTTGTTGTTGTTGTCTTACATCTATCTTTGTAAAACACTTAGAATCACTCCTTTGAATATGATAGCATGTGAGTAAAGGATTTCAACATAACCTAGTTCAGTGGAAATATGTGCCCAAGGACCCACAATACATGGACAATTTTCAAGCACTTGTGGGAGTGGGGTGAAGTGACTGAGCATGAAGGGAGAGCTAGTACTAGAACAGAAGAGGACTTGAGAAGAATTAACTCCACCCTCTTTCAGAGTTTGCTTATGGTTTTGCCAGATAACGTGTTTCCCCGAAAATAAAACATCCTCCGAAAATAAGACCTACTTACAGGTTTCCTTCTGAGTGAAATATAAGGCATCCCCCTGAAAATAAGGCCCCCCCTAGGCTCTGTATCAGAATGAAAATTAATTTACTGTAAACTAGTCCCTAGGGCCATCCCGACTGGCATCTAGCAACCAGTGACGTTATGCGGAGTCCTGGCATCACTGCTGTGTGGAAGTGGAGTGGACAGTTGCATTGCAAATGCACTGCGAGCAGGCTACCTTGACAAGAAGTACTCATTTAAAAGACAGTGCTATTGCTAAACATGAGAGATTTAGTCCACTGATTCTGAAAGAAATGGAGTCACAAGAAATTCACCAGGAAATTCAGGAATTGGATTGTTAGGATGATGTTCCAGAAGATGATGACATGATTGTCATTGAATAAATGAGTAAATTCTTGATACTGTAAGATTCACAGTTTGTCTGGTTTGTATTGACAACTACCGTACTACCGCACAGTATACAAGTAATAAATTTCCTTTATTTTCATTTAACAATAAATGTGTACTGTATTCTTCTTCATGGAAAAATAAGACATCCCCTGAAAATAAGACCTAGCGTATCTTTGGGAGCAAAAATTAATATAAGACACTGTCTTATTTGGGGGGAAACAGGGTAGATGGCTGAGTAAGCTTATACTTTAAGGACTTGACAACTGAGCTCCCAGTTGCCTTGTGGAATATTTGTTATTATTACTGGTAACTGGAATAGACTATGCTGTGGCGTCTAATCTCGGGAGAACATTGAAGTGAATGCTAACAGGTGCTCTAAAATACCAATACAGTTATTTTTCCTTAGTTAGAGCTATTGGTCAGAAGGCCACATCAACCAAAATCAACTCCTCATTTCTTCCAATTTAGAGATACTGTTGGAAACCACTACAGAAATGGAAGGTAACCCTCTGCTAGTTGTTGGGAGCCAGCAGAGTTGAGGCAAGCAACTCAGTCTTAAGGAAATAGAATTAAGTTCCTTCTAGCAGAAGTTATGCGGTGCCCTGAGGGCTTGGCCAGAAGATAAGATTAACCTGGGGCTTAGCATCTCTTGTCTTCCTGCCTCTTCCCCTTCCTGATCCTTCCCCCCTAGATAGCCCAGCCTTGGAATGTTGCACCTTGGAATGTTAACATCTTTGCAACTTCCCCTTCCTGATCCTCCCCCATGGACACTGCCAGGGACCCCTCTGCATGGGCGGCCCTGCCCCCCTTTGTTTCTGCTGTATAAATACAGCCATTTCAGAGAATAAAACTGAGGCTTGATCAGAACCTTGTCTTGCCTCCATTCTTTCTCGTTCCTTGTTTGTTTCATTTTCTTAGGTGGTTCCTGCGTGCCCCAGTTGTTGTCCCGCGGGTCGGGACAGCTAGTTACTCTTCAGGTTACAGAAGATATCACACATCAGTCACTTCTCTTAGAGCCGTGGTCGGCAAACTGCTGCTCTCGAGCCACATGCTGCTCTTTGGCCCCCTTGTGTGTGGCTCTTGCACAAAATACCTTGGCCTGGGCTAGTCTATTTTGAAGAAGTGGCATTAGAAGAAGTTTAAGTTTAAAAAACTTGGCTCTCAAAAGAAATTTCAATCTTTGTTCTGTTGATATTTGGTTCTGTTGACGAATGAGTTCGATGACCATTGTCTTAGAGCAAGGTATTTAACCCTATGACTCTCAATGATCTCCTCTGTAATTTGTAACATTATTCTTCATAAGATTGCTCTGAATCTTAAATAAAATACCACTATTTTGGACTCTCTGTAGGTTCTCAAGAAATGGCTTATCATAATACATTGATTATTACTCTTTTCTTATGCTAGGCCTTAAAGAAAATGGTGAAGAAAAAGACAGCCAAACACCATACATGTGTACTCATTCTTCCCGTTTTTGGACCCAGTTAGAATTTTTTTCTTTTTACAGTTGTTTCTGTAATGCCTTTGAGAACTCAAAAACATTAGTTGGTACAATCAATAATATTCAACTTTGATCTTGTCTACTAAGACCATGTTGACTTCTTCAACAGCAAGGGACTTTCCTCATGTCAAAACATAAAAGTGTGATTTCTGCTCAAGTGTGTGATTTCTGCCAAAGTGTAAATACTCCTGTTATGAAAAGCCCTGTCCAAAATAAAACAACAAAAGACTGCTATGAATGCCTAACAAGCAGGCCTTTTCTTTGCATAGGGCTTTTAACTCTAGACATGGACAGTAGAAGAAGTGTTTCCTTTTTATTCAATTCACTTTTTGCATATTTTCACTAGTTCTTACCCCCAGCATGACTTTTTGTTAACATCTAGAATTTCCCACTCACTTAAAAAAAACGAACCCTTCTACTCTCAACTATTCAAAAATCACAAAATTAAGAGGAGAGGAAATTCTTCCTTCTAGGAATTCCTCCTGGTTTTGTAAACATGTTTATATGTCATTACTTCTCTACCAAAGATCTTTACTTTGTTGAAGGTTCTACCTTTTATTTAAAGCTCCCTAAAACATCAAACAAATTTTGTATCATTAGAGAACAGAGGAAGTGGATTTTTGTGCTTACACTAAAGTCAATACTATCCCACTCTTTACCACTAACCCTTTCTGGGTAGGTATGGAGGGACAGAGAATGCTGGTTAGGTACAGTCATTTCTGGCAGGGTGTTTCTTAAAAGAAGTTAATAAAGTTAGATAGAACTCACAAATGAGTTGCAGAGGAATTTTTGTTTCATAACAAAGTAAATGCCTTACATGTGTTAAAGAATGAATAAAAATAAAGTGGTATGCTCTAATCTAGGAAACACACAAGAGGCTTTTGGCAAAAGCTGGCCAAATCATTAGTGAACCTTCACTGTTTCTTAGGCATCCTTTACTCCATCTGACCTCCTCCTCCTTAGCTCTCACCCACTCTGTTACACCCTCTCTGACTCATCCAATCACATTATATAAATAAAACTCTAGTCCAGCTGGTATGGCTAAGTGACTGAGCATTTGACCTGTGAACCAAGGAGTCACCTATTCCATTCCCAGTCAAGGTACATGCCAGGGTTGCAAGCTCAATCCCCAGTAGGGGCGAGCAGGAGGAAGGCATGGTTGATATTTCTTTCTCATCACTATTTCTATTTCTCTTATCTGTCCCTTGCTCTTTCTAAAAATCAATAAACATATTTCTTTTTTAAAAATCTCTAGTTTTTTTTTCAAAGAAACAAATCTAATTTGTTAGCAAAGACTAATCTATATTTTAAAGTATTTTTCTTTTAAAATTCTATCAAATATAATACATATGTACACAAGGGCAAATCCTAGGTTTACAGCTTAATAAAATTTAGTAGAAAGTCATCTAAATGAACTAATTAGTGCTAAAGTACAAATATACTTCATACATTTTAAAAGGGCTTCTCACCAACAATAATAATAATAATAATAATAATAAACTCTAATTAGTGGCATTACAATTTGAGGCCAACATGGTATGTACATTCACCCAAAGTAATAAAACACTCCTGTCACAACATGAGAGAAATGTTTCTAATTATTTTCTAACTGAAATTCTGCTCCAGAGAAGCTTACTTTGTGGAACTAGTATGAACAGAGTGTCAGCAAATTAAACTTCACTTGATCCTAAGATTGACTTTACAATGAATTATGATTCACTTATTTATATAAAAAAAACTTTTGGATAACTATAGAGAAAACTTCTCTTCAAAATGTATGGCTTTTCCCATAATTGTTCTTTATTATTATTATTGCTTCTTTTATCTTCTTAACTTCATTAAAATATATTTGACATATAAGAATTATATATATTTAAGTATACAATGTGATGGTTTGATATATGCTACATTGTGCAAAAAACATCATAGTCAAGTGAAAGAGCTTATTCACGACTTGTACATAATTACCACTGTGTGTTGAGATAAATTAAAGATAGATCCTCTTAGAAATTTCAGCCCAGCTGGGTGTGGCTCAGAGGTTGAGTGTAGACCCAAGAACCAAGAGGTCACTGGTTTGATTCCTAGTCAGAGTATCTACCTGGATAGCAGGCTCAATCCTCAGTAGGGGGCATGCAGACTACTCTCTTTCATCATTGATGTTTCTTTCTCTCTCTCCCTTCCTCTCTGAAATCAATAAAAATATATTTTTAAAAAGATAGACCCTCTTAGAAACTTCAAATATATGAAGCAGTATCCTCGACTATTGTCACCAAGCCATACACTGGATCTCCAGAAGTCATCTGTCTTGCATAACTGGAAGTTTGTATGCTTTAGTCAACATCTCTTCATTTCTTCCTTACTCTCACCACCCCACTCCCCCCATCCCATCCCAGCAATCACTCTTTGCTTCCCTGAGTTTTAACTTGTATATTCCACTACACTTACCATGTCCTCCAAGCTCATCCACATTGTTGTAATTGGCAGGATTTCCTTCTTTTTAAAAGTTGAAGCATATTATTGTTCTCTCTCTCTCTCTCTCTCTCTCTCTCTCTCTCTCTCTATATATATATATATATATATATTATATATCCTTTTCTTTATCCATTCAACCCTCAACACACATTTAAATTGTTTCCTTATCTTGACTATTGTAAAAATACTGCATTGAATATGGCAGTACAGGTATCTCTTTGTAATTGTTATTGAAGAGGGAAGAAGAGTAAGGTTTGTCTCCTGCATAGAAGCCTCATGCAGTGTCTTGGCTTAGAACTGAAATCAAATTTGCTTTGGTATCTCTCTCAGCTTTCCTCAGCAACTGATCTAAGTTGGATCCCTAGTCAGTGACCTCACTCAGCATTCTTTGCCCTCTGCTCTCCATAACGCATACACATTTTGAAGCTTTCCTGTCCTATATGTGTATGTGTAGGACTGTGTTATAGATATATAGAGACATAGTATAGACACAGGGATGTATATCATTCTCAACCATTCTTACTGGATAAAGCAAAGTTCTAACCCTACAACAAAATCTCTGTAACCTTTGGAGCATTTCAGTCCCTAAAAACAGAGATTTCAGAAAGCACATTTTGAATCTAGCAGCAACACAGTTTTTTCTCAGCAGAACTTTCAAGCATCTCTCAAATAGTTTTCAATAGATGGCAGCTTGGTCCAATCAAGCAGCTCTTGCCTGTACAGAAATGGGCTACCCATAATCTTCTTCCCCCATCCTATTAATTTTCTCCCTTGATAACCAGGATTTGAGGATTTGAAGTAACAAACATAGTCTTAAGGGATTGGCTCAGCTTAAGTCAAGAACACCCTCCACTGTGCAGTTCAATTACAAGGTTTTAGATTCATAAGGGATGCGCTGCCATACAGAATCCTACAGAGTTTGGGTGCCAACTCAGAAAAGTCATCACTGGAAAGCATGGAAAGCAAAGGCATGTTTTTTTTTTGTTGTTTTTTTTTTTGTTTTCGTTTTTGTTTTTTTTGTTTTTTTGGTGGCCAAAATCACTGCCAATAGTGCCTGACTAGATGTGTAAGATCCCATGACATGTCTTGGCAAAAACTAGTTCAGGAGTGTTGGCCAAGGTGCTGAAGTGAGGGGAGGGAGGCAGGGACACCTTTGTTGGTGAATCACCCCCCACTACTCATTGTAAGACCTTGAGCTTATTCATTTTGACAAGGTACCCTAGGATTTTGAAGGTGACATGAATCTGGAGAAAATAATGTGCCTGTGTGTGTGTGTGTGTGTGTAGAAAGGTATGCACGATACATATTCTTTATAGAAATTCCAGCATGAAAAACACTCTAAGAAAACCCACTTAAAAACAAAACATCTAGAGCTGTTTATTCTAATTGAACGCTCCTTACTTCTCTGCACTTCTCTATGAAATCATTACCCACGTTTGGCAAAATGAATCATTTGCAAAATAAAGCTATTGTAAAGCAAATGGCAGAGGTTGACAAAGCCACACTCCTGAATAATCACTTCAAAATTAAAGATTATTTTCCGGGCATGCCTAGAGGTTTTCTTAGTATCTCTACTTTTACTTGAATTGAACCTTTTCTTTCAAATGCCCTTTCAGCCAGTTTATCCCTTCTGCCCTGAAAGTGTGCGCGCTGGTGTCAGAACCACAGGGTATGCTAACAGTTGAATCACCTCTGAGTAACTGCAGGCTGTGACCCATGGTGAATGGAAGAGAAGGCACCCTGGGCACCGGGTGGGTTCACAGTATTAGCCCCCCCCCCCCCCACACACACACACACACATGGGCATCCAATGCCTCCTCCCTCTGCCAGGCAATTAGCTTCCGTTCTGTTCAACTTTCTGAACTCTGGCTGGAGAGAAAAGTCCTGGCTGTGGGAACTGGCTCTGGGCAGCTCTTGGCTCCCTCCCGATGGGTGACTGGCAAGAGTAACGCTTTCTTTGACACTCTTAAAAGAAGCCGTTTAATTCCTAATGATATTTCCTGGCAAAAAAGGAAAATGCAACCCACCACATGAGATTCCGGTCCAGCAAAGGCCAGCCAAGAGGGCGGTGCGGCTGTGGAGCCCAGGTCTTGCTGTAAGGCTGTCTCCTCTGGCTTCCCTTTCCCACCAGGGTTGATTTATTTATTTATTATTTATTTATTTTTTCTCCTGACACTTCCAGCCCAGAGTGTGACACCTACTGGAATTTATGAACATCTGAAGAAGGACGGATATGATTTCCGCATCAGGGGAGAACGGCTGGCTCCTGCCCCAGGATTTCCCGCGGAAATCACCCAGCATTTAGAAGGCTTTTCAATGAGGAAGTAACCAGTAAGGCGATCTTGGCGCGAGAGCCCCGCGAACATTTTAGAAAAATACCAGAAACCATTGGATATTGAGTCCACGTCTCCAGCCTGTTCGCCGGGCCCTTTCTGGAGTCGTAAAAAGTGATCTGTGCCCCCCCCCACCACCACCCATTGAGGGTGGGCGATGCGAACTACATTGATGCCCCCGATTGGATGCATTGACAGGGGGCTCCCAGCTTTGGCCCCAGTGAGGACCACCCTCCTTCCCTGCGCACCAGTCACTGCGCTGGGCTGAAGGGGGATGCGCAGAGCTGTGGACGGACAGGTTCGGTCCAGTAGATTCCCCCACTCCTGGGGTCCCCGGCACCCACCACCTGTCGCCCCCGCGATGCGGTCCCGCCACCTCCCCGCCGCCTCCCCCCGGCCACATCCGCTCCCACGCTGCGCTTCTGCTGCCCGCGCCGCCGCTCCTCCGAAGGTCCCAGGTCCCCAAACGCGCCCCGCGCCCCGCGCTCACGCGTCGGTGGCGCTGCCGGGCAGAGGTGGCGCGGGGACCGGGCGAGCAGGGGCGGCGCGGGAGGGCGTGCGGGGAGGGGAGCGGGGCGCGCGGGGCCCGGCCCGGAGGGGTCCCCGGCCCCCCACCCGGGGCGCGGGGAGGCGCGGGGGACGCCGCACTCACCCGCTGCTGCTGCTGCTGCTGCCGGCTGCTGGCGGCCGCGGCGGCGGCGGCCGCGGCGCTGTGCCGGAGCTCGGCCGCCTGGCCGGGCCGCAGCAGGCTCCGCGTGAACCTGCGGGTCCGCTCCACCGCCATCGCCGCGCCGGTCCGCCGGCCTTCCCAGCGCCGACCTCCTCTCCCCAAGGCCGCTCAGGAAGCGGAACTCGGCGGCGCCTTTCCCCCCCTCTTCCTCGCCGAACTCGCTAGAGGCGGGTTTTTCTCTCCTGCAACCGCGCTCCCCACCCCCTTCTCCCCGCAGACGCTTCTCCACGACTTTGCAAACTCCGCGCTCCTCCCGGCGCGCGCGGCCAGCTGGGCTCGCGGCCCCCGCTCCCCGCACCCTCCGCGGGCCGGCCGGGTTGTCCCCCTGTCCCCGCCACCCCGGGGACCACAGACGACGGGGAGGGCCTGCTTCTCACAGTGGAGCTCTGGCCACTTTTACCGATTTGACCCCCTGCTTGCCGGGGCTGGCGAATGGGCGCGTGCGGAGCTCTACCCGCCCTTCCACCCTTTGGAAGGGGTGAGGCGCTTTCAAGGGTCCGGTGGCTGGTACCTGCGCCCCATCGCCCAACCCAACCCAGCTCCTTTGCCCATAGTCCTCACTGGGGGCTTTGGAACAAGGTTCCAAACGCATGCATGCCTTCCACCGTATTCATTAAGCGCCTACTACGTGTCAGCTCACCTTGTTCTGAAAACTGGGGAGAAGAGGAGGTCTTGCCAGCTCCCTTCCTTTAGGCTGTGTGGGTTGATAACTTTTTTGGGTTGGGATGGGGGTGGGGGTGGGGGGAGGCAGCAAATAACCAAGTCAGCAAATATAAGAATACAGGTGCAGGGACGAGGGAGATTAGATAATAGAAGCTAAAATCAGCATCAGGGTAAAGTGGTAGAAGAGGCTGGGGCGGGGAGAGGGAGGGGATATTAGAGGGATGAGGAGGCTAGAAGCAGCCTGTGGGGTTAGTAGGTCCTGTGGGACAGGGACAGGGGCGTGAGGGTGGACTTACATTTGTGTTGCTGCTCTTCTGCTCCCACTGTTGCCACACACCCTTCTGCCCTGCAGGTGCAGCTATCTGATTAAAGTCCTCTAGGACCGATCTTCCTGAGTCACATCCAGGGGGGGGGGGGGGGGGGTTCTGCGACTCCCTGTGGGGCTGAGCAGGAGGAAGAGCAGAATTGTCCTGTCCCCAGGATACCAGTCTGGAGAGAACTGCCAGCTACTGCAAGTATCCCAGGCTTTTCTGGATAGCTTTTTGTAGATCTGTGACCCCGATGTTTTTTCCAAAACAACATATATTTTTAACACAAGGCCACACTTGGGTATAAAGAATTCTTAAACCGCCGATAAATGCAGTTGCATCAGCTCTCTGTTATCCGGGATTCAGTTAGCCAGAGATACCACTTGGACGTTATTTGAGCACATTCTAGAAATCAGGGCGGGCAGAAGCTCTGGAAGATTTGGGAGGCGCCGCTGAAAGATCAGTTGGTTCTAGGATCCCCTTCACAGGAAAAAAACCGTGTCTTGCACCGTGTGCCTTCACATTGCTGCACAATATGGGGACATCACCTTCAGGGTGAGCAAGGTAGGTGGCTACCTCTGTGGTGGCTTTTGAAAATCTCTGTGGAAATAACTCCCTCCAACCACTACTCTCTTCTCTAACAGTTGTGAATGAACATGAGCTTCCCCAAAGGAGTGTCTTAGTCCTTGTCCCTGAAAGTGCCTGGCACACAGCAGGCACTTTATAAATATTGGTTTGTGGATGACTTTTCTGAGGGCTTAGATGGATTGGTGCAGCCAGAGGGCTCCCGAGTGCCTGAGGCAGGGACAGACAGAAAGTAGAAGAGAAAGGTGTGCTGGGAGGGAGGTCTATAGTAATTGAAAAATACCTCGTAATGTGTCCTAGGCGTGGCAACTCACTGAGCTAACCCAAATTAATGAGGAAGCCGCACAACCCAGTTTTTAACTGTATCAAGTAACAGAAAATCACCTGCACTTCTTTTACTACTGTGAATTTAACTGCCACCAGCTTCGGGGGGTTGTCAGAGCACTGGTGTGAGAATATTTGATGAGCAAAGCCTATTTGCCAAATCCTGTATGATGATCATCCCATGGATCACACCGGGAAGGAGGGTGTATGTATGTGACCTTTACACCCTGGGCATTTCAGTGAGGACACCCACTGGGACTCTCATCAGCTCTTGAGAGTCATGTGGGTTTATTTCAGTTAAGGCCCCTTTTGGATGTCAAGAATGGTTTCTATCACACACAACCTTCTTCCCCCACAGCATAGACAGACATTCTTAGCTTCAGAAATATGACTTCAGGTCTGCTAATTTGGTGCTCTGACTCTCTGCTGATCACATCTCTCACTTCCCTGGAGAGACTTGGCTGGTGTACTTTGCAAAGGTAAATCTATGAATATATCGTGAAGACCCTAATATGAACTATGAACTTTACATAATTAAGGTGTGTCATTGTAGGGTCTTCTATTGTATCAAATGTACTACTCTGGTTGGGGACATAGATAATAGGGACCTGGGTATATATAGTCTGGAGGTAGGGGAAATATCTCTATTTTCCTCTTTATTTTGTTCTGAATTTAAACTGCACTATAAATAAGGTTTTATTTTTATTTTTTTAAAGAAAGCAATGTGACACAACAATGAGAAGACTAATTTCCCAGTGGAACAAAGGGCAAAGCATGTGATCATAACATTTCTCCAATGCTCAACATTATTAGTCATTAGTTGAGTCAACGCTCAACATGAAATCAAAATCACTGTGAGGTACTACAATGAGATACCACATCCACTAGGATGGCTGTAATGGAAAACAGGGACATTAATAAAAACAGGGAAATTAATAAGGAGATGTGGAAAAATTGGAAGACTGTTACATTAGTGGTAGGAATGTAAAACAGCACAGCTTTTTGGAAAAAGATTAGGCCATTACTAAAAATGTTAAACAAATTACCATGTGACCCAGCAATTCCACTACTACAGAAATGATATTCACACAAACATATATTCTCACAAAACATATGTTCACACAAAAAGTTGTATAAGAAAAAGTTGTAGAAAAATATGAACAGCAACATCATTCATAATACCTAAAAAGTAGAAACAATCCAAATACCCATCACTTGATAAATGGTTACCAAAATGTGATATATCCATACAATGAAATATTTATTGGAAATAAAAATGAAGTATTGATATGTGGTTCAACATGAATGAACCTTGAAATCATTTTGCTAAGTGAAAGAAGTTAGTCACAAAAGATGACACATTTATAATACCTTTTCTATGAAATGTCCAGAATAGGCAAGTCTTGAAACAGAAAGTAGACTAGTGATTGCCTAAGGATTGAGTGGTTGCAGGAAATGAGGAATAACAGCTAATGACAAGGATTCTTTCTTGAATGATGAAAGTTTTCTAAAATTAATTGTGGTAGAGGTTGCACAAGACACATATGATAGTTGTTGCTTTTGGTAGAGAGAACTTGGCAGTTGAGGGACAAGAGTGTCTATATATTATATGTATATAATGTATACATATTTTACTATACATTGTGTACTTATTGAATTTTGTATCACATGAATTATAATAACTTACTCACAAACAAATAAAAAAGCACCTTTTTCATTTTAAGAGATACATTATAGAAATATGTCCATCCTGGTTTCCATTTTTCAGCGGACAATTAATGAAATGAGTTGAATCTTCCATGATCTCTAAGATTGTAGAATAGTGGTTGAAAGCACATGCTATGACTTCAATTGCCTGGATTTAAATTTTAGGTTTACTTTTACCTTCAACAAGTTATTTAAGATCTCCAAGCCTCAGTTTTCTTATCCAAAAGTTGCGGTAACAATAGTAGCTGTGAGACTGCTTCTGAGAGGGTCATGGTTGTTCAGCCCACTTATTCTAGATGGCTCATTAATCCACAGAACCAGTATTTTAGAATCAATCAGTGATATTAATTTTTTCCCATGACCTCCAAGTCAATCTTTTACTGTTCTGTATTTTCTATTATTTAGAGTGCGTAGTCCACAAAAAAATTTTACCAAGTTCTAAATCTTGTCTTTAGTTGAGTTGGCATGGATAAAGTCATTCAATAAAAAGAAATAAGACTACACAACAGATATTCATGGAATACCAACTGTGGACAGGATCTCACCCCTATGCCATTGGAAGCATAGAGCTAAGCAAATGGCCTCTGCCTCTGGGAAGCTTACTTTCAAATAGAGAAACTGACTAATAAACATCAGTGGGTATAGAGTTATTCTTATAGATAATTTTTTTTTTCATCTTTAAGGTAATAAAACATCTGATCTCAAGATAAAATTTTCTAGCCCTCCCACACCCTTTCCTTCCTTCCTTCCTTCCTTCCTTCCTTCCTTCCTTCCTTCCTTCCTTCCTTCCTCCCTCCCTCCCTCCCTCCCTCCCTCCCTCCCTCCCTCTCTTCCTTCCTTCCTCCCTCCCTTACTTCCTTCTTCCCTTCCTTCCTTCCCTTCTTCCTTCCTTCCTTCCTTCCTTCCTTCCTTCCTTCCTTCCTTCCTTCCTTCCTTCCTTCCTTCCTTCCTTCTTTTTCCTTTTTTTTTTTAATGCTAATCTGAGGATATTTTCCCATTGATTTTTAGAGAGAGTGGAAGAGAAAGGGAAAGGCAGAGAGAAATATCAGTGTGAGAGAGATACATCAATTGGTTGCTTCCTGCATACACCACAATCAAGGCCCTGGCCGGGGAGGAGCCTGCAACCAAGGTACTTGCCCTTGACTGAAATGGAACCTGGACCCTTTAGTCCTCAGGTGCTCTATCCACTGAGCCAAACTGGCTAGGGCCTTCCTTGCCTTCTTTAAAGCTCAAGTCCACATTCTCCTTATTGAAAAGCATCAGTGGTTTTCTTACGATGCGGTAACCTGCCCTCGTACAGTTCAAAGCTCTCTATAACTAAAAACATGAAGTTGTCAGTAGCTCTCTCCTATCATTTCTCTCTGTGACTTTTCCCAAGGATAATTATACTGGTATTTTGAGTAGGAAAGGTTTCAGGATATTTTTTATAACAATAATAAGTACAGAAGGAAGTGAAGAGTGTGATATCTTCTCCAAAACACCTAAAGGTGTAATGGTGTGAAAATATAGTTATTAACCCAGAAGTCTGAAGACCAGGGTGTGAATTCAGGTCTTGATACTCAGAGATCATAGAGACTAGAACAGATACTCCTTGCACTAATTCCATGGCATTGAACTACCTTATCTGAGTGATCTCAAGTCCAATGCACTCTTGAGTTTCATCCTGGGCATGAACATGTCTCAAGTTTTGACTTGAGTTTCACAATTTACAGAGTACACTCACTGATTCTCAAATTGTTCATCTTAAAAGGCAGATGGGAATGTAACATTTCCCCTACTTTACATTTGAGAAAGCTGAGAATTTAATAACATGGAAATTAGAAGTCTATTTTTTTTTATTAATAAAGTAAGGTATGGGCAATCAGAAAAGATATATGCACCCTATGTTCATAGCAGCACAATTCACCATAGCTAAGATTTAGAAACAGCCTAAATGCCCATCAGCAGTTGAATGGATTAGAAAACTCTAGTACATCTACACAATGGAATACTACACTGCTATACAAAAGAAGAAATTCTTACCATTTGCTGCAGCATGGATGGAACTAGAGAGCATTTATGCTAAAGGAAATAAGCCAGGCAATGAAAGAAAAAATACCACATGATCTAACTTGTTTACGGAAAATAAAGAACAATTTAACCTGATGAACAAAAAGATAGATACAGAGGCAGTAAAGCATTGAACAGACTGTCAAATTATAGCAGGAAGGCTGGGGAGTGTTGGGGAGTGGGGGAGAAGAGATCAACGGAAGGACTTGTATGCATGCATATAAGCCCAACCAATGGAAACAAGACACTGGCCCGGAGGGGGGGGGGGGGGGGGAGCAGGGGGTGGATGAGGGCATGTGACAGGGGGTAGGGAAAGCTGGGGGAAGGTCAATGGGGGAAAAAAGGAGATATATGTACTACTATATACAATACTTTAAACAATAAAATAAAATTATAAATAAATAAATAAATAAATAAATAAAGGCACAGGAAAAGAGATCCACAGAAGCAGGTGTCTTGCTTTGACACTTTAGTGACTATAATTGGGGTGGATGAATTAAAATAATTTTATTTGGCAATTAAAAATATATATCTTATTCATCAAAAAGAAAAGAAAATATCCTATATAATAAAAGCATAGTATGCAAATTGCCCCCTGTCTGGGAGTTGTTGGACAGTCTAACCAGGCGCAGAGCCAGTTGGGGAAATGGAGGGAGGCCCCAGCTGGCTTCCAGCAGCCGCTAGGGACCCTACCAGTGTACGAATTTCATGTGCTGGACCTGTAGTCAGAATTATAAAATAAAATACAAGGAAAATATTCCGCTATAAGCATTTCTTTGTTCTCTGGTATTAAGAAGAAAAAAGTAAACTGAATTTATATCCGTTAGGATTTTTTGGTTGGATACTTTTTCATAAGATAGATTTTTCTTCATCTTGCCAAGGGAATATTAAAAAGCAACAAGAAAAACATAGTTTGGAAGCAGTGATATTTGTGGGGATTTATTAGCCAGCGCCAGAGCCATTGGACAGCACTGAGCTCCTCCAGTTGTTTATCGACAAAGGTATTAACATTTGATATGAGTTTGTTCCTCTGTTTAGAAGACAGATTACTCCTTGGGATAAAATTACACTTAAGGTAATATTATTTGAATGGGTAACTCTGCTAGGCTGTATATTTTGTCCCCAGTCGACATAAAGTGGATCTATCACTGTTAGTCCACAGGAATCCCCATAAGTGGGTCAGGGAGCATATCTCAAAGAGGGGCATATGGTTGAATGATAAGAGCAGTTCCCACTGGAAACCAGTCTCTGGGATCTCTATTCTGCAATGAATTTAATTTGGAATCTGGCCTTAGGGAATTAATGTCCTGAGACTTTTATTTCTTCATCTGAAAAAATGACTCAGAGGTAGATTTTGGGTTGATATGAAGAGAAAATTATTAGTAAATATCGGATGAGAACTTTTCAATTTATTACATGCATAATTAAACTCTTGTACTTTGCTCTTCTAGGCATTTTCATTTTCTTCTCCTCTTCATTTTGTTGATGACTCTAGACATCCACTGTTCTTGCAGAAATCCACCTTGATATATAACAGATTATAAGATCACTAGAGGGTCAGTGCACAAAATTTGTTCATGGGTAGGGTCCCTATGCCTGGCTGGCAATCAGGGCTAATCCAGGCCTTCCTTCCCCAAGCTTCCAGCTGCCAGCCAGGGCCTTCCTTCATTCTGCACTGTCCCCTGGTAGTCAGCACACATCATAGCGAACAGTTGAACTCCCAGTTGGTTGAACTCCTGAGGGGACAATTTGCTAGCCTTTTATTATACAGGATTATTTATTTTACTTTTAAAAAACAAAGCAACATAAAAATGAAGCCAATTTTCTAATATCTTCTTGAGTATTTTTGCATCTATATGCATAAGTGTGATAGGTTAACTTTTCTTTTTGGAACTGACTTTATTACATCTTGCCAAGAATGTTTCTTGCTTCCTAAATGGAGGGGAGATATTTCTGTTTCTTCCCATGGCCTACAGTCATTTAAATAACATTGAGATCGTTTGTTCCCCAAAGATTGAATAGAATCCAGCTGTGGAGCCATCTGGTCCTGGTGCACTTTTTAGTGTGAGATCTATAATCACTTTCCAATTTCTGCTGAAGAAATTAGACTATTCAAGATGTACACGTCTCCTTTTAATCCTTAGCAACTTATATTTTGCTAAGAGTATCATCAATCTTTTCCAGAGTTCAGAAATATTTGCCTTAGAATTGCACACAGCAATGCCTTATATATTTATCTCATTATCATATATTCCTTTTAATTTTATCATAAAGATTTTAAAATGCCTTAAAAGTATCCAAAAATACCCATATACCCTCCTGCTATCAAATATAATAAAATCCTTATATGCTAAGTGTCTGGTCATCCTCTCAACCAATCAAAGCATAATATGCTAATGATATGCTAAAGCAATTCAACCACTCTCTATGACATGCACTAACCACCAGGGGGCAGAGAGTAGAGCAGTCGTTATGATGTGCACTGACCACCATGGGGCAGACATTCTGACCATTAGGTTAGCTTGCTGCTGGGGCCCAGGATGATTGGGACTGTGCAAGATGGGCCAGCCATGCCCTGGAGCCCTCCCATGTGTGGTCCCTCCCTGACTGGCCAACCTCCTGAGTCTCTCCTAGGCCCCAATCATCCACTGGTGGGGTCCTTCTGCCTGGCCTGTGCCCTCGTGTAATCTGGTGTTGTTGAAGAGCAGTTTCAGGCCCATCCCACAGGCCAGGCCAAGGGACCCCACTGGTGCAGAAATTTATGCACTGGGCCTCTAGTATTTAATGATTTTAAATTAGAGAAATCATGACTTTTTATCTCCAAATAATTCAGCATTTTTTTCCCCAAAGTGTAAGAACATTCTCTTACATAATTGCAGAATTTTTTTCTTAACACCCTGAGCTCAATTAACAAAATTCTCTAACAACTTTTACTACCCAGTTCATATTCAAATTTCACCAACTGTTTCCAAAATGGCTTTTCTTTTATAACTGACTTGATAAATCCAGAATCTTCCACAAAAGACACATTGCTTTGCTTGTCATGTCTTCTTAGTCTTTATTCTAAAACCATTTGCCTCTCCTCGTTTTGATGACATTAACTTATTGAGAAGACTAAGTCAGTAGTCCCACATGTCTTGTTTCTTCTTACTGATATTTAATTAATTCCTTTTTATCTAAAGGGTTTTCTTATTTTTAATCTTGATTTTTTAGCTTCCTCTTTTTTTTTTCTTTAACTGGGTCCTTAACAGAAGATTATCTATTATATTGGTCTCTTCAAAGAACTGGTGTTGAGTTGAACTAGTTTGACTATATCTTATTGTTCATTTTTTTTTTTATCAAATAGAGTTTGCTACACTCTTGATCAAGATAAGAATCTCATATATTATGTAATAAAAATAATAATATTTAAATTTCTAACAACTTAGATCTTCATTATGGCAAAAAAATTAGTAAAAAAATAAATGGGCAAGTTATATAATTGGGTAAATTTTATAGTAGAAATGAACCATAAAGGTAAATGTCTGTAATATATAAAGATTTCGACTGACAAGAAAAATATCACAAATAGGGAAATTCCTAAAAGAGAAACTCTGAATGAAAAAAAAAAAAAAAAAAAAAAAGGGGGGGGGGGGGAATCCATTCATATTTTTTGTCTATTTTAAATTGGGTTCTCAACTTGCCCTTGCTGACTTTAAAATCTCATTTATATATTCTGCATATGAGTCTTTTGTCAATATTATGTCTATAAGATTTGTTTTACTATTGCACATAGCTAATAGTGACCAGAAGTGATGGCACAACTGTCATTTTCTTCATCTAGTTTCAAGAACGTTTCACCAAATATCTATTTAACAAATATCAAGTGACTATTTTTCATAAATGATAGAGGATGTGTTTTTTCCCTGTAATAGGCCACCCTATAAGAAACATATTTTTCAAAGCCTTAATTCCATACCCTGATTAGGTAGGCAGAAAATATGTTTTGGGTGGATCTAATGATGTAAAGACACTATTTTATTTCCAGGAAATTTTTCTTTTAGCAACTTTATTTATATTGTCAGAGTGCTTTCTCAGGCATGTGGTTTTGGTGTGCACTTGAATTTGCCCTAGCCCACTTCCTGTGCCTATGCTCTGCTTGTCTCTGCTCTTGCTGCAGTAAAAGGAAGTGAAATAGAAATATAACTGCATTGCCCAGAGCTCAGTTTTTGAAAAGGGGTAAGTCAGAGAGTGGGAGGAAAGCAATGCAAACCGTGTGAACTTTCCCTAAGCCCACAACAAAATTGGCAGATTTACAAGTGTTGAGGATGTCTTCATTCAAATGAAAGCCAGTGGGCTTTTGTTCTTCCTCACATGATCATTATAATTTATTAATGCATCTAGATTTGGGTTTATTATAGCTATATCTTTTAACAGTTTCTCATGTGTAGGCTTTAAAATGTTTTCGTTCTGAGCTAATCATGAATATTGTCCACATTCTCATTTATTTGCTAAAGGGACAAAAAAAAGGTATAAAATAGCTATTTTGTAGAAATATTAAAAGCAAGCAGAGATTATTATGCAACTATTCTAAAAAATCTTAATAAAGTCAAAGTACCTTTTGCATAGTATTTTAAAAGGGTACCATTGGCATCATCACACACACAAGACTCTAAGCTCACATTAACAAGAGGCCTTTTTAGTCTGTCTTTGGTTGAAGAAATTCTTGGATGATGCTACTTGACAACATATGAGCATGACTCTTGAAGCTCAACAAAAATATCCCATAAAGACACAAACAAGGCTTCTACTTCCCTTTTCAGCTGTCATTGACTATAAAATGTATCCAACCAACTTTGATCAATTTGATGATGTTTACCCATAAAGGCCACAGTTGTTGCTTAGTCTATAAATCTACTTAATAGGCTTTAATTCAAATGTTGGCTATGTATTTTTTTGTTAGAGTCACATTATATAGGCAGGGATAGAGTGGCTGATATATGGATGCTTAGTTAGTTGGTAAAAATTATTGGGTATAATTGGATTAAGAAATTTCAGAGTTTCAGAGTTGGAAGTGCTCATGGAAATGATCTAAATCAGGTTTGTTTGTTTATCTTTTCTTTATATTGTTAGCATTACTGTTTACAGGAGGGGAAATGAAAACCCAGAAGCTCAGTGTTGTATATCAGATCAGGGGTTAGTGACAAAACTATTGATATTTTGTTCAAGAGTAAGAGTACTATTCAGATATACTTAGTCCAATATCTTTTCCAACATGCCCTGCAGCCAGAAACATGAAAGGAAAAATCATAGGCTAATGCCATTAAATTAAATACCATTCTTGTGAACTGTTCAAAAATATAGCAGAGAACCACTGACATCATGGTTCTACCTATAAGGTCATGGGTGGGGCCATCGATATCCATAATCCCTGTTCCCATCTATTTTTTTTTTTTTTTTTGCCTAGATTTTCTCCTATTTCAAGATTTAGACCAGAAATCCCCTTTTCTTAAGATGTTTTTCTCCCTCCCAATCTGTTAGATGTTCTTCCACCTGATCGAATAATATTGTCTCAATGTTATACCAGGTAGTGTATTTTTCACTTGTTCTCTCTTCCAATAATAATAAATATCTTCAAAAATTCAGTATCTATCGATACCATGTGCCAGACATTTGATCAGAAACTTTATGAAAGCTGTACTGAGCTCTTGAAAAACCCCTCCAAATTAGGTATGAGTATTCCCATTTTTAGGAATGGGGAAGCTGAGATTCAGGCAGGTTAGATAGTATGACCAAGCTCATGTACTTAATGAGCAACAGAGCCAAGATGGAAAATCATATTTGTCACACTTCCCAACTTACATCCTTTCAATGTATCATACTGACTAAATTCAGGGTCAGAAGACTGTGGTCATGGATACTGGACTTTTCTCATCATTCATTCCACTCCCCTTCTAGCTTCTGAGATTGGAAAGTTCAACCTACATTTTTCATACTCCCTTGAGCCTGGGATTCTGGGTATGACATAAAGTGCCAGTGAAGGCAGTAGTGAGGTGCCAGCCATCTCCCAGATGGTGTTGCAGCTGGGAAGCAAGGTAGCAGGGATGTGAGTGTATAGAGGTAATTGTGGAGGCCAAACTTAAGAATCCTGTGTTGGTGCCCAGCCTTGTGGTTAAGAAGCATCTGTGGCAGTGACTGTGATAGTATCCACAAAAGCTTCCTGATATCTGGGTCACAGTGATGAGGTGGATCTGTATTCTTAAACAATAATCCAAGAGGATTCCTGAATTGTGGCTCAATTTACCTTTCTATACCCAATTATTTTGTAAAACTAAATTCCTTCTTATACCCAGAGTGATATAGTGGTTATTTCTCATATCTGTTGCTATATTACATACTGCTTCAAAACTTTGTGGTCTAAAACAGCAATGATTTATTATTTATCATAATTCTGGGGTTAGTTGAAATCAGTGTGTATTCTGCCTTGTGTGGTTGGCTGGGATCAGCAAAGGAGCTCTGTTGAGGCTGGAATATCTAAGGCAGCTTCACATGTCTGCTGAGATGCCTTAGTACTTTTCCTCCTCTCTCTCTGTAGTCTTTTATCACTTGTCTAAGCAGGAAGCAGGACCTGGGATTCATTAGCCAAGTTAGAAATGATGTATTGAATATAATTCTATATCTAAGCAGGAGAAATACAACTGGCAAAAACCACAGAAAAACTTAAGACCAACATAAAGAAGAGGAAACATTCAGGTATGATGTAGTCTAGCCAAATCTCTCATTTTCCCATTTTAATTCTGCAAAAATTTGATCATCTATTTATGCTGCAAATGTTTATTTATTATATAATATTGGAGGTAATCATGCTGAGTGCTAAGTATAAGAAAATGTATGCCCTTGAGGAAATAAATAATAGGTTACAAGGGTATGATAATAATCCACACAGAGTGACATGGAGGGAATCACTAGCTCTGCTAAGCACTCAAAAAACAACTAAGGAAAGGTCATTCTAAAAGAAGGTCTTAAAGGCTGAGTAGGAGTTTGACAGAATGAGTAAATTTGTTTGTAGAAAAAGAGGAACAACTAAAATTATGAAAAGAATTTTGTGGCACAGAATTCTGGTTGAAATAATGATGGGATATGTAATTGAGAGTGAGGATAACTAAAAAATTGAGATAAAATATATGTTTGTGTGACTCTCTATGTGGATTATTTTCTAATATACAGAAAAAATTTAGTGCAGATTTATATATATATATATATATATATATATATATATATATATATATATATAAAAGCCTAAGCAACCATTATTAGCAAATGACTGGAACAACCGATTGACCAGTCTCTATGACATGCACTGACAATCAAGGGCCAGGCACTCAACACAGGAGCTGCCCCTTGGTGGTTAGTACAATCCCAGAGCCAAACTCCCATAGCTAGCCAACCTCCACCTGTCCCTCCCCCTATCTGGCAGGCCCTGTTCAGCAGGCCCCCAGGCCTCGGCTGACAGCTGGCAGGCTCCAGCTAGCCCAAACCCAGTCGGGACTGGGTGACATGGCCCAATAGGCCTTGATCGCTGGCCAGGCCTATGGACTCCACCCATGCATGAATTTTGTGCAACTGGGGCTCTAGTAATTAATAAAGACCTACATGCAGAGATAATTGCACCCAACTTCAAAATACGCATTATTTATTTATTTATTTATTATCTGTAAAAATCATTTTTAATTATTTTTTAAAATATAATTTATTTTTTAGAGCCGTTTTAGGTTCACCACAAAATTGAGTGAGAAAATTGACAGAGATTACCATATGCCTCATGCCCACAAACTTATAGCCTCCCCAACTATAAAAACCGGCACCACAATGCAACCTTTATTACAATGGATGAGCACATCATTTCACCCAAAGAATGTAATGTAGTTTGCATTAGCATTCACTTTAGGTGTCGTGTTATTTGTGACAGGTGTCTAATGACACATATTCACATTATAACATCATACAGACTAGAACTGTTCAGGTTGTCTATTTCTTCTGTGAATTTTGGCAAATTGTGTCTTTCAAGAAATCTGTCTGTTTCATCTAAGTTATCAAATTTGTGGGCATAAAGTTGTGATCTGTAATAATGTCTCTTTTTCCATTTCTGCTATTAGTAATTTGTGCCTTCTCTTTTTTCTTGGTTACCTTGATTAGAGGCTTATAATTTTATTGACCATTTCTAGAAATGGCTTGTGTTGCATTGATTTTCTCTAGTGATTTCCTGTTTTTAATTCCATGATATCTGCTCTTCTAATTCTTACTATTTCTCTTATTCTTCTTACTTTGGATGTAATTTTCTCTTCTTTTTTTAGTTTGCTAAGTTGAAAACTTAGATTATTGACTTTAGGTCTTTCTTCTATTCTTAAATGTGCATCCAATGCTATAAATTTCCTTCTAAGCACTGCTTTTGCTGCATTCTATGAATTTTGATAAATTATATTTTTATCTTATAAATTTAAAAAAATACCCATAGAACACATGTGAAAAATTAACAGATACTTGGACAAAAAGGAATAAACCAATTATATCAAAATTAGAACTATGAATATAGTTCTAACTCAAAGAATGGAGCAATTTTAGGCTAATCCCTCAACAGCATGAGTAGGATTGTTCTTTGAGTCCTATTTAAAGGTTAAACGAATCTATAGACTCCTTGGGGCAGGAAGAGGAAAAAAGGTCTTTCAGCAACTAGATCAGGATAGAAGTTTTTGTCTCAATAGCTGATGCTGCACATTCTTACTAAGATAGATGATCTGATAGTCCTATTTCTTATCTTCAATATGTGCTATATATATTTTTTTTTTCTTACTTTTGTAGCTTCTTTCAAAGTCATTTCCTTGGCTTGGAATTTCCTCTCTGCTTATCTCACTTCCAACCATTATTCAAATTGCAGCTCAAGTCATTTTTTTTCTTTGATCCTTCCAGGGCCAGACCAATAGACCCTGCTTATTTAGCAGTAGGGGGAGGTTGGTGGGACATGTGGGGAGAGGTCGAATGGGGTGTGGAAGAGATGGATAGTACCCTTTGGGGTGTTTTTCTTAACCACTCCCACCTTGAATAATTTTCATTTTTGTGGCAGGAATGATGTCATTTCTCTTTATAATATCCTTATGTATCAGTTTTATCCAATGTACATTTATGGAATGGTTATTGATGAAATATACATAGTCATGATTGGAATTTGACTACAACAATTTGAAAATATTTTATATTGGGAACTTATTTTACACTAAAGGCCCAGTACATGAAATCTGTGCACTGGGATTGGGAGTGTCCCTTAGCCCAACCTGCACCCTCTCCAATCTGGGACCCTTTGAGGTATGTCTGACCTCCCGTTTATGCCCGATTCCACCTGGATTGAGGTTAAACGGGTAGTCAGACATCCCTCTCACAATTCAGGATTGGTGGCTCCCAATTGCTCACCTGCTTCTGCCTGATTGCTCCTAACCACTTCTGCCTGCCAGCCTGATCACCCTCTAACCACTCTACTGCTGCCTGATCAATATCTAACTGCTCCCTGGCCAGCCTGATTGCCCCTAACTGCCCTCCCTTGCTGGCCTGGTCATCCCTAAACTATCCTCCCCTGGCAGTCTGGCCACCCCTAGCTGTCCTCCCCTGCAGGCCTGGCCACTCCCAACGGCCCTCCCCTGCTGGCCTGGTCTCTCCCAACTGCCCTCACCTGCAGGCCTGCTCCCCCTAACTACCCTCCTCTGCCAACCTGGGTACCCACCAACTGGCCACCCCTAGCTGTCCTTCCCTGCAGGACTGCCCCACCCCAATTGCCCTCCCTGCTGGCCTGGTCTCCCCCAACTGCCCACAACTTCACTCCCCTGCCAGCCATCTTGTTGCAACCATCTTGTGTCCACATGGGGCCAGCCATCTTTGCCCACATGGGGGTGGCCATCTTGTGTCTTGAAGTGATGGTCAATTTGTATATTACTCTTTTATTAGATAGTATATCTTAAAGGCAGATAAAATAATTTATTATTTTAATATATCTGAGGAAAAGGTTGTATCATTTTCATGTATCATAATATAATACAGGTGTAAGTTCTTTGAAAGAAAAATCCCTATAGGTATATATATTCTTATTGAATGTAATATTAACTGGACTGAATATTTATGCTATATTCTCTATGTAATCTAATGTTTTGCTGATGATGTATTAAATACCTACTCCTAATATTTCTAACATTATCCTTCACATAATACTCAAGAAATAAAAATAATTAAAATGTATTATTAAGGTTAGCATATTCAAATGGGGCTGTATCAAAATCAGATTTCTCATCCTTATGCAATAACTAACATGAGAAATACTAGGCATATACACTGAGTGGCCAGATTATTATAATCTCTGAACTCATAATAATCTGGCCACTCAGTGTATATCCTAAATAATAAAGACTAATATTCAAATTGTTCCCTCGACCAGGAGTTAGACCAGTAGCAGGCCAGAGGCCAGCCAACTGCCCATGTCCCCTCCCTCTGGCTAGGCTGAACCCCACCCATGCACAAATTCATGCACAGGGCCCTAATACACACACACACACACACACACACACACACACTGTGTGGCCAGATTATTATGCATTCAGAGATTATAATAATCTGGCTACTCAGAGTATAATTTAGTGAGTTCAATAAGCAACAATGACCCCATACATTTATTGTATTCATTCATTCAATAGATACACATTATGAGTCAGGCAATGTTTGGCCCTAGAAATTCTCCTTTCCAGGAATCCACCATAGTTGAGGGAGAAAAACATCCTATAAGGAATTACACAATGGTTATGGGTTATAATTGTGGCAAGAGTCAAGGAGAATTATCAAGTGTTAGGAGAATGTATCATAGTATTGTAGAACCTCCGTTGTTTTCCTATAGAGTTGGGGATGCCCTGTATCTTTAATTCTGTATCTTGGGGGTCTGAAATCAGAATTTGGCACCACCTGCAAAATAGCTGCTGTCAAATTACAAAACCAGAGACATGGGAGAACATAGTCTTGACTTTCAGAATTCAATAATTTTAAGAATGATATAGCTGTACACTGGCCTTTCGAAGTAAATGAATAGTTAAAGATATATTTAAGCTATTTGCCAATGTGCTTTAAAAGTAAAAATTAACAATATTCTAAAATTGATAGTTTATATATCTTCTTGTCAAGTACCACCAATCAATAATGAATTCTTGGAAAGAGGTTTTGGAGAAATCATCTATTCTGATCCATTGCTGCTTAAACTCCAGTTGAGGTGGATGTTGCTAATACATGAATGTATATTGTCAAGGTTTTAGAACAGCATACCTCCAAACCTTTCATTATTTCTTCTCTACAGTTAATTTTGATTACTGATATTCTAATTATGCAACAGAAAAAGAATTATAAAGCACATTTGTTTTTAAGAAATTATTTGCATCTCTGCCCAACCATGGGATTAATGATCTCTTTTGATGAAATACAACTCATTTCATGATAACCTTAAAGAATAACGTGCTGTCAATATCAAAGTGTAGTAAAAGTATGCCTTCAGAAAAAAAAAAAAAAGACTTATTTGGAAACTTTTATTTTTATAAGTCCGTTGGTTTCCTGTAGCTGTTTTACCACAGACTTAATGTGGTTTCTAGTTCTAGCTAAAAACAACACACATTTATCTGTTTTCAGTTTTGGAGGTGAAACATTCAGTTTTACTCAGTGAAATTAAGGTGTTGGCAGGGCTACACTCTCTTGCCTTTCTCAGTTTCTAGAATTGCATTTCTTGCTTCCCTTGGCTTATGCCCTCCCTCTTCCATCTTCAAGGCCAGAAATGCAGATCATCAACAAGTCTCCCTGCTTTTTCTTCATGTCACTGTCTCCTCTCCCTATCTAAAATCTTCTTAAATAAACAGAATGATAGCATTTAAGGACCACCCAAATAATCCTATATAATAAAAGGCTAATATGCAAATCGACCAAACAGTGGAACAACCCTTCACTATGACATGCACTGACTACCAGGGGGCAGACACTCAATGCAGGAGCTGCCCCCTGGTGGTCAGTGCACTCCCACAGAAAGAGTGCCACTCAGTCAAAAGTCAATCTCATGGCAAGTGCAGTGGTGGTGTCAGGAGCCTCTCCCTTTTCCACTGCATCACTAAGGATGTCTGACTGATGGCTTAGGCCTGCTCCAAGGGGAATGGGCTTAAGTAGTCAGTAAGACATCTACTGAGGGCTTTCTGATTGCGAGAGGGTGAAGACTGGGCTGAGGGATCCACCCCCCCCTCCCCCCGCAAGTGCACAGATTCCATGCACCAGGCATCTAGTCCAGGATAATCTTCAATCTCATGAATCCCCAATGGAATCACATTTATGATTCCTTTTTGTCTTATAAGGTAAAATTCACTGGTCCAAGAATATAGAAGATAATCATCTTTTGTATGGGGACTTCCATGGGTTATGCTTATAGTTTTGTGAACAGCCCAAATGCTTGGGTATTATTTTTTAAATTGGACAATATATTCTAAAATTATTTTCAAAATTTTCTTTGGTTTTATTGAACTCCCTAATAAGAAGTTTCGTCTTCTTGTCTCCACTTGGAGGAAGGTTGGTTTATTCACTCTTTTGCCAGTGAAATTACATTGACAGTCACTAATCATGTTGTTATTTACAAAATGGGATTGACAGCTATAGTTAATTTGATCCTTTTGTCCAGTGGTGATTTTTTTTTTTAAATTCATTTGCTTGAGAGTATTGGTGTAGCTATATCAAGAATAAAGAAAAAAATTGTTAAAATATCCATGCAAACTAATATTATGCAACTTTCAAATTCTAAGGAATTAAATATTTTTCTTGAGTAGCAACTTTGATTCTAACAGTTTATGTGTATTCTTCATGTTTCCAACTAAAACTCTGAACTAGAATGAACTTATTATCCTGTAATAGGCAATTAGTGAGAGAAGCTACATGGAGCTGACAGTAGTTTAGAACTTATCAGAAAAACTGAATAGATCTTTAATTTTTCTCCCAAATATGCATCAGTTGAAATGTATTTGGTTTAAGACACAGAAAATCCAACTCAAATTTGCAAAAACAATAAAAATAATTTTTTTCCCAGTAACTAAAGGAAAGTTTACACAGTTAAATCAAACAGTTTCCATTTTTATTTAACAATATTATGGAGGATCCTATATCTTTCTCTTCCTCTGCTTTGTTTTTCACATCATCTTTTTCTTTTTAATGGACAAATTCTCTAAAAGGACACTAAAATTGAGAATAGACACATAGAATTATCTCTCGATAGCTGGTACAAACCCAGCACTAGCTCACTGTTGAATCCATAGGTAAGAATTCAGAAATCTTTGGATTCATTCATCTGATTTATATAGGTTACTAATCATAAGTGATTTTAATCTATGCTCTTATTTTAAATTTAAGAAAGAGTAGAAATTCTAGGTTATGATAGAATGAAATCGAAGCAAATTCTTTTCCCTTTTTTAAAGAAGTGTCTGGGTTAGGCTTATTTTTGGCTACATTATGGACAGAAAAAATTTATATCAAAGATCCACTAACATCACTTAAAAGTAATTGACACTTTGTGTTAAAATTTATTACATTGCCCAAATTCATCTTAATGTCCAAATAGTGGTTTTATATCAAATTTTTGAAGTCATTCGTTGCTGCTGTCATAATCTATTTTTAAAATACTGACAGGCTTTAAAACATTTCTGCCTTATCCAGGTGTCTTTTCTGAAATTACTGAATTCCACCAAGTTTATTTTTCTTCTCAGGAGTATTATAGAAAGTTTTACCATGTCGTGGTTCAAGAGATATTTGATATGCCATTTGTGTTTAAGGTTAGCTGTATTATTTATTTACTAGAGGGCTGGTGCACAGAATTCATGCATTGGTGGGGGGTATCCCTCAGCCCAGCCTTCACCCTGTCCAATCTGGGACCCCTCGAGGGATGTCCGACTGCATGTTTAGGCCAGGATCAGGCCTAAATGGGAAGTTGTACATTCTTTCACAATCCAGGACTGCTGGCTCCCAACTTCTCACCTGCCTGCCTTTCTGATTGCCCCTAACTGCTTCTGCCAACCAGCCTGATTACCCCTAACCATTCCTGATTGATGTCTAATTGCTCCCCTGCCAGCCTGTTTGCCCCTAACTGCCCTCCCCTGCAGGTCTGGTAACCCCTAACTGCCCTCCCCTACAGGCTTGATAACCCCCAACTGCTCTCTCTTGCAGGTCTGGTCCCTCCCAGCTTCCCTCTCTGCTGGCCATCTTGTGGTAGCCATCTTGTATCCATATGGGGGCAACAATCTTTGACTATCTGAAGGCAGCCATCTTGTGTGTTGGAGTGATGGTCAATTTGCATATTACTCTTTTATTATATAGGATTGTTGTATAAAAACTATCCCCATAATTGCTGGATTAAAATAGTACACATTTATTATCTCATAGTTTCTGTGAGTTAGGGACCCAGACTTAGCTTATCTGGGTACCTCAGATTTCAGAATCTCTTATAAAGCTCCAATCAAAATGTCATGAGGATTGGGGTCTTATCGCAAAGCTATACTAGAGTAAGAGCTAATTCCAAGTTTATATGATTGTTGGCAGAACTCAGCTTCTTGCAGGAGGTTGGACTAGGGGCCTCAATTCCTTGAGAGTTATTGATTCCTTGCTCCACACGCCTCTTCAATATGACTTTTTGCTTCATCAAAGTCAAAAAGGGAGAGAATCTACAAGCAAGGTAGAAGTCACTATCTTGTGCTATGTAATTATGAAAGTAACATTCCATCATCTTTGCTATATTCTATTAGAATCAGATAACTGGGCTAGTCCACATTCAAGAAGGGGGAAGTACACAAGGTCATGACTATGATGTTTCCATTTTTATTAATCAACCTGTTTATTGTGTTCATGTAGTGTAAAGATGTTTATAAAGTGTCTCAAATAGCTATAAGAAATATGAGGTTAGATTTTAGAGTAGATTTTCTATTGGATCAAGAACTAGGCCTGGCTGTGGTGGCTCAGTGGTTGAGCATCAACCTATGAACCAGGAGGCCAGGGTTTGATTCCTGGTCAGGGCATATTTCTGGGTTGTGGGCTTGATCCCCAGTAGGGGGCGTGCAGGAGGCAGCCAATCAATGATTCTCTCTCATCATTGATGATTCTATCTCTCTTTCCCTCTACCTTCTTCTCTGAAATCAATAAAAATATATATTTTTAATAAAGAACTAGTACAATTCACTTCTGAAAAGGTATATTTTTAATCTTCAGTGGGAGAAGAAAAGTAGGAGAAGGCAACATAAAGCTTTACTGCAACTATGCCCAGTAGAGCTTGACCATGAGTTTCCCAGTTAAGTGATAGCTGAAGAACAATTAGAGATCTAAAAGATAGCACAATCTGTGTGGCAGGCCTTTCTGTACCTTGCACAAACATCTTCTCAATACCTCCCTCTGTCTAGCTCTCTCACAGTTGGATGAGGAAAGAGGTTTTATACTCGTTGGCACAACATCTGGAATTATGCAAACCAAGACACTGGAAACATATTCTGCTATTGGATTCTATGCTTCTTGGCACTGGTCAATTTGTCTGGAAGAATTCTTGAAGAAAAGTACAGCCTGGCAGCATTACTATTTTCCCAAATATCTTTAAAATATGTTCACAAACCATATCTGAAAAACAAACAAACATACCAGTTTGTAATGGCAACATCAACCTTTGGTGAAAATTTTATTCCCAACATAAATTTACAGGCACTAGACAGCAAACTTAAACAGAGTTATGTTTAGAGTATTTCATCAAGAACTAAGAGGCCTTGCAGAAGTCCAGGTTCTTCCCATGGTCCCTCACCCCGCCCCCAGATGTTCTATATAGTTACCAAATGTGTGACCTTGAAAAGGTGACTTCAACTCTCTCAACTATGAGTGCCTCCCCTCTACAAACTGAGAGTACAAACTTTTATCATGGTTGTGTAGTTAAGGGACATTAAACTCATGAAAGCACAGAAGAAAGTGCTTTATCTATAATTTCTGTTTCCCAACCCTCCTGGATATGCAGAAATTCCTGGAGGCACTCTTGATGGAATTCTTTCATATCCTTTTGTTAGGCAAAATTTGCATCTTTATTCCTGTCAGTCTCCTTTGGGAAGGTTCTTGATGAACAGGAAGTACTCAAGCAGATAAAGCTATGAGCCAGGACCAAGGAGGCAGCGTAATTAAACCACCCAGCTCATCAAAGACATCAACCAGCAAAGCTGTCAACAAAATATTTATAACACAGTCTGAAAGTTTTTAGAGAAAGAAAAATAGTTTACTCTGGACTTGGAAGGAGGGGAGGAAAGACATAGAAACTCTCATTTGTCTTTTCTCTTCCATAGTCTCTCTTACCCTGAGAAAACAATATAAGCCTGGGGAAGGTCAAAGGTCAAACGACTGAAAGGATTTGGACACTGTGTGTCTGTGTAGGGTGGAGGTGAGGGTTGATATTGTGAACTTTTAAAAAGGGGGTATTTGTTTTGTTTTCAAAGAACTGACCCCAAGTCAGTTATTTTTTAAATATATTTTTATTGATTTCAGAGAGGAAGGGTGAGGGATAAAGAGATAAAAACATCAATGATGAGAGAGAATCATTGATCAGCTGCCTCCTGCATGCCTCCCATTGGGGACTGAGCTTGCAACCCAGGCATGTGCCCTTGACTGGAATTAAACCCTTCATTCCACAGGCTCACACTCTATCAACTGGGCCAAACCAGCTAAGGCTAAACTAGGGGTATTTGGGGACCTTTTTGATGTTTTCAACTGCTAACACCTTCAAGGTTTCTGATTTTCACATTGATGCTTCTTCATTTTATGGGGTGGGAGGTAGACTTGACCTTGATGAAAACAGTGCCTCTGGGAAGCCAAAGCTACAAAGGTTGGATCCTAGGAAGTCACTGGGAGCTGGGTGTTTGGGGCTGGGTCTAGACTCAGGAATCAGAGCTCTTGGGTCTTTCAGATTGCTGCCTTTGGTGTACCACTCACCAGCTCTATAGGGGAGGAAGCAGGGTTTTGGGGAGCCTCTGGGTACAGAAAAAATTACCTGAACTTGCTTCCCTTGTATGGATTAAGGAATCCCAAAGGTCACTTGTGGGTGAGATTGTTGAAATGCATTTACTAAGTTTTCTTTTCCCCATTTATTAAAGTTGCAATGGTTTATTAGCTCTCAGAGTATAGAGGGTTTTTTTTTTTGTTTTTTTTTAAAGTAGCAAATCTTAGAAACAGAGAACAGGGGAAAATATAGTTCTAAAAGTAAATGGAAGCCTGCTGAGTTGTTCCAGACTAAAGTAAATAACACTGCCTAATTTGTGCGATGCTCTTGCTTTCCTAATGGAGGTCTCTAGTGCCCTATTTTTATATGAATTATACAAGGTGCAATTAGACTCTGAAAATTATTAAGGAACAGATTGCTCTGAGAACTAGGATTGATTTTAATGAGTGGTTTGCATTATGTTCTATATTGCCTTTCAAGCTCTAATAAATCTCTAAGTCTGAAATTCTATTGGCAAAAACTATGAGTGCTTATTTTATTTCACACAGGTAAGATAATAGTGTTTCATTGTCAAGCTGAGAAGTAAAGAACACTGGGCTAGGAGTCAGATTCTTCTCAGGCCTCTGGGCAAGTTTCCTTGTCTCTAACGTAAGATAAGACTGGCTGTTTCCAAATACGACAGCTCAGAGCAGAAATGAAAGGTGAATGAGTGAAGTTGGGCTTGATGGAGTGTGTGCATTGGGTGACTGAACACCTCTGCAGTGGTTAACGGGCTTTAATTATTTAACCTTATCCCTGCTCCCATTCTTGCTGTGATTTGGAAGTGCCCCAATTAAAGGGGTAGTGTGCATTTCCCCATTCCTTGACTTTAATTTAGCCATGTCACTTGCTTTGTCCACTTGAAAGAGATATACATGAAGACACATTAGTTATGAACCTAGACATTAAGAGAGCTTGCTCTTTCCATTTCTGTCATTGCCATGAGTAGAAGCTGTCTATCTAATCTGCCAATGGTGGAGTAGAATGAGAATATGTGGAGCCAAGCCAAGCCACCCCAACCCCAAAAGAACCCGGCCTATCTTAGCTGAACCCAGCTGACTTCTGGACATGTGAGCAAAACAAATGCTCATTGTTGTGTGCTGTTGAGCTTTTGAGGTTCTCTACTATGCAGCATAATCAGGGCCATAGAGCTAATTTTCTCTATTTACTCTGGATGAATTGCCTTCTTTGCAACATGAGGGTGTTAGGATAGGGCTGGCTTCCCAAATTCAGATTGCCTTCCAGGCAGGAAGGTACAGCAAATGAGGGAGAGAAGATGGTGTTGGATACCATTTAAAAAGGGTAGCTGCCACTCAGCTCAGGCCAAAAGTGATTGTTCAGGAATCTAGGTGTTGTGTTGCCAAACCCATCTATTTTTCAATAAAAGCTATAAATCTGGATTTTCAAATGTTAAATCTTAAAAATTTAAGTTTTGAAACTAAGTAAAATTCTTGTAGAACTCTGTATTGGCAGGATAGGTATCATAGGTTCTTGCTTGGCAATATCTGAGTTCGAGTCCATATGTAGGTCACCATTAGCTCTAATGTTCAGTAATCGTTGCTAGTACTCAATACATTGCAGGTCTACTGTGTGCACCAGCTTACCCTGGATGGATTTGCTTTATAATGAACTCAGCAAAGTTTTGATTAAAATATATCATAAAACATGCTTATTTTGTCCCCAGTAGAATAATAGAATACCTTACTAATGTAATCATAGCATAAAAACAAAAATCCAGACAAAATAAAAATAACTACCTAAAGTCTTCAGCTATTTTAAAAGGTTGAAAATAACCAATCTAACTATATTTTACTAAAGAGATTTTTTTTGCAACTTTAAAATCTATTCTTGTTTCTCAGGATACTAATTTTTAAGATGATCTATTTTATTATATTAAGTATCTAAGGTCTGCTTCTGTAATGTAATATGTATCTATCAGAGGACAATAGAAATTGTGAAGTCCTTTAAATTACTTTCTTAATAAATTAGCCATCAACTGAAGAATGGCCTGGTGTCTCATTAAAGGAAAGGAAACCAGGAAGCAAAGCCTTAATTTAAATCTTCATTAGCTACTGATTAGGCCAACACATGGGCTTCAATCTTCAGATTTCCTAGACTGAGGATTATGAACCCGAGATAATTAAATGAGAGGAATATAACTTATTCATAGAGTTATTGATTAGATTAATGATTATACACACAGGACTTACAAAAGAGTGTGTGTGTGTGTGTGTGTGTGTGTGTGTGTGTGGTGTCAATTTAATTTTAAGAAATTTACTTAGTCCAATCCAAACGCATATTGGATCCAGGGCAAAGCACTGCAGAGAACACAAAGCAGGCTCTGGAATAATGTGCAATTAAATAAAGACCAAATTGAGAAGGCTGCACCTGGGGAGATTTCATTTTATACTCACAATGAAAGTTTAAGGTATATTCGTTTTTGTTGTTCCATACTTCATTATACTTGGGAAATCTTCTCTCTATGTTCTCTGACTTTATTTTCTTTGATGGTTTTCAGAATTCCTTAACCAAAAAAGGGAGAGGGTTGCTTCATACTTTTTGAATGCCAGTGATGTGGTAGATTAACTTATTTAATCTGCACAATAACCCTGAGCTTTACATTTTTAACCTCACATCCTGAACTGAGCCATTGCTGGGCACATAATAGGCTCTCAATAAACATTTATCAAATTAATTAGTGAGCCCGGTTGGTGTGGCTCAGTGGTTGAGTTGTCAACCTATGAACCGAGAGGTTATGGTTGTATTCCCAGTGAGGCACATGCCAGGGTTGTAGGCTTGATCTGCAGTACAGGATGTGCAGGAAGCAGCTGGTCGATGAGTCTGTCATCATTGATGATTCTATGTCTCTCTCCTTCTCTCTTCCTTTCTAAAATCAATAAAAAATATATTTTTAAAAAAATGAATAAATGAATGGGTAATTGAACAGAGACTTAGAACTGATACATACAAACTCTTTAAGAACTCAGCCTACCAGTGAAAGTAGACATGCCAAGATAAGAAAATGTTCATTATAATAGTGTGTAATATTAATTTTGTTGATTAAATAATTTAATTGTTATATTAGTCCAATAACTATAATTATAAGTAATTATATGGTACTAATCACCAGTATAATAATTATCCTTACCATTATTAGTATTATACTTATGTTAATTAATAACGATGTGTAAAATGCTTGGGAGTGCATAGAAAGGAGCAGCTGATCCTGAAGGGTGGAGGGGCTGGTGCCGAGGGAGGTGGGGTCAGAGATGTGATGTGGAGGTGGGACAGGAAGTGTACTCTGGGATGTGAAAGTGCACGCAGAGTTCAAGGAGAGCAGAGTCCCAAGGGACTTTGCCTTGAACAAATTTGACCAGTGAAATTTTTCCATCCTTTAAGTCTTTGGTTTTTAAATCTAAATTTTTTTTTAAATTTTAGATTTAAAAACCAAATCTAACAATATTTTATCTTGTTTGAATTCTTTTCAGTAAATATGATTCATTTAACGAAAACCACTAAAGATATATTTAAGAAAACTGGTAGAACAACACACCAGCTTCCTTGGGTAAGATGAATGAAGGAGCTCCCCTCACCAGCTTCACAGGCAGCCTGTGCTTTCCATATCCCGCTTTCTCCTCCCTTCCTCTCAGTCCTCTCATGCTGTGCAAAGACTGCTTCAGGCTATGTATTTGCAAGTCCTTAAAAATGCCACTCCATTGAGATGTGATTGTACCTTCTACACCCTCTGCCTGAAATGCACTCCTCCTACCCCCAGTCTCTCCACTGAACATTTCCTATTCATCTCCCATTTCATAGGAAGATTTCAATTGCCTAAAGTCATGCCCCTTCTCCACACTCTGAAAAGCACTGTGCTTCCATCCCCATACATCCTGAACCCTCTACATCGAACCCTGTCTAATCTGCAGCAGGACAATTTTCATTTGTTCTGGTCACCAGTGTGAATTTCCTGCATTTATTACAGGGCCTGAGCAGCATAAGCATTCAATCATTTCTGTGTCTTCTTTCCCATCTAGTATATTGCATGATTTGGGACTTAGAGAGCAGCTGTATCTGAATTCGCAAGGGTTACTGCATCAGCCCAGGGCCATTCTGTGAATGTGTTTACATTCAGACACATACATAGCAATCAAGGATCCAGATAGATAATCTTTGCTTTGTTAATAAAGCCAGTGGAAACTGTTTGACTTTAAGAAATGTATCTTTCTTCCTCCTTCAGCCTATTAAGTGTATTTCCACTGGGATGCAAGTGAAATTTTTTTGTCTCTCATTGCAAACAGGATTGGAACAACAGAGAAAGGAAATTTATTGACAGTTCAACAATGGAATCACTTCCCATAAATTGCCAAAATCTGCTCAAAAACATGATTTCTGGAGATGTTGTACCACAAGGCAAAGAGGGACTGAGGTTCCTAGGTACCTGCCTTATATTATGTTGGGAATTTAAATATTAGATGGTGGTTTGGATGAGAGATCTTAAAAATACTATACCTGCCTGCAATATGAGGACTGTTTACTAGCCTGTGAAGCATGAATCCCAGCTTGGTGGCTGAACCAGCCAGAAAAGTAGGCTGGGCTGGAACCTAAAGCTCTTCCATGTGAGAAAAAACTCACAGATCTGATCACTCCATTCTCAGCGGCTTTCTTCCAGGCTGCAAGCAGTTCAGAAAATGTTCAATTCAGTGAGTTCAGAAAAACAGGCTGCCTCATTCAACTCAGCCAAGGTCTAGATTAGCGGTTCCCAACATGGGGTACACACATCCCCAGGGGGGCAATTTGGTTTTTACAGAGGGGAACAATTCAAGGATGAGTTATTAACAGTGATATATCTATATATACATATACATATATACATATATATATATACATATACATATATATATATATATATATCTTTTGCATTTCTTATGGTTCTAGGGGCTTCATATAAGGTATATAAATATATATTGTGTCAAATTTGTTCATTTTAGTTCTCTATTATATGTTTTGAAACTTTATTTTCTATTTTTTCAAATCACTTCATATTATTATTATTTTTTAACAATTTCTTCCTCAGTACTTCAACTGTCCTTTCGATCTATTTTTCTCTTTCGTGGATGTCAAGTGCTTTGAAAGCTCATTTAGACAAAATTAATGGCCTTTTAGGCTTTCTCCACATGAACAGGAGTTCACTTTTATAATAATAAGAATTGTATGTCACAGGGAGGGGGCGAGCATCAGGATTTTAGAGCTTCTTAGGTGGGACATGGCCCAAAAATGTTGGGAACCACTGGTCTAGATGTTGCATCTGCTATAACTTAAAGAGATCAGCAATGGCATTGCCTTTTGAAATTCAAAGATGTCGGAGGCAGGGAACAATAAGGTTTTGGGGATGTGTGAGGTGATTGAAAGTTTCATATTTTAAAAGTCATTAGCCAATTGCACTTGTTCTTATACCAGAAAAATAGAAATGTATCTTTTCACAAAAATGTGCATGAATATGCACAAAAATGCACAAACATTTATAGCAGCTCTGTTCATAATGGGCCCAAACTGAAAGTAACCCAAGTGTCCTTCAATAGGTAAGAGACTGAATAGACTGAAGTGCATCTGTACCATGGAATACCACTCAGTAGTGAGGATGGAGCCAATGGTGCATGTGGCAGCTTGGATGAATGTTGAGGAGTTACGGCTGAATGAAAATAGTCAGTCTCAAAGGGTTATATGCCATATGATTTCATTTGTATGGAATTATTGACATTACAAAATTGTGGCGATGGAGAACAGGTTGCCAGTTGCCATGGATACAGGAGGGTAGGAGGTATGGCTGTGGCTGTAGAAGAGCATCACCAGGGAAACAGTGGTGACGGAAGGTTCTGTGTCTTTTCTGTACACAAATCATGAAATTGCATAGAGCTACACACACACACACACACACACACAGTGTGAACATGAAATATTGATAAAATCTGAATGAGCTCTGCAGACTATGCTCGTGTTAATTTCCTGATCTTGACATTATACTCTAGCTGTACAGGCTATTGTCATTGTGAAAGGCTGGGATACATGGGACCTCTCTATACATATTTGTGTGTGTGTGTGTGTGTGTGTGTGTGTGTGTGTGTTCCCAGGCAACTTCCTCTGATTCTATGACTATTTCAGAATAAAAAGTTATAAGAAATAATTTTCCCATTTGCAACAGTTAAAATTTCAATGGAATTTAGGGGAGTGGTACACAAGTCTTATGTGTCATTTTTCTTTTGCTTTCTTTCTGCAATTAGTGATTTCTAGAACTTTTACATGGGTTGAGAGAATTTAGATTATAACTGGTGATATTGTCAGATTTTTATGCATATACAGTGTGGGAATTAATAGTTGATCTATTTATACCTCAAACCAAACACACAAAAATTCTGTGGTTTGAACAATAAACATTACAGTCAGGCTTGCCCACCTTAGCAGCTTTGCCGGGGAAGGTGCTGGAGTATCACCGGCACCACAATGTGGGCTCCTGTACCTGCTCCCAAACACCGCTGCCATGTTTCCTTCGGCGTTTACTTTGCATTGGTTTGAATTGTTTATTCCATATGGCAGGTGCCCTTTCTGTGACTGGTTTTTGCTTTCGTGACCCTAGATCTGTGTTCCATGGGCTGATTTTGAAAGGTAAATATGGGTGGAGCTTCCTGACAAGCCCTGTGTGAGAAAGGGGGGTGCTGAACATGAGGCTGAGGACTCCATTCTGGGGCCCAAACCCACAGTGACAACCTTTGTTTCCTGCCCGTGGGCAAGTGCAGGTGGCTCAACAGGGAAAGCTGCCCAGTAGGTCAGACCTCAGTGAATAGAGAGTAGGGAGTCTAGGCCCCTTGTTTGCCCCTTCGCCCTTGTTAAGTTTCTCTCCGTGTCTAGAGCAGAGAATAGCAGCCACCTCCAGTGCCGTCCCCTCCTGTGTATAGTTTCCTCCCTTTTTCAACCATCAACCACTTCAATATCCTTTCAGGCTTCCAACATGGATAGCCTTGCTGATTGATACACCTCTCCCCTATTTTTACAGTTTTATATTTATTCTGAAAGAGAGTGCTTAAGTACTTTGCTTTCTGTCCACTCTGTTGGAGGGTGGTAAAGTGGTTGGCATGGCTGCTAAGTGAGTCAGCCTGTGGTATTTGCCACTCAGGAGGTGTAGGTAACACTTTAGGCAGTTTTGCTGTCAGCTTTGTCTGAGATCTGCAGCGCAGTTGACAACCTCTTCCCACATCCTAGCTTTCCCTTAATGAATTTGTCTGTGATTTCCCATATATCATGGCTTGGAGATACAGGTCCAGTGTCCCTTTTAGACTAAGGTGACCAGATGTCGCAGGACAAATTGTTTAAATTGGGACTGTCCTGCCAAAAGTGGGATGTCTGGTCACCTTACTTTAGATGGAGCCTGCATTTCTGATATTCATCCTCTGCCTCTGTCTCTGTTTCTGCTGGGGAGGGGGCGTTGATGATTGGTTTCTTAATTTTTCCATCTTAGAAGTGAAATGTGTATGTACCAGATAAGAAGAAACCCACACACATATTTTTTTTTTAATCTGCCACCTAGAAATGGTAGTTTCTTTTTAACTAAAATTGAAATTCCACCTTGAAGTGTTTCGCATTCAAAAAGGCTTCCTAATATGGCAGCAAGCAGGTATGTGTTGGGACACCTCCCCGATAATCTCTTTTGTCTGAGAAAAAAAGTTCCTTAATGATTATTAACAACTTTCAAATGCTGGTCAACCTTGCTGTTATTAAATCATGTTAGATAGACCTACATGTAAATGAAGACATGTGTGTTAACTATCTTTTTCCTTTCAGGTCTGAGAGAAGAAAAGACATTGATGTTTTAGAGCCTTTGAAAACCTAAACTTCTTAGGAAGTGTCTCAATGGCATAGTTTATTTTTCCGAATCCCTACACTATCTGTTATCAGAAAACTGTAGATGCTTAAGATTGCTTTAAGCTGAATTTTCAGTGCCTCTAGATGTAAGTTGAGATTGTGTTATCTAACATAGCTACCTATTATCTACTCTACAATTTAATTAGTTCAGTCCTTCATTCCCTCACTTAACAGCATGTCAAAAGTAGTCGAAGAACAGTGAACTAGCAAGAAATCACCCCATCCCCATAGTAACTGATCCTACTTGTTGATTGGATATCCTACATTCTTTTATCATTTAATTCTCATAATTACTGATAGATATGTACAAATATTATTGTATCCATCTTATAGTTCAGAAAAATGAGGTTAAATAACTCATCGTACAGCATAGAGTCAGAACCACATCCAGGATCAAATATAAGCTACTTGGCAATGTTGATGCTTTAGTTTTTATTATAATTTATAATTTTATACTTGATTTATAATTAATATTAATCATTGGACTAAAATATGGCATGCAGACCTTTGGAAGTTTTATTTGTCTGTGACTCTACTTTTATATTACCAAGAAAGTTGTTATTAAATCATTTTAGATAGACCTACATGTAAATAGCTTTGCTTAATTATTATCAAATAGTTTCTTTATAACAAAATCATATGCATTTATAGACAAATAAGATGATTCATAAAAGTAGGAAAAAGAAAATAAAGATGATATGAATATGACCACCCAGAGATCACCACTCTCTGTTTTCACATATCGCCATTTTTATATATTTCTACACACATTGTTGAATATAGAAGTGAGTTCAAACTATGTACAATATTTTGTAAATTTCACTTTAAATTAACAATATGCTGTGAATAGATTGCCATACTAATATGTGTAATTCCATATCATCACTTTTAAAGATTCCAAAGCAGTCCATTGGTGAATGCATAAAAAATGTATTGAACCAATTTCTTATGATTGGTTAACTGAATTTTAAAAATTATATACTAATCTAAAAACGCCCTGTGAAATATCAAAATGTATTTATCTTTTTGCATATTTGATCATTTCATTAGGATGAATATCTAGAAGTACACTATCCATCATTTTTAATTTAACTTTTAAAAACAATCATGAGTAATTAGGAGTAAGATTACAGGTATCTCCCTTTACTCTTTTAGTCAAAAAACTAGGTTTTATTTACAAAGCACTATTGTGTTCTTTATTAAAAACCAAAACCAAAACCTACTCTTACACTAACATGGAGTAAAGAGGTTAGTTGACAGGAAAAGGAAGGACAATAGTGGTTTTAAAAAGTGACTTTATGACAGCATAATGTTTGGATAGTTCATTCTACTCTCATTTTAATTCTTCACAAATTGTAGTTTTTGCTTTGTTTGTTTGTTTTTTATCAATCCTCATCCAAGGATATTTTTTCCATTGATTTTTAGAGAGAGTGGGAGGGAGGGGGAGAGTTGGGGGAGAGAGAGAGAGAGAGAGAGAGAGAGAGAGAGAGAGAGAGAGAGAGGAGAGACAAGAGACACATTGATTGGTTGTATCCTGCATGTTGTTGGCTACCCGCACAAATGACGACCACCAGTCAGCCAAATTGGAATTTAGGAAGCCTTTATTACGAACTCGAGTCCGGGCTCCCATCTCAACTGACACAGCAGCGAGCAAGGAGAGCCCCGACCCACTCTAAGCACGCTACTTTCATCCCCGCCTTAGGGATGCCTGGCAGATTATGATTGGCTAGAGGTTTTCAGCTTAAGCAGTCTCTGTTTGACCTGGTTTGGTCTGTTTGTCCTGCCTTGTGGCTACTGGAAACAGGGCGTGCCTGCCTGGGGGTTGAGCCTTGCAAGAGAACTATTTTACAACTAACAGTTATGCTACATTCTTTGTTGTGTGTCTGGTTGCTCGTTCCTTTTCTGGCCTGGAGTACTGCCTCGATAGGGCCTTGCTGGCCATCTGGAGTCCTGCCCTGACCGGGTCTTGCCGGCCACAACTAGGGCTAGATTGAGCCTGCAACCAATGTGCGTGCCCTTGACCAGAATCGAATCTGAGATCTTTCAGTTCCCCCACCAATGCCCTATCCACTGAGCCAAACTGGCCAGTGCAGGTATGTCATTTTTAACAATCCCAAGGAAAATAAAACTTTACACAAAATGATTTAAGTACTTTTTAAAAAATTAAATTTATTGGGGTGACATTGGCTAAAAAAAGTTGTATAGATTTCAAGTGTAAAATTCTTTTTGTTTTAATCCTCACCTGATGATATTTTTTCCATTAATTTTTAGAGAGAGTGGACAGGAGAGGGAGAGACAGAGAGAAACATTGATGGGAGAGAAACACATTGATTGGTTGCCTCCCACATGCCCCTAACCAGGACCGGAGCCTGCAACGGAGGTATGTGCTCTTGACAGGAATTAAACCTGAGACTCTTCATTCCTCAGGCTGACACTTTACCCATTGACCCAAACCGGCTAGGGCTCTTATTAGTTGTGTGACCTTCAACAAATTACTTTGACCCCTCTAACATCCAATGTCCTCCAGTGTAAAATAGGGAAAGTAATAATAATGACCTTATGAGTTTTGTGAGCATTTCATTATCTGAACTATGGAAAGCACTTAGCACAGTTGCTGACATTTAGTAAGTAGTCTACAAATATTATCACTATGATGTGACATTCAGATATTATTAACAATGTTTCCCCCTGAGGCATTTGCTAATAAGGATGCACTGTTTTTAAAACAAAAAAATGTATTCCATTTCATGTAACATGATATTAGTAGCTCCCAGAGAATTAAGGCTGCCTGAAAGAAGGTAGGCCCTCTTCTCTGGGAGCAATTATAATAGATTATAAGTATCTAAGTGCAGGTGGGAGGTTGAGGCACCAGCCTCACTTCCTGACGTGGGAAGTTGGTATGTAGCGGCTGAGACCCAGAACATGCAGGGAGAAGAGAGTCAAAGGATATAGGTTTCCAGCCCCGATGAGCCCCCACAGAATGACTCCTTGAGGCCAGTTGCTTTACCTCTCCCAGCATCAGTTGTCTCATTTCTAAAATGCAAACAGTGGGGATAATCTGAGAACCAAATGAGATAACCTAAGGTGCCTGGCACACAGGAGGGGCTCAATATAATTCGGTTTCTTTCTTCTTTCCCCTTCTAGGTAATGGCCTCATAGGTGGTTCATTATCCTTGAAAAAAAAAAAAAAAAATTGAAGGAACACCAAATGAGGCCTACTGAGCCAGCTTCATTCCAGTTTTTTTTTCCCTTTCGTTTCTTACTTCTGAACAAACTCATGCTATTTTTATACATTTAAATTTACTATTACTTTGTATGGCTGAAATGTCCTCCTGAAATTGGGGTTAGCTTTCTTTTTATGTACAAAATGATGAGTCTCATCCTGATGTAAATGTAAGAAATTCAATCTTTTTTTTTTTTTTTTTTTAATACTATTGCTGCATTTCCAAGGTTGCTTTCACATCCTGTGTGTGGTCTGTGACACTTCACTTTTGATCCCAGGTGTCTTGGACCTCTTGGACAGCACCTGGCCATCTCATCACTATGTCTTCCTGGTGCTCCAGTTCTCTGGACCCTTCTCCCTGTCCCAGAGGGTCATAACCCCTTCTCCTGAATCCTTAAGGCTTAAGACCAGCATGACATTAGTGGTTGACAAGCCCTTGCTGAATACCAGACTCTGCTAAGTGAAGAGTGTTACCTTATACAACGAGAAAATCATTCAAAAGGGATATTAGACATCATTGTCTGTAAAGTCCAAAAGCTGAACTTTATCACAGAGAGGAGGTCGCTAGTTTCGCCATCTCCGTCCCATAGGCCATGTCCTACTTTGGTTGCTGTGTCTCATTAGTTCCCACATGCAGTGTCTACGGACTCCCATTCCCTAGCTCACCTCCAGAAATCCCCAAATCATTTTTTTTTACATGAAATTAACCATCTTGAGCTCAAAAGGATACCCTTCCCCTCTCTCTTTAGACTTAATTCTACAGAGCAGGTTAGCTCTCTCTGTTTCCACTTCTGCATTCTAGATGACACTACAGGCCCCGCCTTTCTCCCCTGCAGGCCCTGTTCCTGTCACAGTCCCCTCCTCCAAAGGCAGAGATGGTAGCTGTCAGGCTGTGCGCACCCATGTGCACACACTCCATTGAGATTCATGTCACTCTTAACACTGTATGGACTTTATGATTTCAGTACACAACCACATATTGCTATTAAACCTTCCTCTTAAACCTGTTTTGCATTAAAAATAGATTTAAAAATGAAAAGGTTTTACAAGTTCTGGAAGTTTAAGTATCTTGCCAAACAATAAAAAAACTCTTAAATGCAAGAGACTAGAATTACACTTTGTTCTGTCTTATGCCAAGCCATTTCCATAGCTACACTTAGTAGACTTTATGACTTTAGAATGTCATAAAGGCAGAGTACTTCTCAATAGAGTATTATAGGTTGTGAATATCAGTAAATCAAGTAATTGCTTTCAAACAAGTACTACTTCTGCTTTAAAATGTTCGTAACATTATAGAAATACACGGTAGGACTTTCTACTCATATAAAGGAATATTTTGGTCTCAAAGCTGCTGAGATCAGATGTCCAAGCCATCTGTCACATCCGTGATTCAGAGTCCCTTAGGCCCGAGATTACCCAACAGTGGTACAGATGAAATAGATGTTGCATTGTTTATGAAATGCTCAGTATAAATGTTGGCAGTCAAGGCTAGATTATGGGAGACTGTGTTTCCTGGTGCCTCTCCCAAAATGCCAAAAACATGACAACTGTTCATTCTCAGTGTCTACTGAGAGGCAAGCAGTTGATAGCCCAGAAATTAACCCCAGAAAGGCAATGTTCAGAATCTAGGAGTGGATACAATTCTCTCCAGTCTGGGAGGTAAACCACTTTTAATTTTTGAGTGCTGGTACTATGGGAGGGGTCCTGCTTGTGTATTTCCTTTGGAACCCTGAACTCTACCCTGCATCACAACCACATTAGCTTTAGTAGAACATTATGCCATCTTCCAGAGAAATACAGGAATGCCGGATTCTCATTTACCACTAATGCCTTCAGCATATTAACTGTAATTGATTCATGTCCAGTGCACTTCAACATAAATTACTGTAGTTGGGTAATAAATTGTGTATTCATGTATACCAATGCTCTATCCAAAATATATAATGCATCACTTGATAAGAAAATTAACAACTTTTTCAATCTAATGTTTAAATAATCATTTCTAGAAATCTTGTCACAGCTTAATATTATTATTTTTCCTATTGGTCACCACAAAGAGAGAAACTAGGGAAAAATAAACTTGTAGGATGATGGGGAGTTTATTAAAACTCTCTGAATAATTTTTCAAAGAAGGAACTTTTTATGGCATAATGCTGAAATCAGTAATTACTGGTAGGGTTCCATGGCAACTAGATAATGTTTCAGTCCAGAATTTTCCTAATCAACATTTGCTAGAAAAAAAAATTTAATAACTGCCTACAGTTCTGAAGTGTGCACTTAGTTGCATACACATTTTTACCCACATTTTGTGGAGTTAGACTAGATTGGTGTATTGAATCACAAAGCAGTAACAACAATTGCTTTCTCCTCTGGTCTGGCATGTAAGAAAACCACAAAACAATGCATGCACTGACCCCGCAGGTGTGCAGCCTGCACCAGAACAAAGACACATTATTCCCCGGACTCTTGCCAGCGGTATCATCATTTGTGCTGAGACACAGAGATGTAAACAAATTCCAAGTGCCGGCTTTGCTCTGCTTCCCCCACCAGGGAGCTTGAATTGGGTCAAAGAGCAGTCAAATGAGAGGGGGCTGTAAGCCAATTGTAGCTGTCAGCTGATATATTGAAAAGGAGGAATGGAGAAAATAACTGGAGACAGTGTTTTAAGGCGTTGATGAAGATTTCGCTAGAAAATTCTGTAATATTTTCTCCTTTATTTATTTTCCATGCAAACTGAATTATTTTATGACTGGGAAGCCCAGGAATAAATTTCTTTTTCTTTCTTTCTTTTTCTTTTAATTATGTTCTTATTGATTTCAGAGAGAGGAAGGGAGAGAGAGAAAGAGAGAGAGAAACTTCAATTTAAAAAAATATCAATCAGCTGCCTCCTGCATGATCTGGCAACTTGGGCATGTGCCCTCACCGGGGCATGGGTTGATGCTCAACCACTGAGACACAGCATCTGGGATGGGATTTTCTTTTTATTAGGGGGAAGAATCATTGTTTTCATTTCTCCTGTTTATGAGTGGCTTATATTTCAAATACGGTTGACCACTCCATGGACTTTATTGGCTCATTTAAAAAGTTGTAAAACAGCAACCTCACGGTGGTGAACCCAACAAAATTTCAACAGAAATGGTTAAATTTAATTTTATATCATGACCATTGGATAAGCCAAATTTAATATTTTATCAACTGAGAAGCCAAGAAAGTCTGAGAGCCACTGTCATATAGTTTGATTATACTTTGTCAAGTAAATTGAATGTATCTGTGAATTTTAAATATATTTTATTGATTTTTTTACAGTGAGGAAGAGAGAGGAATAGAGAGTTAGAAATATCAATGAGAGAGAAACATAGATCAGCTGCCTCTTACACAACCCCTACTGGGGATATGCCTGCAACCAGAGTACATGCCTTTGACCAGAATCGAACCTGGGACCTTTCAGTCTGCAGGCTGACATTCTATCCACTGAGCCAAATCGACCTCAGCTGAATGTCTCTGTGGATTTTATAGATGTTCATGTTTAGCTTCTGTATTCCTTTCTCTCCACAGAATCCTGGAAGTTATAAATTGCAATCTTATTATTATGTAAATCATATTTCTAGGTATTATTTTTTTCAGTGGCTACAAATAAGATTGTATTTCCAATAATATTCAAAATCATGTTGATGGAGGCTACACATGACCTCAATAAATCTTAGTCCTTTTCACAGTGCTCAATGAGAATTTTTGTGAGTTTCCTGTGGTCTGTGTCACGTGTGGTTAGCCCTACATGATTGTCCCTCTATAAGCTTTTATCAATTCCTCCCTCTCCCAGCATAATGATTTAATCATCATTGGCAGATAAGACACGTACAACTGACAAGCTACAATCCCTCACTTCTGGATCCTGTCTATCACTAATCCCTATTGACTTTTGCACCCCTCTCAGATCTCTAACATCTCAGTCATTACAGCATGCTTCAGCCAAATCCCCTCAGCTACTACCTGCTTCTGTAAATCTGGGAGCTTTTCCTGAAACATAGAAGGCTATTGTGCTCACACTTACTGTAGTTGAAGGCCTTAGGGATTAGCACCACCGTCCATCCTTCCACCCACCAGCAGCCCTTAACCAATGACTCTCAGGAATTTGTGTTTGAATACTCCAGATCCATGACTTCTCCAGTAGGATAAATGAATTGTTTCCCAGAATTTCCCCATGACCGTAAGCTCTGGTTGCCTATGGTAATAATTGGCCTAATAACACCCCGTTACTAACTGCCTTCCTTTCCTCATGTTACTTCTCCAAGCTTACTTGTATCCCTGTGCCTTTCAAATAAACTTAACATTATAGTCCCAGATAATAAGGAAAAGTTTAACAATTCATACAATAACATTTTCCAGATCATCCTCATTCTATTGTTTACATCTGACATTTTTTCACTTTTGGTAGGTGCTATTTGTTTTCATTGCACCACAATTCTCAAAGATGAATCAATACATAAAATTAATTAAGTGAAGTATAAAGGTAGTGATGAAAATAGTGTCTATGAGCAAAAATTACCTTCTATATGCCAAAAGTGCCAAGGCCTTCAGTGGATATGAAATCTGTACAGGTGAACTTGACAATGCCAAGGGCACTTGCAGGTGTAAAGACCTTAAACAAGCAGAAAAATGGAACTGAAATGTAGGCAATTTGCATACACCTTCCATTTCTCCTAATCCCCACTGTTCTCTCTACTAAGAACATTGTGGTTAAGCAGTGGCACAAATTCTTCTGTTATGAAATGTTTCCACAAAACTGCCTAATGACCTCTCTGGCAAATCAATCAACATTTTTCTAGATCCAGCAAAATAATGATTAGTCAACTTACTGCTTAAAGAAAACTGCAGGTGGTACCATCAAGGTTGCATTACTCATTGCAAAACGGGCATAAGTCACACTATTGTCAAGAAGCTGGTAAAACCACCTTCAAAGTGAATGAAAAACGTTATACTTAGAGGGAAAGCAGAAGGGGTCACAGGCAACTTGCTTTATCAAAGGACACTGTTGGGCATAATGTACCATCACTGATGTTTCATGCGGAAGTGCAACTACTGTCACCTGTGCCTGCCAGCATGCTTCCCTTTGGGGGTGGGCCAGATCAACTGTCAGAGGCTGACATAGAAATACTTGGGCGTTCACTGACCATCCAGGTAGATCACTAATTTGGCCCAGGTTTTTTTTTTTTGGTTTTTTTTACCTGGTCTCAGAACCTGGCTAATTTTCCTGGACTGTTTTTTTTGTTGTTGTTGTTTTGTTTTGTTTTTTTTGGTTTTTGTTTTTGTTTTTTTTTCCCCCCTCTAATGTCTGGAACTACACAACAGCTATCTCTAATTTTTCTCTATTCACTATAGTCCAAGTAAGATAGAAGACTCATAATATGACTACCCAGTAAGATGATTTTAAGTAAGAAATATTTCTCTTAAGTGAATAATAATTAAAAGGTAGATAAAATGATTACTTTTGCTTCCTCCACTTAGTATTTTAAGTTGCATGGGAGGTATTTAAGATTACTTTTATGTTAAAAATCTAGTAATGTTCCCCTCTTCATTATGGGTGTCTTCCCGCTGTTCGGAGAGGAGAAGAGAAATGAGTGCATATGGCTGAGCCACCTTATCAGATTTAAAGAAACAGTGGTTTGTTATGTGTACTGTACTCTCTAGGTCACTTTCCAAAAACCGGTATTACTGGCAGGGAATTATGATAGGATACAAGCAGCAGAGAAGTTCTCCCTCACCTGTAAAGAGTAAAAGAAAGAATTTCTGTAAAGTGGGAATGACAGAGGTAGAATACAATAGGAGATCGATGTTTTATTACCTAGATTATGGAGTTCCAAGCCCTGGATGTGGGTTATTTTCATTTTGTCTCTTGATTTTTCTTTTTCTTTTTCAAGTTGACTCAGTGTTTCTTTTCCAGAACCCCTTATGGATAGGTTTGAAAATTGTCATTTGAATAAATAATTTACCATTTCAGTTGATATACTGAGTCACGGGACAAAGATGAAAGAGAATAGAAAATCCCAGACACACAATATATTATATAAATTGTTAATTTTGCTATAGCTTGGAAGTAAACTGTGGGCAAAAGAAAAACTCAGAAGAATTGTGGCAGAGCATAATCATGGTGGAAGTAGACCTCAGATGTGAAGGGTGAAAAAGACACCAGAAGAAGCACCACTGATTTACTAACATACTCTGTTTCCCCGAAAATAATTTTTGCTCCCAAAGATGCACTAGGTCTTATTTTCAGGGGATGTCTTATTTTTCCATGAAGAAGAATACAGTACACATTTATTGTTAAATGAAAATAAAGGAAATTTATTACCTGTATACGGTACGGTAGTACGGTAGTTGTCAACACAAACCAGACAAACTGAATCCTACAGTATCAAGAATTTACTCATTTATTCAATGACAATCATGTCATCATCTTCTGGAACATCATCCTAACAATCCAATTCCTGAATTTCCTGGTGAATTTCTAGTGACTCCATTTCTTTCAGAATCAGTGGACCAAATCTCTCATGTTTAGCAATAGCACTGTCTTTAAATGAGTACTTCTTGCCAAGGTAGCCTGCTCCCAATGCATTTGCAATGCAACTGTCAGTGATTTTCTTCCATGAATTCTTCACCCAAGTCACAACTTCTTGCAGTTTAGGTTTCACAAAGTTTCTGAGACAGAGCCTAGGGGAGGCCTCATTTTCGGGGGGTGCCTTATATTTCACTCAGAAGGAAACCTGTATGTAGGTCTTATTTTCGGAGGATGTCTTATTTTCAGGGAAAAACTGTAGATGTACTCGGTGGGCAGCAGCCAGGACTGCACTGCCCTGGCCCTCTGCTGGGGGACTTGGTGAGTGAGAGCCCCAAATGTCCTTTGGGATCCACAGCCATGTTCCTGCTGAAACCACACACCCATGAGTCTTCCCCTGCCAAAGACTGACAAGGGATATGTGGGCTCATTCCTGTGTGACTCCTTTACAGACCCATCAGTGTGTCCAAACTTTTTTAGATTGACACAGCAGGCTGACTATTCCTACCAATCCTTTCTTTCCCCTCTCCTTTTACAGCGGGAGAATTGCATCACTGTCTGAAGACTGCCTGCCTATCCTGGGTCTCCACCTCCATCCTTCACAGGATGCTCCCAATAAATCTCTCCTGGGTGGAATCCTGTCTTGGTCTCCGCTTCTCAGAATATCTGAACTGATACCTATGCGTGTATATATTCATCACACAAACATTATAACATAAACATAAATTTCTTAAGAAGAGAAAACTAGAAAACTATCAGTCTGTTATCTTCCACTTCTTTTCCATGTTTATAATGATGATACTTTACTAATTATTAATTTCCGTTTAAAATAGTTTTGAATTATTTTTGCCATTTTATTCTAATTTCTTTTACTGCTGCTTAGTTTTCTTATACTTTATTATAACCCATATAATGTTTTTAAATCATTTATTGTCATCTATGTATCATGTCTTTATTCCAAATAGTGCTGATGAAGCCCATGCAGCAAGAAATATTGTTGATAAATGACCCCCCAAAATGAAAAAAAAAATATTGTTGAGCAGATACTGAAGTTAAGACAAGATACTGCCCATCCAAGGTTCTGTTTACTTATCTATAAAAAAGGGTATAGTAAAGGCACCTCAAGAATTTTGTGAGGATTGTTAAGCATGATCATACTATTTAGTCTTTAAATGATGTTATTATTTGCATTATTTTAGTATAGTTTTTCTGGACAAGAGGATTTTAAAATCTTATTTAATTTCTCACTTTCTAAAGCCACCAAAGAACTAATCTGTTCTCATTAAGATCTTTCTTTAATCAGACATCAGAGATTATTCTCTTCCTTTTAGTTCTTAAAATGAAATAATTCTATACCCAACTTCTAATCTATGACTCCCTCATTCATTTATAAGGTTTTTCACATATACTTTACATCTAAGGGGAATTTAAGACAAATTCAGAAGTTATCTTCAACCTATCATATTAAAATTTTTCTTCTAAAGTTTTCTTCTAGGGGATTTTTTTTAAATTCTAGAAATTAAAATTTCAACTAATTAATTGTGTTGATTAAAGTTGAACTGAAAATTGGATGAGAGACTTACAATATGAAAAGAAAACTTTACTCAATGTGAAGTCCCTGTAGGTGCTTTTCTTTGCTGGGGATTCAAGCACCATCATCTCCATGGGAAACTTTCCAACCAAGATCAGCCTCTCTTTTTTAATTCTTACTTTTGCCTATCTCAGAAGCTCTAAAGTCTTATCCTTTAGCCTACAAGAATAACCATAAAGTCTTATAAGGTAATTGTGTGTATGTGTGTGTGTGTATATGTGTGTGTGTGTGTGTGTGTGCAAACCCCTTACAGAAAGCTCTCTTCCTCAATTAAAAAGCATTTTAGATTATGAAAACATACATTTAACACCCCAGGGTTTCCTTACCAGTGTCCAGGAGTGAGTGAGTTTGGGTCATAAGAATTCACCCGTGACCTTTGCAGGAACAGAGAAACGTTTACCCCAAAGCCTCACGTCTGCTTCCACCTAGAGTTCCACGAAACACATATCTGACCATTTTACAGTAGACGTTTTGTCCTTTTTACAAAACTGTCTGATATTTTAAATATTCAGATGTAGTCCCAGAGCTTCTATCTGGTTAAAACAGATCCTTAAAATGACAGACTCCCCTTCTACAGCGATTTTCATCTACTATGCTCTGTTCCCACCATAGTTTTATTTGGGTGAAATATGAGCTTCCTCAAAGTGACTCTTTAACTAACCAGGGATTAATTAGGGGCCAGGTTATTACTTTCTAATTTGAGATCTCCATCTATACCCTGCATTAAGAAGTATATTATAATATTCATACATTCTGTTGCAAAGGGTTAACTAATTGATTTTCTAATTGAGAAACAACACTGATGTTTTGTTTTAGGCTAACACCATTGGGTTACTATAATCAATTATAAAGACTGCAGGATTTAAACGGAAATGTAGTATGTTTGTTACTGCCAATAGTAAATGTTTTCTCATTTGTAGTTCTCTGGTCTGGCGGTAGGTGGCAGCAGAGGGCTAGCTTTAGTTTCAAAATAGTCTGCTGAAAGGAGTTAAAATCCTTTCCTTCCCTGTTTTCCTTCCTCTTGCCTCTGCCCCTGCTCACTCTACTTTTCTTCCTCCCCACCCACCTTCCCTTCTTTTCTTCTGATGCCCAATACTATTTTGTAAGTGGAGGAACTGGTTCAGTAATAAAATTGCATGTCAACCTTTACACTTAAATAATGTCGATGATACTCACTTTCTAATTGCTTAAATACTAGGGTGGAGGCTAGAGCAATAACAACAGGAAATTATGAACTTACAGTTTGATTAACATAGATAATAGTAAAGACCTGATTTGGTTTAAAATATACAAATTATTAAGATGGCATTTCACTCTCATGGCGTATGCAAATAACCTCCTTTTTGCTACTCCATTTGGAAGTGTGGAAATGGAAAAAGGCATTTCAATCATAGCTCTCATCAGTTATTCACTGTATCCAGGCCTCTCAATTGTGTTTCTTTCTTTAATGTACAAGTTAGCAATAATCTCACAGCTGTGCTCCATAGAGTGAAATATAGAGCATCTATATTGAGATTTTATACACAAAGAACATAAAAAGAAGGGGAAAGTGTCAAAAGAATAGTACTTAGCCCACTACAAAACCATACAAAAGAACTAATGAATCTCTCACTGAAAGGTTCTGTAGAGTGTCCAGCTGTAAGACCTGGTTTATATTCCAAAATGGTATCACCATTCCAAAAAATGATTATTTCAAGTTATAACACTTGGAGGTTGCATAGCAACTGGTGGTTGAAATATCTTCATTAATAGAAAAAGGAGAAGAGGAATAGCATAACATTACCAGGATTAATGAACTAGGGTTTTATATATATATATATATATATATAATAAAATATATGATGTAGTTCAACAGAATAAGGGGGCATGGGTCATTCTAGTGGAGTCTATAGAGAATGCTTAACTGTAAAAATCAACCAGACTCATGGTCTTGGAAAGAAATGCTGGAAGCAGAAAAACAAATGAAAATAATATTAAAACAGCAGTTCAATTACACCAACATGGAATAGCAAAAGAGACCTCACAATATTTTATTAAAAATACTTTGAGAAGTCTGGAAATGAATAATAGATAAATGCAGAAAATGGGTAACAAAAATAATTATCACTTAAAAGGAATGAAATTTAAACACAAAACAATCCAAAGTGTATAAATAATACAAAAGTTGAAAGTAAAAGGCAGTGTGCTTTTATCTGAGAAAATCAACATGACAAAAATACAATGGCAAATAAAAACCTAAAAATTACGGGGGAAATGAACTGATAAATGTGAATTATGAACTAATGACAGATTTATCCTAAGATATATAAACACATTTTAGAATTTCAAGAATAAAGATATTTTTAGTTGATTTAAATAATAAAAGTGATATTAATATCACTGATGGCTCAGGAACCAGGGTATTTTTAGGCAGCTGTGCTTTCTAATACTCCAGGGACTCTGCATATGATTCACTTGAATGGTAGAACAAGAGTTTGGCCAATAAAATCTGCCCACACCCCATCACATCACTTTCTCACCTACATCCACAGTGAGGTAGGGGAACTATCTCAACTTAGACAACTAGTAACTTTTGTCCCTTGTCCCTCTATTTCCCAATAGGTTGCAATAGCTTTTTTATTTTTTAATTCCCTAAGCCAAGATTCAAAAACTTAAATTCTAGAATTTATGTCCTAGATAAGGGAAAAGAGACATTCTTTTACTTTTGTGACTTGTATTCTTATTCTAACAAGGGTTATCTTTAGGTCTAAGAGTCTTTCTGAAAGGTTGTTTGTTTAACAGAGATATTCTAACTTAATTATCTGGGAATAAAGGAAACAAAAGAGAGCCATTGTGCAAATGTAAGCGAAGAAGGAGACAAAGTTTCTTGAATTTTAAACCAATTTATAATTAATATCAAGACTCTCTTTGCATGTCATTAATATTATCACCTCTAAATGATGGGGACAATTGGAAAAATATGATATAATAGGGCATCTATGATAGGTAAAATTATTCCACCAGATTTAGGTCATTTTCCCTATGATGATACAGTTATAACATATGAAATTGACTGTGGAAACTAGTCATAAACTGTCCATTGTGCTTAGAAAATCCCTGCTTTATTGAAGAGATAAAAGTAAGCAGATAAAAATAAATAGCATTTTATCTATGGGTTGTTCCTCCTCCCTAAAATCCTAGCGATAGAACTTCTCCAAAAATGTTGTTAAAAGTTTGACTTCAGCCCGGCTGGCATGGCTCAGTAGTTGAGCTTTGACCTATAAACCAGATGGTAACAGTTTGATTTCTGGTCAGGACACATGACCTGGCTGCAGGCTTGATCCCTAATGGGGTGCGTGAGGAGGCAGCCTATGGATCAATGATTCTCTCTCATGGTTGATGTTTCTATCTCTCTCTCCATATCATTTACTCTCTAAAATCAAAAAAATATTTTTTTAAAAAGATAAGGAGTCTCTCTCTCTCTCTCTTTCTCTCTCTCTCTCTCTCTCTCTCTCTCTCTCTCTCTCTCTCTCTTTTTAGAGTTTAACTTTATTTTATGATATAAAGATAAATGGAATATCCTGTGATGTTAGGGTGCTGTTCTCAGAATATCCATAAGAGGGTGATGTAGACACACCTCTCTACAAGGGGGAGAAGCCTCCAGGACTGTCAACTGGGTTTTCTTTCCAGACTGCTGGACTTCATCACTAAGGGGCTGTTCTCAGAATGTCCACAAGAGGGGAAGGTTTCAGTGCCCTGGCTCTGAAGGCACTCGGAGGGAGTCTATTTTCTTTTCAATTACTTGCTAGCTCTGTGACCCTGGGCAGATGTCTTCAGCACTCTTTGTCTGTCTACCTGATGGGAATATTAGGGGGTTGCTGGACTTTTAGCAAATACAAATGCAGAATATTTCATTTAATTTGAATTCATATGTATCATTAATTTTTAGTATAAGTATGTCTTAGATATTTCATGGCATGCTAACTTCAAATTTAACAGGGCATCTGGAATTTATCTAACAACCCTAAGTTAATAGGTGTACCTGCCTCATAAGATTCTTATTTGGTTAAATGCAATGATGTATAAAATACATTTAACAGGATACCTATCACTTAGTACATACCAGTTATTATTATTTCTAATTGCAACTACCATTTAATATTAGACATTGTATTAGTTGTTTTTACATTTTATGATTCAGTTTCACAACTCTGCTGGATTAGGGTTAACAGACTCGATTACAGTGAGATAAACATGGGTCAGAAAGTTTGAAATGTGCACAAATGTCTGGGTTCAGGAACTAGGATATTTCAAGTATTCCCCTTACCTTGCTTTACATTTTAGTGTGTGTGTGTGTGTGTGTGTGTGTGTGTGTGTGTGACAGAGAGAGAGAGAGAGAGAGAGAGAGAGAGAGAGAGAGAGAGAGAGAGAGAGAGAGAGAGAGAGAGTGTTAACTTAATTCTACCTAGAAAATGCATCCACCCCTTCTGAAAAAAAAATGTATTATGGTCTCTATCCTTCCAATTCAAAAGATCATGGAGACCAATCATAGCATTTTGGGTGTGCATCATTCAAGATCCTTCTTGTTAAGAACGAACTAGTCATTGGATATTTTTGAACTAAAATCGATGGTCTTATATATCAGATCTGGATGCATATTTAGAATGGAGCCAGTGGAGTTTGGACAAAGGGATAAAAGTGAATTTGGACAAGTGCCTTCTGCTCATGTTCCTGGCGGGTGGCGGTGGCCATTGGTGAAGAAAATGGCACTTACTGACCACTGAAGCCAACTGGTTCCCTTCATAAAAGGAATTTCAAATCTTAACTCACTTACTGTGAGATAACTAAGTGCTCATATCTGAAGAAAGCACTACTGTCGTCAGCAAAACCATGCCATTACCTACAACCTTTCCTGTAAAGGGCTTGAGTCATCTATGGAAACAAATTCCTTTTCATTCCTGAAATGATTAATATGGAGACTAATGTCAGGGTGACTGAGGTAGGTTTCACTCATGCTCTCTGAAGCCTCCTTTTTTAAGGGTAAGGGTGGTGCCACAGGTCAGATTTGGAAAAGGCGGGGGCATTGTTTGGAGGCTTACCAAAGCTTGTCACGGACTGGATGGCTGCCATGCTCCTGAAGGAGGCCAAGGGTATACACCATATATCACATCTGCCTCTTACACTGATTTATGCACAGGGGCGACTTAAATTCAGAAGATGGATTTGACACTCAGGGCTGGAGTCTCACCTCTCTCCTGTGTCATTCAATACCTCACTTATTTCTCTGCAACTTCTTTCCAGCCAGAAATACTGTGATTTGTGTATCGTCTGGCTGCTCAATGACCTGTCTGTCATACTGCAAGGCACACAGTGATTTCCTGGTAAATGAAGATTCAGTAAAAGGACCAGGCATACCCAAATCAATCTCTTATGGACCTTTCTGTGTCTGGAGGCTCACAAAAGTTATTGTTGATGTACCTGGTAGTTCAGGTAGTTTTTGTGGATGGAATGTGAGTAACAAAATGTAAGCCATCTAGAAAATAGGATCAGGGACATTGGGGAATGGTTGAGTTCTCTTTGTAATGTAATATTTGTTAATATTGCCACCCCTTCTCTCTCCTACCCAAACTCACCTCTAGTATTTGTGGGGCTAAGAATAAGAGTTACAAACTGAGATACATATATCTTACTTACCTAACTATTTAAAGTAAATAAATCAAGCTAAAATAAAGTTAAATATATTCTCTTCTATTCTCATAATTTGACAGATGATAGCAAAGAATTGTTTTCAACCTGACAGTGTTTTTTATAGCTAAACATTATCAACATGTTATAAATGATTCACTTAAATTGTTATGACCTATGTCTTGGTGTTCTGTTTAGGGGTAGTGAATCAATGTGGCTATTCTGGAAGCAGAAGCTAAGACAGGTCTAGGAATGCAAGAAGTTGATTGTGAAATGATGCCTATGAGAAATAAAGGAGCAGAGAGAAGAACTGCACGGGTAAGGCCTTCAGAGAGCAGTGCAAGTCTGTTATCTGTGAAAGGGAAATACAGAGCAATCAAAATTGGATAGAAAGCCTCAGGCCATGAAGTAAACCTGACTGTCAGCAAAGCTTCCCACCGAGAGAGCCCCACACCGGACTGAAATGGCCAGACCCCGGGATGAGCTCTATGCTTAGTCCTGGCTGGTGGCTTTCTGGGAAGAACTTGAAAAGGGTGGTTGGTCTTGAAGGCTCCAAAGCTGGAGGTCATCAGCTAACTTCATTCCTTGAAGCTGAATGTCATTTTTTTCGAGGGAAGCCTGTTGGGAGCCAGCAGAGTTGAGGCAAGCAACTCAGTCTTAAGGAAATAGAATTAAATTTCTTCTAGCAGAAGTTATGTGGTGCCCTGAGGGCTTGGCCAGAAGATAAGATTAACCTGGGGCTTAGCATCTTCCTGTCTTCCTGCCTCTTCCCCTTCCTGATCCTCCCCCCTAGATAGCCCAGCCTTGGAATGTTGCACCTTGGAATGTCACACCGCCCCGCCCCTGGCAATTAGTCAATCCTGTGTTGCCAGATACCAAAGACCCCCCTGCATAGGCAACCCTGCCCCCCTTTGTTTCTGCTGTATATTATAAATACAGCCATTTCAGAGAATAAAATTGAGGCTTGATCAGAACCTTGTCTTGCCTCCATTCTTTCGCGTTCCTTGTTTCATTCTCTTAGGTGGTTCCTGCGTGCCCCTGTTGTTGTCCCAAGGGCCGGGACAGAAGCCCATGCTATGAACCTCCCTGACTGCCCCATTGAAACCTTGCCCTGCACAGCTACAGCCTTCCATGTGGGTTTGAGAAGCAGCTCCTCCAGGATTCCGGTGGGCTTCTCCTGAGAAGATGTTAGAAGAGGGGATCAGTAGATTCTCTCTCCCCCAACTGCAACTGGTCTCGGGTCTCCCAGTGGTATATCTACTATCAGCAGCTATCCCTTGGCTAAATCTCTTACCTTTATCAAGAGCTTTCTGATCTGCTATTTCACTGAATTTCACTTCTTTGGAGCCTCAATAGATCTACTGTGATTTATTTTTCATTCATGGAAATAATGAAATACATATGCTTTATTTATTCCTGGCATTGTCTAACTTTTCCCACTAGAATGAAAGATACATACATCTCAGGATTTGGGTTTGTTGTGCTTATTGCTGATTTCTTAGTACATACAACAATGACTGGCACAGATCTGGTCCGAAATGACTATTTATTAAATGAATGAATTGTTGAAAGCATAAGGATTGAGAAAAACAAGTATTCTACCTTTCAAGTAACTTTGATTTGAAGAGGAAGGTAATTTTGCTATCAGTTTGTGTTTAGAGAATTAAAATGTGTTATTTGTTGTTACTTTGCATGTGTGTGTGAGTGTTAACCTGCAGACATCCAGGACAAAGCCTATACCTATTAGAAGGGAAATGAAGTTCTCTCTTCTCTTTTTGTTATTGGAAAGATTCTAAGTTGAGTGAAGGAGCAGTACACATCAGCACTTTTAAACTGTAAAAAGTGTATGGGTGTTTCAAGAGGTCAGCCTTGCTGATTAAGGTTTAAATATTCTCTTGTCTCTAAAATATGCCATATTTATATGGTGTTATCCTTTGCATTATGTGACTTGTATGCCAGTTAAAGATGGTTACAGTATTCTGTAATTCAATGTTCCTTAAGTCAGAGTGAAATGGTCTCTTTACAAATGAAGTTTGAAAGTAAAATTGTGCTTTGCCACTAGTCTTAATTCTTAGTAAACACACCTTGAAACTTTTTGATGACTTGAGTATATTATCTTTCATAGATGTCACAAAGGTCAGAGAAAACAATTTCCTTTTTAAATAGATCCCTTGTGAACATCTCATATTTGATTTGTTTGGAGATGAGCCTTTTAATGCCTTTCTGTCCCTTTCCCTTCATGGCTTATGAAAAGTAAAAGTATATACTTTAACGTTTGACATGTTTAAAATTTTTTTTCTGCATAATGACAATCACATTCTGAATCACTTAAAAATGGTTACCTCTACTCATTAGCATATTGGTCTCTGGGTATATTACCACATTACAAAAAAAATCTTGAACCACATTAGGTAGAAAAATATGGAAGAAATTTAGTTTAAACTAAGGATAGGTACACAAGAGCAACATTTCATTTGTTCATTCATCCAAATAGCAAATTATAGAGTATTTACTTTCAACCAGGCTCCCTATTAGGCATTTAGGCAATGTAATGTTATTCATAGAGCTTTTCTGGAAAAGGTGAGGTTAGTGGTGGGAACAGATATATAAACATGTTATCTATAATAATAAAATAAATATGCTAATTAGACTGGATGTCCTTCTGGACAACCTGGACAAAGCTGTGGTGGCAGGGGCCGAGCCCCTTGCACAATTTCGTGCATCAGGCCTATAGTGTCCTATAAAAGAGATCCCTATACACATGCTCTTCTGTAGTTTTTTATACCCAAGAACCAATTTGAAGAAGTTTTTCATCTTATCACTTACCTGTTTTAACAGTATTGTGTAGACTAACCTCAGTGTGTCCACATTAGAAACTTATTTTTTTGCTGCTGTTTGACTTAAAGGTATCTTCTATTGGGAGGCCTAGGGACATAAGTCACCCATTGTTCAATGTTTGCTTTTAGTCTCTGAAAGAAGAATCAGCGGGACTTGCAGTGGGAAGAGCACCTGACTCCATTGCTTGCAAGTGTAGGCGACATATAAATTCATGTACAAAAGCCCATTATGAACTTTCTCCCTTGTCTTCATCATAATCTGTTCTCCTGCTAGAGTACCTGAGATCTGGCATCATTACATTGTCCTGACCAAAAAAAAAAAATCTTTGAAAATGTCTTTATTCATTTCATTTGATTTTGCTTTTATGTGTGATGTTGTGAGCTTTTATTCAATATCATAGCCTCAGGTGTCAAAGACACACAGCAAAGGCTATAGGTTTGATTTTCAGTATACTAAGCTTCAGAACCCAGCTGAGTATTGGCCACTGTTGAGACAGGACTAAGGTGGTATTGCTGTCAGTGTTTCAGGTTGGTCAGAAGGACCCCCAATGAGATAGACATATGTTGGGAGCCTGCAGAGTTGAGGCAAGCAACTCAGTCTTAAGGAAATAGAATTAAGTTCCTTCTAGCAGAGGTTGTGTGGTGCCCTGAGGGCTTGGCCAGAAGATAAGATTAACCTGGGGTTTAGCTCCTGTCTTCCTGCCTCTTCCCCTTCCTGATCCTCCCCCCCTAGATAGCCCAGCCTTTGAATATTGCACCTTGGAATGTCACACCGCCTCTGGCAATTAGTCAATCCTGTGTTGCCATACCAAAGACCCCCCTGCATGGGCGGCCCTGCCCCCCTTTGTCTCTGCTGTATAAATACAGCCATTTCAGAGAATAAAACTGAGGCTTGATCAGAACCTTGTCTTGCCTCCATTCTTTCGCGTTCCTTGTTTGATTCTTTCTCTTAGGTGGTTCCTGCGTGCCCCCCGTTGTTGTCCCGCGGGTCGGGACAAAATGGCGCCCAACGTGGGGCTCGAACCCACGACCCTGAGATTAAGAGTCTCATGCTCTACCGACTGAGCTAGCCGGGCACCCCCCAGAGTCGCCGCGAGGACCCGCGAGTGAAGACTCAGCACTGGATCGCCACGGTCCACCCGCCGTGAGACAGATCGGAGTAAAGGTAGGTAGATGAACTTTTCAAACAAGATTTCAGAACATTTCACCCCTTTTTTGCTCGATTGTTATTATTGGTTCTCTCGGTTGGTTTCTTCCTGCCCACTAATAAGCACTCACTTGCCGATCCGGGGAAGAGTGAAAGGTACCCATTTTTGGCTGTGAGAACTCCGATTCACTTGAACTAGTACCGCCTCCCGGTTTTCTTGGCGAGAATCCTCTCCAATTAGATCTACTCTTAAAACCTTGAGCTTGCTTTGAACAACAGGTCGTTCACCTTTCAGACTCAACCACGGGAGACCTGCGCGCCTGAGGAGGGCAAACGGGGTCTCCCTGTCTGTAAGGATCCGTGTAGGCGGATTATACCTACCGACCGTTTCACGCAAGCAAGGGAGTAAAGGGTAGAGTCGAAAAGAGAGTAATTCCGCCTGAATTCCTGGGTTGACGAGAAAATTCAAGCTGACCTGGCACGGGGTTTATACGTCCCGGAGGCTTACGTGGAGAAGGAATCTCTTGGAGAGCCATCCAATCGACCAATAATGGGGAATGCTTTAAGTTGTCATGAAATGTTCCTTGACGGTGTCAAGATTTCCCTCAGAACGCGAGGAGTAAGGGTTAAGAAAAAAGAATCTTAGAAAAAGGGCTCAGGGAGTCCCCTCAGGCACGAGGAATTAAGACTAGAGAAAAAAGAATCTTTAGAAATGAAAGTGCTCTTTAGAGTGAATGTTGAAGTCTATATGTTTATGTGATCACAAAATAATGTTTTTTGTTGAAATTAGAATCTTAGTATATGTATGGAATTTAAAATCTGTAATAAGTGGAACTCCACTGCTGAAACTACCGCCTTGTTTAAAAATTATAAGAAAACTCACAGGGAAATGCAAATCTTGACCAAATTGGGTATTAATTATTATTTCAGAAAGCCAAAAAGGAAGAAAAAAATTGAGATCTGTATCTTTTAAGCATGAAAAGAAATTCAGCCAGATCTGTTGCTGATGCTTCCCCTGAAGTAAGCAGAATATGGGGGAAGGGAAAGACATGAGGCGATCCAATATAGAAGCCCGCTCTCCTAGTATATTAAATTAAAAATTTCCTTTCTCGCCATAAAAAAGTTTTAAAAATTTAGAATTGAGTCTGGGATATCTGTGCACGTGTAAGGAGTAAGCTAGTATAAGACGAAATGCGCGCACGTCCGATTTCGGATATTATATAAGTCTTGAACTAGCCTTAACTTTTTACAAGAGCTACAGAAATGAAAAACCCAGAACTGATTCTTTTTCCTGAGAAAAACAGCGAAAAAAATCTTCTTGAAAGAAATTCAAGCTAATTCCAGCAACAAGATGTGCATTTCCATAATAAGAAATAGTTTTCAAAATGCTAGGGAACCTTTTAAAAAAGTTAACTTTTAAGGCCTTCAAGAAAATAAGTAAATTTGTCTCTGTCATAGAATTTATCCAAAGTAAATACTTTAAAGATCTAAGTAGTCCAGATAACTGGCTACATCCTTTGTTGAGGGAGGAAAGGGTAAAGGCCCTTCCCCCAGCAGACAGTTAAGATAGTGTCCTGCCAGTAGCCATCTTAAAGAATGTGTCCCAGAGCCACTGGCAAATAAAAATTAAAATTAAAATTTGCCTCATAAAAAACCTAGAGGACAGAATTGAATCTATTAATTGATTATGTCTTGTATTTTTCTTAGAAATATAAAGTGTTAGTTGGTCCGAAGGTTGTGGGTTATTAACATAAAGTGTTATTAATCTAAGAACTACTAAATATATTTGATTTGCCAGTTTTAAAAATTCAAAGTTCAAATTAAATTAGGAGAAATTATAGAGTAGTAGTGATTAAATACTTAAAGCATAAAAACTTATTTTTAAGAAAATAAAATATTATATTTCCTCTAATAATTAGGAATTCAAAATAAGTTGCTTATTGATCTAATTAGAAAGAGAATTGATTCTGTGATCTCCACCAAAAATTTTCTATACAAAAACTAGTCTAAATCTAATTGTCTTAAGATAATAGTAGGTATTAAAATATTTAAATCATATGTAGATATTTACTTGATGGTTTTTTCCATGTTAAAATTTCAAGGCCTTAACAGAGATGATTCTAGGAAAGCTCCAAGGGCCTGGAGTAATACAAGAGATTTATTCTCTCTTCTTATAGGAAAACTTTTTAAAACAGATCTAATAAACTTAAAATTGCATGGAAAGCCTTAAAGACAAAAGCCATGCCTTTGGATCAGACCAATAAAATCTTTGCCATTATTTTTTTAAACTAAAAATACCTACTTAAGTTACTTTATAAATTAGCTTTTACAATATAATCAATGTCATATAAATTAAGTTACATGAGAAGCCAATGTTTTATAAATAATTGAATCCTAACTGTATATGGCCGCCTACATTTTAATTAAGCTAAAGGCAAGGCAACATTTGTGGCTTATGAATTAAAAAATAAATTTGCTTTATTTTTAAAGTAAAGATACCTTGTCATGATAGCAGTCAGCACCTGTGCATTCCTACAGGTTGCCCAGGACCAAGGGCAAGGAAGATCGGTGTACACACCCTTCTACATAGAAGTCAAAATACTTAATATTTTATATTCTACCAGGAACCCTAGCTTAGGGGCTTAATTTACTAATCTAACACAGAGAATAGTATTAACTACCACAGTAAAAGAAATTTTTTATCTCAGGTATTAACCATTTTTACAGATAGATCCAGTTCTAGAAAGGCTAGATATACTACAGCAGAGGAACAAAAGTCCTTCAAACCTCTTATACTTCAATAGAAATACAAGCTCTTATTTATACCTTAACAGATTTTACTACAAAGCACATCAATCTATAGTAATAGTACTTATATGGTAAATATAGCAAAAAACAGCTACTATAAGGCACATTAATTTAGAGAAACTTTTCATTTAACTTTCAGTCTCTAAAATGTTATTTGAGAATGGCAATTTCCATATTTTATTAGAAACAATGTCCTCAGTAAATCCCCGAGGACTTAAACCTAATCAAATCTGGTCAAATAGATATCACTCAATGGTAGAAAGAGCCGTTCATACGTTTAAGATCATTTTAAAAACAAAAAAGGAGACAGATATGTGTCATCTCAAGAGAATCTCAGTCATACTTTTTATACTTTAAAAAATTTTTAAATTGTGATGCAGAAGATCGTACAGCAGGCAAAAGGCATCAGGCCTCCTGTACAATAGCCTCCACCAAGTCAGCTAGGTGGAAGGAAGCATAAACCAGAAAAGAGTTTTATCAGATTCAGTAATAATGTGGGGCTAGGAGTGGTTGTACATTCTTATACTAAGTTATCTAATCAAGTAATCAATGATGTCCAAGCTCTCTCTAGTATCATTAATGATCTCCAAGACCAAATTGACTCCTTAGCTGAAGTTGTTCTACAAAATAGGAGAAGGTTAGACTTACTCAGAGCAGAGCAGGGAGGGATATGCTTAGCCCTACAGGAACGTTGCTGTTTCTACGCCAACAAGTCCGGAATCGTCCGAGACAAAATCAAGAAACTACAGGAAGACCTGATAAAGCGGCGGAAAGAACTGTTCGAGAACCCTCTCTGGAGCGGACTAAACGGAGTTCTCCCCTACCTTCTCCCCATCCTGGGCCCCCTCATAGGTTTCTTATTAATCCTATCCTTTGGCCCCTGGGCTTTTCGGAGGTTAACAGATTTTGTAAAACAACACATTGACAGCATCTTGGCCAAACCCATCCAGGTACATTACCACCGTTTAGCCGTAGCTGACCATGAGCAAGATTATGAACTTTACCATCGCTCCCTCCCTGCGGGGACAGCATGATGACCAGAGGAATGCTTACCTACTCCTCACTGGGAGAAAGGTATGGGTACCGATATGGGTGCAGAGCAAAGCATTGCAAGGGAAGGTCCAAAAAATTTTCCGACCCCCTCTTCCCAAGGGAAGGTCACGGGAAAATTTCGACCCCCTCTGGATTTCCCTGTGAGCATACCTGGTTTGCATAGAGGTTGGTATCAATACAAATCCAATCGGCTCTGCCTCTCCTCCCCAAAAGATACCAAGAGCCACTAACACTGGTGGGCCTGGGAAGCCCACGGGAGGAACCAGGTCACTACTCCCCCAATCGGTTAAGGCCCACCCTCAATTAAGACAAAGGGAGGAGATGTTGGGAGCCTGCAGAGTTGAGGCAAGCAACTCAGTCTTAAGGAAATAGAATTAAGTTCCTTCTAGCAGAGGTTGTGTGGTGCCCTGAGGGCTTGGCCAGAAGATAAGATTAACCTGGGGTTTAGCTCCTGTCTTCCTGCCTCTTCCCCTTCCTGATCCTCCCCCCCTAGATAGCCCAGCCTTTGAATATTGCACCTTGGAATGTCACACCGCCTCTGGCAATTAGTCAATCCTGTGTTGCCATACCAAAGACCCCCCTGCATGGGCGGCCCTGCCCCCCTTTGTCTCTGCTGTATAAATACAGCCATTTCAGAGAATAAAACTGAGGCTTGATCAGAACCTTGTCTTGCCTCCATTCTTTCGCGTTCCTTGTTTGATTCTTTCTCTTAGGTGGTTCCTGCGTGCCCCCCGTTGTTGTCCCGCGGGTCGGGACAGACATATATTAGAAATATACTTACAGCTGAGTAAGGGTTGTAGAAAAAAGTACATTGAATTCTTAAAGATGGCATTTATCTCTAGGAACAAAGGATTAGGGAACCATATCATATTTCTGTCATTTGGAAAGAAGATAAAATGTTAGAAAGCATAATGGTAACTTCACAAAAAGGCTTGAAAGCATTTTTATCTTATACAAATCTATATATTTGTAAAACATTTATATAAAACATTTTTATCTTGTACAAATCTATTAAAATCTATACATCAATTATTTGTATTAAGGTTGTGAAAGGAGTTTTTAGGGGTAAGATAGGAGTATTTAGGGGTAAAATAGGCAGGTTTGGGAAATTTTAGGAAACTAAAGGTCCATGGAAACAGCATAGGGATACAGAGATGAAAAGGGTGCACTGCCATAGAGTAAGGGAGCTAGACACAGCAGAAGGCACATTTCCATAGAATACGAAAGCTGGAAACAGCAGAAGGTCCATATTTATGAAAGAGAAGGAAGCCCAGAGGGAATAGGGAACTAATAAGGGAGAAAAAGGAGGAGAGCCTCATGGGTCCCATTGACCTTTGAGCTCTGGAATTGCTATAGTGACCAAATCAGAAAGAGATAGTGACCAGTCAGAAGGGATATCAAGGCACAAAGATCTGCAGCCTTTATAAACTGTAGGAAAAGGGGACTCAGTGGAACTCTTTCCCGGGGACTCAGTGGAACTCTTTCCCCCTTCCCATGTGGGAGTCTGTGCTTGTTTCTCAATAAATTTCCACCTTTGTCGAAACTGGTTTGGCTCAGTGGATAGAGCATTGGTCTGCGACTGAAAGGTCCCGGGTTCGATTCCCAGTCAGGGCACATGCCTGGGTTGCAGGCTCAATCACCAGTGTGGGGTGTGCAGGAAGCAGCCAATCAATGATTCCCTCTCATCATTGATGTTTCTACCTCTCCCTCTCCCTATCTCTCTGAAATCAATTTAAAAAAGAGATACTTCCTGAAAGCAAAATGCATGAGCATTTCATATGTAAAGCTAAGGCACAGATGAATACAGGTGAATAAAAAATTTCAATTTAAAATGATTATTTGGCTGAAACCGGTTTGGCTCAGTGGTAGAGCGTCGGTCTGCAGACTGAAAGGTCCTGGGTTCGATTCCGGTCAAGGGCATGTACCTTGGTTGCGGGCACATCCCCAGTAGGGGGTGTGCAAGAGGCAGCTGGTCGATGTTTCTCTCTCATCGACGTTTCTAGCTCTTTATCTCTCTCCCTGTCTGTAAAATATCAATAAAATGTATTTAAAAAAATAAAAATAAAATGATTATTTGTATGGGATGCTGAATAGTGTATTTACTAGACTGCGGAAAAGGAGAAGTTGGTTTCACCTTAAAGTTTTAGAATGCAAAGATTTCTACATTTAAATGTGGATATATAAAAATTACTACTGAGATAGAGAAGAAATCATTAGGAAAATTTGGTAATAATATCAAGATAACATATAATGGAATACTACACAGCTGTAAAAAAAAAAATCACTTAGCATAATACTAAGTGAAATAAGCCAGTCAGAGAAAGGTAAGTACCAGGTGATCTCACTCATATCTGGGATCTAATGAACAAAATAAACTGATGAACAAAATAGATTCGAGACAAGGAAACACAGAACAGACTGTCAAACCTCAGAGTGAAGGCAGGGGAGAGTGGGTAGAAGGAAAGAGATCAACAAAAGAACTTGTATGCATATATGCATAACCCATAGACACTGACAATAGAGTGGTGATGGCCTGGGGTGTGGTGTGGGGGTGGGGTAGAAAAAGAGGTCTGCAATATAACTTTGGAGAAAAGGAACTTTGATCCGTTCATTGTTGAGTTCTTAGTGTCTAGAACTGTCTTCACTAGGAATGCACTTGTTGAATGAAAGAAGGAAGAAAGGAAATGGGAGACAGAAAGGGAGAAGGAGAAAGAGGAAGAAGAAAATAGGAGGATGAGAAAAAGAAGCAGTAGAAGAAGCTGAAGCAGGGGATGAGCAGGAGAAGGAAAGGAGGAAGCTTTTACATCCCTCTAATTACCTAACTGGCCTGGATTCTAGAATCTCAAGATAAGTGAATTTTTTGTTCACTCTGCTTTGGTATGTCAAATCTCTGCTATGGTGTTTTCTTCTGTTTTGATTGTTTAACAATAAGGTCAAAGATGTTTATTTAAAATAAAATCCTACAATTTATTTTTCTGGAGTTGCTTTTTAGTTAGCCTAATCTTTAATTTCTCCCATATTTGTAAAACTGTCAGTCCAACAACTTTGCCATCTTTTGGCTCTCCCTGGTTATCTTCAGCATTGTCTTTATGATTTTCTTTCCCATTACACAGATTTTCATCCAGTCATGAGTAGATTGTGAATTTTCAGAGAATAAATAAATTGAAATCCATATAATATTTATGTAAATTGTATATATAATGCTGTTTAATAACAATTCTTTTAATGATTTCAAAATTAATTTAGTATGTATCTGAACTATAACTGCCCAATAACCCAATTTCCCTTTAGGACATTTGGTTTTCTTTTGAGAATTTAAGAAACAGGGATGTTCTAATTTTTCAAAATACACTAAACCAGATTTTACTTAATCCTGTAAAATTGGTCAGATGTATAGGTTTAAAAGTAATAATAGCATATGTCTAGATTTTTTATCAATCTTTCTGTTTTATAATCAGAGGCAATGCTAGAAATATAGGTGCCAACAATTTTGAGTAAATTTTTTTTTCAGTGTGGGTGAGACCCTGACATCAATATGGATTTATCACTCGAGTCTGCTTATATGTTCTCCAAAATGAGTCTGTTAAATGAGTCCTTCATTTTGTTTTAGAAGCTAATATTAATTGTTTGGGAAAACGTGGATTAAACTCTCAACAGCATATTTGCTCAATTTAACACAACAAGGTTGCTACATGTTGTGCTTGGGTAACATGCATGTGTTCAATCAAGTAATTGAGTGGAATTTGGATAATTTCTGCAACTAATTTTGAAGCTTATGCTTTTTTTGGTTTGACCAAAGATTTGTGGCATGTATATGCTTGAATTCTGCTGAAATAGCTACTTAGTCAAAGCAGCCTTCCTAACCAGAAGCGTCATTTGTTTGCTTCATTTCTTCTTAAGACCTGTGAGGGGTTTTCAAGCTGTCCCTCTTGTAGCAGATGGAATACTCACAGGAGTCCATCCCTATAGCAACCACAGCTGCACCGGGCAACCAACGCTCTACTAATTTCCAAATAGCATGTGAGGCCGCTGGAGTCTACAAAACCTTCCTTCCACTGACTGTATTACCTGCTGAGTTATTTGGATAATGTCTAGTTTGACCTGTATCTAGGATAAAATGGCTATCTTGTGTACAACTTGAAGAGAATATTCAATCTAAAAATAGAATTATCTGAGGGGAACATTTTTTTCTAGGTGTTTCCACCTTAAGTCATATACTAGTATTCTAAGTGCTTGAGTTATATAAGTTTATCTGCCATAGATAAATCTACACAGAAGTCATGTGGTTCATTTGATTAATCTTTGATAAAACTATGGGCCATGATAATATTTTCATGAAGATTTGGCAGCTATTATACTGAAGTCTGAATTAAGTTCAATATTGAGTAGGTACTCAGGGCAATGGAAATTTCTCTTGGGTTGGTGTTCTCCTGGCCAAATATTTTTCAATGTTTAGAGACCCCATCAGCAACCTGTATAGTTGCAAACAAGCAGGATAGTGACAGTTTAGACTGTGCATTACAAAAATCGTTTGATTATTCCAATGTAATCAGCTTAATGAGTTCTTGTTTTGGATCTAATGACAAGTACTTATGTTGAGCTTGCATTTGAAGGACATACTGGTGGGAATAATTTTAATAAATTGTAGCATATGATCTGTGTTAGCATTAAAGGTGTAGTGGGTATGACTGTGGTTTGCTGTCATTTTTACTAATGCCCATTGTCTAGCTTTCACTACTCTTTCCCTGCTCTTCCTCCAGAGCCTATCTAATTGAGCTAGTCTGGGGATGAAAAAATCTCCATGAAGTCCATATGTACTTTTAGCATTGGGCATCCATATACCATGACTGACACTATTTTACGAGAAACTGATGCATGGAAGAAACCTACGGACAGATAGAAACATTTAAACCTCCCATTTCAGTCCCCATAGAGTTAGGCATTTGTCTACCCTAAAGAGTAGATGAAATGTTAAGAGGTTTTAAAGAATAACCTTCTTTGAAAACCAAGTTTCTGTTCTTTAATTAACTTAATGTTACAAATAAGTTACTATATATTGAAATGAAATGGAGAATATCATACAGATCATCTCTGTGTAAATCCAAATATACACTTGCTTTGTACCCTACAGCTCACATAGCCAGGTGGCAGATGGGATTTGCATTTTTCCTATGTTTTTGGTGTAAGATAACTACAGTTTTCATATCATGTACACACTGCAATATGATTGCATATGGCTTCATTGAAAATTTCATGTTTATAGGGTAAAGCTATACAATAAGATGAAATATGAAAGGCTGGAATAAAAGATTGGGCCAAATCCAGGAAGGGTTTGAGCTCCTGAGAGTGGGCACCAAGGTACTCATCATAACGTGATTCTGTTTATAGCATGGACCATTAATGTGGACCTTGAGGATGACATTATAGGGAAATGTTTTCTTGCCAGAGGATTGTATCTGTTCCCCACATGCACATTCGTTATGCTTCCAGCTGTTCTGTTATCATCTCTTAATGCCTGAAGTCTGGTGCTTTTAGGAGCAGCTCTCTCTAGAGTGAGAGGTACATAGAGACAGGTGCCATAAAATCCAGATTCTTTCCTTGTTTCCACTGCTCTGCAGAATCTTCATTTTTGCCTGCCTTGACCTTGGGCTCTCAACTATTTTTCTGAACCATTGCTTGTGAATACTCGACCCTCCAACACCCTGAACTTGCCTTCCTGGTTCCTTCAAGTTCTGACAGTCTGGAGCTGTTGAATGTACTTAGATGCCTCTGGCTTTCCCAATACCTATATTTTCTGTTTTTCTTTGATTAGGTTTCTTACTCTACTGCTACCTGGAATCAGCATCATGTGCTTTCTCCAGAAGCCCTACCCTCAGTGCCACACTCTCTTCCTGTTTGCAATCATAGTCTAAAATATGTAGTGTTTTTTTTTTAAGGTGTGTGGTCCTGTCTTTATTTTTTTTTCAATTGAATTTATTGGAGTGACAGTGGTTCACAAAACCATACAGGTTTCAAGTGTATAACTTTAAGTAAATGAGAGAGAGAGAGAGAGAGAGAGAAAGAGAGAAAGAGAGAGAGAGAGAGAGAGAGAGAGAGAGAGAGAGAGAGAGAGAGAGGGAGAGAGGGAGAGAAACATCAATGATGAGAGAGAATCATTGAATGACTGCTTCCTGCATGCTCCACACTAGAGATTGAGCCTGCAATCCGGGCACATGCCCTAACCAGGAATTGATTATAGGTGGATGCTGAACCATTAGGTCATGCCAGTAGGGCTCAAGTGTATAATTTAAGAAAACATCTTCTGAACACTGCATTGTGCACCCATCATTTAAAATAAAGTCTCTTTCCAACCCCATTTATTCCCCCTTTGCCCACTTCCACCTACCCCCTCCCTTTTCCTTCTGGCTATCACCACACTGTTATCTATGTCATATGTTATAGAACATTTAGTTTTTAAATGGCTAGAACAATATTGAAAAGCAAACCTTGGAGCAGCTTTAAATGAGTTGGAAATGAATTACCATGCACTTACTGTATCATTAAAACTTGTTTTTCTTAAAGAACTTTATGATAGTGACTACATTCATTATTTATAATAACTTTAACTATCATCAAAGCATTAGTCACTTCAAAATTGTGGGTGAATCACAAGAGAAAACTGGTGGCTTAAGAGTTGCAATTAAGTTCTTTAGAATTTCATCTAGAATAAATGAATAGAACATTTTATCTTGACTAGACTGGTAAAATTATAGGTGTAATCTAATGAATCAGTTCTCAATTTTGAAGAGAATATAATTTTCAATGTTTAGATTTTGTAGAAGTACAAGTTTTGGGGTTGGATAAGCATATGTATAAGACTATGTACACATAATTATATACATGATTAAATTAAAGGATATTGTCATATTTTTTATTCTTCCTTAAGTTGGACAATTTTTTTTTAAAATTGGAAACTCTCTCAGTTTTGGGGAATGACCTCTGAAAATAATCTGTAGTTCACATAAGAAAAATAGAAGCAAACAATCTATATTTATTAAAATACTTACCGAACAAACAACTTGTCTCCTATTGGCATACTTGTACTTTTCCATTCTTGTGCTTTCTTTCTGAATTGTTGAAGGCTTCAATTTGAAATCAGAAGCTTATAATATGTGACCAAAAAAATGTAGAATCACTTAGCTCTTCCTCTCAGCCACTGTCCTCTTTGTTATAAAACTTGGATTCTAGTTTGAAGTCATTCTACTTGCCTTCGGTGCTCCAGAGTTTGTCTCTCAGAAGTCTCCCAATTTTACAGTGAGAAGTCAGTGCTCTTTCTTCAGTGAGGTCTAAAATGCAAGTTCCAAACCTTCAGTATGCTGAAAAAATGCAAGGGCGTCTCCTCCCTTAAGCAGAATCCTCTCCAGTTTCTATTGGCAATATATGTAAGTGCATTTTCAGTTCTGGCATCTGATCTCAGTTGTTGACTCAAACAGCTGCCTGAACCACTTGGGTTAGCTCCGCTGTGTACCTCATTACCCCAGTCCAGAGAACACCAGCATCTATTAGAGTTCACCTTTTTTTAACAGACATCCAAAATATTTGAAATCATAGTAATTGCTATGCACTGCAGTAGTTTGGTACTATAAATACAAAGTGAGCACAGGATCTCTGGTCATCGAGACCTTAGTTTCTGGATGGTTATAGAAATATTAATTAAATAAGGATACAATAAATGTGAAATTAGTAACCAGGTTAAGTATTCCAAGGGAAGAGAGAAAAGGGAGGTCAGTGTTGAATGTTTAAGTGTGTTTCACTTAGATGAAAAAGTTAGTGTTTAAGTTAGTTTCAGAGGGATGAAAAAGCTCTGGAGATGGATGATTGTAGCACAATTTGAATGCACTTAATGTCACAGACCTATATGCTTAAAAACCATTAAAATGTTTAATTTTGTTATGCCTATTTTATCAACCCCTTTCTATGCCCCTGGAAGTAGCTTTTGGCCAAAAATGAGTGCACAGTTAGTTGATAGAAGCTTCAGCATTCTCTCTCAAAAGAATATTTATGTGTCTGGAAATAGTAAGAGGTGGTAAGAATTCAGCATAACCCTCCAAGGTAACCAATCAGTCATAGTAATTATATGGTCTTTAGGCAAATGGAGGCTGATATTTTCACATAGAAGATGAAGAAGAGATGACTTTTGTTGCTAAGGCAAACTCAGAAAAACCTGGGGAGTAGGTCAAGATTATTAGATTAATTGAATATTTCTGTTCTAATTATTAATGCCCCATTCTTTTTCCATCAATGCCCTAACTTTAATATAAGAGCCTTCTTAAGACTGTAGTTCAATCTGCATTCTCATTCAGCTACATGGTCAGACTTTAGTTTTTCAGAAATATCACTATGTAGTATCAAGATATAAGGAATTCTTTCATGGAAGTCATACAATCTCTGTAATACTCTATTCTGTGATGTGAAGTGAGGATGTAAAACCTGAGTTCATCAGTTTCTTTCTCTAAGCTCTCTAGTGCACTTGTATATAGTCCCATCTTTCAAAAGCCACTTGTCTTCTAAAGCTTTGCCTGGTGCAGGCATTAGACACCACGCAGCCATAGCTTATAATAGAAACATCATTCTTCCCACTTAATGTGAGGGATCACCCAATGTCTCAGTGCAGACACTGTATCTCTGTGCTCCAGCCCCATTTCCCTTGTTCTTGAAATACTCTCTTGTGTGTGCTGCAGATTAACTGTAAATATCTGTGGCTCTCTGCTTGAGTTCTCTGTTTTTCTTCCTGATTCAGGAGCACATTCAACCTGCATTTAGGGCAAATCTAATGGCCTGGAGAATCCATGACCCTGGAAGCAGTTGTTAAGCAAATATGAATGGGCAGTTAGTGAATGGGAACTCCAGCATCCTCCTTCAGTTGGGCTTACTCTGTGACTTCCTTGTCTCTAGTACCACTGTTATCTCTCCAGTTGCTCACAGCAGGAAAGTCTTGATAAAGGACTCTTTAAATGGTCTTCTTTTCCATGGCTCTCTCATTTCCCTGGGATTATATTGCATTAAAATTTTTGCCTCAGGTATGCTTCTGAGGGAAGGCCAGCCCCCATGGGCACTGGCAATGAGGTCACTACTGTATTAAACCTACAAACCAAATTCAGAGTCTCATCTTTAAACTTTGTGCCATGGGACAAATCTATACATATAAAAGCTTAATCGAATGGCTGACCATTCGACCATCTGACTGGTAGCTATGATGCACATTGACCATTAGGGGAAAGACACTCAATGCAGAAGCAGAAACCACAGGAATGGAACAGACTGATGAATCTCAGAGGGAAATGGGGAGGGAGAATGGCAGGAAGAGATTAACCAAGGATCTTACATGCATACTAGAGGCTCCATGCACCAGAGGGGTCCCTCGGCCTGGCCTGCATACTCTTGCAATCTGGGATTCCTCGGGGGATGTTGAAAATCCAATTTCGGCCCAATCCCCACAGGCCAGGCCAAGGCACCCCACAGGTACATGCATCCATGCACTGGGCCTCTAGTTCTAGAGCAAAATCTTTGGTCAGTCAGGATTTGGTCAGGGGAACAGATATTATTCTATTATTATTATGAGTCTTAAATATAGGGGTGTATCCAAGCATTAGAAAGGTTGCAGAAACAAAGATTATAGAAGTTACCAGCAAAGGCCAGGAACAGAAAAAACAATAACTGCTTTTAAAGATTTCAGTAACATGTGCTTTTCAAGTGCTTGTTAGGAGCTATTGTGCCTCCCACAGCTGCCCAGTCTTTTCAAATATGAGAAAAGGGTTTTTCACTCTTCTGCCTTTGGAATCTTATATGAGTGTCAATTACCCATAAATTCTAAACATGAAAAAGCATTCCAGGAAATGTAACTCTTCTTATTCACAGGCAAGTTCTTGGAAGGGGCAGTAGTGATGTTCAGTTGTTAGCAGCTCATCTGGAATGATAAGCAAAGTCAAGAACACACAAACACACACACACACACACACTCACACACAAAAAAAGCCTTCAGTAACATTTTAAACATTTGTGTTTCTATTTCAAGAGCAATGGGAGAACTTTGACAGGCTTTAAGAAAGGCAGGCTATGATCATTCTTGCATTTTCTAACCCTTGGCGGTACTGCAGAGTTTGGGATGGCAAGAAAACCAATTAGACAAAAATATAGCTTTAATCCAGAAAGGTATGGGCATTTATTTGGGTAGGCTGGTGAAATTATAGATATATAAACAGAGCTTGGGGTTATCTAGAACATGAGAGTAATTGGTCATGATAATAGATTGAATTAAGGAGATGTAAATTGGTTTGCCATTTGTTAAGATGGGGATACTAGGATACAGCCAGTTTGGGACAAGGTGGCTGGTTTGTGGGTAGATTATGATTTTGGTTTAGGACATGCTACAATTGAAGTGCCTTTGAGGTACTGTTCAAGGATGTTGAGCAGGCAACATGCCCAGTCACACTCTGGTTTGGGAGGGCTTGCCAGGGTGCCCTGTGCCTCTTGGCAGTTGCTCATTGCTGGCAGCCACTGGGGATGGTAGTGGTATCCAATGACTGCTTCCATCTCCATTGTTAGCTTCTTGGGGCCATGGATGCTTTCCTTTACAATAATTACTAAAAGCAATAGCTCCCAAGAGCCTCCTTTTAATGCTAGATGGCCAGAAAGTCTGGACAGTGGTTTTCATATTCCCAGTTATTTATTCTTCCCAGGAAAAGTTTTTGCATATGTAATCATTGACTCTTAGCTTGGCATTGTTCCTTCAGCCACTTGTGCAGGGCAACCACAGCGGAGTCTTTCTGAGCTGTCTCCAGGAAGCTGCTCATGCAAAGGAGGGACACCTCAAAGCACTCAAGTTTAAGTGAGGGAAGACTGTAGAATATCATCTCATACTATACAGCACTGCTATTTCTCTCTGTCCTTTTATTTATATCCAAGGGCAGACTGGCTCAAGTGAGCTGTCATTCTCCTCAGTGGTGCTTTTCAGGGACTAAATTGACAATTTTTCTTTTCCACCTGGCTTTATTTAGCTTAGGTAATGGAGGTGTCTGGCAAATTCATATATCACTCAACTTCCCATGGGCATGGGGTATGATCTACTCTATCTACAGGACACTGAATGATCCAAAGTTTCTCACATAACTTGTGTAAGCTCCTACTAGGACAACCCTCAAATTATATAATAATTTCTATTATTGTAATTCTTCTGCCAAAGAGGAAGCTTTACCTCTTTAGCCAATACATTTATTTACTTAATTATTTATTTATATAAATGTGGATTTAGGCATAGTTATTTTATGCTTTGGCTTACAATCCAATACTATATTATCTGTTGCAAAAATTATTCCTAATGTTTTTGAAATGCCTCAATCTTTTTATTTTTTTTCCTTAAGCATTTCTTTACTTTCTAGTATTACAAGATATTTGACGTTCTTCTTATTTCTTCTGCGTGTCCTAATTCTAGGATTGGCCATTTCTCTAAAGAGCCTTGGTTCCTTTAATTGAAGAGTCATATTTAGAAACCAAGATTTGAGCATGCATATTCTTTTTTTTTCTACTGAATTACTTCCTTTATCTTATCTTGCAGTGCAGGTCTGCTCATGTATTCTACCAGTTTTGGCATATCTGGTGGCTCTTACCTTGGCTCCACCTCATGGTTTTCTCATGTGCATGTGCTGATCAATACTGAGCTGAAGACTAAAGAAAACCTTCTGCAGGTCTCCAGAGCTTTCTGTGCAGTCCCCTTCTTGCCAGGTAGCTGTCTCCATTCTGATAATCTGCCCCACAAATTCGAACTGCCCTTAATTCTCAAGCTGGTTAGCTCAAATCAGAGAGACTGTCAGATTTCTGTTTTGCTTTCCCTTTCTTTTCTTTTTTTAATCCTCACCTGAGGATATGTTTTTATTGATTTTTAGAGAGAGAAGGGGAGAAAGAGAGAGAGAGAGGAAAGAGAGAAAGAGGAACATTAGTTACCTCCTGTATGCCCTCTGACCAGGCATTGACCCCGCAACTTAGGTATGTGCCCTGACCTGGAATTAAACCCCCAAACTTTTGGTGAATGGGATGATGCTCCAGCCAACTGAGCCACCCTACCAGGGCAGATTGTTCTTTTTTTTTCTTAAATATATTTTTATTGATTTTTCTTACAGAGAGGAAGGGAGAGAGATAGCTAGAAATGTCGATGAGAGAGAAACATCGACCAGCTGCCTCCCGCACACCCCCTACCGGGGATGTGCCCGCAACCAAGGTACATGCCCTTGATCGGAATCGAACCTGGGACCTTTCAGTCCGCAGACCGACGCTCTACCTCTGAGCCAAACTGGTTTCTGCCAGATTGTCCTTTTTGTCCTCCAGTGTGTACACACTCCAGGCAGTAACTTGTAGCAATCAGAGGGCTTACACTATTTGCTTCCTCTCCCTCTGGGATCAACTAACGAAATCTACTCATTGCTCTGAAATGACTTGTGTGACAGTAGTTCTGAAAACTATTCTTATTTTGTCTGTTTATTATTACTATTTGCTTAAGGTATAAAGACAAGTTTGGTCGCTGTTACTCCATCTTTTCATCCTTTGGGAAATTGTTATAATGTACAGATTTTGCTAGCACAATACCTTTTACTGCTGTCTGCTGCAAACTTTCCATCATGTTATGAAAATCTATGATGTCTTCAATACAAATGCTATGCTCCAATTCTTTTTAGTGTCCAAACTTCACAATTCTCTTTGGAGTCCCAGAAAAATATATGGAAATAAGGAGGTAAAATAAAGGGAATTTAAAACATGCAAAAACTATTTGCATATTTTTATTTTAGGGAGTCAGTAAATCTTTTCCTGTTGCTTATACAAAGTCTAATTTGAAAAAAAACACACCTGAATATATCTATTAATTAAAAAATAACATTGTATTATTTAAAATTCTGTGTAAAAATAAAAGATCAATTATAGCTGTGCCTTTGATACTTATGTGATATTCAAAAATTACTATATAAAAGGGGATATTAGAAAATACAGAAGTTTTTTTTTTTTTAAACCTAGAAATAGCAAGTTAGCAGTAGTAATACAATATATCAGTTATCATAATAAATATGAGTTAGGCCCTCAGTTTAAAAATTTTAATTTGTATTAAGCACAAAGCCAAGAAACAAATACCTTGCTATTTATAATTAACAGCACTTACAAAATTAAAGCAAAGCTAAATTGATAAAAGAATAGGTAATGGATTTCTACCAAACACCAATAGAAAGCATGGAGATGTGAGTGACAAGATTAAAAATGATTGTTTAAATAGGACAAAGGGGTTGCATTCTATAAAGATAAAAGATACAAACCTCAATAGAAAATTAATAGTCATGTGTGTGTGTGTGTGTGTTTTTGTGTTTGTTTGTTTTTTGTGGGGTTTTTTTTGCATGCGACAAATAGGCATCATAGAACAGAAAATAAGAATAGTTAAAATCCAAATATTTGGTGGATTAGATAGAGAAAATAAATATAAAAGATTTTGGTAACAAAATTTATGTATTTTATTTAATGGATGGGTATTTTAAAAATAGATCATATGTCATATAAGAAAGCTCAACATAATTCAAAATTTAGAAATTTCATAAATCCTCTAATAAAATGTGCTGAAGCTCAAATTAATGGGAAAAATTCAAAAACATATTAGAAGTCTCAAGCCATATAGAAATCAAACATTTCTGATTTTTTGGAGGGGTAAATAAATAATAGAAATGGCAATATCACATCAAAACAAAAGGTTAAGTTAAATTTTGAGAAAAATTAGTGTTTTTTATTATTAAATAATATGAAAATCAGTGTAAGTAAAGTTTTAATCTATAAGCTAAAAAAAGACAATTAAAGTAATCATAAGAAGTAATAAAAGACCAGATTTTTATAAAATTTGAAAATAGAAAAACAAAAACAAATTATAAATGAATGAAAAAGCTTGTTCTTAAAATAAATTCAAAAGAAATTGCTTAAACCTTTAAATAATCTAATGAGAGAAAAAATGTCAAATAAAATGATGATGTTTTAAAATGTAATATCTTGAAATCAGTGCTGATACATTTGAAAAGATGTGATATCATTATACATGAAAATTTCTTCCTAAGAAATTCAAACACATTCTTCACTGAATCCAAAAATAGAAGTTTACTAAGTTGGCAAATTAAAATTTAAAGGAGGATACATATCCCTAAAGAAGCTAAAAGGAATCTTTAGAAATCCCAAGTCACAGCACCAAAACATAACTGAAGGCAACATGCAATGCACTGAATGTTTGTGTCCCACCCTAAAGTCATTTGTTGAATGCACAGCCACCAACGTGAAGGGATTAGGAGATAATTAGGTCAGGAGGGTGTAGCCTCCTTAATGGGATTCCTGCCCTGACACAATGGACTCCAGAGAGCTATCTTAGCTTCTTTCCACCTTGTGAAGACACAAGGAGAAATGAGCAGTCCGCAACACCCTCATCTCAGATGTCCAACCTCCAAAATTGTAAAAAAAAGTTTCTGTTGCTTATAAGCCATCCAATCAATGGCACTTTCTTATAGAAGCCTGAACTGAGACATTATCTGAGAGAGGGAGAGAGCACAAGACTGACAACTCAAAGATAGAGAAGAGAAAGATATTCAGTAATCCAGAATAGAAAAGATATAATTGCCTTCAATTAGGTGCTGTTCCTGTCAGCACTCCCATATAAACTTCCTGCATGCAAATCTTTGTCTCAGAGTTTGTGTCCTGGGAACCCAGCCTCACATAGTTGAAGCCAAGAGTGATTCTAGGAACCAGATTCCAAGACAGAAATTTAGGCTTGGATTACCCCTGGTTAGCTGGCAATGTGATCGGATGGCTTCACTCGTAGGTGGAGACCCATGGCCTCTGACATGCTGTCACAGAACAGTTGTTCAGACACTCCCTGGTGATGAGCTGGAATGGGAGGTAATGCACTGGCTGCTGGAATAGCTCTTCGGGTTGAGAGGTTTGGGGATGTAGCAATTACAGAGGCAATGGAATCAGAGTACTATTGATATGCTGGACAAAGACAATGAAAGGTTGATGGTGATTAATCAGTTGTGTAAGGTAAAATGTAAAAATCAGAGGACCTATTTGGCAGCATATAAAAAGAGTCCCACACTTTGCAGGTAGAGGGTAGATAAAACTGAGCATCAGACCTGGATATGATTATAAAAGTATCAGAGCTCCAGCGAAGGTTGCCTTCTTGTCATTAGCAAGTGTGCTATTGCTAAGGTCAGGGTTGTGGTTGGGAAAGTCTGGATTCTGAGAACTGAGATGGGGACACCTGAAATGAGGACACCAGTACTTTAAAACCTCGATACCCCCTAAGTCCCCTGAGTCTACAGAAATGGTTCCCTCCTGCTATTTAAAGTCTCCCGGCCTGCTTGAGGATCTGAGGCTGCTGCCTTGTAAGTCAGGATCTACCCTCCCCTTTCCTTCTGGGTGTCAAACTAACAACTGGAGCTACCACCAGATAACACAGCCAGTGTATTCTAGTACATTCGGCTAATGGAGGAGAAGGGCTATTTCCCACAAAAGCTGCAGAGCCTACTCAACTGGGAACTGCAGGAGGCGGGAACATGTGCGGAGGACTGAATCCGGAGGTTCTGGACCATGGTGGGGGGTGAGAGGCAAGATATCAAGCTGGAAACAAATCAGTGGTCAGAACAAAGGAGCACTCTCTTTGGCTCTGGCCTCTCTTGTCTTTCCTGCTTACCTGCACTCCTGTGACTCCTGTTGAAGGGGCTGCACTCCCTGCATCCACCTGGCTCCTGGCCCTGTGGGCCCCCCACAATAGACCAATAGATTTAGACCCAGCTGCAGCATGGGATGGAAGCTCGGGACACTGGCCTTGCTTTTGGCTCTGCTGGACCCCCAGCTGCCACTCTGTTGGGACAGGTTGAAGGGATGTGGGACTTTGTAATAGGAGGCATGTAACTCCAGGTTGGGGGTGGGGGATGGGAGTTTATAGCCAACTCTTCAAACACTGACCTTGTAGTTCTTTTCCTCATACTCCTTTACTCTTGCTGTCACTCTGATTCTTTGTAGGCATTATATATATATATATATATATATATATATATATATATATATATATATAAAATTTCTTACAGAGAGGAAAGGAGAGAAATAGAGAGTTAGAAACACTGATGAGAAACATCAATGAGTTACCTCTTGCACGCCCCCTACTGGGGATGTGCCTGCAACCAAGGTGCATGCCCTTGAACAAATCGAACCTGGGACCCTTGAGTCCACAAGCTAATGCTCTATCACTGAGCCAAACCGATTAGGGCTCTTTGTAGGCATTCTTAATCAGTTCTATCTAAGGCATGAGTCTCTCTATTGCTCCTCAAGTCCAAAGTCAATAAATCAAGTGCCATTATTTGTATTACAAAAGAATTCTTATTGTATAAGAAAGTTTAACAGGGTCTTCTTAAAAACCATTCATTGCTGATTGTGGTTTAATTTATAAATTCATAATACCTGCACTGTACATTTTATGTAAAGCCAACTCTCCTTTGATACAATAACCTGAAAAGCAATAGTAAGAAAATAGCACAGAACTGGCAGGAAATTATTCAAGCATTTCATGCCTGCTTCCCAAAGTCAGTTTCAAGAGAATAGTGAAACCAAGTTCCCTGATAGGAAATGTGTTTTGCTGAAGGACAATGAAATCATGTTAAACTTAATGAGAATGTTTTAAAATTGTTCCTATTTCCTCCTTCAGGTGATGCTTGAAACACATTTATTCTATTCTCTTGATACTATGACAGGGAAGAAATTGTATTATTACTTCTACTACCTAGGGAAAAATAGCTGATTAGCTAGTTTTGACTTTTAGACTTTTCTTAAATCATTCTCATAGAGCACATTTCTCGGTAATGCCACTGCATAATTTTCATTATTCTTAAGGACTCTTCCAATGATCTGAGGTCTGATGCTTTTAATTTTTATTTTACAAAACACACCTACTACTGAGACAAAGTCTCTTTACTGTTCACTGTAAATTTCCCATGAGGTATTTGTTTTTGTTTAAAGAGGCATCTATAATAATAAAAAAGTAATAGCTAATTAGATCAGATAGGAAACAATCTCCCAGACATCCTTCTGGACATCCTTCCAGATGAAGCCACAGTGACAGGGGCTGAGGCAGAGGCGGTTAGGGGCATTCAGGCAGTCAGGCAGGTGAGCGGTTAGGAGCCAGCAGTCCCAGATTGCAAGAGGGTGCAGGCCGGACTGAGGGCCCCCCTCCTCTCTCCTCCCCCAAGCACATGTTTCATGCACTGGGCCTCTAGTAAATAAAGAAATAAAGAAATGAACTGAAGTCAAATTGACATTTATGCCTCCAATAAAAGAGTAAGTGTATAACAATTTAAGAAATTCTTTTACAAAAAAATGTAGCTCCTTTATTTGGTCCCCAAAATAATTTAATGAGGATAGTACTCTGGCTTTTATATACTATGTATTTATTTCAGACAGGAAGGAAAAGAGAGAGAGAGAAAGAGAGAGAGAGAGACAGAGAGAGAGAGAGAGAGAGAGAGAGAGAGAGAGAGAGAGAGAGAGAGAGAGATCAATGATGATGAAAGAGAATCCTGCAATATGGGCATGTGAGCTAACCAGGAATTGAACCATGACCTCCTGGTTCATAGGTCAACACTCAATCACTGAGCCATGCTGGCCAGGCTGGCTTTTTTCTTTTTTTAAAAATATATTTTATTGATTTTGTACAGAGAGGAAGGGAGAGAGATAGAGAGCTAGAAACATCAATGAGAGAGAGTCATCGATCAGCTGCCTCTTGCACACCCCCTACTGGGGATATGCCTGCAACCAAAGTACATGCCCTTGACCGGAATCGAACCCGGGTCCCTTCAGTCCCCAAGCCGACGCTCTATCCATTGAGCCAAACCGGTCTCTGCCAGGCTGGCTTTTGATATATAAACCAGATAGATTTGTTGGCACCATATAAATTATCTTTTTTTCTTAATTCACAAAGTTAAGTGGCAGCCCTTTACTTTCATCCTATAGGTTTTCAGAGGAATGGAATCCCATAGGTCAGTGGTCAACAAACCGCAGCTCATGAGCCACGTGCGGCTCTTTGGCCCCTTGAGTGTGGCTCTTCCACAAAATACCACTTGTGTGGGAATGTGTACAGTGCTATTTAAACTTCGTGGCCCATGCGCAGAAGTCAATTTTCAACCTGGGCGAGTCTATTTTGAAAAAGTGGCATTAGAACACTCAAGGGGCCAAAGAGCCACATGTAGTTCTTGAGCCGTGGCTTGCTAACCACTGTTTATGGTCATTGGCTGTTCATAATGAAATGCACCTTTTTTTTCTTCTTCTTTTTCGACAAAGACTTGCTAATTGCCATCATTTTTAGATGGCTATTTGGATGAGACTATTAATAAGCTGATCAACAAAAATTTCAAAACAGAATTAATAAAGCAAGGTGAGTGCCCTTCAATAAAGAAGTAGAACAGCATTTCTGGACCAATTGCTCTTGTCATTTGAATAAAAGAATGTCTTTTCTGTGTACTTGAGCAAATTGAATGGAATTGAATCCACCCTTTTGATATTAGCATTTTCAAAGTCATGAATAAAGCATTTTGCTGGGGCAGAATGAGATTTATGCTTTCCAGCCTTGACCTGGGATAGGTCAGAAGACAGCATGGCAGAATGAATACCACATTTAAAAATCTACCTATTGCTGTTTGCATTTCCTATTAACATTTGCATTTCCTATTTCCTAGTGACTTTAGCCACTGGGGAGAAAGGAAGTGAAACAGGACTTACAGAATTAATGAAAACTTTCTTGATAGTTTAGAATAACCAAAACTCAAAACTTCTTATTCCATTCATTGAACACCCATATACTTTAAACAGAAAAACATAAAGAATATATTTTTATTAAAATAAAAACTTCAGCCGAAACCGGTTTGGCTCAGTGGTAGAGCGTTGGTCTGCGTACTGAAAGGTCCCAGGTTCGATTCTGGTCAGGGGCATGTATGTTGGTTGCAGGCACATCCCCGGTAGGGGGTGTGCAAGAGGCAGCTGGTCTGTGTTTCTCTCTCATCGACGTTTCTAGCTCTCTATCTCTCTCCCTTCCTCTCTGTAAAAAAATCAATAAAAATATATTTAAAATAAAAACTTCATATGGAATAGAGTACAATATTCACAATCTCTAGGAAATTTCAGGGTACACGTCATTTTACTGTGATACCTGATGTTAGAAGGTTTTAGTTATAAATATAGTGCAAGGTTATTCTGAAAGTAATAAGCATATAGGAACCCAAAAAAAGTTATCTTGCCCTTAGTCTTGAAATGGTTTTAATTTATATTTTGAAAGACAACTTGTTCTTCCATGACGTTTCCAAATGTTATCTGTACAGTGAAAACTTTCCTTATAAAGTTGACAAGAAGTAAGCACTATTGGGCTTGCCCATAAAATATACCAAAGCTCATTAAATTTAAATAAATCCAGTGCCTAAAACGTTATTAAAGAAAAGATGACATGAGTGAAGAAACGTCTGAATGAGGTCAGTGACCATAAGCCACAGAGTTGCTGTGGAGGTAGCACAGGCTTCTCTCATTTACTCTTAATTCCCAGTTCCTAGATGGAGGGCCCCTGGTGCCCAAGGCTGCCTGGAGCAGCCCTCCTCTGTCTCGTATGTTATTGCTCCAAACGCATCTCTGTTGCCTGGTAGAGTTCCCACATGGTTAAAAATGCTTAACTGGCAGCAAGCTTGCATAATTTGTGATTAGAGGATGAAAAAAACAAGCCTTTGTTTAGGGGATGGTTTTATAATTCAATAGAAAGTCCACATTATCTCATTAGTGTCTCATCATAAACAGGAATTTCTTTCCCTCATTCTCCATATGACTGTCTGCACTCTTTTATGGGCAGTTGGTAAGTAAGAGTAGTTGAGTATGATTGATCCATAGAGTCTGTCGACCAGTCCAAGTGGTCCAGGATTAGGGATCCTTTGAGAACACTCACACCAGAGTGCACAGAGTTAATCTACTTTTCAGAAGTACTGTAAGTAATTACTGGTCATTCAGGAAATACTGAAATTTTATTCTGGTTAAGCATTAGTTTTCTAGAAGGTTTTAGTTTTACGTCTACTTACATAATTTGTGCGCCGGGAACTTGGTACGAGGGTGCCAATCTGCATTCAAGTTTTCCTGTTCTGTGGTAGCTGGAGAAATGTGTCTGCAATACTCCCCGCTTTGCTTTACAGCCTGCTTCTGCCATGTTGATGGATAAGGTTTCACTTTTCACATGGCTGGGAGGGCATAATTAAATTGCTTCTTGGAATAAAACAATGGCAGAAAGAAAAAGTTAGTTATTGAGTTGTTGCTATAAAAGAAACAATTCAATGTGTTTAATAAATTTACACAAGTGAAGTGGCATTTGGATATTTTAGGGTAAAAATATTTTTATATTTTACACCAGCAAATATACAGCCAATATTTTTGCCTGTTTATTAGTATGACTACTTTGAATTATGAGATCATTTTACAGAAAGCAGTTGAATTTTTGTGTATACCAGGACCTCAGACTATCTTACTCTTAAAAGTAGATATCTTAGATGGGTAGATAATAATTATCTGTTATTATCACAACGATTATGTGGAAATGGGTGCTTAAAGCCCTTGAAGTATTTACTCTCTTCAAGAAATAAAACATATTTTGAAATATTTCACATTAAGTCATTTGCTGAAATGAATAGATACCTAAAAGCAAATGCTTTCCCTACCTAAATTATTAACATCCAAATTACTGAGCTCTAACTTTATGGCTTTATTCCATTAGTATTTTCATATATAGGGTATATTAAAAGGAAAAATAATGAGCTCTCTAAAAAGCAGATATAATTAAAGTTTTAAAACTTTAGTTATAAAATGTGTATAAAATAAATATAAATTTTTAAAATGCTAAAGGGACATGCTATCACATAATGGATCACAAATTCATTATATGGTACTTTATTGAGTTTCTAGCCTGCTTGTGGAAGAGGAGCAGAATGGGAACTACTGATCATTTGCTGCTTCCATTTCTAGAATTATAACCTTGGATAGAACACCCAGCAAATGCACCTAAATTACAGGGACAGAGCAAGAGACAGAAAAATGTTAATCACATTATATATACTTTGTCAAAAAATGAAGTATTCTGCCTAAATAAGTATTCTGGATAACTAAGCCTGAAATAAAATATTTAAACACCGCCAATTAAAAATAACTTAAAAATATTGTATTCACTTGTCTACCTTTTACAATAGTGAGAAGTCACTCTAACCTGATTGTCTTTGAGTGAACAGCTCAGTGTGGTTCACAGGATGCTCTTTGAAGATCTCCACCCGTCTCCAATAAGCGGTACCACCTGGTCCTGCCAAATTCCAAAATTACGTTAAATTTCCTCAGAATGTGTTTTCCCCTTTAATTAATGTCAGATTTATTTGCAATAATAATGCATTAAAAATAACTATTAAAAATGCTAAAAACATGATGTTCAACCAAATGTAAAATGAAAACTCATAAATTTTTTTTATAATTTATTAATTAATAAGGGAATCAGAAAGACATTCCAACCTGCTCAAGGGGAACTTCAAAGGATGCCCATGTGCATAAGCAGTCAGATATGTTGAAATGAATTTACACAGAAGTGAAATATCCAAAAGGCAATATCAATTGCTTTTCACTTTACAAAAATATTTTGGCTTACTCGGTTTGGCTCAGTGGATAGAGAGCTGGCCTATGGACTGAAGGCTCCCAGATTCAATTCCAGTCAATGGCATGTTTCCCCGAAAATAAGACAGTGTCTTATATTAATTTTTTCTCACAAAGTTGTGCTAGGTCTTATTTTCAGGGGATGTCTTATCTTTTCATGCGCTAGGTCTTATTTTCAGAGGATGTCTTATTTTCGGGGAAACACGGAAGGTTGTAGGCTCCTCCCAGGCTTGGGGCCCTGTTTGGGCGCCTGCAGGTGGCAACCAATTGATGTGTTTCTCTCACATTGATCTTTCCCTCTCTCTTCCACTCTCTCTCTCTCAAAAAAAAAAAAAGAAAAAGAAAAGAAAAAAAAAAAAGAAAAAGAAAAATATCCTCAGATGAGGATTAAAAAAAAAAGTCTTTTTCATTACTATTAGTGTTCTTCACACCCCCCCCCCCCCCCCCCCGCAATTTCTGAATTTATAAAAAAGCTCAAAGACAATGAAAGGCTGAGATAATCTAAAGGGGTGGACTGAATAAGACAATGAGTTATTTTCTTTTTGCTCATTTCAAAGTTTTTCACAATTTCCCTGATAAATGAAATAAAAAAAATATTTGTTACAGCTGACCCTTGAACAACATGGATTTGAAGTACACAGATCCACTTCCATGCAGATTTTTAAAAATAAATATAGATTATTCCCACAATAGCCTCAGGTTGTAAATCTGCTGATTCCACCACCAACTATGGATTATAAAGGATGTTTTTGATCCTCTGCTGGGAATCTGAAGATGCAGAGGACTGGCTGTAGGTATTGTTCAATGCCGCTTTGTATAAGAAACTTGAGCATCTGTGGATTTTGGAATCTGCAAGGGTCCTGGAACAAATCAACTTCCCATACTAAGAGAAAACTAAAGTTTGGAGGAGTAAAATCTTAGATGCAATATTTTGACTGCACAGGGGATGGCACCCTTAACCCCTGTGTTGTTCATGGTTCAACTGTATTTACTATTCAGGCACTGTTCTGAGAACTTTACATGTATGAATTCATTTTGTCTCTCAAAAATTATTTTATTATTCATTATAATAGCCACTACTGACAATCTGAAGAAATATCACTGTTATCCGATTTCACTGATGCTGTAGCTCTCATGAGTAGGAAGTGGTAGGAGCTGATCCCAGTTACGTATTTGGTTCTACTTTTGACCTTTACATTACAGCTGATATTATCCTTGGAGCTTTTAGTACGCAAATTTAAGTGTAACTGATTCTAAATATTTCTTATGAAAATCTTTGATTTTGCTATTTGCAACAAACTGAAATGATTTCCACATTACCATGGAAAATCCCATATCTTAGACTCTTCAGCCAATAGCCTTAGTTACGTGCAGTTCACTCTGTTGGATTTGGAATGATGCTTCATTGGGCAGCTCCAAGCATTTCTTCTAAACGAGCAGGTATGACTTTGAACTGTGTGATTACTTTTAACTGTATCACTGAGTTCCTAGTAAAACGAAACCAATCTTCTGGATTTCACACAATGTTACTACATTGTAGTAAGGGATGTAGACTGCAATAAAGTCTGTTTTATAGTTTAAATTGTATGATGAATCTTAAAATCTTAGATATACTTTTAAAGGGGAAATAACAAAATTAGGATAAAATAATGTACCACCCTTCAGATAAATTCAAAATGCTCAGGTCTTTTTTTTCTTTTTTCTTTTTTTAATAAAATTAACAATATCAAATAAAATTATTCTGTCCACAAATGGTTTTCAAAACCTGGTCTATGAAGCCCTTGGGGCTTTTGAAACTCCCCTAGGAGATCCATCAAGTAAAAGTTAACTTTTTATAATAATACTAAGATATTATTTGCGTTTTTTCCCCTGTGCTGACATTTGTAGATGATACATAATCAATGGTATGAAAAGCTTCTTGCAGCTTAGTACAAAGCAAAGTAGTACTAGTGTGATAGGGAAACAAGGAATTTCATTTTAAAATGTCCTTAATGATGCAATAAAAATGATACATTTTGCCTGGCCAGCATGGCTCAGTGGTTGAATGTTACCTATAATCCTGAAGGTTAGAGTTCAATTCCCGGTCAGGGCAGGTGCCCCAGCTGTGGGCTCAATCCCCAGTAGGGGGCATGCAGGAGGCAACCAACCCAGGATTCTTCCTCATCATTGATGTTTCTATCTCTTTCCCTTGCTCTGCCTTTCTGAAAGCAATAAAAATATATTTAAAAAATACACTTTGTTGAGAGGATCCAAGATGGCTGCTCGGGTAGACACCTAACTGCAGCAGCACACAACAATTTCAATGGAATACAACTAAAATGTAGAGTGGACATCGCCCAGAGCTACAGGTAGGCGACTGACTGAAAATTCTACAACAAGAAGGAAAGAGAAAACCAGACGGAAAATCAGAGGAGCTGAAAAAAAGCCTAAGGTACGGAGACATGTTGCGCGCTCGCACGCACGCGCGCGCGGAGAGATCGCAGCCGGAGAGGAGGAGAGGGCTGGGTGCTGCCTGGTGTTCCCTAGCAGGAAGGAAATAAAACCCCCAGCCTGGACTAAACCCCCGAATCGGCAGCGCTGACCCCCAGTTATGAGCCAGACCCTGGGGACCCAGGCTCCGGCGGGGGAGACGGGGCTGTGAGGCGGAATCCCAAGCGAGCAGCGAAAAGCAGGGCCCCCGGAGTCGCGCGCACATTGTGCGCAGAGGACTGAATGTTGACTTTGATGCTGGATTACCCTAGCGTGAAGAAACAAAGCCTCCAGCGGCGCTGAACCTCAGTCCAGACTGCTCTGAACTCCAGTCCTGGACCAGACCCTGGGGACCCAGGCTCGGGCCGGGGGAGACGGGACTGTGAGGCGGAATCCCAGGGGAGTGGCGAAAAGCGGAGCCCCCAGAGTCACGCGCACTGCGCGCAGAGGACAGTCTGTTGACTCTGATCTTAGACTCCCCTAGTGGGAAGGAGAAAAAAAAAAAGCTCCAGATTGGAGGAATGCGACAGGGAGCAGGAGCCCCTGCCGGACACCAGCCAGGACACCAGCCAGCCGGGCAACGGCAGGGAGCCGGGCGATGGGGCCCCCAGGGGGGGGGTGCCCCCGAGCCATCGACCTCTGAGCATGGGCAACGGAGCCAAGGCCAGGGGCTGCTTCCTGGGTGACGCCGACCCCGGCAACAGGCTGGAGCAGCGCGGGAGCCCACGGAGAACAAAGGGGTGCCACAGGCCAACCTGCTGAGCTCCCAGGACAAGGAGGAAGAAACCAAAGTTCTCAATGTGAAGAAATCAAGTGAGAGCAAAAGATAGTAAAATTACTGAAGAAAGAATACAAAGAAGATCTTGAAAATTCAAAGACTAAGTCAGAACTCAACTCGCCAGCCAACATTGCAACATAAATGCGTTTTTTTAAAAAAAGGACAGAATGTTGGAACAGCGGCTGCCAGGCCTAGAGTGCCCAGGCACAAAGCAATGGCAACCGGGCCTGGAGCAACAACGGCCAGGCCCCAGAGCAACAGCAGCTAGAACCAGAGCAACAACAGCCAGCACTGGAGCAGCCAGATCTGGGGCAGTGGCAGCCAGGCCTGAGGCAGAGGCAGCCAAGCCCAGGGAGGCCAGTCCAGGAACACCCAGACCCGGAGTGGCCGGGCCTGGAGAAGCCAGGCCCAGAGCAGCCAGGTTGGGAGCAGCCAGGTCCAGAACAGCAGTAACCAAGCCCGGAGCATCCAGGCTGGGAGCGGCCAGACTCGGAGCGGCCGGGCCCGGAGCAGCAGGGTCTTGTGCGGCCAGGCCCGGAGCAGAGGCTGCCAGGCTGGGAGCGACCAGGCCCGGAGCAGCAGGGTCTTGTGCGGCCAGGCCCGGAGCAGAGGCTGCCAGGCTGGGAGCGGCCAGGCCCGGAGCAGCGGCTGCCAGGCTAGGAGCGGCCAGGCCCGGAGCAGCGGCTGCCAGGCTGATAGCGGCCAGGCCCGGTGCAGCCGGGTCTGGTGCGGCCAGGCCTGGAGCAGCAGCTGCCAGGCTGGGAGTGGCCAGGCCCGGAGCAGCAGCAGCCAGGTCCAGAGCAACTAGGTCGGGAGTGGCGGTGACCAGACCCAGAGCAGCTGGTTGTGGAACGAACCAGAGCAACAGAGGCCAGGCCCGGAGCAGCCAGGCCCGGAACAGCTCGCTCCTCGCCTGTCCCTGCCCCACGGCTGCCTCTCAGACATGGCTGGAAACTTTTGAGGGAACTTGAGGGTCTGCTGAATCAAGTGATGAAGGCTTAGATCTGGATGTGTTGAGTTAGTATAGGGCTGGGGTGTTGACCTGTGAGTGCCTTGGGTGGGGCCTGGATGAGGCTGGACCTATTTGGAAATGTCTTTTGTGTGAAATGTATCATTGGGCATGTGGTGGTATTATTGATATGAGAAAATGCTAAGTAACTGATTTACTATCTGAAAAGGGATTTACTATCGGGAAAGGGAGGGAGGAAGAGACTGAACATAAACTGCACCTATGGATGAGGACAATGGGGGATGGGGAGGGGGAGAAGGGTGGGGTGGGAACCTGGTGGAGGGGGGAAGAAATGAGGAACCTTTGTAACAATATGAACAATAAAGATTGATTTAAGAAAAAAAAAAATAAATAAAAAATACACTTTGTTGAATATCTACACTTAATTATACATCTTTTAATTTCTGTGTGACAAAATATACAGACATAAATACTTCTGCTGCACACCAAAAGTATGTTTATATGAAGAAAAGACACATATATGATTGAGTTGTCCGCCCAATTTGACAATTTTTTTTTTCTTTTTTTTTTTTTTTCTGCATGGAACACCATCTTCACTTAACAGAATGACTAGCAGACAAACTATGCATATTCACATTTGAATATTTGGTATATCTCTCCTCTGAAATAAATAATATGAACTATCTCTGCAAGTGAAATAATTGACTATATAATGCTAGTGTTAACATTTAGGCTTTTATGTAAAAACTAGAGGCCTGGAGCATGAAAATTCATGTACGGGGCAAGGGGGGAGGGGCAGGGGTTCCCTCAGCCTGGCCTGGCCCCTCTCACAATCTGAAAGCCCTCAAAGGTGAAAAATGACCCATTGATTAGGGGATGGTGATGCCCCATCACACATCTGCTGCTGCCACTGCTGGCAGCGCAAGCCTCGGCTGGCGCTGGTTACCTGAACTTCTGGTGACCCTGGATAGCTGGGTAGCTGCTGTACAGTGCTTGCCTGCATCTTGGGCCAGTCCTGGGCAGCTGGGGACTGAGGGGAGTGGGAGTTCCAATTCAGGGTTCAGGTTCTGGAGAAGGGCCGCACACAAATGAAAAGAGACTTGAAGAAATTCAATTTGGCGATTTGGGGGGCCAGGCGGTAGTCCAACTCTAGTGGGAGAATTACTCCTGCTCTGGCCCTGCCATCCCCTTTTATTGAGGCTTTGGGGAAAACATCTTAAGCAACATAAACAGAAATTTACATGTAGCCCTTAGGCAGGAAATAACAGAAACTTGTAGATTCTGCTTCAGCTAACAAAATCTCAACTAAAGGTTAGAGCAATTAAGGTTGTTGATCAGCCTTCCTGGCTTCCTGTCAACATCTCTTTTTCAGTGAAACTGATTTGGTTTCCAGCAGGAGACTCCTGAGGCAGGCGCCCCAGCAAGACTGAAGGGACTGGGTGCCACCATCCTTGAGAGTGTGACAGTCAATTAGCATATTCCCTTTATTGGCTGTGGGTGCTGCCATCTTTGTGACAGCATGAGGGTCAATTAACATATTCCCTCTTAATTAGGATAGAATTTTGAAAACTTTTATTTGTTATCAGGAACATTTTTTTATTTTATTGGTTTTTACAGAGAGGAAGGGGGAGAGAGTGAGAGAGTTAAAAATATCAATGAGTGAGAAACATCAATCAGCTGCCTCCTGCACACCTCCTACTGGGGATGTGTCCGCAACCAAGGTACATACCCTTGACCGGAATCGAACTCAGGACCCCTCAGTCCGCAGGCCGACACTCTATCTACTGAGCCAAATAATTTTTGGCTGTTATCAGGATCATTTTGATGAGTCTGGTAATGATATTGAATGTACTTCTAAAATTAATAATTTATATTATTCAACATTATGAGAAACTATAATGTTGAATAATGTAAAATATTTAAAAATCAAATCTATGAAAAGTGTAATTTTATTGTACTCCTACAAACAATGATAAGGAAAATTTAGCTGTTTTGAATGAGAAGAAAAGCATGTGAATCCTAATTTTAGTTAATATTTCTGTTAGGAATGCAATTTGGAGATATATATATATGATATATATATTTGGATATATATATATATGATATATATATTTGGATATATATATATATATATATATATATATATATATATATATAGAGAGAGAGAGAGAGAGAGAGAGAGAGAGAGAGACTTAAGTTGCACTTCAAAGGAAGTGAGTTAGGGCTTAGAGGAAAACTGCAGGGTGGTAAAGCCCAATGGGCTCTTTGTCCTTCCTTTGAACTACAGCATTTGAATATGTTTATTAAAAGTTAGCTAAGGAAGGCTGTGAGATTTGGGGAAAGAGAGACTTTTGGGTTATTTTTCTTTATGAAATAGAGTACAAAGTTGCAGTTTCTTTAACACTGCAAATTAATCGGCAATCAATACATAAATGTTATTATAAATATATATGCCCTTAAATGCTATGATTGGTCATTACTAAAAATTTATATGTTTCTTCAACATAACTAACAAATGGCTGGAGTAGTAGGAGAGGGAACTTTACAGGTTGCTGAAACTCACTTATATACTGATTATTGTGGTTATTACATCACTGTATATTTGTCAAAGCTTTCCAAATGTTATACTTCAGAAGGAAGAATTTCATTGTATGAAAATTTTATTGTATGAAAATTATACCTGACAGAACAAAACTAGTTTTTAGAAAGACCAATTAGTGTTACCCACACACGTTTTCTAGACTTTATGTTGAGGCTTTCATGTTAAATGTTTTAGGAGGAGCCTGCTATTGAAAACATGGTAAGAGAACATACCTCCTCTCCTTTCCAGAAGTAGAAGAATATTCTTACATGCAAACATAGCATATCATATCCACCTATGTATACATAGCATACATAGAATATCCACCTATGCTATGTATGCTGTAAGGCTTAACCAGTATGTTGTTTCTACATAGGTAATTTTAATAAGTCATTTAATACAATCCCCTTTATTTCCTATGAACTCGTTAACTTTTTTTTAATATTCTTTATAAACTATGATATGAATTTTCAAACTTCTCTTAAAGTATTCCCTATAGATTTCTTGGCTTACATTTAATTTGAAAGCTGTTAAATTATTATCAATAAAAATCTTATGTATTTAGTTGGTAAGCCTTTTGAACACAGTCACAAGTATATAAGGGGCATGACCTTTGCAAAACAAACTATTGTCCTCAAGAGCTTTTGATCAAATGGTACACTGTAGCCATAACAGCTGCCATTTAAACATCTTATGATAAAAGGTCAGGCACTTATTGAAATACATGTGGCTGATGGGGAAAAGTAACAAGCAAGAAAACGCATTTCTCTTTCCTTCTTGGCAACTTTTTACTTTTATAGAAAGCCACACGGAAAAAAAAAAAAAATGAGTTTGATTCCACTTGTGTTTGTTACAAATTTCTTTTTCTTTCTTTCTTTCTTTCTTTCTTTCTTTCTTTCTTTCTTTCTTTCTTTCTTTCTTTCTTTCTTCCTTTTTTTTAAAGTTATACTCTGTAATCATTTACCAAGCAGTTCTCTGTGGATGTAAAAATCCAGATGCTTAGAAGATTGGTTGAAATGTCACAGATGCATCCATAATTTAAACATTCCATAGGAGTTTTGAATAGACATGAAGATCTGGAATCATATAGAATGTAGAGGGCAGTCAACCATAAGTTTACTAGAGGCCCAATGTACAGAATTCGTGCAAGAGTAGGCCTTCCTTCCCCCACCTGTCCAGCACCCGGGACCCAGGCTTCCCTCGCAGCCCCAGCTTCGTCTGGACAGCTGTCCAGAAGGATGTCTGGAAGAATGTTTTGTCTAATTAACATATTACACCTTCGTTATTATAGATGGGCAAACTCATAGTTGGCTATACCTCTTAAAGAAACTTCTTATATTGTACTGTTTCTGCATTATTTAATCAGCTGACATTAAAGAAAATCTAATAAATCTTAATGACAGGAAAACTTAACATAGCTTTCCCACTTCTTTCATACTTTTGTACCTCATTTGTGGAAGCTAGACTTGGAGATAAGGGAAATTCTTTTTGGAAGTCAAAGAGTCTAAGGTGTTCTTTTCTTGGACAGTAATGGGGACATACTGTATTTTCATGAGGCAACATATTAATCAGTCTCATCAGTTTATAATTTTTTTTTTTGTAGATGGTAGTTTTAGTAAAAGTGGTGATCTAATCAGTCCTTTACTGGATAGCAATATGTGCTTAGATCAAAGATAGATATTGATATCTATTTTCACATAATAGATGCATATGTATATATATTTGCTCATTCTCTGTACATATTGTTTTTATAAGTGTTAAAATACAGGTCGTGACAAGGGAATAGGTAAGGAATTCAGTGGCCCCATGAGGTACACCAACATAAATTTAGATTTAAGTTTGAAACAAATGAACAAATACAAAGGTTTTTCTTAAACACACACACTCACACAAACACGCAAGAAAAAGCTCTTCTTTCCCCTCCCACTCAGATATTAATCCTTTGGCAAAGCAATTATGCCTATTCCCCGGAGTGTGTGTAAAGCTGTCCCTTTCTAGTTAATCTGGTTTAATCAGATATCTGGCTCCCTTCTTTTTGTTAGTAACTAACTAACTAACTAACTAACTACCTACCTGCCTAGGGGCTAACAATTTGAATAGTAATGTATGAGATAAACAGCCTTCATCTTAGCATCTGTGTTCATTCTTATTTTTTCTCTCTGAGGTTAGTCCTTTAAAGCCTTTCCTTTAAAAAGAAAACCAGCCACATGCACTTTTGGTCTCTGATGTCTGGATCTGATTGGAGGATGAGATATTATTAGCCTGAGTGGTAAAGAAGAACTTGAATTTTATGCCACATGTCTACCTCCTCCCTCCCCGCATAGGAATTTAAATACTTGATTATACTGAGGTTTCATTGTTGAACTCTGCTAGAAGATCACTCAGGTGTCAGTCTATGATTGTAAGTATTTTGTGAAACAATAAAAATAAGGTAGACTTTGTGGCAGGTCAGTGTAAAATAATTCTTAATCTTGTGATAGTAATCATGTAGCTAATGCTATGGGCAGTCGTGAATATCAATGAGCCTGATTTCATCAGAAATAGCAGAATTTCAGTGCTCTTATGATAAGTGTAAAACATCTAACATAGAGGGATAGTACAATAAAGGACAGATTAATGGCTAAGGACTTTTTATGAATAAGTCTGTGAATTGTTTATCTGTGTCATCAAAAGGTTATACTGATTGACTATTGTCTGAATGATCAACTGTATGACATAACTCCTATTTTCTGTGTCAGCATATCACTGTGATCAAGAATCAGCTGTGATATGAAAATATGGGTTTTAGACTTAAGTAATTAGTAATGTATTTATTCAGTGGGAATGAATGTGATGCTTAAATTTTCTAAATGTTTCCCCATCTTTAAATTGAGGTTAATAATATTCTGTGGGCTTGTTTAGACTAATAGTTCTCAAAAGACCATCTCAGGAGCAACAGGGAACTTGTTAAAAATGTAACTTCTCAAGTCTTTTCTCTTTTAGATCAACTGAATCAGAAACTCCTGTGATGCCAGCAATCTGTGTGTAAACAAAATCCTTTGGGCACTTTTGTGCACATTAAAGTTTAGGAACAACTGGTTGGAACTGGTTTGACTAGAAATATACAATAGCACACCATTACATAGTATATTTTTACCTTTTAGATATGATAAATATATATAACCTCAAGAGCATAGATATTAGTAAAATGTAGTTAAATAATTAAAGATGGTTTTGGAGTATTTATTACCTTTGCTTTTAATATACCTTATTTATTATATATATATATGATTTAATTATTAGTAATGACCACTTTCACATCTAATTTGCGAAGTTGCTGAAACTTTGATAACTAGTTCTCCTAATTATGTAGGAACCAGATTGAGCACAGCATTTGGGTAGTAATATTTTCCTCTATCTTTAGTTTGTTTGCTTTTTTCTCCCTGACTGGTATATTACCAAGCACAGAGGAGAGGAGTTTATGGCAACCTGAACTATTCCTCAAAAAACCCACTATTCCAAGTCTAACTGCAGTAGATACTTTAAGGAGGGAAGTTAGGCAGAAAGATGTGGAAGACGAGTAAGTTGAACCAAGCCACCAGCATTCTATTATTAATAATTTTTTTATCCCAACTGATGAATTATGCCATAGGTTATTACAATACATACATAAGGAGCCATCTCCCTCACTGCAGTATGGGATTTGTTCTAACTCCTCAGTGATAATGAAGGTCAGTCTGTCTTAAAAATGGAGATATCCTGATCACAGAACTTGCTAGTACATCCAGAAAGACCCAACACATGCCCATGTAAGCTCAGCATGTTCAAAGAGCTGTGGTTAAAATAGATATCAGATGCAAAGTTGAGAAGCCATCCCTCTGGAAAATATTCTCAATACAGAAAGAGCCAGAGAGCCAGCAAAACGGAAAGGGCACCAGTTGGCAGGCATGATCTTCTATCTCTGTGTCAGCACCCAGCTTCAATCCTGCTCCTTTCAGCATGAGTTTTCCGCTTGCTAGAGATAGTAAACTAAACAAACCACCCAGGGGCTACCATCACAAAGGTTGCTGAGCAGGCTATGTAGACACATTCAACTGGAGTTCCGGAACATTTATCTCTCCTTGTGAAGTTCTTGGATCCCATCCTATTGTAGGCTTCAAAACCCTACTGTAGATCTCAGCTGGGCCAGTGCGCTCAGTAGATGAGCCTTGACCTCTGAACCAGGAGGTCACAGTTTGATTCCCAGTCAGCGCACATGCCAGGTTTTGCAGGCTCAAACCCTAGTAGGGGGTGTGCAGGAGGCAGCCAATCAATTATTCTCTCTCATCATTGAGGATTTGATCTCTCTCCCCCACTCCCTTCCTCTCTGAAATCAATAAAAACATATTAAACAAGAAACACACACACACACACACACACACACACACACACACACACACACACACCTTGTTCTTAGATTTACATCTGGCTCTGGGAACTTGATGACCAGTCATGGGGTTTTAATTCTTAATCACTTTTGTGGATGTGTGCTTTCTTTTCTCTTTCTGGTACTTGGATGTTTTGCTTTCTTGCTTTAAGCTCAGCTATGCATTTTAATTTTTTAATTAGGTTTCAAGAAGCATTTCTCCATATATGGAGTGGATGGGTGTCTCCCCTATCTCTCAGCCCATCCTTTTGCAGAATTCCTTTATTTGTGAGGATCATTTCTATGTGGGGTGAGCATATAATCTACCATCCCAAATTTTTAGTGAAACTGGGCACTGTTAATAATTATTCTGGGATAATGGAGCTGTGTTGGTCAGGGTAACGGATCACCCTATTTCTATGGAAATGAGTGTGTCAGAAGATTCTAATAGACTATGTTTCAGAGGAAGTCTTAATTGGTCTATTCAACATGAATTGCCGGAAATCTTGGAAACAAAGAAACTTGAACAACAGGGTTCCTTTGAGGGCATTTAAGGATTGAGGCTGCCTGGTAATTCAGAGTCCGTATGCAGTCTGTACTTTCAGACAACTATATGCTATATATAGTAGTTTCTGATCATTAAACTCTTTAATAGAAATTTGTACTAGGGTAATTGGAAAGAACAGTCTACAGGGCAAGACAAGCACTATTTGCTTCAATATAGTCACTATTCCCCAGGTTGCCATTTAGCAAATAAAGTGTGAAGCTCATAAAAGATTTGAATGGGTTCTTTATCATAACTTCAGGCTTCTTGGAAGATACCAACTCACATAAAAGTCAAAGGGAAATAAAACAGCATGATTTCAGAACTTTGATAGTGGTGCTCTGAGTTGGTTTTGCTAACAAATGATGTTCCTGTTCTTTAGAAGAAATATATCTTGCAAGGGATATTTTTAACCCCCATCTGCTGACATTCTTGCTTATCTATCTATCTGTCTATAATCTATCTATCTATCTATCTATCTATCTATCTATCATCTATCTATCTATCTATCATCTATCTATCTATCTATCTATCTATCTATCTATCATCTATCTATCTATCTATCTATCTATCTATCATCTATCTATCATTTATCTAACTATCATTTATCTATCATCATCCATCCATCTACAACCTAATTTCATAACAGAATTTGAGGTGGAAATAATAGTACTGGCCAGGTGTTGAGCCTGGGAATAGGTAGTATTAGATGATATTATTACCACACAGGATTTTAGAGCTGGTGAAACCTTAAGAGATTATATCATTTTCTGTGACTTTAATTAGGCAATTTATTCCTCATTTCAGGCTTAGGAGAAAATGCTTGCCTTCTCTAATCAGCAGACCTCTTTCACGTGTCCCTATTACTGCAGCTGGTCTTCTAGGTCATTTTCAGAAGCTTGGGCTACTCACAGCTATCAGTAATCACAAATACATCACTATCATCACATCCTGTATCATTCAAATTATATTTATTCACCAATTCTACATTTCAGAATATATTCCCAAGAAATAATTCCAAATGTAAAACTATTTCTGAACAAAAATGCTTTCCTCTGAATTAAAAAAAAAAAAAATAACCAAATATGCCCTAACCGGTTTGGCTCAGTGGATAGAGCATTGGCCTGCTGACTGAAGGATCCCAGGTTCAATTCTGGTCAAGGGCATGTACCTTGGTTGGGGACACATCCCCAGTAGGGGGTTTGTAGGAGGCAGCTTATCAGTATTTCTCTCTCATCCATGTTTCTGACTCTATCTCTCTCCCTTCCTCTCTGTAAAAAAAATCAATAAAATATATTTAAAAATAGCCAAATATTAGGAAATCAACAAATAAAGGGGGATTTTTATGTAAATTATAATACAACGTGACATTTTATTTTTTTATTTATTTTTTATTTATTTTATTTATTTTTATTTTTTAAAATATATTTTATTGATTTTTTTTTGCCCCCCTCCTTCCCTCCCACAAACCCCCTCCCTCCCCAGAGTTTTGTGTCCATTGGTTGTACTTATATGCATGTATAAAAGTCCTTCGGTTGATCTATTATCTCTCCCAGATCTTCCTCCCCTCCCCGCTGTACAACGTGATATTTTAAATATGGGAAACCAAAAGAAGGAAGAACAGATCATTGTAATGCTGGATGATTTATGTATGACATCTATGAATTGCTGTTTGATAAAAAAAAAAAAGAGGTTTCTAAGAAAACATGATACTTATAAGCACTATATAATAAGGTGAATAGCCTCATTTTATTTTAAAATATTTTATATATCTCATAAATTTTGTTATATAAAATGTAAATCCTTTTTGCGTTGAAAACACAAAATAAAATACATTAAACTGTGAAATAAGATTTTGTTTTCTTGTCCTTTTGCATTTTGCAATTTTTAATGAGCTTTGATTATTTTTGTAAATTGTAAAACCTACACATTTTTCTTAACATTTTACCTGAAGGTCTACATTCTTTCAGAACAGCCTTTCCTTAAAAATATGCTTGGCTATAGCTACTCTGTTTCCATATCACTTTAAACAGAAATCTTTGCATCATTGGTCACACTGTGTCTTGATTTTTTAAGCATGATTGTATGCCCCAAGGCACTCAATCTGTCATCGACCCTTAAATTTTTAACCTCTAGTACATTGTATGTTGTGGTAGACATTTCAAAATAAAGCGACACAATGGAATATTATGCAGCCATTAAAAGGAAGAAAATCTTACCTTTTGTGAGGGCATGGATGGACCTGTTGATTATTATGCTAAGCTAAATAAGCCAGTCAGAGAAAGACAAATATCATATGATCTCACTTATATGAGGAATCTAATGAACAAGATAAACTGACAAACAAAATAGAACCAGAGGCATGGATATATGGAGGGGAAGGAGGTGGGGGAACTGGATGAAAGAAGGTGGAGAGATTAGCCAAAACATATATATATATATATATATATATATATTGGGTCGGCAACTAAGTACTTGCGGATTTTTTAAAGAAAATCAAAGACAATTTTTTCATGGAACTAAATAACTTTATTCTGTAATGTATTGCCCATTTTGATCAATGACCTTTTACCATCTTTCAGGCAGCATCATAATCCCACGTTCAAAAAACTTCTGGTTTTTATTAGCAAAAAACTGAATCAGGTACGATTTGACATCATCATCATTATTGAAATTTTTACCATTCAAGGAGTTTTGTAAAGATCGAAACAAAAAGTAATCAGATGGTGCAAGGTCAGGACTATATGGTGGATGTGGCAAAACATCCCAACCAAGCTCCATTAATTTTTTCCGAGTGACCAAAGATGTGTGTGGCCTTGCATTGTCATGATGGAATACAACACCTTTTCGATTTGTCAATTCGGGCCGCTTTTCTTCAACTGCATTGTTTAATTTCGTTAGTTGTTCAATGTAGACATCAGAATTGATCGTTCGGTTGGGTGGTAAGAGTTCAAAGTAGACAATTCCTTTGTAATCCCACCAAACTGATAACAAAACCTTCTTTTGATGAATATCAGCTTTTGATGTTGTTTGAGTTGGTTCACCTGGCCTGCTCCACGATCTTTTCCGCTTGATATTGTTGTAAACAACCCATTTTTCATCGCCAGTTATCAGTCGTTTTAAAAATGGATCATTTTCATTACGTTTCTTTAGGAAATCGCAGCTGCTAATGCGTTGTGTTAACTGTGATTCTTTCAGTTCGTGAGGAACCCACGTATCGAGTTTTTGAACATAGCCAAGTTGTTTTAAGTGATTTTCAATGCATGTATGTGATACATGAAACTTCTCTGCAATCTCACGTGTTGTACTGTGACAGTCCGAATTGATTATTGCTTTGATTAGGGCGTCATCAACTTCAACTGGACGACCAGAGCGTTTTTCATCTTTGAGTGAAAAATCACCAGAATGAAATTTGGCAAACCAATTTTGACACTGCCGTTCTTTTAAGGCTTCGTCACCATAAACAGCACATAACTTTTTATGAGCTTGCAATGCGTTTTTCCCTTGTGGAAATAAAAAAGCAAAATATGACTAAAATGTTCCTTTTGATTTTCCATTTTTCAACGAACGCCAAACGAAAACTACAAAACAGATCAAAAAACTTTTTTCACTGATTAACAGCTGAATAGCCAACTACCAAATAACAAAATGTGTTTTACATTTGTACTACATCTGCAAACCTAAAAATTCAACTGAAGCCATATGTGTGTGAAACCCGCAATTACTTAGCTGCCTACCCAATATATATATATATAATCACATTGACACACATAACAGTGTGGTGACAGCCAGAGGCCAGAGGGAAAGGAGGTGGGTGATAGAGAGAGGTGGGAAAAAGTGGGGGGAGCAGACATGAAAGGAAACTCTGCTTAGGGTGATGAGTGCACAACGTAGTATGCAGATGATTTTTTATTGAGTTGTATACTTGAAACCTGTATGGTTTTGTGAACCAATGTCACTCCAATAAATTCCATTTTGATCTTTTTGAAGGCTAGCAATAATTAGTAGAATACTGTACTCTCTCATGAGGCTGGGCAATGACAGTTAGCTGCAGCTCCCACCCAGTTGAGTGAACAATCATGAGGGTCAACAATCAATCCTCCACTATATATTCATATGTTTGAAGATTCTTCCCAACTAATGAAAGTATTCTGAGCATGCATAAGTTAGGCTAGGCTAAGCTATGCTGTTCAGAAGGTTAGATGTACAGTATTAAATGCAATTTCAGCTTAGTGATATTTTCAACTTAAGATGGGTTCATCTGGACATAACCCAGTATAAGGAAAGAAATATTGATAATGTATGTAAAATGCTGGGCATTATAGATAACATTATTGCATATTCAATATGTCTGATTTTCTTTGCTTCAAGGAAGCAAAGCTACTTAAAAGCATAAGACACCTCTTCTGATTTTTACAGTTCCTTTAGTGATCTTTGTCACATCACTATTCTCAAAGATAGTCAATAGTTAAGAATGAACAACAACAACAAAAAGGCTTGAGTAAGAAAGATGAATAATGCTTAAGAGAAAAGTAAATTAAATCATACCTACCTGAAAAATCTCACCATTTTACTCTTGTGTTTCTCATTGTCTAAGATGTACAATGAAAACATCAATATAGGTGATGTATTTCTAAGATTTCCACAAAATATTGGGTCATAGATGAAGATGGGTAAAACTTCAAAGCTATATTCTAAGCAATAACTTCCTGCTCAAAACAGAAAAAATATTAAAAATACATTTTTCAAATCATGGCTGCCTATAATTAAAAAGAAGAAATTTTCAATTATATTAAAAACCTCTACACAATATAGTAAGATTTTTAAAACTGTAAGTTCTATTTGATTTTAAAAAATAAATTGGATCCTTCTCCCTTCAACGAATGAAACATCATATTTGCTTTGAAATAACATATTTTAAATTATTCAGAAAGGCAAGATATAGCTTTGGCATATTTTCATTACAAGAGTCCAAATAACTATCTCATAAGAAATGTCATTTCCAAATTAACATTTATAAAAGATGAAGCATTTTAATATTTCCATCTCAAGATTGGTTTAAATATGCTGTGTGTTTTTTTTATGAAGACTGATATTATTATATTAAGTTTCTTATGTGATCATGATCTCTTCATATAGGTTAATCACATTCTCATAATCAAGTAAATGTCATCAATCTTCTAGAGAAGGAGGAATGTAATAAATATATGACAAGAAAATGTCAATATTCTTAGTTATCAGACTCACACTGACATTGGGTGACTTTGGGTCTCAGGTCTTCTTAGGGGCCTACATCAGTATCTGCAAATGATCTAATTCATTCTGTCATTAATATTTAGATAAATCTAAATAGTTTATTATTCTAATTGCATCACAAGGTTTGAAATTGTAAAGAAGAGTTATACAGAGACACTAGGTTGTCATATTTAGAGAACCTTTGCATGTTTAATAATAATGATTGGTGGTTTGAGGTGTTCTTCTTCAGTATGAATATTGTCTGTTATTCAAATGAGGTAAAATATATTTGAAAGCATATTTCATATTGACTTCTTTCTTTCTGTAATCTTTCAGGAAACTCCAGTGTTATGTAAGTATTTTGGTTTTTTTGTAAGCTGTCTAAATATTACAAATTAATTATATTTAACCTCAAATGCTTTAGTAATTGATCCAAAATAGTTAGCATGATTCCTGCTATCGATAATTACTAAAAGATAACACTGAGCTAGTAATTAGTCCTTATTGAATAAGTAATTCCTGGTGGAAGCCAAGAAACACAGTGTTTTTACTAAAAATCTTGGATGACCTGTTTTTATAATCCTATACCCTGGAACAAATGATATATTGGATCCTAAGGCCCATACCTAGATATTGGCCCTGGAACATCTTGTGCAAACCTCTTAAGGGGATTTGTGCTGTTCATCAGAAACAGATGGCCAAGTACATATTTTTAAGCATTTGAAAGGTTAGATTGAACTGTTCTTTTGCTCTCCATCACAATGAAAAGCAAGCAAAAATAGCTCTAAATTATAGCCTAGATTATTCACTTTTGATATTTTAAAAGTGTAACCAGGTAGGTATGGCATAAAAAGAGGTAGAACAGTCAGGCAGGAGGTAGGATGTGGGCTATAGGAGCGTAGGCGGGTGAGTCAGTGTAGATTGTTATCATTCTTTGCCAGTTACCCACTATCAAGACCAGACCAGTTCTGTGTAGAGCCAAAGAGATCTCAGAGTAATAACACTGTGAGTGGCAACGAGTTAGGACACAAAAATCATGGCCTTGATGGTCATGGGAGTGTGCCTCTCAGATCTTAGGCTAAGGGAATAAAACTGGCGAAGGGTCTTGGCTGGTGGCTCTGAAATCTACTGCTCTCTCAGTGCTAACAACTGAATATGACAAGAATATAGTAAAGCAGGACTATTCCCAGGAGACGGAGAAGGGAATGGTGTGGCTGTGTCTGACAGGTGACTTTGGCTCAAGGATTCCTCAACAGTCTTGATGAATTTTCCTTAAAACTGCACTGCAATGAACATAGGAGTGCATATATTCTTTTGAATTGGTATTGCAGCATTATTTACAACTAGAGGCCCAGTGCACAAATTCATGCACCAGTGGGGTCCCTCAGCCTGGCCTGCAGGATTGATCTGAAAATGGCTCTCCTACATCCCCTGATGGGTCCCAGATTGTGAAAGAGTGCCGGCCAGGCTGAGGGACCCCATCTGTGCACAGTCAGGACCAGGGAGGAACACAGGAGTTTGGCCAGCCAGGGAGGGACCATAGGAGGGCTCCAGGGTGAGACCAGCCAATCTCACTGAGTCCTGATTGGTTGGACGCCAGGAGCAAGCTAACCTACACATTAGAGCATCTGCTCCCTGGTAGTCAGTGCTAATCATAGCAAGCAGTTGAGCAGCCTTAGCATATCACTAGCATATTACACTTTGATTGGTTGAATGGGGCCAACCAGATGACTGGACACTTAGCATATTAGGCTTTTATTATAAAGGACAGCCAAGCTCTGGAAGCAACCCAGGTGCCTATATAAATAAACAAGTAGACGAAAAAGCTCTGGTACATATATACAATGGAATATTACTCAGCCATAAAAAAGAGAAAAATCTCGCTATTTGTGACAGCATAGATGGGCCTAGAGGGCATTATGCCAAATGCAATAAGTCAATAAGAGAAAGACTAATACCATATAATTTCACTTATATGTGGAATGTAAAGCACAATATAAACAAGCAAGCAACAAAAGCAGACTAATAAACAAAAAGAACAGACTGATGATTGCCAAAGGGAAGAAAGTTTGGGGGGACTGAGTGAAAAAAGTTAAGATATTGAGAAATACAGATTGGCAGTTGCAGAAGGGTCACGGGAATTTAAAGTACAGCATAGGGAGTCTATTGTAGTCAGTAGTGTTGTAATCACGTGTGGTGCCAAGTGGTACTGGAAGTGTTGGGGAGGAACATATGTGATTGGCCACTATGCTGTACACTGAGACTAATAAAAGGTAATGTCGCATATAAAGTGCAGTTGAAATAATTAAAAAAATTAAAATAAAAAAACAACAACACCTGCATGGCAGTTTAAGAAGCTTCCACCCAACTTTTTTCCTTCCTTCTTTCTTTCACCAGGGATCAGAGGTACATTGTGATCTGATATTCTCCCAATCTCACCCAATCTTGTCCCCATTTTCTTCACAGGTGTTTTCCCTAAGATTTTCTTACTCATGGAATTCAATATTGACCTCTGTTTTTCAGAGGACCTCCATTAACTGAGAAGCTACTTGTTACTATCATTGAAATTAATATGCTATTTTTACTGATGGTAATAATTGAATTTAGGGAAATATTACTTAGACATTTTGTAGAGATCTTTATTGATAGGAGAATTTTTAAAAGACATTGAAGTTATTAAATTAGATTATTCTTAAGTAGGGTGGTCCTAAGAACAGGTAACATGAGCCAAAGAGGAAAATAAGTTCCATTTATAGTATGCCTCCTTTTCTTTCTTCTTGGTTATATTCTTTTTCTCTTTGAGATTAAGTGTGATTTTTTATCACACTTTTCTGCTATGTTTTACTTTCTCCTCAGTTTAGTTCTGTTTGATTTTAGTAAGAAAGCAATACATTTATGAGAGAAAGAGAGAGAGAGAGAGAGAGAGAGAGAGAGAGAGAGAGAGAGAGAGAGAGAGAGAAAAGAAGAAGAATACCCTAACTCATTAGAGAACACCAAAGAAGAAGAAGAAGAAGAAGAAGAAGAAGAAGAAGAAGAAGAAGAAGAAGAAGAAGAAGAAGAAGACCCTAACTCATTAGAGAACACCAAAATGGAAAGACTTGTAATCTTACTGAGTAAATGTTCCTTTAAGGTTCTTTCCAGCCTTGTGATTCTAAGTCAGGTTTAGTTATAGGATCAGGAGTTAAAGAGCAGTAGAGGTGAAGGGGGATGCAATTCTATCCCATGCTTTCTGACTCCAAAAGCCCAGACCATTTATAACCAATGATTTTTAATTATTTTCTTAATTGCTCATGAATACTCACCACTTACATGACCATCCATTTCACTCTTAATTCAATTTGAAAGTTAAAAAGCATATACCTAAATCAAATGACAGGATCCTTTATTAGGACCTCTTAAAATCCCCACAGATGCAGAGAACAACTCCATTGGACCCTTGAAGATTGTAATCAGGTCACTCTATAGTATTTTTTGTTCCAGTATAAAGAGCCAATTTCATTCATTAACTTGTGTATTCATTTCCAAACTAATTTTAGTGTCTATTATACCAGATTTTTTGGGTGCCAATTTCATTACTTCCATTTCTATTTCTTGGATAACCTCCAATTCTAGAATCTTTAAAAGGCTGATGATTAATAATAGACACATTATTATAATAAAGATCTGACTTTCCAAAATTATTAGATATTAAGACTTTCATTTTAATATTTTGTTGCCACCTGAAATATTACCTTACCTCCATTCCTCCTATCCTATCCACCAACATCAACTCTGCTTCAGTCACTAGAAAACTTTATGTTGATATTTCTCCTGTTAACAAACACAACTTCCAGATCTACTTATTTCTATATTACATTTAATAATCTTTTTAGTGGATTGCAACTTGTTTTATTTTGTACCTTTTAATACCAGCATCTGATTAATTTGTTCAAAATGTTTTTTTTTTAATTTTCATCAAATTAAAATCAGCTTGATATAAAATAAAGGCAAAAATCTAAGCTCTACCACTTACTGAGTGCCCTTGGAAAAATGGTTTAACCTCTCTATTTCTTAATCTGAAAAATAGGGACAGTTATATCTATGTGATAAATTCAACAGGAGGCAGGAAATGATTTTAGCACATAGCTAATGTAAAGTAAATGCTCAAATAATAGTGTCTTTTCTTGTAGATGTGGAAGTTATTAACTTTATCTACACTAAATTGCAATAAGTCAAAGCTCAATTTGAGACAAAATTTTGTTGAAGAAAATCTTCAAAAACTCTGAAAAGAAGTATATTCTTAACTTTTTTGGAGAAAACACAATTGATGGACTTACAAAATAAGAATTTGATATAATATTCTTCTTATATTTGCTTTAATTTAGAAAAGGGCCACAGAGAAAATCTTTTTTCATCCCCCATTTAAACACCTGAGAAAATATTCCAATGTAGAAGAAACAAGCATTTAATTTTCTTAAAAATGAAAGAGATTCATTTTTCATTAGACTAAGGGAAAAAAGACTGAAGGAGAATATCTCAGAGAAAATAAAACCTCACAAATGGAGCCTTGCCTGCAAATAATGGAAACATTGCCACATGGAAGAGAGACCTATGTGTTTGAAGTGAGCCAAGAACCATTGTTGGTATAAAACAAAAGGAAAGCAAACCAGAGCAAAGATCTTTCTAACCCTGAAAGACATTCAAAGGTGAAATGGACCATCTCAGGATGGGTTAGTTTCAAATCCCAGAGGCTGAAAAATCACTTGGTTGTATTAAGAATTCAAGCATTAAAGATTATCCTAATTAGGTCCTTATTTCTCAAACTTTAACCTATAATGTAGAGCTGAAAACTCCCAAATGACTTTCTAGAGACCATTAGAATGCAAGTTCACGAGGAATGGAGGGAGAGAGAAACCTCCTTGCAACTACTGAGCTCTTACAGAGATGGAATAGAAAGGAATGGGAGAGAGACCACACATTTATCTTGCCCATTCTTGCATCCGTGGTTGGCAAGCAGATTTCTAAATGCACCTACTCTATTAGGTGGTTCTACTCTGTTGAAGGCACTGTAGTGGGAAGAGGAAGTAGAACAAGGTGGCCATGGTTCCTTTTGAAGCATAAAGATGCGTTCAAATAGACATGTTTGACAAACCAATACAGAGATGATTAAATAGAATAATTATCATTTTTGAAAGTGCAATGAAGGAAATAAGTGAGGACTCTGATAGACAAAAATGGGAATTGTGGTCAAGCAGTCAGATAATATTTCTCTAAGGAGCTGCCATTCATTACTATGGGGATTTTACGAAATAGATAAAAGCAAAAAAGGAAAAGAAGACAGAGATAATAGATAGATAGATAGATAGATAGATAGATAGATAGATAATAGATAGTTAGAAAACTAGCTATGCAAATAAGAAAAGAAGAGCATCTGTGAGGTGTTTTCTTAAATATAAAAGAAAACCACTATGATCACAAGATTTGCTCTGTGCGAGTCTGGAGTGGTACTCAAGGTCTTTTAAGAAATGAATGTTATTCTAACAAAAATAGAAACTCTTGCAGAGGTTTAAGAGAAAAAAACAGAAAAATTTATATTGAATATTTTAATGAGATTGTTTTTTAATTCGTTCACTTTTTATTTTGATAAGCAAAGTCAAACAAGAAAATTGTAAGAATGGTACAATGAATTTCTTTATATTCTTGACCTAGATTTGTGACTTATTATATTTGGTCTCTCTTTTATATAGATTATTATTAGTAGTAGGATTGAATCATCTTAATGTTATAAACTGCATGACACTGTTCCTCTAAGTATCTCAAAAGAAAAATAAACACTTTCTCTTAAATAGCCCCAAAGTAGTTACCAAATTTGATAAATGTAACATTGACACACTGTTATTATCTAATATATGGAGCATATTTAAATCTCCCCAACTGTTCCTCTAATATTCTTTGTGAAAATTAATCATACCTTTGGGTTCAGGATCTATTTCAGGAGCTGCATTTTGATGTCATGTATCCTTCATGTTCTTTGTTCTAGCACATGTCTCTCAGCCTTTGTCCTCATGGCATTGATGTTTGAAGAGTCTAGTCTAATTGAGGTACAAACACAAAGCTCTTCCATTTGGGGTTATCTGATATTTCATCATGATTAGCTTCAAGTAATGGATTTTGGCATTAATATCACAGAAGTGATGTCCTTTTAAAGAAATAATATAGAAATGCTGACATTTCTACAATATATTGATGATGACTGCAGCACATCAGGAGACTATGATTTCACTTTGTCATGAATTGGTGATGTTAACTTTGACTATTTGGTTAAGATTTTATATCCACTAGATTTCTCCACTGGAAAATTATCATTTTCCTCTTTTCTAAGACATACTTTAACTATATGTAAATATTTTATTTCCTATTAAACTTTTATTCAATGTTATTTAGCAAGCATGATAACTCAATTTAATCACTTGTTTGTATGATGTTTAACTTTTATAATTCCTTCATACCTTTTATGTTAGTCATCATTCTCATTTATTTATTACTCTTAAAACTTTTTATGTATTTACTCATTTATTGTCAGTATGGAACCATGGATCTTGATTTTATCAATGGGTTATAATATATGCCATTATTCATTTTGAAGCTCAAACTGTCCCATATTTGACCAGTGGAGCTCTTTCAAACTGCTGTATTTGTCCTTTAATCATGTCTCCATCAGTTTTTGAGTTCTTCCTTAATTTGGGGCACAAAATGTTTCCAATTTCATTGTGGGGGTTTTCTGCCTTGTGCTTTTAATAGAGAGTGGTGTTTTGAAATAACATCTGGATAAAGAAGTTCATTCTTGCAGCTATGTGAGGAGCGCATAATATTGTAAGATGAAGGTAATTTATAGAGACAGTTGAAGTCATCTGGGTGAAAGATCACAATGGCCTGGTCCAGGGCCATGGGAATGGAGGGATGGAGAAGGCATATATTAGGTATATAATAGGATGTGTAATTAGATATGAAAATTACTGACATTCGGACATTGAGATAATTGGATCTTGAGGTGAGAACAAAAAGGATTGAAGATAATCCTAGGCTACTGGAAGCAACAGCTGATGAGGTGTGTTTATTGCTCACCTTTGATGTCTCTTGTGGGCTCACATGTTGATGATTCTATACCTTACAGCTGGGTGTTATGTGCTTTCTGTTGACTGCGGATGTAACAAAACTTGCATCAGCATCTGTGGGGTCGTGCTCAAAAGTTCCTATGGCAACCTCTCAGGGTACAGTTTCATGATGGCTTCAGTGGCTTTCATAAACAGAAGCCTCTGGAATCGACTGCCTGAAGACACATGGAGGTGACTCAGCTGGTGCCAAATAGTATTGGGAACTTTAGCCGGGCCTTTAGAAATAGGTAATTATCAAAGGGAATATTCTTAGGGCTTCTTGCCAGTGTTGTGGTGATAAAAGTTTTAAATTTGGTGAAATTAAGTGCCAGTTTGTTAATAATAGAAGTTGGTTGTCCTCTTATAAATATACTAGAGGCCCGATGCACGAAATTTGTGCACAGGGTTGGGGGTTGTCCCTTAGCCCAGCCTGCGCCCTCTTGCAATCTGGGACCCCTCTATCCTAACCACCCCACCTGCTCGCTCTTTACTGCCTGCTTGCTCGCTCCTTACCACTTGGCTCGCCACTTCTTAGCACTATCTTGGAGGCAGGACAGACTCCCATTACTGCCACTACGCTTACCAGCCATGAACCTGACTTCTGACTGACTGGCGCTCCCTCTGTGGGAGCACACTGACCACCAGGGGGCATCTCCTGCATTGAGCATATGCCCCATGGTGGTCATTTCAATTATTCAGCCTTAATGGTCACTGGGCTTTTATATATATAGATAATTCAGAATGAAAACATAAGGATTAGGAAAAACAGCAAGGAGAGAGTTATACAATTTGCCTTTGCAAAGTATGTGATAATAAGCTTATCTTCCTTTATTTCATAACTAGGAAATAAAATTTGATTGGCATTTATTAAGAAAACTTCAAAACTAGGGCCATTTATTTAATCTCTTCTCTTTTTTAGTTTGCAAATAAATAATGAACATTTAAATATATAATCAAAATACTACTATACACAAAAATTTCTCTTATTGATGTTTTATGTAAAAACATAAAACATCAACAAGGGAATTTTTATTTTTTTATTTTTATAAAAATAAGATCCCCATGTGTATAAGTTCAGAGAGAATTTTCTTGAGAGGAGAGATGATTCACATAAGTAACCAGGAAGTTTTTTAGACTATTGATGTTCCTTTGGATCCAGTCTTCTTTGTTTTGGGGACATTGAATCCTTATCTTTTTTTCCCTAGATATCTACAGTAGTTTGTTGATTTTGTAGCTCAAAGCAGTTTTGTGCCTCATCGCCAGTCTGCAAATCCCTGAGTTACTGGGCCCATGTGGAAGTCCTGAGGGAAAAAAAGAGGAATATGGGGTGTGTATATTGTGAAACCTAAATTTAGGGAAATTGGCTGATAGCTAACCTTTATATTTTGTCATGATAAAAGAGATTTAGAGTTATAGAATTCAAAAGATGATTCTACTATCTTAGCCTTCAGATACACTAGGCTCAATCACTTTTCAGCTACAGGGAGAAGAACAGTATCATTACATGTGATTGAAAATAACAACAACAACAAAACCCTCTGCTTGCATGGAGATGCAAAGAGAGAATGAAGACAGGAAAAGTGTTGCAATTTCAGGCCAGGAAAAATGAATCCCAAAATATGAAAAAAGAAAAAAAAATGAAGGCATAGTCAATGTAGAAGGTGTAAATCTGAAAGATTTCATAGTAAAAATGTATAGAAAAGTATGCTTGATAATTTTTAGGAAGTGCCTGAGAGAAAACAAATTTTAAAAATAACTGCAGTTTCTACTTTGTCCAAAGTTTTATAATTAGTGTAAGTCAGAGTATTACTTTACTGGAGATGCTGTACTCAACTAGCAAAAACTGGGTGCCTTAAAAGAATAGAAACATATTCTCTTATATACTGGGGGGGAGGGTACAAATCTGATTAAGGTGCAGCTGGGCATCCTTCCAAGGTCCAAGGTGAGATTTTTTTTTTTTTTTTTTTTTTTTTACTTTTCCAGCTCTTAATGGCTCCCGTTGTTCTTTGGCTTGTGGCTGCATGACGTGACGTTAACTGCCTCTCTCTTCACATGGCCTTCCCTCTCAGTCTTCCTGTGCCCTCTTCTGTACTATAAGGATACTAGTTATTGAGTGTAAGGCCAAAAACTCATTTTCATCCAAGTCTATGGGAACTATATCCTGTTTCTTCTTCATGAAACTTTGCCTGAGGAGTTGTCTTCTGCTCCTCAACCTTATTAAGTCTTGCATTTTAGTTGTTTGTTTTTAAAATCAACTACTCCTCTGTAACTACTTGTCAGAGCACCACTTATATCCATCAATCAAACACAGTAGACAAGTCTTGAGATAATGTGCTTATACAATGGCCTCTAGGGTGAGAGTTTCAATTCTGTGAATGCTGAAACACCTAAAGATACCATAGAGACACCACAGGCACTGTGAATTAGGTATTTATGTATTGGCCATCATCAGGATCAATACATATATGCTTACTATTTATAATGAGGGGAGGATCTTTGCTATGTGGGACACTTAAAGATTATCAATAGCTGAGCCTCAATGGTACTCAAAACACTAACTGGAAAAGTCACATGCATCCATATATTCATTGCAGCATTATTTACAATAGTCAACTATGAAAGCATCCAATAATCAACAGACAAATGGATAAAGAAGATATGGTTGAATAATACATATATGAATTAAGCTATAAAAAAGAATTAAGTCCTGCCATTTAAAAAAAAAAATATATATATATATATATATATATATTTTATTGATTTCTACAGAGAGGAAGGGAGAGGAATAGAGAGCTAGAAACATCAATGAGAGAGATTCATCTATCAGCTCCCTTCTGCACACCCCCCACTGGGGATGTGCCCGCAACCAATGCACATGCCCTTGACCGGAATAGAACCCGGGACCCCTCAGTCCCCAAGCCGACGCTCTATTCATCAAGCCAAACCGGTTTCGGCAAAGTCTTGCCATTTTTAACAACATGGATGGACCTAAGGAGCATTATGTTTCATAAAATAAGTCTGAAGCAAGCCAAGTACCCTATGATTTCACTTGTCTGTGAAATCTAAAAAGAAAATAATCAAAATAGATAAAGACTCATAGTTATAAAAAACTAATGTGTAATCTCTAGATAGGAGATGAGGCATGGGAAAAGGTGAAAAAAGCAAAAGATATTAAGAAAAAAAATTAAATAAAAAATAAAATGGGGAAAAAAGCTTAGCTTGAGGAAAAACCTTTGGAGTTGTAAAATATTTAACAGCTGTGCCATTACAATCTATGTTTCCAAATAAACTTCTGTTAATTGGGGACTTGTATTTTTATGAATTTTAAAAAATGTTAAATTCTTAATTATGTCAATAAATGTAACCTGGGCAACCTGTAGCGATGCACAGCTGCTGACTGCTACTATGGCAAGGCATTGTCAGCGTCTTCCATCTCTGGACTGTTTCTCTTCTGTTTTCATGGCTGGAGCACTCCTGTCAATTCCTCTCTGTTGCAGGAATCCGCATGGTCTCAGTGTTGTTTTCTGAAAATATACAAATATATTCTCGACCAAAAGTTAATAAAGGAATCTCTTCTACAAACTTGACTTGCGATCCTTTTTTCATTTTTTTTTTTTTTACTTACAGGATATTTCTCCTTACATGATATTCTTCTACTATCCCCCCTTTTTTAAATTTAAATACTAGGAGGCTTTTGAAAATTTTATAATGTAATATTGATAGCTTTTAAATTTTGCCTAGGACCAAACCAGAGAGGGTCGGACCTTCATTACCACTGTTTGTCCACCATCCAGAACTGAAATATCATTGCTGACATGTACACATAAAGAACTGTTTGACATAGAAATTGGGACTCAAAAGAACTGTTGGCCCAGAAACAAACTCACTATAGACTGATTCATTTGTCTCTCAGCATAACCATTAGTACTTGTCTCATTTTTGGTTCTTTTAAGTGTATTTTTAGTATCACATGAGCTCACTCATCTAGGGGAACTGATGAACAAGAACAGCATCGATCAGACTATCGGACCTCAGAGGGAAAAGTAGGGGAGCGTGGGGATAAGGGAGAGAGATCAACCAAAGGACTTGTAGGCATGCAAACTAGATTTGTATGAGCCTAACCAGTGGTCACAGACAACAGGAAGGTAGGGGCATGTGTGGGGAGGAGTTTGGGATGAGAAAAGGGGGGAGGATGAGAACAAATATGTGATACCTTAATCAACAAAGTAATTTTTAAAAAGTTTTAAAAAATAAATGTAACCTTTTAGATTCTGACAGTATTCCTATTAATTGGCTATGTGCCTCAATCTGTGAGCATGAGCAAGTCTGGGGACCTCCTAGAGCCACTTTTTATATCTGTTAACTGGGGGAGAAGGTAGAAATGGTAATAAGATAACACCCATCCCACACAGCTCATGTGTGTATCAAATTAGTTAATGTGGGTAGAAGTGCATCAACCATTCTAAATTCCTAAATAAAGCACGCTACATTATTACAGATTTAGAGAGCATTGTCAAATAAAAATGCTCTAAACTATCTTCCCAGAGAATGTACTGCCAACTCCAATAAAAGTGTTCATGTGCAAAATTTATTCTGCTCATCTTTTTAGGGCTGAGAGAATTGGACCTGTGTACCAAAAATTAATCTACTAAAGTGGATGTCAAAGTAGTGCCATAAAAGAGAAATTGTACAAATAAGCAGTCATTCATTAGCTTTCCACACAATCATGTCAGTCATAGATCATATATTTTATAGAAAAACTAGAGTTCCCGTGCACAAAATTCATGCATGAGGAGGATGTGTGTCCCTCAACTCAGGTGCACCCTCTCCAATCTGGGACACCTCAAGGGATGTCGAACATCCCTCTCACAATCCAGGACTGCTGGCTCCCAACTGCTCACCTGCCTGCCTTCCTGATTGCCCTTAACTGCTTCTGCCTGCTAGAGCATGATCAACACCTAACTGCTGGCCCAATTGCCCCTAATTGCCCTCCTCTGCAGGCCTGGTTGCCCCCAACTGCCCTTCCCTGCGGGCCTGGTCCCCCACAACTGCCCTCCCCTGCTGGTCTGGTCACCCTAACTGCCCTCCCCTGAAGACCTGATAGCCCCCAACTGCCCTCCCTTTTAGGCCTGATCCCTTCCAACTGCCCTCCCCTGCTGGCCATCTTGGGGCAGCCATATTTGGCCACATGGGGGCGGCCAACTAATGTGTTGGAGTGATGATCAATTTGCATATTAGCTCTTTATTATATAGGATTGTCTCCTATTTCTTGAAAGAGTTGGGACACTATAATACCCATGTACATGCAACACATGGAATTGATCTGGTACTGGATAGATTACCAGGCTACTTTGCACAGATTCTCAAAAAATTAAAAAAACTTTTCCCATGAAAAGTGGCCATGTACTTACTGCTTTTCATTGTTAGGTCTGTTGTTAGCTACTTAAATCCAAACTTCCCAAGCTAATTGAAAACTTATGAAAATGGCATCCAGGTTGTCCACCCTTTGGGTTCCCCACAGAGTCTGAAACAATGCTTTGTAGTGTGGTATGAATTGAGAAAATCAATCCTAACCTTTGGTCAAACAGTTAATATATTTAATGAATTTAGGTTCATTTTGTTTCTTGGGTGCTTTAATGTGTTTGGTAGAGAAGATGCCTTGGATATGAACTCATCTTGGCTTGGCACACACTTCAGAGGTGAACTAAAGATGCTATCAGCTCTACTTTTTCATTTTGATTTATTACAGCTTTTCTTGGAATATCCGTAGTTGCTGAGATATTAATCTTGCAGGCATGATATAATAAAACTTTCTTCATCTTTGCATTACCTGAGGGGAAATGAGTTGTAATAAAGAGCCTATATTTATTTTCAAAATTAGTTTCAGAAGCAAAACTTTTATTTTAGAAATGCATGTTATTTCATTGAACAATGTACTTGATATTGTGAAAAACTCCATTTCACATATCAGCTTAGGCAAACAAGCTCAAGCAAATGCGGGAACAGATAATTTGAAGAAACTTGTTATTAAACTGCTTCATGTTTAGGAATATTCTGTTAAGGTAACTATTTTCAGAATCATGGAAGAAAGGAAGTTACTATTAATCATAGTTTATTTCATTAAAAATTTCCTTTTTAATTAGTAAAAATGATCACGTTAATTTTATAAAATTTTGAAAATGCTGAAAACATTAAGATGAAACTGAATATAATTGTCTCTATTCCCACCTCCCCATCTGGAAATTAATACACTTTAGGGGATATGTTTTTTAGCTATGAGTTTGTATGTAAGTGAAACAAATTATGTTCATATTTTGAGTATGGTTGGATCACATGTTCCGTTTATTCAATGTTATTATAACATATAAACCAGAACAGAGCCTACTACATGCTGGGCACTGTTCTAAGCACTTTCCTTGTTTGTTTGTTTGTTTGTTTATTTAATCATTGTGACAGCTTTATGAGTTTGGTGCTATAATTGTTCCTATTTCACAGATGAGCAAACTGAGTGATCGATAGGATCCCACAGTAGAACCCTGTTCTTTCATTGACAAAATGTAGGTAGGTCTAGTATCCTTCTTTCATGTCTGAGAGGTTTTGGAAGTATGTGCCAAAGTACTTGACAATTATGAAGCATCTAATAAATGACATCAAGTTGTTAATTGTAATTTATTATTATTCTGGTGGTGGTTATTCATCACCTTACCTCTCGTATTTCACACAATTCCTAGATATAGTAGTTGCTAGAAAATATCCTATATAATAAAAGGCTAATATGAAACTTGAGTGAATGGCAGAACCATTGGTTGCTATGACACACTCTGACCACCAAAGGACAGATGCTCAGGGCAGGAGCTGCCCCCTGGTGGTCAGTGCATTCCCACAGGGGGAGTGCACTCAGCCAGAAGCTGGGCTCATGGCTGGTGGCGCAGTGGTGGTGGTAGGAGCCTCTTCTGCCTCTGTGGCAGTGCTAAGAACCCCGGGGGATGTCCACCTGCCTCTGAGGGTCCCAGACTGTGAGAGGGCGCAGGTCGGGCTGAGGAACCCCTCCCTCCAGTGCAAAAATACCGTGTACCGGGCCTCTAGTCTATCACATTAGTGCCTACAATGCTTTAGTTTCAATCTCCTAAAAATATGAAAAGAAGATTAGTAGTTCATTACTGTCAGTACAAGTCTATTTCACTTCAATTTTTTTCTCGAGTGAAATCTTTTCTGTTCTCTCTCTCTCTCTCTCTCTCTCTCTCTTCTCTCTCTTTCTCTCTCTCTCTTTCTTTCTCTCTCAAATATGTCCTCTTGCTAACCTGCAACCTTGTAGAAAATAACAAGTGAGATGTTTTTGGAATCACTCTTATCCAAGGCTGTGATTGACACAATTGATAAGTACAAGTTATTGTGCTTTTGTTCCTCTTTTTCTTTTTTCTCTTCATCTCTTCAATCAAATTCCAGTGACAGGCAAAGGTTTATTTTAAGCAATTCAGTGTTATTGAAACACTACAGTTTGAAAGTGAGTCATTTTTTATATTAGATAATTGTTTCTTAGTATTTCAGATGATTCCTTTACAAGTAAAAGGTATGCTGTCTGTATTGAGACATGACAAACCGTTAGTGAGTTAAGGTGCGTGAGAATAAAATGCGTAGATTTGTGAGCAGTAACATGGCAGCAATCCTCATTAGTAAATGCATTTATTAAGATTTGAAAATGTGTTGGCATTTTCTACTGACATAATCACGACTAATAGAAAGAATCCATAGCAAAATAGGCAGAATAGAGTCATCAAAGGGTATTATTCTGAGGATCTAAATTTGATCACCACTTAGAAAATATGCCACTAAGCTTATTGCCTGCATGAATACCCATTTTAGCCAATAGGAACCTTCATAATGGATTATTAGGGTCTGATTTTAAAATGGAAATGCTAAATGCCAGAAAAAAGGAATGAATTGTAATGATGCCTTCACATAAATATAACTGAAGCACCACATTGTAATCAAGAATCAAATCCTCTAATTTGATAGTTATTCCCACTGCTTATTAGATCGATCACTTGTACAAGTGCACAGAAAAACAAGATTTTCTATAAATACCATGATATTTTTGCCCAATGTAAAAATCCTCAGTTTTAGGCCAAATATTCCTGCTGAGTGTATTTGAATAACATGATTTGTTCCCAACTATTATATAAGAAGAAGGTACCAATAACTGCATAATAGTCTTCAAGCACAAAATTATGTAGTTTTAATTTTATAGTGTTCTTTAATTTGTTAACTAAAAAACATTCAAGGCTGTAAAGAAAATTTTGTGAGTTTATTTGAGCCAAATGATCGACAATGGCCCAATATCCTGAACTTGGTCTATTGACCTCTCCTGCCAGGCATGTTTTAAACATGCATATCTACCCATTTATAAAATTTACACCGATGGTTGTAGTATTCACAACCTCTTCAATGTGTTTCTCCACTCAACTTGTGCTTTTATGATTTATCCATGCTGATCCATATAGGACTTCTCTGTTTATTTCAACTGTGACACAGTGTGCTGCTTTATGTTTTTGGTATATTAACTAAGAAATGTTAGAGGAGGTCATGGAAAGAAGGTGGCCATCTCTGTGATGCTTTGCAGGTTGACCTGCAAGCGGAACTAAGCAATTGGAGACTCCACACCTGCTTCCTGTCCTGTCCTTAGACTTTGTGCTCTGCCTACAGTTCCACAAGTGTGAGCCATCTCCAAAGACAGGGCATTCAGAGAGGAAGGTGTTGAGACCATCTGATGGCATACATGCCTGGACTCAGATAAGGCCTCTACATAAACTTGTAAGATTCTGGCCACAGGTGAGAAGATCCATTGCTCTGCAGCTGCCCAAGGCAAGCCTCGTGTGTACATTTCTTCACTTATTTCACCTGCCCCCTATGGATCCAGAGTATTCTGTGTCTTTCTCCAGGCTCTCCTTGCCTCCCATGTATGGAGGCCAGTTTCAGATTTCACCCTGAATGCTCCTGAGGTTGCTTTACATAAAGATACTGATGAAGTAGTGTGTTAGGCAAAATTGCAAGATGATACCCAAGATCCCTGACCCCTCTACAGAAGGTTCCCCAAAAATGTATACTCACACTTTGAATAATTACAAAAACAGTGTTTATTAACATGTACTTTGTTTTCAAAGTTGATCTATCAGCTGTTAAAATGTGTCTACATTTTTGGGGATATCCTGCATAATCCCCAGGGCTATGAATATGAGGGAGTCTCTCCTATGATTAGATACGTTTAAATAACTCAGGTTGACTTTTTGTTTTAAAACTTTATAAAAAAAATGTTTATTGTCATATTTCAAGCATACTCAAAACTGGATTTTATAATGAACCCATACATATCAATTATGTAGCTCCAACAATTAACAGCACAAATTCATTTCATCTGTAGCCTTACTACTATTGATTCCATAGCATTATTTAAAAAAATTAAGACATCATATTATTAGTCTACTTATAAATATTATTATAGTATATACCTCTAACAGATAATAAGTTTCTGTGGAAAATTCTCAGGCCTACATGGAAAATGTTTTTGTCTAATCTGGGAATTTCACTTTCAATTTTTTCTCATTGCTACTGTTCTAAGAAATTTCCAGGTTGTAATATGCCATCATTTCATTTGTTTGTTTTTAAGTTAGGATTTTTAAAAATTTTATTGAATTTATTGTGGTGACATTGGTTAATAAAATTATATAAGCTTTAGGTGTACAATTCTTAATACATCATCTGTATATTGTCATTAGCTTACTGCCTCATTTAAAAAATTTATTTTTTTGTTTTTTTACAGAGAGGAAGGGAGAGGGATTAAGAGCTAGAAACATTGATAAGAGAGAAACATCAATCAGCTCCTTACTGGGTATGTGCCCGCAACCAAGGTAGATGCCCTTGACCAGAATTGAGCCTGGGACCCTTGAGTCCACAGGCCAACGTTCTATCCACCGAGCCAAACTGGTTAGGGCACTGCCTCATTTTTTTTTTTTAAGTGAGTTCTTTTGTCCTCAGAATCAACCACAGAGAGCTTTACAGATTCCTTTCTAAGAGAAATGATACATGAGCAGTGTCTGTCCTTTCTAAAATGCTAGATCTTGTTTAAAGTTGGAGTAAAAGTGAAATGAGGATTAAAGTAACTTGGTAAACAATCAATGTTTTATATTTTACAGTTTACAATTTATAAGTTCTTTCAAATGTGTTATTTTATTTGATATTCATTGATAACTCTTGAAGTGTGCTCCATTTTACAGATGCTTAAACTGAGCCTTAGTGAGGATAAGACCCTTGATCACCAGCATCCACCTGGAAAAGGAAGAGTTCATTCTTCTGATTCTGCCTCTCACCATTGCCTGGTACTACAGCTGAAAGGCATCTTGGCAGGCAGTGTTTGAATTAGGGCTGGCGATGCAGCATCTTCCTCTCTGCTGGGTGATGACGACACCAAAGATGAGCCCCATTAGTGTTCAGGACTAATGCGTCCACCCTGTATTCTATTTCTATGAATACATTGTTTTGAGAGAAAAAAAAAATTGTTCAATTAATGGCCACTCAACTTTGTGACCAGTTCTCAGGACTAATTCCCTTTTAGCTCTAGTATTTTGAGGATTTCTACATGTTAAAAAAAATAAAAAGCAGTGTGGCTTAGCTCCTCAAGGGCTTAATTTTAGCAAAAGCTTTGCAGATGATATGCGGAAGACATTTGCCAAGATAAAATTATTCTCATGGCATGAATCAGCTTATTACTGCTCATCTCCTTTAAAATAATGGGGTCTTTACATTTGTTGGATTTATTTTAACACATTAAAGCATTTTCAAAAGCGGATGTCAATTTGAAAAATGACTCCCTCCATGTATTCAGTAATGGAAGGGAAGCCCACAAGTGCACCATCAGCATCTATCCAAGGATTCCTCTCATTAAGCCTCCCTCTTGCATCAGAGCAGGTGAAAGAATTAGAAGTCTTAATTCCTGCTTCTAATTTGGTTTCCATCAGAGCCTTAAATATTTACTACCATTTAGGAATCTTGCATTTGGGTAATCTTTGATGAATCAGCTATGTGTTTTGAATTATCGTAAAAGCACCCCATAGAACCATTTTATCCTGTGCATCTCTTGCCTCCTTCCAAGCCCAGGTCCGTGGAAAGTAGGTTAGTTAAACTAGATCAAACATAACTCTAAATAATTGAAACTGGGCTCCTCTGGGAGCAGTTGTAAATCCTGCTGTAAAGAGGCAATGAGACTGGGTAAAAAATGGTCCTGTTGTTTAATTTTTTATTAAGTAAAGTGTCTTCTTTGACTACATTTCTTAAGTAAAGGGTCTTCTTTTCTTTGACTACATTTCCTGACAAATGTCCTGCACATAATAGGTACTCAGAAGCCATCGACAAGTTGAATTTAAATCTATTCCTTCTTGGGGAGGCAGAATGACTTTCTCTTTTTACCTCTCAACTCCTCTAAATATTCAGAATATTGGATTAGAGAAGGAACAGGGGTTCTGATCTGGGGTCAATGTATAGAAATAAGGGATCTGTATAACCTAGGTGGAAACTATGTCTGAAGATTCTCTTTACATCATTTCTACTGAATATCTGTGGGTCAACTAGCATGCAAGGAAAAAGAGCTAGCTCTAAGGATTTTCCTTTCTAACTAAAAATGGATCTAATACAATCTAAACAAAAGTACATGTATTCAGTTTGTTTTATTTTTTTCATTTGTATTGAATTTATTGGGGCGACACTGGTTAACAAAAGTATGCAGCTTTCAGGTGCACATCATCTGTACACTCTACTGTGTGTTCACTACCCCAAGTTAAGTCTCTGTCCCTTATCATTTATCCTCCCTATATCCTCCTCCACCTCTCCCACCCCTTCACCACAATGTATTCGGCTTACTCATGACTCTATGTTGTAAGTCAAAGAAAACTAAATAAAAATTAGTCCAAACAGAATTATTGTGTTGTGTAACTGAAACTAATATAATGGTATATGTCAATTAAAAATTGCTCCAAATGATGAGGGAGGATTGTGGGATGATGCCATTGAAATAATGTAATAGTCACACCCCCTTTAAGATTCCAGGTATGCTCACCTGCAGATCCTTTGGTATGAGTTCCTTTATTGTGCTGACTTAGTCCTCCCACTGCTTCATCATAACTGCAAGACAGGTACAAGTGATAATTCTAAAAGTGAGTGAAAAATCATAAACCCAACTTTCCCCTCTGTGGCTCCAGAACTTGGTTTGGATCTTCCATGATATGATATTGTTTTGAACACCCCTCCGGCTTAATTTTCTAGCAGTGTAGTATTTAACATGCTACCAGCTGGCCTCACTACCCCTAATGGTCTCAAGTTCATCCTCTACTCAACTCTCAGTGATTCATGGAAATAGCAAATATTGGTCAAGTCACTGCCCTGGTTAAAGTTGAGGAGGCTGACTATGCTTTGGGAGAGGATCCTCCTTGGCTATGACTTTCCTTGCACTAGACAAAAAGGAGGAGGAGAAGGAGGAAGAGGAGGAGGAAGAGGAGGAGGAGGAGGAGGAGGAGGAGGAGGAGAAGGAGGAGGAGGAGAAAAAAGGGGAGGAAGGGGAGGGGGGGGAGGAGGAGAAGGAGAAAGATAAAGACAAAGAAGAGGAAGGGGAGGAGGGGGAGGAGGATAAAATACAATTCAATTCAATCATCAAAGAAGGAGATTTGGATACACACACACACACACACACACACACTTTCAAAAATGTTTATGCTGTTTGATTCAGTATATCCATTTATATTTATCCTTATTGATTTACTAAAAAATTTCATCTAGTGAATTAGACAGTACCTTGATTAATTGCTTCCTTTGTACTTAGTCTAAAATGAGAGAAGGAAAATCTAGGTCCAGGCTCTCAGAGTGTTAGTTATGTTATGGGAAACTGGTAAGCATGAAGGAGGGAGGTTTAACAAAGGATTAGACAAAGGTTCCTAAGATTTGCTTACCTTTCTTCTTTATCCATTCCTTTTGGCTCTGATGCTGCACATCCTCACAGTCCTGGCTCCGATGCTCCCCATTGCCTAAGGCTTGGCATCTCCTATAGGCCTGTTTCTGGATCTTGACTCTTTCCGAGCTCTGATATTGCATTTCTGGCATTGATTTGCCTACCTATTCTTTCCCAAATGTCCGACTTGAATTCCATCCAGCTTTCAATGTCATTCCTCCCACAATTCAATGGTAGCCCATTCTGTATTGTTATTATCACTCAGACTATTGCTTTATTGGCTAGAGTGCACTATCATGCCTAAATTTCATGTACCATTTGAATATTTTACAATTAATGCTGTAAATGACATTGGATGGGATGCAGGCTGATGAGTGTACATTGAAATGACTTTATGCATGTACTTTCTAGAATGTAAGAAGTAGATTTAAAAAAAAATACTGGGTATGATTGGATCCATTTTCTCACAGATATTCATTCTAAACCATGAAAGTCACCAATACATGTTGGGTGCCATTATCACCAACACAGGGCAGACTGTCCCTCAGCTTTGCTGGCTACTGTGTCAGTATTGTGAGAATTCAATGACATTAGGCATGCAAAAGTATCCTGCAAATTATGGATCAGTACATCAATGGGTGTTTTATTATTATAATTTGTATATTGTAGAGTCTAGTGTGATGATTCCATTTTCTAGAAAGAGGCTGAATGACTTTTCATAAGGCTGGACATAGGGTAGAGCTTCCACTTATTTTTATTCAGCTAATCATGAATGCTTTTGATTTCCTTCTTGCTCTCATGATCAAAATCAGCTAATGTCATTTAATAAACCTTTTTCATTTCACCTAATACATTAAAATGCACAAAGAACCATTGTTTTCATTTTTAAAAGTGGAGGATCATTAGAAATCACCAGTGATATGTACAGTTAATTGAATTGCTAGGCTAGAACAATATTATTAATAAACAACTCACAGCACATGGCTAAAATGAACTCATTATATGCAGACAATAATTATAAGGCATGATAAATCACATGCAAAGGTTTTCTCCAGTGTAGAGTAAGTAACTGTCTCACTCAGAGCTGATTTGCTAAAACAATATCTGGAAAACCAATAAATATTCATTATTCATTTTAAACACAAAATTCTGCCAGTGGAAGATTATCTCTTTCAAGGTCACCTGTATTGAGAAGCACAAAGGAGAGGCAGCATTTCAAGTCCCTGTGAAATCACAACATTTTTTACTGTTAGCAATTCCTGACTTTCCTCCATCCCATTTGGAAGGTGGAATTTTGGGTTTCCTGACTCCTTTTGCGTGATAAGTGCATTGCAAACATAAAGTGCAAATACCTTGATGAAAATACCTGGAAAGCACAAAATCTATGTAAATATAAGACACTCATACCTTATTAATTTCAATAGGTCAAAATACCTTCTTTGACATACAACATTAAATGTCTCCCAAAGTATTTTCCATCTTTAAAAGCCACTTAAATAATGCACACTTCTATTATAATATTATTAAATAATTTAGGAAAATATTTAAATGCTCATACACTGAGCATCATATATTGAAACATAAAGTAAAATGCAGTCTTTGGACACATTGAGATATTTGATCATGTTGAGGTAAGTCAGTGTGACACACTCTGAGAATGGAAATTACCTAAAGTTTGGTCTCACAAATCTACCACTAATCCAAATAGGTTGCTTAAATATATTTGTACCAGGAAGAGTAATACACTTTACTGCCTAGTTTATGCAGTGTTGTATGTGTCAGATTCTTTTACATATAATGAAAAGAAAATTTAATTTTTAAATAGCTGGTAATAAATTATAAAACCTGTTTATTTTCCCAAAGGATTTATTTCCTCTTTTCCCTTCATTAAACTAATGCCTTTGAGGCTGATGTGTAAATTTTTGTTCACCAAGATGAGAACTCAAGCTCGGAGTCCAGCTTCCTGGCATTTCTTTGGATGAAACTATAGGAGCAGCTCTAATCACCAATTGTGACAACATCTATAAATCTGATTTGGTATCATTTCTGCACCATCCTATAGACAGCAGAACACATTGGCAGGTGGACTGCCAATCAAGCACTAGTGAATCCCTGGGGTACATGGCTGCCATGGGTGGTCCCATCATTTCCAAACCTGGGACTCAGCAAAATTCAATTTTCCTATGTAACAACCTAGGAAGGTTTAGAGGTATCTGTAAAAGTCCTCGTAATTAATGTCCCGTGGATGACAAAAAGCATTCAATTTTATTTGTTGATATCATGTGTGTGTGTATGAAACTCAAACAAGGAAGGTGCCAATTAAATAAAAGCTTTCAAGTAAAAACAAGAAAACCATGGCCCCTATCATTTGCTTGTGATTTTCCATGGTTTAGAATAAATATTTGCATAAAGTGAAACTGATACCTGGTATGAAGCAAAGCTACTAGTAATTCTGAAACATATATGTGGAAAGTCCTTTAGTTTTGTTTTTTTTCCAATCACCATTGAGGACACAAATTGTGACTAGTACAAGTGTCATGGGGATGTTTAGAGGTGGTTCATGAAGGCACAAATGGAGCCATAGTCTGTGTGGTTTTGAGTCACAAAATAGGTTGCCATTGAACTATGGGAAGAGTGTCAGTGAAAATTGAGAAAAAAATCAGTAGACTAATACTAGAAATAAGTAGGTTAATTGGATAAATGCATTATCATATATCAAAAGGAGAAGAAGCATCAATGTGAAACACCAATTATCTCCCTCATTAGCCCTGACCTGGGCCAGGGAACAAACCTAAAATCCTGGTATGTTCCCTTGACTGGGAATCAAATCTGAGATCCTTCGGTAACTGAACTACACTGGCCAAGGTGAGGAGGTAAATTTTATTCCCTGAAATTTCCATCCATCACCATGTGGAGCAGAGAACACCCTTGATGCAGATGCAGGCATTTGGAAATTATTCAGATTTCACTCAAATGATGTTGGTTGAAAAGATATGAGGTACTGTTACAGAGAACCAGAATAAGTCAAGCAATACTCAGAAAGTTTGGAGTTATATTTATTATGCGTGGGTCCAGAGAAAAATGTCTCAAATTCTGGGCCCCAACTTGAAGGAATTTTCCCTATTTATATGTTTTTACCTTCTTTGTCTCCCAAACATGGGGTGTTTCTGGCCCTTTTTGCAAATTCTTAAAGAGTTCCTATATGCTGGCGCCTTGAGACCTCCACCAAAGGCCTGGCCTGGTGCCAGCACTGATAACTTCGTCCCAGGAAGGTTTAATGGCCTCTCTGAAGTGGGAGTAGTCTTATTTTCCTTATTATTTAAGCAAGCAAGCATTTACAGAAGCCAAATGTCAGGGTGAAAATTTCAAACAGCAGTTTTTATATAAGATGGATGCTTCAGTACCAACAGGTCTGTTACAGGGAAGTTTATTTTTTCCTCATCAATGATTCATCTATAATATATTTGGTGGAGATAAGATCATCTCTTGCTTACTTTTTTAAAAAATATATTTTATTGATTTTTTACAGAGAGGAAGGGAGAGAGATGGAGAGCCAGAAACGTCGATGAGAGAGGAACATCGACCAGCCGCCTGCACAACCCCCACCGGGGATGTGCCCACAGCCAACGTACATGCCCTTGACCGGAATCGAACCTGGGACCTTTCAGTCCTCAGACCGACGATCTACCACTGATCCAAACCGGTTTCGGCATCTCTTGCTTATTTTAAAATACTTAAGACAACTGAGCCAAAGCATTTCATAATGACATGTTAATTTCACACAGTTTTGAGTTAAGTTTTCAGCTTTTGCAAAATGTTTACATGTATAGTAGAGTAAATCTTCTTTCATCATAACATTTTTTTTCACCCTAATTGTTGTCTTCTATTAGTGCCTAAAGTTCTAGGTATAATTTAGAATGATTTTGTTAATATAAAATATCACTGAACTTTTGCTTGGCATTGCTCATGTAAATATTAGCATAACAAAGTAATGTAGGAAGCACTCCAATCTTTACAGTATTTATTCTTTTCATCTCCATGGAAACATACCATTTCTTAAAATGTCAGTAAAACTTTCCCCTACATGCTTATGAGGTTATCTTTAGACCTTTCCGTGTCATATTTTCATCCCTAATTTCATAATAAATTGGATCTTTGGGGTCTTAAGGTGAGAAATAGAAATGTATTGGGTGGTATCTTGGTAAAAAGATGAGGTGGAGCATAGAAAGCTATTTATTTCTGTTAGATTTTGGTTGTTGATGCTATGGACAGGAGAGGTGAAGCTAGAAAGTGAGGAATGTTTCAAGGGGTAACCGTGGGAGACAGGGGCTCACAGCCAGATATGTTTTGGTCCATAGGGAGAGCATGCACCTGAGAAAGGGTAGAGGGACCTGCGAAATCCTACACCTGGATGACACCTTGGTAGTGAAGTCTCCTATGAGTTAGCACCTAGGTCTGAGGGACAGAACTTGTGATATGGAAATCAGTATGTATAAGGTTCTTCCTTCTCCCAACTGGTGGGCGGAGTTATGACATTACTGGCATCTGTCACAGAGACATCTCCAAGATATTGAGCCACCAATCAGTGTGTGCCCAAGTGTCCTGGAGCCCACCCCTTCCTGTTCTGCCCTGGGTCCAACCATCTCCTGTTCCTCCCCTTAAAAGGACCCCTAGACCAGTCACGTGCTGCTGATCCTCCATGTCCAGGAGGCAGCCCAGCTGCGTCCACCCCCCTCCCAACTCCTTCAATTCTGATTTCTCTACCTCCGTAATTAGTCCCGCTCATTACTGGGGAATAAACTTTACTTTAAAATATCTTGGTGGTCAGTTTCCTGCGCCTCAAATCTTACAGTATGTTCATACAGGACACCAGAAGGCAGCAGCGAGTGGAGCAGTGCCTTCAGGAGTGGAATGGCCCTCGTGTCTGAGTTCAGAGGAAGCCCTGAGTAGCAAGGGCAGAGTGAATGGAACTGAGGGTAACTAACAAAAGAGAAGCCTTTGTTTCTATGCTCTAACATATAAATTATTATTATTTTTTTTTAACTGGGAGTTGGATGAACATCATGTCACTAAAGAGATGCATATTCCAAAACAGATTAAGAACCTCTGGTCCAGGGCAGCTCTCTAACTAGATATAATAAGATAATGGCCTGAATTTGAGGAGGTATTTAAAATGTTCTGCCTGGAAAGTGAAGCTATTTTTTTTTTTTTCATCTTCCCCATTCAGAGTTGTCATGCCTGTCGACAATCAAAAAAGAAAAAAGAGAGAAAGAGAGAAAGGGAGAGAAAGGGAGAGGGAGAGAGAGAGAGAAGAATGTTAAAAAACCAAGGTAACTGCATGACAATAAAGTATCTAAAAAAAATCCAATATAATTAATAAAAATGAATAAAGGCTAATTAATAAAAATCTTGCAATGAGAAGGAAAATCAATGACATTCCATTCAGTTTAGCAAATGCTATTAGGCTTCTTGTAGGTACTAAGCACTCAGCTGGGAATGGTCTGTGATTTTTTAAAAACTCTGTTTGAATAAATAAATAAGCCTTTTTCCTTTCATCATTGACCATTAAAAATAATACAAAACTTAAATTTCCCTATACAGTATCCCTTAGCAACTCCCTAGCAACCTTTACATGAGCAAGCTTTTGCCAGTGGGGTCCACAAAACTGAATTTTAAGAAAAAGCTTCTTCCTTTTGTTACAAAACATTTCATTTAAAATGTTTTCCAAGAGAAATAAAATTATATTTTCAGTAAAGGTTTAAATTATTTCATATCAAGTGCTCCCCTCCATCACACTCTAACACAGTATTATGAACAATGGAATATATATTGGCTTGAATATCATTAAATATAATAAGTCTGGGGAAATCTTGGAGAAGCAGTGTGCTTTTTCTGTGGCATGGTAGGCAGAATGATGTCACCACCCCATTCCCCCAAAACATGCCCATGTCATAATCTCTGAGACCTGTGAGTTATGTCATCTTTCAAGGGAAGGGGGTCATGGATAAAATTATGGTTGCAAGTCAGCTGACCTTGAGATGAAGAGAGAATCCTGGATTACTCAGGTGAGCCCTTAAGTGTGGAGCAGAGACAAGGACTCACCCAGACATCACAGGCCTTAAACATGGAAGGGGCCCACGAGCCAAGGAATTCTTCTAGAAACTGGCAAATACAAGAAAATGGGTTCTCCCCAGAACTCCAAAAAGAAACACAGTCCTGATTTTAGCCCAATGAGATCTACTTTGGATTTCTGGCCACCAGAACTATAAGATAACGTTTATATTGTCTTAAGCCACTGAGTGTGTGGTGACTTGTTATAACAGCAATAAGAAATATCTTGCATAAAATAGGTCCCCGTGGTTCATGATATCACTGCCTGTCCTCTTTCTCATAGATGGCATTTGCCTAAGCCCTGGTTGTCCTGTCAAATTCATTGAAAATTTAGGTATCTGGGAGATTTTAACGTTCGCGTTTATGAATCTTCTATTGAGCCTTGAACTTCGTTTCTCTGTTTTCTCTTCTTTGCATCTTATGCTGCCATTAAAAAATAAATAAACAAACAAAACTAAAACAATTTGGCACTTTTACTCCCTTCAATATCATAAACATTGTCAGTAGTTTACACTCTGACTGTGACCTCCTGAATCCTTCCAAATTGCCAATGTCCATGTTAACCTTCAATCCAAGAGTGTACTGGAAAACTGGCTCCCAACTTGTAATGCTCACCGATTTCTCTGGCATAAATACTCCCGTGAAAGCTTCTTCTTTTTTTTTTCTTTTTTTTTTTTTTTTCCTCCAAGCTACCTGCATGAGGTCATTGAAACAGAACTGAAAAGAGAGGTGCACCATTAATTCTTGCTAGCTTCCAGGTTCTAGCCTCCCACTATGTTATTCTCTCCTCTCTCTCTCTCTCTCTCTGAAAAAAAAGCCTATTCATTCCCATTCTCTTCTATCTTCTTGTCTGCATCTCCTGGGTGATGATATAGATGTACTCTCTTAGAAACTCTATCAGCATCCTTACCCTCCTTCCCACCCAAGGGTATCTCAAGTCTGTAATGAATACAATCATTGACTCTTTGTCTGCAATCTGTCTTCCTGAAACTTGTGTGAACTAACACTCAACCTATAGGATTGGTGTCTGTAGAAATGAATAGATTCTCCTTGCTGTTGGGTCCTTGATGCTGCTGATACACACACTGGCTGCAGCTCTGCTGGCCCTTCATTCAATGGCCACTGAAAACCTTGATTAATCTCCTCAAGCCTACTATCCTGCCCCACCACTGTCACATGTTGTTGTTGCAAACCTTAGCATTGTTACTGGCAAGAAGATCTTTGGGAAAATCAATCAATTCTACATTCTGACATTCTTAAAATTTCTTCTCCACCCACCCTCATTTTAATAGCTAACCTCCAATTGCATGAGAGATTTTTCATCCCATTTAAAGCCATACAAATGGCTTATAGCACATGTGTCAAACACAAGGCCCGCGGGCCAAATCCATCCCGCCAGGCCTTGCAATGTGGCCCGCACCGCGCTGTCATCACTGCACTCGCTGCGTTTTCATCACAATGACAGTTTATGACTGTTCAGTATACCATTCGGCCCACGATTTAGGCTGGATTTTAGATTTTGGTCCCTTCTCTGATTGAATTCGACACCCCTAGCTTATAGTATTAAGGACTTCCATAACCAGGTGGATGTCTTATTAATAATGATTCATCCCTAACACAGATCTTGGCACACACAGATCTTGTACCTACTAAATACTGGATGTATTTTATATCAGACTATTGAAATGTTATAAAGATCACTAAACCCTCTCTCCAACATCAGCACAGATTGCTTGATGACTGTTGCACAGTTAATAAGGGTGATGAGTGAAATCATTATTCCAGTGGCTTCTTATGCATCAAAAAATAAATAAAAGAAGGAATGACAAGCAATGACATTTTTAATTTATTTCTCCCTTAAACTAGAAATCCTAGTGGTATAAGGGTCAAGATCAGGGTAAACATAATAGAGAAGGTAGATGAGAGAAGGACACTGAGGACTCAATGTACACTGTTTCCCCCAACATTAATTTTAAACCTACCCCCTGTAAGTGCCAAATGCTCTAAGTCAGTGTTTTTCAACCTTTTTTTGGGCAAAGGCACACTTGTTTCATGAAAAAAATCATGAGGCACACCACCATTAGAAAATGTTAAAAAATTTAACTCTGTGCCTATATTGACTATATATAAAGTAATTCTCTTGAATAGGAATCAAATAAACACAAAGAAAGTATTTTATAATTACTTTATTATGAAATATTAAGTAAACAAAATAGTGAAAAATTATAAAATTCTTGTCTTGTCTGCACCTACGGCACACCAGGCAACATCTCGCTGCGGAACAGCGGTTGAAAAACGCTGCTCTAAGTAGCTGCTTGCTACTAGTTAAGGTGAGGCATGGACAATATCCAAGGTTGTTTCTTCCATCAGCCAGCAGAGGGAGCAAAACAGCACAGGCATTGTTGAGAAACTTGACACTAACTTAGGAAAATATTGTTTCCTTTCCTAACCATATCTGTCCGCAAGCCAGGCTACCTCTAGGATCATTTCAGTTATGGACTGCACTGTTTACTGTCTTACTATCTTGTATTGACTGCGGTTCATAGTAATTTTGCTTCTGCAAAACAGAAAAAATAAAAAGGATGGGTTTTCAATGATAGGGTTAAAGAACCATGCCTTAGCGGTGCACTAAGCTCATTATAAAACCAGGGATGAGTGGATACACCAAAGTTTATTTTGAAACCCTTTCTGCCCAATCTTCAGAGGAAAATGGGAATAGGTGGATATTCCAAGCTCTCTTTCTTCCATCTCTATCCTCTCATCAAGTCTGCCATTGTTAGTCCATGAGGCAACCAGCCCTTTAAATCACTGCATGCTTATAGTGTCATTTCTGGTCTGCAGCACTGCAAGCAACTCAGTTGTCAGAGGAGACATATCTGGGTGTACTATCACTCACAAATGATTTATTCCATAAAGCACATAAAAATGGATTTTGAGCCCCTAAGCTTATTATTCCCACAGTAAACAATGGTATAAAGAGAACCCCCTTAATTTGTTCACAGTATGAAAAGTGTCAAGGGGAAGTCATATTACATTTAACATCTTTTGCATTATCAGTTAACTAATAGGGTTGGTGGAGGGAAAAGGCACTTAATTAAATGATTGGAAATAATCTTACTGTGAAGATCTGGTGCGGAAGACAGGAAGCAGAAATCCAGATGAAACTAATCTTTCTCCATTTCCTTGGATTCTCCTAAGTGCTTTTTTGTCTTGTTTTGCTTGGTTAGAATGGCACTTTTCTGTGTATCTTAAGTGAAGTTGGATGCCACTCTTTTAAGATATTTCCCTACAGAAAAGGAGAGAGAGTTGTTCAAGAGAAATGAATTTCCTGCCAGCATTTTTCATTGAGGTCTAGTTAGCATTTTGGGTAAGACTATTCTTTACCGAAAATCTGTGTCTCAAATCCCTGAGCATTTAGCATCCTCATTTCTTATTCACTAAATAAGTACCAAAAGCTTGCTGTAGTTTTCATGACAATCAACTGCACACATTTCAAAACAGTTCCTTTAAGGGGACAGAAAGGTCTCCATCCAAGAAAGACCACTTGGGAAGTGAGACCTCTTGGAAATGTCTCATTGTGTGAGGTCATCATGAATGTCTGTTTTATCAGGATGTCTTACTTAATGTCACTGATGAACATGGGGATAAGAGACTTAAGAGACGCACAGGCTTGCAATAACACATGCAAAGAGACCACATACCACATAGTAGGTATTTGATATGCAGCAGTTAATGGCATTGGGAGGAAAGGTACAAGATGTAATGGTGAATGAGTGATGTCCTCTTTACAACTTAGTGGAGAAAACATACATGCAGACATGCACCCAGTAATAAAACATGTGATCCCAGTAGATGAGGTAGCAGGGTGGGAAAGAGCTGAATGCAAAGTGCTTTGGGGTTGTCTAGCTTGTAGGTCTTCCTTGAGTACCATGCTCCAGTGGAGTGGAGGTATGATTCTGTTCTCCTGATACAAGTATATAATTCCCACCCCGATTTTGAGGTGGGAGCAGAAGATGGATAGATGAGTCTGTCTAAAATTCCAAACTGGAATATGGCTGATAATTAAGTGTAGCCAGACCAGAACATTTCAAAGCTGTTTTAGGAAATTGATGTTGAATATTGAATTTATGTTTCAATATCCATGAAAAGGAATATTTTTTTTTACTTCAAATAAAATAGACATTGACTTTGTTGCACTTCAAATTATTTTGAATATTCTCCTTCAATTTATGGTTAATCACAAATGTTTTATGTGCTCGTATATTTAGCACAATTTGCTTCTCAAACTTGTGTATATCTCTTTGATTATCTACTAGCATTTTCATCTCTCTGAGTTTTCCCCACTCATATAATGTATTTAGTTATAATTATGACTCCTACTTCTATGGCTATTTGTAAAGTCTGTTAGCTTTAATTTTTATTTCTATGCATAAATCCTTTCACTTAGTGCTTAACCATATTTATACTTAATGCACCCCCAGAAGTTACAATATTTATTTATAACTTTGAGAAATTAGAATGTCTAGTAATAAGGTAATGTAGGTACAAATTATAAATCTTACATAAAAAGTAATAAGAAGGTTCACTGTGGTGAAATTCTTAATTGAGTGTACAGTTAGGGAATATCCGATACCATACCACAGTTCGGTAAAGTAAATTAAAAGCATTCTATGAGAGAAATAGTCTGGATTCCCTTCTACTCTTGTTGAAAGAAAAAGACAGCAGGAAAGATAGCAAATAGGCCAACTTTAAATACTGTAATGTATAACTCTTTTGCCTTGTCTAGCTAACTTAGCATATTTTAAATTTTCTAAACCATGCAATGAAAAAAAGAAAGAGGGAGATTTCAGACAAATCTGACTTAATGACGCAGCAATCAGCCAGCTGTTGCTACAGTTTCCTTAAAAAAAAAAAAGTACTGACTGTCTCAGCATCCAAGAAATGCAGAACTTCTCACAGTAAAATCCGATCTCTAAGGGCCTGTTTTTCTCTGCACATCAAGGGCAGTCATGTGGCCATTGAACTCTGGGGCTGTGGAGTCCGACAGCCCTGGGTTCAGATCCCTGATACTACTGAGTAAGTGTGTCTGAAGGTCATGTTTTTCATCGTCTTCATGTGTTGGGCATCCAAGAATGTTGCCCTTTTCACTGAGATAGCACATCCTCAGATTCCTCTTAACACAACACTTCAGGAAACATTAAAAATATTAAAGATGAAAAATAATTGCAGTAATTAGGTGTATTATTTGTGACTAGCAGGAATTTTTCCTCTGCCTTGCCTTCCAATAACCACCAGGTTATTAACACAATACATGCCCATCGAGCTCTCACCATGGGCCAAACTTGATCTTCAGATATAATATGCCAACTCATCATCCCATTTGGCTCAGGTGAGCTCTTCACATTGCCTGTGACCATGTTGGCTTTATCTTTTGCATAAAGCTCTTCTGGTAAAGAGCTCTCATCATCAGTTTTATCAATATCTCCTATCTATCCTCCAGCAGAAGTGACTCCCAGTTGTGAACTGGGCTTTTCTGAACTTCTCATCTAGACTTTTCAGAAAAGACATGTCCTTTATTTATTTATTTATTTTTAATTTGTTTGTTAAATTCATTGGGTGACATTGATTAGTAAAAGAATATAGGTTTCATGTGTACAACTCTATAATAAATCATCTGTATATTGCATTATGTGTTTACCACCCAAGGACATACCCATTTGAAAAATCTTGGCTATGGTCCTAAGATGGTAAGTTGGAGATTCTGAAATCTAGAAAGGTGATGCTAACAGGACCAGGAAATCATGGGTATGTATATGCTGAGATAGGACTGGACAGTGGTAAAACTCATATCCTTTCCATCTGAATAATCTTATTTTATCTGCATCACAATTATGTAATATAGGATTTATCATCTTGGATTTACAGATAAGTGAACTAAGGCTCAAAGTGTTGGGATAATTGGTCCAAGATCCTACCACCTGAGGTGTCAAAATAAGACAACAAACATAAAGAAGACATGACTCCACTATGCTGTGATGCCTTTTGTTTTATTAGCATGTGTGTGCACGTTTATGTGTTTGGATGTGTGCATGAGTGTGTTTGTATATGTATGTGTGTATGTATGCAGGTGAGATGCTGATGGTTCATGCTATCTCTGAGCATTTCCAGAAATGCACATGCTTGTCAGTTTTGCACTGAGCACTTTTATAAAAATAACGTGTCTATAACAATTTCTCTTCTCTAGTTGCCTTGTTCCCTCTTTTTTCTCTTCATTCCTTCCTTTCTCTTCTCTCTGTTTTCCAAGGTCACAGTTCAGTGACATGCCAAGGAGAACAGTGTATTTAGAGCAACACTAATGATTCTGGCCACTAACTGGGAATCTGATCTTCTGGGCTCTTTTCCCAGCTCTCCCACCATGTGATTTTAAACTTGATTGAGCTCCTGTTTATCCAAGTGTAAAATGAAGGTAATACATTTCTACCTCATGAGGACTGAGAAAGAATACTGCACTGTACAATGCTTTATGATCCACAGGCAAAAGGTAAAATCAGTGACAGCGTCATAATATTGACAGTGCTTTCCAATTCAATTTGTCCCCTACCTTCTCTTGGTATCAATACTATCCTGAAGGTGAAGGCTTAAGATTGCTTCTTCCCTGGAGATGCAAGAAAATTTCAATTAGCTTATGTTTTTTATGTAAAATAGTTTCCTCCAATATATGGAAAGCACAAATTGTAATCAAAAGTATAGTCTGACTTTAATAATAGATTTTTAAACTTTAGAAAGTACTTTGAGTGTCCACAAAATATATATTTTTTAAAATTCGCCATAGTCACAGAAAACCCACATGCCACACTCTAATAACAACCCAGTCATTGATCCTTAAGAAAACCTGGGTCATGTCACTTAATATGTCTAAATTAAGATTACACATTGATCAAGTAAATGCATCTATTGTTTTTAGATGTACTTGCACTGTTTCCTTAATTTGCATAATAGACTAGGAAAAAATGAATCAAGTTTTATCACAAATGAAAAACTGGGTACAGAAGCCAAATAGGGTACTTTTCTAGAAGGAAAATGAATGGATGATGGCTCTGTCAATGTGCTGATTTCCGTCATTCTCATGTTCAGTGACAAGCACCATATGAATGATTCCACTCCGTTGATTCTGGAGAGTACCAAAGTGAACAGATTGTCAGAGCTACAATTCGACTAGCATGCCACCACAGCTCACCACAGTGTCACCAATGAGACGAAGAGCAGTGTATTTGTTTATTCCTAAAAATGCACTGGCTTGCCAAAAAATTTTAATTTAGCAATTTTTCTAGCCAGCAAATTTGAACATTACTGAGCATAATTGCTTTCATTCCATCTTGGTCAAAGAAAGCTCTGGGTTATGAATATACATATATATTTGAAATCTGAGTTTCCCATTCATGAGGAAAATAAAAAATAAATGTGACTGTTAAACTATTCTTCATATCATTTATGTGGCCAAATTAGCTCATTATTATCACACCAGACTCAAACTCTTGGTGACAGATGTTTGAAACCTAGTAATTATTATTAGATTATTCTCTTGTCACATATAAATTTAAGTATCATGCACTACACACATACAGCATTTATCCAATCCATCTCTCCCTCTCTACACTCACTACTTATCATAAACTCTACTATTAGCCTAGTCTCTTAATTGGTCTTCAAATGCAATCTTTCTCCTTGCTAAAGTATCCTGTGCATGCTGCTAGACCAATCTTTATGAAAATTGCCTTCATAACAGTCAAGTTCCCAATTTTCTACCAAATAAAGCAAATATCTTCAGTGTGGCACTGAAATCCCTCAATCTAATATCAACTAATCTCCAGACCCCTCTTTAGTTCGTGCACATTGTACTGCCTTAAAACTAATTTAACTCCTCCATATAACTTTGTGAATTGCTCATCTTCTGCCACCATTCTCTTACCTACTCTTGGAATATTAACCTCTCTAGCTTGTCACATCCAGTGCCTGTCTTTAAAAACCCAAGTCATATGAAATTTTCATTCAATGATGACTTAATGAACATCTCCTGGATTCCAGGTTTTCTTCCAATATCTCCAACATGGTACCTTAGTCTTCCAGATTGAAATAATGTATCTTTTTGTAATTCCATGTTATACTGTGCACTTTTCTCTGCCTTTTGATACAGTTATGTGTATAGGCTCTATATTGTCCTGAGTTACTGGCACCTCTCAGAGAGAATTTGTTATGGAATGTAGTCTCTATAAAGCTTACAGAGTATCCAGCACATAGTAAACGTTTTGTGAATATTTTTTTTTAATTAAAAAAAGACAAAGAACTACAACAGTGTCTGTGAGACATGACTGAGCCTACAGAGAATACCTGAAGACATGAGTTGTAAAACTATGAACCCAGCTCGTTTCCTGTGTTGTATTAGTCAACATTAATGTAGACTTAGAATTGTTGGATTTTTTTTGACATATTGCCAGTAGATAAGCGTATTCAGTTTCCCTAAAGTTAGAGTTAATTTATGTGATTATGTGTAAATACATATATCTCAATATACAGACAAAATGTGAGCAAGGTGATAGTTCAAAAAACTTCTATGCAAATTGTACTTGAGTAGGTAAAGCATGAGTAAGTTTCTCATTCAGATTCTTTCTCTTTAATTTGTTATAGAATTAAAATATGTTAAAATGAATGCACGAATTTCTTTTCAATGAAATGTTTAAATATTTTTGTTATACTACTATGTCTCTGCTGAAAACTGAAGGTTTTCTTCAAATGATGGAAAGCCTTGATACTCAGAGCACATAAAACTTTGGCCTCAGTCAGCATTTAACATTGCTTATTAGAAATGTAAGTTTACAGCACCACCCCTGATACACAGAACTTAACTATCTGAGGGTGGAAGTCATAGAATTGTGTTTAGACACCTGTCTGCAGGGATGATATCCAATATTTAGAAGGGTTCAAAAGTCTGGAGAAGGGCTGCCTGTAAGTTAACAAAGAGACTAGAAATATAATATAAATTTGTAGTCCATTGGGGAGCCAGAGGAAGCTTAGCTATAGTAGCTAAATTCTCTCTATCTCTGGACCCAGGGCTCCTTTTAGTCCCACATTTTTCCTATAACAAAGTAAATATACATATCAAAGGTAAGTTTGGTATATAGTAGGCATTGTCAGGTTGGAGGAATTACCTTTGGCTGTTTAACTGTTTGGCCAGCAGGAGGCAATAATATGTAGAATAAAATGCCCTCAGCTGTCTGGCAGCAAGCAATCATTTATGCATCTTTTTGAGGTTTGGGGAAATGCTTTCGGCCATTCCAGCAGGCAATAACATGTATTCAGCCCTGCTGAATATAGAAGCCCATCAAACTTTTGAGGACTTATTGCATTTATTATGCTGGAATTAGCTTCCAGCACACTTGTCCAAGTAATTCTGATTAAAATTATGCTATATTTGCTGAAACCGGTTTGGCTCAGTGGATGGAGTGCCTGCAGACTGAAAGGTCCCGGGTTTGATTCCAGTCAAGGGCATGTGCCTTGGTTGTGGGCACATCCCCAGTGGGGGGTGTACAAGAGGCAGCTGATCGATGATTCTCTCTCATCAATGTTTCTGACTATCTCTCTCTCTTCCTCTCTGTAAAAAATCAATAAAATATATATATTTTAAAATAAATAAATAAAATGATGCTACATTTGAAAAGCTGGCCCTAGAGAATTAAAATTCAGAAGCCCATCACAACCCTAAAACTCAACATGTCAATTAAAGGAGGTGACTTAATGTATGTCAATCAGAGATTTCAGTTTTAGGAAGAGGGAGCAATATTTTATTTTATAGAAACAGGATTCGGTTACAATTCATACATTGCTTAGGCCTTAGTCTCACAAAGTCAAATTATGCCATTTTGCTAAACAAAAAGATGGAAGCTGTCTGGGGCAGGAATTTTACACACCCGTGTATTTGTTTCTAATGAAGGAGATTAAAAGACGCTACCTTTCTTCTTATCATACTGTTGCTCACCCTGCACCAAACCAAGTTGAAAGCCTGGCATCTTAAATTATTCCTTAAATTGCGTAGAGATGATTTAAAACAACAACAACAAAAACAAACAAACAAACAAGAAACATAAAACACCTGAGTCATGAGGCTGTATTGTTTTCCTAATCCTTAGCGTAAACCAGTTGTTGTGAATATGGGTTTTTTTTTTCCTGGTCTTCAATCTTATATTAGTTTTCTATTGTACATCTTCTGTTTAAGATTTGGAAAAAAAATCTTACTGTTGATAAACTTTAGTTTGATTTTTTTTACATTTTGAAGATTTGTTCTGTATTTTGAGGTATGAATGATTTTTATGCAGAAATTTATTTACACATGAAAGCTGACCATATTGGCCTTATGGAATGTTTGGGTAGGTGAATTAATACCCTCTTACTGCCCTTTCTCTGAACTTTTGTCAGGTTCACACTGATACACTGCTTAGAGATTTAAATAACTAAAGAAAAAGATATAGTAACATTAGAGAGTTTAAACTATTAATAAATCTAGCACCTAGTAGAGAAAGGCAACTCAGGAAACAGACCCACAAAACATAACAAAATGAAAAAAAGAATGAAAAAAACAAGAAAAACAAAGCAATAAGCTCAATGACATTATTTTGTAAAATATGTACTCATATTATTTATAAATATCTAAATGAAATAATGCCCAGACTTAATTTCTTCTTCCTTCCTCCCTCCCTTCCTCTCTTCCTTCCTTCCTCCTTTCCTTCCTTCCTCTTCTTTCTTTTCTTCCCTCCTTTTTTTTCTGTGTGAAATTGTACATGCAATCACATGGAAAATAATTTAAAATGGAATGAAAGCCATCTGGATATAAATAAGATCAAACAATAATTAATTAGCCAACATTTATATCCTATCTAGGTTTTTATTTTTATCCTGTGGATGATGGAAAGATCCATAGACTAACACCCTCCTGTCAAAAGAAAACAGAAACTATTCTTAGAGGTGGCTTTACAATCATTATTTGAAAAGACAATGAATTTATTTTTATTACAAAACACTTGTTTGGGTTCCATTTTTATCTAGATTTTGAGTCCAGTTTTTCCCTTGGTAAGTTTTATATTTTGCTATATTTACTTCTTGATCTCAAAAGGCTCTGAATTTCCATTCTAAATGGTACTGGGTCTGGAACAGGAATAAATCCAAATATACAATGAACATATTTTCATAATTCTTCAGAATGCAACAAAAATCTCCACTAATAGTTACCGATGTTTTCTTTGTATAATAGGTTAGCAAAGGTGGAATGAGTTGCACAGTATCCCATTCAGCTACTGAACTTTTCTTATTCTTCAGATCATTGGATATAATAGCAAGAGTGGTTTTACAGTCTTTAGATGGAAAAGTAACTGGCACTTTGAGTGGTAATGGATATTTTAATCACTGGGATTTCTATAGCAAATTATGTCAAGTCCATCCTCTTCGCTGTACAGAGACCATATAATCAGTCTTAATGATACTGAAGTGACTTTACCTTTTGTTTTGTGCAACTTTTTACAGTAGTATTTTGAAAAGATTTCTCTTTTTCATGTCAGTAGTAGCAAAACATCCCATCAGAAGTTATCTTTCTCAAAGAAAGAAGAGGTTTATCTTTAATTCAAACATTCACCATTTATCTGACTCTTTAGTATCCTGGAAGAATTTAGCCTACTGGAGACTGCCATGCTGGAGTGGCCAAAGACAAGTGAATAAATCTCCAAAGCATAATACTAAGTGAAAGAAGCTGGACAAAAAGAGCTCAAACTATGTGATTACATTTATATGAAGTTCTATAAAATGAAGACTATAAGGACAAAAATTAAGTAACAGGTTGACTCCACTGGAGTTGGGAACAGTGACTAAAAACCAAGGGGTATGAGAAAATTCATGAAGGTAATGGAGATATTCTATGTGGTAGTGGGGTTATATGGTTGTATATATTTATGTCACCTTAGAAAGATTAATTTTACTCTATGTCAGTTTTAGCATAATACACCTGAGTTGTAAAAAAAATACATAAAGATGGTTTAACACATGTGTCAAACACAAGGCCCGCGGGCCAAATCCGTCCCGCCAGGCCTTGCAATGTGGCCCGCACTGCGCTGTCATCACTGCACTCCGCTGCGTTTCCATCACAATGACAGTTTATGACTGTTCAGTAAACCATTCGGCCCGCGATTTAGGCTGGATTTTAGATTTTGGCCCCTTCTCTGATTGAGTTCGACACCCCTAGTTTAGAATCTGGATTATAGTAAAGAGTAATATTATAAATCCTCTTCTTAGAGATTTATTGTCAATCTTCACACAAGGATATATTTTTTTCCCATGGATTTTTAGAGAGTGGAAAGGAAGGAGAGAGATATTAGAAATTTATTGTCAATCTTCACCCAAGGATATATTTTTCCCCATTGTTTTTAGAGAGTGAAGGGAAGGAGAGACAGAGAGAGAGAGAGAAACATCCATATGAGAGAGACATATTAATTGGTTGCCTCTTACATGCACCCTGACTGGGCCCAGGGATCAAGCCTGCAACAGAGATATCTGCCCTTAACCTGAATTAAACTCTGCACTCTTTAGTCCACGGGATGATGCTCTTTCCACTAAGCAAAACCAGCCTGTGATTCTTAGAAATTTATTTACTGCTGAGGTTTTTAAGATGCCTGATTCACAGCTTTTGCCCTTGGGATTTGCGCTTTCTATTTTTCTACAATTGCTAAATTATTGAATTTGATTGTAGCAAATTATTGTTTGCTTTTCATGAATGTTTTTTGCTTTTAGAGAGCCCAATTAATATCACTGTATTCCATTGAAGAAGCTGTGTTGATGAGAAATATTTTCACTTTCTTCCTTTCCTAGAGGAAACCTACTCTTGTAAGTGATTTTCTCCCTAAGCTGAAGTTTTGTGAATCACCTCTTAGTTTACAGATATTGATGAAGTACTTTGGGTGCTATTGAAGAAACAGTGTACTGAGTCCTCTTGTATGTTGATATCAATTTTGTTATGTCATGTACAAAATTGCTCCCTGGCTTAGCTATTTTGTATTTTTTTGCATGGCTTATTTCCATAAAGAGGGGTGCACCCGAACATCCATCAATGTATTTAGCAGTCAAGTTGTAGAGGCCCATAATGTCACATGCTCACTGGCCTTTTCAACACAACTAAATAATCAGGTAACTATAGAAATGAATGGTTTCTCATATCCTCCCATTTTGCTGTTATTCTTATTACAGCTATTTTATTTTGACAAGACTCATGTTAAACTCCTAAATTCTTCCTAAATTTTCACTTTTTTTTCCATGTAAAGAGATGATCTTTTACTAATGAATTTGGTTTATGAAATGAATCACTGAGTGTGCAGCTTCTGATGTTGTTGGCCTGGTGTCCCCTGAAGCATATCACAGACTGATAACTAACCTGCTCTCCCCAGCTGGCCTTTGGATCACTAATAGTGTCTCCTGCTTTCCAAGTTCTTCACTGAATGCACAAACTTCCAGAGAGGACAAACAAAAAAAAGTTAAAGAATCTGAAGTAGTGGAATGATACCTGTGAGTAGAAGAATAATAAAAGGCCAAAGCATGCCAACACTTTCAAATTAAGGATTATAAAGTTTAGAAAAGTGTACACACTATTTTGAACTATCCTACTAGGGAACATTGTGTCATATTTTAGAGATTCAATGGTTCTTGCTTGCCTATTTGTTCTAGTCTATGCACAATGGAATATTACATTTATTTTAAGATATCTACGTAAAATGAATGATAGTCAAAAGAAAAAAAAAATATGCCAAAATGAGTAGAGCACCAGAAGAAATGTGTGTGTTTTTTTAGTTTTTGTTTGTGTGTGTGTGTGTGTGTGTGTGTGTGTGTGTGTGTTTTTTAAGGAAGGTGAAAGCAATACTTATGTTTGAACTGGCAAAGCAACATGAGAGATGCAACAAATTCAAACATGATTTTTGTCAAATTTTCTGCCTACCACTAAAAGCATGTTATTTAACTATATAACTACTAGAGGCTTGTTGCAGAAAGATTCCTGCAATAAGGCTTCCTGCTGTGGTCTCTGGCCTGCCTGCTTCCCTCCCTTCTCCCCCATCTCACTTGCTTGCTTCTCAATGGCTTCCCTCCCTTCTGCAGCACTTGGCTTCTCTTCTTGAGTCTTTGCTCTGGCCTGGATATGCAAATTAGTGGCTATCTTTGTTCAGCTAATTTGCATACTTTCACTGATTGGTTGGTGGGCATGGCTTGTGAGCATAGCAAAGGTACAGACAATTTGCATGTTTCTCTTTTATTAGATAGGATTATAACTATTAACTATAGTTAATGTTGTTTTTATCGTGTGTGTGTGTGTGTGTGTGTGTGTGTGTGTGTGTATGTGTGTGCCTTTCTTAAAGATTTTAAGAAAGCATTTGGAATGTAAGACAACAATTTTGTATTATCTTAGCACCCTCCTTGTATCTTATCTCAGTACATTGTTTCTTCTTATTTCCAGACAACCTTAATTAGGAGAAACCCTCAAAATAATTTTATCTTCATCAACCTAAGACCAGAACTTCTCTCTTTATACTTCTTCCTCCAACCATTGCTCTTCATTTTATAGGACAATCACTGTCCATGAGGAATAAATCAATGTCATAGGAGTTTGTGGAGAGTGAAATAACTTCTTGTATAAACATGAGAAGATAATGACTCATAAAGTTATATTTTACATTACTGTATTTTAGCCCTACTCAGTTTGGCTCAGTGGATAGAGCATCTGCCTTTGGACTGAAGGGTCCCAGGTTCGATTCTGATCAAGAGCACATGCCCGGATTGAGGCTGGCTGGATCCCCAGTGTGGGTGTGTGGATTCTCTTTCATCATTGTTTCTATCTCTCTCTCCCCCTCACTTCTTTTTCTGAAATCAATAAAAATTTATTTAAAAAAAGAAATGTTATAAATAACACTAATTTATACTATATGTATTAAATTGCCTTGTTTAATAATAATAAAAATAATGGTAATAACTTTAGATAATAAACTTCTAAGATTGTAATTTTTATTCTTTATCATAAATGATGTAAGTACCTGAGTACTATCCTATTTAATAAAATAGTAATATGCAAATTGACCATCACTCTAATACACAAGATGGCTGCCCCCATGTGTTCAAAGATGTCTGCCCCCTGTGCACACAAGATGGCCAGTCAGGGAGGGCAGTTAGGGGTGACCAGGCTGGCATAGGAAGGCAGTTGGGGGGGACCCAAGCCTGCAAGGGAGAGCAATTAGGGGTGACCAGGCCTGCAGGGGAGGGCAATTAGGCTGGCAGGAGAGCAGTTAGGCATCAATCAGGCTGGCATGAGAGTGGTTAGGAGGTGATCAGGCTGGCAGGCAGAAACTGTTAGAGGCAATCAGGATGGCAGGCAGGCGAGCAGTTGGGAGCCAGCAGTCCTGGATTGTGAGAGGGATTTTTGATTTCCCATTTAGGCCCCATCCTACTGGGATCAGGCCTAAATGGGCAGTTGGACATCCCTCGAGGGGTCCCAGATTGGAGAGGGTGCAGGCTGGGCTGAGGGACAAACCCTCACACCCCCAGGCACAAATTTTGTGCACTTAGCTTCTAGTGGATACATTAAAGAGATATGATATTGAAGTTCACTTAATTTATGCATAATGATGACAGGGGTCAACAGAGCAAGGTCATCTTTTTAAAAAAATGTATTTTATTGATTTTTTACAGAGAGGAAGGGAGAGGGACGGAGAGCTAGAAATATCAATGAGAGAGTATAGGACTCTCTTTCACGGCCCGCGTAGAAAGAGTTCCAATTCAGGGTTCAGCTTCTGGAGAAGGGCCGCACACAAATGAAGAGACTTGACAAAATTCAATTTGGCGATTTGGGGGGTCAGGCGGTAGTCCAACTCTAGTGGGAGAACTACTCCTGCTCTGGCCCTGCCATCCCCTTTTATTGAGGCTTTGGGGAAAACATCTTAAGCAACATAAACAGAAATTTACATGTAGCCCTTAGGCAGGAAATAACAGAAACTTTCATGGACAAGGTAGATTCTGCTTCAGCTAACAAAATCTCAACTAAAGGTTAGAGCAGTTAAGGTTGTTGACCAGCCTTCCTGGCTTCCTGTCAACATCTCTTTTTCAGTGAAACTGATTTGGTTTCCAGCAAGAGAGAAACATCGACCTGCTGCCTCCTGCACACCCCCTACCGGGGATGTGCCTGCAACCAAAATACATGCCCTTGACTGGAATCGAACCTAGGACCCTTGAGTCCAGAGACCAACACTCTATCCATAGAGCCAAACAGGTTTCGGCAAGGTCATCTTCGTTGCCCCTATTTTTATGTAAACCATTGTTATTAATGACACTGCTCAAAAGCTGCATTTAAAAATAGCCAAAAATAAAATCCTTGATTTAATCAGTCAAGCCAGTCAGAGCCTAGCTAGGGGTGTAAGACAAAGTATGCAATCTGGAGCAAATGAAGCTTAGAGAAGAACCAGAAACCAGTGTAAAAGGTGGAGTCTGGCCTTGCACTAGACAACCAGTCCTCTGTGCAGGTCTGAAAGGACAGGTTCTTCATGTAGTGAGGCCCATTTCTTTAGGTAAGATTCAGAGGTAAAACAGGTTTGCAACATTCAGGTAATGTTACACGTAAATCTGACATTGTGGAGGGAAAAGGACCACATGTTAACCTAACTCAGGGAAGGCCTACATGGCAGCCTTACAAACTCAATAGACCTAGAGTAACTGCAAAGGATGGCCTGAAATTAAAAGCCTTTAATTAAAAAGCATTTCATAGTTGGTAGTCATGTTCTAAGGCAGTATCTTACTTGATAAAGTTCAAATTCAATATTCACTGAGCCCACCGTCTTTTTACCTAAGAACTGTCAGTGTAACTTGTAACTTCCCTTTTTCCGGATGCCTCAGGGCACAACCATTGCCCTGGGCGACAGGAAGTAGACCACAAATTCCTTCATTGTTTTTGTTATGTTAATTGTTGACTGTTAACTATCCTGTACCCACCTAAGTAAAAGAAGTATGTGTCTATCATTTTACTTTTTTATCCAACCCCAGAGTACTCCTCCTCCCACACACCCATACTTTGCTTTCTCAGGCCTCCCTAATCTATCACTGATGGATTTCAGGTAAACCACTTACATCTTCTACTTTGATTGTAATGTATAAAACAAGATGATAAAAACTACCATTCTCTGGAGCACCATCCCAATACACTGAGATTCTGCTTCCTGGCAATTGTCAACAGTTTGGGTCAAATAAACTCACAAAAATTCTTTGCAGGTTTGAATGTTTTTTTTTTGTTTGTTTGTTTTTTTAATGTTAACAACACTGCAAAATTTATTGGAAATTCAGTAAAATGCAAAGACATTCTAAAGAATAATCCCATGTGTTGTTGTTGGTGCTCCTCAAAAGTTCATTTTATTATTGCTTGTGGAGGTCATTGAGAGGACTTGACCACTGTGCTAGCAACTGTTGACCTTGCCTGAGTAAGGTGATGTTGAGATCATCTGGATGGGATGATCTCATATAAAGCCTCCATATACACTCTTAAGATTGTGGTGGATGGGAACAGAAAAGCTTAGGAAACATTTTACCTGTGTCACTCATCCCCTAATCCAGAGTATTGGCTCTAAGAAGGATTTCATAAAAGGGATTTTTACTGCTTGGGGGAAAGGAAAGCAGGAGAACCCAGACAGCCTCATCAGTGCTGCGCATATTTGCAGCCTCTGCTATGGACCACCCCCACAGTCTTCACCAAGGCAGGACCCAGCTAAGGGGCTGCCCAGCCTCTGCATCTCCTTCCAGGGGCGGGAGCTGTCCCTGTAGTGAGGCCGGATCCAGCCTTTCCTCTGCCTTGCCAGATCTTCATGTTATGTGGGCGACTTCAGCAGGGCCAGGAGCTTCCAGGATTTCAGTCTTATTTGCTACTTGTACTTGACTTAGGGGATGGAAGAATAAAAAGAGGAAGATTTCAGGAGAAGGGTAAACAGAAATATAGGATGTCCTATAGAGCTTCAAATGAGAATTTCTGTATAAGAATCATGAGCAATTTCCCTGTCCCTGATGTCATTATTATTTTTTAATAATTTAAAATGTCACTAAAGAAAACAAAACAAAGTAATGAAAGGGAAAACTAATATTAAAGGAGAAAAACAAAAGTAATGAAGAAAATAACACAATATTGGATAAAAATTGAAAATATTATACATACACAGGTAGCAAAAAGAAACAAATTGTGGATGCACTAAAAAATAGAACTGATGGCTCTAGCTGGTTTGGCTCAGTAGATAGAAGATTGGTCTCCATTCAAGGGTCCTGAGTTCGATTCCAGTCAAGGACATGTACCATGGTTGCAGGCTCCTTCCAGGCCTTGTGCAAGAAGCAACCAGTTGATGTGTTTCTCTCACATCAACATTTCTCTCTGTCTTTCCTTCTCTCTTCCACTCTTTCTAAAAAAATCAATGGAAAAAAATATCCTCAGGTGAGGTTTAAAAAAAAAAAATTGATGAATAAAGTGAAAGGGAAAAAAAGAGTAAGGAAAATGCATGCTGGTTATTAGTAATAGAGCTTACAATTGGGGGGTGATGGATACAGTTACAGATGCAAATGCTGGGTGGGATGAAAGAGGGGGCACAGGGAAAGCTCTGTGAGTGAACCAGGGAGAGCCAGGGCACACAGGAGTGCTCCCAGGGTTAGCAGGAGATACCTGTGCATGCAGCCTTTTTTACTTAGAGGAAGGTTGAGATACAAAGTACTATATGCTATTATTTTTTCTTCTCCTCTCATTGTCTACTATCATTTACCTTTAAAATGTTTGTAAATACTCAAAGTAAATCTTTACTGGGCAAATAAGCATTCTTACTTTTATTAACCTAATTTTTCAAATTCAAATTCAGGTTTAAGTTAGATTGGTAATGGCTTGCCAGAAGCATATGGCCAGTGTTTTGTTTTTCAATTGTCTCTCTACACACAATATAGGGAATTACTTTGTTAGAATGATAAGCAGGATAATAGGGGAGGTGTTGCACAAAGGATTTCTAATGAATAGGTGAATTATTAGATATTGAGGCCCCATCTGTTCTATCCTATTCTGCTTAATTCCATTCTTTTAACTTTCCTTCATTTTTCAATAATGCAATGTTTTCTTTGGAGACCCCTTTGCAGGTGGTTTGGATGAGACTGAAAGTGCCTTTTAGTCACAGGTATGATGATGTGACTTCAGGTTTCTTTTGTCCCATGCTATTAACTAGAAATATAGGAGTTCTAAGATAACCAGGGAACTTGTATACATATTAGAGGCTCAGTGCACAACATTTGTGCCTTGGGAAGGGGGTGTGGAGGGGTCCTCAGCCTGGCCTGAGCCCTTTAGCAGTCCAAGAGCCCTCAGGGGATGTCTGCAATCCAACATCCTTAGAGCTGCTGTGGAGGCAGGAGAGGCTCTCGCCACCACCTCTGTGCTTGCCAATCATCAGCACTGCTTTGGCTGAGCAGCTTTCCCCCTGTGGGATCACACTGACCACCAGGGGGCAGCTCCAGTGTTAAGCGTCTGCTCCCTGGTGGTCAGTGCACATCATAGCGATTGGTCATTCTGTGTTAGGTCTATTTGCATATTACTCTTTTATTATATAGGATATGTATAGCCCGTGGACACAGACAAAAGTGTGATGAAGGCCTAGGAGGGGCAGGTGAGGGGTGGGGAATGGGGGGGTCAATGGAAAAAAACACACAAAGGTGACATCTGTAAAACTTTAAAAAAAATAAAGATAAAATTTAAAAAGATAGGAAAACTGCTTTTGAGGGATTTGCCATTTAGTTTAAAAGTTAAACTATTTGCACAGAAAGATAAATAAAAATACTATGATGCACATACTGAGTAATTGATAAATGGAGGAATTCCAAATCGAAGGATGCTGACCAAGAAGACTAAAATGTCTTAGGAGAGCACTATGAAGAAACTGAGGGTTTTATTAGGGCAAGAACTGGCAAAAAGGGGAAGAGAGAAAAATCAGAAAAAAAAAAGAAAAGAAACCCATTATGTCCAGGGTTTAGGAGAGGGCAGAGGTGAAGAGGATAAATGCCAACAAAACTGTCAAAGTGAAGCTAAGTACTTTGGAAGGGAAACAAATTTGATGCAGGAAAGGGATGAATGAAGGAAGAAGAGAAGACATTCAGCTAATACTCATGTCCCACACTGTTTTAGATAGCTTTCCCATATGTTAGTTCCTTGAGAATTACAGAAAATAAGAGTCAGAGGGGGTTAGGATTTGTATGTCAACTTAGAGAGTTTTACTTTGGTCTGAAAATTTCCCAGCGAGTAGCATGGTGCTCAAGTAGATTTGGGGCTCAATAAATGCATGTTTTCATTGCCAATGATTCTCATTCTAAGATCAATTGAAGACAAACTCAAAGAAACATTTGAGAAGACTAATAGGATAATCATGTTTAGGATAATCTTTAACTTAGCTCTTTAAAAAAATCCTGCAAATCCATTTTTGTCTCCATCTCCACCACTCTCTCATAGTCCCAGCAACCATTATAAATTCCTTACTATTTCCCCCCCTAAATTATTTACCGTATTTTTTGGACCATAAGACGCACTTTTCTTCCCCCAGAAGTGGGGGGAAAAAGTCCCTGCGTCTTATGGTCCAAATATAGCCTACACATATACCTTAAAAAAAAAGTTTTTTTACTTGCCCGGCTCTGTGTGGTCTCTGTGTGCTTGCCCGGCTCTAAAATGGTTCTAAATGCTGCTGTTTACTTTACAGGGTTGATTACATGTGTTTATGACTGTGATGTTGGGTTTTAATGCACATAAAATATTTTAGGACACTATTTGTTTCAGAATCTTTTTTTCTTCATTTCCCTTCTCTAAAAACTGGTGCTTCTTATGGTCCGGAGCGTCTTATGGTCCGAAAAATACGGTACCTAGATCTACTCAAACCTCCACCAGATGGCCACAAGAAGCCAGAGAAAATTTTTAAATCACTCCCCCCCCACCAAACCCCACTTGTGTTCCCACTGCTTTTAGGTTGAAGGCCCAACTTCTCCCTTGGCTCCTAAGGCCCTGCCGGCACACTTCTCTGCTCACCCCTCCAACCTCCTTAGGGCGCTGCTCCCTCGGGCTCTGTAATTAGGACATACTCTCCTCTCCTTTCCGGCTGCCTCCTCTGCTGGACCATCATAAGTCTGCACCCTTTGTCTGGGATGCTCTCCTGCTCCTTGCCTACTAAACTGTTAGTCATCCTGAAGCTCTCATCTTAAACAGCACTCCTCAGGGGGCTTCCCCTGATCTGCAGTGCAAGTCAAATCCCCCCATTATAGCATCTTCCCTGCCTCCTGCCCTCATTAAACTGCATAGATTCTCCTGCCTTGTAATCAACTGGCAATTTTACATTTGTGTGTGTGTGTGTGTGTGTGTGTGTGTGTGTGTGTGTGTGTGTGTGTCTGTTGATTGATTCTCTTCCAACAACTTGCTTGTAAGATTATGGAGGACAGAAATTGTATCTCTTTCAGATGCCTGCTGTAGTTCTGGAACCTACAAGAGGGCATATAGTGGGTACCCAGAAGGTGGTATTAATGAATGAGTCTAATGACTATAAGAATTGGATGGAAAAGGGGGAGAAACAAGCAGAGCAGACTGGACTGCTGCAATACTTCAGGTGTGAGATAGTTGCAGATGAGACCAGGTTGTGAAATATAGTGTGTTTTAAAGCACCTTTTATTACTTGCTGAAAATAAACTTTTTATGACATATATGTAAATAATTAAAAGCAGTGCACATTAATACATAATATGATTCCATATTATGGTAACAATTTTAAGGTCAGTGACCTTTTCAAAAATTTTAAGGGTAGTTTACATTAAAAGTCTTTATGGATAGAATGTAATATTATAAAGGAGTGAAAGAATTATTTCTGGATAATTACATGGCATAACCATTACAAGAGGGAGAAATTAGGTGCATATTAACCTCAAAAATCAGAACAAGGAGACTTATTTAGTCCCTGATTGTGAAAGGATGATGGAAGTCATTCTTTCTTGCTTACAACTGCTGTAGTGGATTTATCTATCTGGCTGAGTTAAAAAAAGCTCTTATCTGAGGCAATTTAATCAGGTCAGAGGGTGGTTATCAAATATAATATTTCAAGGATCTCTTGAGTGACAGAAAATCAGCACTGACAAGCAATTCCCTAGAGGTCCATGGTGTGAACTGATAATAAATGGAAGAAGAGGTTACTGTAATGACTAAAAATTAAGTCCTAAGCTCTATTGATGAACAATTTGTGGAGAAATAGGTCAGTAGGTCTTTGTCACAACCCAAACTTCTTTTTAACTTGAAGAAAAGGTCAAATTAATTTTATACCACCAAAATCAATCTGTTTTATATGACTTTAGATTTCCTTCATCATAGAAACTAGGATTAGCTATCCGGAACTAGGAATTAACCTTAGTGACCCAATTGCACATAGAATACTTGAAGATCAACATTAGGTCACGAAAAATACAGACTGATATCTGACAAGTACAGATACCAATTTATAATTTGCTTATTATTTTCAGAAAAGCTATTAGATGAAGAAGGTATAATTATCCATTTAAGGAAAGAATGTACCATGGAAAAGTTATAATACTATTATCCTTTATCCAATCTAAACTAAGGCCACTTGATGATCACATGGGTTGAGGACGACTCATGTTTCATATATAACACTGACCAAAGAAGATTTAAAGAACATTTTTTTGGTGCTGTAAGGGAGAATAGATTTACTAGTACCAGCAGACATGGCTGATAGAAGATATGTCCATCTTCACTTATAAAGTAGCTACTCCATAGTTCTCTACATAGTTCTCACATTTGGCACAGACTCAGATTACTCATTTGACATGAGGAGTGATAGAATATGCTAAAAAAAAAAAAATCCAAAAAAACCCCTGTTTTAAAATATTACTTCATGACTGTCCTTAATATATTTTATAAAAACAGAAAATGTATAATTCTGGAAACTTAAGTGTATTTTCAAAGTTTTGGTAAAATGACTTCATTTTTTGCTTAGGAGGAGTTAACTTCTCCTAGAACTCATGAGCATGCCATCGTCTTTTCTAGTTAACATTATTTCCTGGTGTGATATGGGCCATATCTATCACATCTAGTTGTACTTCATTTTTACTTGGCCAGGCTGTTTTCAAAACATGAAGAAAGAGGTTATCTCATCAATATTTTGGTTTTAAAATACAATGAAAGTTAATAAAATAAGCATTAACACTAATTTAACTCTCTAACAAATAAAATAGTTACATTTCTACATAATCTGATATACCTTATAATAATATTATAACTTATAATAATTATAGTATATTATAAATTATTATGTAACTTATAATAATAATACATGGATTTATGTACATTGAAAGGAAACTAATTAGAAATATTTTAATATTGCTATTTGCCCTTGATAATAGAAGTGTCAGAGATGAAAGAAAATTAGTAAATTGATAAACTGATTAAACTTATTCTAATATCTCCCTGTATACCACATTAAGAGTAAAAACACTTTCAGAGTGCTTGACTAATTTCACTTGTGATGCGGTTGGTCGAGCAGTTGGACAGATGGATGGTCAGTCACTTGCCTTTTATATATAAAGACGGTCAAGTAAGAATCTAGTCATTACCGAAACCGGTTTGGCTCAGTGGATAGAGCATCAGCCTGCAGACTGAAGGGTCCCAAGTTCGATTCTGGTCAAGGGCATGTATACCGTGGTTGCAGGCACATCCCCAGTAGGGGGCGTGCAAGAGGCAGCTGATCTATGATTCTCATTGATGTTTTTGACTCTCTCTCTCTCCCTTCCTATCTGTAAAAATCAATTAAAATATATATATATATATATATATAAAGAATCTAGTCATGACTAGTGAACAGAAACCAAAATATATTCTTGGAGCACAGATGCACAGTATCAGTATTATTTATTATGAATTACAGTGAACTGTGTTTGGGAATGATAGTAAATATTTTCTATACAATTGAGAAATTATATGTATACACACACATATATATAGGTATACATATATACACACACATATATATATATATATACATATATCTAAGTTTTATAACTAAACTTACGTGTGTCATAACTACCATTAAAAATTTCTTTCTCTAAGTCTGTTTTACTCTGATCAGGAAGATGTAAGTTTTAGAACCATGCCCAAATATTTTCATTATTTATCATTTAAAGCACATGTGTCAAACACAAGGCCCGCGGGCCAAATCCGTCCCTCCAGGCCTTGCAATGTGGCCCGCACCGCGCTGTCATCACTGCACTCCGCTGCGTTTCCATCACAATGACAGTTTATGACTGTTCAGTAAACCATTCGGCCCGCGATTTAGGCTGGATTTTAGATTTTGGCCCCTTCTCTGATTGAGTTCGACACCCCTAATTTAAAGTATGTTTTTTTAAAAAAGTTATTATCCTAGTCTAGTTTCTTCTGTCTTAATTATTAAAATATTGGAATGACCATACCACACCAGGTGCTTTAAATTCATTATAGCATTTAATACTGGAGAACTTGTTCAATGTCTCATAGCCAGCAACTGGTAGAGACAGGGTTAGAACCCAGGTCCCTTTCACTCTGTAAGCCATCTTGCTAATCTGGATTTTGCTTCCATGTTGAGTTGTGTTATAGCAGTGCTTCCCTTTAGAGGGCTTATGAATCACTGGGGATCTTGTGAAAATTAAGATTCTGGTATATGAATGTGGGGGAGGGTGTGTATTTCTAACCATCTCCCAGGCAAGGCTGTTGCTGCTGGTTTGTAAAGCACACCTTGAACAGCAAGACATTATCAAGCTGAACCTGGAAAAGATCACTTCCCTTTGTTTGCTTTTTACTTCCATGACAGGATTCACACAATGATATTTTTTGTAATATATCATCAGGCAATCTCTAGGTAGGCAGAGCCCTATGGAGAAATCAGAATCAGGCTCTACCACCATTTCTCTGAGGGTCCTTGAGATTTGATTTCTCTAAGCCACTTTCTTATGGGATCATTGACAAATGGGTAAGTTAGAATAAATCATTATTGTCATCATCGTCGTCAACAGCAGCAGCATTTAAGGTTTATTGAGTGCTGATTATAATTCTTGAACCAGAATGAGTGCTTTACATTGATTCTATCAGTTAATCCTCAGAATAATTTTATGAAGTAAATTGGGGTATTACAAAATTAGGTCAAGTTCTGTAAATGCCTATGATTCTAAATTATAAAGTTAACTCAAAGAATTACATATGTCTGAAATAACCAAGCAGAATTCATAACTTATAAGAGCAAAATGATATTAGATAAGTAATGAAAGGTGCATGCCAAATATGATCTAAAGTAATTCCTTTGCTTTCTGTGGGCAATTACACAACCTCTTTGAGCTTCAGTGTCCTCTGTGGAGAGGGAAGAGCAATATCAACCTTGTGAGAATTGGATGCCAAGAATCTAGTACTTTCCATGATTGAGACTCAAATAGCAGTTACTGTGACCATCATAACATTAATGAGAAAATTGAAATATTATGATTGCTTCCTATTGTATTTCACAGAGTTAGAAGAAAAGTAATGAGCTGCATGTGGTCTTTGTCAAGTTTCCTCCTCAGAATCTGACATAACCTATCTGAGTCTTCGTTCTTAGTTTCCCTGTAGTTATAGGCCTGGTCTTGATGGGTTCCCAATGCATTGATAAAAATAAAGGACATGTGTTATTAGGACTTTCACAATTTACACTTACTATTTTCTTTTAAACTATCAAAGTTCCAGGTTTAAAATTTTAAAAATTGCTAAATTTTAATGGAATTATTAGTAATAGAAATATACCAATTACTGAATATAAAGTTAATTAACTGTGAAGTTATTTTTTTTTCAGAAGTGAATTATAGAACTTTCTTGGATGAACAGACCATTGACTTTAGATATTAAAGTGACCTATTTCTTTAAATATATTAAAATCTAATTACTAAAATAGCCATATATGGCATTAACAGACAGTTAGAGCCTTTGTTTTTGATAATTGAAAACACCAAACTTCTAAACTGGTTTCTGATAAAATTCAATAAAATATTCTAAAAGGTTATTATGACAAGAAAAAACTATTTCATTGAGTCATACTCTCATTAATTTTACATTCACTGAACACCTATGTAAAGCCAGGTCCTTAACAAGGGCATGAAATAGAATGGTGAATGAGGTATGCAAAACTTTATGCAACTCACTTCTTTTTTACATTGGCAGGTAAATATATTAATGAAAATTTAGAATATAACTTGTATCATAAGAGAGAATATACTGTAATGCCAACACATAGGTTGGCTGAGGACATTAGTATCCCCATCATCTTCATTAGTGTGAGAATAAACAAGTCATCTTTTCTGTCAAAGAACATTTTAGACAGCTGCCATTTTGGACCATGTAACTTGGCAGCCAAAATGTTGGCCGAAAGGCTTGCTGTTCCCCTAGGGGTCACCATTGTGAAATGGCAAAGGCCAACTCCTCCCTTTGAATTAGCCAATCACAAAAGACTGTGCACCTGTGCTCCAATCAAGAGTGTGGGACAGGTCACGTGGATAAGGGATTATAAAGTTGAGCAGACTGCCTGGTTGGTGTGTGCGTGCTTCCAGACCATGTATGCGCACCCTTCTATGTAGAAGTAAAGATATTTGCCTTGCTGCTTGGCTCCAGAGTATGTTTTGTGTTCTACCAGGACCCCTGAATTTGGGGGAGCGCCTTATTTCTTACATTAGCATAAAACATAGAGTAGAAACATCTTACTCATAATAGAAACAAAGCTTCAAGGTAAATCTTGTCTGCCCCCACTCTCCCTTTCTTTCAAATGGGTTACTCCCCTGGTTTCCTATACAGAAATTTTTGAACCATCCTGACAGGTATTGTGTAGAACTTTAGATCATTGTCTTTGGAGAAGAGCTAAACTTAAAATGAAATTTAAAGGTCACATGAAGATTTTTTGGCAAATGCTTTAGGCCAGGCACCATCATCAATCATGACCATGTTCCCTGATAATTTTCTGTTTCTTTGACTATAGAATAGAAACAAAAATTCCTTACATTTTTGCCATGCTGTGTAGATTACATGCTTGGAAAATTGAGTGGGATCAATAAATGGTAATTGTGATATCCTCCCCTGTGCTCAACAAATGTCAAATACAAACTTGAGTGGGAAAGAGAGGAAATGGAATGTTGAGGGACTGGTAGTTAGGTCTGCATTGATGAACAACAAAGCAGGTGTGGTAGGAGGGAGGAGGACTGAGGGAGGATGGTGGAATCCTTACCTTTACTGTGAATGGGGAAAAAGATCTCACAAAGATTTTTATGCCATGGTAAGGAGTTTGCCTTTATTCCATCAGCATAAGGCAACAATAGAGATTTTGTCTTTTGGTTTATTTTTTAAAGCAGGACAATTAAATAACCAGGTTTTTAATCATTCTGATATCAACATGCAGAATAAATAGTACTGGGATTGAAACCAGGGAGACCAACTGAAGGTTCCTGAACCAAGTTAGGACAGAGAGAATGAGAATAAGTTAATAAGCCAATGGGAGGAAGAAGGCAAGAAATAAGAGATGTGTAAATCTTGTCCAGTGGGTAAATTGACAGGGCTGTGATCAGGTGAAGATGACAGTGGTAGGGACTTGAAAGTTTCAATGTGAAGCCAAGGTTGAGAACCACTTGTTTAAAGAGATGGCTGTAGAATAAGGAAAATATGCAGGTAAGAAGTGTGTAATGATATGCCAAAACACCTCATTAGGCATCAGATACATTCATAAACCTGCCACAATGCCATTTTAAATGATTAACAGTATGGCTACCACACTTCTTTTAAGAGAATGGCAACTGCGTGCCTATGAGGCAGAATTAATAGAATGAGGAGTAAAGATTAAATCCAATATCCAACAGGACTAATTGCCAAGCCTGACCTTTTAGAAGACCATTTAACCACACAGACTAGAGAGATTAGCTCCATATTGATAGACCAACATTTAAAAAGTTGGTTGAAATCCTCTATCTATAACCTCCATCCCAAACTGAGTCAGATTGCTAGACAATTACCTCTTCCAATTTACTAGTTAGAATACTGAAACATAGGTTTTGGTCACTGAGAAGTGCTCAGATGTGATCTCAGTAGGAAGTCCTATGAATTAAAAGAAGCCTAACTTTTAATTTTTAAAAACAAAATTACTGTGGTCAATCTAACCAAGACTTTGTTGTGAGTTGGCTATTGAACCAACCACATATCTTATACACTTGATCTTTAAGATTTGCTAGATGTATAAAAACCCAGAAGAAAAGTAAGGCATAGATGAAGCTAACATATGTGAAAAAATATTTTTAAATTAGTCTTTGAATTCATGAAGAGTGCAATAGAAATACAGAAAGAAAAAAAAAACAACACCCCCTCTTGCTTGTAATTATCTTGAAAAATATTTGCTCTTTTAAAATGCTGGTTATCATAAATTTCTATTCTGTATTTTCTCTATGGGGATCAATGAATTCATTTGTTATTTGGGGACATGTTTGATAGTTGTTTTGTAAATATAGTATCAGTTATAGCAAAAGTGTTCGTGTAAATTAGGGTTAGAATTTCTAAATTTTTGTCTTCTGTTAATAACTTGCTTAGACTCATAATGATGACATCTCAGAGAAATTAAATCATTGCACTATAAATGTGTTACATGTGTTTCTGTGGGGCTAAGTTTAAGTTTATTCTGTGGTGGATTTAAGGAGCAAGAAGTTGGCTGTGGTCTACCAAAACTTTTCAAAAATTAAATAGTAAATATAACTTACACAACAAAGTCTTCCCATATATAAAATCGACCAACATGGAGCATTCCTAGAGGACCCACCTTCCTCTTCTAACCAGAAGCCTTCATGGTGCACTGATCTACAATCCCAAACCTGCTGAAGACACTTTTCCATTCCATCAAGTCTAAATGCCTTGAAACAGGTTCTAACAAATCCTGCCATTTCAGTTAAAAAACAATGTTACTCATTCTCCTCCAGTCCAATCATGCTGGTGGCCATAATTCCCCAGCATGCACTTTCTCTCTTCTATGTTTTCTTTTTACTATTACTTTTATCTGGAATAATGTCCCATATCCAAGTCCTTCCATGTAAAATTTACTTATTACTTAAAGTTGTATAAGTCCCACCTTCTAAGATCTATTTAAATTCTCTGGGTTTTTAATCCCATAGTACTTATATTTGCTAACTATGTTCTGCCTATAAGATCAACTGCTGTTTCATACATATTGCTCTTAGACATGAAATTTCTTTGTTTCTTGGGGATAGAGATTTTATTTTGCTTTATGTTTGTGTTTCCCATAAAACCTTGTGCAATGCCTAAACCTGATAGGGCCTTGATAATAACTTGATTGAGTAATTATGGTTGTAGTCTTATAAACAAGGAAAAAATTAAAATTGTACAAATCTATTGAATAGGATGTTAAATATATTGATCATGCTGTGATGTATATATTTAATTATTTAATACCTTCTATAAACTACTTATTTATTTATAATTCATTCCAAATTATTTGCTATTTTCAAACCAAATATTTTTTACATGTATAAAAAGTGCTCGACTATCACAGGCAATGATAATTGAAAAAACAAACGAACAAACATTTTAAGTGCAAAACTTGGAAAAAAAATACATCTACTGCAAAATACCTTGAGTTTTATATTAATGTTACAGTGTCAATTCATTAATTATAAATGCACAGCCATTTGTTGGTGAAAGGAAAATAAGATGTCAAGAACAAATGAAGAATTCATTGGTGAAGCACTATCTTGGACAGCAACTTCTATTTGCTAATGCTCTATGCAACTTTAATAGTACTCAGCAGCTGGTGGACTATATTGGTTCAAGCAATGAGTGGATTGCCTTTTCTTTGTTTATTTTACAATATTAAAAAGCGCACACACATATACATACACTCATACCATAACAAAAACCCTGCCCCAAGGATACCATATGGCAGGGGCCCTGCACCTATAACCCAAACAAAGCCAGCAGCAAGAGATTCAGTGTTTGTTTTTGGCTGAGAATTTGGGCTGACGTCAATTATACTTTTGAGCCTGAACTAAATACAACATAAGCTTGTCAGTTGGCACTTTAGAAGAATGAATTAAACTAAGCCTGTGTTTCCTTTTTGCTGACTGTACCAGCCAAACTGTTTTGTATATGCCTTTGACATTTTAATTGGGGGAACCCGGAGGGCTCTTGGATAGGTAAGCAAATGTATATTATTTCCTGGGTTATAAGATTTAAATAATTCAAACGTTTTGGCCAAGAAACCAATGTTACATAATGGAAGATCAGATAATAAAAAATGTGTATCTATAAAAACTTCAGTTAATTATTTTAATTCTAGATATTTTTGTTTCTGTTTTATTTATTTTGTTTTTGTATTAAATCAGCTCCAAAAGTATTTCAGGAAACAGCTGGAGAAGTTATTTTGCCAAATTTAGGATAGCCACAGACTTACAGACATTTTCTAATGAAATTAAATTTTAGAATATTATGGTAAATTAATTCTCAAATAAATATTCACTTAGCTTTATAAGATGATTTTAGATACATTTCTAAATGTTAAGTTACTATTCACATGCTTATGTTACCAGCAACATATATTTTTGAGTTAATAATAGAAAAATAAGCAGCTACATTGGGTATTTTTAGAAATCTTTTTTTAAATAAATTTTTTAATTGTTGAAAAAATTACATATGTCCCCTTTCTGCCCCCCCCCCCCCCACACACACACACACCACACACATTGGCCCCACTCCCTGTCCCAGGCCTTTACCACCCTATTGTCTGTGTCCATGGGTTATGCATATTTGCATACAAGGTCTTTGATTGGTTACCCCCCATCCATTCACCCCTCCCCCCTGCCTTTCCTCTCATTTTCTGCTCTCTGTTCCATGCTTCTATGTCTCTGGATCCACTATGTTCATCAGTATATGTTGTTAATTAGTGAACTTGAAGAAGTAAGATTTCTTTCAAATATTTATTTATTTACCACCATAATTGTACTTATTTCTACTATTTATTCTCTCTACCTCTAGCTAAGTACTCTTCTATGTTTGAAGTTTTTGTTATGAAAAAATGAGACTCTATGCTGAAAAAAATAATGCTTCCTCTATTAAAAGCTACAGTGAACATATATTTTGAAATGTTGCATTTTAATAACACTAAAATCACCCAGGCCATTAAAACACTTTGTGGGTTTCAAATAATTTTATTTGATACTACGATATATTCTCATCTTAAAACTTAACAGGTTCTAGAACATATTTTCTATGATAATTTTATTTAAAATTTTGTGTAAAGGCAGTTGTGGCACTGATCATGTTTTAAATGAGTTAGAAGGTAGTATGTAAATAATGAGCAGATCAGTTTCTTGTGAAAGCATATATAATTTCTTTCTATTTTTCCACTATTAGTGAAAAACAGTTTTTAAAATTCATGAAAAAAAATTTTTTTGTCTGTGGGTTGTTGTTGTTTTTCCCTGAAAATGCCATGGTTGTCACTACATGGAAGTTGGCTAGTTCCACTGAGAGACTGGGTTTTCAATGGGACAATGCTGATGTAGTGACAGTCCTGGATTTTAGCTTGACAGTCCTGGATTTTAGCTTGAGGTATACTGGTATCTACTCATGACTCAAAGCATCCCTGCCACTTAGTCATAATCTTCTAAGAGTGTGAAATAATATCTCTGCTTGAGAAGTAAACTTTGAGGTAATGAATGGTTGAGTGAATTGCCACAAAGTCTCACAGAAGATCAGAGATAGAATAAATGTACAGATATGTGATTATAAGACTATATTGCTTCAAACATAAATGTTCTGTCAATACATCCTGCTGAATAGTTTCAGATTTATTAAAAATAGCTGGCACTTGTATGCATATGGCAACTTATTTGAAATGGCCATGGACTACTCCCTTCTTCCAAGAGAAAAAAGAACCGCATCTTTGGGTACCTATAATGAGTAATGGTTTGTACCAGCAGTCAGCAATACACCTCCTAGGAGCAATAGATTAATATATTTTCTCAGAAATACTGGATAGAAGAATAACTCTGACTTGGAAAAACAGCCTTACAAAAACATACCTGAAATTCAACTTCCTTTCTGATTCTCATTAGCCATTTTAAAACTGCGAATCATAAATACAAATCCTCTCTTAAGCTCTGCAGTCCACCATACATCCTCCAATCAGTTCTTGCTTAAACATAACAAGATGATGGAGGGTAAAACATTTGAAATTGGTGTGTTGAAGCTGGTACTGTTTCACAAGAGCTAATTGATACTACATCTTCCCAAATCTTCATTTAGTGACATCACTTTAGGAATGAGTCACTTTGGGAGTATCTACGTCATGGAAATCAGAAGATGCTGCACGTCCGAGTGGCTCCAATCCTGTGGCTCTGTTTGTTAAGCACCGTGAAGATGCAGAGAATCCTTTCCTAAAAGGGACAGCCTTCTGTACTCTGTCTTCCAAAGGTGAGGCATGCCGGGATTTTGGCAGGAATCCTGAATGGAAAAAACATAAAGACAACCATCAGGAAATATTGAGTCATCAAAATTATGACTGAGTCTCTCTTAGCAAGTAGTTTGGTGAATGGAAATACACAATTTTATTCCTGTTATCCAGGAATTGAGGGGCTGAAGGTTTATGTTGACTTTCATGATTAAGATATTAGGATGATGTAGCAGACAAGGACACTCTGTCACCTATAAACTTATTTTTTATCTATGCAACTACATTTTGTGTATATACTGCATAATTGACATAACCCAAGGTAGCTCATTTGTGTCTGCCAAACACTAATGAAAACCCTTAAGACAGTTCTCATCATTGTGCATGCCTAAAATAGGTTTGTGAGAGCAGGAGGCAAAACTGAAACTGGTTCATGTGGAAGTTTACTTTATTCAATAGAATTCTCTAATTTCCTCAAAAATATGTTTCTCTAATTTGGAAGAGTCAGGCAGGAAAGAAATACTTCTCTTCACAATAAATGGGATAATACAAAATATGCAAAATACGTAACCCCAGGCTTCCATTGTCTTTCACATCTCTGTCTTGTATATACTAGGATTCTAAAATGAGAAAAATAAAATTAGAATAAAGCCCAACTCCCATATTTCCAGGTTATCACAAAACTTTTACAGCTAGATATTGATAATCAAGAGAACAACCATCATAGCAACTCATCTTAAAGAATCAGCAATCAGATGGCATTGGATATTCAGAGAGGCAGCTGGTTTGGAAAATGTGGTATGTGATTAGAGTCACTAAAGAGAAGAGTCGTGTAACTTGGTGGCCCTGATACTTTCCTGGGATATTTATGAGCCCCGGAATCAGCTAACATAGCTTGTAAATGCTGGTCACTGTTTAAGGAAAACACATTGCACACTGTATATTATAGCCCACTGGCCCATAATAGCTATAAAACTCAAAATAATTCACATTATCATGGGAAACTAAAAACAGACTTAACTTTTATGTGCTAACATTGTTATGATTTGAAAGAAATGGAAACCATTTAGTATTTTACATGAACGTTTTATGTGTTTAAAGCTTCATATTTTCCCATATTGTCTCAATGCGAAGTTTTATGTGTTCTTTTCTGGATTCCCTGACAAATTTTGCAGTAAAAAATTAAATATAAAACAACCACAGGAATAAATAAGAACTGTTTGTTTTAGATGTAGCACTCTCTACATGTAAGAAGTATAAGGAATACTTACTTACAAAACTATTCAAGCCAATAGACAGAGGATAGCTTTGTGAATCACAGAGGATTCAAAAGTAGCAGCAGCTCCTCCACACTGTTGAAATTTTTAAGCTGGTCAAAAACTTGCCAAGAATAAACAGATTTCATCGATCCACTTTGTGCCGCTGGCCTTGTTTTAAAATATGGTATAAATATACTTGAAACTTAAAAGCATTTAAAATGGAAATTGAAAGACAAAAGAAACAATCTTTAAATAATTTATCCTGTAGAATCCTATATAATAAAAGGCTAATATTCAAATAGATCAAACGGTGGAACAACCAAAAAACAGAACAATTAGTCCCTATGACATATGCTGACCACTAGGGGGCATGCGTGGAACATGGTGGGCATCAACCTCGGCAGGATGGTGGAGCAGGTAAGCAGGATGTCAGACCAAGGTGGGATGCCAGTCGCTGTCATTGGGTGAGCCTCTTGTGGTTACTGAAAATTCTTTGCTCCCATGGGCTGCGGTCCTGCTCAGTGTTTGCACCTGCTGCTGGCTCTGGCCCTGCTTGTACCAACTGCCAGCACCTGGTGCTGGCCCTGATTGCCCCTCAGGGCTTCTCCTTCTTCCCCTGTTCTTGAGGGGAAATTGGGGCCAGCAGCTGCCTCTCACACCCGATGCTGACGATGGCCCTGCTAGCACCTGCAGCCGGTGCTGGAGCAACTGCTGGTACCCACTGCTGGTGCCTGGTGCCAGCTCGCAAGTGTGAGCAGTGACTGTTGGCCCTGATTGTCCCTGAGGGCTTTTCCACCTGCCCCTGCTCCTTAAGGGCTATCAGGACAGCAGCTGCCACTCTTTCCCACTGATAGTGCTGGTTCCAATTGCTTCACACCTTCAGCCCTGGCACTGTCAGCACATGGGAGCTGTGGTGGTGGCAGTGGTGATGGCAGCAGCAGGACCAGGGCTGCAAGCGGACTGGGGGCCATGGTGGGAGGGACTGGGTAGGGTTGTGGAGGAGGGCCAAGACCCACCCTTGTGCCTACTGCATCCTCACAGCCCACAGTTCTTTTCAAGGTGCATGAATTTGTGCACTGGGCCCCTAGTATATTTATAAAAATATCCATAAAATGTGGTTGAAGTGGCCAAACCTAGAAATAATCTGATGCTTATCAATAAAGGGTGGTTTACTGGATTTTTAACATGTCTGTCTTATAAAATATCCCTCAGTGATTGAAAAGAATGAGTTAGGTTTAAGCTGTTATTCTGTATGTGTCATTAAGTGAGAAAAGCAAGTTTATAAATATATTAGAGGCCCCATTCACAAAGATTTGTGCAAGAATAGGCCTTCCTCACCCTGGCGGCCGGCATCACCTTCACTCCAGCAGGAGCCACCTTTCAACCTTCACTCGGGACCAGAGCTGCCTTTCTGCCTTCACTCTGGCTCTGAGCCGCTTTCCACCTCTTACCTTGTCATGTTAATTTGCATATTCCCTTCTTACCTGCTTGGGCGCCACCAACTTTGTTGCAGAGTAATGGCCAATTTGCATATTCCATCTTTATTAGATAGGATATTAAAATTTTATTTACATAAAACAAATGAAAAAAACATAAAGTAGTTTTTTCTACTATTGTCCACTTAATTGGTGCACCTAGCTCATCTGTTACCCATTCTCTCTATAAAACATGTAAAAGGTACATGAATTGCTCCCTGAAAATTGTTTTCTATATGGTTATCCATATAGTTCTTTCCACTAGACATTCACACATAGAGGGTAAGCAGTGTTTGTTACCAAATCTCTCTGTACCAAGTGTTACTGTTATAGCAATTTTCACATTTACACAATGTTTTAGAAATTAGTTATACATAATTGTAATGAAAAAGGGTTGCTGCATCATAAAATCTAAATGAAAGTCTCTGAAAAGATATATTGAGAATTTAAACATGGACAAGACCACTGTGAGAAAAACAGAAAATAAAACTGTTAAAATATAGAAAAATTCTACACTACATTGCTTAGTAAATATTTTAAGCAATGAATTAACCAAAATGCCTTATAAAATCTTGTTTTGCCTGACACTTATCAGAACAGTGAGGTGAGCCATCCTAAGATCTCTGCTATTATAGAACTGACAAGGGAATTGGATACTGCCATGAGCATCTTTGAACTCTCTTTATCTGTTATCAATGCTCCTCTTTGTTTTCCATCACAGGCTTCATTCTCCATTGCTTCATCAATTTCAACTACTTCAGACAGACTTGGTCTCGGTATACCAGACTCTTCTCCAGTTTCTATTAAGGCCATCTCCACTTAAGTCGTGCTAGCATTCTCATCCCTCTGTGATTTGAGATAATCAACTGTCTTGAAACATATTAACCTGTCTTTAGCCAAGGACAGAAAAACTATCTGAACCGATGGCAGTTTCCTTTCAACGAGGCAGTATGTTCTGCATTCATTGCTGATGCTGAAGAAATGAACGCTACCTTTCTGTCTCCCCTTTTTCTTACCCTCCCACTCTGGTCCAGATTTAATCTACAGTAAAGAGTGTTCAGATTAGATGCTTGCCCAGGATACTGTCCTTTAGTTGTCCAAGAAGGAGAAGAAAAAAAAATAGATGCCATATTTCTGACACATGTGAATTTATCTTAGATTAGCTCTCTTAATTGAAAAGCATGGGATAATGAGTTAACCTTCACAATCAGAATTTTTCACTTCACACTTTGACCAAGAGGGAGGAGAAGGAAAGAACCTAGCAATATATAGAGAAAATCCGTCTTCCTAGCAGCTTTCCTGTAAAAGGGTTTAGTCTACCAGGCTGGGTTTAGGCCATCAAGCTGTGACACCCTTGTTTTACCTCCAGGCCACCATAGTCTTCCAAATGAACTCGATCTCACTCCCTGGTCTACTGAGTCCAAATCCCAAACTCTAGCCTCACACTGATAGACTGTGAATATTCATCTTCCATATGTAATTACTATTATGTTTTTTTCTCCAGACGTCGTTCTGCTTCTAGAATCTGTCCAATTGACTGAAGGAGCTTCCTTAATCTTTGATATAGAGAGAATATACTTCCTTAAAGCCCCATTTCTGATCTTTGTCTCTTCTCCCAACCTCACATTTGTTGTATTTATCTTTACAGATTTGGCCCTTGTCATCTGCCAGCCAGCAGGCTCACTCTTTCTTTTCTCCCAGGAGTTATAAGCTTCTGTTCTAATGTAGCTGTGTCATATTATTGTGAGTGATGTGTCAAAGTCAGCGTCTTCATCAGTGAACCGCAAAGGACTTCATCCCTCTACCCAAGAACCTCAACTTACATTAAAAAAAATATTCACGAAGTAAAGACTTATGTCATTAATCTATAATTTATGAATATAAATTATAAACTCTATGTTCTATAGTAATTCAGAGAAAAGAGAGTTTGTGGAAGTTTTCATTAGGCAGAGAAGAGTAAATGGAGAAACTGAGGTTTTTAAATGCATTTTTCGTTTGCATATATCAATACTAGTGTAGAGAGACATCAGGCGAATCATCCCAAAGAGCAAGCTTTACTAGTAAAACTAACATGCACAAGCAATGATTAAGGGAGATTATCTGAGCATTTTGCTTAACATTAATTCTAAAAAGTCAACTCTGAAACTGGGAAGGAGGGGGAAAGTCAGCCAAGAGGCTGTTACAGTAATTCAGGGAAAAGTCCACTAAGAGATTATAGCTTGAAAATGACAGTGTAGATATAAAGAATTATGTGAATATGCAACAAATTAAAAAAAAATCAATAAGCCTTCGTGACTAAATGAGAGTAGGAAATGAAGGAAACTGATGATTCAAAAGGACACCTAGCACTTCCAGCTCAGGAAGTTGAGAAAATGGTGATAGTCTCTGACAGACAAAGTGGTTGGACAGAGGGGCTCTTTGGGAAATGAGCATGCATGGAGGCTTCAAGTGTGCAAAGGATACTTTTAAAAAATACAAGTGTCTGACATTTGAATAAGTAGACTAGATTGGAGATAAGGATTTGGTATTCATAACTATGTTTGGTGAATCCATGAGGAAGGAATCTGTCTCAATGAAAAAAACTCAGAGATTAGCAGAGACTAAATAACGAGTGTTAATACCCATGTTTGGAGGGTGGAGGAGAAAAAGAGGCTAGGAAAGAAAGGAGAGACTATGATTCCAGTAGTTACCATTACTGTGCCAATATATTATCAGTTGTCAGGCATAAATGAAGAGTGAATTTTTAAAAATTCTGAGCGATCCTTGCTGACTATAGTTATAATACTGTACTGCATATTTGAAAGTTGTTAAGAAAGTAGATGTTCAAAGTTCTTATAAAAAGAAAAAAAATTATATGTGTATGGTGGCAGATGTTAATTAGACTTATGGTGACCATTTTACAATATATACAAATATTCGTAAGTTCATTTTAAAGTTCTGGTTATCCCTAGCTTAAAAGAAATTATGAAATTAAGTTCAATTTAAAGTAATCAATCTATATTATACCTAAAGGGTTTAATAAAGAAAACAAGGTCATGCAAGGGTTCAAAAAAGAAAACAGGGTAATCTGTTTCTTTTTTGAACCCTTGCATGACCTTGTTTTCTTTATTAAACCCTTTAGGTATAATATAGATTGATTACTTTAAATTGAACTTAATTTCATAATTTCTTTTAAGCTAGGGATAACCAGAACTTTAAAATGAACTTACGAATCAACATCAGGTTTTCTTTTATATCTTAGTGTTTGCATTAGAAACAAACCAATTTCAGAAGAAACTCTGGGACTGGGAGCTGGTTTGGGGAAATGGAGGCCATGATTTAGCTTTCATGAAATTTTGCCTTAAAGCTGTGGTAGCCATGTAACCATAGGTACCTGGCATTTTTTATTTCTCCCTACTCTCTCTCATCTCTTATTTCCTTCTCTAGAATTATTACACATTTTGAGATTATTTTGTTTTTTTTTTAGTCTTACATATACTACTATGACAACCTAATATTTTTTCACCATTTGGGAAAGGATGAAAGCAAGCAAATGATAAAACACATGCATTTTCTGCGATTTAGGAATAATATAACATTTTAAAGTATCTCTTCTGTATTTATAATGGACTAAAAGAAAAAGAACTGAGAAAAAGCAACTCTTTGAAAATTCAATTGCTCTCTCCAAATCTAATGCTTGAGGAGCAGTACAGTCTGTTTAACAACTATTTTGGGGAAAGATGAAGGAGAAAAGAAAAAGCTCACTAGCTCACATAAACTGATTAGAGCTAGAGTATAATAAGAGGAACTCCTCCAAGGCAGAGAATGATGGGACAACTATATGTTTTGTCTGCGTTTTGGATAATCAAATGCAGCTGGGTAATTAAAATGGTTGTGTCACATTAAAGCATGGATATCAGGTAATATCTGATTCAAACTCCTAAAATCCCAGCTTTAAAGCCATTATTTATTTGATATTGACTAGAAGAAATAAGTAACTGGATTTTGAAACAGTCAACTACAATCAATCAAGAAAGGAGCTATGATGATGGTCATAATTATTATTTGACAAGAAGCCCATAGATACAGTTGGGAAATGATTTTTTATCAACTTCATTGAGATATAATTTATATATAATTGTAGAGGGCCGCCTGGGAAGGCACATGGGCAAATTTCCTTAATTATTGTCAGCTGAACTCAAGGCGTAGGCAGAGAACATGTTTCCCCAAGATGGCAGACATATTGTCAGCGTGACCTTCATATCAGCCCAGGTGTTAGCAGGGGTGGGACTAGATATGTAAATCCAGGCATGCTAGGGCCTACTTAAGAATGCAAATAAGTTGGTGATAACTTCCTGGTATTGGGGGTATAAAATAAATGCACTGGGAGGGGTTATCATAGTCTTCCTGACTCTCCAGCAGACAGGATGGTGGCCCACCCAGCTCCCAGCTTAAAATCTATCTCTCTGTGTTCTCTCTTTATTTTTAATATTTCTCAATCCCTGGCTGCCTCCACTTAGAACTGGTTTGTTCATCTCTCTTTCCGTGTGGGACACGGAAAAGGGAGATCCCTGCCATGTCTGGCCCCGCCACATCAGCCCCTGGCATATAATTTACTCATTTAAGAGTAAAATTTAATGGCTTTTAGTATAGTCATAGAGTTGATTCACCATAATCAATTTTAGAACATTTTCATCACCCCAAAATGAAATCCCATGCTCTTAGTCATGATCCCTACCAATCCATGACTGTCTCTTCTCTTGTGGGAATGCTATCCATACGAACAAAAATGTTTTTCCTATAAAGCTTCCAAACTATGCAATAGAGTTAACTGCTAAAAGACAAAAAGTCCCTAGTATTCACTATTGTTAACTATATTGAAATACATTTGCCAGTATCAAAAGAGTGCTATAATTTCTCTTGAGCATATGGTGATATTTTTTATTTAAGACGAATTGTTTTCATTGTTCTTTCCCTAGAATATTGGCTTCATTGGGAAGGACTGAGACTGGGCAACTGATTCATAAAATTATGTCAGATAATCCCATCAGTATTGCAGAGGTTGAAGAATAAAGGTCACCGGAATGATTTTAGCAGAAATAGATCTTGATATTGTTGTAGAGTTATACAGAAATTGATTACTGTCTTTTACTCAAAGAGCCCTTGAGGGGTGGGGTTCTGCAGAAACTTCAGTACCTCTGTGAGATCGCAGAGCTCCCAGAGCAGTGCCCTGCGCGCACGCGCGCGCGCACACACACACACACACACACACACACACACACACACACAGGGCTCAATAGAGGTTGCCACCTGACTACCAGCCTGTCCCTGGATGCCCAGACTGACAGATTTGCAAAGCATTTTAGTATGTAACTGCCACATTTATTAAAGAATGGCAGAAGGGAAGTGTTTTCTTTGAGGTCAGTTTTCAGCTGCTATAAATTAGTCATGGATCACAACAGCAAGGGGAAAGAAGAACATTGTATGTAATAAGAAAGAGAAAACCTATATATAAACTGAACGGCCATATTATTATGACCTCCCCATCAGTACTTCATTGAGCCATCTTTTGCCTTCAATACTGCAACGATTCTTCTTGGCATTAACTCCATGAGATGTTGAAAGGTGATGAGAGGAATCTGACACCATGCCTGATGAATAGCACTGTCCAGTTTTGTGAGACTTGATGGTTGTGGAACCAGCTGCCTGATGGCTCTATTAACTTCCTCCCACAAATGCTCAATTGGATTGAGATCTGGTGATTGTGGGGGCAATCTAAGCAAGATAAAGTCTCCCTCATGTTCTTGAAACCACTCCTGCACATTACCAGCACCATGGCATGGCGCATTGTCTTATTGGAAGAAGCCATCTCCATTGGGATATGCCATCAACACTATAGGATGAACTTGATCAGCAATGATAATTAGGTATGTCGTGCTATACAGACATTGTTCCACATGAATTGAAGGGCCCAAATCATGCCAAGAAAACATGCCCCAAACCATAACACTGCCCACCAGCTTGTACTCATGCATGTTGGGTGCATGCTTTCATGCTGTTTCTGCGAAATTCTCATTCTCCCATCTGCATAATGCAACTGGAAACGTGATTCATCAGACCACATGAGTTTTTCTCAATGCTCGTCTGTTCAATCCTTGCGTTCCTGTGCGAATTGGAGACATTATATCTTGTTAACTGCAGACAGCAAAGGTGTTTGAACAGGCCTTTGGTTTCCATATCCCATACGATGCAGTGTATGGCTAATTTGCCTACAAACGTCAGGTGGTCATAATAATCTGGCCACTCAGTGTATATCACTTATGACTAATATGGTCAGATGTTTTATCTACTAGGTTAAATCAATGGAAAGTGCTAACACAGAGAACAACACTACCAGAATTCATATGGGTCTGGGACTTGACTTCTATAGTCATCCTATATAGTCATCCTATATAGTATGCAAATTAGACTGAACAGCAGAACGACCGTCCGGACATCCTTCCAGATGACCGTCCAGATGACCTTCTGGATGAAGCTGGGGATGCAAGGGCACCAAGGCTGTGAGGGCTGTAAGGACCCAGCCCCTTGTATGAATTTCATACATCGGGCCTCTAGTAATTAATACAGGCATTTAGATGAAACTTTTGTGGCCAACACTGAGAAATTAAATATCCTTTATAGTGTGTTATCATCCTGTTCTCCAAATTATTCTGGGTAACTATAATTAAACCAATGTAAGCATCAGAAACACCCAAGAAAAGAGGAACTGATAATGTGGCTGGAAAATGACATAAGGCAGATGAATAATGAAGCTTAGCAGATAAGAAGCAGTAATGTCACCTTCACTTTTTTTTTTTATTACTATTTTTGCATGGACAGAAAATTCACCTCTCATATCATATCCTCTCTGCATTTATAAAGGTGATTAAAATTCTGATTGCTAAAAAAGCCTCATGAACTGTTTCCCTTTGATTCTTATAAAAATAATAGAACATTATGCATTTCATTTCTAAACTGGCTTGATTGCTGAAATATGGTATACAAATCTGGTTGTGGAAAAGTTAACATTACTTAGAAAATGTAAGAAAAAGATAATCATTCAAACTCACAATTTTTTTTTTGCTTTTCCTTTACAAATAAATTTTTCCTTTTCTTGATTATAGTTTTAATTTAAAATGCTACACCCCCCGTTATTTCTATATTTATGTTAACAGCAATGCCAATTTAGAAAATAATTTAGAATATTTACTTAAGAATCTAATGCCACCTTTAATGTTCCTTTCATTTTCCTTTTATTTTACTCCCATTATTGTAATCTTCGCTGTACTTTAAAGCTTGAAATGTATGTTAATTATAAGGATTTCTGGAAGAAGGAAAAGTACAAGCTCCTTACTTAAATCTGTCCCATCAACGGCCCTATCATAAATGGAATATTTCTAATTTACTTGAATGTGCATTCGAGATTTCACATTGATAGTCTTGACTATAAAACTGATTAACTTTGGGGGAAGGAACAAATAAATACTCCTAACTCAACACTCAAAATAAAATTAAAAAACATGTGCCATAACTGGTTTGTCTCAGTGGATAAAGTGTCAGCCTGTGGACTGAAGGATTCCAGGTTCGATTCCGGTCAAGGGCATGTACTTTGGTTGCTGGCACATCCCCAGGGAGTGTGCAGGAGGCAATTGACCAATGTTTCTCTCTCATCAATATTTCTAACTCTCTATCCCTTTCCCTTCCTCTCTGTAAAAAAATCAATAAAATATATTTAAAAAATTAAAAAAATATGTGACTAGGGCAAAACTAAATAAACTATAAGTAATGAGATTTTTCACTCCCTAAATTAACCTAGTGCCCAAACCATAGATTTCCATGACACTTTTATTTTTCTAATTTTCTTAACAGTTCTAACACTTGTAATTACCTGTTTGGTGTCTCTCTCACCTGGTAGAATAAAATAGGCTATGCATTTCATGAAGGCAGAGAACACATTTACTTAATTTATGTGTCCTTATACACACACACACACACACACACACACATACATACAAGTGTGTGTATATATATGTACACACACATATATATATCGATATATACACACACACATGCCGCATGCCTGCCTCTGGTGTCCCCTGTTCCCTCAGTCCCCCAGCCACCCAGGGCTGGCCTGAGATGCAGGCAAGCCTCAGATGGCGGCTGTCCAGCTGCCCAGGGCCGGTCCGAAGCTCAGGTAACCAGAGCTGGCTGAGGCTTGTGCTACTGATAGTGGTAGCAGCAGATGTGTGATGGGACATCACCTTCCCCTGATTGCTGGGTCACCTCCCATCCCTGAGGGCTCTCGAACTGTGAGAGGGGGCAGGCTTGGCTGAGAGACCCCCTCCAGTGCATGAATTTTCATTCACCATGCCTCTCTAATCCTATCTAATAAAAGAATAATATGCAAATTGACTATCACTCCAACACAAGATGGCTGCCACCATGTAATCAAATATTGCTGCCCCCATATGTACACAAGATGGCTGCCACAAGATGGGCAGCAGGGGAGAGCAGATAAGGGGGACCAGGCCTGTAAGGGAGGGCAGTTGCAGGGGGACCAGACCAGCATGGGAGAGAAGTTGGGGGCGACAAGGCTGGCAGGGGAGAGGAGTTAGGGGTGAGCTGGTTGGCAGGGGTGGGCAGTTAAGGGCAATTGGGCTGGCAGGGGAGCAGTTAGGCATCAATCATGTTGGCAGGGGAGTGGTTAGGTGATCAGGCTGGTAGGCAGAAGCTGTTAGGGGCAATCAGGAAGGCAGGCAGGCAAGCAGTAGGGAGCTAGCAGTCCTGGATTGTGAGATCCATGTGAGATCGGGCCTAAACAGGCAATCAGACACCCCTTCAGGAGGTCCCAGTTTGGAGAGGATGCAGGCTGGACTGAGGGACCACTCCCCACCCCCCCCATGCATGAATATTGTGCACATGGCCTCTACTATATAATAAAAGGCTAATATGCAAATTGACAGAATGGTAGAATGACTGGTTGCTATGATATACATTGACCATCAGGGGGCAGATGCTCAATGCAGAATCTGCCCCCTGGTGGTCAGTACACCTCCACAGGGGGAGTGCCACTTAGTCAGAAGCTGGGCTTATGACTGGCAAGTGCAGTGGTGGTGGCTGGAGCTTTTCCCACTCCTGTGGCCATCCTAGGCCCATGGTGAGTGGGCCTAAGCCATCAGCTGAATATCCTGTGAGGGCTCCTGAACTGAGAGTGGGGTCAGGCTGGGCTGAGAGACCCCCCTGAGTACAAGAATTTCATGCACCGGGCCTCTAGTATATATATCTTAATCATCTAGCATAGTGCTGGGCACACAAAAGACATCAGATAATGTGGGTTGAATGAATTTGTAAGGTGGAACTGCCCTTGCACCTTGTTCTGACATGTTTAATGTATGTCTAGGGCAGATGATGTGCAACTGGAAGGTAAACCTCTTTGAGGCGGGCAGCATAATGCACTGGGTGTGTTCAGTGCCTAAATCTTTGTGAATGCTCAATAAATATTGACAACAGCAGGTTGTAGCCTCAAGGGAATAATAAACAGCTGTAAGTAAAATGGATAATGGTCATATATTTAATCAATTTGCATCACAAGTGGTTTAACTGAATTTCCATTCATTCATTGAGCAAACATGTCTCTGAATTTGCTGTATGGATGGTGTCATGCTCAGTATTATTAGTTTAAAGCTTTATTAATTAAATTTTTGGCATTCTATTTAGTAGTAAGGCAGCCAAACATGTTGTTCTCACATATTAAGTTAAAAAGATTTTATAGTTGTTTATAATTTCTATTTTATAACTCTATTTTATGTCATTTGCATTCACATGCTTATTAATATATAAAAAAAGAGAATTGTTACTCAGATTTTAACCTCAATTTACTGCAAGATTGCATGTCATCAACACTGGTATCATGTTAATTATATTTACTAGGTCAGGGAAATGTATTGAGATGATTTAGAAATATATATATAATGAGCTGAAGAGGTTAAAAATATGACCAGGAAAGAAAGGGAAAAAACCCACATATTGGAAACATGTAAACTAATATCTTTGTACCTGTGGGGGAAATTAAGCCAAAACTCAACTGGTCTGTGTGGGTTAAAACAGAGTATAAGTTTGTAAAGTCACTGAGGTGCTATGTAAGTGCCAAGCTAATATTCATTTTTAATGAAGTAGTGATGTTTTCTATTAATGCAGAGGTTTTTTGTTTTGTATTGTTTGTTTTTACAGGCAGATCTCAGAACACACAGGTAATATATACTAGGTCATATTTTTTTGAGATCAGGAAATGGAAAATGGTATTAATTCTGACTTATAGATAGGAAAAATTTTTAACTTAAAGAAGAACTATACAATTTGTTCAAGATCAATGAAAGATCTATTGACTTTTATTTCTAACAGATAATTACTAAGATTATGTTTAAATATAACCACTATTTGCAATTACACATCTTCCTACTTAACTTCTTTCATTTACCTAAAACTCTATTTAGACACTAGGGATATCTTTTTCTAAGATCTAATCACTACAGCTTAACTTGCCTCTTCCAACTTGTTGCTGGATATTCCTCAGCTAACAATTTATTTCACACAGACTTGGAGACAAAGTGATTGAAAGGAATGCTGAGTTTGAGGTATTGACACTTGTATACTGTGGCCTTGTTCAGAAAAAGTGCTGGTTATTCCTTAAGGGGGAACAGCACCCTGTCAGTTCTTAATATTTAAGGTCCTTGGACTATCTGGAAATGCTTGGAAAATGGATAATAAGGAATGTGGGCCTAAGTTAACACACACACACACACACACACACACACACACACACACACACACATATGTGCGTGCCTCTGCCTTGTATATAACTGGTATTACTGAGTGAAGATTGCCTCTGAGAAGGGCATATGGACATGCATCCCAGGGACTGGGTTAAGCCAAGTGGCAGCAGGAAAAAGCCCAGAACAATCTAAAACCGAGGAGGAGGAAGGCACTCGGCATGAGCATTCCCTGAAATTGGAACTAGAAAGGATAGGATCCACCTTCAGAGGAAGGGGCAGCCAGCTGGTGTGGCTCAGTGAATGAGCATCGACCTATGAACCAGGAGTTCATGATTCAATTCCCATTTAGGGCACATGCCCAGGTTTCGGGTTTTATCCCTTGTTGGGGGCGTGTAAGAGGTTGCCAATCAATGATTCTCTCTCATCATTGATGTTTCTATCTCCCTCTCCCTTCCTCTCCGAAATCAATAAAAATATGTTTTTAAAAAAGGAGCAAACAATGCATTGACTATAGAGTCATGCAGTAGAAAAGACAGGTGAAGACTGAATGAAGCAGAGGAAGGTGAGCCATCAGGAAGCTCAGCCCACAGGCCTTCTCCTGTGCCGGGGCCACAGACCCATATGCAAAGGTAGGAACACAGTTCTCCCTGTGACCTTTACCACAGTGAGTGTAATTTTAAGAAAAATACCCCGAGCGTTCAATGTGACCGTGAAGAAAGGATTTGTTTAAATCGTGAACAATGATTTTCTATTTCCAGAATTTTCTAGCCACCAATGAAGTGCCACTTTGATGTTTCCCGATTTCACAAGTTAGAGGACAGCACCATCTTCTCATTGTTTTTTATTATACCTTTTTGCAGTACCTATTTTTTTCATAGTATGTACCACATCTGCAACGGCATTGTTCATTTATCCATTTATTTTTACCTTCCCCCATTATAATAGAATGCAATTCCTGCCAAAGCAAAACTGTGTGTGTGTGTGTGTGTGTGTGTGTGTGTGTGTGTGTGTGTGTCTGTGTGGTAACTTGGGCCCCATTCCTTATTACCCATTTGGTTCACTGCTGTGTTTGCACACATCAGCCTATATTGATAGAATAGGTGAATAAATATTACATATATCATTATATTTTACACTTAGAAATATATAAAATATAGTGTTTTAATTTTGGTGCTGTTGTAAATTTGTAAAATACTATGGTGGTAGAAGTCCCCCCCAACCTCCAAAAGTCAACTCACCAAATGGTTCAGTCTCTCTCTCTCCCTCTTTCCTCTGAGTAACAATATTCTTTTCTTTACATGCAAGACATTTTAAGTAGCTGAGGGAAGTATTGTTATTTCCATAATTTTTTATTTTTTTACTTCAAGAAAACATTAAGGCAGCTTGATTGATGATGCAAAGGCTGAATTCTGAGGCAGAATAAAATGAAATTCCAGGTGCTCATTTTAGCTGCTAATTGTGTTTAAAAATATGATAAAACTCCCACTTCCTTCATATGGTGGGACAGCAGGCAGAGCTTGAGAAAACCTCCCCAAGATGCCTTCAGCACACATACTCCCACCCTGGTATGCCTGGTCTTTCCTCCTTCTTGCCACCAGTGGGGAAGCTGTCAGTGCATGCATGATGGGCAACCTACCCTGAGCAGGAGAGCCACTCCACTTGATTATATGATTTCTTGCCTTTTTCCCAGGAGTGGTTTTTTTTTGTTTTTTTTTTTGTTTTTTTGTTTTTGAAGTGAAGCATAGAATTTTAAAGTATTTTAAAGTACAGCAAAAGTAGGTTTACAGTTGTGAGAATGAAAACCAGTTTATTTTTGTACTATTATGTTTTAATTATTGTTTTATTTTAATGCTTTTTTTCAATTTTTTATTGAATGTTATTTAATTTTTAAAAATCTTTATTGTGAAAAATAAAGAAGTTCACTCTCTTTTTTTTCTTTTTCCTTTTCCCCCCTATTGACCCTTTTCACTGACTGTGTTTCCCTCCCACCCCAGGTCTTCACCATCCTATCTTTTGTGTACATAGGTAATGTGTATATGTTACTAATATATGTGCCTTGGTTAACCTCTTCCAGCCCCTGCCTACCTTCCCTCAGGGACTTGTCATTCTGTTTCCAAGCCTCAGATTCTATTTTATTTCTCAGTTTATTTTAATCATTTGATTCCTTGTTTGTTTATTTTTAGATTCAGGTATTGATAGATGTATATTTATTGCTGTTTTATTGTTCAGATTTTTTTTTTTTATCCTGGAGACTCAGATATGGCCCCTGCCCCTCAATCCAAGTAAGTCCGTGTGTAGGTCCTTTAAGAGGGATTGCCTGGGTCTCCAGCAGCCTCCCTGTCACTCAGCCACAATTCCTGCTGGTTTTCATAGCCCAAAGTTGCAAGGACTTTTCTTCTAAGCACTGGAATCCTAGGCTGAGGGTTCTAGTGTGGAACTGGACTCCTTCCTCCTCACAGGAGTCCTCTGCAGCCAAGATATCTCTCTTGGTTATAAAAATGCCACACATGGGTGTCAGAGCAGCCCATTCCATACCTCTGCCCTTCTTACCAGCCCCAATCGCTTTCTTACCCGTGTTTCCCCGAAAATAAGACATCCCCTGAAAATAAGACCTAGCGCAACTTTGGGAGAAAAGGTTAATATAAGGCACTGTCTTATTTTCAGGGAAACAGAGTATTTAATTCTCTAATTGTAGAACTTCCATTCAGCCAACTTTCAGGTAGTTCTGTATTTCAGTTGTAATTTTGATGTGGTTGTGGGAGGCAGCAAGTACCACATTTACCTACATTGCCATCTTGGTTCCTCCTCTAATTATTGCATTATTTTTTTTTCATACAAACAACTCTGCACTTACTTTTGCCCCACCCTGCATTGCTTGTGAGCAACTTTGTCTCATATTGGTTTTGAATCTACCCAAAACATGGGGTTAAATTAAGAAAATTTGACCATTCATTTATTCATTCAACACCTGCTGGTTCGAAGTTCCAGACACTGTTCCAGATATTGGTGAGGCAATAAGCTCACATTGCCGGAATAAAATAGAATTTCAGGATCAAAGGAAAACCACAAAATATGGAAGATCTGCCTGAAGAGGTGATATGTAAAGCTAGATAGTCAGTTCGAGATCTGTGCACAGGGCATTCTAACTGGATGTATCATGCAAAGCCAAAAGTAAAATAAGGTTCAAAGCATAGAAAGAATCAGAGTTGGCTGGGACACATGTGCTCATGGGCAAGCAGTATGAGATGTTCAATATTGAGATTTCTTAGATACCTAAGACTTTATGACACAGCCATTAAATGTGGAGTTCCAATTTGTCATATATCTGATACAACCACAGTTGATAATGTGCCTAGCTAAAATATTATATGGAGCATTTAGCCTAAGAGAGATACACATAATATCACAATGAATTACTTGAAGAGCCTACTTAGTACCTGTACTTTATGCTTTTAATATTACCAAAGTCTTTTCAGATGCCTTTTTTCAATTAAGTTCCTTTACTTCCTGCTAACAGTGTGATGATATATTCATAATAGTTTACAAGAGTACTGTTAACAAGTAATTCAGCACAGATTCAAAGGCAATAAAAATTTATTAATAAAATAAGAGATCTCACAATATCATCAAACCAAACTCCCCTTTGATATGTTTTACCAACCATTATAACAATACCCTTGAGGACACTAATTCTTTGAATCTCTCTAGGGACTTATACACACAGACACCTCCTTCTGTGGGTTAGAGAGTCACAAGCAATATTATTCCATTAGGAGAAAAGAAAGAAAGTTTGCATAATATAAGGATAATAACTTATCTGTTGTGCATATGCTACTTTCTTCCAAATACAGCAGAAGAAAAAATTCTTTCATCTGCTTGTGATATCAGCTGACATCCTACAGGAAGCTCTGTTAAAGATCTTTTGCTTCTGAGGCAATGTACCCTGCTGTGCCCACCTCAAATTGGGACTTTTCATTATTCCCTTGAGTGTGCTTAGTGCTTATTCATATTGTCATGTGTATGGTTAATAACAAAACCATGAAGCTCGGATGATCCTCCTACATCTGGGGGCCTGGATTGGAGGTCTGGGCCCCAGATAAAGGTCTGAGACTGGGATGAAGGTCTGGGCCCCTGGTACAGGTCTGAATTCTGCGTTTGAGGTTAGGGTCCCAAGATCGACTTCTTGGTCCGAGTATGTAGGTCTAAGCCCCAGATGGAGTTCTGGGCTCTGGATGGAGGTCTGGGCACATGATACAGGACTGGATTCTGGGTTCAAGGTGAAGGTTCCCAGATTGGGTTCTGGGACCTTGTAATGAAGGTCTATGCCCCGGATATAGGTCTGGGTCCTGGGAAGGAGGTCTGGGGTAAGGATGGAAGGCTGTGTCCAGGAGGGAGGGCTGGATTATGGGATGAACATCTGGGCCCTGGGTGGAGATCTGGATGGTAGACTGAATCACTTTATCTGTAAATGTATCTACTCCCATATTCTAAATAAAAAACAATTCTTTCTAACAACCACAAAAATTGATCCTATGGTTTTAGAGCACTTCATATTTTTTTTTTTTTGCCATTTGATATATGTTAACTTTGACCATTTAAAATTTTCTCATACCAGTGTATTTTATAAAAAATGGTAATTATTATTCACAGAGTTAAACATATTGATGACTTATAAAAAAAAAACTTCCTCATATATTTATAAAAATATTGTGTATCTGTGTTTCTTTGCAATTTTATTAGACTTGCCACAGGTTTTTCTACTTGGTCATATGTTTTTATTAGTTTTCTTTCCCTTTGCAAAGAACCAGCACTTATTTTTTCTAATACATTATTTTTTGTATATCTGCTTTATTTCTTAATTTCTCATTTTTAATTTATTTTCATGAACTTTTTAAAAATTGTCAATATTTGAGTACATTTAAAACAAAACATCAGATTTATGTGGCTTTTACTGGGATACATTTTTAACTCACAGAGATTTACACAATGTGCTTTTAATCAATTTACACTAAGAATGTTATTTTCATTTTATATTAAATCTCTCAAATCCAAGGGAAATTTGAAAGTAGACTTTTTTTCTTCCAATGCTACTATTATTTATAGACTTACTACTAGAGCCTTACTTAATGGAAACTATATATATATTCTCTTTTCAATGTGTAGATTCTATATGTAGACTATGTTTTGCACCGTTTTAAGGTAATTTTATACAGAACAATTCATGTTTAAATACTGTGGATGCTAAAATGTATCAATTCCACCAAAGTTGTCTGGATTTTTATACTTCATATTATTGCACCTAAAGCTAAAATAGATGCTGCTAAAAACCAGAATGAAACAATAGGAAATAATTTGCTTGTTTCAGCTTATGATGAAAGACCATATTTGCTAATAATCACTGCTCTGAGTGAGAAAAATATTGTCCTTTATTTCCTCTCCATTATTTTTTTTTAACTTCAATGTAACAGTTACTATAGTTATTTTTGTTATTAGTCTTTAACTTCTTTAGCCTACTAGGTAATCAGGGGCAATAAGAAAATGAATGTCTTCCTTTAATGAGAGTGAGTCAATTAGCAGGAAATTTTCATTATGAAGACTATTTTCTGTGCCCCATTTGAGGCTAATAGCCATGTTCCAACACTCAAAGGGAGAATGGGCTTAGTTTGTGGCACCAACACTTCTGTTCTTGGGTTCAACTGCACTTGTCCCCTATTCATAGTGGAACAAAAATGTTACCAATGTTATTGAAATCCCAGGAGGGAATACAATATGTAACTATTGACTCTTCATCATTTGCTTAATTTGTGTTCTTTGGTTTAGAAAAATGTGTTTTGTTATGTAAAATTATCCACCATTGAGTGTGTCTCCTTTAACCTTCTAGAGATAAATTACTTTGGGAAACTGAGACAATAGTCAAGGCAATAAAATAAAATCTATCTGCAGCTTCTTGGCCCTGTAAATAGAAAAGTAGGTGGGAAATTATATGAAGGTCAGATTATGCTTTGTAATATCTCAGAAGTTTTCTGGTCTTTTTGTTACGGTCATCAATAAAGGAAGAGAGCAAAGAGAAACTCAGACATTGTTGAGCATTTGCAGCTGGGGAGCTCCACCAAACTTCTTCCAAGGAGATTAACACCCCTTTCTTCCCCCATCTGGTCCTGGATTATGGAGGGGGTAGAAGGGACAGATAGGCACACGCGCAGTGGAAGTCAGGATGGTGCTGGGAGGTGTTTGCCTGTGAGTCTAGCCTGGGGGACAATGGATTGGCTAGGGGGTGTATCTCATCAGAAGCAAGCCAAATCCTGAAGAGTTAATTGCTTAAGTTCTTGGTTAAAAGCCCTTACAAAAGAGCCTTCTCTTTCTTGTTTCCTTTTGCTCTTGCATGATAGGCGAGGATGATTCTAACAAACCACACCCAAATGCAACAAAAGGCATCCATTTTTCTCATCATGGGTCTGTGGGTCACCAGAAAAGGTTCTGTTTCAGGAAGTACCACATCAGCTGGCCTTGTCTGGGCTGGTTCTGACCCAAAGGAAAAGAAGCAGAGACTGCCCGAGTAGGCTTTTCTCATGTCCCTCCTAAGGCAGCAGGAAGACCAGCCTGAACACATGTGCACATTGACATTTCATTCTCCAAAGTTCTGAGTAGGTCGCAGGGTTGAAACCAAAGTCATAGAGAAGTACTCCACCTCAAAAGAAGTGTGGAGAGTGAATAATTGCTAACCAATAATCTAAGCCATGATAGAGTCATTGAGAATCAAGAAAACCATATTTAAGTATTAAAAGCAAATATATTTATTTGTGACTAGCTTATGCCTGCCATTTATCTTATATCTTGATACTTATAAGAATTAACTATGTCTTGCTTTACTTGCTTTATTTTGATGCTTTTCTATTTTCAGCTTTTTTTTTGGGGGTATTGTATTATATACTAGAGATTCATTGGAGTATTGTTTTATCTTAAGGAGGAAAAACAAAGCTGTCAATAGGTGCTAGAGAAAAAGCTGATGAAAATACTGGTAGACTGTTATCGATAGCCGTGCTGATGAGTAGTATAATAAAGAATGTAATTTTTTTTTAAATTGTAAAGGTAAATCAGGAATAGAAATCTTTGCCATGACTGACAGTTTTAGAATTGTATTGATTTACAAATAATGTCAAAAGTGATTTTAGAATTTTATATATTTTCTAATGTTCTCCCCAAAATGGTAACCAATACTTAAAAAAAAAATTCTTAATTTGATGGTTTTATCTCCTCTCATTTTTATTTTAAAATATCTTAGTGTACTCATATCAAATGGATTTGACTGATAAAGACTTTCAGGTTAGAGCTGCTTGCTAACTGTATTTCCTCCACCCAGAACAGGTCAGGGTTCTTTCATACACAATGTTAGTAACATTCCAGGAAAGCCAGGTGTCTAAAACCACTGATGAAAGGTCATTGATATGCAGAGTTCCCTACCACATCCAGCTTAGCTGGATCAGATCCCAGAGATTGTCAGAAAGCAATATGAGAAGGATCAGTTTGTCTCCCCTCTCTCCATCTATGCTGGTGGTTGAGTCAGGGATCCAGGATGCTTGAAAATGAAACGTAGCTTCTAAAATCAAAGTTTCTTGGTGATGTAAAAAATTGAAATCTTCAGGTATCATGTCATAAAACAAAGCACAAAGGTTTTTAGAAATGGTTTATTGTTAAATTTTTATTTTTTAAAGGAAAAAAATGGTTTAGACCATCAACTTTGGCTTAGTTATATCTGGGTTTTCATCCTGCTTTTACCATTCATAGAATGGTGTGATGCTACATAGTTGAGTCCCTAGTCTCTACAATTGGGACAGCTTATATCACCTCTTCAGAGCTGTTTGAGATTTCAGCAGATGCACAGAAAATATTCCACACAGGTCTTGGAATATTACAAATGCTCAATATATTATAACCATTGCTAGTAGATGACCATTTCCCCCATTAGTTTAGTAATAAATCTGTCTCTAAACTCTGATCCATTAGTGTTGCAATGTTAAGATCAAGCACATGGGGATTTTAATAGGCAAGGCTTGTAAAAATGTACTAAACATTTTTATGACATGTTTGAATTGTAACAGAGCCAACTCTATCCTTGAGTAGAGACAACCTTGCTCTGTCCTTGGAGGTAATTTTTTGCATGGATACTTATTTAAGTTCCATTCAGTCTACAGGGCTCAGCTTCTTTAACCTAAGTTGTAATAGAAGTCCCATGGGGTTTAGTTCAGTACACTAAATCAAAGCTGGCAGGCAACTTGTTGTATCTAAAGTTACTGGCAGCTACTTGCATCTATAAGGCATGGGCATGGGACACCTGGATTAGACTTACTAGTATAATTCTAACATCTACCATCATCTCTTCCCAAGTTCCCAAAAAGGAGGAGTAGGAAGCAAAGTTACCATGTGTATTGTTTTTTAAAAAATATATATATTTATACTAGAGGCCTGGTGCTGGAAACACATCTTTTAAAACAAATAAATAAATCAATAAATACATAAGTAAATACATAAATAAATAGAACTGATAGGTATTTGTTCTGACCAATAAGTGAACAAAGAAGTTACTGAAGAGCTCCATGAACTGAGACAGTGTAGACCTCTGCTTAGCACAGTGGCAGTTATGAATATTAGCATTTTCTAGGGACAATACATTGAAATGCTAATTTGTGTTTAGTATTTTCTGTATTATTTTTCCTTTTGTTTCAATCCCAAGAATATATCCTACTATCTGGTATTTTGTTACTCTAGGAAAGCTGCATGGCGGAGCATAAACCTTTTAACCACAGGAGTTCCCTGCATGGCTTTGAAGTCCCAAGCTTATGATGCCAGTTTTTGCAGAGAGAAGGTAGAGAGATGTGTGTTCAAGACAAGGGAGGTAGGGAGGTTTACCTCAATCATAACAGAGATGAAAATCTACAGATCCCTAGAACAGTTATGGCCACACTACCCATTTGCGGGGTTCTAGGGAGGTCGGGATGAGAAGAATCTTTCTGAAACTATCAAAGGCCAACTAGTGTTTCTCAGGTTAAGTGAAACTTAGGAACTAGTGACCCAGGAGAGTAGACTGACTGAGCTATCCCTGGAAGAGGTCTCTGCACACTTGACGCTCCTCTCACTTCGGTCAGAGACCTCTGCAAATCTTTAATAAATACCGTGCACTGAGCTCATCTTTTATTCCAGGCACTTGGGTAAGATATGCCCTGTGTCACACAATGCTAACACAACCATGACTGGAGGTACCATTAGTATGCTTATTTTAAAAGCAAAGGAAGGTCTGCCCCCTGTCCCAGGTGACACAGCTAGTTAGTGGCAGACAGCAGATGTAATTCCAAAGCTGGTGCTTACGTTGAATATTGGTAGGGAAGCTTCTCATTCCAAGTGGCAGAAATATAATGTAAACAAGTTTACTTTCAAAACACACAAAAATTATCTATTGACAAAGTGTGGGAATAACATATCTGTTCCAACTGGACCCAGGTGTTCAAATGATGCAGTTGGCAATCTGTATGGCGCTGCATTCCTCTGTGCTGGCCTCAATCTGGGAAAGTTATGTCCCCGGGAAGCAAGGTAGCCACCAGCAAGCAGACTGGCCAGCAGACTAAGACAGCCCAGCAGAAAGAGATCTCCTCTTCCTCAAAAGTTCCAAGAGAAGTCTCAGAATGAGTCTCATTGTCTGGACTTTGTCATATGCCAAATCCTGAGCCAACCTCAGGAAAATGGAATATGCCGATTGGCTAGTCCTAGCCAGAAATGAAATGCCCGTCTCTGCAGCAGGTGGGATTTAGCCCCACCTGGACCATGTGGACTGAGTGAAAGAAAAGAGTAGTTGCTCAGAAGATCAAAAATTTTTTATTGCAAATTGAGAGAAAGGAGGCTGGCACACAAGCCATGACATTAACCCAATAAAAAGCATCTACATTTTGATTTTTTCGCAAGACATGACCTTGAGCTAGCACACCTATTTTAGAGGTTAGAAACATCTGTTTACGTTTCCATAATCACCGCTTTCTCGCACCAGCTGCTCTGTGGATTTCCCATTGTTGCTGACTCCTGTGCTTTCTCATTCTCTCACAATGAAAAAAGACGCTATAAATTTGTAAAGCAAAATGTTGTTGTCTGGTATTCAGGCTCAGTGCAGGAAAGCAAAAACGACCTCCAACGACATCTGGATCTTGAATTCCATGCAATTACCAGGATGGAGGAGAAAAGGTCCTGAGGCAACAGGTGGATGTTTACCTGCTTGTGGTCTGGGCGCTGTCTTGGCTGCGCTGCTTTGAAACCCTCATAACAACTCCTCTGCGTGGTAACAAACTCCACTAGGATTCAGTTGCCATGCAACTGCATGGTACTTCTCCATAAAACTGCCTTTTCTATGATTACAGAGTGCGGAGCTTTTATAGTCATAATAATACCTTACACTCATGCCAGGCCCTTTACATAAGAGGATACCAAAAGGGTGAATAGAGGAGCTCTTCATGCAAGTCCTTTCACCAAGCACTAAAAATATCCATGCTTCCAATTTAGCTATGTGGCAGCCGTCCTCTCCTAGTTAAAATACACAATAGCTATTCTGGCAGGAGGTGATACAGAGGATTGTGCATCAGGCTGAAAATGTGATAGATATTTAGGGGGACACAATGGAGACATCTCTGGCAAAGCACATGCTGGGCATGGCGTCAGAGATGCTCATATGCTGACAGATATTTTGGGGGTGTCTCTGATTTAGATACCAGGAAGACGTTTGAGCATTTCTGCTTTTTTTTTTTTTTTTTTTTTTTTAATGGAATGAAGAGAGCAATTAAAAGTGCATGGGGTCAGGCTCTTCTGAATCACTCAGCTGCTCCAGGGTCTGAAACAGGTACTTAGAACAAGCAGAGTGGCTTCCACTGGAGTGCCATTCATCATTTGGTGGAAAAATTTACTTTATGTTTCTAAGGTTCCCACTTTCACCCAGTGAGTAGTTACTCACCAGGGAGGGTCCAGTGCATTATTTTTAATTTCTTAATAAGAAACCTCTAGAAATTCAGGTGTTATTATCATCAAGGAAACAACAATCTCCCTGAAAATAAAGAAGTTGTTAGGTTTGCTGACAAACATACTTATTAATATTTTATTTAGTTGTTTATTTTCAAAAGAAAACTACCATAACACAATGGAGGAAACCAAAACCAAGCCAGCTCAGCCTTAATTTTAATTAGATGGCTAAATGTGCCATGAAAGTGAAGCATTATGTTCAGGAGCAAGGTAATATATATATATATATATTTTAATCTCTCCTTTTGTGAAACCACCCACTTTTGGTCCGTCTGTTTCCCCTTCAGTTATATTGATCTAATGATGCTTGAGTTGTTCATATCTCATCTTCCTTACTGTAATTGTTCAATGTGAACTGTTCTCTAATATCCATATCACTCTCTTCCTTTAATAGATTTAAAAAATATGCAGACACATAGCTGTCCTGGTTAAGACATGTATTCTGATCCTCTTTGCAGCTAAGTATGACCGTGAAGTGATTCATGCAACTTTCTAGTCATGGCCTTAAAGGGAACAGATATGTTTTCTCCTTCCCTGCCTTTTGTCTTGAACTTTAAAAATGAGTAGCTCCTTTTAATGATGAGGACTATGAGCTATGGATTGTGGGAGCTATTGGTAGCTATGTTTCCTACTATGTGGATACAACTAGTTTAGAGTGGAAAAAAGCCAAGATGCAGGGGGGAAGGAGGGTGGAGAAAGAGAGAGAGAGAGAGAGAGAGAGAGAGAGAGAGAGAGAGAGAGAAATTAAATGCATTATCTCCATGTTTCATGTATATGATGCAATCAGTATGGCTGGCTGGGTACATTTATACTAGTAAGTTTTGGTGAAAACATTTAGAGAATTATAAACATTAATTTTGCTTTTGTTGTCAGAGGCCTATTTATAATGAGAAAAAATTAAGCAGTTGATGCCTACAGATTACATAATCCTCTGGTAAAATCAGAGCGTAAGTGAAGAAATGAATAAAATTTCAGAAACTATTGTGCCTCATTTGAGAAGATTATTTGAGAAGAGACTCTTAAATAAGAGTGCTCACAGGTGACTCATGTCGACACAGAATTGGGGCCACCTGTTCACATGGGTCTGTAGTATCCTTCACCACTTTCTTTACTACGACCTGAATCGCCTTCGATCAGAACAGAGATTCAGTGATTAGAAATAAGGGTGAGGTTGTTGGGCTTGAGAACAGACTGAAGTGCTCTGAAATGTGAATAACTACCAGTTACTTAACATGTATTTTCAAGGGACTTCTCTTTGTCAAGAAATTTCTAAATATTTGGGATATATGGTGAAAAGGAAAACCTAGTTCCTTGTATTGTTAGGATTTTATTACAACAGCAGGGGCAGCAATACATAAAAGAATAATAAGTAAATATATTAAGATAATAACATAATAAAATGCATAAAATGAAATAAAATAGGGTAACAGGAGTTAACGTTTTGCATTTTGCAAATGGTCTTCCATTTAGTTAGCATAACTCTGTGAGGTATGCTCTATTATAACTTATTTCTGATAAGAAAGGTGAACCACAGAGAAGTTGAATAATTGTTCAAGATTACTAGTACATAGCTAACTAAGACTAAAGGTAAGCTGCAAATCCAGGTGAATGCAGCTCCAAAGCCAACTGGGTATGACAATCATTGAGCATGGACATTCAGGAGAGAGGTTAGAGGGAGTGCCAAGGATGGTAATGCAGACATCCAGGGAAAGGGCTTTTTAAACAGAGGGAGACATGAATACAATCTGGAACTGATAGGAGATTCACTCTAGTGTAGTTTCTAGGAGTCAGGGAGAGGGCACTTGGCTGAGCCTGTAGAATGGACTCAGGGTGAACAAAATCAAAATCAAAAGGGATGCTTGAAATTGCTAGGAAACCAGCTTAGTTTTACCCAAGGACTGACTAATACTTCTCAGATCTCAATGTATATTTCATTGTCTATTTCACCTTAGTATAAAGTCCATTTTGTTCCTGAATTACATTTGAAATATTCTACTTTATTTTTCAAACTTTCTTGGGAAAGAGATAAAAAAAAATGAACAAAAACAAAGTGTTATAGAACGAGAAAGAGAACTAACTGGTCTTGGACACCCAAAGAAGCAGTTCTGTGTCCTTTGGCAATCTGTTTAATGTCCTGTCTTCAGTTTTCTGACCTGTTTAACGAAGGGGTTATCCTAGATTATCCCCAAGCTCCTGTTTCTGTATTTAAACTTGACCTCAGAAAAAATGGCCAGCTTACCCAGAGAGAGAACTACAGCCCAATTAAGTTGAAACTTGATCCACAAGCACTTTCAAGTCAATTCATAGTCAACCTAGAGTTAGAAGATCAGATGTTTAGGAATGATAATCTTGAATTTATTATTTTTAATTAATATGTTTCAAGAGTGTATGGTTACCTCACGCCTTACTTTAGTGATAAGTTTCTAATATTGTAGTTTCCTCCCTCTCCCTTACAATTCCCTTAAATAGCTATATTTGGATTAACTAAAGCAGGTAAGGCAGTATTTTGGAGGAGAGCCTAAAGTAGACTGTAGCTTTCGTTTGTTTCTTCCACTGATCTCTCATTACTGAAGGGTACTTACAAATACTGATTAACTCTGTGAGCTTAAATAAAACTGAAGTGTCCCCATTCAGGCAAGACAGGCTGTGGCATTTATGTGGCAGATGCTGACAAACCTGGCTCAGTGTATCATCTTGGGCAACAACAAACTCACCCCGTCCTGAAGGACACCATCTCCCAAGCACAAACATTTTCATCAGGCAGGTTGTGCTCCCACCTGCAATCCCTTTTTTTCTTGTGACTTCTTTCCAAATCCTTTCTGGCTAATTCACTCCTCCTATGAACTCTTGAATTTTTATCTCTTTGTTGCAGATATTGCCAGCTCTGTAATGCATCAGCGACATTTCCATTTCATAAATCCTCCTGCCCCAGACCTCTCATTTTAAAAATAAATGGAAACCCACAGATTGACTTCTTTTACAGGGCTGGGGAAACTTTGAAGGTGGGATTTTACATTTTCCCATTACCATAAAAATTATTATAAAAATAGTATATGCTTATTTGATAAAACTAAACAGTACATACACCCATTTAAAAAATGTAAAAAAACAACAACACATCACTGTGCAGGTATAAGTACAGTTACACTATTTTTTTCTGTACTAGAAATTTCCCCTTGCATATAATAGTTGTGAGAGCTTACACAAATCACTTCAACTCTGTCTCAATAATTTAGCATATAAATCTATAAAATGAGGAGAATTAGAGCAACTGTCTCATAAGGTCTGGATAGTGATTAAATAATTGAGTTAATTTAAGTAAAACTCATATTTGCTATTATGAATATTATGTTTATGCATGAGCATTATTACACACATGCATATGTCAAACTATATTGTTATTTCATATGTAACATAGTTATTCAATAAATTTTAGTTCAACACCTTCTATATATGAGCCACTGCTCTGTTTGCTGGGATGCGGAGATGAGCAAGCAAATGAAAGTACCTGCTCTCATGAGGTTTACATTCTAGGAAAGAGAAACTGGTAAAATTAAAACAGAAGTAAAAATACTAGTATATCTGATTATATGTGTGTCTATGTGCATGTGTGTGTAAAGATAGTATCAAAAGGTGATAAGTATTTGCAGAGAAAGCAATTAGGATGATGAAATAAGTGACTGAGTCGCTTTTTTTTTTTTTTTTGATTGGGCAATCAGGAAGAAAATATGAACAGGATAAGATAGAGGGCTGGGCCTCAGGTGTGGGGCATTCCGACATTTAGAACTCAAGCAGAAGAGAGAGCCAATGAAGGAGATGGGGAAGAAGTCATTGAAATAAGCAGGAAAACCGAAGAACAGAAGAATATATTGTCATGGAAGGTAAGATACAATCATATTTCAATTGGGATAATGAAGGAAGAGAAATAGCCACTGGATTTCAAAACATAAACTAAAGGGTTGTTGGCGTAAAATAGGTTTTCTTTCCAAGTACTGCTTATGATACTGTGGTTACATTTATTGTGAGCAGCCAAAATTTATTGGTCACATTAAAAGCTAGATACTTTTATCACAAAAAACTTTTATATACATGAACTAATTTAACATTCATAAAAATGTATGACTTTGAACTAATAGCATTATCATTTTTCAGATCAATAAGTTGAGGCAGAAAGAGATTACATAGCTTGCCCAATGTCAACAGATAGGATATAGGGCAGAACAACACACCAGCCTGACAGTCCCTTTCCAGAGCTAGTGCTCTTACCTTCCTTATAATACCCATGCTCACATTGATGAATATAGATATAAATTATAATTTTAACATTTGCATGATAATTTATTTTTTAATCTCATTGTTGAATATGTAGAAAGTTTTCAAATGTCTGTTATTCCAAACTATGAATGGCGTCAAACACATAGTTGAGCACACTTATCAGTCCTTAAAGTAGAATCCTGATTTCAAAGATTATGCTTATTAGACAAATTAAAAACCTATCAGATTTCTCTTCATTTTGGTCTCATACATTTATATTACTATCTGTTTCTCCACATGTTTACCAGCATGGGAAATTATTTAAAAATAAGATCCCCTGTGATTCAATTTGAATTTATTATTACCGAGGCTAAACATCTCTTTCTGTATTGGCATGACATGTGAAGTTCTTACTTTGTGAATGACTTGTTCCTATCCTTTGCCGTTGTTTAGTACTATAGTGTTTATTTCTTGCTCATTTTCAAGTTTTTCCTTTCTTTTCTTTTCTTCTTTTTTTTCTTTTTTTTTTTTTTTTTTTTTTTTTTTTTTTCTAATATGGAAGACATGTGGAAATGCTTAGTGCTCATATTGTTGCAAATAATTTTCTAATTTTCCACATAAATGGTAACTTTAATCTCTTCCTATTTAAGTATTTTGTCTTTGCATCTATTCAACTGTCTTTGTTGTCACTTGTTTCCAGCTTTGATGTTTTCTTTAGATGGGCCATCTCCACACCAAGATTATATTAGAGCTTTCTGCAGTAAATTGATATTTTGTATATACATATTTCCTAGGGAAGTCTGGAGCTGCATTGTCTAATGTGGTAGCCACTACCCACATGGAAATTTTACATTGAAATTAATTAAAATAAAATAGAGTTCAAAATTTAGTCCCTCATTTGCACCAACAGCAGTTCAAGTGCTCAATAGACATGTGTAGCTGTGACTATCATTTCCAAGTAGCTGTAGACAACTTCCCCATCATAGGAATTTATTAGACAATGCTTCTCCAATGTAATATGGACACCAACCTCCTAGGAACATGTTAAAATTCAGTTCCTGACTCAGAAGATCAGGGGAGAGACTTGAGCTTCATGTACATAACAAGCCCCAGATGATGGCCACACTGCAGATTCTTGGACCACACTTAGAATAGCAAGTATCTAGATTTTTTTTTATTTTTATGCAATGAATTATAAAAATTCATTACATGTGTATGTATACATTTCTGTTTATTTAATTTCATTACTTATTAATATGCACTGGCACAAATTTATCATGTGCTAAATACCCATATATACATTTTCTGAACTTTCTGACCTCTACTATTGATTCATAATCAACTTTGTTGGAAACTACAATAAAATCAATGTAGTTATGCAGAATGTTTTAATATTTAGTCAAGAAAATATTTATTAATAGCTTTTCATGTTTTAGCTTATACAATATCATATTAAACTAGAGGCCTGGTGCATGAAATTCATGCGGTGGGGAGGGGCATTTCCCCTCCACCCAGCCTTTACCCTTTTCAATCCAGGACCCCTTGGGGATGTCTGACGGCTGGTATAGGCCTGTTCCCTACGATCACTAGCTCCTAATGGCTCCCCTGCCTGCCTGCCTGCCTGATTGCACCTAACTGCCCCCACTGCAGGAATAGTCACCCCCAAACTGCCCCCCCCACTGGTGTGGTCACCCTTTAGTGCCCCTTGCCAGCCTGGTGGCCCCTTACTGCACCCCTTTCTGACATGGTCACCTCCAAGTGCTCCCCCCCATCCTGGTTGCCCCTCACTGGCCCCCTTGTTGCTCTGGTCACCCCAAACTCGCCCCCACCCCCTGCCGGCCTGGTTGCCCCACACAGCCTGTTAGGTCACCAGTTTGGTTGTTTCAGATGTGACGATCACTTAGCCTTTTTTATATATAGATTATATTCACTTTGAAATCAATTTAGTAAAAAATATTTATAAAATGGATTCTTTCTATTTAAGAAGAAGAAGTTTCTCTATTTCCCATATCTTATTGTATGTCTCTTTTATGGACTGAATGTTTGTGTGTTCCCCACCCCCTATATTTCCATGCTGAAACTCTGACCTCCAATGTGATGGTATTTGGAAGTGGGGCCTTAGCAGGTAATTAGGTGAAGTCATGAGGGTGGAGCCTCCATGATGACATTAGGGTCCTTACAAGAAGAGCAAGAAAGTGAATGTCTTCCAAGCCAGAGAAGGCCTCAGCTACCAGCACATTACCAGCACCTTGAGCTTGGACTTCTCAGCCTTGGGGACTGTGAGAAATAAATGCCTATAGTTTAAGCCATCCAGACTGTGGTATTTTGTTCCATAAGACTGAGTGGACTTAAGACAGTATCTTAGAGGGGGGGAAATATCCTCTAAATATAATCCTTATGTTTTTATATTCAATTGGCATTCCTATGCTACTGTCTCATTATTTCTAGTCAATCTCAGTGTGTGTTATGGATTTTTTAGGTAGAAAAATATGGAGTCACTTTAGAAAGCTTTTCCCTCCTCAACTATTTGAATTTTAATGTGGCTATGTGTGTTTTTATATTTTGTTTTAGAATTTTACTTTTTAAAAAGAGGATTTCTTGCTCAGTATATGGGTACTTTGGAATCTTCTCCCTGCATTCAGACCTGGAGTCAGGCATTCATTTGGCAGATCCCTGCTGCTGGCCAGGCACATTCCACATGTGGGGCCTGGGAATGGAAGGGAAGGGTCCCACTCTCCCACCAATCTCAGACTAGCACACTTGGGGAATGTAATTGGCATATTTGGCAGAGGGTTTCATAACACAGAGAAAAAACATCAAGTTGAATGGTGGTAAATCTTGATTATGGTAAAAATAAGATGGGTAGGGTAAGATAAGCCTTATTTTTGAAACTTATTTTTGAAAGTATAATTTGTCCATTCAAGAAAGGGGCAGCTGGTTTGAGTGAGAGGGCCTGATTTGCTAGATCATGGAGATTATTTTAAAACAATTTTTAAAGTTGTTTTTGAGGATAGCAATAAGGACAATTATTGTAAGTGAAATCTCTTCTGAAATCTTTTCTGGAAAGTATCAGCTGATAAAACAAAGGAAGGATACCTGGGTCAATTCACATGTATCTTGTCATGGGCCTATTTTATTTTTTACCAGTTTGCTCCCTTGACAGTATGAATGTAGTTTCTGTGCACGTTACTAGACAATAAATCTTTCCCCTGCAGTTACTCAGTGTTCTGGATCCAGGAGCACCATGTCGTTATCTGCTGCTCCATGATCCCTAAATCACACATGCAACTTCTGCTGACGTCGGTATTGTTGTGTGGGCAAAAATCATGAGGAACATATGGTTCTCATTCTACCAAGACTTTCATTTCATGCTGCTATCAGAATGCTTAGAAATCCTGATTAGATGAAAAGTAGATTAGCTTTCTCCCTAGTGGAATAATTTTATTGTAACAGAGGTCTCATCTCCTTGAGCTAAATGTGGAAATAATAATAGAAAGATTATAGATCATGGGAAAAAAACCTAAAAACACATTATTATAAATTATGACATGACTTAGGGAGCTCATCTTGATATATTTAAATAAAAACCTTAAAAATTTAGGTAACTAGATTGATCAGTTTTCATTCTCACTTTTCTCATTTACATCACTTTTATACAAAAAAACACTCCCCACCACCTGGCTGATTTATAGACTAAAAAGCACTTTCTGGGCTCTGACTCCCCTTGTCTGTCTGAGTTCATGGAAGTGACATATTTAACCCCAATAGCATCAGCTCTGTTAGTACAGAAAGTGTTAGACTCTACCGTTACTTAAGAACTTCAAAAGAAATAAGTCATGAAGCACTCCAATAACTGGTTTTCTATTGACACACACACAAAACTCTATGTATATATTTTATGAAGATAATAAATAAATCAATGCATAACTATAATTTGTGATTTGTTGGCTTCTCTATGCCATTATTCTTAATATAAGAAATTTCAACTTATTTTTATTCAATGCATTTTTCTTTGGATATTATTGAAATAATTAGAAATGAATTTTACATTTGGTTCTGTGATTATTGAAAAGTATAGAGCCTTTCCTGTTTCATTCAGTAAGACCTAAAGAAATAGTTCTGGGGACCTTCTCAATATCAACCCTTAGATGTGTCATAAATGCTTGCACACTAATGTGTCTCCAGGGAAGAAATTGCCTGATCAATAGATACTGTGTCCTGAAATGGGGAGAGAGTGGGATTGAGAAGATGGGGTCAGAATAATTTGATTGTTCCTAATCCTTATTTGGCAAAAAAAAAAAAGGAAGAAAAAGAAGAAGGGAAAAAAGGAAGGAGAAAATAAACACTCTAATCATAAATTATCCTAAAACTGAAAATATTAAATGTAAAGGACCACATATTTATTATAAAAATGCTCTTCAGACTCTTTTTGGATAAAAATCCTTACTTTTGGATTTTTTATGGTTAAAAAAACAGTTTAATTTTATAATTAGCAATCATATATTAGTCTCTCCTCACTTTAGTATTTGTAATTATCCTGGTGAGTGAAATCAAGGTGACTGAGAACCACTGTGTTGACTAAAGATGAGGACTGCACAGTCAGCCCAAGCCCATGAGTGTGAGGCCTGCAGCAAGTCTGAATACTTTTCTTGGTATTAATTTTCTTATATGTAGAAATAGGCTTTATATTAGTTTCTATGCAAGTGTTCTATAGTTCAAAAATATAGCCCTCCAAGTCTGATAGAATTATCAGCCATGATACAGCATTTTTATTTTCTAAACTGTCATGTAATTTCCTCATAAAGAATCTTCCCTAAAGAGCGTTATAAACTGATGAACAAAAATAGGTACAGAGGAACAAAAAATAGGTACATCGAACACTGTCAAACTACAGTGGGAAGACTGAGGAGGGTTGGGGTGGGGTAAGAGATCAACTGAAGGACTTATATGCATGCATATAAATATAAGCAATGGATGCAAGACACTGGGGGTGGTGGTGTGGTGAGCGCATGTGCTGAGGGTGGTGGAGGCTGGGGCAAGGTCAATGGGGAAATAAAGGAGATATATGTAATACTATTTATAATACTTTAAACAATAAAATAATTTTTAAAAAAGAATCTTCCCTGCTTTTGGTCATGTGCTAAAAGACAACTTCATTACCAAAAATAACAATACATTACTCAACCTCTTGTTCACAGTATGGTGGCTACTACTATTATAGTTTGTAAGTAGTATTTCAGGCACTTTGCTTTTATAAAATGTGCTAAGTTTTTAGAATTATTAGGAGACAGAGAAGTGGAGAGACAGTGTGAAGGAGCAAGAGAAGGAGGGAGGAGAGAGAGAGAGAGAGAGAAAGAGAGAGAGAGAGAGAGAGAGAGAGAGAGAGAGAGAGAGAGAGAGAGAGAGGAAGAGAGAGAGATGGTTGTCTTTTCCAATTATACTTCTCTTTCTTCTTATCTAATCTATCTAATCTTCCAGAGTTCGTTACACAGATGTTCTGGCCCCACCAAAAAGTAGATGCACGAGGACCAGGAATTAAGTGACACATGTGGCTCACTTTAGGAATGCACTTTAGAACATGTGAAAACTGAAAGCATTACAGGAAAATCCTATATTTATTTTATTTTCACCCAGATACTAACAAGTAAAAAAATAAAATTCACAAAATCATAGTAAAGTACCAGATGGCATTTAAGAATCAATAAGGTGAACTTAAGTTTATGGTTTTTCTTTTTATGTTCTCTTGATGCATGAAAAATTACATTTATGACACATTTTCCCCCCTAAGAAATTAGTGATGAATTTAGATGTTTAGGATAACCCTTGGTAAAATCAGCTTGTAACTTAAGGTAATGTACAATAAGAATTATTAAGAGAGAAATGTGACAGAAAAATATTTACAGGTCACTATTGAATAAAAAGCTCATTTTGTTTTTTTCAAAATTGATAATTTAACCCATATTAAGCAGAAATGTAAGGCTTATTGTTACTTTTACCATAGTACCAAGCTGCACACTAAAACAGCTATATTATACTTTATTTCACTTTTTACTTTGAGCAAAAACAGGTAAGGTCTTGTTATGTGTGTGTATGTGTGTGTGTGTGTGTGTGTGTGTGCATACACACATATTTTTAATATATGTACATATATAGGTTGCACACACACACACACACACACACACACACACACACACATATATATATATATATATATATATATATATATATATATATATATATATATATATCGTCAATAGGATATTAAGAACAAAATGGGGAGAGTCCTTAGGGGGTGTAGGGACTAGGATGACTGTTAATAATTTAAACTGTGAGTCTATAGGAGTTAGTGACACACATTGCCACAGCTAAATCACATCTTATTTTTGTTTAAAAAAAGCACACTCTCCAAGCGAGACCTTTATTGGTCATACGTGTGAGCCGTGCATATTCTTACTAAGTGGGCTAGTTTTGTTCTCATGCCATGGGAGCAGGTGGCATGAAGCTGTTTTGATGAGGTTAAAAGGCTCCTCCCCTCTTTCCCCAAGCAGCAGCCTGAAGTACGTCAGCAGTAATTGTGTGCCTGGCTGGGCTGCGCAGGGCGGGTGGAGGCAAAATTGATAACAAATAAGGGTCTCAAACAGATCTGGATGCTCCATTTAAGTTGTTACCCATTTTCATTAGCCATGCCCGGAGTGAAAAGCTTATAAACACCGCCTGTAGTAAAAAAGAAACATTTATTTTTTATAGATTTCTAGTGTTGCAGTGGATATAAATGAAGGGGTTTCTTTATCCTCCTTTCATTTTATTATTTACTAACCACACTTCAGCTCAGACAGATAAGAGAGAGGTCCTGTTGCCTAGATGTGAGTTCTTTAATGAGGCGGGTAGGCCCCGGGGAGCTGAAATCCAAAGTAGAAAGGTGCTGCTTTCGGGTTTCTTGTCATTTCTCCAGTCGCTTCTTCACCCTTTTCCAATGGGCCTAGCGAGCAGGAACTATCCAGGGTGCTAGAAGGCTGGCAGCTTTGCCGTTCAATGCAGACCGATTGCAGAAACAGAGAAGAAAGATTACTGCTTATTTCAGAAGGTAGGTTCTTTGTTTCAGAATCCCTGATTAATCAGCAGCAGCATCAACAGACTAAGGCAGCTGGAGAGGAGAGAGAGAGAGAGAAGCAGGAAGGGAGGGAGTCAGGGCAGGGAGGGAGGGGAGGAGGAAAGAGAGAGAGAGAATGAGAGAGCTGGTTGTCACGGGGGAGGGACCTTGCCACAAGCTAGGCTGCTCCAAACCTTCTGTATGTAAGTGGCAATGAGAAAGAGCATCTTTTTGGCTGAAAGGCGACATTTAGAGAGGATGTGGCTGATTTTTTGTTTTTATTTATTTTTGTCTTCACAGAATATAATCAAATGAGACACCTTAGCCAGCCTGGGTGATTGCTTCGAGTCTTGTAATCATCTGTGTAGCAAAGTGGGTAAAATCATTCAGTTTCTTCCCTGCTGGACCTGGAAGGAGATGGGCTGTGTGTTCATCCCCACCCATTAGCTATGCCCTCTTTCCTCTGAATGTCGATTTAAGGAAGCAAACACCTGTCTTCTGCTACCATATCTTCCTAGAAAACTTTGAAGGCCATTTTTATCTGGTAGGAAGAACCTCAAGAATGCTCTGATCTCTAGTGATGAAGAATCTGGCAGTGGACACTTTCCCCATCCAGATACAATGCACTTTAAATGAAGAAAAACTGAGCTGAACTACAAGTCTTTTTCCTATGGTGCTGGATTACTCCTCCAGAGCTGCCCTGACATCCGCCGTGCGAGAGGGCTCTGACAGACACAAGTCACCTCCTGATTATTGCACTTAACTCTCCCTGGGGACTTACATTTTGGTATGTATCTCATTTTTCAGATTCTCTAAGCATGCTAATTGAATCCAGTCCTGAATACACCAAGCAATCTGGTTATGAAATGGGATGGGTTTTAGCTGGGGATACTTACTGCTGAAGTTTGCATGTCTTATTAGGTGGAGCAGAAATAAAGCCACAGCAAAGGCATTCAGAGCTTTAATGAGCCAGGGGTTATTCTGTATCCTCTTTCCCACTTAGTTACATTACCACAGAAATGGTTAAACTAGATTTTCGTTGGTAAAATAAGCCATGTTGAATTATTAAAAGCATGGAAAATATTTTCAAAGGTATTAATTGGCATTCACATGTGCATGCTGGCTATTTATCTGCTATTCCTTTTCATAAATGTTTTACAATGGTCTCTTAGCATATTTGTGTCAGCCCAAATTTATGTTCTCAAAAAGACACTGTACCAAGTAAAAATTAGATAAACTATTAGACATACACTAAAGTTGAAACTGTTTTTTCCTAACTGATTAGACATAAATGTTTTTGAGAAACATTTAAAGTTGCTCTGCTACCATAGGGCTGGATTTTTCTTTTTAAATATAGGTCAGAAATAAGGAAATCCAATTGGAGAGTTTACTCAATGTAGTTTTGGTCACTTTAAGATGCAAAAATTAATAACCAAGTGGTGTGGAATAATAACCATAGAACAAGAGTGAACATGAATACAATGCTCTAGTTTGTTTTCTATATTGCCAAGTGGTAAGCAAATTAATATGAGGACATGTGAGCTTCCCATGCTGAAATTATTTTATTTTTATGTGGAAAGTGCAACATATGTTTGCCAACTCAGTAAAGAAGGGAACTCTGTGAAGGAAATTGACACTTTTGAAAATTAATGAGAACAGACCTGAGAAAAAAATATTACAACTTCACAAGGAACTATAGAGAAGCCCAAGGACTTGAAACCTCTGCAAAGTTTAGAGGGGGATATGTGGAGATCCTATACACCAGGAAACTGGCTATTGTTTGAAACAACAAATTAGTCATAGACTCCCAATTCAATTAGATGATGTGCATTGTAGCTCCAGTGAGCAATTTATTATACTGACTATGTCTACTTTGCAAAAACTGCCTTGCATGCATCTGGAAACATTTGGCTGAAGTCTCAAGAAAGTGTCTTGGCCATTGACATTTCATAAGAATACTTACTATTCCTGTAAATGTGCAATCTTCAAATGATGAGCAAGTTGCACCATGACAACCTGGAGGAATTTCCAATTTATGATGCTCCTGCATTAACGTCATCTATGCTTATTTTACTCATTTTGGGAAGGGAGACAGTGGTGAAAAACTCACTACAAAGAATCAGCTTTCTGAGAAAAAAAAAAGCAGTCAGTGTCTTTGTAGTTACTTCCACAAGCTCTCTTGGTTTTAACTCTAACATTTCCCATTGTGGGCAGAACAGCTGCATTTTGATGACAGTGAGAATGAGAAAATGAGTGTGACAGTTTGTGGGGTTGACGGTAGGATTTCAAGCACAGTCAAAATGGAATTACAAGACATAATTTTGACAGATTATAAGATTGGAGCAGAAAAACAATTTTGACATGGTTTGCATGGTTATAGATTATAAGCAGGCAATCTAGTCTGTTGATTTTTTTTCTTATGTGGAGTCAGCAAATTTTAGAAATTCATTTGCATACATACTTACATATGTATATGTATCCTGATTATTTAAACACTTATATTTTCACAATGTGTTTTTAAGTTGGTTTGAGTGTATGCAAAAATTGTAAAGGTCTTTATCTCCTAATGAACAAAAGATACATTCAAAATTGCCTTTGAAAACTTTTATTTGGATAAATTTTCACTATTGGGCAAAGTAGGATTCTTTATCTCAAAGAAGATTCAGTTGTTAGAGTGGGAGGGAAAATCAAATTTTAATAACTCAAATTGTAATAACTTATTCACAGCATTGAGACAGGTGTGGTTTGGAAACTTCAGAAATAACTAAGAGGTGGAGACCAGAAAACTTTATCTTGTGCCAATAAAATATAACACATAAATGTGAAATGAAAGTAAAATGTCTAGGCTTTCTACCAGGAAATTTATTTCTTGTATGTATCTTGTTTTTGTAATAAAACATAATAGCATTATAATAATAGCACAAAATAAACTTCACCTTATTTTAGCTATCATATTAACTTATAGGATTCATTGTGCTCTTAAATTTAAGAAGCTTTTCATAGAATTCAAAGAATTGGAGAGCAGTTCTCTCCCAAAGCAGGTGGTTTTTCTCCCTCTTGGTGGATGTGAAACATGACTGGGTTAATGGCGATTTTATAAATTATTGTCTTAGAAAACCAAAGTTTTAGACAGAGAGCCACCCCATTTCCGAAATTCTGAGTAAATAGTTAAAAAAGAAAAAAGAAAAAAAGAACCAGCACCCATGGGGCAAGTGGACCAATTCTCAGATGATACTGGTGTACTGGGAGCCTGCTCTTGGTAAATGGTGGTGAATGGCCCATAGTGCACAGCTCTCTAAGCCTGTCCTTATGGAGCCAGAGTGGTTGATCTCAAAATATATAAAATTACACTAATAGAGGAATTGGTTTTAAATTTTAGGAGAAAAAAGAAAAATACTTTAAAATCTTAATATTTATTTGACCCTTTTTGGACATCTTCAACAAAAGCCTGTAACTAGTAAAACATCTTCTGTTCTATGAGGAAGCCAATCTTGACATCAGTTAGTGCCACACTGAATATGTTTTGGTAAAATGAGGCCACACAAAAGTGATTCCTTAATCTACAAAGGAAATAATCCATATACAGGCATGATCTTTACGTTTTTGCATGCACTGACTTTTTAAAAATGTGCTCCCTTATTTTTTTTTCTTTCATGCTCAAAATCATGTAGAGTCTTAGCTTCTTGAGTCCCTTGGATGCAAATAGTAGTTACAGAAAGAGAATAAAATAACTGATTTTTAAAATGTTTCCATAGGTTCCATTTGGATATCCTTATGTATATTTTATGTTCCACATGTATATGTTCTATATAGTTTGATTACAGCTCTAGGCTCAGCATTGAAAAGCATAGTGATGGTTTTATAGAAAAGAAAAATAAAGAAATGGTTAATTCAATAAAAAGTAAAATGTTTAGTGTTTTTAATATAACCTTAGTCCAACAATGTAAATTGTTATATCTTAGCTGAGTAGAGTGACATTTCAAATTTTGGAATGTGCCACAATATTATACAAAGTTTTGTTTAAGGAGGGTGTGGTCAACAGGAAATAAAAAAATGAAAGAATAAAATAAAATAAGGCTGAGCAATTAATCACCCTGTTGTGTTTAAGCCCACATCTGTAGCTTTTAGAACAATGGCAGTAATTCTAAATACAGTAATTCAGAAATTAAATAAAAGTAATTTTACAAATGCAAACTATAGCAGTAGAAAAAGAGTAAAGTGAAGATGTGAAGTTATCTGTGATTTGTATGGGAATTCTCATCTTTGCCATTTTAGGTGCTTTCTCAGGAGAGTCCTGGACACTCATTTTAAATATTGGCCACAACTTATAAAAAATAATAACACACTCACAAAAAAAATCTTATACTATTTGAATCAATGTTGTACATTCCAAAAAAAAAATGTATCTGCCTTGTGGATGATGACTACAGATGTTAGCTTTCAACCAGTACTCTAGGGGGTGCTAAAATGTCTAATTTGTTGTGAGCAGTATTGGCTGCAGGCATGTACTAGTTCAAATAGAAGGGCTGAATATAGAAGCTCAAGACTTTTCCTTGAATCTCGCCCACTCTGTTGTCACAAATATCCCATGAAATAATTTGAGGCCTAGTATGGTAGGTTGATTGATTGATTGACTGACTGAATAATTGTGATATATCTAAAGATGCTATCTGAAGAAAGGGGTCCATTTGCTTTTTAAATATGGTTTTCTAAGTTGCTGACTTGAGGAGTTAGATGCCCAAGTCACACCTCATAAAATACTTGTACATAGGATTTTCATTCAAAAGCCAGAAATGAACTTGATTTAATATCCAACAGTCAAAATGCAGCCAAGTTTTTAGTGATAAAGACAACATACCTTATTTAATATCTATCTTGGCCATAAATATAACTTTTTAAAAGATAAACAGATTTATGAACCTACTTGTCTGTTGGGTTCTCACTTCAGGGTAATTGTAGAAGTTGTAATGAGGTAAATACTTAACATATAGTTCACTTTTCTTTAGTGAAGCCATGAATATACTCATTCAGAGTTCAAAGACATGAGAAACACCTTTTAACTTGAAAAGATGGAGGTTAAATGTCTAAAAGATGGGATGAGTTTTGTGGTTCAAGTGCCCCCAGAATCTTATTTTCTTGATGTGGAAAATGGGTCAGAATGGATAAGTGGTCTGTCTACATGTGTTTGGTTAATGAGCAAATCAGCTAAGGCCTTTCACGGCTTCCATATGCATATCTGTAACTAGGTTATATTAAAAACACCAAACATTTTACATTTTATTGAATTAACCATTTCTTTATTTTTTTTTCTATAAAACTATCACTATGCTTTTCAATGCTGAGCCTAGAGCTGTAATCAAACTATATAGAACATATACATGTGGGACATAAAATATAGATAAGGATATCCCAATGGAACCTATGGAAACATTTAAAGCCTTCTCACAAACATTGATTCAATTTTCATTAAAGTTTTACTAGATTTTATGGTTTGATTTTCATTCCCCAAATGTTCATCTCAATTAAAAAATTCTCATAATACAACTTTCTATAATATAAATATTTCATGATACTATTATCTAAATTTTCTCAAGATAAACATAATTTAAACTCTAGCCAATTTGAAAGGCCACTTAGGAAGATAACTAATTTTCAGAGGTACACAATTAACCCTGTTAATATTTGGTATATTATATATAAACTGTATAAAGAATCACTGCTGTCATTTGCATTGTGAAGAAAATTTAAGGGAAATAATAAAAACCTCTGGATAATGCCTTACACAATGGGAAATATATAATTTTGCTCGAGGGCAGCGTGGGAGTGATCATCTTTTACCCTGAAGGCATTATTTCTACCATCCTTGTAATACTGACTTGGTTTGCTTAACTATAGTAGACTTAATTACCATACAGTTATGCACATCTTTTTTTATCCAGGCACACCCATGCTGAAGTCCTTGGTAGAAGTGAATTTTCAATAATGGCTATGCTTTAACTCCCTGAGAATCTTGTTCTTGTATTTTCCCCTAAAAATTGCAATCATTTGTAGTAGTAATTTTCTATTATTCTGTGTGTCCACCATTTAAGCATTTAATCTGATGGACTGATATTAAAATATAATTATGTTAGCTAGTTGGAATTAAAAGACCACTTCATTCACCAGCCCACTATGGCTTAAAATCAACTCAAACATAATAAAACTTAACATAAAAAATCACGAATCAACCAATAGTTCTTCTATTCTCTAGATTTGACAATTTCATAAAAATTGGGGACTATATCCTTAAATTCAATGTGAGTTTCAAATAACATATGGATTGACTGGCAGCTAAAATGCTAATAAACTGTGATAAGAAGTGAAGTTTCCATAGCTACAATCCAGGTTATGGAACATGATTGTACTTCTAAAAAAATCAGAATAAAAATGATTTGTAATGGCGGACATAAAAGTCTATGACTTCAGCATTAAATAATTGGGCTGATGTTTTACAAATACTTTGGAGCCTTTTGAAGAAAGTAAAGAAGATATAAAGGTAATATATAATTTTTAAATGGCCAACTTTTTTCCCCTGTTAATTGATTTTTGCTTTAGATTTTTTAATCTGACTCAATGACACCAATTTCCTATACTACAACGAATATGCAATTGAGGCCATTAAGCTTTATTAAGCTAAAAAGGTAAAATACTTACCTTGTATGTAATTAATTAAACTTAAGATCAGTTTTTGATTGATTAAAGCATAATTTCCCTATTTCCTGGCTTTATTGATTTCTGTGATTCATTGGATACCTTATCTTAAAGGCATGATGATTTGCATAGCATGCTGGTCAGCCACCTACTCATTCATCTATACTTATACATACATTTGAAATTGCTATTGCTGCCAATCTTCCTCCTACACTTCTATTAGAATAAAATTAGCTAACATTATTGTTGAACTCTATGCTAAATTCTTTACAGCCATCACGTCTCTTAGTCTTCACATTAGCAAGTGGTAGGAGAGCTTATTTCTATCACTTTATAACTAAGAGTAATATACAGCATATTGGTTCAAAGTCCTATGTTGTTTTGATTTTGGTTTTCAGTAATCCTTTCTGTGGCTGAGGTTTTTAAACTTTCATATAGAGATGATAATCACAGTTGTCACTGCTTGAATTTTCCAGACGGGGATTATCATGGGCCTCGTGATCTGTGATATTTGAGTTATGGTGTCAGGCCATCATAGAGAACCATTTTGAAAAATAATGAGCATCAAAGGAATTATCGCCAAGACAAATTACATTAGAAATGTGTATATCCTTGTTGACTTCTATATTTTGCTTGAATACTTCAGATTCAAGTAAACTTAATTTAAAATGTAAGGAAAACACATATGATAAAAATGTTTCTTCCAAATAATTATATAATTTTATTTGAAACTGAACAGAAAAGTCTTTACAGTGCTCAGAAATAAATGAAGCTTTGTTCATCTATGTCTTGTTGGTATACGAACACATTTTTGTGAAACAAAAATATGACTCTAATTACATAAACCAAATGTTTATCTTCAGGTACTTCATTATATATGCAGCCTTATGTTACCTTTCAGTGAAAAAATTTTTGTTGTTTTTCCTGCTAATTTGGTTGCTTTGAGGAACTGTTTGCTACTCAGGCAACATTCATCTCATATTTATGTAAAATATTCTGATAATTTATACTTTCTAATGAATAATTGTCTCCAAATTGATTCTACCATAATCATTGGTGTTTGGGGCTGACATGATATTAAAGACAATTAACAGAACCTTGTGACCCATGTCTTCTCATGCTGCAGGGAGTGTTCCTTTTTACATGAGATCTTCCAAGATGATGAATTCTAATCCTGAGGAAGACCCTTTGGACACATTTCTCCAGTATATTGAGGATATGGGGATGAAGGCCTACGATGGCTTGGTTATTCAGAATGCATCGGACATCGCTCGAGAGAATGATCGCTTGAGGAATGAAACAAACATGGCCTACTTGAAAGAAAAGAATGAAAAACGACGAAGACAAGAGGAAGCAATAAAACGGTAAATATAAATAAAAGTGTTTTGAGTTTTACACACATGAGAAAATCTGTGAGTTGTATACAGGCTGTGATTTCATCACCTGGTTGAGAAAGGGACTGTCAAAGGCAGATTCTATGAGACAAAGTGAAAATGGCTCCTCAGCTATGACAAAAGCATAATTCATTCTACTTACAGAGCCTCATCTTAGTTACCAAAAGTTATTAACTTGAATGTGTGCTTGTGGAGACGCAGATGGGATGGGGAAATAATTCAGTTTCCTATAAATAAAAGTTCATACTGAGCAGTCTCTTGATTAAAGCCTAAGAGAACCCACAACACTTCAATAGTTAATGCTTGATGACAATTCTCACCTTTAATGGGTTTTGTTTATAGTTCTTACCTTATGATAAAGCTCATCTTATCTCTAGATGATAAAAAAAACCTCATCATTATTTAGAATTAGGTGAGCCTCTGAAGACCAGTGAAACACTCAATGTGTGCATTCTGTATATAATTTTAGGATTATTATAGCTCTCACTTGGTACCAAATATCTAAGGATTGTTCAAACAAAATGACTTTTGTGCTTCAAAACCTACCAGCTAAAAGTCAGGGAGTCCTAGATTGCAGCTTTCAAAGTTAGGCTAAGTTTCCTGGGGCACTGAGACCAAAAGAAATATAAACATCTTTTCATTTTTCAAAAGAATATTACTGTGTGTGTGTGTGTGTGTATGTATTTAAGGGGTACATGTAGAGGTATGTGTTTGATGGAGTTCTATTTCTTCAATGGAGACCACTTACTAAGTGCATAGATGCAGAATTTAGATAATTAATCCATATCTATTAGCTGAATAACTATATCATAATAGTTAAGCTCTTTTGATGTTGATGGATTTAAAAAAAAATCAAATTTAGCATTAATGCTTTTACTTACTCTCTGTGAACATTATGATAGTAAGGAAAATAAAATATTATTTTAAGGAACTGTTCATGCTTAGAAAGAAGTCAGGTAAGAATGTATCGCTTTGATTATTTAATTACAAATAACTAGCTGTTGGAAGAGAATTCTAAGCAGAGTGAAGGGGACAAGTTATCATGTATGGGCCAACACAAAATTGGAAGGATATAAGTTCAGACTGGTAGTGGGCCAGCTAATGTGGCCTTATAAACTCTTATGTTTTATTTTGAAGGAGAAAAACATTCACAGACATGTTTAGCAGAGGTGTAACATGACCTAATTAAATGTTTTTTAAGGATTATTGTTTTCCTTGCTTTGAATAGATGGGTGGGGCATAGGTGAATGGAAGAAATCCAAAGAGAATGCCTTTGAAATAATTTGGGTGAGAAATGATGATGGTTTGGGCTAGGTGGCATAAAATGATCAAATTATGAGCATCATCAGAATTTTCTAATTGATGAGATGTAGGTGTTCATGAAGAGAAAGGAATTAAAGATGGTTCTCAAGTTTGTTTTTTTGACTTTGCTAGATTGTGCTTTTTTTCCTCCCTGAACAATTAGAAGAATGATGTTTCCACTTAATAAAATAATCAAAACTAGAAGAGGAATAAATTTGGGTTAAATGGTGGAGAAATAGGAGCTCAGTTTTGGCAAGCCAAATTTGTAAGCCTTTTTAGATATCCAAATGAAGAATTCTGAATAGGCAGTTGGAATCCAAGATTCATGGTGAAGATCAAAACTGGTGTATAAGCATCATATTCTAAAGAGTTAACAAGCATGAGCCTAGTTGAGAATACCTAAGGATAAAGACAATAGGATTTGTTCCTTGGCCCACTTAACTGCTTACTTGAAAGGAACAGTAAAAGAATCCAGTAAGAAGAGCCAGTGGAGAGGAGAAGAACCACAAAGGAGTGACATTTCTGAGTAAAATGACAAAATTGATTGAAGGAGAGAGAGAGAGAGAGAGTCTGTGTGTGTGTGTGTGTGTGTGTGTGTGTGTGTGTGTGTGTGTGTGTGTGTTATGTAACAGATAGACCAAATATGTTGAAGCCTGATGGTAACTGACCACTGCCATTTACCACATTGGTGTTGTTGAGTGGAGCAATTTCTTTGGAGGGTTGGGGGGACAAGCATACTGGGATTGTGTTCATAAAAAAGTGGGAAGAAAGAAATTGAAACAAAATATAAAGAACTACCTTGAAGACTGAGTTAAAATATTGATATTTAAAAAAACATGAAGGGTAGTTGAAGAGGGAAGTGTATTTTATGGTGCAAGCTAATTTTTCTAGTGTTTTTTCTTTAACAAGAGAAGAAAAACAGCTTATTGAAAATATTAATATGGCAATAGAAAGGGACATGCAAAATATTTATGAGAGGAAAGGAAAATTATTGTAATTATGTCTGAGTAAGCTGGGAAAGGATGGGATCTATAGTATCTCAGATAGAAGTATAGGCTATTTGGCCATGTGGGAGAAGGGATAGCATAATACATGATGAATACATGAGTGAGTAACTCTGCATAAAAAGGCCCCACACCTGGTTCATCATACACCAAACACCATTTTATTATTGTACTCATACTTGTTATATGTGCCTGGAATTGGAGGATGCTGTATGTGTGTTGCTATCAATACTTCTTCCCATAGTTTCCTAGAATCTCCCTCAAACATTTTTCTGGAAGCCTGATTCAAAGTGCAAATATCTTTGGAAGGGAAATTATACTAGGAAAGCGTTGTAAATTGTGGAGACTTCTTAAATGTTTTTATTTTTCAAAGGCAGAACCCATGTTCAGCATGGGGACATAGCAGTCTCTGGAATAATCGTTATGGGAGGGGTTGCAGAGAAAAATGACAAAGGAGCCAAATGTTTGGTGATTGGACAGGAGAAAAAGACTAAAGTGCATGTTTTATAACAGGTCTGGCTGTATGTACTCAAGTTGTCCCATCTCAGTAGCCATTGCAATGTCCAAATTCAATTTAATTTTGTTCACATGGTGACCAGTATCCTGGATTCCTGGCATATAATAATATGTTAAAACATATAACCATCTTTATATTATAGAAATTTTCACAGTATATTTTTAGAATTGCTTCAACATTCCCAATAAGAAATTTATTTTGAATACTTTTTAAAACCCCATAAAAAGCATTTTAGGGTTTTAGGGATGACAACAGAAGCAGATGCCTTCATTTAAATTCCACAGGTATTTTAATATTTTTAACATGCAATTTATGTCAAGTTGTAGAGGAAATTTAATGTGACATTAATGAACACAGTCTAATCAATTACAATTCTTTATCATGCCTGCAAATGCCTTCTTTCTATATTATGATTTAATATATAGAATACAAATGCTGGAAATGTAAGGATAGGCATGTTTGACCTTGAAAAGGCATTGATGATAATACTCTGTGAAATATGCCAGTTGCAATTTCAGAAATGTGCAGACTGCCAAGGATTGCTTAAAAAATGGAAATAGGATTTCGTATGATTGACCTTCTGGATCACATATGTACTGAAATGCCTTTTGTGCTGAAGCTGAGAAGCTTAGAACACTGAGCTCTTAGAAAAAGAATATTCTGCCGTAGCCTGTTTGGCTCAGTGGATAGATAGAGTATAGGCCTGCGACTAAGGGGTCCCAGTTTTGAATTCTGGTTAAGGGCACATGACTGGTTTGCTGGCTCGATCTCCAGTGGTGTGCATGCAGGAGGCACCCAATCAATGATTCTCTCTCATCATTGATGTTTCTATCTTTCTCTCCTCCACTTCTGAAATTAATGAAAAAATATATTTAAAAAATAATATCTTCATCACTTTCTCAGTGTTCTAAGTCACATAGGCTTTCTAAGTCCAGCTCCTTATTTTTGAATAAATTTGAGCCACATGTCAGTATGAACTGTCTTGTTTCTTTATTTTCACTTCTCACATGAGATTTTACCAAAAAGTCTTGTGGGTGAAAAATTCTAAATAAATAAGAAGATACTCTTAGTGCTTTTCTTAACCACTCCAAATAAAAATTGGTGAGAAAGGCTTAAAAGAGAAAAGTTAATGAAGAATAAAAACTTGTTTCAATAGCTCATCATTTCTGCTATTTTAAATCTGAATGGTTTTGTGCAGGCACTGTTAAATGAGATTACTTTTTATTAAGAAGTCTATAAAAAAAAACCCAAATACACATAACGTACAGCTTTAAACAAGTGAGCTTCTTTGAGATGGGTTACAAAACCCTGGTTTGTTGGATGTGTCTGGGTGAAAAGGGATGTTTAAAAAAAAAAGAATGATGGGTATATTGAACCATTAACTCAGCACAAGTACCAGCTGTTAAAAAGGAAGCAACTGGCCAATGAGAACAGAGACTGGCCACAAACAACCTGTAAGGCAGAACATAAGGCCTGGTGTAGAGGTTCACTATTTACAGGTAACACCTTGTTTACACTATCAAATAAGGATGTTCACTGAGGAGGATGGGCAAGCAAAAGACCATCTGGCATAAGACCATCTGGTATGCCAAAACATGTTTAAGTTTGTGGTTTCCTTTAAAGTAAATTGTCTTTCTGGATTTTGAAACCAATCTCTTCACCATTTCATTTTACCATGTGCCACAGTATCTTAAAAACTATAGGGTGGTTACCAAAGGGAAAGAGGGCTGGAGGGAGGTAGAAAAGATTTTCTCAACTTTATTAATCAACGTCAACCCCAATAAATTAAAAAAAAAAATTAAAATACGGAGCCTAGCCAGTGTGGTTCAGTGGTTGAGCATCAACCTATGAACCAGGTCATGGTTTGATTCTTGGTCAGGGCACATGCCCGGGTTGCAGACTGAACACCCAGTAGAGGGTGTGCAGGAGACAGCCGATCAATGATTCTCTCTCATCACTAATGTTTCTATTTCTCTCAACCTCTTCCTTTCTTTCTGAAAATAAAATAAAAATTTATTTAAAAATAAAAAGGTAATATAAATACAAAAAATATTCCTTAAAAATAGCTATAAGATTTGTTCCCAGTACATGTCTTTGTGAGTATGTTTTCTAATATAGGGAGGGGTTGCATTTAATTTTTCTAATGAAACAAATGCTACATTAGTGAAATTCTCCCAAACATTGCCAGTCTGGAAGACAGCTCCTGACTTCAGCAAAGTGGTTCTGACACAAAGGACTACTTAGGCTGATTAGGAATGTCTCTATTCCCTGTGGATTCCCTCAAGGGATCTATATGAGGTTATATTTTCTCTTTAAAAGTGACAGTCAGAAATGGAATTAGATTACTTACAGCTCCTTTAAATATACATGCACTTGCCTATTAGTATGGATACTTTGAAGCTATTTATATTAGAAGGTTTCAGTACTTCCTTTATCCAAAGAGAAACAAAGGATGACTAGAGTCCATTGGTCAGACCACAGAGAAAAAGAAGTAAACAAAAATAAAGAAAGGGCTTGCTTATCCTTTATTAAAACATTGCTACCTAAAAAGTCGATGGTTATGACCAAGGTTTTGAATTGGTTAATATTTTAAGTGATTACTCAAAAGCACAGTTACAAAGAGCTCGACTGAAAGACATATTACCAGTGGTATAAATCCTCTTTAGATAGTGATAACTTCTGGAACATACTCATGACTTGTTGCAGAGAATTTATGGAAAGAAAAACACTTATTCAAGTGCATTTTAGATGTATCCATTCAGTACAGCATGAATAGCTACTTTGGTCACAAATAGATAATCTCATTGGATTTGTGTTAATTGGAGGCATGTAGAAAAATGAAACACCCTATTTGTATGTCAAAAGAGATGGTGAAGCACACCTCACATGGTTAAGTGAGGACAGTTAAATGAACCAGCATTCAGAAACACAACTTGGTCAACACACTACAGCTAGCTATAGTTCCTGTGTTTAGAGCACAGGAAACAAACCCTGAAAGCCCTCAACCATACTTCTATGTAGATCTAAACTCAAATCTGCTGCTTGTCAGGGTCTTGCTGGAATGAATCAGCTGATCTGATCTGATGTGAATTTCTGACCTAATTTTGCTGTAGGACTCAGTGCTTAGGCAGAGAAAACAAGGTTATTGTGCTGAAAAGTGGGCGAGATTAAACAGCAAACACTATTTTAACAAACCTCTCTAATTTCAGCTTCCTCTTGTGTTTGTGGTTAATTCCAATCACTTTTCTATTAGTCATTTCAGAGGACCACAGGCTGCTTCGCTTGTTTTTATGTGAAAATTGTGCATCTGAATTTTCTTTTTTTCCAAACTAAACAAATATCCAGGGACTGGAATAATATTGGTTGCGATAGCAAATGCATGGGGAGATTTTAAATCATAGAACCTTATGATTAGAATAGATAATTCAACAACTTATTTTGTCCATCCCTCACTAACTGCTCTTTATTAAGCCAGAAGCCAAATATAGCAGGTTGATCCTAAATGAATTGATTTATTAAGTGTTCTATTTTTTCCAGTGCTGGTGGGGAAAGTTAATATTAATGAGCATATATCTAAGGACACCACTTATGCTCATAAATATTAACTTTCTCCACTAAGCCTGAGGACACGACATTTGTCCATTTTGGTGGTTGTGCCATTTCACCTTGTAAATCAAAACGAAGCCTGTCCCCTGGCCTATTGTTTTCAGTAAGGGTCACTTCAGTGCTAAGATATTTAATACAAACTAGCTTTAATCTATTGACAATTCCCATTGCGTCTATATTTGGAATAGGGGTGATTTTAGGATTTTCATCCCGTCACCTGCCAGGACAAAGTAGAGGCCACCTGTGGAGGGACCTTCAATGACTCAGGTTATGGTAAGGCTCCTGCTTCTTTTAATGGAGCTTTTCTGAGAGCCGTTTATACTTCTGGTTGTTTCCACTTTAACTACATCCAGGACCTAGCATTGACCTTTTCATTTTAAGAAGCTCTGTTCCATAGCTGAAATAGACAGATGTTGGCAAGAGGAGGGGCTTTTCAGAACATAACCCCATATGGGCTGTCAGTCAGCATCAGAATTAAGCTCTTTCTATGCTGAGGAAATCGCAGCAAAGAATGGACATTCTAAACATCCCAACATCTGACAATGTGAATGATTGAAAAGAAGCCCATTGGAAAATGTAAGGTAATGTTTCTTTTAGAAGTAGTGTTAAATATTTAGAGATGGTTATAAATCAATTGAGCTATAGTTTTCAATCTAGGGCTGTTTCTTATACTCTGCAGGCTATCAGAAGATATTATCAATCTTTAACTAAACATGGGCTTTGAAAGATGTTAAAAAAAAAAAAAACCAATAAGGGAAAGGAATTATTATGGAGCAAGACGATGATGAGTCAGGGGATTTTTTTAACTACTAAAAATGCAGTATGGCTCAGAGAACATGTCTAATGTAACAAATGAAGCTGCTAGAGTAGAGACTGAGCATGCTAATGAAATAGCTCCAAGGTCTCAGTCCAACTTTGAGGTAGCCTGAAGAAAATATCGTCATCCTAAATTTGTGGGTCACCTTGAAATTAATTTTAATCATGAATTGATAAAAGGAACAACAAGCTCTCTTCCAAAATGAATCTCTGTTCAAAACACATGTCTCTAGTTGAGAGTTATTCTTAAAAACATTCATATTTGGAAATGAATGACAGAATATTCATGTCCATGCTAGAATATGAATATAACCAGTCTTCCAGGAAGCAGGGGGGAAATAACTCTATATTGAAAAGCACTTTGGATAAACTGTACAAGGAAGATGCTTTAAAAAGAAAAAGGCCAGCATTTAAAATCCATTACTTTAATTAGTAAATTGCATTTTAGTCTTTGATTGGAGCCTAAGTGTACCACTCAGCATATCCTGACTTTTGAATAAGAAATTAAGTGGTTCAGCAATGAAGATAAGCATTACCAAGGAGACTTCTTAATTTTCTATTAGACTGAGGTTTATAGGTGTTGTATAGCTATTTTGTTTCTGTACAAAGTTTTTTATTATACACTTATTCACCATTTATTATACATCAGGCATTATTGTAGTTACTTGGAATAAAGCAGTGAACAAAAGAGTAAATAATTTTGCTTGCCTTTATAGGATTTACAACCTGGTGAGGGTGGAGTTAGGGAGACAGACAATAAACAAATAATTCAAGCATGTCATAATGTGATGAGTTTTTATGAAAAAATGTGATGAGTTTTTATGAAGAAAACTAAACTAAGGGATGGAAGTCGGGGTGGGGAGAAAGTTTAAATTTTGATAGATTGCTGAAGAAAAGGTTCAGTGAGAATGTGACATTTGAGTAAAGACCTGAAGTAAGCAATGAAAGGACTATGCAGATGTCCAGGTGACAAATGTCCAGGAAGAGGAATGTCTAGGGGACAGGTCCTAGGTGGGAGTATTCCTGGAATGTTAGAGAAAATGCAAGAAGGTCATGTGGCTGGGGATAAAAAGTGAGCAGAGAGGGTTAGAAGATCAGGTCAGAAAAAATGGGGTCAGCTCTTGTCATGCAAGTCACTGGCTGTCACTCAACTGAGATGAGAAGTCACTCAGTTTAGAGAGGAGAATGCTATATTATGACTTCTATAAGTAAAAGGCAGATCATTCTGGTTGCTGTGTGGTGCATCAAGGGCAAGAGACTTCAGTTGTGAGGTTATAAAAACAACCAGAAGCCCAATGCATGGAGATTCATGCAAGAATGGGCCTTCCTTTCCCTGGCTGTCTGCCCTGCCTTCTCACTCCAGCCCAGGAGCTGCCTCTTTTTTTCTCTGGCCCCACCTTCCCACACTACCCAGAGGCCCTGAGTGGCTAGGGTTGTGTGGAATGCCTGCATCATCCTCATGGTGACAACATAAGCATCTCCCTCCCCCGCACCTGCCCCTGGCCTCTCCTGTGTATGCAAATTAACCCACCATATTTGTTGGGTTAATTTGGATTCTCACTTCTTATTGGCTGGTGGGCATTGCAAAGATACTGTCAATTTGCATCTTTCTCTTTTATTAGTGTAGATGGTTCAGAGGGAAGACAATGGCATGGACCAAAGCAGCAGCACTGGATGGGGAGGTGTGTGGTGGAATTGGAGAGACATTTTAAAGGTAGAGATGACAGAATTTGATGGAAGATTGGATGTGAGGTGTGAGAGCAAGATAAAAGCATGGCATTGTAATAACAGATTGGAAAGACAGCAGAAGGAGCGCTTTGGTGACAAAGGTTTTGCACATTTTAGCATCTGAGATGTCTCTTAGGCTTCCAATGCTTTGTGATTTGTAAGAATTTTATGTTTTGTATTTGATAATTTGTAGGTATAAGATTGAATAATTTTATAGAAATGTGAAACACTTTAATAAGACCCTAGAGGTTATGCACACATATTTAAGATTGGAGAAATATTTTTAAATAAATGTTTATCCAGAGTGGGGGAAGCATGTATAATAGATTAATCATATCAAATGAACAAGTGCCTGGAGGTCTCTGCCTCTGTGCCCAGCTAGTAGAGTCAGTGATCTTAATTCTAAGAGGCTACACGATTCACACTTGTAGACACTTCCCAGTGTAGGGCAAAGATAACAGTCTTAGTCATGGAATCTGAGAATCATGTGGACAGATGTAGGCCCACAAAACACTTGACATTTTTTTAAAATGTTCTGACAATGGGTAGATGTAATTATTAGCATTGGTAATATTCACTTACGGTCTTTTTGCAAAGATGGAGACATCATTTTCTAATTGATACACATTGGACATCTTATTTGTACTTGCGTGTTCAAAAAACCCTGTAGATTATTACCAAATAATGAAATGGAAATTGGGAGGAACAGTATTTGTGGGGGTACAGGGAAGTGTAAGTGAGTGATAGGAGAATCCTGGAGTATGGGCAAAAGGTAGGATCAGTTTCTTTTACTTCTTAGCTTTAGTGAGACCCATAAAATGTGCCTTAATTTTTAAAGTTAAGCTTAATCATTTGTCAATTAGAAATAACATGCATTTTGTTGCATTAAGAGAAGAAAATGGTGCAACATGTGGGTCAACTATGGACTAGCCAACATATATACCTTGTTAGAATCGGTAGCTGTTGTTGTTATTATTATTAGTTGTATTGCTTTTATTGTTATTGTTATTACCTTTATCTTCATCACACAGTGTGTTTATATTAATAACGAGGGGCTCAGTGCATGAATTTGTGCACCTTGGAAGGAACTGTGGGCTGAGGTGGGCACAGGGGCGGATCTTGGCCCATCCTTAACACCCCCACCTGAACCCTTTCACCATGGCCCCTGGTTCCCTGTCTTTTAACAGCCCTGCTCCCGCCACCACCACTGCTCCCACATGCTGACAGCGCTGGCCCTGCTCGCACCTGCTGACGTGGAGCGACTGGGACTAGCACCAGCAGTGGTTGTGAGTGGGGTTGGTTCTGTCAGTGGGTGCCAGTGGTGGCTGCTGCCCCAATCACACCTCAGGAGCATGGAGAGGTGACAAAGCCTTCAGACACAATTGGACCTGGCAGATGCTGCTCATACTTGCTGATGGTGTGGAGCAATTGGGACTGGCGCAGGTCACCAGCAGTGGGTGTGAGTGGGACCAGAGCTGGCAGCAGGTGCAAGCACCCGGCGGGATCACAACATGCGGGATCAAAGTAACCACCAGAGGCTCGCCCTGATGACAGTGACAGGCACCCCACCTGGGATTGGTGCCCCCGCTTATCTGCTCCACCATCCTGCCACATCCATTGCCTGCAATATTCCACCACTACCATATTCCACACGTGCCCCCTCATGGTCAGCACACGTTATAGTGACTGATCGTTTGGTTATTCGGTTGTTCTGCCTTTGGTCTATTTGCATATGACATAGAGCACCATGTCCAAAAATATTTTACCTTCATTGTGGATAGAAACCAACACAAGGAAAGAAATGGGGTTATTTGCTTTAAACATTTGCAAATGACAGTCCCCAAGAGTGTATTTCTTATTTTATCATTCTGTGTCATTTTCTCCATGTAGTACACATTTTTTTCCTGCTAAAACCGTTAAAATTACACAAGGACTCAAAGAATGTTGGCATATAAACAAATGAAAAATAGGCAATAATTGGTCATCTTAGTTTTAATTATTAAACTGGCTTCCAAGAGCAGAGAAGCTATCTCTTGTGCATAGCAAGTTTTGCAACAATTGTCCAATCAGATTGCATTACCTCACTTAGTGCATTGTCATTGGGTGTCCTGAGGGAAAAGGAAACAGGCTGACATAGCATGTGATATTACAAATGCAATTCATTAATCCATTTCCAGTTATTTTCAATGAACTACCCTGCAAGTTCTCCCTCTTGGGATAGGAGCTGCTAAACGTTTATTCTTTTCATGGAATTGCATACTTTCTGTGAAAGTGCCATAGCAGTTAAGCTAAGAGTAAACGGAAAAAGAAATAATGAATCATATCTACTACTACTACTACCACTACTACTACTACTACTACTATACACACACACACACACACACACACACACACACACTATATATATATATATATATATATATATATATATATATATATATATAACAGTCTAAAATGATTTTTTAAAAGAAATATGCTGTGTGGTTTGACTTTTCTTCTAGAGAGCAATGTGTTTTCCACACCGCAGTATAAATGCTATTTAAGTTTCAGCTTTGTCTTGGTTTGAGGATACTGGGAAAGGCTGGGCCCACAATAGCCTCTAACACTTTGCATGGGAAAGTGTGCTTCTTTCTCACATACTGTTTGAAGTGATCATTGTAACCCTCTATCCAGCTCTTTTTTCAAAGGGAACCAACATGTAAGGAGAAACTTGAGCCTTTAAGAATTTTCCTAGAGTGATCCTTAATCTCCTAGGATGCTTGATGTTAGAGTGTCACATAAACTTTAAAAATTGCTTGAATGCCTTTTATAATATATCATTGAAATAGTATTTGTTTTGAGGATAAATGACAAAACAGGACTGTATATCACTTGTCAAGTAAGTCACTGCATAGATCATTTTAAATAAACATTCTTTCAGAGGCTAATATTTTCTTTAATTTGAAGGAGAAGTGATATTTTTACCAAAAAAAACCCCCAAAAAACCAGAAACAGAGAAATTAAAAATGAACACACGATAATGAGGAAATATCATTATAGTGATCGGAGTACGTATGGATTCTTCTCCCAGGAGAAAGGGGATGGCTTCTTTTTTATCCTTCTCCCCCTCACCAGGTATGAAATTATAGAGTAGTGAGTGTTTGATCAGGGTGAGACTAGAATCTGAAATAATTTACCCTTATGTTACTCTTAAAGTGTTTTAGAAATAACTCATGGTAATTAATGTAAACCAATCTCTTTTGCGTATTGGCCTCTGGATAATTAAACAAAGGCTTAAAAGATGAGTAGCTTGTGATTTTCTCTGGATTTTTTACTGAGCCCTGTTTGAAGCTCCCAGACCCCAGCGACTCTAAACTCTCAACAGATCAATACAAATAAAATAACACATTTAGAAAAAAAAATCCTTGTGCTTTAGACTACCTGTTAAGATAAGACACAGCCATTCATTTATAGAAATTAATTATTTCAAATATCTAATTTTATTCTTAGATTCTGTCTTCTTTACCATATAATTTTGCTTTTACTTCTTCTTACTAACATCAGATTTTAATTCATGTCCTTAGTTCCTGTCTTCTGTGATACTCTTCAATTCTAGTCTGGGGTGCCTGCGTGTGTGTGTGTGTGTGTGTGTGTGTGTGTGCGCGCACACACACATACGCTCTATTTAGTTTGTGCTCAATTATTCAAAAAGCCTAGGTATTTCAAATAAAAACAGAGAAACACATTTTCAAAACATGGTACATGGTTCAACAGATTATATGGGATAAAAGAGATGGGGTAGAGAAACAGAAAAGGACTGCCCAGTAAAAGCCTTTTTAGCAAATCATGCTGAATCTCATTAATAAAGAATACATCCACTAAAGCTGCCCCATCAATCTGCCATGTGCATTAGTGATGTGTATTCCAATTCCAGTAGATAAACTGTTCCCTAAGTGTTGGTCTGCTGCCACTCAAATCACAATACTCATAATATGTACCATTATACTGAATGTCCCTTGACTCAGGAGGAGTTGGTCACAGGCAAAGAGGAGGAATGATGTCTGTCTGAATAAACACCACCACAGCAAATCAAACCAAACCAAACCAAAACCAAACAAAAATGGTTGATAACGGAGAGGTAAGCAATAGATAAGGACATGGCGAACCAATCTACCAAAAATATTGTGGTGGAGCAATCCAGCCACTATACTTCAAAGTGTTAGCTAAAAATACAACCAGAAAAGTGTAGTCAGTACAGAGTTTGAAATGTCAAATGAGAGCATTACTGTGGTGTGGAGAAAGCAGTCATGGGAAAATAGGCACAGGGCAAGGAAGATAAAGGGAAGGGGAAACAGAGTGACTAAATACTTCTGTGAATATTTAAATTACAGCATCTTAGTTTGGTTTGGTTTCTATCCATAAACAATTCTATTTTGTGGCAGATACCATGACTAATTTTCTTCCCCATGGGTACTGTCAGAAGCATTCATTATTATTAAGAGATATTTTTTAAAGTTGCGATATAGTAATATGCCTTTGTGAAACTCATGGGTTTGAGTTGACACCATGTGACTTTTCTAAAGCAATCCATTGGTTTCATATATGGGCTTACCATAAAAGCACCTGCTTTTGAACCTGCAGTGAGTTGGAAAGTGTTCTATCACTATTTAAAAGGTTAAAAATCTTCAAGGAGATAACATGCATGTGAGAGAACATTTGAAATGAGGTGGAGACACTAAGCCTGTGCTGTTGTTCTATGATTCCATTAAAGTGGAGAAAAGAAAGATTAGGATGGCATTGGGTTTTAGAAAGCAGTGTTGCTTGTGGATTTATCATTAATGCAGTGACCCTATCTGCCCAAGCCTTTCCATTTCAATGTGACTTAGAATTCTAAAAAGAAGTAAGCTTAAAGGTGTCAACACAATCCCCTGTGTAAGTTGCCTTTAGCTATAACCTCTATCTTCAATTTAGCACAATTGGCAATCTTGGTGAGAGACAGACTGTGACTTAGTTAACATGGAAACAGATTGACCTCTGTCACCTGGAGCTGAATGAGAGCTAATTTCAGGCTGGATGACATGTATGAACTATTGCAGGCACAATAACCTGGGAACAGAATGAAATGGCCTTAGAGAACTTCTGGTGAAGGGACAGATCCTGTATATCATGGCTTGATCTTCTCCTGGGCAAACACATGCATGTTTATTTTTCAAAGATGTGCTTTAATAATGTAAGCATGTTATGTTACCTCAGTCACACAGATAAAAGCTTTTTTAATGAACAAGCTGAGACAATCAACCTGATGTTATGAAACTATCTCCATGTGACAACTGGGATCTCTTTTTAGTTTCTCACCTGCATGCAACATATTCTGGCAAACAAATTCTAGTGTGTAGTGTGTAATGGAAGCCCTCACTACTTTTGATTCCATAAGCAGTCAGTTTACTTACTAAAAACCTCATCCTTTAATTACATGAATCATGAAGATATTACCAATGAAGGAAATGAATGGTCTTTTTATACAATTGTCTCAGGTGAACATTGGAAACAATATAGTTCCTAAGATACTTGATGAAATGCCATATTATGCATTTCAGATAAGACTTGATGTATCTTCAAGTCAATATTTTATTTAATTGTTGTTTGCATATATGCCTGAACTTTGGAGAAAAAGGGAACTTCCCTTAATACTTTCAAAGCTGTTAAAACAGATTGGGAAAAATGAATATAGGAAATATTATTTTGTAATAGAACTGACAGTAGAGCAATGAATTACAATTTTCATCAATTAATTTTTTTCTCAGATATAAGTACTTTATTTTAATCAACATCACATTTGCACACTTTTTGGAAATGTTCTTCAGCTTCAATTTGTATTATTCAAATCCTGATTATCATATTTGAATGAAGCATATAGCCATTCTATATGCTTCCTACCCTGAAATATACTATAGGAAAATCTTCCATTGTCTATAGCTTATAAAGTAAAATAAAAAATTTTAAAGTTTTTGATGTCTTTGAGATTTAGACCTCCAAAATTCTGCTTTGTCATTATTTTGTTGGAGTCATAGAATAAATATAAAATAAGACTGAAAAAGAGTAAACTACAATTTGATGGAATTCTAAAGCTCTTAAGCTTGACTTCTGTAGTTTAGACTGGTGAATATAAGTAAGTACAATGACTACCAATGCACTTATAGTGTTTATATAGCAGATATTTAATTTTGGTCAGGACATAGTCCTCCTAAAACCAAAGCATTAAATGGAAATAAGTTAGATATAAAGCAAGGGGAAAAGTGTAAAGGGAGGGTAGAGATAGAAAAAAAAAATTAGCCAGATCACTAAAATTCTAGACTTTTTCCACTTTTTATCCTGTCCCTGAATTTGTAAGTTAGTTGGCAAATAATTCTTGTTAGGAGTAATCACAAAAGGACCCTTGAAGTTTTAAAAAGTGAGCCAAAGTAGCAGCCTGGCAAATTCATATCTATGGAATGGCCCTGTCTTCTTCACGATGGAGTCAATGAGAACTACCTCTAACACAGCTACAAGACTTCCATTTACACAAGATATATAGTCAACCGCCTTTCATGTGTGTGTGTGTGTGTGTGTGTGTGTGTGTGTGTGTGTGTGTCTCATTGATAAATTACACACAGAGCATTTCTCACCAGGAATTTACCCAACAAGTCAAGGCACTTTGGTTATTAAATTGAGGTGCCATGTTAGAAGCCATTAAGCAAATTATTTAGTGTATTCTACTTTAGAAGGCAAGGGCACAAGTACTGTATTTTATAACTGGTTAATTTCATGCTGCAATTAAATTCTTGACACATACTTGGCACTGGAAACCTAATGTTAAGGAGGAAATTAAGGAGGGCTTTCTATTGTCGAATTTATGTTTGAAAATGGACTTTTTAACAGAGATCGATTTAACACATTTAGGAATTGACATCCTCTGCCCTATGCCAGGTTAGAAACTACCTGTTGGGTAAAGAATAATCCAAGCAGAAACAAATGTGTGGTTTTTACATTTGTTTTATTTTTAGATTTTATACCACCAGTAAAAAGTTTTATTATAATAGATCTTAGAAAACACTTTAATGAAAGATACTTTTGTAGCAAATATTTTTATTTTAAAGAATGAAATAGGGCCTTAGCCACTTTAGCTCAGTGGATAGAGTATTGGTCTGTGGACCAAAGTTTGATTCCAGTCAAGAGCATATACCCTGGTTGCAGGCTCCTCCCCAGGCTCTGGTTGGGGTGCATGTAGGAGGCAACCAGTCAATGTGTTTGTCTCACATCCATGTTCCTCTCTGTCTTTCCCCATCTCTTCCACTCTCTAAAAAAAAAATCAATGAAAAAATATCCTCAGCCAAGGATTAAAACAAAGAATGAAATTGGACTAGTTCAATATATAGGTTATATAAATGTTTAATTTTCAGTTTGATGACTGGTTTGCAAGAAAGTGAAATAATTACTGGTATTGTGTGTGTGTGTGTGTGTGTGTGTGTGAAAGAAAGGAATATTGAACTTAAACTCCAGTTTAAGTTTATTAGAGTGGGCAACATTCAGATAAAGAAAGAATAAAAAGGTAGTTTGTAAAGAATGCATTCATAATAACTAAAATAAAAAGAAAATGGTAAAAAAAAAAGTAAAAGAAAATGATAATGCCCTTTGGAAAATTAGTTTATTGTATTTTCTGCTTCTTTTATTGCTTTCTACATATTCAGCATTTTAATCTGAACCTGTAGTAGAGGATAGCAAGTCTAGTGGACAGCATTAGATTTCCTTCCAGGACAAATTTTATCCCTAACTTTTTCTGGCTATAATATGAAATATTATACTTTGTTCATAGTAATATTATAGTATTAATTTGAATTCTGGTGCATCTATGTTAGAGCAGCATACACACACACACACACACACACACACACACACACACACAAAATGCAACCCAGTTTCACACTATGTACTTACCATGGCAACCCCAGCATCACATGGTGCACATGCGAGTCTGGAGGCAAAGAGCTTCACGGGCTCTTAAGCACATAGATACACACCAGCCTCCCAGTCATGTGACTTTGCCTACAGTCAGCAGCCTTTGCCAAATAAATGTGTCAGCTTACACTGACTCCCACAATGCTCTGCTTTCCTTGATCTGTTCACTCATCTTCTTTCTCTCCCACCTTTCCACCGTCTTTTCCTCATTTTCTCAATAGTTTTATTTATCATCTTAGATTGTCTCAAAATAAGCCTTTCTATTTAAATCTCCATCACTGTGAAAGAAAATGCTTTGCAATGCTTAGGATCTTATTAATTTTCTATTCAGTGTCTTTCCAAGGATTGATAAAAATCATAAATGTCTATAACATTCATGATTGAAATTTTCACAAATTATTTAGATTCTTTTCTTCAGTTTAAGTATTTGCTTAGCCATTATTTTAACAGGATCAAAGTTATCTATTAAAAAAGAGGTTTATCTATTTGACTACGACTAAAACAAAGTTAAATACAGATCACAAGTAGGAAAACAAAGTTAAGAAAGCAAAGCCAAACAAAAATTTTAGACCATGTTATGCATATTAATTCTCTCTTAAAAATAGTGATGAAAAATACAATGGCTCCATCTTTTTCAAAATTTATTTCAAATACAAGAGTACTGTTTAATCCACTTGGATTAATCACACAGTTAAATGTTTTCCTTATGCTACTGCCATAGAAGAATCAAACCATAGCAACAAAGGGTAGACTCTTGACTCTGACTCTCTAGTTTACCCTCAAGATTTTACAAACAGGCAACTCCCAAGATCCTATGTATGGTAATTAATAAATCTTGTGATTTGTGGTAAAGCTTTTGAACTTGAAGAAAGTCCATTTTCAAACAATCAACCTCCAATGCTATATCCCAGGTAATCACGTTTATGTGCAAATGTTTTTAATTAACAGCCATTGAATAATTGCCTGCCTCCTATCTCTCCCCCTACACTTTCTCGCTCTACACACACATACACACATCACACATTCCCTCCCCCGACCCCTAAATGAGCTTGTTTGCTTGAAACCCTTTTGGAAATGATCCAGAACAAAATATCATTAGCATGTTCCCGGAACTCATTTGCAAATACACATATGCATTAAGAAGCCCACTTATAAGACAAGCAGGACCATGTTGTATCTATCGTGAAAACAGGAAGGTTCAGGAACTAAACAGGAAGTTCCAAAAAGTCCCATAGTGAGCAAAGTCTGATATTTATAAAAATAGAATCAAATGTGAGATAATAATAAACATTTCTAAGATAAATATTGCAAATGTGTAAGGTTGTAGCATTTATAATAATGATAATTTTAAAGGTCTCACTGCAGAGACTGATCATTGATCCTACATACACATTTGTAGGTGTTATACATGTCTGTTTAGATTTGGTTAATAGAAAAAAAGTTAACATAAAGTCATTTTGGTGCCCATGTTAAAATATCTATATATCTGTCTCTATGTCTATATGTATGTATTTTCTCTACCACACCATTATTTTTAGAGCTGGAGCCAGCTCTGATTCAGCTCTGCATCTCATGAAATCCTACTTAGGCTACTAGTTCAACTTTTGTTACAAAAAAAAACATAACCTTGATAAAAATAAGATAAAAACTCTTTCTCTCAATTAATCCCTCTGTGACAGCCCAAGCAGAAATGGTCCCCGGCTGATAATGGCCTCTCCACCATGTTTTAGATCTAGACCCCTTCTAGGTTTTATGTTTTTGCTCATCTATAATATCTTCTCTATGCATATTCTCTTTTGTGATCTAAGATCTATCTCTGCTCTGGCTCCTCCTATTATATCTGCCTTTTAGCCACTGGTATGGAGCCCGGGAGCCCCGTTCCTTTATTTCAAGGAATGACCCTAAATTGAATACTTTCTTTTCACTCATAACTCATAAGCCATGACTTAGTTACATGACCATGCCTACCTGCAAGAAACACTGGAAAATGTATTTTTGAAATGGGCAAGTAAACAGATTTTGATTGAGCATCTTGACATGTTTGCCACTGCCATTTTCTAGGGAAGATGCCATACACAGTACTTATGACCTGAAAGCTTCTCAAGGCCTAAAGGGTATTTGAACATGGAAAAAGTTTATTGGCTCCAAAATACCAAATACAAAATGTCATTTAATGAATACCTAATAACATGTCTATGGTTTGTATTTTGACCAGATTCATTAATTTTTTAATTCAGTAGTCATAAAAAGCCATTTCTTTTGCAAACAATATTTATACTGGATTTCCTCTCATTGCCAAAATCCTAAAATATTTTGGATTTTGAAAAATTATACTCCATCACAAATTAAACAAGTAATGTATAGCTAAGTATTTTTAAAGGGCAAACATAAAAATATTTTAAAACTTTATAGCAAATATTATATTAAATGACATTGCTGGTATGCTTATGCATTTTAGTTTGTTCCATAAAATCAACTATGAAAGTCCCATACTGTGATTTGTCTTCAAATGCCTTTCTTCAAATGGTCTTAAATATAATTTTAAAAAATTGTTATAATTAAGCAGTATAAGTAATAAAAATGTCAGCTGTTTCATTAAGCCGTGCTTTGAAAAGATCGGTATTTATGGGATGTAGAACTGACTGTGAATAGAATGAATGGGAATAACATGTTTCTCTGTAATTATCAAACATTGACCAGTATATTTTAATAAAAAGATGACTATCATCCAACTGCCTCTGAGTTTCTCCTGCTCAGTGATAAAGAAGGGTTGTGTGAACACTGAAGGCAAGTGCTCTTTGTGTAACCTTTAGAAGTAGGCAGAAGGTGGCAAGGGCATTCTTCTGTGATATAAAGGTTGTTGCATGAAGACAATTGAATACCCAGTGAAATGCTGCAAGGGGTGGGTTTGGGAGCAACTAGAGTGGCCTCAGGGACAGCTGCCACTCTGTTCTCTTCTAGAGTCGTAAAAGCTGCTTAGGAATTGGTACCAATATTTCCAAGCAAAAATTAGAGGAATAAACCCATTTCTTTCTTACAATTCTAGCAGAATTTTGAATATTTGGGAGTAAGAGGGGGCTGTTCTTTGAGTTAGAAAGTGTGATACTTACTCAATTAAAAGGAGAAATTTGGAAAACACACACACATGCTTTAGGTTGCCATGATAGAGGAAATAATTCTGATTGATAGATTGTCTATTTTGTGTCTGCACAAGTAATAGGTATCATGATGTATAACATGAACTTGGAGGTGCTCTATTAAACCAGCTGGTATTTCCTGATAATGAATTTTCTCTGTAAACTTTCTGCTCTGAGTACACCATTTTATTATATAAGAGAGAACTATGTGGACTGTGCTGTTGTTGAAGATGGTACATGGCTATCTCTGATAATTAACATATTTAATGAGTTTCTTTAAGTAAATCCAAACACTGTTATGTGTGTGTGATATAAATACACATATAGAAAACCTATAATGATATGATTAAAAAGCAAGTAGAGAGCCTTCAGAAATGATCAGTCTTGCTTATCTGTGGCAGACATCAACGCTGAATCGATTCCTTCATTGGGAAGAACACTATTGTTCTCCAGAGCTTTCATACAATGAGCTCCAAGTGCTCCCTGAGACAAGCCTGAAAAGTAATCTTGGATATGAGAAGGTTATTTTTATCTCATGGTATTGCTCTTCCTGCATTCTGACCCCATAGTTTGTGACCTCTTTACTATCCTTTTATACATTTTTTTCTTTGTTTTACTCTTTTTTTTGACATTTCTTCTTTGAATTTACAGATCAGAGTTGTTATTTAGTATCAAAGATCTTCAGTAGCCAAATAAACATTGAAAGAAAACCAAGCAAAGGCCTAATTAAGTGAATGTATCTTTTTATTTTATTCAGTCTGTACAGAAGTAAAGGATAAGGTCAGAAAGGGAAGGTTCCCTATATAAAGAGATAAGTCGACTGAAATTCAACTGTATTGAATTATAAATACAAATAAAGGTGAATTCAAATGGAGATTCCTGAGAGTCAAATAATGTGCTACATATTAGTTAAAGTCTTCAAAAATAGTAGACAATGTGGAGGTTAAATGGGCTTAATTTCTAAATTTGGCTTAAATGATCAAATACTCAAATTTCCTTATGCCCATAGCTACAATAATCTCTCTCTTCATTTAGTTTTATTTTAGCAGAATGAGTCATCTATAATTACTAATAATTAAAATGCTTATGAATTTCCTAAGCTTTGATATTCCTTTTACTAATTAACTTCCTTGTAAAGTATACACTTCAGTAACTTAAAGGTATAAATTTATATTATAGTGGTTACTCTTCTCAGCTTTACCTCTCAGTCATATTTATGCACATGCATACAAATACAAGCACATATACTCTTATTCTGTTATTAAACACTAGAGGCCCAGTGCATGAAATTAGTGCATGACTAGGGGGTGTCCCTCATCCTGGCCTGCACCCTTTCCAATCCAGGATCCCTTGAGGGATGTTCAACTGCTGGCTGAGGCCTGGTTGCTCAGATCAGGCCTCAATGAGCAGTCAGATATCCCTCTCTTAATCCGGGACCACTGGCTCCTAATCACTCACCTGCCTGCCTGCCTAATGCCCCAACTGCCCTCCCCTGCCAGCCTTATATTGTCCATAACTGCTCTCCTCTGCTGGTCTGATCATCCCTAACTGCCTCCGCCTCAGCCCCCACTACCATGGCTTTGTCCAGAAGTCGGACTTCCAGAAGATGGCTGGTTGACCCGGTTTAATTAGCATATTACCATTTTATTAGTATAGATAGATTATATAGAATAAGATTGCTTAAATGGGGGAGGGGTATGGAGGGAGAAGCCTTTATCAGCAGGAGGAGATGCTCTTGGCAGACACAAATATATAACCCCTATATCTGGACTAATAGCCAGCCATATGTATTATACTACCAAACTGGTTATTAAAAAATTGAACTGCTTTCTTACACCTTACACCAAATAGCTGTTGTCCTTAGAACCCCTCCTCAGTCCCCACCTTAGGTTCTGCCTTTGCAGTTCACCCATATTATGTTCTGATTAGTTGGTTTCTATGCCAGTTAGTGACAAAAGCTCTGCCACTTAGGCAGCCATTGGCTTCTCACAGTTCACCCAGATTTGGTTCTGATTGGTCGGTTTCTATGCCAGTCAGCATCAAAAGCTCTGCCTCCTAGGAAGCCATTGGCTCCTCTGGGAAATCCAGAATGGCCCCACCTTCACGTTGGTGCCAGCCTTTCAGTCATGCCACCAGTGCACTATTGGGAGTATCTCTGGCCACTGTGGAAAGTGGCACCTCAGGTCTGTGCTGGTGGCAATTTTGAATTCTCATCCCTGACCTAACCTTCATACAATGCAAGCTCGGTGAAGGCAAACATTTGTCTTGTTCATTCTTAGTTCACTCATAGACTTTACTTGTGTCTGTGCATTGATGTTAGCACTGCATGATGACCAGTCAAATGATCATTTTGGTCATCACAGTCGCTGCCATTAGATGTATATTATAGGAACATATGCCATAGTATAAAAGGTTTGGACCCTAGAGACAGATAAGGATTTAATTTTTGGCCCCACCACTCACTCTATTTGAGCATCAGTTTTCTCACTTGTAAAAGAGATACCAATACTACCAGCAGGTCTGGTACAAAACAATGGTTCTGATACATACATGGTTCCATGGCAAAAAGAGGGAGGAAATGTTTATTTGTGGTAAAAGTAGAACTACACCTATAAGAAAACCCCTATAAAATAATTAGAAGGCTCTATCAATCACTAGACTAACTATATGTTCTTAAAACTATACACCAATATTCCACACAAGGTTTTGAGTTTTCTTTTGAAGCACGGCTGTATCTATTTTGACCCCCTTTCCTTGGACTAGTGAAGTACTTTTGTGAGGTACATGCTCAGACTTAAAAGCAACATTCACTGGCCAAGAGAATTAATGAACTTTGGCAGAGTCACATTCTTGATCTTGTGTGAATTGCCAGGACCCAAACACTTTGACACATTCCTTTGCATGGTCTCTTATCAAGCCAAGATGGTACCTGTTAGTTGGATTCAAATTATTTCAATGGGTAGTTTCATATTGAATGAGTTAAACATTTAGTGGTAATCATTTGTTTATGTCATATTTTTGGATAATCTTGGACTTAAGAGGCTGAAACTATACACACACACACACACACACACACACACACACACACACACACAAATGGCAGCCAACTACTCAGAACTACTGTGCAAGCCATTGATTCCTTGAGAGATTTATTTCCTCTCTTCATTATGGAATTGACACTTCTTATAGAAACTCATCATGTGTGGACTAATGTGTTCTATACCAACATAGCCAAAATCAATATGAGTTAAATTATGTGCAACAGCAACTACAATGACCCTAAGTTCAGTGTTTCTTTCTCTTAGCATATATGCCATCTATATAGAAAAGAGAGGTAAAGACAAAAAGAAATATTGATTGGTTGCCTCCTACATGAGCCCTGAACAGGGCCTAGGCCAGGAGGAGCCTGCAGCTGAAGTACCTGCCCTCGACCAGAATCACACCTGGAACCCTTTGGTCCCCAGGCTACAGTATGGAAACGCTATCCATTAAGCCATACTGGCTGGGGCCAGTCTGTGGTATTTTAAAGTGTTGTGAACATGTATGAATGTAACTTATGATGTAGACTGGCATGCTTCTAAAAGGTAGAATCTTTCCATAAAGATTTTCATAGAAACCTATACACACCTGAATTATGTTATTTATTTATTTAATACACACACACACACACACACACACACACACACACACACATGATGTGGTAATATACTGGTAAACTATAGGAATCAAAATATATTCAATTCATTTACTTGAAGTAAACTTCTTTTTTTAAAATATATTTTATTGATTTTTTACAGAAAAGAAGAGAGGGGGATAGAGAGTTAGAAACATCAATGAGAGAGAAATATCGACCAGCTGCCTCTTGCACACCCCCCTGGGGATATGCCCTCAACCAAAGTACATGCCTCTGACTGGAATCGAACCCGGGACCTCTCAGTCCACAGGCCAAAGCTCTATCCACTGAGCCAAACCGGTTTTGGCAAAGAAGTAAACTTCTTAAGGGTGTGATTCTTTATTTTGATAATAAAGGATCACTATCATTTGTATTGTGGTGAGGGAGAGAAAGTGGATTTTGTTCACTCCAGTCATCAATGGCCAGGTATTACTGGGAAGATATCACCTTTCCACCATTTGGTTGAACTTATAATGTCATGGTAAAAATGACACAAAGCCGTAGAAACACCAATATTCTCCAGTCCAGATTGGTAATGCTAATAACATATGTAATGGCATGCTAAAGGCTGATATCACTTGTTTATATTATTCATCAGCTTCTTCCATAGATTGAAGAAAGAAATACTGAAAATATGGGACATTTTCCTCATTTTCCTTAATAGCACAAACATATGGAATAAAAAAAAAAAGTAATTCCCTACTCCAATGTTATTGACCTAGCTATGAACAATGCCACATTTCACTTTAATTATGTTCACAAAACTTAATTCATAGAAAGTATATTTTGCTAAAAATATCATAGAGATGTAACACAGACATTTTCTGTGGAAAAAAATATTAAAAACATGTTTGAGTTACTCATAATATCTGAAGATGTTTCTATAACTCTAACTAGAAATGTTGACTTATTTTCCATGCACTAGTTTGCCAAAAGCCTACCTTCACCAGATTGCTAAAATGTATCAAAATCTGTTCCTTTTAGTATTTTAAAGAATATTAAAATTGTATCAATTGAATATAAAAATTGCTGTCATTCATTGATATTACTATACTTAATTTGAGCTTGAATTTTCTATGAGGACATAAAGCAGATCTTAGAACTACAGAGTAACAAAGTTTTCAGGGTATCATCTGGAAAAACAATACTTACCTCTCACTTTGCTTTTGACACTATGTGTGTGTATAATTATATAGTTTGCTCCACTTGGTCACGTGTGTGTTGGAATTTTCATTAACTGAGTTCTATTGTGAATGGCCAACGTGTGATTTATGTGACCTGTGATACCTTTTAAGATGGAACTTAAAAAAGATACATATGTCTGACTTAAGACAAAATCTGAGCAGCCTAAATTAGTACTGGTCTAAAATAAAAATGAAGTAGAGTAAGAGATTCTTATAAAATATTGCAAAGAAGATATTAGGGATGAAGGGTCTTAATTAAAGAGGTATATAAACATATAAATACAAGTCAAATACTTTTTTCTTAGTATTTTTTGATAAAATATTTTATTTACTTATAGTAAAGATATTCACTCTTACCTTGGGCTAGGTGACCTTTCTTTGTCTAAATTTCCTAATTTATAAAATTAGTACCAAACTTATGGTATTATTGTGATAACTAAGCAATTAGATAAACTAGAAATTTTATGTTATTTAGGAAGCATTAAATGAGTACTAGCGGCTACTATTATTCCTTCATTCAGCGAATTCATTATATTCTGCTGATTCTGATGTATAGACTCAAATAATTCTCTCCAGCATGAATAACTAATTTCACTGGGTAAATGAGGATGCGAAAAACAATTATATTACTGATTACATTTAAGATGAGAAAATATGAAGCACAGGACATACTAGCTGAAGAAGGACTGGAATGAGAAAACCCTAATACTATGGCACCTACAAATGTTAACTGTATATAGTGGTTAGGAATTCATTGGAAGATCAAACTCTGTAACGTTTGATTTATTGAAAACAACAATCACTTCAAGGCAATGGAGGTTTCCCTGTTAAATGGTAAAGCAGTCTGTACTGAGCAGCAGTGTGATTTGATTCACAGGGCGGCTAGGATGATGGCTGCAGCTGTTACATTTGGCTGTTAGGAGGCAATGAGCCCACATGGGTTCAGAGTTTATTAGTTACACAGACAGCGAAGGCAAGATCAGCACAGTGTCTGCTCCCCATGCCCCTCATCCCACAGGACTGCTCTGAGAGAGACAGTGGGAACAGTCTCCTCCTCTGAGAAGCCAACACTAAACTAGAGGCAAGCATTTTTGCAGACTAACACGGAATCCTGCAGCTGTAGCCTAAGGTGGGTGAGGAGGGTGCAAGATGTAGGAGAAACTTCCTGATGGCAGCTCCTCACCAGACTGCTCACCTCCTCTGGCTGCGACAGAAAGTGCAGGGCGTTGTGCCAAGACTAAGAGAGACAGTGGTCCAGCCTTGCCCGTATACTCTCCATGGAGACAGGTACCCTTGTCAGGGCACCTGTAAAACCCGTTCCCTTCATCCCTACATTTGACCCTTTGTTTTTTGATTTCCAGAACAGATCATTTAACTTTCCTCTAGTTTTGTTAAAAACATGTTTTTCTTTTTACTACTTATAAATTATTTATATATTAAACGTATTCATCTTAAAATATCTTAACATATTTGATATTACTCTCAACTAAATGCCAACTCCATTGCATAGACATATACAAGTTGGATATTAAGGCAATCTAAATGGTCTTTAAATACTTTGAGTTGCAAACCTCAAACCAGATGTAGAATACTAGCACTGAACATAAACACTTAATCAGAAAATATAAGAATAATGCTGCATAAATTCCAAACTTGAAGGTTAGAATCTCAGTTCTACTGTCAATTCTTTACATTAGTATAGAATGGGTAAAAGAATAAGACAAAATGATTAGATAAAAAGGCTGAAAGATCAAATACAATAAATCTATAGAGCATTAATCTAGGAGGGACTTGGAAATGGCCAGGGAATGGTGAAATTAATGTCTTCTACATTCTACTGCATCAGTGTTGCTTAATTCAATATGAGCAATCTGAACTGGTAGCTCCCCGACTAACAGTTTATAAAACAAGATTCTGAATACAGTGAGAGCAGTTCCAAACAGCTGTTCAAACAAATATAATTTCTGTGACTATTCTTGATGTTCTTGGGTATGATCTTTAGTTTAAAAGGAACTCAGGTGGAGATTTTATTTGAAGTGGAATTTAGGAAGACTGAACATGTGATAGAAAGAAAAACAAATGAACCTGGGAAGCTGTCCCAGTTTGTGGCCACGTGAGATTTGTCTTTTCAGCTTTGCTGGCAAAATACAAGTGCATAGCCATGCTGGTTGCTGAGAGATCCAGCTGTATGAAAGTGGAGTAAAGAAAGAAGTGAGAGAGAGAGAGAGAGAGAGAGAGAGAAAGGGTTGGAAAGTGTTGGAATCTTTTCAGTCAATTAACTTACCACCTCCTGGATTTGAGGACACAAACTGTAATCCAGCAACAGTTACCAATGACCATCAAGTAGAAAGTGCATGGCTGTGGTTGTGGGGGTTCATTCTGTAAGAGTCCAGAGGAATTATAGGAAACAGGAAGATTTATTTAAATCAAGATATTTAGGGATGCGAGTGGTGAAGGATGATACATTGTTTAAGTAGATACCTCTCTTTTAATGAAATACCTGAATTAATGTGCTCATTTTTACTTATTATTTTTTTAAAGTATGCAAATATATTAGTCCTTAAAGAAACCTTTTGTACTAACGTTATGAGTCATAAATGCTTCTGAATTGTTGATTTATGGAACTCAATACATGTGTTTATATCTCTGTGGATGCACATAGATCCAGTCAGTCCTAAACACCCCCAATAGTGCTTATTTCCCTCTCCTCCCAGGAAGCTCTCGCTTTAAGCTACACCTTCCAAGCTTTCAAATCATCATCACTATTTAGAAGCACTGAATGGTGACAAGCCATTGTCTTTGTCATGCTCCAGAATCAAAATGAGCCAGCAGGGATTCAATGAGCAAATTCTAAGTTGAGGCTGTTAATTTCAGATTAGTTTGCAAACTGTGAGCTTTTGTTTCTGCTCATTGCCCTCCTGGTTGGTATATATTCAGGCCTGAATCAATTCTGGTGAGTGGAAAGGACACACATGTGCTTATGATAGAGCATTTCTGAACAACCTGCATAATAAACATACAGATGTCTATTCGTTATAGCACTCATATCTTGTAGTATTCAACATATTATATAAAAACCCTGGGTCATAAAGACCAGGCTGGACCAACCAGAAATCAGTCCTGCAGTCAAGCTGGGTTGCCATGGCAATCCAGCTGTTGACAGCTTCCACTGCAGGCTTGGTGCCCCAGCACTGACTGCTGAGGGGCTGCAAATCAAGGCCAGAGGGAGGCCTGAAGAGAGAAGCAGGGACTGATCTGTTGCCTCTGTGGCAACTTTTGATCAGCACTTGCCTCTCTCTTTCTCTCCTAGTCTGGCCAGGAGCCTCACCTCTATTTCTCTCCAGGCCTGCCCAGGGGCTACTGATCAGCCCTGCCTTTCTGATCAGGCCCTGTTGATAGGCTCAGAGATGCTGACTGACATAAAAACCAACATATCAGAAACAAATGTGAGTGCTGTGAAGAACCAATGGCTGCCTAGGAGGCAGAGCATCTGACACTGACTGGTATAGACACTGACCAATCAAAACTAAATATGGGTGCTGTGGGGAGCCAATGGATGTCTAGAAGGTAAAGCTTCTGACATTTACTGGCATGGAAAATGACTAATCAGAACCAAATTGGTCAGCAGAGGAGGACAGTTGGGGATGAGATCAAGTCGGCTGTGGAGGGCAGTTAGAGATGATCAGTCTGGCAAGCAGAAGTGGTTATGGGCAATCAGGCAGGCATACAGGTGAGCAGTCAGGAGCCAGGCATGTGTTCTGATTGTGAATTAAATCATGACTTGAAAGGAGACCTCCATGGTTCATAGCCATGCAGGCCAGGCTAGGAGGGAAGGGAGGTTTGCAAAAAGCAAAATGGGTGCCATGGCTACATAAAGGATAACTCAATATATATTTTTTTTAAATAGTTATATATGTAGGAACACAAAATGTACCTGTTTTTATACAGATAATTATTTCATTGTAGATAAATGAAACTAGGGAGGTGTTTTATTATACTAAGATGATTTAGATCTGGCAAAACTCCATCATCTCTAAGTGTAATTTAGAGACTGGAAATTATTGCTCTGCACTTTTTGAAATATAATAGAGGATGAATGCATTTACCAGATCTAACAGATGATGTATGCTTCACGGAAACCATTATGGAGACTGTAATTTAAAGTAACAGTTGGACCACTTTGGAGCTGATAGAAACTGCTGGCTAATTTCAACACAAATTGATCACAAAACCTCACTCAGCCCACATTTCTCATTTTACTCAGGTACAAATTTCTGTGGCATTTATTAACGTAAGAGAAAAATAATGGGACAGATAATGTTTTTCTCTTAGCTTCAAAACTCTGTTATATGCTATGCTAGTAAGAATGGAAAGTTCATTTACTTGTACATCCATCCATTCAACAAAAGGTCCTTGAATTCCTCTTAAACCACACGTTCTTGAATTATTTTGTAGTAACTTGCTTCATCCTCTCAATAATTGTGCCAACCCTCACTTTCTCCTCTCTAAATCTATGTCTGTAGATCTTTCTTTATATACACACGTGCATACATTAATTGTATTGAGAAATACTAAGTTACTTACCCATGTCAAGTAAGTTCAAAGCAGTAAAATGTGAAGTGTCATTCTTAAAAGTTAGAGTGATCCTTCAGTTAAGGAGATGCTAAGGGTTTAAATATATTCTGCTTTATTTAAAGTGTCTTGTAACTCTATAATCTGCTTTCATTTGACAGCTTCTCAAATATGTAAAGAGAACTTTAATGTCTCTTATTGAATTGCATTCATTCTAAGATAAGCAGCCAAAGAATGCCTGGGGGGTTAGGTTATTAGTTTTTAGTTATTTAGTTTATTTTTTTTTGTTTCCTCTCTAAAACAATGTAAAATGATAATAAAATCTACCAATACACACACACACACACACACACACACACACACACACACACACACAGTTCAGGTTCAGCCTTAGTGTTATGACACAATCTATTCTTAAGCTTTGGCTTTATCCTTGGCCTTGGAAGGTGAAGTAACCAAAATGCCTGTTTCAATGTAATTTCCATGTCGACAAAAAAAGGGGCCATATGCTAACTTGATCAAGTCAGGGAAGGCCTGCATGGCGACTTTGCAATCTCAAGAGCCCTAAAGTAACCACAAAGGATGGTCTGAAATGAAAAACATTTAATTATAAAGCAATTTATGGTGGGTACCCACATCCTAGGCTGGTATCTTCCCTGACAAAGGTTAATCTTTACCTTAACTGAGCCTATTGTCTTTTTGCAAGTAAAATAACATAGCTGTGAAATAACAGGGTAACTTGTAACTTCCCTTTTTCCGGATGCCTCAGGGCACAACCAATGCCCTAGGTGCCAGGATGGAGACCACACATTCATTCATTGTTATTGTTACCTTGTTAATTATTGACTGTTATACCCACCTAAGTAAAAGAAGTATGTGTCTATCATTTTACTTTTTATCCAACCCCAGAGGTTGCCCCGCTTGCTTTCTCCTGCCTCTCCAATCTATCACCAATGAATTTCATGTAACTTATGTCTCCTCCTTTGATTGTAATGTATAAAACAAGGTGAAAAAGTGCCATTCTCTAGAACATTATCCCAGTTCATTGAGATTCTGCTTCCTGGCAATTGTCGACAGTTTGGCTCAAATAAACTCACAAAAATTCTTTAGAGGTTTGAATGATTTTTACATTAACACCTAGAATTGCTAAATTTGTATTATCAACTATTATGAGGTTATTTAAGATACTTTCAAATTCAGGCAGCATACCCATCTCGGTAATAAAACAAAGCATACCTCTTAGCTTTCCAATGGCATTCCTTTGAATATTCATTTTCAAATGTAGGTGAGCATTCTAGGTATAGCTGGGAGTGTCCTTTTTTTTTATTTGTAGACTGGGATTAATAGAATTTTCAGTCTATAAATAAAAATGGACACTCCCTGCAGGTTGCCTAGGACCAAACCAGAGAGGGTCCGACCTGCATTGCTACCATGTGCCCACCATCCAGATATCATTGCTGACATGTGCACATAAGGATCTGTTTGACAATGAAATGGAGACTCAGAACTGTTGGACATTGTATTTGGGACTCAAACATTTTTTGTTATATGTTTATTTCTAGTCTGCAAAGGCAAGATTTTTTTAAAGGAAAGAAATGGGGAAAAAATAGATACAGAGGCAAAGAAGCATTGAACAGACTGCCAAACTACAGCGGGAAGGCAGGGGAGGTTGGGGTGGGGGACTATAAGAGATCAACCAAAGAACTTGTAGGCATGCATATAAGCATAACCAATGGATACAAGATACTGACTGGGGGGCAGGTGAGGGCATGTACTGGGGGGTAGGGGAGGCCAGGGGGTGGCAAATGGGGGGGGGGAGGAAAGAAGACATATGTACCACTATTTGTAATACTTCACACAATAAAAAAATAAAAATAAAAAAAGAAAGAGGGAAAGAAACAAAAGAAAGAAAGAAAATTCGGTTAATGATGTGAAGCATAACGGTTAATTGTTGTACAAATAAAACTATGATTGTGAAAGCTGTTGGTTTTATGCACAAAACATTAATGAAGGCCTTTTAAACAGTTTTACATAAACAGAGAAACATTGACAGCTAATATAAATGTTTACATTAAGTGAGAGACTGCTCTATCAGTGCTGCTTATGCTTCATTCTGCTCACAAATCAGCCAGGAATCAGGCGGAAGTTCAGATTCTAATTCAGTGGGGTTGACCTGAAGATTCTGGTTTTTGTAGCAAGCTTCCAGGTGATACCTATCTTGAAGATTATTAAATCTTGTTTGTAATATAAATACATAGCAAAAACAAACAAATAAAAAACATACACAAATAAACAGAATGAGTTATCATAGTTCTAAGGAAGTTATTTTAACATCATACCCAATGAAGTAGCTTTCAATTACTGCTTTAAAATTCCAGGTATGGCCCTGGATGGTTTGGCTTAGTGGATAGAGCATCGGCCTGTGGACTGAAGGGGCCCAGGCTTAATTCCAGTCAAGGGCACATGCCTGGGTTGTGGGCTCTAGCCCCAATAAGAGATGTACAGGAGGCAGCCAATCAATAATTTTTCTCTCATCATTTATGTTTCTATCTTCCTTTCCCTTCCTCTTTTGAAATCAATAAAAATATATTTCAAAAAATTCCAGGTATGTAATTTTTAAAGGACCAGATAGGACACTTTTCAGAAAAAAGTTACTTTGTTTAAACAAAGACATCATTTTGTATTACGAAGTAAGACTTTTAAAATTTGACCAAGATTTTATGCAATAAATCTCAATAAAAAATATCTCAAATAAAATTACAGATTTATTTAGTATCCCAGGGATTTAGTTTTGATGGTGATGTTGGCTTGAAGTTGAGCATTGTAGGCAGAATAATGGCTCCCCAAGGATGTCCCTGTCCTCATCCCTGGAACTTGTGAATATGTGATGCTATATAGGACAGTTGAATTGAGGTTACTGAAGGAATTAAGGTTGCTAAACACTGATGACAAAATATAGAGACTATCTATTATAATCTGGGGGAGCACAATTTAGCTCCAAGTGTCCTTAAACGGAGAAGAGGGAAGAGGCAGAAGAGTCAGCATGATGGGATTAAGAAAGAGTCTTACTGTCCATTGCAGACTTTGTAGATTGAGGATTGGGCCATAAACCAAAGAGTATGGGCATCCTATGGAATTGGAAAATATAAGAAAACAGATTCTCTCCTAGAGCCTCTATGAAGATCTGCAGACCTTTTAATTTTAACCAGTGAGACCCATTTCAGATTTCTGAAATCCAGAAGTATAAAAAAATAAATGTGAGTTGTTTTAAGCCACTTACATTTGTGGTCCTTTGTTACAGCAGTAACAGGAAACGTATACACTTGTGTTTGGCTGAATTATTATTTTAACACCTGGCCATGCAGCACGCATCCAAAAACATGAGCCTCTGACCTGTCTCCATATTTATATTCTCAGCTATCCATTATCTGTTCAGGACACCATTTCGTACCTGAGAAACAATGAGTTGCATATCCTCTTAAATGTGTAGTCTAGTGAAAGTTTCCTCATAATTAATAATATGATTTTATCAGCAATGGGACAGATGGTAAATGGCCAATGGCTAGTGTTTGTAAAGTGAGAATAAACATGGCCTATCTTCCTAAGCATTTTAATAGTTTTATATTTTTAAGTGGATGTGTTATGAAGAAGATAAAACATTATCATAGATTTTAAGGAGAAATAAAGAAAACATTGGTAGGTTACAGGGTCTTTTTACATACTTGTTCCCTTCTCAATGATTATATTTGCTTACGTCTCCAGTGTTAGGCTTAGTTGGTGGGAATATTTGATATTATTGTTTTTGAAGAAGTTCAGAGTATGTCATTCCAAAATATGTCTCTTTGACATATTGTGTATTTTAGTTTGGGGCACTTAAGAAACATCAGGTACCAGAAGGGCACTCTGACTATCCCTTTTCTTCCTAAAATCAGTAAATACAAATTCCAAATGCAAGATGCCCTCTGTACTGGAAGACTTGACATTGTTATCACCTAGGATGAAAAATTGATCAATGACATTGTTATCATTCCTCTAGGATGAAGAGTTTTATACTAACGTGTTGTTAAAATAAATTTTATCTTCTTTTAGCCTTCCACTTAATTTAGTCACATTTCCATGCCTCTCTTTTTTAGAGCTAATGTAAAAGCAAGTAGAAATTTTTTATTCCTGATGTCTTCATTTCCTTACAAGGGTTCCTATATCACATAAAGCTTATGTTAAATACATTTGCATGCTTTTCTCCTATGAATCTGTCTCTGTTTAATTTTCAGAAGTAGCTAGCAACCCTAAGAGGGTTAAGAAAAACTGTTTCCTTCTCTATACTTTGGTAGAGGAACACTGAACTAATTTAAGATTATCCACAGGTTGTTAAAATTTCAGTATTGATTAAGAGTTGCATAGACCCATCATTAGAGAATAATTTTTTAAAGAGTCTTGTGATGGGTCCACTCTCTTAATCAGGAATCATGTGAGTAGTTCTGGGGTTTCCAGAGCACTGCTCTATATGAAAATCAGTATATTCCTTTACCAGAAGGTTGGCCTCCTAGAGCCCAACATACAAAAACGTTTACTTACTTACTTTGTGTGTGAAGTTCTCAGATGAAAGGCATTTGCCACACATTGCATTTGCATAAAAATCTACCATTTAATTTAGCAAAGGGCCTGGTCTTCTTCTTTAAAAACAAACAAGCAAACTCTAAGTCAATCAGATATGGACCAATGAACTTGAGTGACTCTTGCCCAGACTTTCATCAGGAGATTACACCTCCTGAGTAACTATTTGTTACTAATAGTTTCTCATATTACCTCCAATTCATAGCCCAAGATCTGATATTTATCTGATTTTCATCCTGACATCAGCTTTTAGACTGAGAACATGATTCTGGCTTTGAGTGCAATCTCTGCCATTGCCTTCCAATCTTCTTTTCTTCCTTTATTGATACAGTATTATGTGCCAGGCACTGGTCCAACACTGTTTAGAATGAACACAGGGTACATTCTTTACTTTTTTCTGATCATTGTCATGTGCTTTGTGTTGGCCTCTACTAATCTCCAAAATTAATGCAGGTCAGTGTTTTATTACATATATTTAATGTCCATTGTTTTCATTATTTTAAATAGGCTGCCTGATGTATTGCTAGAAGGCACACTGATATTTATTAGTATAGAAAAGTCCGCCAATCTTCCAGAACACAATTCTTTATTGATGAAAATTAAAAAAAAATTAACTGTGATGTAATTTTACTTTAACTCCTTTTGTGGTTATCTTTGAGTATCAAATAAAAGGGGGGAAAAAACACCCTTTAATTCTGTACTACAGAAACTGCTGATGTATATGTTATAAGAAAAATAGAAAAAACTAAATGTAATTAAATCTAAAACACGGACCAGAGCAACATCTTAACCCTTGAGTCTCAAGAACAAGATAGATTCTTGTCAGCTTCCACCAGGCTGAATGTATTTATATTACATTCTGTTAATATTATAATTGAACAGATGGCTCAATTATACACTATGCCATTTTATTGTCCCTGAGAATGTATTGTGAATGCACAAAGATAAATGCAGTTCATTTTTTTTAAAAAAATCAAGACCAAAAGTCATAGGGTAGGCAGGTAGGAAAAAGTGCCTAATGAAACACTTGCTTTTACATCGGAAGAGAAGTCTTAATGCCTAAATGAGTCCACAATAGCAACAGTGATCATCTATGATGTTTTCTAGAATAAAAGTGTTTGATCAGGCAAAAATAATGTGGAATCATTTCTAAGATGTTTTTCTGGCAGCCAATTTGTTGGGTTTTTGTTCTCTCTCCTTTTTCTTTCATTACCTGATTATGTTAAACTCATCTCCACTGCCACTTTAGGAAAAATAAACAATGTGCAGAGTACAAAGGAGGTTCATTTAGGGGATAATTTTTGAAAATGTATCTGGATTGAGGCATTCTTTAGCTGTGTTTAAGATTTCACAATACAAGTCAGAGCCTCTAGGTAAAATTTGATTGCACTTTTAAATTAAATGTCAGTATAACTTTAATATTTTGTTTAGAATAGAAGGTCATTTTAATGTTGTTTTCTTTTAGTAGAATATAGAAAAGGCTTAGATTTCAACAAAGGAATGCTGTTTTGTGTTGGGGAAAGAGAACTCTAACCTCTGAGTCATACTAAAAAGGAAAATTCTTATAGATTTTATTAATACATACTTCTAAGAGTAGAAGCACACTTCATTTCATCTGTTGCCACACATCTACCCCATGCTCTGGGAACTAGTGCTCAGCTAAATGCTTTGATTGAAATGTCCTACCTGTAGTAGCTGTATTTTAAATGTGAAAATATTGAGTTCATTGGAAATATAAATTTTTCATTCCTTCTTACCAATTAGTCAAGAAGTTACAATCTAGTTCTAAGCTACGTTGTTGACTAATTTCTCTGCAGACTTATAAGGAGATGGTGAATAGCAGTCCCCCTTTTTAGATATAAATGGCATACGTTATTTAAATTCCATTATTAAATTTGCCATTGGTCATTTCTATATTCAATTTCATAACCTCATATTTTGTCTCTTTAGAGTTTCTCTTTATCCTTTTAGAACCAGAAAGATCTACATTCACTTAAATTTTCAGGAAGTGAGTTGAACTATCAGTAAAGAGTGAGAGGTACTTACAGCTACTTTCTTCTATATTGTATCATACCCACTACAAAAGAAAGATTCATATATATAGCTGAACAATTTAACTTGTTGATAGAAACAGTTTTAAATATTGTGTATTTTTTTGTTTATTTGAATTTTACATTCTGTTATTGTTATTTGTTATATTCCTCACCAAAATCTGTGTAAAATATGTTGAGATCAGAGTGTGGGTTAAGGTAGAGTTGGAATGTCCTGTTCATCTTTGTATTCCCCAATGGCTAATGTAGTACCTGTGCCCCACCACCAGATATGGTATCAATAGCCATAAGAGAAAAATCTGTTACTGGAATAAATTTTGGTGAGTGGATTTGAAAGATGTTAGTCTCCTTCAGTGCTTTTAGAGATGGAAGTCCTTGCAACTTCTACCTTTCACCTTTCATCATTGGTCCCAAGATATCTCTGTGCTTCTTTTTGCTTCTGTCATATTTTTATTTAGGAGAATATCATCGGACAGGAAGGGAATCGAAGGAACTTTCTATCTACCAAAGATATTTCCTAAATTCCTTTACTGTACATGGACTAAAGATGGGAGAAAGTTCATTAATAAAAGCAAATAAGTCATCAGGATTTCTGTTAATAACTAATTATAAATAGATCATTTAGGGATAATTGACAAGGTTATGAGTTATTAATGATAATAACAATTATTATATACTTTGTAAAAATTATAAGCTTAAGTGTGTCACTGTAATTTAGTAAAGACAATAATTTATGAGCCTTTATAGTATATTTATTTGAGTCAAAACATTTATCTTCTTCTGTCACAGATTGCAGTATAATTAAATGTGGTTGTCTCAATAACAACATTGATTAGTTAGAAATGTAAATATTCAAAATGCTTGTTCCTAATTAGAAAGTGATTTCCCCCCTGATGTCTGTATATATGTCATGTAAAAATATAATATCTAGCTAAACAAACGTGAACATATATGCATGTTGTATATTTTGCATAGGTTTATTTACTCTGTAGGCTTAACCTACATATATGTAGTTAATTATACTTGCTATTCTACATATATTTCTCTATATATCTTTAAATAAATGTACACGGCAGTAATTGTTACCAAGCTTGAGAAACAAAAAAGTCTGAAGGTTTAAGTCATGAAAATTACTAAAATTTGGATTTAAAGAATGAAATGAAGGCTTAATTTCTCTACTTTTTTTTTTTCATTCTCTTACTAGGCAGCTGCTTTCTGTCCCCTCTCTATTGTTGTTATAATCATTTCAGTGAGACCTGACTTAACCATTCTTTGGTATCTTGATAAGTTTTAGTTGTTTTCCTGACCAAATGCACCTATCCACACTAGAAAACTCTACTTTTCAATTCTTCCATCCCAAAGAATGGCTTTATAACTTTGATGGCATTATATGTAAGTCAGAGGAGAAATATGTTTCTCGTCTTCTTGATTTTCTTAGACCAAATATTTCTAGACCAGCACCAAAGAAATATGATTCCCTTAACCATACTGAAATCCCTAACTTTGCAAATATAGTTGACTTGGATCAGAAAGTAAGACAATAAAAGTATTTTTAGAAATAATGAGATATAGTCAGATCAGAATATTGTTTAGAGCTCCTTTGCCAATAGTTTCAGTTGGTGTATTAAAAAAAAATAATTACCCATTTCATGTTCTAATAGCATGTGACTGTCTATATCAAGAGTATTTAAATATGTTGGTTTAAGTATTAATCCAGGTAATTTTAGTGATTTATTTACTTTAAAATTATCAACCAGTTTCTATTTATTGGTGATCTATAGCAAGAGATTCAAACTTGAATAATCTACTGGGACTAGATATGTAACTTAACATCATGAAGCATGCCAGGTAAGAAATAAGTAGGAGAAGACTGCTCATCTAGAAAGGATGCCCTATTTAGGTCTATTATCTGTCTCTCAACCCTAGCTGTAAATAATACATTTTAGTACTGTAAATTCCAAATAAACATTGCTAAGGTCTGGCTTAAACCTGCACCTCACCAGCCATCAGAATGCCAGAACCTTGGGCAGCCCTGCTGAGATGTAGGACTGGCCCAATAACAGCTCAGGGTCTGGAACCATTTTGCAGTAGATTATTAAATGGTAAACAAATTTTCAGAAATAATTTTGTCAAATTGAATAGGTCATCAATTAATCAATCATGTTTCTTTTTACATATTTATAACTTTGATATATCTTTGTTTATCATGTTATTTGCTAATAATTTGGTCTATTAGTCAGAATTCTTCCTACTTTGAAAAATGTGTTATTGAGCTTTATTGTAATAGCAAATGCTTCAGGGCAGGAGAATTTGCTTCCAGTGGACTCTAAAGTTACCAGCAAGTAATTAAATCAATGTTTAATTTGGACATTTGGACAAATTGTTTTCAATTGCATGACTTGGAATCATTTCTTACATATGTCTCTTTGTCCTTTTCTTGACACCTGTGGGGAAAACCCCTCTGTAGGTCTTTTCCAGGATACTCAGAAAACACTCAGATGATAGAGTGCCAGACAATAGCAGAGTCAGCACAGCATTTGTATCTGGCTCTGAATTATAAGCAATGTACACTATAGAATCCTGAAGGACTATTCTCATGGAGGGGCAGCTAAGTAAGCCATTCTGATGACATTCCAAGCTAAAGAATTATGAGTCCTCAGGGAAGTTTTCCTAACACAGCTAGTGTGCAACAAAAACCTGTCAGTGACTCTTCAAATGCTGTTTCAGATGGAAGGACTGGGGTAGATGAAGAGAGAGCAAACCAGCTTCTCAGGTGTGATGGACACAGACTTGAACTGCATCTCAAAGCCCTTTCAAAGAAAGCTTATCTTTCTGGCTGTTGGGACTGTGGTTATAGCAGGGGGCAGCCATATCCAGCAACTGATAAAGGCATGGGTGTAAAATGTGACAGCCATTTGACCTCCAGAACTCCCTTGGGGATAGGCCAAGGCTATCTTAAGGACTTCATTACACATGAGAATCTCTCTCTGCCTAGTTCTGTGGCTCTTACTCCTTTCATTGGTGTTGGCCTAGAAGAAGGTGCAGGGAAATAGGTAGACATTTCTTGGATCAATATCAACACAAAACAAAATGAAAAACATTTTGAGCGGCCAGGAAAGTAGCATGAATAATGGACACCTTTCAATGCTAATCCAATAGGGAAGGAGGCTATCTGTAGTCAACTGGGGAGCACATGCATACAGAAGGGTCTGCAAAGACTCAGACCCAGCTTATTTCTGTGATAGAAATATGGAACCCATAGTTGCCAGATCTTCCAAATTAAGGAAAAGCCAATATTTCAATAATATGATATGTTCTAATTCTTTTAGGTATATATGTTATGAGAAAGTGGTCAGTTTTAGTCTTTGTTCTACAATTTTTTTAATCCCATAGGTGTTTTGGGGCAGCCATTAAGTCTAATTTGTATCTGCAGTGCAAACTTCTTTCCCTCTTTGCTGCTTGCTATCTGAAATGCTCTAGCTTATTTTGAAATACTATTTATGCAGTAAACTTTCACGAGATGAGCTATTTAAAGACTTTGAATCCAGTTTCTGGCAAAATTTGTGAAGTTTTATTTCTATTTCACTATCGGATAGAGTACAAATTTAGGAATCCAATACGTAGAAGCAATGAAATATACCATTTTAAGCACATAGAGAGCTGTTCCAAGGGGTAATAACAAATTTCCTTAGGTTTCCTCACAAAATCAAGAGCAAAAGGATGAGAAGTTTGAAGAGTGGACTGACTTTTCAGGCCTTATTTTCTTTACCAGTGGGGGAAAAGGTGTCTTCTTTGCCTGAACAGAATAGATTTCAGCATGTGCATGAGCCCCGTTCTCATGCAGACAGTCCCATTTGTATAATGTCAACCTCTGGGCCCCCACATGTATGGTGGTATTATATCTCTGGGTCAGACCCATGAAGAAATTTATATATTATTGAGTGCTTCCTAAACCAATATACATTCTAAAACTGCACTCTGGGTCTCAGGGCTTAAAAAAAAAAAAGTCTGATGTTCATGAATGAATTTTGGTGGACAAAAATTTGAACTCTTTCCTCAACATCACTATTCTTACTAGTTCTGTTATCAGTGGGGAGCTCTCCTTATCCCTATTCATTGCTGGTAGGAGTAGGCTTCTTGCAGTGTACCAAGAAAAGTAATTTTCTGTGATTTACATGGGAGAACACTTGGTTTTTATTTGCATGGAATTAAATCCCTCAGTTTCTAAGGTCCCATTTCCCTCCATCTCACCATAGAAAAGGTGTAGCTGTGGCTTCTGAAAAGCTAAGATCAAAGCCATTACCCAGAGGTTTGATCTGTGTTGAAGCAGTGCCCAGTCCAGAATTAAGCAAGTTTAGTTTTTGTTCCCAGTTGTAGTCCATCAGTTGTAGTCCTCGGGACCACATGGCTATGGAGGGACTATGGGCAGGAGCAAAGCCAAAGGAACCAGAGAATCAAGAGGGAGCTCCTTTGTCTAGGCAATTATACATTTCCAAAATTTCATGGGCTTGCCTGGCTCCACCCCTTCTAGACAATGATTTCTGTTCCCAGGTTTGACTGACAAACAACTTCCCTTATCACCCTGACTCACTGCACAGACACCCATCTCCTCCTTTGTCCAGCCCCTTCTACCAGTCATCACCAGGGAATGGGCAGGCGATTCCCTGGGAATGTGAAATTGCAGCTTCCTAGTGAAGCTGTCTAAATGGCCATGTCTATAATCTCTTGCCTTCCTTTTGCTCATTTTCTATTATTAATAACAAGCTAATTAAACAGTATCATTTCTACACTTCTGCCCATTGTGTGTGTGTGTGTGTGAAATAAAGGCTCAGTTCCCCTACTATTCAGCTATTTCTTAAGCACAAAATTAACTGTGCTCTCCAGAGCAATCAGCAGGCTTATTAAGGATCACCTATGATTGAAAGCACCAGGTTGTCTGTTAATTTGCATTGCAAATATGAAGCTGATGGCCTTAACCAGACACTTAATAGCACGAGTGCCTTGTAACCCATAGAGGAGTCTCCCCTATTTGTGTGCTATCACACAACATCGAACTAAACAAAATAATACCTATACCATGTTTTCAGAATATAACATTTCCCCAAAACATTTTTCCATTAAGCATTTGCAGAAGATTTATGTTCTCTTGACAAACCCTGTTTTTTCCTCTTCCCATGTGTGGTTTATGGGGATTTGTTCAGTTTCTTTTATTTTGCTCATTTTCTGTGGGTGGTATGGATGCCTGTTAAGTTTGCAGATATTTTATCTTCAGGGTGAATAAAATGAGCATTTGGGTCTACTTTGGGGATAAACGGACTGGATAAGTAATGACATTAATAGAAAGAGGGAAATTATCTTAATTCTCTTATTGCAAGTATTCTTTGTCATATTTAAGACTCCAGGTGTGAGCCTTGCTCTGCTCCCTGTTGTGAAACTGATTAGAAGTTACGCAAAGTTAACAGTTGGGGTTGCAGGAGTTGTTCTTAAGATTTTCCCACTTAAAATGCTATTTAGCAGTAAACTGGGTTTATAAACAGGTGCATTATATGTCATTTTTCTAATAAAACATACAATTATCAAAATATCAAAACTTGAAGTCTGAAAGATATGACCAGACGGTGTCTTAACTGGTCTGCTCAGCTAAATATCTGAAATTTTTTATAATATTCAGAAAATTTGTGTTTGGTATAAACAAAACATTAATCACCAATCTATTTGGCTTTGCTTTAATCTCAGTAGTCTTTTTCCTGCCTAAAATAGTCTTCGCTTTAAAAAAAAATGCCTCTGAACAGACTATTGATGTCTCACTTCCTTTCAATCATATTTTTCTAGACCAATTAATTTGCAAAGCATTTATCAGATTATCATCCATGTGGGAATTTCATGCTGAACTCTGTTAGTCTGGGATAGAAATCAGAAATGAAACTGTGTCCTTCACATTCTTTTAGAGGGGCAACTGATTTAAAGAAAGCAAATAACACTGGTCAGCAAAAACTAACTGAATTATATGGTATAAATTAATTCACTTAATTGAATACAGTCATTCATTCAACAAATACTTATTGATTTCTTACTATGTACCAGCCACTACACCAGGCTCCTGAAATACAGGAATGAACAAAGTAGCCACAGTTAATGCTGCAATGAATCATGCAGTTTATGAAAGTTCAGAAAATTATGAGCTGAAGAAATGAAAAGAGCCTTCTTAGTGAGATTGGGGCATATGTTGGGCATTGAGAGATGAGCATTATATTATGGGTTGCATAGTGGCCTGCTAAAAGACATATTGCAGTCCTAACTCTTTGGCACCTGAGAATGTGACTTTATTGGAATAGGGTTTTTGCAGATGTAATCAAGTTAAGATAAGGTCATGCTGAATTAGGTGGGTCAAAAATCTAGTATGATTGGCATCCATAGAAGAAGAGATGAGATACAGACACAGAGGAAAGATAGCCATTTGAATACATGGGTAAAGATTCGAGTGGTGTGTCTACAAGCCAACGACTGGCAGATGCGCCAGAAGCGCCAGAAGCCAAGAGAAAGGCAAGAAACAGATACTGCTCTCAGAGAGAGCCTGGCCAACACCTTGATTTCAGACTTCTAGCCTCCAGATGAGAGAGAATACATGTCTGTTATTGAAGCCACCCAGTTTGTAATGTTTCATTATAGCAGCCCTAGGGCACTAATACAGGGAACACAGATAGGACAGCAAGAAAGGAAACAGAATCAGCAAGTGGAGAAAGAAATAAGATCATTCAAACCATAGGTTAAATTCAAGTGGGCAATATATTCTAGAAACTATTGGCATTCAGATTAAGGAAGTGATTAAATAAGACATCAGAAACTTAGACCTAACCTATAGAAAATCATTGAGAGGAAGAAATATGGCAGAGAAACAATCAAGGGGCAATGCACAAGCCGATTGGCTTCAGTGATCCAGTCAGTCTAGCAAACTCCTAGACAAATCCACCAGCTTAATAGCAGGGCGAAAAGTGAGCTTCTGAGAACACGAAGAAGATAAAATTGAGGCGGTTTCTTCTAATTGTGATAACAAATGATTTCTAGCAACCAGTAAATTTAACCCTTTGTACTACACAACTGAATTTTAACTTTGATATTAATACTTTCTTTGTCAATGGGACAGATGGTACACCAAAACTGATTTTGGTGCGTCAACTAAGGAAAAAACACAAACATTAATTAGCAGTTAATAAAGCCATTCTGAAGATTTCACAAAGAAATATATTGCAGCTTTCTTCCCTATTAGGGACTGGCACTGTATAAGCAGTAAGCGATTGCATTGTATATTCCCTTTTCGAACTCATACAGATTAAAAAATAAGTATGTTTTTCTACTGTTACTTGTGACCCAGTTTTTGTGGCCAAAGAAATAGATCTGGTAAAAATCTTGTCTTGAAATATTACTATAGAAAATGCTTACAACTCTCTATTTTCTCCACCTCTGGTTTATTCCTATATAGCATGCAAACGTGGATATCCATTTCCCCAATTACTGTATATAAAAGTAAAATCTCACTAGGTTTCACTTTGACCTCTTCATTAGCACAATTTGAAGCCCCACCTTTCAGAACAGAAGTGCAACCTGGCACATATGGTACAGGCCCTCTGAGTTTCTGTTGAGTCTTGCTAAAATTTGTGCCACGCTTGAGGAAGGGTGCACTCAGCATTTCTTCTGGGCAAAAATCAACCTGAACAAAAACATCTCATGATATGCCTGCTTAGGAATTCTCCTTTTCCACACAAATACAGGGCGTTGTGTGTCTGCCCCACTTACACTCTAAAGTATTCAAAGCCAACTCTTCCTTCCTAGGACTTAAATAGAAAACAAGAGAAAAACCCTAGCACATATGATAGCACTGTTCTGTACAGAATATAAAAAATAGTTTCTGTGAGACTTGATAGATACTATACGTATACATATATTCACACACATACCTATATATAATCTAACATGTCTTTAACATGAAAAGTGAATTAAAGAAACATCTTGAATCTTATTAATATGAATCCATAGATTTGAAATTTTGCCCACAATATATGTTAAAGCAATGTTGAGGATCAACCATTAATTTACTCTAAAGAGATTTAAACAAACCTCCCTTGTTCATGGAAATTCAACAGACTCCAACCACTCTGTAGATAATGTCTGCCAGAAAAAGCATCTATATTTTTGAGTGTGCTATGAACATGGATGTCCCCAAACGATGCAGCTGTCAGTATAAACAACAGCCTTGAATAGTGCTTCATGCCCTGGTGTGTGTATCTCCATGTGAGTATATGAACGGGAAGCAGAACAGCTGTGATGAATTGTAATCTTTTGGTGGCTTAGAAAACTGCTCTGTGAGCCAGTTCTTGAATATTGCTGAGGTGATAGATTAAGAAAAAGAAATCTGAGTCTTTTTAAAAGTAATTTTCTTTCAAGTCGTTTATTTATCCTCTATGTTCAAGAAAGTATTAGGCATGGTTGTATTAAACATATTTTTAAATGAGAGGCCCAGTGCATAAATTTAGACATTCATGGGGTCCCTTCGCTTGGTCTGTGCCTTCTTCCAATCCGGGACCCCTCGGGGGATGTGAGACTGCCAGTTTGGACCTGATCCCCGTAGGTCAGACTGAGAGACCCACTGGTGCACGAATTCGTGCACCTGGCCTCTGGTATCCATATAAAATCTTTGGTTAATCTCTTCCTACCTTCTCCCCTACCCCCTTCCCTCTGAGATTCATCAGTCTGTTCCATGTTTCCATGTCTGTGCATTGAGCATCTGCCCCCTCGTGGTCAGTGTATGTCATAGCTACCCATTGGATGATCCAATGGTCCAACAGTCCAATGGTTGCTTAGGCATTTATACAATATATATAGATGATTTAGCTTACTCTAATTTGGAGTGTGTCTCTTAACTACTATAGTAACACACTAATAGAAATATTTCTGGCAATCACTTCATCAAAATACTTGCATGGATACAGTTGATTTTGGTGAACACATGCATCCTGTTTATATGAGGTTCCAGGACTTGGGCAAAGGCATTATATAGGTGCTAATTATCTTATTTAATGCCAAACAAGCTCTATGAAACATAGTGTCTCATTTGACAGGAGAAAAGCTGAGAGAAGGTAGGTTGCTCATGGTCACACACAACAAGCAGCAAGGCCAAGAATGCATCTGGCTCTGTGGGCCTTCAAAGCCAGACTCAGTTATTTCTCTGTAGCAAGGAAAATGGATCCCATTAAAATGCAGCATAACAGCTCCAAGGGTACCTAGCTTCACTTAGGTGCTAATTTTAACATATATAACTTAACCAAGAGGTTCAAAACAGTCACAAGAAATATAATTTAACAAGTGTTTATTGTTTTCTTGGCTGGATATGAATTACCTGATTGAATTTTCCTACCACCCCTTGAGGGAAATATTCATATCATCCCTGTTTTGTGATGGATTAACTAAGGATTAAGGAGATGAAGTGACTTGCCTAAAGTCACATGTAGCAAGAGATAGAGCAAGGAATTAAATCTTGAGAATTTAACTCCAATAAATCATAGTGCCACCCAAGAAGAAGAAATCTGGTCAGACTAAACTAAACTTGATGCTATAACCTCTGAGAATTAAACAGTCTACTCAGCTGTTCAAACTCTCACTTGGTTGCTCTTTAATTTCATTTGGAGATAATTATCACATGTTTGGCTATTCATTTTCAACAGATAGCAAATAAGGAGCAGACAATTAGAGGAGATCATAGGGAAAGGGTAGTATTGGAGTAATCTAGAAGAAAGTCACTGGCTGGCTGATTGTGAGGGATATGTCAATATGCATTGCATTAGAGGACATTTGTATATGGCAAGAAGTCTTCAAAATTAAGCAGTCCCTAAAACTTACTTGTCTGTTTTCAAACATGCTACAAAATTGATGCCCTTAATAGTAATTTTTAAAAATATATTTTACTGATTTTTTACAGAGAGGAAGAGAAAGGGATAGAGAGTTAGAAACATCGATGAGAGAGAAACAACAGTCAGCTACCTCCTGCACACCCCCTACTGGGGATGTGCCCACAACCAAGGTACATGTCCTTGACCAGAATCAAATCTGGGGCCCTTCAGTCCACAGGCTGACGCTCTATCCACTGAGCCAAACCGGTTTCGGCACTAGTAATTTTTTTAACTTAAAATTTGTATTATAAATGTTACAACATAAATTATCTGAAAAGAAAGTATATGGGATTTCTCTTTCCTTGATAATTATGGTATTACTCCTTTGTATTTCAATATGTCACCTGTTTAAAAAATTGTTGTTTTCTAAAAATAAATACAGGTGGGAGGGCTAATACAAATGTAAAAAAATTTCCCCTCAAAGCATTTATAATTCCTTACCAGATACTTTGGTTCTGGGTAGATTAGTACTCCCATTCTCTAAAAAAATAAATTTTTTCCCCTAAATATTAAATATATACCTGCTTACTGTAGAATTTTTTAAGTATAAAAAATTATAGCAAAAACATAAGGAAAACAGTTATAAATGAACCAAACAAATGTATTCACTATTTGCATTTTGCAATATGTTGCTGTAAAAATATAAGCTTACCCAAATTGACAGTTTTTCAGGTGTTTTACTAGCCAAGTTCTAGACTGCTGCTAAACTGAACCACTCACAGTACAGTGCACTAATCAAGTGTATCTGCCTTCTCAAATGACACCATCGTCTCTCTGTTTCTTCCCAGTGGCACTTATAGTTAATGGTAATACTGTTGTTAATGGTAATCTAAACAAAACTAAAGAAAATAAGGGGAATTAACATTATTTGATTCATACCACATGAATATAAATTCCTTATGAGGTAGGGGAGAAAACAATTCTTATATAAAGTATGAGAGAGAGAGAGAGAGAGAGAGAGAGAGAGAGAGAGAGAGAGAAATGTGTCTATGAATATATGAGAGAGGCCCCTCCCTCCATCTGCTCAAAACAGAACAACATGTAATTCTGTAGAGAAAACAGGCAAAAAAAAAAAAAGAAAAAAAGGGAGTTGGAAGAGTTGGAGATGGCCTAGTGGAGAAGGAGGAACTGCCACTGGGGAAAAATTGGGGGGAAAAAAACTCCTCAAGAAATAATTAGAAAATCAAATTTAAAGGCCAGTCAAGGTTTTTCAAGTCTGGCATTTTATTTTTTTATGTTTAAGAAACCTCAAATCAATTCAAACTCTATGAGATCTTAGGGCATTGTGGGGAAAACAGAATCTGGAATTTCAGCCAAGTACATTTGAAATTTATTGTGTAGGTATTTATAGAGACAAAAGTCATTAATAAACAAATATTATGCTTTAGGACAGTGGTCTGCAAGCTCATTATTCAACAGAGTGGCAAACCATGACTCATGACCGCATGTGGCTTTTGAGCTGTAGTTTGCCGACCACTGCTCTGGGAACTTTAATCTGGTGTTGTTTAAATTGTAGACAAAGTAAATTTGATATAGAGAGGTTGTCTATGAAAAGCTAGCAGTCATGATAAATGTGTGCGCAAGAAAGTGAAAGCATCCAGGAAGAATTTGGGTTTTGCACATGGAGGATGAAGATTTTGAGGGGCTAAAGCAGTCATGGGGAGCATTGTAGGAGTCCTGGGCAGAAAAGAAACCAATCTCTTTTATTTTTTTCTTTATTTTCAGTTGAGAATAAGGTGAACAATATTAACTGTGTTTATTATTAATTCATTTTTCTTAAAGTTAAAGTAATTCAAAGGCATACTTAATCACAGGATTAGTAACTTGATAATCAGGAAGTTGATAGTCATAAACCCTCTAAGTTTATAAGAAATCTTATATATGCTACTTTTTTACCTTTGACTACAAGACACATTTGCTAGAACCAAACTCAAACAATGAGCCTGGATGTGGAGAATATTTATTTCTAATCATTTCATTGTTTATATTACCTTAGCAATCTGACCTTAAGATTTTTCAGGAGTATTTTGGATATAAAAATAGATGACAATAAATTTTCATGAAAGCAGTGGTCTCAACAGCTAGATTTGAGAAGATGAGACTACAGACAAGAGTAATTCAGAAAAAGGCAACCAAAAACCTTGTTGGAAGTTGAATAAAAGCATATTTTAAACCCTAATATAGAAAGTATTTTTCAAACAATATTATAAGAAATTTCAAAATGTCTATTTTGCCATGTATTAGCACAGAAACAAGGTCTGCGAATAGTAGAAGAGAAGATTATTTTTCATGAATAGTTCACACAAAACGTGTTTAAATAGTGAAAGAAAAGAATTTTAACTTGTTGAATTTAAGATGTCATTAGGGAATCTAAATAATGTAAAGAGATTAAAGATCTGGCACTAGGGTGTGAATATGTTTTCACATTATGATAGCAGATCTGATGGAATATTGTGAAGAGAAAAGCCTTCATAGGTGATTCAGGGAGCATTCTATACATGGGAGCCAAAAGGGAGGAAAAAAACATTAAAGAAGAATTAATGGGCATTATGCAAAGGAGGAGTAAGGCTTTAGGCTGGAGAGCTTCTCTTTACCTTCCAGCCCAAAGAGGGATTCAGTTAAATAAATTCATAGTCATCAAATCCATCCCTTTGAATTCAGTATAATTTGCATGGGAATTTCTAATTCTTGCAAAATCAGGTCAGTTATTCTTAATTTAAAATGCAAGTTGTCCTAAATTAATACTCTACCTTGGTGCATTAGTGTATTCCAACGTGATCTATGTATTAATCGAGTCTCAGAGAGAATACTTATTGAAAAAATCCAGACAATTTGAACCACCCTTAATGACCCATTGTGATAAAGGCACTGTTGCATATGCGTAATAAAAGTCCCTTTGTAAAACAGCATGGCATGCCAAAGGTTGAATTTCGATGGGGTCTGGTGATCCAGCATAAATAATAACCTCTAATAGCTTTTTTGGATCTGTTACAATGCATTATGAAAACCTTTAAAATTCCAGTGCCATTCTTTTCTCTTTTTTTAAATCCACAAGTAGTGACCAATGCTTATTTTCTTATGCAGTGACCTTATATGTCTTGTAGTATGATCAGCATTTTCTCAAAGGCAAACTTTAGAAGATTCAAGGGTTAAATTCAGATATGGGTTAGTATCTGAAAAGCATCTCAAATTTTTCTACTACAATATGTTACTGAATTTCATCAAATTTTCCCCAAAGTGATTTCCTTGACCCAATCCTGTTTTCTACAAACCATCTTTCTTAATGAAAAACATTATTTCATCTCCATGTTTCTCTCTTCAATTTCCAATCAATCCCAAAGGTGAACCTATATTAAGAAATTTTACTTCTTTACCTGTCATCAGCCATGCAACCTTGGTAAAAATTGAAGTAATCAAAATATGTATTACTTTCTCAGAAAATCCATCTTGCTATAAAGATGAAAATGCCGAACTTAGACAATCAAATCTGTCAGTTGGAGACATTAAATTTTAGAAAATTATTTTCTGAAAGATATGGCCTTATTAAAACTATTTTTCAATTCAACAAACATTTTTAATGTCTACTATGTAACAGCAATTATAGTAGTTTTTTGAAGAGTGAGTGCAGAGAGATTCTAGAAATTAAGAATGTATTGTATCTTCCTTCTAAGATGCATGAATATACAAAATAAAATGTACTATTAAAAATTGGAGTCATAGTGGGAACATGGAGGAAAGATGGAGGTCAACTAGATGAGTTTAAGCAATATTTCTCAGATAAAGGGGCACTTGAGCTACCCCTTAAGTAAATGTTTATTTCCAATAGAATGGGTATGTGTCATTCAAGGTGACCTTGCAGGGGAGAAGAAATTGTGCAAAAAATTATTGAGGTATAAGAATGCAAGTTTTGTAGGTCAAGTAGTTTGTATGATGCATAGATGTGTTGTGAGGCTATGCTTGGCAACAACAGCAGAGCTAATATCAAGGAGCTTCCTGAATGCAAAACTACAAAAAATGTTAAAATACACCCACTGAATATATTTAAGCAGAGAGTTGCATATATAGGATGTGTTTAAGATGACAAAATGAATTTGGTATTATTAGAACAATAAAAAGACAATATGTTTTTCTTATTTCTATAATATACTGATTTTTAAAAATTGAAATGATATATAAATTAGAGAAAGTGTGCAATGTGGTACTTCAGAGTGGGCTTTCGGAAAGCAAGGATCCACTATCTTAAGCATTCATTTATTATTTCCTCAATAAATATTTTTTATTCCTGGTTTGGCCAACCATTGTGCTAAGTACTGGATATAAGAATGAAGCAGCTGAAACCGGTTTGGATCAGTGGTAGAGCGTCGGTCTGAGGACTGAAAGGTCCCGGGTTCGATTCTGGTCAAGGGCATGTACATTGGTTGTAGGCACATTCCCAGTAGGGGGTGTGCAAGAGGCAGCTGGTCGATGTTTCTCTTTCATCTACGTTTCTAGCTCTCTATCTCTCTCTCCCTTTCTCTCTGTAAAAAAACAATAAAATATATATATATATACATATATATATACATATATATATATATACATATATATATGTATATATATATAAAGAATGAAGCAAATACACAGAATCTGCAGTTTGTGATTTAGTTGTCAGAGAGAGACATCAAAACAATAACAACAAATACACACACACATAGAATGACAACTGACAACTGTTGTAACTGATGAAAAGCAATTCTACATAGAATTATCAGGCAGTGTAAGGAGAATAAAGAACTCAATAATATACACAAAACTCTCACCTTTATATGGAAAGCATAATGATAATTCCTATTTCATTGTATTCTATTCCTTTTTTTTTTAAATATATATATTATTGATTTTTTTCCAGAAAGGAAGAGGGATAGAAAGCCAGAAACATCGATGAGAGAGAGACATTGATCAGCTGCCTCCTGAATACCCCCAATTGGGGATGTGCCCGCAGCCAATGTACATGCCCTTGACCAGAATCGAACCTGAGACCTTTCAGTCCACAGACTGACGCTCTATCCACTGAGACAAACCGGTTTCAGCTGTATTCTATTCCTTCAAAAGATAATTTAAAAAGTCACCTACTAAATTGATCATACAACCTTGTAAGTGTCCCTGCCTACAATTTGACAGAAAAAGATCCATTAAAATTCTTTTCATTATAAAAACATCAGTCTTCCTGCTTTTGCATATAAGAGTTTTGGGCAGTTTTGTTTGGCTGTCCTTAATGGTGTATGTGGGCAACATGATGGCTGGTCAGAGAGAGGAGGTCAGCATACCCAAGGCTGCCGGCCAGCTCAGTTTACAGTTGCCCATCCCCCACCAGTTGCAGGCTCTGCCACAGTATTTTCCCCATCCTGGCCTTTGCTGCTATCAGTCATGATGGATCATATAAACCATGAACTAGTTAACATCTTCTCCTGCTTCACTATGTCTGCAATAGTTTACGGGAATATCAGAGGAACATGAGGCCCCTAGTGACAGATAAATGAGGCATTTACAGGAAAAGAAGCTGGTGTTTCCTGAATGCTTCAAGAATGCATCCATATGCCCCTTCCTCATTCCCTCTTCTTTTTTTTTTTTTAAATAATAACTTTATTGTGATATAATTAATATACTAAGAGTATTGTCTATTTTAAGTGTACAATGTGATGGTTTTAGTACATTTAGGGAGTCATGCAACCATAAGCAAATCCAAACACATTTTTAAAAAAATATTTCCAATACCAGAAAAAAATATCCCTTTTTCCTGTTTGCTGTCCATCTCTGCCTGCCTTTTCTGCTTCAAATGAATGGAATTTTATGCTGTGTAGTCTTGCATCTGACTTGTAACAAAATAATTTAAGGTTCATCCAGGTTGGAACATGCATCAGTCGTCCTCATCTGTTTTATTGCTGAGTAGTGTTCCTTTGTGTATACCTGACTCATTTACTCATTTCCTCTTTATTAGTGGTGGCAGGAAACAAAACGTTTCACGTTCTTATTACTTCATTCACTGCCACCACGTCCACCTCCCTCATCCCCTTTTAGGATCATCAGTTCTTCAAAACTCAAATTCCCTCCTCCAGGTATCTAAGCTGAAATCCCTAAGGTGGCTCTTTTCCCCAGCCTGCTCTACCTGAAGAGCAAATGACTTAGGTAAACAACTGTGCAACCTTGCTACAAATGGGAAGAACAATAGGGTGAGAGAAATGGATGAAATGGTGTGGAGAGGAAGGAAGAAGCCCGTGGACTCATTATTTCAGGGATTCGATGGACTGGTCAGGACTTCTTCTGACAGCTGGTAAATAGCTCATGTTTTTATTTAATGTGTTCCTAACAAATGCATTGCTCTAGTGCACCTGTGTGAATGTTCCACATTGATAATTCCTAAGCAGATGATGACTAATGGGAAAATTTGTCATTTATTTTTTGCTTAAAAATTAAGTGAATCCACCATTGTCTAGAATTCCTGTCCTGGTTTGAGGAGAGACTTTTAAAAGAAAGTGTTTGTTTTATGTTTAGTTCCAGAGCTGTTTATGAAACTAGTAAACACTAGGGGAAAACACTGGTCATACTTCCATTGTAATTATTTCTAATTTTCACAAGAGCCACTGATAGAGCATGAAGTGTATATAATCACATACACACTATTTAAAATAATAAGGGTAATAGTACACCTAAGAATGAAATTGCCTCTAGATGATTACTTAACTCAGTGCTCAAAATATTTGTTCATTTTTAGTTCACATGGAGAATTAACCTATAATAATTTTATTTATATTTGAGTGCCTAACTAAAAGGTTTATATGGAAATAATTTGATAACACAATGCTAAGAGAGGAAAAAATGTTAATGTGATTTTTCTATTTTAGGCACGGGAAAATAACTGTCTTTTACAATATACTTTAAATTGTTTCAAATACTATCAGAAGTAAACTCTTTTGCTTAAGAAATCAGATAGAGTGCAAATACATGCAGGGAATTTAGTTTCAAAAATTTAAATAAATATATTTTAAAAATGAATGCAATTTTTAAAATCAAAGGACTCACAACAGTGTTTGGGATAGTAGTCTGGAGGGAAAATTTGAAGGTCTTGGGATGTCCAAGGTAAAAAGCAATGAAGTTTCCCCATCAACCATACTAAGTGTTCACCGAGTATGTACAGAGATCAGCTTTCCAGCAGGGTGCTTTACACGTCTAGGTATTCCAGTTTTCTATGGTAGATATGGGAGCCCACATTTTCTAAAGAGCTCTGTCACAGGTTGTTCTTTTATCTTAGTTCTGAAAGTAGGACTCATGCTATAGAATTATAGAGAGGATGATGTTTCAGGATATGTTTTCTAGTTTATACATTCCAAATGAGCAACAGTACTAGGCCAGAGCAGAGCCCCCAACCAGGGCTTGACCTCTAGCTTCTGTGGCTTCAGGCTAGTTGCTGAATAATAGACATTCTCACATCCATTTGCATCTGGTGTTAATATCATTTATCATCTTATAAAATGTGATTTATAATTATCTATGACATTATGAAGTAGGTTAAGCCAGTATTTTCTATTACTGATGAGGGGCTAAGGACCAGGAATTAAAAAATCCTCTAAATAATACTTAGCTCAAGGAGCCCTATACCTAGGATCCAGATGTTATGATAGAGCATTCTTTCTTCATTGTAGGAGGAAGGGGTAGAATTATCTCTAAGGTTAATTCCTGCTCTAAAAGCTATTTGTGACTCTTAGTGCTTGAACATGAGCTTTGGAATCAAACTTGGTCAGTAGTTGTCGATACGAGGTCCCCAACCAGCAGCATAAGCATCCACTGGAACCTGGCTAGAAATGAAGGTTCCTGGGCCTCATGCTAGGCCAACCATTAATCGACCCTAAGGGTAGGTCCCATTAATTTGAACTTTAACAAACCCTTCAAGTGATTTTGAGGCCCTCTGAAGGTTGGGACCACCAGCCTGTGCTATTCAGATTGGCATTGATGTGTTTACAACCATGAGCCATTGACTCCCTCCTAAGTTAGGTTTGTGTTTGCATTGACCCAGCAACATTTTAGAAAAGGTTACTGGAGAGGGAGTCAGGGAGAGGTGTCTCTAAGATGACATTACTCTCTTTAGCTTCTGGCTTAATATTTTCTGGAGTATCAGTTAAAAGAGACATGGTGCTGTGTCAATTTATGGGGTATTTGTTTGGCCAGGAAGTTGCCACTGGTGGTCGGCAAACTCATTAGTCAACAGAGCCAAATATCAACAGTACAACGACTGAAATTTCTTTTGATAGCCAAATTTTTAAAACTTAAACTATGTCCAAAGGGGAGATTCAGAATCTTAAAAAACTTTATAGCTGTGCATGGGAAATAAATCAGGAGAGAAAGGTAGACAGTACAGACAAAAAGACATTCACAGCTCTTAGGCTCCCAGCAACAGCTGACTTTGAAAGACTAGCCAAGGGTGGGAGCTATAGAACTAGATGAACTGAAAAGAAAACTGCCAGCTATTAGCGTGTCTGTAGGAGGTAAATGTTCCAAGCTTTGATGCTACAGAGAATTCTCTGAAGGCCTGTGCAAACAGCACCATGCATAAGCCAGAGGAGCAAGCAAGCACAGGCAAGGAGCCTTGTCTACTGCTGAGCTGGGCTTATGCTATTAGGTAGATGTGATCTCTCCCATTCCAAATACCACTGCTTTTCTCAACGGAGACATTTGCTTCATATAAACAGTGTTTGAAATAACCTCTGGGTTTATTTTTGGGCCACTGTTCATGTAAATTCATTGTCCTCAGTATAAACAGTCATAACTGTTCTAAAATACAGAAGATTAAATCCCATCAGGGTCCACTTGGGAGGTGAGTTGGCTGCAGATCTTGCTATTCTCACCCACATTTTCCTCTCCTCCTCTCTTCACAGTTCACCCTTCCCTTTGTGAAAATTACCTGATTTTAGCCATTGATTCCTTATCCATGCATATCTGAGTTCCAGCCCTTCCCCAGAAAGCTGTACATTAAGATATTTAGATAGGAAGAGCCTTACTAGTTAAAGGAACATTATCCAGGAGATGAATAACACTAGGATCACAAATGACCAGCACTTCAGAAATCACGCATAAGACAAAAATCATTCAGTGCTATCTGGTCATTAGGGCCAGCCTCTCACTTCTATCTCCTCGGGTTTCTGTCTTCTTGGACACTCTCTGGAGACTGAGTGGCCTTTGTCTGGCTCCATTTCCTTCAGGAAGAATCTTGGTATGTTCTCAGCCATAATAAGTTTTGGCCTGGTCCTGGCCACAAATGTGTATTCAGACAAGAAGTGATGGGAGGAGACAATACACAAAGGTGGGCTCTCTCAGTGGTGCTGGCCTCTGGGCCCAGTTTGGTTCCCAGAGCTCACCTTAACCTCTGCTTTATTCCAGATAGAGCCTCTTTTCTGTTTTCTCATAGAAAACTTTCAACTCGTCAGAACACAGATTCTGAATTAGCTTTGCTAGAGCAGCTTAACCCACACTATGAGGTAATCTACAGTAGTTCTGGTAGTACTATGTATTCATGGGCATTGACAGATAACCAAATACATTAGCAATCATTTTCTTCTTTTTTTAATCCTTATTCAAGGATATTTTCCAATGATTTTTTAGAGTGGAAGAGAGAAGGAAAGACAGAAATAAATATTTATGTGAGAGAAACACATCAATTGGTTGCCTCCTACAGGAGTCCTGACCAGGACCTTGGCCAGGGAGGAGCCTAAAACCAAGGTACCGTATATGCCCCTGACTAGAATCAAAACCAGGAAGGTCCCTTTGATCCACATGCCAACACTCTATCCTCTGAGCCAAACCAGCTAGGGCAGCAATAATTTTCTATCTTTTTTCATCACCTTCCCATACACACACTTTCCCTATTCCAACTTACATTACACCCACAGGAAACAATTACACAGGAAGTATTTTCAATAAATCCTCCACTGTCATTTTCTGTGTACTGTGGCATAGCTGCTTGAAGCATTGACATCCTGACATTCCCAGAGTACTTAGAATAGTGGAAGGCAGGTCCCATTTAAAACACAAGTAAATTTGGACTCAGCATCCACAAAGCTCTCTTTGTTTCTTAAGAAGTTCCTGCTGGCCCATATTGATTGACCATAATAGAGTTTCAATCAAAATTTATGTACTTCCATTTTATAATCCTGCTGCTGCTTAGGAAAAAAAAATGACAGAGAAAAATCTTAATTGTTCTCCCACAGAGATTAGAGGAGAACAAATATGCCTGCTAACATATGCCTAATGAAGTCATAAGTGCCAAGAAAAGAATGATAATCCTTGGCCTTTGAAAATATAGTAAACAGATTTTGTTTATTTAATGTAAGATAAAAATTGCACTGCTCATTTTGGAAACCAATCATGTGAGTTTAAAGGGATTTTTATTTCAGCTCTTTGATACGACTTTTCCTTTTCAAACTTTCTGAGTAGGCCATTGCCCCCTTTGTCCCTCTCCCAAGGGACACTCTTTCAGAGCAGGTTTTACCCAGTTTCCACAAGGGCCTAACCTGCCCAGGGAGATAGTTGTCACGAAATGAATTTTGTTCTGATGGTGGCTGAATGTGAGTCTGACAGTAGTATTGAAACAAGGACTTCCCTTAAAGAACAAGTCCACTGAAAACCACCTGGCAGATAGGGAAGTGGGCTGCCCAGGTAAGGAAATGAAAGCTTTCCAGTATAGCTTTGCTAAGAATCCAGGGGGAAGAGCAGTTCCTACTTCATCTACAAAAGCATTCGATGGCTGATGACAGCCGCTCTCAATTGAAATGAAAGCTTTCACTCATTCAGCTGCATACTCAGTCCAAAGTCCACATCATAGTTATGTTTTTATAGTCATTTTCATCGTAGATTAGAGGCTCTCCTTTTTCTTTCAAACATTCTCCAGAAGCTGGTAATTAATAAAAAAAATAAGACAACATCTTCCTGTTTCCCTTCCTTATTTAACATATAATACATAATGTAATGCCTTTTTAAGAGAAAAAACAAGTACCAGTGTTTATTGTGCCTGAAAGCCTCAACCTTTATGGAGATCATGAAAGCAATATGGGGTCATGCAGCCAGGACCTGGGTGTATAAGTAAGCAGGGTTTTCTCAGGTCCAAAACATTGGGGTTTAACTCACACAGTACAAGTCTTCTCAACCCTGGCTGACGGTTATAAGACCCTGGCTGATTGTTATGGGAGCTTTTCAAACACCAGCAATCTGGGACCTTGACACAAGTCAAATAATAGACCTCTCTGAAGATGGATCCGATGTGCAGCCAAGGTTCAAAATCATTAACTACAAGTCCATTCCCCAAATGATGCTCATAACTCTGTGAGATTCCTGGCCAAAGAGTTAGGGGACCATTCCAAACTGCAAGTTTCTTGGATAGTCACAGTGCACATTTGAATATTGTTCATGCTTGTGACTTGAAGTTAAGAAACCTGCTGAACTGTCTTCAGTGTAGCTGTTTTTGATAACTGGACTATGAAACTTTTTAAGTTCACATTCCACCCATTGGAGTAGGTGCTATTTGTTAGAATACTTTAAGAAACACTGAATTAAATACCCTGGGGACTTAGAGCAGCTTCTGGCTCTGAGATTCAATTTCCATCCTATTCTGTTCTATTCTATTCTATTCAACATGCAATGTTGTCCCAAAGGTATTCCTTTGATTACTTACAACATAAAGACTCTCAGCAACACATGAAATCCATAATCATTATCCTTTGAAGAGAAATGTTCAAGTCGTTTCCATGAACAATGCTTTGGAGTACTGATTGTGGATGCTTGTTGCTAAATGAAACGGGAGACTAGTTTTGAGGAAGAATGGAAGGCTCTCTGAGCCTTGTTGTGAATTAAATTTTACAAGAAGTACCTATTGTTCTCCAGTAAAGTCTCTGGAGTGAGGAAGATGTCAAGGAGACTGAGGAAGGCATAGTGCTTCAGAGAACTCGGTAACCCAAAACCAGGATTAGCAAACCAGAGGCTAAAATGGGAGTATATTCAGGGTCCTGATAGAACAGAAATAACTACTGGAAATTATGTAAATTAAAATTTCAACATACCTTTGTCTTCTCTTCAAATGTGGACTTACCAAACATTGTCCTAAAGTTTGCTGTTAGCCAAGATAATCTCAAATCGGTCAGGGCACTTGTGTATTGATTTGCAGGACGAGTTACTGTGGAGTTGTGTTGATTTTTAGATTTGCCCACCTGGAGCATTACACTCTTGCCTGTTTTTATGAAACGCCTTGTTTGGTTTATTATAACCAGTACCTCTTGAAGGTCTTTTGCTTCTAAGTAATGCTCTAGATTCTGGGGACAGAATGAGGATCAAGATGGACAAACCTTAGAGCCTTCTAAATGTGGTCTAGTCCATCCAGTATCCCTTGCAAATGATACATTAAGATCTCTTGCTGGAACCGGCTTGGCTCAGTGGATAGAGCGTCAGTCTGTGGACTGAAAGGTCCCAGGTTTGATTCTGGTCAAGGGCATGTATCTTGGTTGCGGGCACATCCTTGATGGGGGGTGTGCAGGAGGCAGCTGGTCGATGTTTCTCTCTCATCAATGTTTCTAGCTCTCTATCCCTCTCCTTTCCTCTCTGTAAAAAAATCAATAAAATATATTTAAAAAAAAAAAAAAAGAACTCAACACCAGATTTAAAAAAGGCAAAAAAAAAAAAAAGGTTAAAATAAAAATGCCACATTCTAGGAAGAATACCACATATAGTTTATTATCTTGTAGCATCTATAATGATAAAAGCATAATATGCTAATTAGACCAGACAGCCAAATGACCTTCTGGACGGCATTCCAGACAACATTCTGGATGACCTTCTGGACAAAGCTGGGGCTATGAGTCCCTTGCACTAATTTCATGCATCGGGCCTCTAGTAATTATATAAGTGATAACATATCCTATGAAATACAATGTAAGAACCAAATTCCTTTCAACTGACTCTCTAAAGAATCAGTGATTTTTCCTTAGTCAGGAAATGTCCCTTTGTAGTTAAAAACATATCTACTTCTTTAGGCATCTCAGTCCTACCATCCTTTATTACACACAAGTCATATTGTGTGTTGAACACTATCATTCCACACATCTGTTGAAATATTTTCTATGTTTCATTATAGACTTTGAATTAGATAATTTAAATTTCTGTGAATTTGCAATCTCTCAGCAACTTATTGAAATTCAAACTTGACTGTAGAATCTTCATCACATGTATTTCTGTAGTTTTTATTATAATTACTTGTCTTTGGAAAGAACTTAGTAAGTTTTCTCTTCTTCAGTACATGTACTACAATGCTGTCTATTTCAGATGACTTCTTTCCAACTAGAGGCCTGGTGCACAAAATTTGTGCAGTAGGAGGGGGGGTGAGTGTCCCTCAGCCCAACCTGCACCCTCTATAATCTGGGACCACTTGGGGGATGTCCAACCAGCAGTCAGACATCCCTCTCACAATCCGGGACTGCTGGCTCCTACCACTTGCCTGCCTACTAGCCTGATCACCCCCTAACTGCTCCCCTGCCAGCCCAATCGCCCCCAACTGCCCTCCTCTGCCATCCCAGACACCCACAACTGCCCTCCCATGATGGTCTGGTCACCCTGACTGCCCTCCCCATTGGCCTAATTGCTCCCCAAATGCCCTCCCCTACAGGCCTGGTGGCCCTCAATTGCCCTCCCCTGCAGGTCTAGTTGCACCCAACTGTCTACTCCTGTAGGCCTAGTCCCCCGCAACTGCCATCCCCTGAAGGCCTGGTCACCCCTACTGCCCTCCCTTGCTGGTCTGATTGCCCTCAACTACCCTCCCCTGCTGGCCATCTTTTAGTGGCCATCTTTGGCCATTTGGGGGTGTTCATCTTTGACCATATGAGGACAGCCATCTTGTGAGAGGGCGTGAGGGTCAATTTGCATACCTCTTTATTATATAGGATTGGTTGGGTTGGTGAGAATGGGGCTGTCTTTACTCTGTAGTTAGTGACATTTCAAGTGATGAGACCCACTTATAGCCCTGGCTGTTGGTGGAAGACATTTTTAGTATGATCTCAGAAAAGTTCATCTTCACTATAAAAGTCATTGATTTTATGACACTTCCTTTAAAATAATCAAAGGTTTTCCATGCTGTGAAAGCTTATAATCTTATCATTTATATTCTTTTATTATTTATTGGCTGCACATTCTCAAGTAATAAATGATTAGAAACCTATATTCTATCTGGTTTTGGAACAGGAAGTGATGAACAAAAATGGTATAAGAGGTGCTGATATGTATCAATGGATGTGGATTGAGTCTAGGGTCTGTGTGGAACAGGTCAATGGCAGAGATGTGTTCCTAAGTAGCAAAGGCCAGGAGAAGGTTCATGTTACTCTTCAAATGTTGGTGACTCCATGGCCCATAGGACTAATACATATTAGGAAGAGTAAAGTTCTTATATATCTACAGGTCACAGTGACTATCCCTTTGTCTGCTGATGGATAGATGCATCTATGTTAGGGACATAAGAAGCAACACTGTTTTAACTAAGTTAACTTGTCAAACATTATATTTATATTTTAAGACTCTGTTCTTGAAATTTTTTTCTTAAAAAAAAAAAAAATCCCTGTGATCTATGAGTCATAAGATTATGCACAAACTCTGGGGGTAGGCAGGCCTGGTTCAAAACCAATTTAGTCTCAAGCTGTGAGACTTTGGACAAGTTACTGAGGGTCCTTTTATCCATCTTTCCATCTGCAAAACAGGGACAATAATAGTCCCGGATTCATAGGGCTATTGGGAGATGATTCATGTATAGGAGAGTGCCTTAAACATAAGTGACTAAAGGCACATCCTCATTTCATTTCTCTTTGCAGATATTGCACTCTTTACAAATTGAAGGTTTATGGCATTGCCTGTCAGTGCTGTTTTTTCCCATAGCATTTGCTCATTCTGTGTCTCTGTGTTACATTTTGGCAATTCTCACAATATTTCATGCTTTTTTATTACTATTACTAGAGACCTGGTGCATGAAATTCATGCACCGGGGAAAGGGAGAGGTGGCGGTCCTTCAGTCCTGCTTGCACCACCCTATCACAATCTGGGATGCTTGCCTGCCAGCCTTCCTGATTGCCCCTTGACTGCCTCTGCCTCAACCCTGCCACCACAGCTTCATCCAGAATGATGTCTGGAATGATGTCCTGAAGGTCGTTTGACTATCCAGTCTAATTAGCATATTACATACTGTCAGTTTGGTGCATAGTAAATTAGGGTCTGCTGAAATAAAAACATTCTTATAGAAACATTTATAATTTTTAAAAAGGGTATTTAAAGTGAATTCCTTGAACATATACTGGTAAAGAATGATGTCACCATCCCAGGTCTCAGGATGATGCCAGGGCTGGTACAGGGCTATGCACTGGGAGCTGCAGCATGAAATCTGCTTATAGCCACATTTATCTACATGTGCTTATAGCCGACACAAAAATAATGAGAGATTCTGCACAAATGTGTGGATTTTTATACTTTCCTCAAAGCAACTGGTCGAGTTGTTTTCCTGACAGCAGGTATACAAGGAAATTGTTCTCACTATCTCCATGGTTACCACCCAAATCACTGGGCTCTCTTCTGGATTAGTGCAGTAGCCTTCGAATTGACCCCCCTCCCTGTGTTCTCAGCTTCCAACTCCCATCATTAACTGGGAACTTAGTTCATACCATGTTACTCTTTTGTTCAAAACAGCAGAAAGTAAGTTTACCAATCACCTTTATAGGAAAGGTGGCATTTGCTGATTCCCCCATATAAATATTTCCACTGTGACCAATTTCAAGCTACCAAGGTGAAGTCACCGTGGAGGTGGAAAGGCATATATTTACAGGAGGCTCTGCCAAGCCAGGATGCCCCGGTTCTGGCATACAAGTAGAAAACATTCAATGACTTCTCAAGTAATTCAAAGCACAGTCCTTGCAAGGATTAGGAATCAAGCCCACATTTTCAATTACCTCTTTCATCTCATTTCCATTCTACTTTATTCTTGCTAATTTCATTTTTTAAAATATATTTTATTGATTTTTTACAGAGAGGAAAGGAGAGAGATAGAGAACTAGAAACATCAATGAGAGAGAAACATCGACCATGCTTCCTGCACACCCCCTACCGGGGATGTGCCCGCAACCAATGTACATGCCCTTGACCGGAATCGAACCTGGGACCTTCCAGTCTGCAGACTGAGCTAAACCAGCTTTGGCTAATTTCATTTTTTTATTACTCAGTTACTCAATTTGTAAAATTGGGATTTATTTGTAGCCACACATCATATGAAATGTCTGACAGCATTCAGTACTCTTAAGAAGAAAAATATTTTATTAATCAAGTAGTGGGAACACTGGCAGTTCCCCCATGGGAAGGAATGTGACACCTAGATCACTGAATTTCATTGAGCCAGACAAACTACTCAATGACTGTGTCTCCCCACAAAAGTGGATGTGAGCCAAAGTTTCTGTCACCTGATGTACAACTGTGAAGCGTCTCTATATCTATGCAAAGAACTGGGAAGTATTGGCTTGCGTTTGAGGATGACTTTAAAAGGGAAGAATGAATCAGTTGCCATGATGCATTTAGTTTCATCAAATCCTGTCCATCGTGTGTGTTTAGTAACTAATGCTTGACTCTGAGGTGACCAGTTCAGCTGAATTCACCTTCCTGTCCCAACTAGCCATTCATTCTGCTCCATGGCCTGCCTGTGGCTTTTGAAAGAAGATACCAGATATCAAGATATGAAATATAATTCCTTCCAGAAAACTGGGTCCTACAGAGGGTAAGGACAGTTTAAAAGAAATGATTTGCAAATAAGTTTTCCACATGTATTTGTCAAGGTATGATTTGTTCTTCTGTGCTTTTTTTCTGAACTTGGTGGTATTGTCTAAGGAAATGTTATTTACTATTCCTGTCAATGATGTTTTAGGGATTAAGGTAGAATGGAAAAAAGAGATGGACTAGATTGATTTCTGCTCATAGAGGTCATGTACACAATGCGATTACATTTTTATTCCCAGCCTTATGGAAGGTTCTTGTCTGCCTGGAATTTATAAAAATGTTCAATGTAAGACAAGAGAAAACCATGAAACTTGTTTATGTCTGTGTTTCTTTTACTATTATCAGTAAAAACTAATAATACAAATCCAGAACAATGCATTAACTTTATGAAAACTCCAAACTTGGCCAAAAAATCAAAAATACTTTATTTGCTTATCATGCATAATTAAATTAATAGTGCTCATGTAACTCATTTATTGCATAAAATTTACACACGTGCTTATTTTGTTGTTTCATAAAAAGTATTTGTACATCAATTTTTCTGTTAAAGCAGTTTTCTAATGTTCAGGACTATATCAGGCTCTGTAATAGTTAAAAAGAAACATATAAAATAACATCCCCACCCCACTGCAAAAGTTTTTACTTTATTTGGGAACAAAAATTTAAAACTATGAAATGAATTATCAATAGTAAAAATATCTGTTCTATTTGCATTTTGTGGGTTTAGGAATTAGAAAGTTTAGAGAAATCAACCACCATTGGGAGTAGGTTGATTCCTGTTGGAGGATGAATTGATGCTGAATTTCAAAGTACAGGTAGAATTTGAAGGAAAGGAAAAAATACTTTCTACAGAAGAATGAATTATTCACTCATCCCTAATCTGAGAAGGTTCTTCCTCTTTCTCTTTTGCATCACTCTATTTTCTTCATTGTATCAGTTTTAAAACCTGTCTCCATTCCTTGAGTCTAAGGTTTTGGGAAGATAAATATCTTGTTCTCTGTTGAATGACTGGACCTAGCATCTTACCTATCTTTAAAGCACAGATAGGTCTTCAAAAATTATAGATTTAATTAATTGAATATGTCTTAATCAGTTTCTGGTTTTTTTTTTAATGGGGATCATCACAGAGAATGGGATATTGGTGAATTTAGTAGCAGAAAATGTAATTGAATATGTATTGTATTGTCTCATTATAAAATATTTTAAAGTAAAATGCTATTGCGGGCATTTGAGCAAGGGAGTGTTCCCTTAAGTGTTTCTTCAGTAGACTCACCTAATAATACTATGACCGAAAGATGAGAGGCTTAGAAGGCTACTGACCAAATCTGGTTTGTTGCTTGAGGTCATCTGTGCATGTGATGATGACAGCCTCTCCTTCTATTACCCTGAATTTCCAGATCATGGCCTTGTGTTTGACACATGACATTAACACAGCATAGAAGGACAAAAGTGTTGATGGCATTTGAAGGGATTTATAACAAAAACTGATCACAAAACTTAATTTGCACACATAAAGACAAGATGTACAGCAATTGAGGGGGAACACAGAGAAGACTGCAAGACTAATGGACAGGATGTTGCAAAAATAATGTCAGAGGAGACGAGGTTAAACAAACAGATGTAGTGAACCGGAAAGATAAATGTCAGTAGTCAATGATACAAATGCTTAAGACTTAGGTTATGGAGGGAATAAAGTTATTGGTAATCAAAAGGTGCAGGTTCTACTCATGAGAGCAAGAACTGAGATAGAAAAATAAAGACCTCTTTGTGATGATTTCAAGAAAGGGTGTGGTCAGGGAATGTGTGTATATTTAACACTGTGTCTTATGTAGTATTCCTAAATCAACCTAAAAGTTACAATTTTCCATGCTTCATTTTTTAAAACTACATAAGTTTTATGAAAATCTCTTTTGGTAACTCAAATATGGATTCAAATCTTAAATTTTCCAAGGCTTGCAAACTCTTTAATGGAAGATTGAAACAGATGCCCACAAAAGACAGTTATAAATGGGGGGGAGACCCCAACTTTTGCTAAAGAACTATTAAGTGAATTGTCCTCCTTAAGTTGAACAATTCTTCAATAAATAAGAAACTCCTTTTTCCAAGAGGCAGCCCTGAAATTGTATTTTTATGATCCCCTTACCTGTGCATGAGAATGGTTTATTCTAACAGGCTAGATCTTAAATTGAAATATGCTCTTCATTAAATTGTAAACCCTAAGGGGTGTGTATCTTTTATTATTGCACTGCACAGGTTCACCATGCTGTCACATGCAACAAATAACAGATTATAAACATTATAATGAGGCCTACAAAGATATTGCATTCATTATAATAAGAACATTGTTTGTTTTTATTTTAAGATGCACTGTAGGTATTAAAACTGTTGCTAATACGTTGTGATAATAGCTTCTAATTTGTTATGAATAAAGATGTGTAGGAGAAGGTGAGGTTTGATCAAGGGCAAATTTTAACACCAGACTCTGAAGCCCCTAAGGGCTGCACCATAAAGCCATAAAGCAAATAATCCAAGTACATGCATTGACACAGAGCATTAGATTCAATTATTTTGTCTGAAGAAAACCAATCAGAGAAAGTGAGTTGTTCCAGGAAAGTCATTCTAGAAAAGTAGGGAGCCAGGCTTCTGGCCTCTGCGTAGGCAGTCAATGGCATCTATAATTCAATCTATCATGTTATTACATTTGGGTGCATTAAGCTGATGCACAACCTGTTGTGCATACAGATAGCACACTGGCCACTCCATTTAGAATAACTAATGCATCTATGAATGAGTATTTGGTTTTTAAGTAGTATCTCTAGCGATTCACTTTTACATGTCACTCTGATTATATAGATGAGGGATGAAAAGTTGGTTTTTAGAACTGTGGGTATGTTTTGTTTTTTTCTTAAAATTTTCCCCCCAATAAAATACCACAGGGTGCAATTCTCAGCATTACCAGTTTGTCAAGGTAGTATGTTAAAAAATATATATATAAAATATTGTTGTTAAACAGAAAAAAAACACACACATCATGAATATAACATTGTTTTACACTCTCATTTTAACCCACAAATATCCTTAGGGATCATTGGGTTATGTGTTACCACTCCATTTGATAAATAAATGAATCTACTTGGAAATGAATTATCCAGTGGTCACATGATTTAGGAGCAGAATCTTTTAAGTAGGGTGGATAAAAAGTGTGGGTGCAGAGTGTGTGCATGTGTAAGATTTATAGTCTTTTTCTGTAGATGCACAGATTATAGATTTTTTCCCACTTTGCAGGTGCTTCCTGGAAAAAAAAAGTGGGCTTACTATTTAATTGTGAATCTTGAGCTCAGTTCTCTTTAGACACTGGGGATTTCTGGATGACGTGTACTTATTCTTTGTTTTACTTTATTTCTTCACTTCCTTCCAAACCAAATTTCTATTTCAAATAAGCTTCATCTGCCAGATTTATTTTGGGGAAGCAAACTTTTCTAGACAGTTGTAACCCTACAATTTAATATATACCTGAAAATAATAATATATATAATAACTATATATATCTCTTTGAGTTCATGTCTAAATTTGATTTAAATTTCTGAACACTTACATATTACTTTTTATGCTCAAAGGAGTGTACTAGGCATGGGTGATAAAGGAATGTACAAAATATAAAACCTATCCTCAAAAATTTTAAAGCTTATGCTTATATATAGTAGCTATAAAATAAGGCAGAAAGTAAAAAATAATATAAAATAAATTTAAGCTAGTGAAGAGAGACTATTGATGAAAGATTCAGAAGGAAGTGGCATTCAATTTAGACCCAGGCGAACTTGAAATGTTTTATTTATTTATTTATTTATTTATTTATTTATTTATTTATTTGGATGTGTAATTTGAAAAAGAAATTTGTCTTATTGGGACATAACTATGTGAGTGGGAAATGTCGATATGACATGACTGAAAAGGAGGTTGGGTCAGGTCATGCAAAGCTTCAATTGCTGTACAGAGGAACTGGACTCTGTTATGGAAAACCCTGAAGATTCTTAAAAAAAAAGGGGAAATAAAATAATCTTATTTCCTTTTTAGGACCTTTTTTTTTTTTTTCAGGTTAATGATTAGTGCAAGGGGAAATTGAGATAGAGACTCTAAGTGAGGTATCATTTAGTATCCAAGACCAAAAATTTAATAAAAGCTTTTTAGATGATTTGAAAAATAGAAGACAGATTTGAGATCCAGGGAGATGAGAGAGGATTTGTTGACCAGCTGAATATGTGTACCTAGGAAAAATATAAGTGTCAAGTTAATTTGGAAGATTTTGGTCTCTGTGGGTGAGATAATGAGGATGCTCTTGAAGACAAAGTTACAAAAGAGGAAACAGAGATGATGCTGAGTTTGTTTTGAAACATATTAATCTTGAGTGTCAAAGGAACATCCATTTGAAACTACCTAGCATTTTGTTGGGAGGGTAAATATATGTCTCAGGATGCAGAAACAGTGGAATATTACCTTGAGAAATCATGTAACTAAGATAAAGCTGTGAAGTCTTAAAATTTCATATATGTCTAGGACAAGTACAGAGAAAAAAGAATAGTGGAAACTGAACCATGGCCTATCCTGAAGCATAAAGGGCAAGAAGATAAGTCAGTAAAGATGCCAAGTAGAAACAATCAAATAGATGAAAAATAAGAGAGAACAATATTGTGGAAGCCAAGGAAAATGGGTCATCTCAGCAAGAAGCTGTGGTCTAAATGAGACCAAGAGGCACCTAAACAGAGAAAAAAACCGAACCTCCTAAATTATGGAATTAGCAAGGAGAAGTGATAACTTTTAGATAACATTTTAGATGAGTTTTTGTTGGTAGAAATCAGAATACTATAGATAGAGGATGTGATTTGTGGCCCAGTCACAGTGAGAGCAGACTTTTGAGAATCCAATGTCTTACTTAAAAAAATCTCAGCTAACAATGTTTGGGACACACAAGATGTATTCAATAAATAGTTATGAATTAAAGATAAATGACCGATTTAGTAAATGAATGAGAGGGAAGGAAGACTAAAAGGGAAAGGAAGGGAGGGAGAGTGAAAGGAAGAGAGAAAGAATGAGAGAGATGGGGCAGGAGTTCATATGTGTATGAGAGAAAGTGTTTCTAAAGTCAGAGGTGCCTGAAATATTTTGCAATGGTTTTGATTGCTGATAAGAATAAGACAATAGATAAAAAAAGTGGACCAATAAGTATATATCAAAAAAATCATGAGTCAGAAAACTTGAGAAAGATTAGGTAGATAATGTGTAAAAACTTCAAAGCTGGAGAGGAGAAAAAAGACAAAGGGACCTGTCCTTGAAGAGTGACAATCTTCTCTCTGAAAAAGACCTTGAGGCCCTAGCCAGTTTGGCTTATTGGATAGAGCATCAGGCTTCGAACCAAAGGGTCTCAGGTTTGATTCCAGTCAAGGACACGTACCTTGATTGCAGACTCCTTCCTGGCTCCTGCCGTGGTCAGGGCTCGTGCAGGAGGCAACCAATCATTGTATTTCTCTCACATCAATATTTCTCTCTGTCTTTCCTTCCCTGAAAAATTCAATGAAAAAATATCCTCAGGTGAGGATTTAAAAAGAAAAGAAAAGAAAAGAAAAAAGACCTTGAGGTGCTCTGCGAAAGAACTCAGACTTACCAAAACGGAGGTGTCTTAAAGCTTTGAAAAGGTCATTTGTAAGTACAGCATTATCTTAACTTTTAAGGAGGGTCAACTTAAGTTGCATTAAGATAATTTAAAAATATTACTTAGAAAAACATTGAATGATTTCTGCTTTGAGATTGAAGATCAAACAGCAGTGTGTTTTAATTCATTGACAGCTCATCTTTTTACAATCTAGATATATAAAACCCTAAGTGACCGGAATGAGAGGTCACTATGATGTGCACTGTGGGGGGTGGGGTCAGCCTGCCAACCCCTCGTGGCCTCTCCCCCTGGCTGGTCCTGGCCTCAATCGACCCCTACCACCCCGATTGGGGGTGGGACCAGCTGGGTCCCACTGTGCATGAATTCCTGCACCAGGCCTCTAGTGATTCTATAAATGTCTAGATCTTTCTTAAGTGTATTTTTTTCCATTCACCTTCATACTCTTTAAACTACAACATGTTTCTGGGACCTGACAAGTAGAAAGGATGGATTCACAGGTGATGCTTGTAGAATGCCCTGAAGGAGGTGCTCTGGTGTGGTGAAACAGAGCCCTGCAACAGCCCACAGGAGTTTAGGCTTGAGAAAGCCTTGCTGATAATAGAAATCTTCCTCAAAGAAACCACATCTGAATCATAAAAGAATGTTTCAGTTCAGGCAGCAATGGCAACATGACTATTAGCTGAAGTCATGATTTATCTTGTGTCCTTAGGCTCATCACCACACTTGGCATAGCATGTTAGAGGACTCTTAAAACCAAGGACAAAACATGCTGCAGATGAGACTTGGTATAGACATTTTTAAACCTTAAAAAACCTTGAGTGTCACATACAAGTGGGGGTTTTTAGTCTGAAGAACGGGAAAAGCTTTGAAACAGTTTTAATTTAGAGAGTGACAAGAGCCAATCTGCATTTACAAGGGTAAGTCTGGCAGCACTGTGGAAAAAGATCAGCTAAGAGGCAATTGCATTAATTTAGTAAAGAACTGATGAGCACCTAAACCAAAGCAGGCCAGTGGAGATGGAGAGGAGGGGATTAAGCTGATTCCTGCATTCAACTTTCTAACTCTTATAACAAGGATGAGAATTAAAAGTACATGAGTATTCACATTTTTTTTCTTTTTTTTCCATTATAAATTAAGAAAATGGCAATTGAGTGTGGTGATGGATAGGGAAAAGGGTAGTGGGGACTGGGTGGAGGTGGGCAAAGTGGGGGGTAATCGGGACATCTATAAGTGTCAACAATAAGAAAAATAGTCACTTCATATGCCAAATGAAAGGGGAACTGGAGCACAATATTATTAAATATCACAATCATTCATCTGGTGCTTTACAAACCTGAGAGTTATTTCTGAACTATTTCAATCATATATTTCTTCATTTATTGGACCAATTAGTACATGTTGGGTACCCTCTTTGAGCCAAGCATTATTCTAGCCTTTGTAAATTCAAGACAAACAACGTCCCATCAAGTTCTGCTCAAATACTTTGTAATATCTCAGTTTCTCTAGATTTCAGCTGTCAGCACACAAATTATCTTTACCCTCCTTCTCCCCCTTATCTGATTAAGTCTTACTCATGTTCTGCATCAGCTGGAAAAGCCACTTCCTCCCAGGGGACTTCCCAGAACTTCAGTCTGGTTAGGACTCCTTTGTATCTGCCCCTTACTTCCTCTGAGTGAACGTCTGAACACATGGTGCTGAAGTCATGCTGGTTTAATAACCTGTAATTCCCTGAGGACAAAGACCACTCTACTTTGATCAATGACAAAAGAGTAGGCACTCATATTTGTGAACATGAGTAAATGAATTAAATGCTCCACACAGAGTTGTTTCTTTCACCATAAAAATTATATCTTTCAAAAGGCAAACCAATTTTTATTATTTAAATTGGCATTAAGTTAACCCTTTCTGTTGAGGAACTTCAAGGCCATAAAAGTTAATGTTCTGTATTTCTAGTTTCTATTTCTAGTTTGAAAGAAAAAGAAGAAGAAAAAAAGCCACATATGGTTAGCCCAACTCATTTCTAAAACCTTGGCATGTTCTCAAAACATATTCAAAACTTATATCATTTTTAAAGACACAAATAAAATATATTTTCCAGAACCTCCCCTTCTTTGGTTGAATTTTTGGAAAAAATCTCCCACGATGTGAACTTCTGTAAACTATATTCTAAGTCGAACCTGAATATCATGATTTGATTTGAATTTTTCCTATACTCTCTCTTCTTCAAGCCATGGTAAGGGGTAGAGGAGTCATATTTATGTATAGAAAAAAGGAATGTTTTAATTTTATATTCTGAAGTATTATAGATAATAATGTAAATTAAGCTTAAAAACACTTGTCATGTTTCAAGTAAAAATAAGTCACTTGAAAATGTTCCAGAGAATTTGTTCCAAGCTTAATAAGCATTATATTTCAGTTCTTCAAGTGAATAATAGGACTTTGATAAAGGTTAGAAATATCTCTCAATGCCCCATTCTAACCTCCTCCCTTTATTGTAATGACTAAGCATCAAATTAATGGACAGCAGTATCCCCTCAAACTCTAGGTGATAAGTACTTTGTAATAAATAATGGCAGGTTTGTTTTCAAACATACCCCCAGCCATGATTACCCTGAGCCCTAATAGTCATAAAAATCTTGAAGAATCTTGGGGTTTTGACAGGAATAAGCATGAAATTCACCCAATCGATTTGCTTAACTCTAGACAATACCCAACTAGTGATTATGGCAGAAAAATGTGTAATTTGTTCCTTTCCCTTCACTTTCTAGCAAGATCTTTTCCCCTTAAATTGGATTTGGAAGTATAGTGCCTGATAATTACTGTGAAAGCCCTCTTATAGATATAAGCAAAACACATTTATATTGTTAGAATGTTTTCCTTTAATAAATTTCCTAGAGTGGAAATTTACTGAAATGCCTATTTCATAGCTGGGAACAGAAAGATGAAAACTGATACGAAGTTTCCTGGCCAACCAGAAAGGTAGGGAAGGTAAACTAATATTTGTCTAGCTTTTACTTTTACCAGTCACTGTGCTAGGTACTTTTGAAAGTTTTTTTTTTTAATCTTATTTTAATTTTTATAACAACCCTGGGAAGTATGTCCTTCATTATAAAAGTAACTGAGGCTCAGAAATGATGTGCCTTTTACTTAAAATTTGATAGCTAGTCAGTGGTGGATTACATATCTCAGATTCTTTCTGAGATACCCAATTTTGGGTAAGAATTAAAATGTCCTAGGAAGGAGAAATAGCATCCAATGTGCAGCTAATGGAATCTGGGTTCCCTATCTTTGGGATAGATTGTTTTTTGTTTTTCTCTGTTGTTTTGTTTTCTTTATTTTTTCAATAACAGTTTACCATAGCAGCTAATAAAAAGATGTATAAAGTTTCCATTTTAAATACTTGACCTTAAGATGCCAGAAACACCAATAAGCAGCCAGACAGGAAATTCATGTCTGAAAAAAATCTTAGCGTGATAAGATATTGAAACACAAAAGTAGGAAATAGATATCACTGAGGATACGAATTGGTGCAAAGAATGTTTGAGCCTAAGGCCAAAAAAAAAAAAAAAAAATCCACAGATCACGGCTTTGATTGAGCAAATGGGACTCAGAGAAGCCATTAAGGGTAATGGTGAGTGAACAATTTGGAAGAAAATCTGAACACAGTTTAATTTTACTGGAGCCAAGTTTCCACATCAAAGTGTACTGCATAAGTAAAATTATGTATATTGGGCAAGTGTACAGAGCAGTTAATTATTTTAATTTATAGTGTTAGTTAGAAAAAATATTTTAAAGCAGTTTTTATGATAGTATGATTCATTCATTTTTTGCTCTGGATCATTCCTAGTTCTTACCTAGCCTCAACTGCACTTTCTTATGTCACTTAGCCAAAATATTTATTTAGTAATTGCTGCATTATATTGGTTTCTTTAGGACTTTTTCCAATGCAAGTGTCAGTAAGCCCAATTATATTTGTCTTCAACAAAATGGAATTTAGGAGGTGACATACTGAAGGGTCCCAGGATTGGCCTCTCTGCAGGCATTACTGGATCCAGTTCTTCTACAATGCCACAGACCTGGTACTACTAGTGTCCCTTCTGGTAATGAGAGGCATGCAGTGAGTCTGGGCTTCTATATGATGGATGGTGTTCACTGTGTTGGACCGACATGAAGCACTTGCCAGTCCCTACAATAGTCACGATGGGCATGTAGGTCTAATGGTTGATTGACTGGGTCTGAGTAACACACTGGACTAAGAGGAAGAAGGTTGATCTCCACACAGGCATTTTCATTACCAGGAGTAGGGAGGATGACATTTTAGGAAGCACAAATGATTAATCCCAGGAAATTCTATAACTGAGCACTCTGTCTATCTCCAAAATGGACTTACTTCCTCTTTTCATTTTTCCTTCATAAAACAAACATACTTGAGCATGGATAACGTGCTAGTGATTATTGCAGTGAGCAAGAGTAAGGAGGATATCTGCCCCCATGAAGATCAAGGAGAGGTGAACAGCCACTGGTACTCATAAAGCCCCCATGGGGATGAAATGAGTGTAAATGTGATGAATTGTATGATGAGTTCCATATGCCAAAAATCATGGCAGATATAATCAATTATAACTCTTGAAAGTCTCACTTTTGGTTGAGGCATATTGCCTGCCAAGATAGGAAAAGGTATAACCCATTAATCTCTTGGCTCTTACTATGTACAATTTTTCAAGAGAATAGATTGCGTTAGCTGGAAATGATGCCTAGAAGAGGCTAATGTTGAAGGAGAAAGGGGACAAGTTCCAGAGCAGGAGCCCCTCTGGTGGAGTGGGCTGGAGGCATTCACTGGGCAGAACAGGGTCCCTGACATTTGGCCTAATTTATCTAAAGAGATGAAAGAGGAAGGCAACATCAAATATAAACTTTTAAAGTCATAAAGAAGTTTTATGAATAAAGTCTAAATATTGATTTCCTTTCATTCATTTAGAGTAAAACGCCTAACATGAAAGATTCGAATAGTTAGCAGATGACAGCCATCAACTTGCTCACAGGCAAATTTCATTAACTCCTTTACAGGTGTAGCCTCTGTTTTCCTTTCAGATAGGGACCCATTTACTTCACAATTAAATGTGCCTGTTCTCTGACACCAGATGCTAAGTACTTTTCCCTGAAAAATCAACAGAAAAAATTCCAGGTGGTTCAGAAGTTTGTAGTTAGAAATAGACTGGATTATACATCAATGTTACAGATGGATTTTTGAACTCAGCTTCACAGAACTGTTCCAGAAAAAATAAACAAACAAATATTCAAGCTAGTAACTACTCCTATATAGCCCTTCATTTTATATTCATACTTTCTACTTATGCTTGAAGGAGGATATCTATCTATCTATCTATCTATCTATCATCTATCTATCATCTAATCTATCTATTACAAGCATTTTAAGCTTGCAACCTGTGGGCTACACGTGGCCCAACAATGAATATTTAAAAAATGTCTTAATAAAATTTTTGTAACTTAATTTTTACAATATCCTGTCATACATGATTATTAATAATGAACTACAATGTTTGCTAATGACTGATTACCATAATCATGTTGCATACACTTCCCTTACGTTCCTTATGTGCAGGTACACCTTTTCTCTCCAATAATACTAGCAGTGAATATTTTAGCAGCCAATTGCCAAGTCATTAGTCTTGGACTGACTTGTTTGGTGTGTGCAACAGGAAATATTTCACTTTAGAGAACAAGAAAAATCGGTTTATTTGCATTACATTTATTAATTTGTGCAGTTATTCTGTGTCTAGTAAGCTAATGTTCAAGAAAAAATATAAATTTTTATTAAAATGTTCTATTATTTTATGTTAATGATTACTCATTTATTGCAGCTCTTTGTATTCAGTATATTTCTATTGAAATTAAATGGCAGTAAACATAAACAAAAAATTGCTGACAAACATCTAATTACCCAAGAAAAGTGGAAATTGGAGTATTTTTGCTGTGAAGTAAAAAATAAAACAATCTGCTTGATATGTAATAATGCCACTAGTGTACCAAGGTTATACATTGAAAATTGAAGCTTTTGTGTGTGTTTTTTATGGCCCACATAAAATTAAACCTTGTGTATTTGGTCCATGTTAGCCTTTGAGTTTGACATACATGGTCTATTATCTATCTGGAATTGGATTCTGTTTTTCTGCAACAGTTCTCAAGGAAAACTCTACTATAAAATATTGTCACATTTGCTTCAAAATTGCACACAGAAGCTACAGCCTTGTCACTTCAAAAGATGACATCTCACCTTGGTAGCTCACCCTTCTCAGAGGTTGTGTTTTCATCTCTAAAGGGAAATAGTTCTCAGGAAGAGACACACAACATTAATGCTGATGGATTTTCAAGATGACAGCGAGACAAATAACAACCTCTGTTGAATAGCAGTGTCAACGCATTTTTGAAATACTTGTTTTGTAGCTTTCCTTGTCAGTCCTGATCAACACGTGCTTTGAAAAACTGAAGCAAGTATTGACAAAATTAAGAGCAAATATAAGGAATATATTTGCTTAGATGATGGTAATATTTTGAATCAAATGTAGGATTTTGTTTTGATTCTGTGTGCAGTTTTTTGAGGTTACACTTTATGTATACCACACTTTAGAGACATGGTCTTACAATGTACACGACAATTCCATAAACAAGATTCAGGAGGATAGTATTTAAAATAAGAATTTTAAAGCAAAAATTATTGACTGTATATTATGTCAGATTCTGTGCTAAGTGGTTGATACACACTGAGTGGCCAGATTATTATGATCTCTGAACTGGGCCTCTACAGACCCAGTGCATGAATTCGTGCATAGGTGGGGTCCAGCCAGCCTGGCCAGGGGGAGGGGTCATGGGCGGTTAGCAGGCCTGCCTGCTGGTCTAACTCCTGGTCGAGGGGACAATTTGCATATTAGCTTTTGATTATATAGGATATACACTGAGTGGCCAGATTATTATGCGTTCAGAGATTATAATAATCTGGCCACTCAGTGTATAGTATCTTAGGCAAATTTAAGAATAATTCCATGAGGCCAGTCCTACTATTCAATAGATACAGAAATAGTCTTAGGGTTCAGTAGCTAATGTTGCACAGATGCTCAATACAACTCAATGAATCCAGAACTTAATAGCTGGGGTCTGTCCATTAGCCATTAAGTTGTTTGGGTGAGAATTTTACAAATATTGTATTTATTACTTCTGGGAAAACAACCTTATTGTGTGTGTTTTTATAATAGAAAAACTAATCAACACAACTAGATCTTTCAACATTGCCTACATTGTGTGAGAAAAAGCATACTTGTTTAAATTCAGGATTATGAAACATTTTTATATTTATAACATGAAATGTGTCAGGCTTAATCTATCTTCAGTGTTAGAGTCTTACTGCAAAAAGACTTCAGCCCCCATACATTTCATTCCAAGCCAAGTATTCATACAGTGGAGTTAGTTCTTCCCTCCCCAACCACCATTTAAATGCTGTCTAAAGTCATAGAATGTCCTATTTCTTATTTCTTACACACACATTTCTTATTTCTAGGGTCTCCAGTTTGTTTTTAGGCTTTCTGTTACATCTTATTTTGTTTCTGAATAGCATGGACTGTATAATTGTTCGCAAGTCTGTCAGTTCATGTCCTCTAGAAAGCAGACACCAAGCTATATGGGTTAAAAGTATGAGAGATTTATTGAGGAAGGTGTCTGGGATAGGGAGAATGCAGAAATAGGTAGAACAAGCCTCAGGCCACAATGCAGGTTTGACAGTTATAAAAGGAGAGTAGGGTGGAAAATTGATTGGATAGGAAGATCCTCAAAGCAGACCAAGGTATAGTTATGGGAAAGTCTCAGCCAGCCTAATAGGGAAACTTAGACACAAAGATTGTCCATAGAGGAATCCCACTCTGGGCAAAAATAGCCAGGCCCCACAGCATAACATGCTCAGAAGCCTTCCAGAGAGAGTGCCTTGACTAAAATGCTGCACCAGATTTGAATATTCTGGTGTTGGTGGCTGTCAGCTAACTCCTATCCTTAGAGAAGTTTCTCTCCTGTTAGAGATCTGAGCCACCAACTGATGGGTACCACAATTTACCTCAAGTTCAGCAGGTGTTCCTCTCTCACAGGTTGAGGAACAGCTTCTATGTGATTTCCAAGAGACTCTTCCTGAGGAGACTCTTCCAGGGGACAGCTAGTATGATAGACTATAGCTCTCATCACTACAATTTATTTGGGGGCTGTGATTGAAAGTCACTCTCACCCTCTGCTAACACCTCGGCTGGGCTCACTTGGTGGTGAGGATCATTCCTCTTTCATGAGAGGTTGGAACCCCTAGTAACCAAAACCTTCTCAGGCCAGGGTTGCTGCATATAATGTTTCAAAATCACAATTGGGCACAGGAATATCAGGAGGGGCTCCACTCATATTTATCTCTGCCCCATCATGTGACAGCAGCCCTACCTCCCCCTGCTGCCTGGGTCAATGATCTCTTCCAGGAATGAAGTTAACTGACCACCAATGACTCATCTTGTTGCCTGCTGGCCACTATACAAAGGAATTTCAAACTGCCCAGGAGGCAGCGATAGCTGGTTTTACAATGGGACCCTTGCTGTGTCTCCTAGAAAGTGTGTGATCCAATTGGGGACAAGCACCTCTAACCCCGAGAGCTCAGATTTATGGGGACAAGAAGTACAAAGTCCCCTAATGAGTCATTGGTTGTCAGTTAACTTCATTCCTCAGCTGCTATGCTGGTGTTTGGTCTCCTACCTGTAAGAGGATCATGCAAGCCCACATATTGTCATGTAAAACCTGCAGTGCTTTCTTGTTGGAGGAGAATATATCCCCACCCCATTGACATCAAGCTTAGAGGTAAGATTCCTTTTAGCCAATGGAATGTGATTGAAAGGTGATATGCTACAGTTGAGCAGAAGCTTTAGGAGACACTGTATAGTTGGGAGAGTCCTGTTCTCTCTCTGCCCTGGAAACGTATCCCATATGGCATATCCTGGCTCAGTGTCTCTCCAAGGACTGAGGTCTGCTTTCTTTTACAGCATAGGTGGAGAAGGAGGGCGAAGCCACGAAGGAAGTTACGCGGGCAAGCATTTCCGCATGGGATTCATGACCATGCCTGCTCCTCAGGACCGACTTCCCCATCCTTGCTCCAGTGGCTTCTCCGTGAGGTCACAGTCCCTGCACTCGGTGGGGGGCACAGATGAGGACCGCAGCTGTGGCTCCCGAAGACAACCACCCCCCAAGCCCAAGCGAGACCCGAGCACCAAGCTGAGCACCTCATCGGAGACAGTCAACAGCGCAGCAACCAGCAAGAGCGGGAAAGCCCTGGAGCGCTCAGAAGGTAACACACCCCACACCCACTTCACCTATTAATAGAAAAAGATTTCAGGCCAAAACCGGTTTGGCTCAGCGAGTAGAGCGTTGGTCTGAGGACTGAAACGTCCCTGGTTGGATTCTGGTCAAGGTACCTTGGTTGTGGGCACATTCTCAGTGGGGGGTGTGCAGGAGGCAGCTGGTCCATGTTTCTCTCTCATCGATGTTTCTAACTCTCTATCCTTCTCCCTTCCTCTCTGTAAAAAATCAATAAAATATATTAACCCTTTGCACTCCGCTGCCCCCTCTCAGGGGACATTGCAGTTTATAAGTGATTACGGGGAATTGAGTTAATTCAACGCACGTTTCGCAAAGTAGCGTCGAGTAGCTGCTAGCCAATGTCCAGAATGGTTCGGAGTAGCTGGTAGCCAATGTCCAGAATGGTTCGGAGTGCAAAGGGTTAAAAAAGAAAAAAAAAAGATTTCAGGCAACAGGTCACTGATAAGCATCTCCCTTCCTCCCTGGTTCATTTCCCTTGGGTCCTAGGAAGGAAGAATCCAGGGGGAGGAGAGGCTATTTGTTGAGATGATGTCCAAAGACAGATAGGAATATTTGATTTACTGGAAAGGAAAGGCAATATGTGTTTTCTTACCCCCTTAAAGCTTTGCGTTATTAGGAAATTATTTTGCCTAGAAATAAATATACATGAAATGTATAGTGTCTTGTGTTTATAAGTATTATTTATATGACTAAAGAAGTACTATGTGATTGTTAGGATAAACTTATAATGCAGAAAAATATAAAGAAAAAAATATAGTGGTTTTTGAAAATAATTATTTTTGCATTTTGGAGTATTTCCTTCCAGTGAATGTGTGTGTGTGTGTGTGTGTGTGTGTGTCTGTGTGTGTGTGTATTTTTTTTCAATGTCTATATTTTTCTTCATTATGAAACACATGGGTCAAATATATTTCAGCCTCCTATCTGGTTTATGAATATAAATTAGGTCAGGCTACCCCCAGATCTGGTCAGCTCTTTAGTCCTCACTTGAATCAATAAATCTTGGTTTTCCTGAGTTTTTGCCTGATAGGCCCTTGGTGGGAGAGTGGTCTCTAGTGTGCTTAGATGGAAGTCATTTTGATGGTTGTATATAAGTTGTCGAAAACACTTTAAGGTTCCCAGTGCTGCCAGTGGCCAGCTTGAGAGCATGGTTGTGCCAGGCTCTGTAGCCTTTCTCCTGCCCTGTTTGTCCCTGACATTGTCCACAGCATCCCCCAGCACACCGGGTTTCACAGTGGTTTGCTGCAGAGTGGAAGCCAAGAGGGTCCTTTCCTCAACCGCAGATTTCTTTGTCACCTAGGCTTCCCAGTCCCTCGTGGAGTCTTCCTCTTTTTCTGATCTAACCTTTCCACAGAAGCTCAAACCTATTCCATGAGAAGGGGTGCCCATTAGGCATGTGCTGTGTTTTCATTACTCTCATCTCCCCTTACTGGTGCCCCTTACTGTTTAACTAAAAAACCAAAGCTTCAGTGCATACTGAAAAATACAAATAAATACCTAGAGATAAAGATAACCCCTTTGTTCTACTTGAAAAATATCCACTTATGCTCAGTGTTTTCTAAACCCATATATGCAAAAATATATCATGAATAGGTGTATGTGTGTGAGAGTACAGATAGAATAACATATATGTGTATGTGTATTTACAAAATTGAAATCATTGTGCTTAAAGTGCTTATATTTTCACTTACTCTCTTGTGACTATTTTGCATGGCATTCAGTTTGTTAAGAAATACCCATCTTTAAGAAGAGAAGTGTCTATTATAGTATTTTATTTAATCATCATCTCCTTGATGAATACTTATTTGGTTTCAGTTTGGTTTGCTATGATGAAAAGCACAACAATGATTGTGTATGTCTGTGTCTATGTAACTATTTTTTTCTGCTGCCTTAGGGTATTTGATTTTTTCCCTCATGATTCAAGGTCATTAGTATGTCCTTTCACTTTTAACACACTAGTGCTTTTAGAAACAATTTAAGTCTTTGGTTTACTTGTTAATACTCTAAAGGGCCCTGGAACATATTGAATATTGTTCTCAGGTTTCATCTGATACTGATACATAGTCTCTTTCATTTCTCTTTGTTTTCTTTGATCTGGTTTCCAGAAGTTACTTCTTTCCTGCTTTTCTTGCCAGAAAACTATATCATCAATTACATTAGGTTGTTTGCCAGAAAACTTTACTGATTTAGAAGAGAGGTCTCTGAATGAAGAGGGCCTGATCATAATCTAGAATGATTCGAGAATAAAAGGGAATAAAAAGTCAGCCAAAGGTGAGGGAAGAGATGACACAGACAAGGAAAATAGCCAGTAAGGAGCTATTATCAAGCAGTATAACACTCCATAAACATTCCTGGAGGCAATGTCAAATACACACTTCAGAATAGACCCCCTCAGGGCAGGGTATTCCTAATGAAAACAAGCTGAGAGTCTTGATGATTTTCCCCTAGAAGAAACATTTGAGTCCCATTCATTTGTCTTACAAAATAGAACTGACTACCATTCATTTGGGATGCACTCCAATAAATAACCCCTGAGATAGAGAAGCTTCTAATTCTTTCAGATCCCTTCAGCATCTAAGGACCGAGGGTTCCAAATAACTAGTTATCAAACAGAACAGAGGCTCCATTACCTTCATTTCTTTAAAGGACACGATGACAGCAGCAGCAAAGACTTAAAGTTAGACTTGGAAACTACTGGGTGAGCAAGTGAAGTTTATTAAACACTAGGCCCAATTCAACAACTGTCTTTAAACAGAGCTCTAAACATGGGCTGAAGAGCCTTCAGCTGTAGTGTGTCTTTAAGGAAACTCAGTGGACCAGATGGACTGTTAGAATCTGGTGCAGAAAAGGTCTATTTCTATAGAAGAATTATTCTCAATGCAAATTTCACCTTCTCTTCAGAACACTTAATAAGAAGGAAATTGCAAAAGTGGATACGTTCAATCTCTTCTTTCAAGTCATGACTTCTATAACAACAGAAATCAAGGCTCAGTTCAGAGATGGGAAAAAATCTTGAGTCCAAATGTATGCATTTATATGTGTGTACTCAAAGCCAAATTATATAAATATGTAGATTGTTCTTTTATGAATTCTCAGTTCTTTGTAATCATGAGTTAACTGGAGGTCATTACAGAGCATATGTTTTCTTTAAAAATTTTCTGACTATCAAAATTATAACAAAGATGAAAAGTGACTTTTACAAATCTTAGTCTGTCTTTTCATTTTACATTAAATGTCAGCAAAGTCAAAATATTGATTCAGTGGCATTAGAATGATTTCCATGGTTACCAGCTTCTATTTAAGTAAGGGATTATGACTTCCCTGTGGATAAAAGTTAAAAAGAAATGGACTTGTAGCAAAACAGCTTTTCAGAGAAAGAAAAAAAATTGGTGTAATGAACTCAAGCAAAATAAAAATCACATACCAAGAAAGGTATAATTTATTTTTTTTAAAATGTAATCAAATAAACATTTACAACTCTATTTTGGGAACCTTTACAATAATATCTTTTGAAATCATAAAAATATAGTAGAGAAGATAAACTGGTCATGATTGCCCTTTTCCATTGCCTTCATGTGGTGCCTGCTTAGTTTTAGGGTTCCAGTTGTGCCTAGACTTGTGATCTATAGAACTATATAAGCTGGTGAGGAAGAGGAATGTTGATGTTTAAGCTGCCATGTTGTGACATCTTGTTAAGGAGGTGTGGGAAGTAATCCATCTTACCAAGTTGTGAAGTAAAATACATAAGCAAAAATAAATATTGAATAAATATCAATAAATAAATAAATAAATAAAGGTGAACAGAATGATGGACCCTCAAAAAATGCTGACCATTAGGCCTTCCCAGAACCTGCCTAGCACTTTCTGAATTTGTTTGGATCTTTTCCTGAAAAGGTCCTTCCTTTCTCATCAATGTTTTTTTGTTCTTTCAAAGGGCTCAGCATTGGCTTTTCGGGTGGCTATTTGAATGACTCATGTAGATAACTACAACGTGTCTGCTCTGGGCCCTTTTTCACATCCCAAGGGGCAGTTGTATTTCCACGGATGTGCTCAAACAGTGTGCAAAGCCCCATTCAGCACTGCACTAACAAAACACAGAGTGGAAAACAAGCTCTGCCAGTCTTCATCGTTGGGGCATTTGGTAGAATTCTAGTGTGTGTTCTTGTTTGTTTTATGGGAAAGGTGGGCGATTATCATCTAAGGCCCACATTCCTGGGTTTTTCTTTCCAGGTTGACAGAATCAGAAGCCGCCAGGCTTCCTAGAGTCAAAGCCATCTGTCAAACCAGGCACTGCTCAGATGGAGACAGGATTGCACATCTACACTATGTGATCTTTTTCTAAATGTACCCCGAGGCCCATGAATGAAACAGTTTGTAAGTCAAATCATGATGCAACACATCTCCCAGACCTTGCCGTGACTATTGATTCTAGTCCAAAAACTACCCTGCCTCATTACTGGCTTCTGTTAAGTGGCTGGATTTGACCTCACTTGTCTCAGTGTTTAAATTCATAAGAGGATTATGTCCCAAGTTGTTGGCTCAGATGGATATTTCCATGAGAAACCAATAAACCCAAATTTCCTGAGCGTCTGTTGTGATCAACGCATTGCTCTGGATGGTGTTCAATTGCTGTGCAACAAATTGACATAAATGTAGTCCCTTAAAATAACACATTTTTATTATCTCACAGTTTCTGTGGGAGAAGAGTCTTCCAAGGGTTGCCCAAGGCTGTGGTCCAAATGCCGGCTGGGTCAGGGTCAGGGTCTTTCCCATGCTCACCTACTTGTTGGCAGAATTCATGTCCCTGAGGTTGTGGATTACATGATAGCTTGCTTCTTCAAGGACAAAAGGTAAGAGACTCTCTCTCTCTTGGCTTTGCTTCCTCAAGGGAAGACCTGGATCTTCTTTTAAAATAGCTTGTCCAGGATAACCTGCCTTTTGATGAGCTCATAGTCAAAAGATTAGGAATCTTAATTATAACTGGAAAATCCCTTCATAGGGATTTTCCATAGACGGTAACTTAATCACAGAAGAAAAATACCATCATATTCACAGTTCTCCTTGCACTCAAGGAGAAAGATTTGTAAAAGTTCCAGAGGGTGGGACTCTAGTGGGCCAGCCTCAAAATCTGCCTACTCAGATACAAAGGAGATGTATATATTGCTTTCCTAGAAACTATTCAACTATGTGATTGAATATTTCAGAAGTCAATTGGTGAAAAGTAAATTAGCAATGCAAGAAGTATATTATAATTCAATAGAATAATATAAATATCACAAGCCAATCTAAATAATAGGTAAACAAATAGAGCAATCTGAGGCAGCTGGTCGATGTTTCTCTCTCATCGACGTTTCTAGCTCTCTATCTCTCTCCCTTCTTCTCTGCGAAATATCAATAAAATATATTTTAAAAAAACAAAAACAAAAAAACAAATAGAGCAATCTATAATGCCCCTCTCTAGTTCTCTCTTTGACTTTTCTTTTTCTCATCTAATTGAAATCACTCCTGCTACAAAATGCCTGGATTATTTTATTGAAAGTGGGAATTTTGCTTTGTTGTTTCAGCTTACCTAGGAGACATGAGAAAAATACATTCCTTAGTCCAGCAGCCATATGCCAAAGAATTCATAGAACATAAAGATCCAAGTAAAATATTGACATCAAAATGGTGCAAATATTTAAGATAATAGGATACATAAGTAAATGTCTATTTGATACTTGCTGTGAAGAACATTCCTAGTTTGCGATTCTCTTGTGGACCTATTGCTAGCTTGACCCAGCACAGTTTCTCTTCCCTGAAACACCTGGTGGATGTGGGCTAGATTACTGGTCGGCAAATTCATTAGTCAACAGAGCTAGATATCAACAGTACAACGTTTGAAATTTCTTTTGAGAGCTAAATTTTTAAAGCTTAAACTTCTTCTAATACCACTTCTTAAAATTGACTCTTCCAGGCTGTAGTATTTTGTGAAAGATCCACACTCAAGGGGCCAAAGAGATACATGTGGTTCACAAACTGCAGTTTGATGACCATGGGGCTAGATAATGTACAGCAGCCTTGATATCACTATGGTGCTCCGCAGTGCTTGGGCCTGTGGATTTACCCAATGAATCCAATGATTATAGAGATTGGTAATAATGATTTATACTAAGTACCGCTACCTACCTGTTGAGTAGCATGTTGATGACAAATAAAGATGAGACCACATGTTCCCAAGTTATGCAGTTTCTGAATTGCAGTAGCACATCAATTTCCACTTATGGATAAATGCCCATCAGAAAGCCTGGGTCTACAAATGAAGTGAAAGTTACTACTGTAACCCTTATTGCAACTTTTCCATGGTCTCTGTTTTTGTCTGGCCCCAAGCTTGGATAGGGATTCATCTATGCAATTCATTCTAAAGCACTAAGGACTACTGTAGTAAATTATTGCATTACTAATATTTTTGTAAGGAAAATGGAGGAAATGAGTTGACGGCCTGTTTTTCTAACACACCCTCTTCATTTACTTCTCTATAAAGCCCTTGCCTTCACTCTATTTCTTTTGACTTCAATATGGCCCCTAAACACGCTATTTTACATGTGAGTCTTTCAGGAGACTAATTGATACAAAGAATTAATGCACTTTCAAGCATCTTTAATGCAGAAGGAAGTTCAGGCATTTGGAAAGCTTAGAGGAAAAGCATGGTGATTTATGATCCTCAGAGAGCTAGTGCACTGGCCATCCATCCATCACCACAGTCCTGGCTTTGTTTACAATACAGTAACTGCTCTGAATGATTTAAAAGATGAGAGGGTTGTCTGCTTGCTCTTAGGTTTGTAAAACCTCATACTATATTTCTTCCATTGCTTTATATTTCCGAATCCTAGGAGGACAGAAATTAATTATGGGTGGTGGCAAAGAATACTGTTGACTGGCTGTGATGTGTTATTGGGAACTTTTAGTTTATCTTCATACTATAAATCACACAATGTTCAGCTTATGCCATTTAATAAGGTTTAAAATCCAAGTTTCTCAATTAAGACAATAGAGAGCTGAGATTTCTTTCCTTAAATGACTTTTGGAAGTTAGCTTTAATCTTTCTTATTTTTCTGTGTTTCTGAGTTTCCCTAAGCCAACTCTGCCATAGTCCTACCAGTCAGGTATATTCTCCTGGATTAATTCTGTTTTACTATTCTCCAGGCATCCAGCTTCTGAGCAGCATTTCACTCTACCTCCTATAATACTGTGTAAAGCCATTTTTTAAGGCAGAGTGACTGCATGTGTACATAAATCTTGCCTTTAATTGACCTCGATGAAGCATACACTTATTACAGAATGAGTGCTTTCATTTTATGGCCCTGTGTCTGCACTGACAGCTTTTATAATACGTATTGCTTTCTGTGACTTTTCCTCTTAAGTGGGAAGGCAGTGATTTAAGGCAAGCTCTTCTTAAAAAAAATTTTTTTTTTGCTATTAATATTGCTGCCAGAAAAACACAAGTGGGAATCCTTCATTGTTTGTGAGAGTGGGGTTCTAGAGGTGCTGCTGAAGTAAGAATTTTCAGAAACCCCTATGGAAGGATGAGGTGGTAGAAGATTTTATTGGCATGTAGTTACATTCCTCAGTTTTCAATGTCCTATTTACCCCAAGCCAGTCCTAAAAGAGGGGCAGCGGGGAGTTCAGCAAAGCCAGAAACATGGCCAGTGTCCAGAGCTTCCATTCCATGTTGTGGCAGGGAGTAAGAATCCAAACTATTTAAGTCCATTAGTCCATGTGGAGTCCAGCAGGGATTTGTGCCATGTGGGCACAGGGAAGTGTACCTTCCTGCCACAGGAGAGCCAGGAACCTGGAATATCAGAGAGAGGAGAGAGAGAGAGAAAGAGAGAGAGAGAGAGAGAGAGAGAGAGAGAGAGAGAGAGAGAGAACTTCTATTGTTTGGAAGTCTAAATATTTAGGTTTTTCATGCTTGCAATGACCATCCATCCTAGCCACTAAATTATTCCCAGGTATGACTAGCAGGCAGACAGGGAGGCACCATCCCAGTTACTCAGACCTTTACTGGGCGTGTGTCTGAACTGTCCTTGTCCAGCCCCTTCCCCCATCAATCAGCGGGGAACAGACTTACAGAGTTTTCACTGCAGTGTTTTGGTAAAGCTGCATAAATGGCATGCTTTTATCTAGTCTTCCCTTTCATCCTTTCCTGTTAAATAATAACTAGGTTATCCAATGACATCAATAAGTATTCAATTAAGTTGATTATATGGAGCAGAACATGGGAACTCATCACCCTTTGGAAATATCTGCTTTCTGACAACTTCATCCAATAAGAACATCTGAAAATTAAGGAGTATATAGAAGAGCTTAACAGAGCCAAAATTCTTCTTGTTGTACTTCTTAAGGCTCTGTGAATTTTACAGAGTATCAATTGCAGTAACTGTTTTTCTTTTAACTTTTGGAAAACCACCTTCTCTGGTGCTAGGGCAAACTGTTCACCATAGTTTCTCATCAGAGGTAGATCACTGCAAGACCACCTCAGTGGGAGGGTTGCTGAAGGCAGCAGATGGCTTTTGGGGGTTTTAGGAGACAAGTGCTAGAGAAGCCGTATTCTCTGCAGAACTGGACATGAGGAAGTCGCCTGCTCTGCAGGGCTTGGCTAGTGAGTCGCTGGAGCTGGGAAGTAAAACCCTTTTCCACCGCAATGCCTCTCCAGCCTCCTCCACTGACAAAGCTCAGCATCATGCTAGATGACCCAAGAGAAAATATTTAAAAGACTTAGATCCCTTGTCATTATCATAACAACAGGATGAATTTAGGGTCAACTGGTAACTTCTACAGACAGTAAGGTGGTAAGGTTGTGATTTGGTGGATATCTTGACATAGAGTGTTCCAAGTGGAGAAAATAGTTGCTTCAAAGTCCCAGAGGCAGAAAGTGCATAATAAGGAGGTCTGTGTCAGGGGGCATTGTGGGTAAAAAAGGACAAGAGCAGGAAATTATGTCAGGGTTGAAAAAGAAGGTGAGAGACCCCGTAGAACCTTTCTTGTAGTCCATCCTAGGGCTTTATACCCTAAGGAGCCATTGTGAGGGGTGAAGAAGAAAGAAGAGTGGCATTATGCATTGTGGTGACTGTGATGAGGATAGACTCAGAGAGGGAGACCATTCAGGCAGCTACTGCAGAATTTCAGACAAGAGATGATTGCTTACACCAAGGTTGCGCAGATGAAGATAGAAGCGGAATTGGTGAGAAAAATTCAGCAAAGTATTACCTTTTCAGTTGGAACAGTTACTCATAATCCCACTTTTAGTCCTTTCTTCTGAGATATAGCTATAGTGATTATATATATATATATATATATATATATATATATATATATATATATATATATCTTATCTGTCAAAACTTATCCGTGAGAAAAGGATCCTAGCACCCTTTAAAGATTAAAACTCATTAAATGTGTCCCGTTGTTTACATTGACTTTTTAAAAATTGCAATCTGGAGAATTGTAAGCCAGGAATGAGTTTTAGTGAAAGATCTATATCCCTAAATTAAAAACATAGCAGCTACAGTTATTTCATCAAGTAAATAAATGAAAAAGGTTTTATTTACCTTTGTTTTCAAAACTCAACATAGAATGTGCATGTTTTCCAAACTCAACTCTAGTATAGAATGTATATGAAATAAAGATCCCTGCTTCCAGAGTACCCCAAGCACTCAGCTTTCCCTATAGACCTGGACCAGTCCAACTTTGGTTCTCCCTCTCAGCCCAGGCTCTGCCCACAGCTTGGGACTCAGTATTCCCTACTACCTTCCAAATGCATCCTTCCTTGTCATTACACATAGTCTTACTTGTGCTGAAATGCTGCTCTTGGAAAAACTTCTCACATTCTTTACATTTTTGCTTCAACCCTCCTTGAGTGGGGTTGTAGCCAACTCCTCCTAAGCCTGTACTTTTCCAGAAGTAAGCATTCTTTCTATATGCTCCTTTCCATAGTAGGTTACCACACTTGCCATTGTTATTTCTTGGGAGATTTTTGGTAAGACTATATTTTCCTTTAAGCTGTGTATTCTTAAAGGTCTTACTCTTTATATTCTTTCTAAACTTCCTGAAGCATGCTATGTTTAATATATGTTGAAGTTGACATTTATTTATTTGGAAATAAAGCTGCAGAGAGTTATATTACATTTACTCATTAGAGATACATTAATAATAGTTGAGATTATTTGTACAAACTGGCTTTCACCATTGTATACCAAATAAAACCTATTACCGGTAATTATTTACTCTACCGGAATATTTATTGAATTGGAGAGAAATTTTTCACAATATTTAATACTATCTGTAACATCTCCAACCCCTATATGTACAAGAAAAGACACACTTTATTAATACTTCCTAAAACTTTTTCAAATGAAGCATAATTGTTTTCCTTTAACTCTTGCACTTCCAGAGACTATCACACCAGGTTGTCTCTATCACACTAGATAGGCAAAATTGTCTATGATTCTAAGTCTTTTCCTAGAATTTCCTTAGTGAAATATGATATATGAAAGCTACATATAGTTTTTTAATACTTAAATTGTCACCAAATGTGTTTAAAATAAAAATGTCTGTTTGTTAGGTGATGTACCTTAATACTATATTACATAATAATCATGTTTCTCTGAATAGTTGGGATTTTACTGGGGATGTCAAGTTCCCTGAAACTCTAAAATTATGCTAAAGAGGAGCAAAACAATAATGTTGAGCCCTTCCAGGTGTTTCTCAGTGGTTAGAGCCTTGGCCTGCAAACTGAAGAGTCTTGGATTTGATTCCTGGCCAAGGGCATGTACCTTGGTTGCAGGTTTGATCCCCAGCCTCAGTTGGGGTGTGTTTGAGAGGCAACCAATGAACATGTCTCTCTCATATTGATGTTTCTCTCTCTTTCTTTCCTCGTCCCCTCTCCCTCTTTTCCACTAATCAATGAAAAAAATATCCTTGGATGAGGATTTAAAAAAATAGAAAGAACCGGTTTGACTCAGTGGATAGAGCATCGGCCTGCAGACTGAAGGGTCCCGGGTTCGATTCCGGTCAAGGGCATGCACCTTGGTTGTGGGCACATCCCCGGTGGGGGGTGTGCAGGAGGCGGCTGATCAATGATTCTCTCTCATCTATGTTTCTGACTCTCTGTCCCTCTCTCTTCCTTTGTAAAAAGTCAATAAAATATATTAAAAAAAAATAGAAAGAATGTTGAGAGAAAGAAATAAAGTGGATTTTATAACCATGTTCTGTAAAAATACTAAAGAGACAGTAACTTGGAGACATCTGTGTAATAGGTCAGCTCAGCCAAGGATTTGGTGAGCCTTAGGGTGGGTGGCGAAGGATTTAGAAAAGAGACAAAGAGAATGAGCTGGGTCTGGGTGGATCTCCTGTGCCTGAGACTACAGAGAGAGGTCCAGATGGCAAGCTGAGCCTTTGTTTTATAGCCAGAGGTAAACAAGGTCGTGGTCACCATAGTTACAATGTTCTTGTGAGTTTCACTTGTTTTGGCAGCACTTGCTGCATCTCCCACAGCCCATTAGCTACTCAAGATATGATCTAGGGAGCATCATAAGGTCAAGTTTAATTATGCTAAGAGGACTGTGCCTTCTAAGCTGGGACTTCTTTGTGGCTTTGCTAACAGATCAGTCCAAGGCTTAACCCTATCGTCAGTCCTTACACTTCTGACAAGGAAAAATCAAAGTCTGCAGCTCTACAAGATGTCTACATTAGGAAGTGTTTCTGAAAACATTTCTTTAAAACTGAGAACTCTTCTTCTAAGGGATAATTGTGAATTAACTTGTTTGGTTATCTTCAATAAGGCGAATGAGATTTTGAATGGTTCCTGTAATTAAAGCAAATTGTCTCATAACTCTGCTATTTGAAATAAATATTTTCTCCTATTTCTTAGAATGGTACCTGAATCCTAACTGTTTGCATATGGGCATGTTTGATCTGGTCTTTACCATTTTTCCAGTTGTATTGTAATTAACCATTCAGGTGTCTATTTTCCTACTCTGAGCAGTGAACTTCTGTAAAACAAAAATATTACTCTAATGTATGTTTGGTATTAATAAATGCTCAATTAAATGTTTATTTAAAGAACAAATAAGAGAATCAAATATAACTCCTATGCTTCTAGATTGAACAAGAGAATATCTGATGGAATCATGAGATGGGAAAGATTAGGAGAGAACTGAGTTTCGCATTGTTACACTAGAGATGCTAAGCAGGTATTTTGGCAGAGATAAAAAGTAGATAATGGTATATAATCCTCTAGAGAATGAGCTAGTGACATAGATTTGGAAGTCATTATAATAAACATGTCATTGGCCAATAAAGTAGGTAGAATCACCTTAGAAGAGAAAGCAGAGGAAGATCAGGGGGTCTAGAAACAACCTTTTAGTTTACTTCAATAAAGCATAAGCATATGCAGAAAGAGTAATTAAGATTAAGTCAAGAGTAAGTGAAGAAGTAAAGATGGGAAACTGAGGAAAAAGTAGCCAGTAAGTTAGGAGGAAAACATGAGATACTTTAAAAGCCAAGAGAAAAATATACAGTGATGAACAGTGAATTGTTATTGAGAGTTTAACTATCAATAGATTGAGGGCAGAAATATGCCTATTAGATCTGGCAAATACAGAGGTCATTGGTGATCAAGACAATAATTTGGTGGAGGCAGAAGCCAAATTGAAGGGAGAATGAAGAAAAAACAGACTATAAGGAAATGGAGATATGGCAAATGTAATTTTTGAGATGTTTAGCTGGGAGGTGGGAGTGGCCAGGGAGAGATGAATGGGGGTGGGGTGGGGGTGGAGACATATGTAATACTTTAATTAATAATTAAAAAATAATAGTAGAGAAATGGGGTGGTAATTGGAAGGAGATGAGGCCCAGGGCAAGGTATGTAGGTACATACTTTTGTGAATTATGGGAGTAAAAAAGAATATACAGTATCCTGATGAGAAAGATCCAGAAGAGATGGAAAGACTGATGATGATGATGATATAGATGACCAAAGGAGAAAAGTCCCTGACAAACTGACAGAGATTTAAAGCTCATCTTGGCATTTGATAAGATTGTTTTTTTCCTCTGTGCTCAAAGAAAAGTAAATGAAGATTTTGGTATAAAATCTGATTTATGCCTTAATTTGGTCATAAGAAAATGAAGAAACTTCTCTCTAGTGGTGTTTCAGTTATCTGTGGCTATGTAACAAACCACCTTATGATTCTGTGGCTTAACAATGATTTATCATTTCTCGGTATTGTGGGGTTTTACTGGACTCAGCTGGGTAGTTTTCTCATGCTGCTATATTCAGCTGGGAATTTGGCTGGAAAATGGTCTTTCAACCTCCAGGGTCTCCCTTCATGTGAGTTCTCATGACTCAGTAGTCTATCTCCACAGCATGGCAGCTGGCTGCCAGGGGCATGCATTTCCAAAATGACACACCTAATATTCAGGTATTTATCAATCATATGCTTATGTTGTCCTCCCTATAACCCCATTGGCCAAGCAAGTCACATGGTAAAAACCAGACTCAGTGTGAGAGAGGCTCTACAAAGTCATGCATGCCAGGAAGAAAAATGTGTGGGGATGGGAAGGATGAGGGCAGGTACTAAAGTAACTATTATGGGATGCTTTTATTTTCTAAAACAAAGCATATTATCTCTTAAAATTTGGTTGGGGAAAATAATATAAGAAGTCATATTGCCATTATGGGGATTGAAAAAACAATATTTTGTGGCACTGTGAGTGCCTGTGTAAGCTATATACATGAACATAATAGAAATAAGAAAAATATCCTATTTTTATGATTTTGTGTGAGAATTCTTCAGCAGCTCTTCAGTGCATCCAGGAAGCAGATTGGCAAGGTCATTTACAAATGTCTAAATCTGTTTGAGAGAAAGCATGTAGACAGCAGAAAAGTGACACTGTCTGTAATATCTGTCTTTTTTGTTTTTTATAGACTTTGTTGCTCATCTCCTCCAAGAATTAATCAATCCATCACAATACATTTAGATATGAAAGGCGAAATATGTTAAACCCTTGAAGGTTAAAAGACAATGGTATTAGACACTGTTTTTGGCATCAACAAATTTACTTTAATAGTTGGTAATTTAATAAAATAATTATAACCCTACCTTCTGTTCCCACACAATTTCTTCCCATTTGCTCTTTCAATGAAAAATTCTCCAAACTTCCTTTATATTTTTAAACTTTCCTTCTTCTGTAGTATTAGTTAGTGTCCAGATACAAATTTAGATATTATACTTGCTATTTTTAAAAAATATATTTTTATTAATTTCAAAGAGGAAGAGATAGTGAGGGATAGACACATCAGTGATGAAAATCATTGATTAGCTGCATCCTGCATGCCCCCTACTGGGGATGGAGTCTACAACTGGGGCATTTGCCCTGACCAGGAATTGAACCATGACCATTAATAACTAAATGAGCATAACCATTGTCTTAAAGGCTTCAAAATGAAAGAAAAAGTGCACATGTTTTCCATTTGAGGCTTTGTAATGAGTTAAAAAGTTGATCACATTTTATCAAGGATTTAAAAATTAAAATAAAAAGCATTTTCTAAAAGGGAAAAAAAGGCATTTCATTAATCTATAAAGATCTTATTCCTTAGCCCCCATTGCTAATTCTTTTTATCAAGATTTTCATTTTCCAGTTGCAATAAAAGCAATAAGCTAAGTAAGATGTGCTCTAAAGTAGCCCACAGTTTGTTTTTTCCCTTTCTTGTGGCTTTAATATAAACTATTTGTAATATAGATTTTTTTCCAATACAAAAGCACCTATAAAACAGTCATCAAAAACATTTCTCTTGATAACAGCTAATGCATAGATCATAGGAGTTTTGAGCAGCAGTTGTGAAACAATCACAGCTTTCTAAATGCAATATTATAGCAGCTTCCAGAAACTGTGTGCATTTTCCAGTTTTATATCACAATTTTTTGTCTTATTTTCTATACAAAATATGTTAATGCTTTTGGAGTGATTTTTCAGAAGGTAATTTGTAGACCAAAATAATCATGTTTAGGCTTTATTCTAGAAGGATGTATATTCTGACCAGCCATTTGGAAGGAGGTATGAGCAGCCAAAATACATATAGGCTATAGTGGAAAGGGAAAACTAGCATTTTGTTTTCTTATGTTTTAAAAATGCACTTTGTGCAGCTGGGTTGGATTTTTATCATATTCCCCTTTCCCCCCCTCCTTTTTGGAATTATATGCAGAACAAGGTAGGGTCAAATTTGGGCTAATCAATGAACAACCCTTTTTTTTCCTTTCCCGGGCTTGATTCTTTTTCAGTGTTACCATCACAACAAAAGATTCTTTGTTATTAAAATATTTTAGTCAAGTGTTAGGTTAATGCTAACATATTTGATCTTTAGAGGTCATTAAAATTTCCAGACTTATGGTCCATCCATCTAGTTATTAATGGCAAATGGTGAAACTAACAGGTCTGGTATGTGTTCCAATGGATGCCACTGCAGCCTTCCACAATATGGAGGTGTCCCCTCATTCTATACACAGGGGACCCCTATAATAAAAACAGTCTTCTTTTTCCTTTTCCTAATAATCACTTCAGTCAAAATCACTTAGAACTGATATGACGACAATAGGAAACCTAGAGTGTCTAGAATCACCTTGGGAGCTGGTGAGGGATACAGATGGAAGAGATTCATTGGGGATTTCCTCTCTCCCTCCATTTCCATTCATCTTAGCCAGGGATCACCTAAATATTAGTGAACAGTCTCTCCCCTGCCACACAAACACACATGCACATGTACACACGTGCACACGCATGCATGCGCGCACACACACACACATCCTGACAACACAATTTTTATCCAGCTTCTTTTTTTCTATGAATAGCATTACCTCCTATGATAGCATATAATTTGCTTATTTATTGTGATTATTTATTGTCTGACTCCCACTAGTACATAAACTCTCTGAAAAGAGAAATCTTTTCACTGATATTTTCCTCATCAGCTAGAACACCTAAAGATTTGTTGTTTATTTACCAGAATAAATTTAAAATGTTACCGTATTGGAAAACTAGCTTTCTAAAAGTGAAAATTTCTCCTTTGAGGAACATTTTCTTAAGTGAACATAAATGTTTTCTGATTCTGAAATAAGCCTATGAGTATACTAAATTATTTAGTACATGTATTTTATTACATGCAAAATATTGCTTAGGTTAATACCATCAATTGCAAACCAAATTTTAGGGGCTTAACAAAATAGAAATTTTGTTCTTGCTCACAATAACTATCTAAATGTGGGTGTCTGTGGTCTGGAGTGAGCTTTTCCTGTGTGAGAATTCAGGCATGCAACATTCTCCAATGTGATAGGTCTCCCAGGTGTGGGACAACTCAATCATCACTCTCTCGCTGGCTGAATGGGAAAGAGATGGCTTCTTAATCACTTTGGTCTTGATTACACACATCACTTCCATTGATCCATTTTTTTTTTATCAGAACTGTCACATGGCTCCACCTGGGTGCAATATAATATGCAGTCTGGATGGATAGCTACTTCCCAGGGATAGCTCTACACTATGGGAGGGACAGAACAAATTTTGATGGATTGTTTCCTGTATCTGTTATATTTTATGACCAAGTTTTCCGGTAGTATGCATTCCCACAGACAGGCTATATTAATGAGATGTACTGTCATAATAATTCATAATAATAACTTGAAGGATATAATGGTGGACCACCTTGTCATTGGCTGTGTTCAACTTCAGACAATGAGTCAGTTCCGAGGCTGCTCCAATGTCTCATCTCTGATCTGGGATGTAAAATAGTCATTAGCATCAACATTTGGAACAGGCTTTTCTCATGAGCATAGTAATCAAAAGATGCCAAGTCAAAACATTCATTCTAAATTCTCTTCTAATTTCATCAGTCAACACAAAACACATGGCTAAGCTCCACAAGACTAACCCTTCCCTGTGACATGTATGGGGACTGAATATCTGATGACAATTTACACCTCTCACAGGCTTATGTTGAACATATTCAAACAAAAAGTGGAGGTTCAATATGGTATTTCAAATGGTCTCATCCGAAATACAGGATCCACTAAAGTGAGGAATTCTCAGTACTCAGACTTAAGGTAAAGAGAGGCTATTTTGAAATCCCAATTCCAGAGCCATTTTTTTAATTTCCTTCTCTTTAATTATTCCCACTTATGAGACAAAGCTGATTGATCCCTTAATGTGCAACAATCCCAATTTATCTTCTGTCTGATACTGCCTTAGTGCTCCAGGATTTATGAATTTTCACCATTACTGGGCATAGACTACCTTTTTTTCTTCTCTGCTCTATCCATCAAGTCATCTACCCACCTACCCGTCCTTTCAACAATATTTAATGATCGCCTAGTATCATGGTCAGCAAACTGCAGATCACAAGCCACATGCGGCTCTCTGTCCCCTTGAATGTGGCTCTTCTACAAAATACCACGGCTTGGGCGAATCTATTTTGAAGAAGTGGCATTAGAAGAAGTTTAAGTTAAAAAAATTTGGCTCTCAAAAGAAATTTCAATCGTTGTACTATTGATATTTGGCTCTGTTGACTAATGAGTTTGCCGACCACTGGCCTAGTATATATCAATAATTTATATATATATGGGGATTTTCCATGAATCAGATGAAAATCTCCAATGTCATAGAGTTTATATTTCAGTGGAGAACATAGATACATGAGGCAAAATGTAAATATGATTTCAAATAGTGCTAGTACTGTGAATAAGTGAAAATAGGGAAATATGCCTAGGTGAGGGTAATGAGCAGCATGAAATAAGTGGTCAGTGATGGCCTTCTCAATATTTGAGCAGAGAACAAAGTAATGAAAATAAAATAGCCCGTGTAGCTATAGAGTCAAAGTTGTATTTCTAATCAAAGTCCCCATAACAAAAGGACCTGTAAATCCTTTCCTCTCCCCTCTAACCTCCCACTGGAATCCATTTATCATATTTATGTTATTGGGTGAATACAAAAAAGGCCAAGTAGAATTGGCTAAGCTGATTGCCAGGGTCTATAATTTTCTCTGCTATTTTAAGATTAGTTGGAATTATATTTTGTTTGAAGGGCCTTTATTTTTCTAACAAAGACTAAATTGAACAAATATGAAGCAATAATGTTGCCTAATGCAATACAGTGCTAATTTAAAAGATCCATAGAACAGAGTTTTTGAAAAGATGACTTTCTTACCTTCATTTTACTTCTGTGCTTTGGGAATTGTTTTGATTTCCTGCTGTTAATCTCCATGAGGGGTAATCCAAGGAGAGGTGACTAACCTCACCACACCAGTAGTCAAGGTGTTTTTGATTAAGTATAAGAACTATTCATGTGGATAAAAATAAAATGCGGATTTGAGATCTCCACCCTTGTCTTTATATTAGCTTCCAATTGCTGCTGTTCAAAGTCCCAGAGACTTAGTGGTTAAAACAACACAAACATACCATGTGATCATTCTGACTGACACCAGTCTCCCTGAGCTAAAATCAAGGTGCCAATCACATATATGCAATGTTCCATTTGTCATGGAAGGTTGTGTGGTCACAGGTTCCAGGTTTTAGGACATCTTGGACATCTTAGGATCTGCCATGATTCTCCTTTCCATGGCTCTTCTTTAAATTGGTGACTGTGACTTCCAAACAATGTAGGAAGTCTTACCAGACAGAGCCATTCCTTAATGAGACCAACCTGATTCCTGGGAATGGGTAAGGAGAACAAAAGGTTTTTCTTAGAACTGTGAAAGTTCTAAGCTTCTGACCAACAACTCGGTCCATCTGGGGCCTGGGCACTCCTTGTGACATGTTCCAGAACTGCTCCAGTCTGTTCTGTTTCTGCAACTAAAATTTGAGTCACCTTTTGAAGTTGCTCTATTAGAAATTGGAGGCTGTTTCTCTCCCCTGCCTTATTGTCTATGTTCAAACATCATCCCTTTCTATCCTTTTTGATGGATTTCAAATTGTTCCAAGAAGGAAACTGGTGATAATTCTATTTTCAGCAGCTCATACTCTGGGGACTGATTTGGGTCTTGTCTTTGATATTGTGCTTCTCTAATCATAATCCCGACTTCTGAAATATTAGTGTCAGTAGAGAAAAGGCTTGCCAACTCTATCGCTCCTTTATCACTGAGAAGATGCTTTTAAGGAAGGTCTTAAATGAAGGTATTGTACAATTGCCAAAAAAGAAAGAAAAAAAAAGTACTATGTCTAGGGATTAGTGAAAGCTTCTCATTGTCTGACCTCAATTAGAAAAAGCAGAAATATTTCTAAGGATTGCTTCTGAGATGCCTGAAGTGGCTTACTAGATGTTGGAATTAACTCCTAAACTGAAGCTCTTTGCCATTAGTGATCTAGTAACCTCATTCTTTGACTTCCCTTTGGAAACTCCTCATAAATGTTTGTAGGGGCTCTTAGCACTGCTGGTTAAATTTAAACCTTAATTTACTAGAAGCAAGCAGGAGTAATTGTGTGCAAGATAAATGAAAGAAATTATAATATCTCTGCAAGATACATAAGTATAAGATAAAAATGTTTAAATTGGAATGAGCAAGATTGCTCAACCACTTCTTTATTATTACCTCCAAAAGGAATCTTTTTAGATAAATTTTTCTGAGTAACACTCCTATGACATTTTATTTTTAATATTCATCTGAGGATATTTTCCCATTGACCTTTAGAAAGAGTGAAAAGAAGCGGGGAGAGGAGGAGAGGGAGAGACATATTGATTGGTTGGCTACCACACCCACTCTGACCAGGAATTGGGATCAAAACTGCAACCAGGTACAAGTCCTTGACTGGAATTAAACCCACAATCCTTCAGTGCCAGGACTAACACTGTAACCACTGAGCACTGAATATACTGAATTACTATATATCTGCTGATGTGCTCTATGTATATCTGTGCTTTATAGACAAAAAGAATAAAATATTCTGCCCCTGCTCCAAGAACAAATTTTCACCCCCTTGAGGAAGATATTGTCCTATTGTGAATGTGTGATATAAATTGAAGGGACACACTTGATTTTATTTTCTTTCCATTTTCATGATATTATAATTACATTTTTTAAAGTAAAAATTGATTATGGAAAACATATATGCAAAATGGGGATAAAGAATACTTATACTCCCCAAGTCAGGGAAACAAATATATAATTTTATAAACATGTCCATTTTTCTTTGTCAATAGGTATATTATGACAACATTATCGTTATATTTGCAGAGTACTTAATTATATAGTTGTAATGTCTCATCATTTAGGTACACAATTCTTTGACAGATATTGATGTTGTTTCTGACTTATATTGAAAGAAACAAGGCTGTGATATAGATTCCTATATGTATCTCTTTATACATGACTGAATATTTCCTTGGGATGCATGTCTGGAAGTGCAATCTTCCAGGCAAAGAAAATGCATTTTTTAAGGCTTTTGACACATGATTCGAAATTGCCACTCAAACAGCATGGTTCCTTTAAAAAAAGCATAATCATAGCAAAATTTTAATGATACCTGAGTAATTGTGTGGTATCTCTTCTACCAATAAAATATTGCATTTGCATCCAGATTATTGGGCATATTTTTAGAGGGTATAATTGTTCAATTGGAACAGAAACTCTCTGGAGAAAGCAGGAACTCTAAAGAGATTTGTGATGTGGTCAGAATTTTATGTGTATAATTTGGCTCAGCAAAATGATAGGGGTGTTTGCAGAGGGGCTGGAAAAATGATTATCCTCCAAGTTGTTTTTATTTGATGAATTCTGATTCTCTTTCTGACATTTTATCATTTTAAAACTGTCCACACATTTTATCACAGCTTTGGATAAAGTCTGAGATGACAGAGATGCAGGCAACAAAAGAAGTACTTTCCAAAAACTGTTTATGTATTAATTCAACAAATTTTTATTGAGCAACTACTAAGATGACAGGCACTGGAACAGGCCTGGGCATATATAACAGTGACTAAAAACAAGTCCCTTCTATTGTGTCGTGTGTGTTTCAGTGTGGGGAGGCAGATAATATGCCAAGTAAACATCTATATACATAAAAGGCTAAGTAACCATCTGACCATCTGACCGGTAACTATAACACACAATGACCACCAGGGGGCAGACACTCAATGCAGGAGCTGCTGAGCTGCAGTGACTTGGCAGCAGTGGTTCTCAGGTGACGCACCCTGGAACCAGAGAGGAGGGAGCCCAGTTTCAGGGTGTGTCACCTGAGAACTTCCCTCTTGCAATCCAGGATCTCTGGGGAATATTGGAGAGCTGGTTTCTGCCTGATTCCTACAGGCCAGGCCGAGGGACGCCACCTGCTGGAGGGACTCTGCTCACTCTGCAGATGCCCTTCAAGCTGTGGGTGCAGCCCCAGGTGCAGCTGGTTGGGAAGGAACCACAGGAGGTTGGCTCCAGGGTGTTTCTGGCCCACCTCACCCAGTCCTGCCCCACAGGCCACCTTCTAATTAATTTCCTTTCAATGTGCATGAATAAGTGCACCAGGCCACTAGTAAAGCTGGCCGGCCTGCCTGCTGGTTGAACTCCTGGTCGAGGGGACAATTTGCATACTAGCCTTTTATTATATAGGATATACACTGAGTGGCCAGATTATTATGCTTTCAGAAATTATAATAATCTGGCCACTCAGTGATTAATATGATGGTAATTAGTGATGAGTGCTATGGAGATAAATAAGACAGTGCATGGAGAGGTAGGGGGTAGGGGTGGTTGTGGAGAGGCAGGGGAAGGACTATTTTAGATAAGGTGGCAGAGAAAACCCTCTGAGCAAAATTCAAATACAGTGATGAAGCAAGTTTTGCAGATATCTGGGGAAAGAACATTGTAAACACAAGGAAGAGAGTATTCAAAGGCCCTGAGATTGGAACATGCTTGACAATTAGACATAGGAAGGAGGCTGGTGTGGCGGGAGCAGAGTGAGGACAGTGGTAAAAAAAAAAGAAGTTGGAAAGATAGACAAGGGTTAGTTCATGCACAGCATTGTAAAACACATAAGGATGCCACCACATCTCCAACTTTGAATCATTGAAACTCTCCATCAACAAACATCCGAAAGCTCTGAGTGTGTTCCAGAGTCCTGGCTAGACACTACATATATAAGGGGTTGAAGACAGGCGGGGCTCTCAGGAAGGAACGTTCCATGGAGGACAAAGACAAGCATAGAGCTAATGGCATTTATTGTGATTGTGCCCTCCTGGGTGTAGTAGCAGGCGTTAGCTAGAGCATAGTGTTCACCTAGATAGCTGCAATATAAAAATTGAGATAGTTTTAATAAAACTGTATTTTTCTTTTAGCAGCCACTCTATCGTTGCATGCATTATGTTATTTGAAATTAAATGTTAAGTCACCTGCTCACCCCTGTGGATTGGGTCTTGGAATTAGGGAGCACATTTTCATTCAGTTCAGCTCTGTGTCTGGACCAGGCTTTCACCAAATTCGTGGCAGTGAATTTAGGGTGCCAAAGAAAAAATCTGATTGAGGTTGGCTTCCTGTCTGAAAAGTTCTGGACTTGACTGGACCTTCGTGAAAAGATTAGAATGCTATGGGAAGCTCACTGGAAATCTGGAAGATGGGTGGGAACCAGTGGGGTCAGGCATGTGGGTTACTGGTGCTTTTCTCTACTTGTTTTGTCAGTGGTGAGTCTCACTTGTTGGTAAATAGTTAGAAATTGCATGTGTTTTGGTTCTCCTTTCAATGGTAAATTCACTGGGGGAAAGAACAGTTTATTGCTGCTTTGTGTGGGTGTGTGACAAATGATTCGTGAATGAGGAAAACAATCTTCCCATTCAAATCTGTTTACAGAAATACATAGAAATAAAATGAGAAAAATTTCCCCTGGCTTCCTACTCACGCTAAGAGTATCACCATATGCATCCAATGTCTCAATTATCTCCAGGACTCAGGAATTTGGGGTTTTGTTTCAAGCAGCTTGCCGGATGTAGGCCATTGGGAAGCTCTTATTTTCTGATCTAAGTACTGTGTATTGTAGCATAATTATTTGATGTTTTTAGGACATGAGTTTGATTGCAAAGGATCCTTATCTCCAAGGTAACACCTGACATTCCTATTGGCAGAGAACAGTTTGTCTGCCCTGTTTGGGTCTTTCTGCTATTTGAAACGCATTATGGGAGCAAATTTATCTGAGGACATTCAGAGTTGAGGAGATGGAAAAGGCAGTTCTGTTCTCAATTACCTTGTGTCCTTGCTCTGTATAGTTGGAACCTGCAGAGCACCCAGAACACACCCCAAACCTTGTCCCTGTTAAGATTAGAGTCCTCTCCTGTAGCCTGCCTAGTTTTTTTGTAATAATATTCTCTGCCTAAACTACCAGCTTGGCTTGAATGAACTAGAACTGCACCTTATCTCCTATTTTAATGATGACTAGCTTTTGCTGCTTTTCATACTTTGATGAATTATTTCTACTTGGATCACAGATAAGATGTCTGATGGTCAGACAGGGTCAACACATTTAGTTTCACTGCAAAATATTTCTGAAATGAAATTAATAAAGGTATTCAGAATGAATGAGCAATATGAAAGTTTGCATCTTTTTATTTGTAACTGCAAAATTCTAATTGTATTTGAAAACATGCACTGTGCTTGGAGCTGGGGCTTCAAAACTGAGGAAGACAAATATGATTTTCCAATCTAGGGGAGGAGAAGGACATTCAACAATTAGTCACACCAGTAAACATGCCCCTGGAAATGGTGGCACAAAAAAGGGAGGAGGCCAGGGGAGAATATTTTTAGATTGAATTTCCGGGAAAGAGATCTCTAAATGACAATTAAACCAAGACCTAAGTTTAACTAGGAGGGGATGATGAATGTGAAGGGACCTGGAAAATCACATTTTTGGTCTGAATCACTGAAAGAGAAGTTTCTGGAATCACATAGTTATCAAAGGGATAAGTATTGTAAGATGTGGCTGAAAAAAAGAGATTTGAGCCTCATGATGGAAGACCTTATTTTTTCCAGTAATTATGAGGAAGCCTTGCCAGGTTTTGAGGAGTGGGTTCATGATGTGGTCAGAGCTAATTGATTATAGTAATAACAACTTTATGTATGAAGGGTCTGACCAGGCATTCTCACTATTTTTATTATCATAAGGCAGGGCATTTCTGGGTATGTAGGAAATAGACATATGAATGTATACATAATACATATGCTTATACATTTTATGTTTATATATACATATTTATGTTTATATATGTATATATAAACATACAAATATATATATGTGTGTTAATATATGTATATATATATATATATATATATATATATATATATTAATATTAGAGGTCTGGTGCATAAAATTTGTGCATGGTATGGGGGGTGGGGGGAGAGCAGGGTGTGTGTGTGTGTGTGTGTGTGTGTGTGTGTGTGTGTGTCTCAGCCCAGCCTGCACCCTCTCTAATCTGGGACCCCTCGAGGGATGTCCAACTACCCACTTAGGCCTGATCCCACGTGTAGTCAGACATCCCTCTCACAATCCAAGACTACTGGCTCCCAACTGATCACCTGCTTAATTGCCCCTAACCAGTTCTGCCTGCCAGCCTGATCAGCCCCTAACTTCTCCCCTGGCAGCCTGATTGCCCCTAACTGCCCTCCCTTGCTGGCCTGATCAACCACAACTGCCCTCCCTTGCCAGCCATCTTGTGGCAGCCATCTTTGACCACATAGGGGTGGCCATCTTGTGTGTTGGAGTGATGATCAATTTGCCTCTTTATTATATAGGATATATATATAATTATACCTTCCTATGTATTTATACACACATACAGGAATATGTATATACACAGAGAAATATAAATTTAAATTTGAAAATATACTTTGAGCTTTGGTTTAGAGCATTTATCTACATTCTCATTTTTGTCACTCAAAACGTCTGCAAGTTTAAGATTAACTGTTAGGTTAAGATTCCAAGCTAATGTTGAGGTAGATGTTTCAGGTCTGAGTAGGAAAATGGCAACAGGGAATAATCTAGGAAAATACAAATTATTTGGATAAGCTCTCTTATTTTACATTTTTGGATAACCCCTCTTATTTTTATATTTTGGCTCAGAAGTAATGTCATCCTAATGAATTTTATTATAAAGAAAGGAAAACAAGCATAACTCTAAAACTGAAGCCAAATAATAACCTCTAAATTTTTCATAACTGCTTGAATAATAAAAGGCTAAATCTTAACTGACTCATGAATTCATCCAAGGTAGGGAGGCTCCAGGATTGCTCAGGTGGCCTATCATGAGCCTGCCTGTGCAGAGCCCCATCTCTGAAATTCTTGTGGATTAAAAAGAACTGCTGAATAATATGAGAAAGTAAGGAGCAAAGCTGACCTGAGGCCTTTGTTTCAAAAGTTAAGCTATTCTCTCTCTCTCATTGTCCAATGCTGCTTTACTTGTATTCTCAAAGAACTCAGTGTCTATTTATCATGGTCAGTGATGTTCAAACTATCCTGGCTTTGATGGGGGCATTTTCCTTATTTGAATTTAGAGATAAATGGACTCTATATAGCTTACTAAAGAATTATAGTATTGTTAGGACTAAGTAAAAAATGTGCTCAAATGAAAGGAAATCCTTTCCCTTTCTAATCATGCTCTGCAAAAAATGGAGGGTACATTATCTATACTAATAAAAGCCTAGGTGGTCCTCACACCTTTGAGGGATGCCCTCATGTCATCACAAGATGGCCACCACAACATGGCCACCACAACATGGCTGGCAGGGGAGGGCAGTTAAGGGCGATCAGGCCTGCAGGGGAAGGCAGTTGGGTGTGATTGGGCCTGCAGGGGAGGGCAGTTGGGGATGACCAAGCCTGCAGAGGAGGGCAGCTCGGAGCAATCGGGCTGGCAATTGGGGGAAATCAGGCCAGTGGGGGAGCAGTTAGGCATGAATCAGGCTGGCAGGGGAACACATAGAGGCAATGAGGCAGGTAGGCAGGCAAATGGTTGGGAGCCAGCAGTTTAAGATTGTGAGAGGGATGACCAGCTGCTGGTTTAGGCCCAATCTCTTCAGCAGTCGGACAACCCCCAAGGGGCCCCAGATTGGAGAGGGTGCAGGCTGGGCTAAGGGACATTTCTGTCCCATGCATGAATTTCATGCACCAGGCCTCTAGTACAAGCATAATGGGATTGCTATACTATCCAACTGCATAAACATAAGAAACTCTAAATGTTCATGCATATGGTATAAAACTTAAGGATATCTTTGAGAGGAGCCACCTCATGTTCTGGAAATATTCTCTCCCCCCCCCCCCTTCCTCCTCTCTCTCTCTCTCTCTCTCTCTCTCTCTCTCTCTCTTTCTCTTTTAATCTAGTCACACTTTTCCTAAATTTGAGAAGCCTAGAAAATAACCCCCAAATGTCATTCAGCAAAACTTAAGGTTTGGAAAAAAGAGTTAATCTGTTGGTTTTCTGCCTTGCCATACATATGCTGTGATCTATATCTTTCATCTTCTCTTTTGTTTTTATTTTAATTGTATCTTTAAATTAAAACTCCCCCAAGGAAAATAATCTTTTTCCCCCCAACTTAAGCTGATAAGAAACAAAGAATACCAACACTGAAATGTTAATAGTCAGAAAATTCCAAAGCCTATACAATTTTAAAGAAAAGGTTGCAATCTTTCAAAATAAATTTTATTATGTGGCTATACATAGGATATAAACTTAATACAAAAGGAAATTGAAATATTGATTTCATAGTTCAGTGAACATAAAATCTATATATATTTAGGCAATCACTCATTTTATAATTCCCCTGAACTGGTATGGTTTCTAGCATTGGCACCATTAATTTTTATAGATCAGTATTAAATGTTAAGTATGTGTGAAAGCTTATGCTTTTATTGCTTATCTTCCAACATAGAGATATTTTTTATGAATACTACTAATAATTGATAATGATATTGCTTTTACATGTTAAGCCCTTTCTGTGGCCCAGGTAGTACTCAAATACTTCATATATAGTGTCTTTTAAATCCTCAGAATTTCCTGTGAATAAGCATCATCATGCCTATTAAACAGTTGAATTTCAAGAGACTTAAAAAGGTTAGAGTTTACCTTCCCATGGTTTTATAGCTAATAATTGGGATTGAAATTTAGGCTAATTTGACCCATGGAACAATATGGGTAATGTGTGTGTGTGTGTGTGTGTGTGTGTGTGTGTGTGTGTGTGTGTGTTTAATAGGTAAAACATCCTTACTATATATTTGTAAAACAAATAAGCACCATCTATAAAGACAAATTAATTATGCGCTAGTATGGCCACTAGAGTCAGACCACCTGGGTTCAAAGCCAGCTTCTACCACATGGACAAATAACTCAATTCTCTATAATGTCATTACAATGCTTATAGAATGGTGTTTATAGTAGTATTAACACCTAGGGCCAACGCCCGCCATGTTCCACGCATGTGCCCTGGTGGTCAGCGCATTTCATAGTGACAGTTTGTTCGGTTGTTTGTCTATTTGCATATTAGCCCTTTTATTATATAGAATTATTATTTTTATTACTACTACTACTATTATTACTGCATCTCCATTAGACAAGATGTGAGCCCACATCAAAACAACCTCAATGAAGATGAATGAAATGTTTTCTGGCTCTGTAATTCTATGCTGTATCCTCTGTGTTCTCAAATACTTTAAAAGATCACAAACATTTCTATCTTTATATCTCCACCAGGACAGACTTACAGAGGATAATCCCCAGTAGACAGGATCTAAAACACTGCAGGGATCCAGCTTCTACAGACCTGACTGCTCCAGGGACAGGGGAAATGTTCTAGTCGTTAATAGGATTTTTCTCCCAACTTACTTTCCTTTAACATAATATCCTCCTGGGTAGAATCCAAATTAAATGAGCTTCTGTTGGGTGCTCAGCATCCTGCATTTTCTATGGCTACTTTTTTTGTTGTCAAATTTTTTCCCCTCAAGACTCAGAAAATTAGTTTATTTGGTAATTTTCTTTCTCTGTAGGTAGTGATGCTATGAGCGATAGCTACTATGTACTGATAGCTTTAAAATATTTGTGCAAAGGGAGAAAGAGTTATAACCAGTGGTTTAATAACTCAACTATCTCTAAGGTTTAAATAAGTATATAGCTTCCCTTAGCTTGGACCTCCTAAGTATCATTTGATTGACCACTAGGTGGAGGTGATTGGTACATAGAGATAAAACAGAGAGAGTTCTAGGTTTGGGAAACATGTAGTACTGTAGACATATAATTTTATTTAGATTATTTTTCTAAATTTAAGATTTAGGAAATTTAAGATTTCCTAAGTTTAAGACTCTAAAGAGATCAATTTTCATTTAAAAAGAAAAACATTGAAAATGGAGAGAAGAGCCCTAGCTGGTTTTGCTCAGAGATACAGCATTGGCCTACAAACTGAAGGGTCCTGGGTTCCATTCTGGTCCAGGGCACATGTCCAGGTTGTGGGCTCTATCCCCAGTGGCAGATGTGTAGGAGGCAACCAATCAATGATTCTTTCTCATCGTTGATGTTTCTATCTCTCTCTCCTCTCCCTTACTTTCTAAAATAGTAAAATATATATATTTTTGAAAAGAAAATGGAGAGAAGGAAAGAAATCTGAAGGAATATATGAGAAAGCATTAAAAATGTAAATCATTCTGCATTTGTAGTTTATTGTTTATAGGCAATTATATATAATAATTACTGAACAAATGCCTATTGGGAACAACTTCCTCTATTAAGTTTGTTTGGGGTTTTAGAAAGAAGAGCCGATTCTGCCATATAGTCTTTAATAAAAAGAGAAGCTGATAACCAAGAACAAGATAGGAAATGAGGAAGATTACATGTAAGAAAGAAATGAAGTAAAAACAAAACTATGAAGAAAGGAAGCAGTGACACTATAATTGGGCCTTTAAAGCTGGGGAGGTTTTTTGTTTCAGTCAGGTGATGGAAGAGGAGAGGAAAATGTCAGAGCAAAGTCTGAGCACATACACATTTGAGAAGTGTGGGAAACATGGTGGTTTGGTTTGGCCAGAAAAAAGAGTATGAAGAATGCCAAGGGAGAAAAGCACAGAGATTATGTTTGGCTGTGCTAGGATGTCTGGCATGCTACTATAGTAGTTCTTTACTACCACAGAGACATCCCAGTATAGTATCAGTTTCACACACACCAAGTATGAGGGTATAAAGTTTTAAGGTACATTTGTTTCTCATTTCCTACATCTATGGCATTGTTTTAAATGGCTTTGCTCTGTTAAGCTTTGCATCAATAAAATTATTTTTCTCTTTTTTTTTCTTCCAGGAAGTAATTGTTATAACCTCAAAATTAATGGTCTAGGATAATGTTTACAAAGTCATTAGACCTTAAGTGCAGGATCTCACTTGTGAATTCTGTCTGCCCTGTGTTCCTTCATGTCCCCCTTGGATATTTTCTTACTGTGAGGGAACTTAAAAAAGGACCATTTGATTCCTCAGTTAATTTTTCTGGATTTCTTTTTTGGCAGGTAAAATATTTAACCTGCCTCAATGTCAACTCATGAGTAATGTTGAAAATTGGTCCATTGACTCCTCTCTCACCCTTACCTTAATTTCTTTTGTTATTATACCTCAGATACTTCATAATTTTCCTCCTTCTTAATTCAAATAATGCCTACAGAAATAGCAAATTATGGGTATGATCTTGTCTCTATATAGTTACTGGAGGAGATCTGAAATACTGAATGCTAACTCAGAGAATGCAAAGGTCTACCAATTCACTGGACAGGGAATGAACCTATGAATTTCTAGTCACTTTACACAAATAATTTAGCAAAGATCAAAACAAATAGGGAACCAGTGTTTTCAAGTGGGGAAAATACATACACTGGCACCTAGAAGCTTGCATAAAGCAATTGAGAAACAGACAAGAGAAATACCCAGTGTAATAAAAGCAAACTGGGTGGCCATGGAAGACTTCTCCAAAGAAGTGATTTTTATGCTTATGTGAGTGCTACAAAGAAGCCAGCTAGGTGTAGTTTACTGATGTAAAAAAAAAGAAAAAAATAGAGATGTATCATAAAGTAGTAAAAAACAGATTTTATTTAGGTCAATTACTATAGGAGAAAGGACATCTCAATATAGAAATTCCAAATACAGGAGGAGCAAATAAGGATTAATAGCCAAGCAACAGGAGGGGATCAGTAGATAGAAAATTACTGAAAGGAAACAGCAGGTATATGGGTGTTCTGGCTAAACCAACTTAATAGGATCCTTGCTGAAGACATACCAGTGTGATCAGACATCACCATTGGGATGGTGAAGTAGGAAGACCTGGATCAGATATAGAAGGTGATCAGATAGAGAGGGCGGGGTTTCTGGTTAAACGTACTTAGCAGATTTTATACCGATGGGCCTACAGGAAGGTTCAGAACCCTGACTAAAGTTTGGTCAAACAAATATTTTTTTGTCATTTATGGAACTTAATATTTTAACACATTGCCCAGTTGGGATCATCCCTGCACAACATTCCTCTATTTGTTAGAGACATTACCTCCAGATCTTTTCCCTACTCCTTCTAGACTTATGTAAAATATATAAAGGCTCGTGGAATCTGAGAGACTTCAGTAGTATTGTCAAGGAAAGGCCCGCAGCCCAGCTACCATTTCTGTCCTTTACAATGTCTAAAGAGAATCCTATGACCAGTGCAGGAGGGGAGTGATCTGCAAACATGATACTGCCTTGGCATGAAAATATCAAACTAGACATTATGATAAACATTGTGAACAAAGGACTGTGTCTCCATAGGAATGCTGGCTACTTTCCCAGACAGGTTCCCATGCGATGGTGTTACTGTGGTGAAATTGCCTTGGTACAGGACTGGCCTTCAATCTATAAGCTCAGAAACTATATTTCATCACATATCTAGAGTATCTAAGATGTCACAATAACTAGCTCAAAAGAGATGGACACAGGTCTTGGTCTGTTTGGGCTGCTGTGACAGAATACTACATGCTGGATAACTTATATACAACAGAAATTTATTTCTTAACAATTCTGAGAGTTGGAAGTCGTAGGTCAGGGTGCCAGCATAGTTGGGTTCTGATGAGAGTTCACTTCCAGGTTTAAAATTGTTGACATCTCACTGTGTCCTCACTCGTGGAGGAAGTAGGGAGCTCTTGGAGTCTCTTTTATTAGAGCATTAATTCATTCATGAGGGCCACATCCTTATGATCTAATCACTTCCCCAATATCCCTAGCTAATTGCACTGGCTATTAGGACTTGAACATGTGAATTTAGAAGAGATGCAAACATTCAAATCAAAGCAGTATATAAAACTGAATTCTACTTTGCTTGTTTCTAATGAAAATATTCATACAGAAGACATGGATAATATTTTGGAAAATTATTAAAAGATTTCTTGCCCTGGCCAGTGCAGCTTAGTTGGTTGGGCTTAGTCCAATTCATTGAAGTGTTTGATTCTCCAGTCAGGACACAAGCCTGGGTTATGGGCTCCATTCATGATAGGGGGCATGCAGGAAGCAGCTGCTCAATGTTTCCCTCTCACATTCCTCTTTCTCTCTTTTCATCTCCTTCCCCTCTCTCTATAAATCAATCAATCAATCAATAGGTTTTTTTTGGTGAATCTGAACTTAGAAAATGAATTCATAAGAATCATAAATGTAGAGGCTTCAGGCTCTACTAGCATGTGGGGTCCTGCACAGAAATATAACAGAGGACCATATCCTCTGGGCACTGCTGCGAGTGGGACCATGTTTTGCTCAGAGTTTCTCCTGTTTTTTGAGGCTGGAAAGCTCCCCTCTGGTTTTTCTTCCTTTACATATGTTAATACCTTTGGTCTGCTTTCAATTCAGTCTTTTTGAATCTAAAGTATGTACTCTTCTTTTATTTCTCTTCTCTGAGTCATCCTGGGTTGATTTTACAATACTCAGAAGGCAATCTTACTTCCTTAATTTCTCCATTCTGGAAGGATGTTTCTGTTTCCTTGGGGTGCACACTGTAGCTCTATGAAAATAACAATGGCATTTTCTAAGAGATATCCAAGAAAAAAAACAGGAAATTAATTTGGAGATTTCCTCCCCAGTTATCTATTGCTGTGTGATAAACCAGCCCAAAATACGATGGTTTAAAACAGCAACAATTTATTATTTCTTATCATTCTGTGAGTTGACTTGTCTTATAATATATGGGTGACTCTTCTAATCTGTGTGACATTAGTTGAGGTCTCTTATTTGGCAGTATTCAGCTGATAGTTAGGATTAGTTGGAAGGTCCAAGAAGTTTTCACTTATATGTCTGGGCTGCCTTTTTCCACCATATGGCCTCTTCAGATGACTAAGTTGAGCTTCTTCATAGGATGTTGGTCTAAGATCTTGGCAATTGGCTTTTAAGATAAAGGAAGTGAAAGCTGTCAGTTATTTAAAATAAAAGATTCAGTACCATTTATGCCATATTCTATTGGTCAAGGCTATCCTTGATTTGAGGAGAGCAAGATAGACTCTACCTATTAATAGATAGCATGCATACAAGGAAGAAAGAATTTGAGGGTGGCTTTCTTGAAAAATTGCTATCACAATTTGGCTCCTAGCCCTTTGTGGAAATATCTCTTTGTATTACAATATCAGCTTAAAATCTAGTATTTCATCATTCTAAATCATGGTCACGTGCCATAAGGCTTCTGTGGCAAAGCTGTTTGAACTACCAGTAAAAATACAAGTTACCTGCTCTGCAAAATCTGACATAGACTGGTAAGTCAGGAAGAGGAAAACTCTGCAATGTACAGTTCAAATAAGTGGGGGCTGGAGATCAGAGAGGCAAAGGAAATCACCAGCTCATTTGCATACCTGTTCCCAATTTTGCCTATTGCAAGGCAGAGAATATTTACTGATGAAGGTTCAGTTCTGCTCCCTAGTATTCGTTCTCTGTGACTCTTGACTTTGCTCTCTGAGATCTTATATCTGCTCTCTATGCTCTCCTTTCTTGGCCATAAGAAATGACCTGTATCTGAGCTGAATCTGAGTATTCTGCTTAGTTCCTTTCCAGCCCTTGAAAGGACCCAAAGGCTTTTTTACAATTTAAATTTGAACCTTGTCTGCCCCTGTTAGTCAATGTTGGCAAAGCTCTTTTACAATTTTTGTGGTTTTCCTGTGAGTCAAATTATACTCTGTTTTTCATTAGACAAAAGACAGAAACAGAAATTATTTTGAGTCAGGCCTGTCTCTTCTTAGGATTGTGGTCAGGGTGTTGGGGAACATTTGTTAGATTCTTAAAAGTCAGAGTTCTCAATAAGGTCTCTAATAGCCATACCCTTAGCTTTATTATTACTCTGAGATTACATTTTACTGGCTGAGCTCTGGATTTGACCCTTGTCTTGTGGCCATTTTTCACTTTGAAAACCTTTAGCTGCTCAGAGAAGTCTTCATGGCAAGTTCTGGGTTGAAACTATTTCCTTTCATTTTTGCTTGAGAACTGAATAGCTGCTCCCTTAATCCCCCTTTCTATCTTACAATCCTTTATCATGCATGGCTCAAACAAGCCAGCGAGCACATTCACATTCTTCCAGAAACCTCCTTAGTAAGGTCCACAATTCCATTGGGTACATTTTATAGTATCTTCAGTACACAGATTATTGTCTTGCCTTTTTCTTCTTAATGAAGTATGACATAACTCCTTTTCAGCCTCTGATCATAGCAATTTCTTCATCAATTTTTCTGCCTCACTGTCTTTCAGGCTTCTGCCACCACCCAGTCCCAAAGTCAAACACAAGTTTTAGATTTTTGTTACGGGAGCACCAACCTGCCACCACCAGTTTCAGATGGGTATACATGAATTACAAACTCCCACCAAATTTAGAGACACAAAAGCAATGATTATATTTGTTCATAATTCTATGGGTTAAGAATTTAGTCTTAGGCTCTACAGCAGTGATTCTCAACCAGGATCACCTAAGACCATCAGAAAACGCATAATGTTTCTCACTTTCCAGAATCAGCCAGTTCTAGTACCAAACAGTGTGGACCTTACTTCTCTCAACTGGACTCTCATTTCCTGATTTGAATGATCTCTTTCAATATACCTTTATAACTAGAGCTAAAAGCTGTGGTTCCATCATCATTATGTGGGCAAAAAGACCTTTTAAAATAATACTTTATGCCATATAGGGGTGTCGAACTCAATCAGAGAAGGAGCCAAAATCTAAAATCCAGCCTAAATCGCGGGCCGAATGGTTTACTGAACAGTCATAAACTATCATTGTGATGGAAACGCAGCGGAGTGCAGTGATGACAGCGCAGTGCGGGCCACATTGCAAGGACGGATTTGGCCCACGGGCCTTGTGTTTGACACATGTGCATATAATGAGATCAAAATAAAGTAATCACAGTCTTTTTCCTTAGTTTTAAAAGATAGAAAGGATTGGGGAGTGTGTTGGGAGGAAGGGTGAAAAGGTGAAAGGATTAAGCAGAAAACAAACAAACAAACTCTTAGACAAAAAACAGTATGGTGATAACTGTGTCTCTTATCACATCCTGGTTCAAGAACATCCGCAGATACAATAGTCTAGTTTTGAATTACACTTTTTAAAAATCTTTACCTGAGGTTATATTTTCATTGATTTTAGAGAGAGAGAAAGGGAGAGAGAAAGAGAGAGAAAGAGAAAGAAAGAGAGATGTTAGTGGGGAAACACTGATCGACTGGTTGCCTCCCTTAAGTACCATGACTAGAGAGTAAATCTGAAACCTAAGTTGTGCCTTGACCTGGAAATGAACTCACAAATTTTTATTGCAGGTGACAACATTCCAATCAGTTAACTATACCTGCGACGGCTATACATTTTTAAAATAAGGAAAATTTTATTTCAGAAGGCTAGATTGACAAGGAACATGCTGGATTTCCAAAATTAACTGTGAAAAACAGATCATCTGGGCCTGACTGAAAGTCATGCTTACTTAGCCTTTGTTCCCTTTCAAAAATGTCACTTTCTGCTTATTCAATGTTACTGTCATTCTATTATTTTAAGCATTAAAATTCGTGTTCTAGAGCTGAAGGGGAATTATTGCTTCTATCTTTGGGCTTATTAGAACTAATTTAAAATTCATTCAATAGCAATAAAAATCACCTTTATATGGTTGAATGTTAAAATTTTGCAATGCAGTTTTTGTCTTTTATTAGTAGTATTTCAGCATTCATATGTATACATATATCTCAAGACTATTTTAAATACCTTATAAAGGAACAGCTTTCTAAACATGAATTTTTTAAATTATTAATTCCTAGAGTCAGTGTAAAGTACAATTAGTCATGTGACAATGCTGCTTAAAATGTCAGAATTTGCCTTATAAAGGTAATTTTAAAAATAGCAGGTATGATACTAGAAACAATTTTTTTGCTCCCTAAATTATTTACTCAGTATTTGGACTAAGGTAAAACCAGATGATAAATGGAAAGTGGAGAGAAAAATCAGATCATTAGAAAATAAATATTTTCCTCCTATGATTTCCCAGAGAAGATCACTGGCCACTCACTCAGTTTTACAGGGTCTTTACATAAGGCTCAACATCATGAGATTGTAAGGGAGATATGGAATAGGAAGCAGATGATGCCTGGGGAAAATGTGTCCTAATATTAAAGGCATGAATCTGTTTATTCATCCCAATCATCTATAATTGACTTAACAATTCACTCTCTATATAATCCTAAACAGTCTCATTTCAAATTTGGAACAATATAGAAAAAGAGGACTGGCAAACAAAATGTGTTTGAATTATGAGTGCCTGCATTAGGCTCTTTTCAGCACACAAGGAAGGGGAGAGGGAAGAAGTTTGCACACATGATGAAGCATTTCCTACATAAGATTGGCTGGAGAATTGCTTCAGCTGGTGGGCAGCAGAATAGAGAGGAGTAAGGAGTCAATATGCTAAAGCAAATGACAGCAGCAAATAAAAACATCCAGAAAACAAGTGGAAATCCAATGGCAAACGCCTTGGCACAATTCAGAGGTTGCAGAGTCAACTGGAGAAGAAGAACCATAGTAACAGGTGGTGTACAGTGAGGGTGCTCTGGGGTGAGTACCTAGGAAGAGCATCTCTGTATTCAGCTGCAATGTGCTCTCTTTAAAATGGTTTCAGAGGGCGAGGAGGTGTAGGCAGGAACAAGGAGAAATTTAATGTAAAGATGGGGAAAAAGTTGTATTAATACTTAAAATAACAAAGCTAATTAAAGTACTCCAATTTTAGAGGAAGAAATTAAAATGATTGCTCATCACTCACTCAGCTTTACAGGGTCTTTATGGAAGACTCAATAAGTACACAGCTACTTAAGTCAACTTGAGCTTCCTTGATGAACTACCAAAGACTAGGTGGCTTAAACAACAGAGATTTATTTTCTCAGTTTTTGAGGTCAGAAGTCTAAGAACAAGGTGACAACCAACATGGTTGGTTTGTGGTGAGAACACCCTGCCTGGTTTGTAGATGGCTGCTTTTTTGCTACATCCTCACATGGTGAGAGAATGAGAGAGCAAGAAAACTCTGGTATCTTTTCTCATAAGGGTCCTAATCCCAACCATTATGAGAGCTGAACCCTTATGATCCCATCTAAATCTAATTATCCCCCACAGACCCCATCCCCAAGAACCATAACATTGGGGGCTAAGACTTCTACATGAATTTTGGGGAACTCAATTTAGTCCATAGCAATTGTCAGTTTTGATCTCAGAGTTACAAATTAAATTTTATTCCCCATACTCAGACAATATCTGTACTTGGTTGGGCATTGATGTTATCCTCACTGTACAAATGTACTCTCTAAATTCCTTTCTAATGAATAATTGTTCTATCTGAATTCTAACTACATTGTGTTTTAGAAAAGAACTTTCTCTTTTTTCAATCATTTTATAAATAGCAAGGGTCTTTAGTGCATTTTTTTTCTGTTTCAATTGGCAAAAAAAAAAAAGAATGTAACTTGCTGACATTTTGAATGCAAACCAAGCATTGGTCTTGCTCATTCCAAAGGCCTCCTTATAGTCTAAGTAGGGTTGCTTATGAGGATGCTGGGCTTTTTTTTTTTTTTTGTTTTGTTTTGTTTTGTTTTGTTTTGTGTTTTTTTTTTGTATCATGTAACTCATTCCTCAACCATTGACCCCCTCACTGCCTGGGACTTTCCCCCCAATGTAGTTCTATTACCTAGGCTTAGGCTCAGTAGATGTTTAAATTATGTCTGTCCTGTTACTTCTCTCCATGCAACTACTCACATCTAAGTTGGAATGTCTGAATTAGTGAAGGGTCAAAGAAAACAAAAGTGAATTGTAATTTAGGAGGGAGATACATGAAAATGTTATTCTAAGTTGAATTATTCCCATGTAATGAAGTTATCCATCGCATGGACACTTCCATTCACAAAGTACCTCATTAGCCAGACTATTTTCCTCTGGGTTACCTGCAACCCCAAACTTTTCAATCTCTGGAACTCAGTAGTCAAAGGCAAATATTTTTCCAGAGTACAAATTACTCAGTTTAGGGTAAGAGATAGAAAAGAGAAGGAAACAAGCTTCAGAAGAATAGGTGGGCATTTGTTCTTCTAAGTCCTAACTCTTTCAAAGTCCTTCTAGAACTAAGTCAACCTGATCAAAGATGTTTAACTTTACTCGTGAGTTCAGATTTTTGTACATAACCTGATCACTTATTTAAATTGTGAAAATTAAAATATACAGTGATTTCCAAAAGTAATAATTGAAACCAGTATGACCCTCCTAAATAATTATCTGGGTATTTTTCACCCAATTATGTCTCTAGGTTTTTCCTTTTTGGCACCAAACAACTCTACTGCTATATCCCCTGGAAAACATCTTGTTTTTTTGTTTGCTTTTTTTTTTTTCTAATATGAATTAAAGAAAATGTCTAGATACATTAAGAACCTTCAGTTCAAAAAATGTTTGGTTGTAGTCAGCAAAATCAACATCATGGGCACAATGGAACAGAATATTTGAAAGCAGTGTATATTTATTTCATACATATACACTTTCAATAGAATACTTGATTGGTTTTCTTTATCTGAAGACATGATTGATGTGTAAAGCAGCTGCCTAACTAATTTTTGCTTCTCCTTGAGTAAGTTTTAGAAATGTTCCTCTGTCTTAAGCATGCTGGTGGATGAAAACAAAGGTGATTTCAGGTGTCTCTTGATTTATGATTTGAGACCTTCCCCCCTTAAGACTGCAATTATAGAGAAAGAAGCCTGTCATTTTCTTATATAGTTTTACATTTAGAAGCTCTGCTGTCAATTTATATTATATGCTACCATTTACCACAGACAACTACATTTGGCTACATTTCATAATAATGAAAATCACTGTAATCATATATCAACACAATGAGATAATGAGATGATAACAAGACTTCAGTACCTTCTCTATGTGCTAAACAATTAATTTCAGTCACAGACGTGTTCAGCCAGCTTGTTCCACCCCATGTATGGTGTCAGACGTTTGTGTTCCATCACAAAGACAAGTGGGTGTAGGTGATTCCAGCAGGCTGTGAGATACACTTGTCCCCATATCTGTGAACTTCCAAAAATTATTCCTGAAACTTACCTGTCTCCTCTGGCTTATTCTCTGGCAAAACTCTTAATGGGGTTTTATGTGTCAGGACATATCTAATAAATTCATTCCAAGATAATATTTGGGATATCATAAGATGTCTTATGAACAAACACAGACAAATACACCATGATCAACAATACCTGAAGATTTGGAGATTAACTTGTCTAGACTCATAAGATTTTCACATTAATTTCCCCTGAAGTATCAGACCCATCTCTATAGAAGTTATTTGTCTGAACCAAGGCAGAGATTAAGTCTAGCATGCTGGAACATTTTTATCCTAAATGAAAGCAAGATATGATTATGTGCAATAGCCACATCATTAAAAGGACTCAGTCCCCGTAATATTTTTTACTATTTGTGCTAACAGAAACTCTATTTTTTCCCCAGTGAGTTTCTCCCTTAATTCAAGATGAATTTTTATGACATTTGTGGTTGTTTTTATCCAAGTGTTTCATCTGAAGGTTTCTATTTTGAAATTCTGAGAAAGAGGAACAAGTAGTCCTAGTTTTAATGGATCTAGCAGTGAAAGATTATTAACATGAGTTTGAAGATAAATATTACTATTATTCCATTACCATTTTTTTTACTATGGCATATATTGGACTTTTGCTTGATTAATATATATATATATATATATATATATATATATATATATATATATATATATATATATATATTGATTTCAGAGAAGAAAGAAGAGGGAGAGGGAGAGACATCAATGAGAATCACTGATGGGCTGCCTTCTACAGCCCCCCCCCCCCCCCCCCCGGGGATAGAACATTCAACCCAGTTTATGTGCCCTGACTGGAAATAAAACCGTGACCTCCTCATTCATAGGTCGAGGCTCAACCTGTGAGCCACACCAGCTGGGCCTTTGGTTTGATTTTTATTTTATTTTATTTATTTATTATTTATTTATTTTATATTTATTTATTTTTAATATATTTTATTGATTTTTTTGCCCCCCTCCCTCCCTCCCACACATCCCCTCCCTTCCCAGAGTTTTGTGTCCATTGGTTGGACTTATATGCATGTATAAAAGTCCTTCGATTGATCTATTATCTCCCCCAGATTTTCCTCCCCTCCCCGCTGTAATTTGACAGTCTACTTGTTGATATACTGTCTCTATATCTATCTTTTGGTTCATCAGTTTATAATGTTCTTTATCATCCACAAATGAGTGAGGTCATGTGGTGTTTCTCTTTCATTGATTGGCTTATTTCACTCAGCATGATGTTCTCCAATTCCATCCAGGTTGCTGCAAATGATGAGAATTCCTTCTTTTTTATGGCAGCATAGTATTCCATTGTGTAGATATACCATGGTTTTTGGATCCAGTCATCTGCTGATGGGCACCTAGGCTGTTTCCAAATTCTGGCTATTGTAGATTGTGCTGCTATGAACATAGGGGTGCATATATCCTTTCTGATTGGTGTTTCTAGTTTCTTGGGATATATTCCTAGAAGTGGGATTACTGGGTCAAATGGGAGTTCCATTTTCAGTTTTTTGAGGAAACTCCACACTGTTCTCCACAGTGGTTGCACCAGTCTGCATTCCCACCAGCAGTGCACGAGGGTTCCTTTTTCTCCGCAACCTCGCCAACACTTGTCGTTTGTTGACTTGTTGATGTTGGCCATTCTGACAGGTGTGAGATGGTACCGCATTGTTGTTTTGATTTGCATCTCTCGGACAATTAGTGACTTTGAGCATGTTTTCATGTGCCTTTTGGCCTTCCTTCTGTCTTCTTTTGAAAATGTTCTATTTAGGTTTGATTTTTAATCTAGGCCTCAAGCTAGGAATGAAGAAGACTACCTGTCCCATCACAAGTGTGTAAGAGTAAGCCCAAGTGCAATTTACTTTTGAAAAGTCTCCCATTGTATTCATGGGTTCTCTCTCTCTCTCTCTCTCTCTCTCTCTCTCTCTCTCTCTCTCTCTCTCTCTCTCTCTCAGTTTCAGCCAAACCGAGACCCAATAGTGACGAGTATTCAAAGAAGATTCCTCCTCCAAAACCGAAGCGGAACCCTAACACTCAGCTCAGCACATCTTTTGACGAAGCCTACCTGAAAAAGCACGCGCCCAGGAGGACCTCGCTCACGCGGGACGCCTCCCTCTCCCAGATGGGCAGCCCCGCAGGGGACCCTGAGGACGAGGAGCCCGTGTACATCGAGATGGTGGGGAACATCCTGCGGGACTTCAGGAAAGAGGACGACGACCAGAGCGAGGCTGTCTACGAGGAGATGAAATACCCCATTTTTGACGACTTGGGCCCGGACTCCAAGTGCGACCTTGACCACCACGGCTGCTCTTCGCAGTGTGCTACTCCCACGGTGCCTGACTCGGACTTCGCCAGGTCCTCAGTGCCATGCACGCCCAAGGGTTTGCTTTGTGACATCCCCCCGCCCTTCCCCAACCTGCTTTCCCACCGGCCCCCTCTGCTGGTGTTCCCGCCCGCCCCGGTGCAGTGCTCCCCCAATTCCGACGAGTCTCCGCTCACCCCGCTGGAGGTCACCAAGCTCCCGGTGCTGGAGAACGTGTCTTACCTGAAACAGGCCGGAGCATCTCCCTCCTCGCTGCCCCCCCACGCCTCCGGCCACCCCAAACTGGACAAGGACCAGAGCGGGGTCCTGGGACCCGCTGCTGCCGCCGCTGCCGCTGCCGCTGTGCTCTCCTCGTCCCCGCCCCCGCCGTCCACCTTGTACCGAACGCAGTCCCCCCACGGCTACCCGAAAAGCCACTCGGCCTCCCCGTCCCCTGTGAGCATGGGGAGGTCCCTCACCCCCCTCAGCCTCAAGAGGCCTCCCCCCTACGACGCCCTGCATTCCGGCAGCCTCTCCAGGAGCTCCCCATCAGTGCCTCATTCCACCACCCCCAGGCCCTTGTCGCAGGATGGGAGCAAGATGGTCCATGCCTCGGTCAGCACCTATGGGGCGGCTCCCGCCAGCGGCTCCCGGTCCAGGACGCCCACGAGTCCTTTGGAGGAACTAACCAGCCTCTTCACCTCCGGGCGAAGCCTGCTGAGGAAGTCGTCCAGCGGCCGCAAGTCGAAGGAACCCGCAGAGAGTAAGTCGTGCAGGTCCGGTGCTAGCCTAGCGGGTCAGTGTGTGACTTAACATCACAGGAAGCTCTTAGGCACACAGAACGCGCCTAGGTAGGGTAGGATCGCCAGTCCTCTTAGTTGAAATCTCAAAACGTGTTGCTTTTCTTCTGCCGTGGTACAAAAACTAGTGCTCTCTAGAACCCAAAGTGAAAATCTGTACATTATAACCTATTCATTTAAAATGAAGAATGCTTTATTATTATTATTATTTTTGTTATTATTGCAATGGAAAGTTTCAGTTCTTACAGTGGCTCTGGAAAGTCTATAAAGAAAACAGACACTGAAATGTTTAGGTAACTACCTTGATGCGGAGGGAGAAATTATACATTCAAACATGGAATTGATAAATGTTAAATTTATCCTATATTAAAAGCCTACTTGAGCTAATCTGTGTTAGCAAACGTCTGCTAGAAAGATAGCAATTCGGATGGAACTTAGTACTTTTTTAACATATAATGAATGATTTTAACATGGCTTTATGTTGTTACTGTGGCCCAGTGCACAAAATTCGTTCACAAAGGGGTGAGGTCCCTTAGCCCAGCCTGCATCCTCTCCAATTGGGGACCCCAGGGAGGATGTCCAACCACTGGTTAGGCCCAATCTCACAATCTGGGACTGCTGGTTCCTAACTGTCACCTGTCTGCCTGCCTGATCACCCCTAACTGCCTCTGCCTGCCTGCCTGTGTGCCCCTAACCCCTCTGCTTGCCTGCCTGATCGCTCCTGACTGCCCTCTCCTGTTGGACTGGTCTCCCCTAAACCTCTATCAGCCTGATAGCCCCTAACTGCTCTCTCCTGCTGCCCTGATCTCGCCCCCAACTTCCCTCCCCTGACAGCCTGATCTTGCCCCTAACTGCCCTCCCCTGGCAGCCTGATCTTGCCCCCAACTGCCCTCCCCTGACAGCCTGATCTTGCCCCCAACTGCCCTCCCCTGCTGGCCTGATTGTCTCTAACTGCCTCTGCCTGCCTGATTGCCTCTAACTGCCCTCCCCTGCTGGTGTGATTACTACTAATGGCCTCTGCCTCAGCCCCTACCACCATGGCTTTGTCCAGAAGGAACTCGGACGTCCCTAAGATGGCTGGTCAACCCAATCTTATTAGCATATTACCCTTTTAGTAGTAAAGATAGATCATATAGGATAGGATTGCTTCAATTGGGGGGAAGCCTTTTTCATCAGGAGGAGATGCTCTTGGCAGACAAAAATACATAATCCCTATATCTGGACTGATAGCCAGCCATATGCACTATACTGCCAAACCAGTCATTAAAAAATTGAACTGCTTTCTTACATGGTACACCAAAGAGCTGTTGCCCTAAAAACCCCTCCTCAGCCCTCACCTTAGGTTCTGCCTTCGCAGTTCACCCAGATTAGGTTCTGATTGGTCAGTTTCTATGCCAGTCAGTGTCAAAAGCTCTACCTCCTAGGCAACCATTGGCTCCTTGCACTTCACCCAGATTTGGTTCTGATTGGTTGGTTTCTATGTCAGTCAGCATCTCTGGGCTTATCAATGGACCTGATCAAAGAGGTGAGGCTGATCCCAATGGAGGCCTGAGAGAAAAAGATATGCAGGTGCTAGCTAGGCCCCAAGAGAAAGAAAGGCAAGGGCTGATCAACAGCTGCCATTGAGGCTATGGATCAGACCCTGCTTCTCTCTCCAGGCCTCTCTTTGGGCCTGATCCACAGCCCCTTTGGCAGTCAGTGCTGGGTCCAGGCTCCCACAGCTGTAGCAGTCAGTGTTGGATCACCACAGCAACCCAGCACTAACTTCTGGTCAAACAAGCCTTTGGTCATTTTGGCTGTTTCAGACCCTGGGTTTTTATATATTAGAATAATCTAATCTTCACTCTAAACTATAAAAGGTTGGTTGTTTCCCTTTTAAAGCCAGGCTAATTAACACATCATTCATCTGGTTCTCTTCCTGGATCCATGCATATATAAACCAGGGAAAAATCACTAAGTGATAAATAGGTAGGGAACATTATATTTACCATTGAATTTCAAAGACCAGGAAATGTCTGTATCTTAATGTCTAATCCTTTTTGTGAACCTGAAATTACTCCACAAGTACAGAATAAAGTAACAACAGACACAGTTTTCTCAATGTCCATTTCATTAAATTCCACTGCTTTCCTGTATTTAAAAATGCCTTAAGCAACTATGTTGATAATTTACCATTTATATCTCAAATGATCCCAGGATTTTTTTTTTAGCTCTTTTAATTTAATTGTATTGTTTAAGGTATTACAAATAGTAGTACCTCTCTCTCTCTCTCTCTCTCTCTCTCTCTCTCTCTCTCTCTCTCTCTCTCTCTCTCCTTTCCCATCCTGATCTCCCCAGGCTTCCCCTACCCCTTGGCACTTGACCTCATCCTCTGGCCCCTATAACTATACAGTTATCTGGTCCATAAGGACAATAGTGTCAGGCTTAGGAAACCATGATCTATATTTATTAAAGTTTCTTATAGATGATAAATTGGTTTAAACACAGATCAGGTAAGGTTTTTGGAATAAGGTGGGAGAAAAAATAAAAACAACAACTTTACTTTCAAATATGTAATAGTGACATTAATAGAAGTTTCATCCTAGAATTAGTGAAATTGTTGAATTTTCTCCTTACCTACCAGTTTCTTTGCAGGATTCTTCACAGCTCCATCTGGCTGCTATACCAATTAGCTAGAAAAAGTATATGTAAAAGAAGTGATTAACTAATGGAGTTATTTCAAGAAAAATCCATCTGTTAGAATCAGTCTATGTGTTGTATGTCACAGACTTCTCCAGTTGACTCCAAAATGAGCTTTGTGTGCTTCTAAAGCAAAGCTTGCTTGTGGAAAAATTATCCAGGCCCTTTATAGCTTTTAGGGATTCGAGGATAAATTTCTTCCCATGTCCTGTTAACCATATATGGGCTCTTCAGAAAAAGGGCATGCCCTGAGTTATTTTTAACTTCAATTTTGTATAAATAGAAGAGAGGAAAAATGCTGAAAGCACAAGTGTATAATCTAATGGTATTTACTTTTGACTCTGGAAGATAAAAGAAAGACACTATCAGATGCTAACAAAATCATAGAGGTTCTCAGAATCCATCTGTAATCCAAAAAGTAGATCCAAAAATTGATGATAATAGATAGTTAACCTATAATTATTGTTGCAATATGCCCAGTGATACAACTCTCTCATTCACCCTTGCCAGATAGGATTTATAGACACCTGCTGATACCACAGAAATGGAATAAATGATATGAAGCAGTATAACATTCATTACTCATGAGTCTCAAGTGGTATATGTATTTTTTTTTACATTTCAGGAATAAGAGTTATATGGGTATGTCTATTCTCTATACCCCTCTGGCTTTACTGGAAATGCCAAATTTGATAACTTTCTATAATAGTATTCAATTTAAAGCACATTTACTTCTTTTTTAATTTTTAAAAATCCATGTCACATAAAATTTATGGCTTCAACTCTTATTTTTAATAAACTGTGAAAGACAAAGCTAATTTAATAATTTTATATCTTAAAAGCTTACAATTCTTAATGAGTATAGGGCAAAAGGAAGAGATAAAATGAGACAATATGGGAAGATTATGAGTCAAGTTCATTTTACTTCACAATTTTCTACATACAGCCTTCACATTAGTTGTTCTCAGAAGCATTTTTCCAGGTTGATAGGACATTGTAGTGTTGTTTAACTATATATGAGGACATTTGATAGTCTCGCTAATGATAATAATTTTGATTTGAATTGGTTATTAATATTTATTAAATTTTTGCAGAGAGATGAAGTATATGAGGCATGTAAGAAGCAATGAACTTGCATTTTATTGCTGTAAATTTTTTTTGTCTATACACAAAAAGTAGGTGAAGTATAAATATGATTTAAAGTGAATTTGGAGGCTCAAATTATAATTTTCTATCTATCAATATTATTTTTTAATCTTCACCTGATGACATGTATTTATTTTAGAGAGAGAGGAAGTTAGACAGAGAGATAAAGAAATATCCATAAATTGCCTCCTATGAGCTCTGACTGGGGTTTGAACCCATAATTTGGGTATGTGCCTTGACTGGGAATCAAACCTACAACCTTTTAGTGCGTGGGACAATGCTCCAAGGAACTAAGACACACCAGCCAGGGATCTAGGTCATGAATGGAGCTAAAGAAGGTATAAAAAAAAGAAATGATGTAGACCATTTATCTAATATTGTTATGAATAAAAAGCAAAAATGGTGGGCTGGCACTGCCAAAGAGCTTCGTCATATTCAACAACAGTTCACATTAGTGGAGATACAGAGTTTTCTACTGTTAAGTTTTACTTTTCAACCTTTTAAAAATTCTCTTATTTAAGAAATATCAATTTTTCAAGAACTGGTTTGTCCTGGGTAATACAGAATGAATGCTATTTTATTTTAGGAGAATCTATACATTTTGTTTAGCTTATTTAAAATATTCTTTTAAAATAAAATTCAGCAAACAAAATAATTAAGGAATTTATCTGTCTTCCTTTTCATTCCTGTGAAACTAGGGGCTGACAAAGAGTGGGTAGGGTAAAGCAGGTATAGTTCTTCCTCTATATCTCTGAGGGACTTCCCTCAGATACCAAAATCCAAGGAAACTCAGGACCCTTATATATTGATAGTAATGGTGTAGCAGTTACATATAACCTGTGAACACACTCCCTCATACTTTAAATGATCTCCAAATACATGGTAGGGCAAAAATACATTTACAGTTGTTCTTATGAAAAATAATAATCCTATCTAATAAAAAGGGAATATGCTAATTGACAATCACACTCTCACAAAGATGGCAGCACCCACAGCACAAGATGGTGGCACCCAGTCCCCTCAAACCCACCAGGGCGGTAGGCACGTGGCATAGCCAGGACCGCCCCCAGGCCCCTCAGCCCCCGCCCTGCCCAGAGCCAACCTGAGGCACAGGGAAGCCTTGGCTGGTGGCTGCCCAGGTAATAAGACCAGCCAAGGCTTGTGCTGCCAGCAGTGGCAGCAGTAGAGGTGTGATGGGTGTGTCACCTTCCCCTGATCACTAGGTCCCCTCCTGCCCATGAGGGCTCCCAGAATCTGAGAAAGGGAAGGCTGGGCTGAGAACCCCCTATCCTCCTCTGCACGAGTTTTCATGCACCAAGCCTCTAGTTAATAAATAATAAAACAAGAATACACTTTATGTTTTGCTACTCACAACTGTAAAACTACTTTTGCCAGACCCTGTGCAATGTAAATGCTATGTAAATAGTTGTACTGTAATTTTTAGGGAATAATGACAAGAAAAAAGGCTGTATATGTTTAGCACATAAATACATAGTAAACATGAGCACCATATACTTTTCAATATTTTTCAATATGTGGGTGGGGGATCCATTGACACAGTGGACCAACTGTACAAAGAAACCAAAGAGAAAGGTTGAGAATAGAGCCCACAACTTGAGATTTCTCATTTGCTCTGGACAGTGGGTGAGCCCTCAGCCTGTGACTGCCTACTGACAAGCATGTTGACTTTGGGCAGAATTTCAATGTGCATGGCAACTTGGAGCTATATGGTCAGAGATGGGTGCTGGATCTTGAATCTCTGGAGTGCTGGGATTCTTTACAAGTATTTGGGACTTGAGTTACACCCAGAAACCCTGAAGATACCTCAGAGGATATCATGAGGGGAAGGATTCCAGAAGGCCTGACAAGACTCAGGCCTGTAGGCCCTGTCAAACATCACCTTTGTCAGGTCCTCTCCTTCTGTTTGCTGGTTGCCTCCCTCAAGGCTCCTTCTAGCACTCAGAAGGAAAATGGAGTCAAAAGAAGCCCCATGCAAAGTACTTTTGAGCATTGCCTCTCTTTTCAGATTTTTGTTCTTGTGTAGTTGACAGAATCAAGCACTTACCCTTAAAATTGAAAAACAAGAAGAAGAAAAAAAGGAGAAGAAAAAAACACAAACAGTTCTGCAAAAACACCCTGGCCTATTTAAACATGAATATTTTTAAAGCTAAATAAATTATTTTCAGGATGGTGAGGTTAACTAGAGTTTATACACTAGTAAAATCACTTGATTTTGAAAATCATCTGACTCCTTGGTTAATTGGGACTGTGACATTGTCTGTTTTCCCCCATTCAGTTTCTCCAGGATTGGAATATAGACTCACTGAAGGAGACATAATTTCATAAATAATTGCTCACCTTTATGGGGGTAGACTACAGCTGCCTTTGATTGATGCAGGCAGACGTGTTTATCCCTTGTGTTTACATTCTCTGCTGAATCTGTAAGTGCAATTGCTTGTCAGCAATTTAATCAGCAATTCTCTCCATTAAAAAGAAGCCTCTCTCTTTCAGATTTATAAAATGCAGAAGCATTTTTAATTCAGAAATAAAGTTATAGCAGTCTATATTTTTAAATCAAGATTCCCTCAGTTTAATTTTGCAAACACAAAATATATACTTGGACTGATTTCTTTTCCTCCTATTGGATATATCAAACCAAAAATTCAATTTCTGACTTGTATGTAATATCATGTGTTTTCAACACTTTTACACTTATAAATTAAATATTAGATATAAGTAGGGTACCTATTGTACATATCTCCCACCTCCCATGTTTGCCCTACATTCTGATTAATTTGATGTAGGAGGCTAGGACAGAGGCAGATGTCACAAGAGTTCATTTTCATCTTAGCTCAACCACTAAAAAGCTTTGAGACATTAGATTAGTCAGTTAATCTCTTCATGCCTTATTTTTCTCACCTTTCAAATGAAAATATTCGATGCTAAAACTGTGAGTCTCTTCTGGCTGTTTTGGATGCATCTGGAAGCTTCTGGATACTTGTAGATCCCCAAATAAATGATCCCTGACCTGCCTCTCGGCTTCCTAACTGATGTTATCATTTGTTGAAAAAACTTCCCAGGAACTCCATAAAACAAAATATAATCCTTGGATCCCTGCTGCGTCTATCTACTGTTTTATAGAGTTTCTTAATGCTATTGTCTATAAATAATATCTCCTTCAAATTCTGGGAGGACTTTGTACTTCTTGTAAAGGTATGTGTCTTAAAAACTTTAAAAAAAATCTTATTCACTATTAAGACAAATGGCAAGGGAGGAAAAAAACATACCTTTTTATTATTTTATTTCATATAATATATGACCCAATATAAGATTTTTTAAAGTTGATATATGATACGTATTTATTGAACTTGTTGATTTAATAAATATAGTGACTTTAGAGGACTAATGAACTTGAGGAAATAAAAGCGTATCAGATATATTTGACAATTAAATTAAATTAAAAAAAAGATCAGATTCTATGACTCAGAAAATTCTACAATGAAATCAATATAGTTATTCAGCCAAAAAGGAACTATGCTGAATGCTAAATTCATTGCTTGTGTTCTGAAGGGTCCTGTTTAAAAGAATGCCCATTTCATCCTTGGCAGACTTATTAGGGGAAAGATATAAAGAATATAGCCATAAGGCATTTAAATGTAGACAATTTGCAGGTATCAGATTGTCATCAGTTTCTGTATTAGTGATTTAATGAAAATGGATCATTTCTCAATGTTTGAAGATAAAAAGACTCATTTTAAAAAGAAAATAATAGAGCCAAGCTGGTGTGGTTCAGTGGTTGAGCATTGAGCTAGGAAACAGGAGATCATGGTTTGATTCTCAGTCAGGACACAAGCCAGGGTTGCAGGCTCAATCCCCAGTATGGGATGTGGAGGAGGCTGCCCATCAATTATTCTTTCCCATCACTGATGTTTCTCTCTCTCCCTCTCCCTTCCTCTTTGAAATCAATAAAAATATATTTTTAAAAAAGAAAATAATAGAAACCAACATTTTAAAGAAGGAATTGCAATCTGAGTGACATTATTCATCACAGAACTCAATTAGCAAAGAGAGTGAAAAACACTCAACCAAGTCATTTAGCCTCTTGGTGGAAAGGCTCTGTGTAAATCCAGGGAGCTATTAGGTGACTGGTGATCTTAAATGCATGTGTTCCTGGGTAAAAATGGGTTTGAGTTATAACACATTTGAAAATACTTCTTTTTTTTTTTACTCTACAATATTCTTTTTTTTTTCCAGAACTCAATGAATGGGTAGCAATTCCAGATTTAATGAAGTGTCTGTAGTGGTGCATGGTGTTTCTCGGTTGAAGTAAACTCATTATTGTTGTTAGCTGATGGGAGCTAGATTAATTAAGTGTTTCACTCCTGGTAGACTAACCAATCAACTGGAGAATGTGGGCCATTGCTATTCCCAAATGAAAGGAGTAAAAATACTAAGGAGAATCTAAGAGGGGAGGAGAGAGTCTTAGTAACATGGGTTTTGAAATAGCATATCTTGTCTGGCTGGATATCCCCAGAACCGCTGAACTTAAAGGAAAAAAATAAATAGATCCAGAAGTCTATAGAATTTTCGGACATTGATGATAGAGGGAAAACTTCCCCTTACATTTTCTTCTGGTCAACTTTCAATTACATTAAATAAAATAGCATTTTTCTTTCTTTTTGTATCAATTCCCTTGTTATAAATGTAAAATGATATGATTAAGTGAAGAAAGAAAAAAAGAAAATGGATTGAAAGAACCAGCAAGTAGAGAATGGGGCATCCATGTGTTTTCCAGCCCTATTTCCAACCATAATGCTATGGATGGTGATTTTAATGTGATTTTGTTATTAAGACACAAATAAAAAACCTAGATTCCCAAGAATTAGAAGGCTGGGAAAAGATTGAGATGTCAGCAGCTTCTAACAAAATGATCAGCGCTGACATGAAGAATTGCTCTCTCTAAGTCATCACATCCTGAATATCAAAGCTGCCTTTATATTTACAATCTATCAATAGTTTCATTCTTCCATTGATTAGTTATTAACCCCTTACCAAGGATTAATGACAAGAGAGATATGTCAAATTGATGAGCTTTTGTCAATTTTGTCTAAGAGAAATTTCAAACCTAAAAAATTAAAACAGATTGCCTCACAGCAGTCCTTCTTTGGTTGATTGACGATCTCACTTTAAGCCTGCGGAATGCACTTTGGCTTCTAACACAAGTTATATACATTATCATTAAACATAAACGATAATAAAATTGCCCATGGTGTTTCAGCAAAAGCAGATTCTACACCCAGCCATGATTTTTCACTTCCCTTTAAAGGCTAAACCACTGAGGTGAATATTCTGGACTTTCTGCCTTCATTTCTTGTCTTCTCACTCCATCCTTAATTTCCTGCAACCCCGCTCACTCTTCTGCTCACTTCAAAGTCACCCAGGGCTTCCTGATTGGTCTTTGGCCCTGGTCTCTTCCCTCTCTTGGTTTTTTTTAAATGTCACAGAATGTCTGACATTGTTGGTTACTCTATGTGAGGACATATCTCTTGATTTTGTGCAATATGGCATCTTCGTTAGTAATCTTTTGGGGGCTCTGTCTCTTCTGTCTGCTTTTTGAGGAGCAGTGGTATACTCTTCTAGCAACACTACTGATATGGGGCTGTGATAGTATTTAAATGTTTGCCTCCCTAACTAAATTATCAGCACACAATATGGAGTTGTTGTGTTTTTTTTTTATTGCAGCAATGTGCACATTTTCTGGCACAAAGTCCACCTAATGTGTGTTCTTTGAATGATCAAGGACTGTTTGACTAAAATGGATAAGTGTGTATTTAACCTCCACAATTAAATGGCAAGTTTTGGGGAGCCAAAGACTATATACATTTTAAGTGTCCATACTCTCCTATGATTGTGTTTTGTATAATTATACTTGTGGATTTATTGTTTTAGCCAAAGCTAACATTTTTTTAATAGCAAAGTTTAATAGAACTACCACAATTTCCAAATATCGAAAATAATCTAAGTTGTACACAGGGTACCAAAATCAACACTAGTTAGATGTTTCAGAATCAACTGCTCCAAGGAATATCAATGGAGAACCTGGGTTTAGATTATTTTCATATAAAGTAGTAAGAAGGGAAATCAGTCTTATTACTATTTGGAGAAACCAGACAGCAGTTAGCAAGAAAATGAAAAAAAATATTCATAATCTAATGTAAAATTTTTATAAAATAATTAAAGTAAGGTCCATGAAAAATAGTGTGGCATAGATTTTCACTCCATGATTCTGGAACCAATATTAAGATACTATTTTAGATATTGAAACACTATCAGCTAGGTTGTGCATGGTATTGTGAATGGCCCTTTTGCTGTTTAATTTCCAGAAAATGATAAGGAAAATAAAAATGCATCAGCATTTCTCTTCATTTGATTTAAAAACTTCCTTTCCTTAAAAAATAATCTCATTGTAATGGATGGAAGATTGGGGAGTCACTGGAGATATAGAATAAGGAAAAAGACTTGGGAGTCAAATGTCCTTGGGTCCAAAGACGCATTTGCCTCCAAACAGCTTTTAAGCCAAGACAAGCTCTCCAAGTCTCACTTGTTTTATTTCCATACTTGCCTCAAATGATTTTTTTTTGGGGGGGGAAATTAGAGAAAAATTATAAGTAGAAAAAAAAACACCTTGCAAAATGCAAATTGCAAATCTGAGGGGTGATTGACTTTTGGATATTCACGGAAAGAATAAATAGCTTATTTAAAATGAAGGTCAGATATGAATTAAATTTTCAGATTCCATGCTGTCTACCAACTCTCTTCAGTTAGGCTTGAGTAAAGGATCTGACATCTTAAGTGGATCATCCAATGTGTGGTGTGAAGAGCCTGAAGCACTAGTGAGAATGTAAGCATTCTCCATTCCCACAGGAGGTAGACTGTTTTAATGCTGCTGGGTGATACCCAAGCCTTGAAGGAGGAGGGACATCACACCTGATGGAGCACAGTTGCCCTCTTCCTATAAACAATAGCTCTGAGAACAGAAAGGCCACCTTCATTGTACAAAAGGATGGGCAACATGATAATATGATTTACCAGCAAAATAAAAATAATTCTATTGTATATATAACTGGGTTGGTGATGTAATTTTCAAATGTAATGACTATTTTTATTTTTTTATTATAAGAGATTTATTTTTATTTTTTAATATATTTTATTGATTTTTTACAGAGAGGAAGAGAGAGGGATAGAGAGCTAGAAACATCGAAGTGAGAGAATCATAAATCAGCTGCCTCTTGCACACCCCCCATTGGGGATGTGCCCGCAACCAAAGTACATGCCCTTGACCGGAATCGAACCTGGGACCTTTCAGTCCGCAGGCCGATGCTCTATCCACTGAGCCAAACCGGTTTTGGCAAGAGATTTCTTTTTAAATAAAGGCTTTGCTTCCATAAAGATATAGGTATTAACCAATAAATAAGGTGGAAACCAGGATGACCCAAAGTGCCTACTATAAAAAATATTTAGTATGTAGACAGAGAGTGGTTAAAAGTGTGATGTGCAAAGTGTTGCTTTAAAGCAGATTCCAACTGAATCCCCTTTCCTTCTGAAGTGGTTAGTTGCCAGGAGAAAAAAATATTAAAGTTAGCATTTGAAAAATTTGACATCAGAAAACAACAAGACTGAAATGTTGTATAAAAACATGTGTGCAACCAGAGATACAGAAAGCATGCTAACCCTCTAAATACAGATTATCTAGGCTAAGTAAGCAAGGCGTGACGTGAACGTCCATAATATTTCTCATAAATGAAGGGCTACAGGCACAGAAATAGCTGTTGAAATACTTCATTGTCAATTTTCTCATTTGTTACTAACTTCCATGGCTTTCCTAGTAAAGTCTTTACCCAGATGCTAATCAAGCAGAGGCTTGCCTTGCGCATCAATTTTTAATACTCACCCCTCATAGTTAAGTGAAACCTGCAGCACGAGGCTTCTCCTGTGAAAAGCAGCCTGACCTACTTCCCTGTGAAATCAATGGGAGACTTACAAAGGCTCACAAGCAGCTGGCATTTCAGGTTGGCTCCTAATCTATGTTGGTGCAAAATGTGTGTGTTCACTGGGCCTCTGCATTGCATTCTCTCTTTATGAATTTTAAAAGTCTAAGAATAGAGAAGACCTTAAAGGCTATGGAGCCTGATGAGGGGACTCGTACCTAAATGTTGTGCCCCTGGGGTTTGTGAGCTCATGTGTCAGCTGCATTTGTAGTGGCTTCCAATTAACAGACACCCCTAGGTCTGGGGCTGAGGAAGGAAAAGAAAGGCCTAAAAGGCACCCACTTGCATTCACATACAACCTACAAAGAAGCAAAACAAAATCCATCAGAATAAGGTTTTCAGACACCTGTGTTTCAAGGCTTTTGAAAGTAAGAACTTAGAGTATTTGACAAATCTTTCTAAAGACTTGTATGTCCAGTACCTGAATTGTAGGGCATAAAATAGGAACACGAAACCAGTGAGGCAGAGGAGTCCTCAGGGCTGGGAAGAGCATGCAGGGTCCCCATCTGGTGAGGGGCTCCTATTAAAGAGCAAGCAAGTTCCCTGCAGGTGGTCACGTGCGGTCCATGTGTACCTGATAGAAGAGGAGGGTCAGCCTTGTGTTAAATTCTAGGATACCATGCTAGAGTGTGTGAGCTTGTAAAATTAATAGAAGTCCTGTTCAGTGTACATATGTCCTCGGTTAACTTTATTTCCAGTCATTTAATCCTTTTTAATGTTACGAATACATAAGTATTTTAATAATGTTTGTGCATACATTCAGTCTTTTAGTCATTCCATGAATGTTGATAAAATACCTATGAGATAATGCCAGGTACTATCCCAGGTGCCAGAATCTTTATTTTGAAATGTCAGTCAAGAATTAAAATGAAGATGCGAGGTATGCTTATTAATAGAGAGAGCACCATCTGAAGGCAGAGTTGGCAGTCAACAATATTATTACAAAGATAGTAGTAATAAAGAAGACTAGCAGGTTTTGAACTGAGCATTTTAGCAAGGTGTTCTGTTTTTCTTATTCCCTTGTCTCTATACCTTGCCATTCTGGCCCTGCTAACCTGTGTCACAATATTGTCTTACATTCTGTTACAATGCCTGGGCATCCAGAATTTACTCCAGTGGCCTGGATTTGAAGACCCTTAGAAGATTATTTCATTTTTGTTTGAGGCATAATCATAACTTCATCTTAAAAATCTTGTATTACATACAATACGGCTCTCTCTTCATCCTCCACCTATTTTTTTTCTGCTTTTCTTCCTATTCTTTAACCCATGAGCCTAATGCAAAACAATGGATTTTGTAATTCTCTGCTGTGGCCTTATTCATCATTCTGATTGATTTTGCCACAAAGTCTGCTACCAGATAAGTTATGAAACAAGATATCACAGTAATAAAAAGTCTCAGTGGTGTCAGAAATAAGAAATAATACCTAATTCAGGCACTGGTTTTATTTTCCTTTAATTTATATTAAAAAAAGAAATAAAAAGAAATATAAACACCTTTATTCCTGAGCCACTTTGCGGTTATACAGTTCATACATGCATTTTGTGTATGTATGTATATAAAAGACCAGGAAGAAGAAAAGAATGACAGGAGTTGAAATAAGGGGACAGATGACATGCACCTAATTTAAAAGGAAGCTTAAAAAACACACATGATAACAAAAGTAGGGAGGGAGGGAGAAAAAGAAGGAGGAAGATATGGAGAAGCAAATTATATTGCCACATACAATTTCTAAGAGAAGAACTCTTGTATCTTACCTTCCTTGGCAAAAAAAAAAAAAAAAAAAAAAAAAAAAAAGGTGAAGGATTTCTAAGGCCACGAATCTCATAGTAGGAGGTCAATAAATATTTGCTAGACCTTAGAACTAGTCCTGTTTAACTCCTTCATATTTGCAAAGTGAAATCCAAAGATCTTCAATCACTTGAGCAAAAAATAATGTTATGTAATAGCACAATCTGAAGCAAGTTCTAGTTCTCATAAGTCCCCTCTAAATATCAACATTTAAATATATTTCTATTGATTTTACCTATAGCCTTACTTGACCTTCTTGACTAATCATTTAAAATACCACTTGGGGAAGAAAAATAAAATATTGTTCATTGGAGTCTTTACCTTAACAACTCATTTTTTTTCTTCAAATTTATACATTTATTTTCCCAAAGAATGCTATAAAAATTTTCAGGTTGGCCAACAATGAGTCCTATTTCTCTAACCATATTTCTCTAGAGAACTGGAGAATTAAAATCATCAAGAAATATAGTATTGTAGATATTCAGTTCTGTAGCCATCAGTATATTTTCCCAGAAGGCATAATATTCCTGCTTTGCTTTTCTTATAAAACCATAAGAGCTATGACTTCTTTCATCAGCCCCCAAATACAGCTATTAGTAACTGTAATTATAGCATCTAAGTTTTTACATTTACTTTGATTGAAATGAAATATTCTTATTACCCTTCATGATAAAGGAATTATTTTTCTTAGCATTCAGTATTTGCTTCAGAAACATTTATGAATGTATTTTAAGAATTACATCTTTTAAGAAGAATGGAAATTATATTTTTCTCCCTATGCATTAATATTTTTAGTTCCTGAATGTCTCTGTTTCTTTTAAAAAAAAGATTAAAGCATTTTTTTCCATCTGCCTGTTAAAATTATTTGAGTTTTAATTAAAATTGATTGCACCTGTGCATATATTCAACTACCCACATACCTCCCACCTACTAGTTGAAAAGCTTGTCATTCCTTCAAAAAGTAAAAGAAAGAACTGTGACTTTTAAAAATCCTCATAGACATAGAAAACAGATAATACTGAGAAGTATGATGTTTTTGAATCTTAGATCAATGACTTTTTATCTTCTAATTATTATTGAAAATTGGTTATATTTCTTAAATGGTTAGTTTCCTTGTCATTTTTAAGGCAGCCTAGCTGAGAAAGCCAAGTAAAAGAATCAAAATTCAACAACAAATTTTCACCCATCCACTCAATGGTTGCTGTGTGTGTTCCTTAGCTTTGGCAGTTTAATCTTTTCTCATTTATGAAGGTCATCATAACATTTGATGTAGTCAAACATTTTTCTTCAACAATAAAAATTTTTTGAGGAATTCTAATAAATAAAAAGATTACTTTTTTATTTAACTCTTTTTCTTTTCTCTTAAGTAAGAAAAGATAATTAAAATATTTCAGCTAAAAGAGGAAAAGCCATGGAAATAAAGCCAGTCTACAAAAAGAATAATGAGTGGTATATTAAATACTAATAAAAATGTTTCATTAAGAATAGGAAAGTGGATCTGAACCCCATCTTTATTTTCAAAACTTGTGGGAGCCTTTTGAAACCACCAGTGTACTAGTAAAAGCCTCACCTTCAGTTCAGTAATATTGTGGTCCTGATGTGGGTACTGTTTGAAGACACCCCAATTGTTTCTAATAAGCATTTAGGACTGAGAAACTCCAATATATGAAACATATTCTGCTATTTATCAGTAAAATCTTAAACTTGAGGATCCTTGAGCCCAGATGCTTCATTTAAACATAAACAAATGAAGGCTCAGAAGGGGAAAGCGATTTGCCCAAGGCCTCATTGCTAATTAGGGGCTAAGTCTGCACTGCTACCCAGGGTCTCACTACCCCTAAGACAGCTCTGTTTACACTGTACATGCTGTGGCTGGGACTTCCCAGATCACAGCACTCAGAAGCATGAAACCTCAGCACTTGGTTGCTAAATTGCTGGTATGAATCCATATACTGCATTATTAGCACAGTTTTATGTCCTCAAACAACATCTAAGCCATTTCTATAAAAATGTGGCAATATGCCATGCAACAGGAACTTCAATTTTGATCTCAAATGCCTAATAGTAATTTCCTATGCACATTAACTCAGTCTTGAGGATATGTAAAAATGTCCTATATTTTTACATATTCTCAATTTATAAAATGGCTAGTAACAGAATATTACTTTGAACTTTCTAGTCATTCTCTTTTCTCTCCTATTGTTCAAAGGGTTATTCTTACATCACCCCTTTAAAAAATAGATAAAAACAGAAATATTGTAGAGGTATTAATAGAATTCCACTTTTTCCCCCCAGAAAAGAAAAAGCTAATTTTAATTTTTTGTATCTGATAATTGCTTACTTTCTCCCAGTGGCCTTAGTAAGCAGTGATTCTGCTCATAAAGCCAAATTCCCTTGAATATCTCTTAAAAGGGCAACTCAAATTATAGTCATGGTTTCTTTATTCTCTGTATACCATTGTTATTCCTCCTTGAACTTGGCATCTTTTTTTCTGTGTGATTGTTCATGCTATTGGCTGCCTAAGGATAGTTTGTATGTAAAACCACCCTTCAAAATCTCGCAACAGGCTAGGGTTGTAGTTTTAGGAATAATCAGGCTTCTGTGTTTGGACATTTTGACTAAATATCATTTCTGTAATGTATTTTGGTGCACATGAATCCCATTTTACTTTCAACTGAAGAAACTAAGAATTTGATTTTAAGATTTGGCCCCTTCTTGTTTTATTTTTTGTTTGTTTTTCTTTTTGCTTTTTTATATACAGACTTTCAAATCCAGAAGGCATCTTAAAGATGTGGTGGTCTATTAGTAAATTTCTTATTAGAGAGATGAGTACAAAGAAACACAGAAAGTGAGAAAGCATACCTAATATCACCAGATGATTGCAGAACCATTACCAGGGACAAGTTTTCCTAACAATTAAATCCAGAGGTCTTTGTGCTATGCTGCTCTCAATTCAGCATTACTATGTCTGGGGCTGTAGAGAGGACGGAAAATATAAAAATCACATATGTTTGAGTCCCTATGGCATCCTTTCTTTAAGAAGATTCTTTTTTAGATGGTTGGCTTTATGTTAATTTGCTACCCTGTGTCCTACTTAAGAATGGGACTCCATTGTCAGGTCTTCTATAACTGTTGGCATATGATTTTGAAATTTGTCAAAAGATGCAGTATCTTAAAACATCCTAAGTCAAAATGTGTGCCTGGCCCAGGTTATAAAGGTTTTATAACCTTAAAACTCTGTATGTCAAGTATTTTAGAATTCTATTTGTCCCCCCTCAGATATTTTTATCAGCAGTTTCTCTATCAAATATGGGAAGAATTTGATGTAGAGAGAATAGATAAGCTTTAGTAATGTCAGGTCCTAAATATGAAAGAAACTGAAAGGCAGCCATTAGCATTATAGGGGCTGAGGAGAACTGTGGGCATAAATATTTAATGTGGTAAATTATGGGGACACATTTGCATTTTAAGCACTATTTTGAAGTAAAAATTGTAGTTGAACAATAAGGACATTTTCCATAATTATATTCTATTTATTAACCTGCAGAGAATTTACTATGAGTTCAGGGTAGTTATTTAATGAATTCTCAATATAACCTTGTTTAGTATTTTTCTACATCTTGACTTCGGGTTAAGACCAGACAATGAGGCTGGTTAATAATTTAAAAATAATAATTATCATTGAACAGAGGATAGATTTTGAATGTCAGAAAGTTATCTTCATCTGGTAAATAGTCTCAAGTTCATCTGTATTAGATATAAACACTAGAAATTATTTATAAAAGATACGCCTCAAACTATTTGGTATTTCCAAATCTTTGTGTCTGTTGACACACTCTATTGAAAAGGATGTTTAAGAAACTGGTGACATTATAATGTGGAAATGGTATTATCTGGACTTCTGTGGATTTCAAGATGGTGCTAATAATGAGCTTTTGACTTGGGATAACTCCTCAGACATTTTCCTCCTATTCCTTTTTACACATTTTCTCCTGGGAGAATCTTCTAATACTGATGACCTCACCATGCCTCCTCAAAAACAAATATAAACTCTGTAGCCTGTCACTTAAAACCTTCCTTAATATATCTCTCCTTTTTAATGTAAATTCTGGTCCAATTCTTTCCTAACAGAAAGCCTTCCTTCCAGACAGCTAAATTTATTATGGAGCCTGAACCATTGTTCCTCTCCCTTTTGAAGAAATGTATTCTGAAATATACAGTGGGAGTATAAATTTGAATAGACAAAACAATGTTATTGATCTATTTTCCTTTTGTCCGAATTTTGAATTGTAGAGGCATTAAGTTTTAGAGTTAGAAGGATGCTTAGAAATAATTTATTTCAAATTTATAATTTTATCTAAGAAAACTAAGGCCAGGAAGAGATATTTTATTGTACTGATCTAAGAAGGAACCCCCAATCACCTCAACCCCATCCCAGAATGGTCTGCTGTTTTTATATTTCTGGAAAGTATTTTATTTTGAATTTCCCCCAAAATATATCTAATTTATATCTCAATTATTTTTTATTTTAAAGAAATCATCAACATTTTCTTTGTGAAAATGTTTTAGTCTTATTTTTTAATTATTTCTTGGAATTTTATTCTTTTCTACTATTTTAGAAGAATAGTATTTGGAAAACAAATTGGATGTCATTGTCTTCATTGAAGTGAATAGTAAAGTATATAAGCTGTTTGAATGACCACTTCAGAAGCTCTCCACTTTCACATTAAGCACATACTTGTTGAAGCCATAGGATTTAATATATTTATTAAATAATTAGTAAAGATGTATTCATCAGGTTTTTTTTTTATTACAACTAGAGTTAAGAGAGAAGCATTGCTTGCTGAATTCTTATACTCTGTTTGGCAATTTTAACTAATCTCTCTGCTCTTTATTTTTCTGTCCATATGCCAATAAAAATATTGTCCTCATTAGAAACTCAAGGATTTTATATTTAGACTATTTTACAGGAGAAAAAAAAAAGAGAAATAATATGTGTAAAAATCTGAGGGTCCAACTACTATACCAAATAACTCCAAAACCTCAGTGGCCGAATATACTATGCCTTGCCTCTATTTCGTGCCATAGGCCATGACCTATGTTACTGTCATGTGACAATCAGCTAGGGGGTTCAGTGTAGGATGGGCAATTCTCCCTACAGTTATTGGGAAGTTTCTATCTGGTGACTCTTCCAGCACCTGGGACCTCAAAAAATCCCAGCAAACAGAAGGAGGATGCAGGTGATATACATACTTTTCACCCACATTCTCACAGCCATACCTTAGGTGTATGTCTGCCTTTAACTGCCAGGAATGCTGGGAAGTATAGTTTAACAAGGTCCCCAGAGAGGACAAACAGATTTGGTCAGCCTCTGTCTAGTCTCTATCCACAGTGCTCTTGATTTCTGCATTATAAGAAAAAATGAAAATATAAACTATATTCTCTGAAGAAATTGTTTCTTTGTTCTGAAGTACTAGAATTTCTTCAAGATCATGTTATTAAAACAGGTCAGCATTGGTGCTATGCCTGATGACTTCAGTGAAGGTTGTTTGGGTAAAGATCATTTGGCAGTATCTCCACAATCTTTATACACCTTGATGAAAAGGGGGGAATAATTAAAATACCTGGACATTTAATAAAGAGTTTTTAAAAGCCAAACATGGTCTTTGGAATTCTAATTATTATTGCATGACTATAAATAAGTGTTATTTCTTACAACCACAAAAAAGAACTATTGAATATAAGTAGGAAGTTCCACTGTCTTATGGTGAGAGGTACATGCTATGCTTGGCCAAGAAACCTGTCTCTTTACCAGAGCTTTACTAATTGTCATTTGTGTGACCTTGAGCAAGTTGTGTAAAGAATCTGAACTTTTTTATACCTGTAAAATTATTAGGATTCTTTGCATATTCTGTTATACTTCAAAGTGCATAATCTATTTTTTTATTTTATTAAATACTAGAGGCCCATTGCACAGATTCATGTAATTGGCCTTCCTTCCCTTGGCTGCCAGCACCAGTGTTCCTCTGGCACCTGGAAGCCAGGCCTTTGTTATGGCCGCAGCCAAGAAGCCAAGCCTCTTCGGTCTTCATTCTTCAGTCTTTGCTCAGGTCGGAGCCTTCAGTCTTTGCTCCACACCCATGCATGCAAATTAACCTGCAATCTTTGTTAGGTTAATTTGCATACTCACTCCTGATTGAGCAGTGGGTGTTGTAGAAGTATGGTAAATTTGCATATTTCTCTTTTATTAGTGTAGATTGTGCCTCATCGAATTATTAAAAATAGGGTTTTACTTTATGTGCTTTCTGAACATAAACATGGTCTTTCTTTCCAATTTTATTTAAAATCATTAACTCTCCAGATGCCTGAGCTATTATTCTTTCTCTATTTATATTTAGAGAAGGCATTCCTTTGATATTGGAATTGACATAATTGACCCCAATGACAGAGTTCACATGAGAGACGCAATAATTAAAAAAAAAAAAAAAAAAAAAAAAAAAAGCCCTAAAAATTGCCCCTACTCCCTGGTGCCCTTTCACTGTGGAGACATGGAAACTTTGCCCTCTTTTCCCTGGAGACTCAGGAGATGGAATAATAGACATATGTACAGGAGAGGACTCCAGTGTTCACCTGGACCTGTAGGTTGGCTGGCTCCAGACAGTATAGTTTGAAAAGACACTATGACATGCAATTAGTGTCCAAGCCAGAGTGACCGGGAAAGTGAGAGTTCTACATCTGTATTCTGAAGAAGACTTTGCTAAGGAGCAACAGTCTCCCTCACTGTGGATTCTAAAGGGCGTTTACTTAAAAAGACTAGTTCTGAGTTGCTGCAGAAACATGACTACCATACAAACAACCAGCAAATGGTGGTTCCTGGAGGGAGGCTGACTAGAGCTCTGTATAAGAGCTTTCTAGCAATTAAAGATGTTCATAGGTGGCCAAGCTTTCCCACGAGGTGGAATTCCTCTCTCCCAAAGGCAGGACACCATCTCAGCAAAGACATATACGTACTCCTTGCTTTTCACATTGCTATTGTGGGCTTCCTATGTCCCTTTCAGCTCTAAAATGTGATGACTGAATCTAATACCCATCTGATAATGCAATTTAGTTCAGTGCCTCCTTCAGCACTTCAAATGTATTGTCTTTTCTGCCTAATTAATCCACCTTGATCACCTTTCATTATTTTTATTGTTTAGCAGTTGGAATAGGACTTTTATCCTGCTGATTATGCCAATAAGAGGGGACAATTCAGGAGCATTCATTGTTTCCACAGAAAGTTCAAATACTCATCAGCAACATGAGCTTTGGTATCTGTATTACCAGGCACAATCAGAGTTTATATTTTGTAATCAAGGGATCTCTATTGTGAGAGTGTGAAATTTCAAATACAATAGCAGTCACAAACCACAGATATAAAAGCCTCTTGTCTAAATGATCTGAATCATCTAGATGTTATAGAAACAATTAAATGATACGACAAATTAATCCTTTTAAACATTTACTTCAAGAAAATGAAAAAAATAGGATCTTATATTTCTCTATGAAAATGGTGTTACTGGTCATATTAAAATAATACTTATTTTCTTCAGGGAATATTTTGTTTTCTGCTCTATCATTAGCAAGTTAATTAGAAACATTGTGGGTTAACAAAGGAAATAATGTTGGTTATAGTGATGAATTCATGTTTGTCAGTGAGGATTATTGATTCATGTAAATAGGCCTATGTGTTGTGATATTGGAGAGGTGGGAAGAGAGGCTGTGAGTCAGGGTCAAAAGTATGGTTAGATCCAGGAGTGAAAGATAATGAGCTAACTTTAACTTTTCCAAATCAGGCATGCATGAGTTCATTCACCCTGTCTGTTCTCACTGTAGACTCTATTAGATATTGAGTCTTTAGTCTTAAGAAGCTTACAGTCACATGGCAAGAACAGACATATAAATCAGCTATCACATGACTCTCCACAAAAAAAAAAGAAGGACTTTGGGGAAAGAATAATGCTGCCAGTTTTAACACATTGGAGTTTCCCAGAGAGCCCTAAGTAAAGGTCCATTAATACAATATTATTTTCTTTGTCTCCAGAGCTTGGGAGGAATCTTTAGGTTATGGAGATTTTTAAGAATCTTCACTATGATTTAATTGCTGAAAGAGTGAATGTTGATGAGGAAGAGTGGATTAAAGATTTTGGGAAAGCTCAGTATCAGATGTGGGTCAGACCTGATGATGAAAGCTATCAGACAAGGGAGCCAAGTAATTACAGTGGCCCAGGGTCCAGGGAGGAAAAAGAGAGTGAGAGGAATGAGTTAGAAGATGGAAACACAAATGTAGACCCAGAGACAGACAGCAAAAAGAGGCAGAAAATGGGAAACATTTGAGAAGGAACTTCAGAGTTAGCAGCATGAGGTGTGATAGATGAGAATCCTGGGGAGAATATTTCGGTCATGAAAAGATTGTTCCTGGTCTCTTATTTTTATTTATGGTTTTAAAACTTAAATAAACACTGTAAGAAGTTTAAGACAATAAAATACAGAACACACAAGCTTATTGACAAATGTGATACAATAAATGCATGCATTTTTCACAGCAAGATTTCAATTCAAGATTCATCTTCAATGTGAAAATCAGGTTTTAGATGAATAGTCTACATTCAGTCATTCATTGATGAGCAGAGAAAGAGCTCAATCTATGTAGTTGGCCCTAGGCTACACACTGTGGCTGTAACTGTGAAAATAACTTAGATTTCATACAAAACTGTACCAAAGTTTTCTAAGATTGATCTTGTCCAGGAAGGTTTATGTTACTAAAACAATATTTTTTCTAACAGGCTTTAAGAAAATATTGAAAAAGATGGACCTAGATAAATATGTTCTTATTCCTCTGAATAGATGTCTTTGAGCTGTCAATATGTTTTATTATATGTATTTCTTAGACTAATTGTCCACTTTCCATTTGTCTCTTTTCAACAGTTATTTTGAAGATTTTTTAAAATTTATTTTAATTGGAAAATGCATAATGTAGGAAGCTGTACCTGAATATATAGGAAACCAGGTTCATTCTCAAATCATATGCCAGTAATTTCAATGAAAACAAAGAAACTGAAGTTGATGAAGGTGTCTTGACACACATCCTCAGCCTTTTGTATTTAAAATGTTGTCCTAGCCCTAGCTGGTTTTGCTCAGTGGGTAGAGCAGAGACCTGCAGACTTAAGGATCCTGATTGCAGTCAAGGGCACATGCCTTGGTTGTAGTTCCCCAGCTCACATGATATTTCTCTCTGTTTCTCCCTCTCCTTTTCACTCTCTAAAATTCAATGGAAAAATATCCTAGGGTGAGGATTCACATACACACACAAAAATTGTCCTAATCTGTAAATATACTATTGGACCCGATCTTTGGGTATTTTTTCAGTTTGATTAGTTTTAAGTCCAATGATAGAAGACTCTTTGGTGTGTGTGTGTGTGTGTAAAATGGGAAATATTTATTAATGATAGTGGAAACAAATATAGAAGTCAGTAAAAAAAAAAATGAGCATCTCAATGATTTTTTTTGGAATCTGGAAGAGAAGGTGAGGTGAAACATTAGGGATTGTGACATTTGGGAGCCAGAGTACATTTTTCTTTGAAATTGTGAATAAAAAGCTTGGAAATAATCTAAGATGTTGTTTTATGATACTTGTTTTATTTCAGTTGACTTAGGGCACTGAAAAGCAAGTTCTGGCTAAATTGTTTTGCGGTAATTGTTATGCTGGGATGCATTACTTTAAAAATATTTTGACTTATATTTGATTTTAGTGTAACTGGGATGTGGGCTTATACACAGGCACATTTAAAGATCAGATTTTTTCTGAGGTTGTTGCTGAGATGACCCTCCTGCTTTAAGTACTGCTCATAGAACGGTACTTATGGCATGTGCTTACATAGCTGTATAGCATCTTGGAGTTGGAAAAGACTATAACAATGTGGAAGTAAACAAAGACAAAAAATGAGCATAGGTAAAGGCTATTTACTCAGAGCTTATGACACCAAGGGCAGTCAGACACCAGCACTTACATTTGGCAGGCACTCAAAAGCAGGAAAAAGAGTGAGAAATCTTTATGGTGGGAAAGAGAGAGAGAGCTTCAGATATGCCCCAGTTGGAGACTATTGGCCTGGGGAAGCTGTAAGCAGGCTAACTAAAAGCAGGGCATCCTATGTGATTAATTTTGGGTATATATTTGACTTTTCTCTGGTTGGCTCTATATTGGAAACTGGGTCCAAAATCCTGGCTATTTTGGGCTAAGTGCTACATAGTATGTCTTCCTGACTTGCTTGCTAGAGAGAGTAGTCTGACTTTTAGATAGCAGGTTGGCTTCCTGTACTGCTACTCTAGATAATAGCTCAGAGCTCTATTTTTATATGTTACTGGCAGTTTTCCATGTGTATATTCAGTCTCTCAGTGATCATCTAGTCTAAATGTAGAAAGATTTAAAAATTTCATAGAGACAAATGGCTATAATTTATTTAAGTTTAATATTACTTTTAACATGTATGGCACTTTATTTTCAAAATATCTTTAGATGTAGAATATCATTAGATCCTTCTAATTAAAGTGGGGAAGTTAGGCAGAGCTGATATTATCTCCATCCTATATAGTAAAAGCCTAAAATGCAAACTGACCAAACGACAGAATGACAGGCAGAATGACTAGTCACTATGATGTGCACTGACCACCAGGGGGCAGATGCTCAATGCAGGAGCTGCCTCCAGCTTTCAGGCCCCAGGCCAGCCAAGGTGGGAGCCAGCAGGGGCCCCCAACTTTCCCTGCAGTCACCCCACAGATCATCCCTGATCACCAGCCAGGCCTGGGGATCCTACCTTTGTAAGAATTTTGTGCACTGGGTCTCTAGTTTTTAGATAAGAAATATGAGATTCCAAAAGGAAAAACTTGAGTGTTCAGTGACATGCTTCACCAACCCAAGACCATGGCCAGGGCTGCAAAGCCTGGCATCTTGGTTCTTTACCCAGAGCTGCTTATGGCTCTGCCATACAAACTCAGGTAATGGGAAAACAGAGTGCGACATTTCTATCCCATGGCTGAAAGTTCATGGACATTTGAACCTACACACAAAGAAAGAAAATGCAGGTCCTCTGAATCATTTCTGTGAATTTTTTTCACTTCGGTCTTTCTCAAAGATGCCTTATTGGAATGAAACTTTCAATATAGTAAATTTTACAACTTGTAACTGTTAGATAACCAGAATTTTGAAACTGCACCCAGCTTTGTGCCACTTTAATACACTTATAACACTCACTTGATTCTCTTGTTCCTTTAGGAATGTTATATTTCCTACATACATTGAAAAGATGCTGGAGGAGTTAAGAAACCTAATAAATTAATGAATTCATTAAATACCTGTGGGCCAATATGCTAGGGATACTGGAGATACCAAATAAAAAAACAACAACAACAAAAACAACAACAAATATCAGACCCTGCTTTTAAAGAACTCAGAGCCTTTTGATAAGAGCAAATACATAGAAAAAGTATATACCTGCACAGGGTGGCATATGGGTGGGGAAGGCTTCAGACAGTACTTGAATTAAGTAACCAGGCCTGTGAAGAGTTAACTGAACATAGAAAGGATATAAGGGTATATATACTTTTTTAAACAGCATTGTTTTTGCTAGAGCTGGGATGGAGAAGAAGACATTATAACCAATTTAGTATTGTTTTTATAATACACTATTTCTAGAAAAGTGACAAACTTAGAGAGGAAGGAAAGAGGTTGATGATGGAGAATCTTTTGGGTCATACCAAAGAGTCAACATAATTCTGTGGATAACAAGAATCTTCTGGAAGGATTTTTAGTCAGGGGTACATTATGAGTAGATTTGCATTTTGGGGTAGATTTTGTTTTCAAGCACTTCTCTATGTCTTTTGTAAGATGCTATTCCATGAAATAACATTTTTTTATAGTAGCAAGGGGACAGCACTCTTAAAACCATCTTTATTACATGTATTTTTAAATACTTCTGTGCATGCATTACAGAATGACTATCACAACCATTCTCTGAAATAAAACTTGATAATATTTTCATTTCAAACAGATCACATTGGCAATTTGGAGTTTATATTTTAAGGAGTCAAAGTAATAGTTCAAGGGTGATGATTTCAGCTTGAACCATAGAAACTGAATTAAACATGACACAAAATGGAACAGGAAAGAGAGCATGATATTCAGAAGTAAAATGTGTAGAATCAGCTGAATGATGGATTTGGGGAATAGCAGTTAAAGAAAAGGAGAGCATGCTTCCAGCTGGATGGTTGGCTGGACAACAGGACTTAATAGTTTAGAAAAAAAACAGTGCCAGTCAGCGTATGAAATGTTGAACTTGTGTTTTCCATGGGGACTTATCCAGCAGGAAGTTTTTAGTCTAAAGCTCCAGAGAATGGCCCAGGCTTGTGATAAAATATTTAGAAATCACTAACACCAGATAATTGCTAGTTGAATCCTGGGAGATAAAAATAACAAAAAGATAGAATGAGGGAGATAGTGGTAAGCTAGACCCATGGGGACAACCATCATATAAGGGATTCATAATGGAAGACAAGTTATGGATGACACAGAAATGGCCTGAGACATAGAACACAGCACAGGAAGATGGGCCATCAGGAAGCTAAGAGAATTGAAGATATAAATAAGAGAGTATCAAGGAATTTTCAGATGGATTTAAAGTGTCTTCTAAATTTGCCTACTCAAAGGTCAAGGCAATATTAGCAAGTGCAGTTTTAGTAGAGTGGCTGGAATGAATTATGTCACGGTGAGCAGTGGAGTAAGAAAAGATGAGACAGAAAAGACAATGAGTATAAAGAGCACTTTAAGAGTTACTAAAGGAGTCTCAAGATTCACTGAGCTTCTCTTCCCAAGAGAAAGCTCTTTGCCAGGATACTAACCTGAACTCCTCCCCATTATATTGAAATGTTGTAATCTCTAATACACATATAGGTTTCTAAAAATATATTGAAAGCATTCAGAAAATTGTTCTTCAACTTTTAAAGAAAACTGGGAAGCATTTGACTCTTGTTTAATCGTGCAATTCTGGTTAACACACAGAATCAACAGAGGAGCTCAAAGTGCGAAGCCACAGCACAGAGCCACTGCCAAAACTGGACAGCAAAGAGAAAGGACACCATGGGGCATCTTCCAGAGAGCCTGTCAAAGCTCAGGAATGGGATGGAACACCAGGGCCACCTGTGGTCACCAGCAGACTGGGAAGATGCTCTGTGAGCCCCACCTTGTTAGCAGGAAACCACAGCTCAGGTAAGAAAGATAATCTCCCACATAGATGGTAACTCCTCATGTCTCTGGAAACTGCTTTCATGCAATTATCACTTGGAGAACCATATCCACAGATATCTCTTTCTACTCATAGGGAGAGCACGAATAGCCCTTCACACACCAGAAGTTAATAATATGTTAGACCACTCCAGGGAACATCGTTCACATGGGCAATGGAGTAGTGAATGGTGTTTCTTAGAGCTGTGTGATGCAGCAGCCTTGATAACTAGAAATATCTCAACCTAAATTTTATCTAGAGTTAGCGCCTAAAGCAGTTTTTTTCCATTTATTAAGTTCAAGGGATTTAAAGCTCATGCCTCTTTTGCTTCAAAACAGATTTTAAGCAACTTGGAAATGAACAGAAAATAAAATTGAGCACATGTGTCAAACACAAGGCCCGCGGGCCAAATCCGTCCCACCAGGCCTTGCAATGTGGCCCGCACCGCGCTGTCATCACTGCACTCCGCTGCGTTTCCATCACAAGACAGTTTATGACTGTTCAGTAAACCATTCGGCCCGCGATTTAGGCTGGATTTTAGATTTTGGCCCCTTCTCTGATTGAGTTTGACACCCCAAGTCTAAACCATAAGAATTTTTCTTTGTTCTGAATTCTAAATTCTAAAGGCTGGGAACAGCCTGCAGGGTCGTTCCCAGCCACATCCTGCTGGACATTGGAATGTGGCTCTATCTTGCGAAAGCAAATAGTACAGAAGCAGACCTGAGCAGTTAATCTCTAAAGGTTATCTGAAGTTTCTACTCCTGGAGCTACTGAGTCAGTGGGAATCAATCTCCTGTGGTTCTGGTCCACAGGCACAGGAAAATTGCCTTAGCCTCTAGATCTCAATGTGGAAGCTGAGGCAACTACCCTATTGTTTAAGCAAGTAAGCAAGTGCTGAAGCCAGAATAGCAGTGTTAAAATTCAAACAGCAGTTTTTACCTAGGTATGGTTGCTATCATACTTCAGAACTCATCTACACACCTTACACTGGAGGGCAAGGAGATTCCACCTGTTCTACGTATAAATGCCTGTCAACTTTTGCTTCTGACACTTGCATTTCATCTCTCTCTCTCTCTCTCTCTCTCTCTCTCTCTCTCTCTCTCTCTCTCTCTCTCACACACACACACACACACACACACACAAACTGCGCACAGTCACAGACTATTGCTTTACCAAAAGTGGTTTAGCCACTTGATAATGTTCATAACAGCTCTTTTGAGGAATGGAGGAATTGCTGAAGTAAAACAAATGAGTGTGTCAGATTTCAATTCTAATTAACATTGCCACTGGTTGCTGTGGCACATTATTAAACTCACTTTAGTTAGTAAGTGAGGGATTCCCTGAAGGGTGATTCTTGAAGGTGATGGTGGACTGGGGACCCAAAAGCTCATGAAAATAATGGGAGAAAGTAGAAATTATACAAGTAAGTATGGTATTAACAAAAATTCAGAATTTAACAACTGGATCACTCAACAAATAGTTTCTAGGCAGCTTATATCTAGCTCTGTAATGGTTTTAAAGAACACACACACACACACAAACACACACACACACACACACATACACACACCCCATTATCTATATGAAACCTGGTCTCTGTCACTCAAAGACCTTATTGTGGTTCTTTATGAAACAAAACTATTGAATGAAAATTAGGTTATAATTAAATGTTATTTTCATTATTATTATATACTATATTATCTCTCTACCATTGACTATGGATGTACTGTATTATCATTCAAATAACAAAATTAGTTTGGGCTTGAAAGAAATGGAGGATCTGAGTCTTAAACCAAGATTATATCAGGTCTTTGAAAAACTCATGATTATTAGCTGAGTAGAAACATACAGAGGGAACTTTCCATATGGGATGAGGGAGGTGAAAAAAAGCTGAGATAGATCTCTCCTGACTTGGTCCTGCCAGTCCAGCTGGACTGAAGAACCATTTCTGGAAGTTAACTCAGAAGGCTTTGGCTTAATCCTATATGGAACAATCTTAAAAAGACCCCTGCTTTTGTGTGTGCAACCTTGTGTGTTTCTGCTGTTCTGAGAAGAGGTCCCTTCGGGCTGAGAACTGCGGTGCCTGGAGGACAGGCAGGTAGCATGGACAAGTGCCTCCGGAGAGATGCCTCCTTCACAGCAGACAGGTTGTGCTTGCACATTACATCCCTAAGAATGCCCTTTGCTCTAACAAAGAAAATGATTTTCGCAATGTTTCTTAAAACTTGAAGTCATTTTGGCCTAGGTGATGTATTTTCACATCTGTTAGAAGCATAGGTGTGGGGACATATTTCTGCATTGTAAGAACATTTTATTGGAAACTGACAAACATCAGGACTGAGTGATGGAAGTGCAGGTGACCTGGAAGGCACAGCGCTCTCTAGGGGACAGAAGCTACTTAGTGGCAGCTGATGCTCATGGTGAGAAAGGCTCAACATTCTCAGATTTAAGTTGCATTATGTAAGAAGTCTCCCAATTTTTAAATAGAGCTCAGTTTTCAAGAAAACATTGAATTGAATAATTTGCTTCCTGTGGCCCCAGGCAGCTGTAGACTTCAGTGTCATTTGTGGCCCTCAAGACTGTCATTCTGCACAGTGGGCTCTCCTTCCCAGTCCTAACTGGGGGCTTGGTTATTTCCTCTGGGAACATTGGCCACGCCCTATTGCTGGGCTCTACTCACTATTTTCACACCCCAGAGCTTAAGGCTCCCTTTCTGCATTGTGGGAGTAAACACATGGCAGAATTCTCACTTGGAGAAGCTTCTGTGAGCAATGTGAGTCAGGTTCCCAGTAGCCCCACTTTCATTTCTCTGGAAAACTGCCCTCTGTCTGCTAGAATTTATCTTCCCAGAGAAATTGTTTTATTTCTCCTAATACTGGTGGGTGGGCTTTGAGAAACAAACCAGAAAAGGAGGACTTGGAGTGAGTTAACAAATTTAAATAACAAAAGTGTTTATTTATAAAAGCCTGTTACAAAATAATAGAAGGTATTTACTCTCACATTCTAAAGCAAAAGACGAGACCACAGAAGCTGAACTTGCAAGGGAAGTGATCAACATGAGTTTTGCTGTCCTCAACTGAACTCTCATCTCTAGCCTGTAGCCTGGGAACCTGGGTGCTGAAAGGCTAGAGACCAGATTTTCCAGACTTTGGAACTGATTCGTGGGGAGATAAAAATCACGTTGTTTTCTGATGGCATCTAAGATCCACTGTGTTCAGGAAATGCACACACTTAAGGAAAACAGAACCTGATATAATTACAAAATTTGCTCTAAGATGATGGCAAATGACAGTTAATCTGAATTATGAGACTTAAATGTTTCACCTTTGTGGATTCTCTATGACCCGTTTAAAATAATGTATTATATTTATATGCCATCTGTTCACTTTTAAAATACTTGTATAGGTGCTATCTCATTTTATCTTCACAAAAAACCTGTGTATCTGTGGGCTGCTGTTATGAATTGATTATTTAGGTCACCAAAATGTAGCTCCAGAGGAATCCAGAATAAATTATCCAAACTCATTGGTAAAGGTAGTAGAGAAATCAAGAAATGGATTTGAGGTTTCTGATCCATACTACAGCTCTCTCCCCATACTTTAACTATACTCTGAACTCCTGGGATTTTAAATTTGGGCATTAGATTTACAAAAGTCAGTTAACATACTACCATACTAAACCTAAGGAAAAAGAATTACGAAGATGTCATCTGCCCACATAACCTTCCTTATAAATCCCAAGAAGTGTTTCTCTACTCGCTAATCATGAAATTTCTCTGTTCCTGTACCTGAGAGATGTTTTTAACTGATTGTCTGATCGGTCTAAATGTCCATTTCAAGCACCTGAGTAAGCATTTTACACATGTGTTTTTTTTGTTTTTTTTCCCCTAAAGCATAGGAATATTGTAGATGCTTGTTGTTCTTTGGTTCAGTTGATTACTCATTCAGCAAACCTTGAGGACACCTGATTGAACAACTGCCTATGAGGGGATGACAGATGACCTTTGCCCTCTTGGCATATGCCTACCTGCCCACTTGATCTCACCTCCAGAGCCATTGTTGCCCTCAATTCACCGAGACAGGGTTGGACTTCGTGGTCCAGTAGTTTGTAGGCTTTTCTCTAAACAATGTATATTCTTATCCCACTTTATGTTATTAGCAAAATGGTCAACATAATGGGAAATGTCTGGAGTCAAGGAATTTGGTGATAGTAACTGATGGGTGCATGTGTATGTGTGTGTGTATGTGTGTGTGTGTATGTGTACATATTTGAGTGTGTGTGTGTGTGTGTTTGCTTGCATATACTAGTACATATGAAACTACTTATAGGTTTTAGGTTAAGGTCTTATATGATCAGATTTGCAAAGTCAGCTAAATTATTATTATACATTATGTATAAAATATATGTAAATATATGTATATATATTCCCTTAAATTTAATATCTACTAAACATATGCCTAAACCATGACATTGTATGTTACACAGATACCCTGAAAACTACTGGGGAAAAATACAATTTGACAGTAATTTCATTCGCATCAGAGAAATTCTGGATTTTCAATTATTCTCTGATTCTACTAGGGAAAAATAATTAACTAAGAATACAAACTTAGATAATGCAGAAGGTGCGTTCACCTTACTGGGCTCTCAATCTTAGTCCTCTTTGAAAACAAAAGACAGCATGTTGGCTTGAGTTTTGATGGTTCTGCCAGCTCCTCCAGTTTTCCACTGCAGAGAACATGGTCCCACCCTCTTCCCTTTCTCAGGGGAGTTCATGCTGACATTGCTCCTAGTCGGCAGAAGTTGGCTTTCTTTGGAAAGGCCTTATAATAACAAAGAATGCCCTTTCTCTTTCTGTGAAAAGCCTTTGAAGACATTACAGAAAAGGAGGGTTTTTTTCTGACTTATGCTGGGCTGTTACAGAGACTAGATCTGGGAAGCTCTGTGAACTGACCAGACTACATCTCAATTAATATTTGCACTGCCATCTACTGTCCACAACAGGCACTGCAATTTCCCCTCCTTGATTTTTGTTTTGTTGTTTTTTGTTATTGTTCAATTGAAGACTGGTGAATGTATTTTTGTCTTTTTATTGGAAACATGAGAAAGGTGAAGAAATGAGGGGGATTTATTTATATTAATAAGAAATGTATAAATAATTTATATTTTACAATGGCTCTTGTCTTTATGGTTTAAAATAATTCTTTCAATAAATACTTCAAGTCCTCAGGTATCAGTTATCGTGTCACTCATGAGAAGGAACAATATAGAGAGGGTGCCTGTCCTCACAGAACACGCAGTTTAGTAAGGGAGGGGAGGGAAGGATGCTATGTGGGAGGGGTGAGACTGCCAGTGAGATTTCTTGTGTCAGCTGAGAAAAAGCAGAGCAGACTCATACTATAAGCAGAAGAGCTGAAAGATCAAAGGGGCCTTTAAATAATAAAGGCAGCAAACATTTCTTAAGGCCTTGTTACATGAGGTGGTTAATTATTACATGAGGTAACATCTTTATACTTATTATCTTATTTAATTTGTATAATAAATTCATGAAGTAGGTAATCTTTATTTTTCCCATTTTATCTGTGAGCAAACTGAACTTTAAAGATATCCAGAAAATTGTCCATTGTCATTCAGCTGATACGATATAAATTTAGTACCTCTCATGAAAAGTTCCAAAAAAAGTATGAAGGCAGCTCTCATTGACTGACTTGGGTCATTTGTCCATTGCTGAACCAATCAGTGTGGCCAAGGAGATGGAATGATTGCACAAATCTCAGTCACAGGGCCACTTCTGGAGCTAGAGTTGGGGGCAGGCTTTAATGTGGAACCACAAGAACTAAGAACACCAGTGTTATTGTTCTCCAAAGGAAATTCAACTGCTATTCCAGAAAAAGGATAAATGTATTCTGGACAGGCAAAAATGAAAGATGGACATTACTCCTCCTGAATTTCATTTTATTTTTTAAAATATGTTTTTTGATTTTTTTTTTTATAGAGAGGAAGGGAGAGGGATAGAGAGTTAGAAACACTGATCAGCTGCCTCCTGCACAGCCCCCACTGGGGATGTGCCTGCAACCAAGGTACATGCATTTAACCAGAATCAACCTGGGACCCTTGAGTTCGCAAGCCGACGCCCTGTCCACTGAGCCAAACTGGCTAGGGCCTGAATTTTATTTTTAAATAAATTTTTGTTTTTATTTTAAAACATTTCCAACCAAAACTTTACTGACAATTTTAGAAAATTTTAGCAAACAGCAAACTTGAGCTATGCAAGATCTTATTGACACTGTTACAAAATTAAAATGTAAAAATGCTATTAATATTATTATGAAAGAGTGCAAAAGTCTTAGAAAATGGTTATAAAATTTAAAACAAATTGAGATAAGTGATATAAATTTTACATTAAAGACATAATAAAAATAGTCAACACAAGCACAATAATATAGATTTCAAAATTAGAAAGACAAACAATGAAAAAGCTGGAAGAAAAGGGGAGAAAGGGAGGATACGTTTTGGAGAGGGTGAAAGGGCATTTTAGGAGCTAGGAGCTCTATGAACCAAACGGAAAATAAAGCACCAGAAAAATCGTCATGTCGCTAGCTTTTTCCCCTAATAAGGTGTTGTTGCTCCAGTAATCTACTCTATACAAACAAACCATAATTGGGGTAACATGTGCAAGGGAATGAGGCCTTGGGCTTCACTTCGTGATTTGCTCTTCATGCTCAGGAGCTCAACTTCAAATAAAGCCTCTGTTTTAGAGTCAACTGTTAGGACACTGGTGACCTGCCAGTGATTAGCAAACATCGGAAGGAAAGATTTGGTGTATTGAAGGAGTACTTACCTACACAAAACGGGAGTCTGCAAGCACTGTCATCACTGCCCACCCTGCTCCACTAACAGTTGGTCTTTCTTTCCCCCTTGTCGACAGAGCCGAAAGTAAGCTGCAAACTAGGCCGATCTGCGTCCACATCAGGTGTGCCCCCTCCATCAGTTACTCCTCTCAGGCAAGCCAGTGACCTGCAACAGAGCCAGGTACCATCATCGTTAGCCAATCGTGATTGACTTCCTGTGATGCAACATGCCAAACGCTTCCACCTCTGTCTGTCCTGTGTTGCTGTAGACGACGTTTGCATTGCTTTTATTTTTCTCTGTGTGTATGGGCCGGTGGTGGGGGGAGGAGTGTGGCAGTCTGTGTTCTCATCCAAAACAAGGGTCTCTCTTCCCTGCGATGGGTGAAACTTTCTTTGCTGTTACCAAATCGTTTGTGTCTCTGGTTTCCATCATTCTGTAACATAAATGTAGTAAACCTGTACTATCTGTATTGGCTTAGTGGTTCTTTTTTAAAATTCTTTCTCTCTTCCATATTTTGTGTACTTTTATACTGTCTCTGGAAATTTATCAACATTTGATAAATTTATCTACTTTGTTTTATGTAGATTTCCTTTTAAATGTTTTGTCTATGACACTTTCACAGATGTTGTTAATGAATTTGTACATATCTTTTAACACTTATCCTATTATACTGTAATGTTTGTGGCCATTTTACTTTTATATTTATTTAGCTTAGAGCATGATTGTAAGACACTGTGACTATTGATGTCCTTATGAATATTCATATACCAACTGATTTGGCCTGAACATGGCAGCTGGTCCTCTTTCTTAGGCCATAAAGACAAATTGACCGACCAGATATTCTAGGTATTTACCAAAACCTATAGATTAATAAGGCAATCTTTAAATAAATTACATTTTTTTCTCTTATACCAGTAATACCAGGAATGTTCTCAGAAAGGGATATAAGTATTCATGCATGGTACATGAGATCTCTATTATCACTCGAGGAAAAGAGACAAAAAAAAAAAAATAAAGACATGAGCTGAAATATCATTTAATCCTTCACAATACAATATGTTGCTCTGATGTTCATTTTGGTACATCATTGTGTATGGGGGGATTCATTATGGGGAAAAATTACTACGCGTTACTACCGTAACTCACTTCATAGGAATTCAAATAACTTGACTTAATTTTTTGACCTTTAGTTGTTATTGGTGCTAAATAGGATATTATAACCCTGAGTGATATCTCTCTGCTCCCAGCTTTTATCTGTGCATTCATAAAACTCACCTGAAGTAGTAAATTATAAAACTAGGGAAGATACCTCTATGGGAACTATCCATTAATGAGGATCAAATTGCATATTCACCAATTATTTAAAATGTCAAGCTATTTTTAAAACATAAGCAAAATATTTGCATTTTTTTTCTTAATGAGAGAAATAGAGCTTTTTAGTAATTTGGTCTGGCTTACATGTGCACAGGATTTGGTTTATGAATATATGAGACATCTACAAACACAGAGACAAGAAGCTTCTCTCAGGGGCATCTTAAGTGTCACCTAGAATTGCTTGCATCTTAATTTAAAGAGTTAAATGTCTTCATAACTAAATGTTTCTGGTTCAAACATTTGTTGGGTATAAAAGAAGTAGAAACAGTAAGACAGTAAATTAATAAACAAAAAGCACAATTAACTTCACAAAGATTAAATTATCAACTTAGTTAACTAAAAATATTCTAAAAATATCATATTAACCAATTTTTAGTGTTTAAAAAACTGAATTACAGAAAGGATAGAATTTTTGCTAGCTGACAGAGAATTGCATTATACAAGCCAATGTGCAAGTACATGTCATTACCCTTGGTGTCATAGAGAGGTTTTGTGTTCTTTTTATTTATTTTTTCTAATTATCTTTATTTTTGTTTTAACCTGAGCCCCTATAACTCTCAATGAAAGCAGGTTAAAAAGGCTTAAACTTCTGGAACAGAAAAAGGATACAATCTTTTTGCCTCTACATTATCAATTCTTCCCTTCCCTATGTTCTTCATTCTCCAAATTACAGCAACAGGGGAAAACTCTTCATGTTGCTTGTAAGTGGTGATTTTCCTCTCTGAATACCAGAAATGCTGGCCCACAGTCATACCGCAGACATGATGTCAGGGCTCCAAAGAAGCAGACTGGACTCTGGGTCTCTCTTCGGTGGCTTATGAGGGTTGTACTATTCACCTAGCCCAAATCCTGGGGCTAAAAGGGTCAGCATGGCTCAGAAGAATCTTGCTCTGCATTCCCATGACTTCTCATTGAACTGAGGTCAATGCATACTTACTGATGGACCTCTTCTCGCCCAACCCATCTTTTATCTGAGATGTCTCTTTAAATTACTACCAGGGTGACACTGCCCTTTCCTCTGTAACCCAAGGCAATGGTGAAACATATTTAAAAGTGTTGATTCTAAGAGTGACTATTCCTACACCAACCAGAATATGGGACACCTAGTTATCAAACAAGCAAATAATTACCCTGGTCACTTTTTAAAGAAGTTTTTCCAATGCCAGGATTCCCAGTAAACATTAAAACTTAGAATGCTTACTATCAAGTTAATAGACTTATTACTAGTTAATTAATAGAAAACTCCATGACCTGTTGAAAGCAAAAGCCATTGCTGACACTAAATAATTTCAGTGGTGCTAATTAATGAAGCATCTGGCTTTAGGGAAGCCAAGCCATTTCGCCACGTTACGACTGGTTACAGAGAAGGGACTGTGTTTGCTTTCAGATTGTTCACCTCTTATCTCTTTTCAGTTCAAGTTTTTCACTTATCTCTCATGTCATGACTGGATCTTGCTAAGAAGCTTTGCAGAAAGAATAAGCAGAAGTACCAGACATGCTCCAGGAGAGGTGCACAGGTGGCCAAAGGCAACCGATGTTCACCCCAGGAGCCCCAGCCAACAATCACTGTCTCCCCTCTCCCCACAAAGAACCTAGAGGCAGTTGTTACTGACTGACTACAGGGGAGCGGGATGCTGGGATTCATAGTGTCAAGCCATAGCCATTTGTGCATAAACAAAGGTGAAGGTAACGTTTGCTGGCCTTTGCAATCTGTTCTGGCTTCTGGTCACTACAGCAGGCACACAATTTGTAGGAATCTATAATCTCATCTGGCCAGAACTTCATAATCTGTAAGAGAAAATGAGCAGCTCACGGAAGAAGTACAAGTTCTAACTCAATTAGAGATTGCTCCACAACCCACAGCACTCTCTGAAACTCAGAGAGATGGAAGCAGATTTTTTCTCTTTGTTCCTTCACGTCTGAATAAATAACAGAGACACAGGTAATTAGGGGAAAGGGACATTTCCTTGGGATTTTACTGCAATGCAGCTGCCTATTTGGGTATTAGTTATAATGCAGGTCTTTGGAAATTAGATTGAATTTCTGGGCCTGATGCAAGAAAGCTATTTGCTTTTCTTGGTTATAGAAGCAACACTGTAAAGAAGTCATGTATTGAACTTGGAGCACTGATTTTCTCCTTTTTTTCTTCTGTAATAAAGAAAGAGGTGGGTGTGCTTTTATAGCTAGCAAGTGATGGTACTCTGATTCCACTATGCCTGGCTGAGAAAAGCCTACCTCTCCAGTGACTCCCATCCCATTGGGGGTAGCACCATCCATGGTCTCCCTGCAGCAGGTGAGGGACTAGCAGCTAATGCACTCAGCCTTATGAAAGCGAAGCTTTCCTTCAACAATGGAGCAGCCAGGGCGTATGTCTAAACAGAAGTGCCAGCTCTCTGGGAGAAATGTTTCCAGGAATTGTTTGCATTGGCTTTTCTGGGAAGGAAAGAGATGAGAGCCACATCATCTGATATGTGCAGAAAATCACACACATATACACACTCACAATGCACTTGTGGACACTCATACACACAACTCTTATTTACACGCACACACATGCATACTAGCTCACATTCACATTCACATGCACTCACAAACACACACACACATTTCACCTTTTTAAATAACAGCTCCCCATGTCCAATCAAGGAACCACAGAGAGCTAAACATGACCTAGTGTTGAACTTAAATCCCTTCATTTGCTCCCTGAGGCTTGCTCATCATTCTAAACTGGTTATCCTTAATTTGGGGGAGGGGATTGAAAAGGTCATCTGTAATTTCCTTTGGGCTTACATTTCCAAGTCTGACAGACCCAAATCTCTTTAGAAATCTAAAAATCACCATTATCTCTTATTCTGGGTGCCCTAAGTGTTGTGAGAGCAGCCGCTGCACCCTCCAGGACAGCCTCGCTTGGGCTGGTGCCTTCGGGTACTGACAAACTGTTATCCAGATGGACAAGCCCAGCTCCTTCCAACCCGCCAGTTAAGATTATTTCTCAAATGTTGATTTCCTTCTATGGCAGCTCTCTAAACTCTCTCCAAGCTCTGAATACCCTCCTGAGCTTGATAACCCATCTGGGTGTAACCCTACCTGCCCAGGCTGGCTGCAGAGCAGAATTAAATTCTGTATTTCTGCAGGCTCTGTAGCTCTGTCCATACACCAGCATCAGGCCAGCTCTCCTGGATGATGAGAGAACACATGAGAGTGTCTGTAGCTGAACACGTGTCCAGAGTGTGCTTCTGGATATGATGTAAAAATTGTTTCCTAGATACATTTTTTAAATGGAAGATAAATCATCCAAAAAAATAGGGATTAAGGATCAGTCCATGGGAAAGACTAAGATTTAGAATTTAGGTGAATTCTGTGACAAGGACAGTGCCCAGCATACAGGTGCACGTCTAATGCCCAGACAGTGTATGACACTTGTGATCTTTTGTTGATTTACTAGCCTTCTCTCTTGATAGATGCCTCTCTCTCTCTATGCCTGAAAAAGTGTTTTTCTCTCACAGTCTGACTTTGCCCCTTTCCTTAGTTCTTAATCTCTTTAGAACAGTGAGATGCTTTGATTGATCCTACTGGATCAGTCACACTCTGCCTTGAAGCTTTGCGAAGACTACTAAGACTGTGAGTTCTAGGCTTTCATTTTCCAGAGAGCCAGGATATTTGCACAGGGAACTTGTAGGGGTCTGGAGAGCAGGAGGAAGACTCCAAACAAAAGGGGAGACTAAGTGTATTAACATAAATACTCAAATGAGCACATAGGCAGGGATTCCAATGTCATCTCCTCAATGTCTGTCCACATGGTTGAGTAATGTAACCTTAAAGGTGTATTCTTATTTAATTTCACCTTCAATGCATAGGCTCAAGTAGAAAAACAAAACCAAATATTAGGAATAGAGAAGCTTCAAATGTACATTCTTTTTAGAATTCTCAGGCTACCAATAGCATCAATGACATGATTTGTTTTGCCAAGGTTTCAAGTGCTCAATTCCAGCCCTAAATCCAGTACAGCAGCTAGAATAAAGGTATTACACAGCTTCATCCAATATATACTGTACATTTTCAAATTCTTCCATCCAGAAGTTCAGGTTTGGTGGTGGAGGAAGAACACAATACCAGGAAGAGGAAGGAGTGGGATCTGTGTTTGAGGGGGCATCTATCACCCAATTTAACTTGACCATGAGGCCCCTTTCCTACCATCCCATATGCAAGTGCTGAGCAGACATTTTTGTGTGTTACTGATACGCTGTGATGTCCCAGGTCCTTCTATCAGACCTGAAGTGAGGGCACTGTGTTTGGACCTTTACCCAGCTGGCTCAATTAGATACCCAGGGTTATAGCATATAATGGAAATGGGGAAGGAGGTGAGCAGAAACAGAGCACACCACCAGTCAGCAAAAGCTGACTCACGTCATCAACATAGCTTCCCACCTCACAGACTACACATAGATTGTCAAATGACTCCATTTCCCTTCATTCCACATAGAAATAACCTGGCAAGTATTTCCAAGTATGAAAAACCCCAACTAGGGAATGTGGAAAATGCCACAAAGTTTACAATTAGTGTCAGCATCGTGGTGGAGAAGGGTTTGTCTGGACTGCCCATTGTAAAATAAAATGCTATGTTCACAAAGATTACATTACAGAGAAATCATAGTTATTTGTTATAGGAATGATATTTATCAGAGAGATTAGATTTAGCCCTGTGTCATATGGAATAAATTCATGTTACAAATGGGAATGCCAGTGGTTATGCTGATTTATTGCCATGTAGGATGGCAGAGTTGCTTTGAAATAATACAAGTGTCAAACCAACCAACCAACCAACCAACCAACCAACCAACCAACCATTCAACCAGCCAAAAGCATTACCTATGTGTGCTCTCAGCAGTTCCATCTGATTCAGTTATAAAATTGTGAAGCTTTAGTGCTTTGTGGGTTTCTCTCCAGTTAGTGCCCTATTTAAAGGGAAAGCAAAATTTTGTTACTACCTTTAAGTAGCAGCCAGACCCAGTAGTGCAATAAAATGTGGCCATTATTTGATTTGCACTTTCATGCCAAGAATTCAGGAACTCAGCTTGCTTTCTACAACCAACTACGGTATGGCCTGAGAAATTCTGACATATTAGTTGGCATTGTGTGCTTATTAACTTTTGTGTATTTCAAGTGGCAGAATAGTCAGTCACTTTTTAAAGTGTAGTAGTCCCAGTCTCTCAATAACGCCAATACTGAGTGGAATTAAATTAAGCAAATCATCCCATTGTCCCCATTTCAATCCTCCCTCCCTTATCCAATAATCTTGTCATTTATTCACTACTAAAGGCCCTGTGCATGAAATTCATGCACGGGGAGGCGGGGGGGTGGGGGTGGAGAATCCCTTCAGCCCAGCCGGCATCCTCTACAATCCAGGACCACTGGCTCCTAATTGCTCACTTGTCTGCCTGCCTGATCATCCTTAACCACCTCTGCCTTCTGGCCTGATTTCCCCTAACTGACCCTAATGCCAGCCTGTTGCCCCCAACTGCCCCCCCCTCCCGCTGCCAGCCTGGTCACCCCCAACTGCCACACTGCTGGCCAGGCCATCCCACACAGCCTGCTGTTCAGTTGTTTGGTCTCCCCTCAAATCCCCCTGCCAGCCTGGCTGCCCCACCCAGCCTGCTATACTGTTTGGTTGTTACTGTTACTGTGACAGTGTCCCCTACAATTTGCATATTTCTCTATCATTAGTATAGGTGAGTAGGAGGCACATTGTAATACACATGAGGATGTTCTCCAAGAAGTCTTACACCAACTGACAAACAGGAGTTGGGGTGGGGCAGATTGAGCTTGAGGGTGTACTCCCTTTGACTTTGTTATCTCCAAAACTTGCCTGTGTCCTTCTCTCAGAATCAGAGTTGTCAGCTTAACACACCAGGGCTACAAGGAAAAGTGTGAGGTAGCTGAAGTATATAGTCAGCATTAACACAGGGAAGGGATACTAAGTTCTTCAGGGCTCCTAGATGAAGTCTGCATGCTGAAAACCATGTACCATTTACTGTCATCTCTGTGCCTGCTGAGAGTTTCCCTACCTCACTGCAGGTGTGCTCCATTGTCCTGTCCTTCCTGTGGGTACAATTACTATCCCACCTCACAACTGAGGATACCAAAGGGACATGGCATACTTATTAAATACCAAAATCTAGGATCTTAACTACTCAACTGGATGTACACCTGAGATTCAAAGGAAGTAAGACTTCTGTTCAAATCCTGGCTTCACCAGTTATTAGCAATGTGACCTTGAATACATTCTTTAATTTCTCAAAGTCTGTTTTCCTATCTTTCAAATGAGGGCAGTGTTATCTTTGTATCACTGTTTTTGAGGGTTAATGACATATGTGCATAAAGTCTTGGATAGACATTACCTGCTAGAAAAATAATAATTCTTTCTACTTCTTTACCTCCTTCCAAAAATTCAACATTCTTGCTGGCCAAAAAATCCCAAGTGTGAGTCTCATTCTGTACCATGGCATTTCAAAAGGAGTGAGCACAGAGGGGTGGTTCCACCCACCCAATGTCACTGACCTTGTATAAGAACGGCTAGCTCATGGTAATAATAAAAAGCTTTTTAGTCCATTTAATTACTTGATTTTAAATTCTTTAGAGAGTGTATCTCATTTTCCCATCATCTGAGAAAGAACGGTTTCTCATATCCCCTCCTTGGAATGATTATTTCATCATTTCTTTTCCAAATAGGGAATTAGACTCTCAGTTACTTACAATATAACAGGGAGTCTATCTGCATTTCTTCTCACCTTGTAGGTCTCATGTGTGACTTTGAAGCCAAAGTGAGAAGAAATCAACTAAGGTATCATTTCAGAAATGCCTCCTGCTCTCTAATACAACTTACTCTCCTATGGTATGAGTGACCATGATGGAATATTAAGGCTGCACAGGAAGCTGTTTTCTGAAAGGGTCAGGACAAAAGATGTGGAGATGCAAGAAAGTTTGTCAACAGTGTCAGCATTTACTTAGAGTGTCCCCAGACCACTGTTTAAATGCCTTGTTTGCTGATATGCACATGCATTTACCCACAAGCATGTTCAGGATTATTGTATATCCCATTACATTACTTTAACATTCTTGTTTTTTATTTTTCCTTTTAATGAAGAGAGAATAAGGGTAATGCATTATAAATTATTATGTAATCATGAGGCCTGAATTTTAACAGCATCCAGTCTTGCCAAGTGCATGTGAGCTAATAAATGGTACCCGTTGGCTCTCCTTTGTATTTCTAAAGTAAAGACAGAGTAAAAGGGATATATATTTTTAAAAAAACCTTTCAGGCCCTCATTTATTCCTCTGTAAATGCCAAGAGTGGTCTAGTTTACTAAAGTAATAATATACATAGGTGTGTCTGGGACAGTAAAGCTGAGGATTTTAACTTCACTTACAGTTTACTCTTTGCGGTTTTCAATTCCATATCAATTTTTATCAAACACTTAGAAAATAGAGGCTCCAAAAATAGTTAGCCGCTAGATTTATTACAAATGTCAGTATAGTCGAAAGTGAAGCTTTGGCTCAGAGTCTAGAGGTCAAGTTACCAATTTATTGCATTAGATCTTGCTTGAGTTGTACAGAAATAGCTGTTGAAGTAGCATTAAAGCTTTACAGATTGATAATTCCATCTCAGAGCTACAAGCGATGGTAGCGTTCGGCTGCCAGATATTAGCAGAAGTCCACGTCCTAGAAACCTTGCCCATCAGTCTGTAAGAATTGAAACCAATGGCAAGCTCTAGATGGGGCTAGCGAGCCTCGCTTGGGGAAGGTAGCACAGCATTAGGTGGACACTTACCGCCACCTAGTGTCCAAAGTGCACCCTTGCAATCTGTAAGAGGGTTTTAAAAATTCAGTTTTGTAACTGAATCTAACAAAACTGCTTTATGGCAGAAAAGATATGCTACTTGGGATAATAAGCAGCATGCTCACTGAAAGCTGGAACAAATTATTTTTAAAAATATAATATTTGTTTTGAATCCTTTTCATTACTTTATTTTTGTTTTAGGCTAACTTTTGAATATACCCTTCTATACTTTTGGGAGGGGGAAAAGAACAGGAGGAAAATCGCAAGTTAATCTGTATTTAGTCATCCCATATGCCTACATTAGGTAGTTCATTAACTAGTTTTACTGGCTGTTGGGGAGGAGAGACAAAAGTTAGAGAAGAGATACTGTTGTCGGTTTGGTTCAGTGGATAAAGTGTCAGCATGTAGATGAAAGGATCCCACGTTTGATTCTGCTCAAGGGCATGTACCTTGGTTGCAGGCTACTCCCTGGCCTGGGCCCTGGTAGGGGCAAGTGCAGGAGACAACCAATCTCTCATAACAATATTTTTCTCTGTATTTCACTCTCTCTTCCACTCTCTCTAAAAATCAATGGAAAAGTATCTTTGGGTGATGATTTAAAAAAAAAAATTAAAAAGCTAGAGAAGAGAATTAAAATGCAGGTGCCAGTGAGAAAGGTAACAGGATGACTGCAATTCATTGAAAGAGAGCTGCCTGTGTCAAAGGGGCTGGCTCTGCCCTCCTTGGCTCTTGTCATGCTCGTGAGAAAAAAATCAGATGAAGCAAAGAAGGTGGATTTATTATGAATATACTTGGCATAAAGCACAAACAAGCAACTCATCTGGTCTGACTACCCTGCTTAGTGGGGGTTCAAGGGTTTTATACTCTCCCCCTTCCTAATAGATTTCAAGGTTCCCCCTAGCGCCCCCTCCCCCCCCCCCCCAAACTTCATTTGTCCTTGGGTTTAACTGGCTCAGGTGTCTTTGGTTGGGGAAGATAAGGTCTTGCAATTTACAAGCTGATTGTAGGCTGCCCAAACTGTTTGGCCTTGTTTAATTTTCTTGCCTCAGTTTCCCCCTTTCCCTTGTTCAGGAATTTTCCCAGCTTCTTACTATCCTGTTACAAAGGGAATCTCTGTTAAAGTCATTCCTAATATTTTTTAAAAGCAGCTTTACTGACAGGAAGGGAACTAGTGTATTATGGGGACCATTTTAGAATTATAAACTATAATGATGCAGGTATATATCTAGGACAGAACATAAACCAGGATTGGAGCAAAGTCAGATCTTTACAGCCCATAATGGGATTAATTATGAAGTTCTCGCCTCATAAATAGTTTAGTAGAAAACATTTTATTTTAAAACAATACAAAACTTACATAATATCTGCAGTCTAACACCAACCACAGTAGGTATTCATCAATTCAGATTTTTATGTTTGGGATTTCCCACACCATCAAACAATTCTCCTGCTGAGTGACAGTTTAACTCCATTTAGACCATATGTACCTGAAGATAGTACCAGATCTCACAGGTTAAGATAGGCCCGCAGGACTGCCTTTCACTTCAGATGCCAATTGAAAGTTCAGGCTACCACCTGTGCTCTGAACAAATGGCTGTAAATCAGAGACTCCTGTGACTCCCTCCTGGGTTATGAAAGGTCATCACTTGGGAATAGGCAGAATGGAAGAGATGTGCAGGGCAAGATATGAGGAAAGGACAGGGCACTCCCATGCCCTCTGAGGGCTCCCCTCTCCCTGGATCTCCACATAGTCACCAGGAAGGAAGTTCCAGAACCCTGGCCTTTGGGTTTCATTGGAGGCTTCATTGTATAGCTGTGATTGATTAGATCTGTCGCCTTGGTGATTGAACTCACTCTCCAGCCCCTATTCCCTTCCCTGAGGTCAGGGTGGATTAGACTGAAAATTCACCTGGTTGGCTCTACTGAAAAACAGTCCCCATCCTTAGATACATTCTAAAAGGCATCTCATTAACATAACAAAAGACACCTTTATAGCTCTCCTTCCAGAAAATTCCAGGGGTTTCAGGATCTCTGTGCAAAAAATGGTTTCTCTGGGGGAGAAAACCAAGTACACATTTCTTGTTATAAATCATACTATCACAGTCTGTATTGTATATTCTACTTGACTTCATTTAGATTTTCTCTTTCTAAATTTTGCATATCATTATTGAAGTCTCAATCTTCATTTTCCTTTTCCTCTTTCTCCTTTTTGCTATTGTTTTGCTGAGATGGTGCCCTAAACACATGAGAACTCTTCTCTTGCCTGATTCAGCACGCAGAATTTGTGTTAAGCCCATAGAATATCTAAAACTACTGTAGCCAAATTTAAATACAAAGCAAAGTTAAAGTTTTTTTTAAAGGTGTGAAAACTCTCTGTGACAAAGAGCTATTTACTACTATGGTATATTATATTAAAAGAAAGTCTATGTCCATGCTAAGATGCCTTTTCAAAATGAGTCACAGAATGGGAGTGTTTTTACTCTCCTGTATAATGAACTGTGTGTGAAGATTTGCCAAAGCTGCCAGAAGAGGGCAGCATTTCATCCTTTTCTATCTCCTTTAAAAGTAGGGGTGGATTGTAGATTCCAGCAGGAGGCCCACTTACCATTGACCCGGAGTAAAGCACATCAGGTCTTCTCTTTCCTCCTGGTCCATCATCTTTCCCTGCCTCTCAGTTACTCCGAGGGCCTTTGGGCGCTGTGGCTGGACTCAAGGGAAACGATTCACTGGATGGCATGGCTAGGTGCAGATTTTCCAATAATGATTTGATAATTTATATGTCATAGTCTTGCAAACAGTCCTGGTCAAAAAGATGGTGTGGATAAAACTAATTTCTGACTATTTTACCTTATCCTTCTTTTTTCCAAAGCCTCCAGCCTCCACCTTACCCAGCTTTTGTGTCTCATGCTCCTTGTTATCCCACCAACGTTATTCCACTTTGTTATTCTCTCTTGCACCACCAACCAACTAACTAGCATGTAGTTTAACTGTCCTTACTAATAATTAACTGGTGTGACTGTCATTGACACTTTACAGTAATTAGCATTAGCATTTTAGAATGTGCAAGTTGTTTTCATAGATGTCTCAACAGGAGACCTCTCAAAACTTTCATTGTCCAGCTGATAAGGGCCAGGGGCTCTGGTAGATGCATAATGTTTAATAAAAATTCATTGAATTTCAAGGAATTCCAGCCTAGTAAAGGACACACACACACATATGTACACACACTAGCAAATAGTATAATAAAGAGGAGAGTGCAGAAGACAGAGAAACTAACTTAGTGAGTCTTGATGGCATGATTTTATAGACCAGGATGCCACATTTGACCAATCTATATATATAAAAGCCTAAGTGACCAGCTGATTGGCTGGTAGCTATGATGTGCACTGACTACCAGGAGCCAGATGCTTAATGCAGAAGTGGAAACCACAGACATGGAGAGGGGAGGGTAAAAAGAGATTAACCAAAGATCTTATATGCATGCAGAGGCCTAGTACAGAGATTCGTGCACTGGTTGGGTGTCTCAGCCTTGCCTGCTGGGATCAGGCTGAAACCAGCTCTCTGACATCCCCTAAGAGATCCCAGATTTCAAAAGGGTGCAGACCAGGCTGAGGGACTCCACTAGTGCTCAAATCTGTGCATCGGGCCTCTAGTGTTTTAATAAGAGAGCAGAAGGCCTTTATAGAGGTAAGATGATGTGCAAAGGAGTGGGGAGTCTGACACCATACAATTTGTATAGAAATGCAAGCAGTTTAGTATTACAGTAGTGGTAACAAATGTTGAGGTGGAAAATATTGGAAAGAAGTTATAAGGGAATAAAGAACAAGTGGAGAACTAGTACAAGTGGAGAACTAGTTCATGGAGAACTAGGTACTGTAAACATGATCATTATTGTTATTCCCATTTTACAAATGTGGAAAGTGATCAATCTAATACATTAGGCAGAAATTTGCTCAGGAGTTGTTTCTCTATAATTTAAACACTAATTACCTGATCTTATTTCAATTTAGCCTTCTATGAAGATGGAGATTATGCTACTTTCCTAACTAATTAGCTTTGTAAAAATATCATAAACCCAAAGGAATCTTTAGTTGATGGAATATCCAAGAGCTTTTATTTGTTTGTTTTACTTTTTATTTTGAAAAAGTGTAAATCATAGAAAAATCAGCAAGCTAGCACCTGTATACTTTTATACCCACACACATACACACACACACACACACACACACACACACATACACACGAAGTGCTATGGTTAAATATATTTTCTATATCTTCTAAGACCCAGGACATTCTTCTAAATAATCCCACTCAAATTGTAATGATTCAATACTATGTTCTCACAGAAAGCCCATTTTTAAATTTCCACAAGGGCCCAGTACTATGCCTCTTCTAGGATCCAATCAAAGATCATATGTAACATTTCCTTATTAGTTTTTATTTTAACCTCTTTTAATCACAAATATTTCTCATCTTCATTGATTGTTTTAAGACATTGAAATTTCCAGAATCCAGAACAGTTGTTGTTTTGTGTTTGTATGTTTTTAATCAACCCTTAGTTTTTAATTTGTCTGATGGTTCTTTGTGGTTAGATTAGAATTAAACGTTTTGAGCAAGAAGATTACGTGCAAGAGGCCTTCTCAGATGGCATGTGATGTTTGTCACTGGAAGCATAATATTTGATCACTTGGTAAAGGCTGTTTCTCCACTCTAAATAGTCTGTGTGGGTCTGGGGAGGCTAGAGTCTGTTCACTGCAAGATCAAGTCAATTAAGTATTTAATGTGCCTCTCGCATTTTCTTTCTTTCTTTTTTTTTTTTTTAAATAAAACAAAACACTAATTTTGTTTCTTCAATTTTTAAATAGATTTGACTTAACATTTTCTCTTGTGACCAATTACAATCATCTTGCAAATAATAATTATTAATTTATGCCTTATGAAAAGAACTGAAAAACAAAGGTCAAGTTCACATAGTTAGAAATGGCAGATCTGGGACTTGAACCCCATTCTTGATGCTCTTTCCTGAAGACATGTGCTGTGATACCCCTGGATGTTTAAGAGCAAATACCTACAACACATGTTTATACCGTTTATCACCACTAGTGGGGGGAAGAGGACTAAAAATCTTTTGACAGTCAAGTTCAATGCTAGGCAATGCTTTCTCCTGAATAAATAAGAAAGAAAGAAAAAAAAAAATCTGTGTCTCAACTGGTGCCCCACTTTTTGTTTGCTAATTTTAGAATAAAATAGAAATAAATTAAATATGCATTGACTACAGACATTATAGAATAATATTAAGGGCAAATATAAACACCAACACACTACAAAATGAATATATGAACCCTATTAAATTTGTAGTGAGGTTTCAGGCAAGGATATGCAGTTGATTTCTTTTGTTTACAATATATATTGCCTATTTGAAAGCATAAAACATAGTATATGTGCTTATGGAATGGGCACTTTTCATGAATGTGTCTTTTCCTCTCTAGAGAAAAGATCAAAAGTCATGATAAAATGTGAATTTGGCCTCTTTTATAATGCATTGTTTTAAAATTAAAGCTCCAGAATAAGTCTCTGCATATCATATATTTACCTACCACAGATAAAACGTCATTGTGTTTAATTAACCCTTTAAAACTCACTTCCATGGAAATATATGGATCAAAGATAATCTTTACACTGACTGGACTATAAAAACAAACAAACAAACAAACAAAAAACCCCTATGTACAGATATAAGTAGATACCTACATTTTTAATTACCCAAAGTAACAATGCTAATAAAATAGCAGGATTATTATTTTTACTGTTTATTTAGTGAAAATGCTATATTTAGTGTGTGTGGGGGGTAAGAGGGGGAGACAGCCAGAAACACAGTCCTCTCATGTCCACCCTAAGAAAACAGGAATCCAGGATATACTGGGAAAACATCACTTTATTCTGTACTTTAACATATGGTTGTGAAGTGCTTAAGAGAATGACATTAACAGATTAAAACTACTGTATGCCCGACTGGTATGGCTAATGGTTGAGCCTTGACCTATAAACCAGATTTCCATTTGGTACTCAGTCAGTACACATGGTCAGGTTGCAGGCTCCATCCCAGTTGGGGGAGTGCAGGAGGCAGCCGATGAATGGTTCTCTCATCTCATGGATGAAAGAGATATATATGACATATATATGTCTCAGATATTTAAATATACATATTTAATGGGGAAATTTTAAAGTAACCTTCAGTTCAGTAATAGAAACAGTATAATTATGCTAGACTTTCAAGAGAAAAAATAAAATTTAAATCTTAGTTCTGTTCTATAGTCTGCTGATGTGCAGAGGTGATATTCATAAGCACTACTATTCAAAAATATCCTGTTAAAACCGGTGTGAACGTCACCTGGAAGAAAGGTGGGGTTGGTGTGAAAGTGTAGGAGGTCGGAGGGTGCAGTAATTTGCCTGGGAAAGCAGAACCACTCTTCAAGTGAAGATCCTGACCTTTCACTCCCAGGCCGTTAAACATACCTTCTGCCCTGAACAGTGGGCCTAAGATTTGTGGGTCCAACTTGAAAGGTTTGTGGACAGGCCACGATAAGTTCCTCTGACCGAAACCATTTCAGACGATCTTGCTGTGCTTCCCTCTCTGTGGCCTGAAGGATGTGCACAGACACCAGGAATGAAGGAACCTGACCATCTGGTTCTCATCCCAGCAGGAGAGGCAGGTTTAACTAGAGGAAGCGGGTACGTGATGGTGTGTAAAGCATTTTTATGAGGCCTAAGAGTGAAACCCTGGAATGTTGTGTTGGGAGAGGTCATGAAATCGTTCCTTCGGAGATGTTTAAACGGCAGCAGAATCCCAAACTGGGGAGGTGATGCCCAGGTAACTCTGCCTGAAGCCTAGGGAAAGGATGTGCAGGAGTCTTTAGGCCTCAGAGTATAATGGGAATTTTTCTGAAGACCCTTCTAAGATAATGGTCTTAACTGTAGGGTGTATACCTCCTGTTATCACAAAGGGGTGCTATTGACCTAGTTTATCCCTTCCTCAGAAAATGCTTTCAGTATTTTTCCCTAACAATCCTACTACAGGCTTTCGGCAATTATTTGGGGAGCATCAAATAATTCAAAAGTGTTTGTGCATATTTCGGAATGATAGTGACTTGGATTAAAGTCAATTTTCCTAAAATTTATTTGGTCACTTCATAACCATTTCTTTAGAAAAATAAACATGATCATTAGATTATTACTCTCCATCAATAACAAACTAAACATTTTCTAGGTAATGAGAGGAGATATGGGCATCAAATTAATGTCCTATGCAATGATCAAGGAACCCTCCCGGTAACAGAATTCTGGTGCTTCTGAGCAATTAGTCAGTAAGCTCGGTTTCCTTTTAGGAAACGACATGTGGTGGAATGGGGGCAGTGTGGGACACCAGTAGCATAACCTCCTCTTACTGTTCTCAGCAGAGAGGGTGCAAATGCCAAAGCAATCTTCAGCCCTCGTCCTCGCTGTTCTCACTACCCTTAATCTTGGGCTTGATGACAAAGCAGGTGCTTACTACCAAACAAACCAAACTTAGGCTCACAGATTTGCTGTGGGTAAGCTGAGGACATCAGGGGAAGCCACAAAGTTTAGGGTCTCAGTTTTCCCGAGTTGAGTCCAGTAAGAGTTTGAATTTTCCTGAGTTGGGTCCAGTAAGGGTCCAGTCAGGAATGAGCTCTCTGCTCTGAGGGCCACTGGGAGCAGAGAAGAATCAAAGGTAAATAAAACCCTTCTATTTTTCTACAAAGACTTTCATGAGAAGACCAGTGTTCTGAAGAGAGTGTGACTTGAAGACAGTTTAAGCTTTATATATATAAAACTAGAGGCCCAGAGCACGAATTTGCGCACGGCTAAGGTATGGCTGGCCTGCCCCAATCGTGGTATATTGGGCTGGGCTGGCTGGGGGAGGGGGATGTGGGAGGTTGGCTGGCCGGGCCTGCCCCCAATTAAGATGAGGGGTGATCATGGGCAGGGCCAGCTGGGGAGAAGGTCTGTGGGCTCACCTAGTCAAACTCCCAGTTGAATTCCCAGTTGAGGGGACAATTTGCATATTAGCCTTTTATTATATAGGATTGTGGTGTATGGATTTGGAGGTTTAAAAAGCATTCTGACCTTCCATGTTTAGAAGGGCTACATGTGCTCATGTTTGCAAATGAAATGTTTTGTGAAATTAAGATAAAAATAGAGAGCTTGAGAAGAGTTTATTTTTACTTTATATAGAAGCTTTGGTGGGAGTGGGGAAAGTTAGTTCTTTTGGAACAATCAACAAGGAACATTTGTGTGCACATTTGCCTCGGGCTTTTTCTGGTGATCATGCAGAGGGCAGCCAGGAGTGATGGTGCTATAGTCATTCTCAGAGGAATGAGAAGTGAGCCAAGTGAATCAGAGCGGGACCAGGATAAAAAACTGCCTTTAGTCTAGAAGCACTGTCCTATCACTGTGACTCCTGACCTGTCATTGCTCTGTTGAATTTTCTCTTTTTTTCCGTTTGAGACCAAGAAGCCCTCAACATTTGCCATTAGTAAATTGACGAGTGGGACAATTGTTACATTCCATGTATATCTAAACTTGACCTCTTTGCAGCTTCTGGGAGAAGTGCATTGAGAGAGAACCAAAGGTTACATTTGGTTCCACTGCAGAGTCTTGAAGAGTCTTGATTTGCTGATGTTTGCCAAGGGCACGAGTGTCACTAGGGTTCAGAGACCATGAGCAGGAGGTATATTTCAAATAACATACTGATTTTAGAGTGGATTAAGTTTTAGTAAAGTAAGGAACAAAACTCTAGTTTTATGTGGTAAAAGGAGAGACAATGGGATTCTTAATTTCTATAGAAAAATGAATAATTATGTATTACTAGCTTCTCAATATGATTTTTTTCATGGCCCCCATAGATTAGTTAATGATTTGCATTACTCAATGTTTACTAATGGTGAAACAGTTACAATTGCTTTTCGCAAAACTTAGAACAAATTAATGGCTTCTGTATTCAGAGGTCAAGTTCTTTCGGACCTTTTTCTAAAATTTCCTGGGGAAGAGGCAACTTTTCCTGCAATTTGTGAAACTTAACCAAAGTGAGTAAAAATAAAAATAAAGCCCATTTATTTCTTTCCAGTATATTATGTATTTTGAATAGCATGATAAAGTGTCAGATATAAGCATGGGAGGCCCAGAGTAATCTCAGCAGGAATATACTGATTTATGAAACATGTTGCTCATGACCATGGTGAGATTGGATGGTAATGTGCAGATGTGCAGAATCTCTGGGTTCAATCCTGGCTCAATTATCCTCTTGCTGAGTTCCATAGACAAATTACTTAACCTATTTGACTCAGGTGTCTTATCTAAAAAATGATGGTAATTAAGATGAGCTGTAATTATAGTCCTAAAGAGTATAGAATAATGGTAATTTATGATAAAATGGTTTTGAAAACATCATTGGTTTTGTTATCATTTCTCAACCCTCAAAGGACAATGAATAAATTATTTTATTCTTCTTCCAGCTAAGAGAATTATATTAAATATATGGTATGAGAAACTTGGCATGTATGTTCAGGGGAAAACATAGCTTAAAAAGTATGGACATAATTACAAATTGCTTTTGGAGGCATGTTCTCATTTTTAAGGAATGCTTTAAAAAAGCAAGTACTTTATGTCAGAAAGAAAAAAGGTTAAAATGAAACTATGAATAACACTGCATATTTTGAAATCATGGCCTTTGAAAAAATAAAACTAACTAGTAAGTGAGAAGTTTTGCCCTAATTATAACATATGATACAGAGTGCTTTCGTGTGTGTGTTGTTTTCTGTTTGTTTTTTTTATTTACAATTTTGTCCACAGTGTTCATTAGAGGATTTGATAATTTTATTGAATTACATGGCAGGATGTAGAATCAATCAGTCTTGGCTTTGAACTATCTTTCACCACCCAGCTCTGGCACCTCAGTGTTTACCTGTAGTAGAGACTCATTCACCACTGTGTTAGTGAAGATGGATGGAGACATGACATGAGATGGTGTATAAAGCTGTTAGCACAGTGTTTACCACACTGCGATGTTCAGTTGACCTCCTTGCTCTTTCCCTTGTTGTGTTAGACCCTGCCACCCTCGATGAATGCTTGGATTCCTCAGTACAACCACTATAAGCTTCAATGATTTCAATCAGAATGTGAATGGAAACCTCTAAAAGTTGTTTTCACCAAATTTTACCAAAAAAACCCCACCAAAGTATTTTCCTTATTTTCTATAGGTATTTTGAGCAGAGAACAAACTGTTGCTCAAATTTAGAACTATGGGAAAAACAACAACTCTAGCTCTCTTAAGATCTTGCCTTAGAGAGAGCAAGAGTGTGGAACTGATTCTGGGACTTCATTATTCCAGCAAGGAGGGTCTGCAACTCATTCTTAGAGTCCTTCTTAATACCACTGCCAACTATGGTATTGCTCCATAGCAATAATTTGTATTTTCCTACAGTTCCAGTGCTCAATTTTCTCAGGAGCTTCAAAATTCTTTCAATTCAAGAAATTATATGGTAAATATAAATATTTAAATAACAGAGATAACATTTTATATTTATAGAACTTTATTATAAGGATATGGTATATTTCATGGACCCCACAAAATCATATTTTTATAGAGGCTAGTATTTTAATTTTATGAAGTGGAAATCTGAAGCATTTTATAACCTCCTCAATGTTCCTCCAATGCAGTTCTATTCCCTGAAAATGGGAAATGAACTATTTGGACTGTTAAAAGGGTTGTGTGTTTGTAGTTTCAAACCCACATATTTGTTTAGAAAATGGTGCAAAGATATAATCTCAGCAGTGATATTGGGCAGTTCCCTAATTAGACATTTATCTCTCCTCAGCAGCCTTTTTAAAAATAGGAGGAAAATTATTGGAAAATAGCGCTCTAAACTATACCATTGGAATGGAAGGCTTTAGTTTCTCGGTTGAGCACAGAACACAGCACATAGGACCTGCCTCTTCAAGACAACAGTCTTGAAGGTGAGCCTGTGGCCTCTTGTTTTTTGCTGCTTGAAGGGATAACCTCTTTGGCAGGAAGTAAACAACCTGGGAAGCAGGAGGGAAGAAAGAGAGACCAAGACCGAGGACCTCAAGGCTGCCAGGAAGGGGACCATGTGTTGCACTCTTGACTTGGTAGCTCATGAGCTACAAGTATGCTGCTGCTCCTAAGTTGATTTTGGTTTTCTCATACAAAGTGTTCATTTCTTCCTGCCTTTCCACACTGACCCTATGAAGATCTGAATAAATTTGGCCAAAAAAAGAAAAAAGTCCAGTTTCTTTTGAGGAAATCTAGTCACACTAAAAGTCCAATTAATATACGGTCAACATTACAAAGACTATTTTTATTCCTGGGTAGTAAGTGCTGAGTTTGAGTTGGGATGAAAGGTCTGTTCCATGTACTTTCCCAGCTATATTCAAAGCTAAGGGTTAAGTAAAAGTAGCTGGACTTGGAACCATAGCAGGAAAGGACATGAACTTAGAGGGAGCAGTTAGGGAGGCACAGCCCCCAATGCCAGCAGCTGCCTGGGAGGGAGGGAGGGGGCATTGGAAATGAACACTTTCTCATATTGATAGAGTCCATAGTACAGAACATATTTTTCCATTATATGAAAAGTTGCATTACCAGTGAAGTGAAAAGTGGCAATGGCACTTTGCATCAGCAATGAATGACAATGGAGAACCAGATTGAACTGGAGAGACAAACTTACTGGAAGAAGGCAAAGAAACTCAGCTCCAGTCCATTGCTGTCCCAAAGACCCATGCTTCTCTATTTGTTAAGAAAGGCCAAAATCTAGATGTTTTTGCCTCCTTTTACCTCTTACTCATCCCCCCCCTCTCTCTTTCTCTCTCTCTCTCTCTCTCTCTCTCTCTCTATATATATATATATATATATATATATATATATATATATATATTCCTTCCTCTCTCTCCCTCTTTCTCTTTCTCTAACTATGTATAATTTAATTATCTGTGTGTCTTGTCTTGTTTTTATTTTTTCCACATTGGTTCAAAATTTTTAAATATTGTGTACTTTATGCAAAGTACAACTGTGACCCTGATTCAACTCTGCATTCCACAGTTCATGCCTTCTGGTCTTTTCTAACCTGAGGCCCAGGCAAGTGCCCCAAATTAGTAAATAACAAAGCTGCTTCAGAACTGAATCCCTTTGATGGCCAGTGTGTTTCTGGTTCTGTAACAAAGTTGCGTTCATATAGGGCAATGCATTGTACTGGAGAAAAAAATCTGTTCCATATACTTTCCCAGCTATATTCAAAGCTATAAGAACTAAAGAAGATTGTTAGTTGTTTCAGAGATTATTATTAAAGTTTGTTCATTGAGAATTAGAATATCCTGCCTGCCTCCCTTTCTTTTGCTAGATAAAACAAATGTTTACTGCAATGTGTCTCTTCCTAATTTATCTGTGGTCAAGTTTATATGCACTATTAAAAACCAATATTTTGTAATAAAATTAAACTTGAAATTAAATTAATGCTAATGTAAGTGATTAACAGAATATACTTAGTGGAAAACATCAATACATGTGTTGTAATTGAATTTTATCTTGTAATACTGTTTGCTCCTTTAGGGAATGTCTCTTTAAGGCATTCTACTTATAAACTCCTTGTTCATTTAAAAACATAAATTAATTCTGAAACCTGCTCAGAGGTTTTTTTTTATCTTCCTTTATTACAAACAATTAGCTTAATCAATTAACAGCTGAAATTATATCTGTAGTCATTAGGTTTAATTGCTGAGAAATATGTCATGTCTTCTTTATGGGGAAATAATCACAATTTTCTATAGCCTTTTTACTTCCCAAGAGCAAACACTTCTTAATAATATATCAATAGTAAAAATAAAATCAAGAATATATATAATGATCTTAAGATTACACATGGTACTAGCTAGGGAAAATAGACATGATATATATATATATATAAAATATTTGGACATCTTTCCTCTGAAAAGCCCCATGCTGCATTTTGATACATGAGTATCATATTTCATATCACATATCACTTATGCTTATATTAGATGCCCTTCACAACTTTATATACATTTTAATGCAGCAACTTTTTAAAAAAGTATATTTTATTGATTTTTACAGAGAGGAAGAGAGAAAGATAGAGAGTTAGAAACATCGATGAGAGAGAATTATCAATCAGCTGTCTCCTGCACACCCCCTATTGGGGATGTGCCCACAACCAAGGCACATGCCCTTGACCGGATCAAACCTTGGACCTTTCAGACCGCAGGCCAATGCTCTATCCACTGAGCCAAACCGGTTTCGGCTTAATGCAGCAACTTTTAAGGCAATTTCAGACACTTGAGAGTTATATTACAAATCAACTATTTCTCATGCAATATTATCATTATTCCTAGTCATTTTCATTTTTCTGTCTCTTTACACTGAAGAATCCATGCATTACATCTGTGTGGGTGCTTTGTGTGCATGTATAAAGATGCATCAGCATGTTGCTCCCACCTGCATGGACAATTTATTGTTGCGTAGAGAGGTTTGAGCCTCGTCTTTCACCAGAAAGTGTGTGCCAAATCATATTCAACTGCCAATTTGCATTTGTTATACAAAAATTAACATGCTATTTTGACAACTTGCTGTTGCATTTAGTAGTCATCTTATTACGTGCAAATGTGCTGCATTTTGTTGAAAACCTTCATTTTTCTAGTTGAAATTTTATTCTTAAAAATTCTGCTACCACCAGAAATTTGTAAAATGATGATTTGCTGCAATTAACATTGTCTTTCATGGTGGTGTGAAAACCAGGCATGACCTTTTGCCCTTATACAGTCTTTGTCTTGGGTTTTTCCCCCTAATGCAACTCTTTCAGTAAGCTAACACTTTTGTGCCACCCAGTCAAGAGACTAACATCTCCTCATACTTGTGAATATTATTGTAGAAGCATAAATATGTGTGGGGATTACTGAATTGTTTGCTACTGTGAAACTGAATGTTTCATTAAACAAATATAAAAACCTTTTTTGAAGGCTGTCTGGAAGCCTACCATGTGAACATACACAGGCACACATGAACACATATACTCACATACTGCCCAAGAGTTCACATTTTAGCCAACTCTCAGGAGTGGCTGAAAGCATACTAAGGTTTAGGGAGCATCAGCTTGTCATTTAACCTAAGTCAAAGGGCTAAGAATTCTGAGACCACAGAATTCAAAGGATTTAAATCCTGAGACCCCATGGACTCAAAGATCCCCATGTCTGAGGAAGATGTTTTCAGCTGCTGAACATCCAATACTATGACTCACATGGCACTGAGTGCTGTATTTGAAGGTAGATGCCTCTAGCATTCAAAAAACCCAGGAAATATATCCTATTTAATAAAATAGAAACATGCAAATTGACTGTACCTTCACTACACCCACAAGCCACACCCACCAGCCAATCAGAGTGAGTATGAAAATTAACCCAACAAATATGGTGGTGACCACAGAGCTGGAGAAAGCAGGAGGCTTGTGTTGCCACGGCTATGGAGGAAGCCAAGCTTTCCACCTGCCCTGGCCTGCCCTGGCCTCCACTCAAGGCTACAAAGTTTCAATTATATAAGATAAATAAATTCCAGATACCAGGGCTTCTGCTTGGGTCGCTGGGGGATGTAGCTGGCCTGCAAACCACCACAGGCCCCTTTCCCAGGATGCCCCATGCCCCAAGGGAACCCCTACTCTGATCTGGGACACCCTTCAGGGCAAACCAGCTTGCCCCCACCAGTACAGCAGGACTCTATCCTATCTAATAAAAGAGTAATATGAAATTGACCATCACTTCAACACATGAGGGCAGTTGGGAGGGACCAGGCCTGCAAAGTTGGGCAGTTGTGGGTAATCAAGCTAGGAGATGAGAGCAGTTAGAGGTGACCAAACTGGCAGGGGAGGGCAGTTGGGGGTAACCGGGCCTTCAGGGGAAGGCAGTTAGGGGTGACCAGATTGGAGGGGAGGTCAGTTAGGGTAAACAGGCTGGAAGGGAAGCAGTTAGGCATTAATCAGGCTGTCAGGGGAGTGGTTAGGGGGTGATCAGGCTGGCAGTCAGAAGAGGTTAGGGGCAACCAGGAAGGCAGGTAGTTGAGCAGTTGGGAGCCAGCAGTCCTGGATTGTGAGAGGGATGTTCTACTATCCATTTAGGCCTGATCTTCAAAAAACTTACAATGTAAGTCCTCCCAACAAACATGAGGTCTTACTGTTTTCATTTTACAGATAAAGAAACAAGGTGTCAGGAAGGTTAGGTGACTTAGCCCAGATCTCACAACTAAGTGGTAAAAGAAGTTCATGTTATCCATTGTATCCACCTATACTGTCTCCTAAGAAAGAAGGAAATAAAACATGCACACAAAAATAGGATTGTTGTTAATAAAGAGGGATGGTATTGGAAGACCTTGGCATCAGCTATAATTGTCACTGTTTAGCAAGGAAGTTAAAACCAATATATGCCCTTGAAAGTAACTTGTGACCCAGGGCTTGATTAAAGGATATCCCTGTAAAACTGAAGAGTTAGGAGTTTTCTTCATTTTGCAGACAGAGAAAATGAGCAAGCTATGTTAATTTGAAACTCTAATTTGTCCTTATATCCATGCAATTGTAATACTTGCTAACTTATGTTTAAAACCTTTCTGATGGGTGAGTTTTACATAACTGATCATGCAAGCAAGCACAGATGTATAAAAACAGATAACATATATGGTTTAAAATACCATCACATAATGTTTTTCATTATCATGTTTAGTAATTGATCAGAGGTGGCACACTAAGGAAGCATCTTCAAATGCATAAAAAGAATGGAGGGAGTTAATACATACCCATAGTGTTACATTTAAAAGCAACTCTGCAATCAAGACATGCTTCTCGTGTTAATATATCTGTCTCTAAAAGCCAAATTTAGATGTGAAATAAACACCACAATTCCAGTACATGCCTCAGGTGTAAACTTGTCTAACAATTATTTCATAAAACATAAGTTCTGAGTCAACATTGCTGATAAATGAGCAAGGATCATAAGAGAAAACTTAAGAATATTTAATCAATATCAGACATAAAGGTGAGAAAAATAATGCAAAAATTCTATGCTAAAAGCAAAAGCTATACCAAAGGTGCTATTATTTTAAGCGATATCATCAATGTCTAAATGTTAGGGACATTTCCTACATAATCTTTAATTCTCATAATATCTCAGGCATGAAAAATATAGTAAATAACTTGGACAACATCACAAAAGTGAGATTGAAAGCCAGGATCAAATGTGCATGCTTACCTTATCTGTTCAAATAGCTTCATTCTGACCTTGATAAAAAAGGGGGGAAAATCTTTAAGTGTCCACTCATCTTCATGGCTTTGGTTTTGTGCTGTTAAAAGTTCAATAAATGGTGTTTATAATAATTATAAAGTCAAATGGAATATTTAAGTGGGCCTTTTAAATGTTTGCCAAATGAAATAATACGATACTGGGTCACATGTATGTGCTTTCAAAATATCAATTATTATATAACCAATGCAAAGAGAATGCCGTACTCATTCAAACCAAAAGACTTTTATATTCTGTGTAATGATTAAATAATATGGATTTAATCACTTTTTATTTGACAATTAAGTAATAACATGATTGTAAATTTGCTGACCCATTCAGTTAATTATAGCCCTTCCATCTCAATATTTTTTCAATTTCAAAAAGATTTTTGAGGGTCTATATTGTATAAATATGACTCCTTTTTTAAAATATAGTTGGAATAGAAAATAATAATTCACAAAAAAATTTTTTTTTTAAAGTTTTTGAAACAAATGTTCTATAAAGCAAAATACCACTGCAGGTCATTGAAACAATGGGTTAATCTAGAGAACTTAAGCCAGGTTATCCACTTATTTCTTTAATTCTAACACCTCTATTTCCTTACAATGATGGAATCATAAAATATATAGTTAACATGCCAAATAATTTGTCTAAACTAGTTGTCGGAGCTGATTTGAAATCTAAGTCTCATCTTTATGATTCATCTAATGAGCCAAATATGATATGAAAACTATATGAAGGCATAAAAATCAGTGCTCTGGGTTTAGTTTTAGAGCCCCTTTTATACCAATAGTGACACTATCTTTTTTTGTTTTGTTTTCAATCAGGCAGTTTTAGTAGATACATATTTTAAAGGTGAATTATATTTACTAGTACTTGGTAGGTTAGCAAACTTATTCAGTATAGGGGAAGACAGTAAATGTTTTAGGCTTTGTGGGCCCTATAGTCTCTGTGCCAACTACTAAACTCAATAACATCAAACAGCCATAGACATCTACAAATGGGCATGTCTATTGCCTGGTAAAACTTTATATAGCCTGACATTCAAATTTTATATAATTTTCATGTATCACAAAATAGTATTTTGTTTTTTTCAATTATTTAAAAATATAATTTATTATTATTATTATTACTTTGCAAAAACAGGCAGTGGTATTTGGGAACTGAGTTGTAGGTTGTCAACCTCTGTTGCGTTGATGATCTCTGTAAAAAAAACTGTGGTGCTTATATATTTGTTCTTTATATACTTTCGGTTAATAAGGAATCCATTTCTCTGCCCCCTGAATGGGAGAGGGAGAACATTTTCAGTGAGAGTGTTAACACCTCTGGCTAGCCTCAGGACCCTTAATGATAGGGACAGCCCAGATGTAGGTGACTGGATACCTCCCCTAATTCTTGAAGAAGTGGCTTCCCCTTCTCCAATCTCACCAGCTGTCCTTCATGCCATCTCCTGGATACATTTTCTGTAGGATAAGGGACAATTCCAGATAAATGTGGTAACTCCTGTTTAATTTTCAATCAGATTAAAGTTTACATCCCACCCCTCCTGACTTGCTGAAAATGATAATTTCTCCTAAAATGGGTTATCTAGGTAGGAGAAGTTAGCACTAGGTGAGAGCATAGAACTGATAGACTTTTCCCCTCAGAGCACCTGAAAATTAATATTGATGTGTGTCTATTATTTAAGGCATTAAATTTTATTCACAATGGTCAAGGCCCACAGCTGAACTTATTCTGAGGCCAAAAATGCACATGCTTGATATTGCCCCCATCTTCCAAATCTCTGAATGAAGGATTATCATTTACATGAGATCTCATGGGGTACGAAAGTCAAAGCCATTAGAGACACGCATGCTTGTAGTAGTTCTATTCTGGTATCATTTTAATACTGAAATGCTCCAACTTCTTATTTTAGTATATATTTTCTCTTTATTATTTACATATTTTAGAAAATGGAATAATTTAAACAAATACTATAGAGATTTATTTTTGAACAATATTACTGTTCCTTTGTACTTTGGATGGAGTTTACTTGGTATTGGGAAGTACTTAGTTTATTTTTTTAGAAAAAGTAATTATTGAAATGATTTCAAGACTCCTCACTTGTGCTATTCCTGAGGGGTGGAAGGACCAGAAGACAGGTTAATAACAATGTGTCAGAGTTTATAGTTTCTCAGTCTCTGTACATTTTACTTCACTGCTTCCTATAGCCATGTGAAGTATGATGTTCCAGTTTACATAATATACATGTAAAGTATGTACAGTATACATGAAATATATATGTGAAGTATAAAGAGTACATATGTAAGTATATCTATATATGAAATATATTTATACAATGTTTATATAAAGTACATACAAGTTCCAAGAGATATATGACTAGAATGTCACAAAACAATCGAGATCCCAAAGTCATTTAACTCTTTCTATTACACCATGTTGTTTCCATCTAAAAAATGAAATCTATGGTTATATATTCTTTAGAAAGAATTGAGTCCCATACTGTGATATATATATGAGCTTCATTTGATTTTATGTTTATGGACTTATGAGTCAAGAATATTGCCTCTGATGAATCATGTTAATATGAAAAATCTTGTTCAACAGATGTGTGTTAATATTAATTGAACAATTGTTTGCAGTCGCCTTTCAAGATATACTTACTTGCCTGTGTATGTTTTTATTTCATTCCTTCGTGGTGTACATAAGAAACACATTTGGATTAATGACAAGAAACATGGCCACTTGATTAAATAGCTAAACTAGAAGAGTTTATTTACTGGACTTAGTTTCAAATTAGTTGTAAATCTACTCCCAGAGTTTTCTTAACTCCGGGGGGAAGTGGAATGGGATTTTACAGCTAAATTTAAATTGTATATGAAGAATTTGATAATAAAACAAAAAGCAAGAAAGTATGAAATATTTCCTGGGTAGCATTTTTAGTACACTTAATATAATTTCTAAACATACTATTTATTTTGTCTAAATGAATGAATTAAAGAACAACATCTCACTATCAGAATGAAATGTAATTTTTAGACACATTTTAGAGGATTTGGCCATGTAAATGGCCATAGTGGTAACATTGGAGTTCAACCTGGGTGAATTAAAAAGTAAGTGTACCTCCAGAAAATAATATTTAAAAATATGTAGTATTTAAAAGTAAATTCTATATCACACTTGATATATTTGTAAAAATATTTAAAATGTTGAAAAATGTAATTGGCTATTTTCTAACAACCTGTCTTTGAATTCTTTGAATATTTTACTAGCAACACTCTTTCATGGGTTGGACTATGCTTTTTTGTGGAATTTGTATTGAAATTTGGCCACCCTTTTCCAGGGTCAGTCTGAAAAAGAAAAAATGGTTGCTTTTCTTCTATTAATGTTTTAAACTAATCCAACCAAATGAATATATAAGTATTCTAAAGTAAAAATGTAAATAATATGAAAAACTATACTTTACAACTTCACTCTTAAACTTCTTTTTAGATTTTTAAAGAATATATTATTATTAACAAATTTACATACTTACACAGCATAAACTTCTCATGGACTAAAACCACATACTTATTATAGGTATGGGATATGGTTATGCACGTATGAAATATGATAACTGTGAAATATATTGGTGTGAGAATTAAACCAGGAAAATTATTTTGCCATATAATGATTTGCAGCCCAAAGTATTAAAAAATAAGTAATAAATAGGTGAATGTTTGTGTGGAGCAGTAAATACAATGTAAATATTGAAGTAGTGCTATAAATATCTTACCCATAGTGTTTTCTAAGAGGCAACAAAAACTGTTAGTGATATTGGCATCTATTAATGCATAAAATTATTTTAGAGAGCTCAATCACTGTTCAGCATGTTGGGGCTACTGTGTTGAATGAGATTTGGGGCCTACCTCCTGGGAATTGGGTGTTATGAATTTCATTTATATGTTTATTATCATAATAAATTTTGTTTGTATTTTCACCAATTTAGAGTTACTGTATTTTTATTGCATAGATTAATTTATAAAATATTATAACCTTTTTGAAAGTTTTCCAAGCAGCTTTGGCAATCTCCTATTGGGGCAAAAGCCTGTTGGTTATTTTAACTCTTCAAGCACACAGGATTGGGTTTAGAAAGTGAACACCCATGGTCAAGGTCCTGAGCTAGGAGCGAGAGGACATCAAAAGGCATAACACACAGCTCATCCTTTCAAGGAATTTTATATTAATCTAGGCACATACTAGTACAAGAACTTTATCTAAGAGTATTATTTTGGGGATTCTGCTAAATAGCTTGATTTTTGTTTTATTTGATAAGCACTTTTTACTGACTTATAAAGCCATAAATATATTTGCGTTTGGAGTAGCATTTGGGAACAGTAGTACATACAACAATAGCTATTATTATAATTTCTAAAGCATATTCAGGAGATAAGAGCATGGTGCAGTAGAAAGAATATTCATTTTCCACTCAAATGTATTTGAGTTTCATATGTCTATATCACAACTAATAAGCTGTGACCTTGATCTAGTAGGGGTGTCGAACTCAATCAGAGAAGGGGCCAAAATCTAAAATCCAGCCTAAATTGCGGGCCGAATGGTTTACTGAACAGTCATAAACTGTCATTGTGATGGAAACGCAGCGGAGTGCAGTGATGACAGCGAGGTGCGGGCCACATTGCAAGGCCTGGTGGGACGGATTTGGCCCGCGGGCCTTGTGTTTGACACATGTGATTCTAGTGCCTTAAATTCTCCAATAAATCTTAATTTTCAGTGGATCTGGGAAGGTTTAATGTAACACATATAGAGAGAGCTCTTTGCACATGCTTTACAGAAAGCAAGTGTGGAAAACTAGGTATTTATCAGTATTAAAACAATAATTCTTAGGCAATACCTTACTCTTTTCAAAAGTGACTTCAGCCCTCATTGACCCAATATGCCAAGTTTGTGGCTTCCATCCCCAGTCAGGGCACATGCAAGAATCAACCAATGAATACATAAATGAGTGAAACAACAAACCAGTCTCTCTCTCTCTCTCTCTCTCTCTCTCTCTCTCTCTCTCTCTCTCTCTCAAAATCAACAAATAAAAATAAAAAATACTCTTTACTTTCATTATGCAATTTAATCCTTACAGCACTTCTGAAATTGAGATATTATCAATTCAGTTCCTCAGATAGAGAAGCCAATAAGTGGAGGGCTTAGAGGAAGTTCGACACACGAAGGATCTGGATCCCCATCCTTTAGCTTTCGGTCCTGCCCTCTCCATAAAAGATTAGGTATTTGGTATTGCCTTGTTCACACCCAAACCTATGTGCTTGGCTTTTGTGAAGATATAACTTCTTGAAGTATTAATGTTCTCATCTTAGTAAAATGAGGGCATTGTGCTAATTTGCCTTCGAATCCTTTTCAGGTCTGTGTATATTGAGAGTAGTGTAGTGTGGTTGTCAAAGGCATGGTGTTGGAGATGAACTCTGGGGTTCTAATCCTAACTGCTATTCCTTGGCTCTGTGACCTCAGTTAAGTTACTATATCTCTCTGCTTCATTTTACTCATCACTGTGAATAATAAATAGTACTTTCTTCAGAGCATCATCATTGTGAGGAATAAATGAAGTATGCTATGCATAGTACTTAGAATGGGATATGATATAGAGTAAGTGATAGGTAAGTATTTACTCTGATTATTATGCTAAAAATGTAACATCAAATTCAGAAACTTCAAGTGAACTATTTACCCTTCCTAGTTATAAAGCAGATTTGCTTCATAATTAAGTATTATATAAACTTCTCTATCCTGGATTAAAGACTTAATTAAATTGCTGTATTCAATTCTATATGCTATTTATAAGTAAGCCTATGTTTTATTTCAAGAATGCAAATGTTCATTAAAATCCATAAAACATAGACATATTGGGACCTATAAGACAATATAGAATATTTGGAAATGGCTTAAAAGGATAAAAACAGTTTTATTTCTATATTGTGGACTTTTACAACATACTGGAAAATATTATGCTTAAGTTATCTATAGACACCACTGCACTCGGACCAGCCTGCCTAAGTTAGCTATAATAGTAAAAGGGTAATATGCTAATTAGACCAGATGTCTTTCCGGATGTCATTCCAGGTGTCCTTCCAGACAAAGCCAGTGGCCAGAGGGAAACTGGTGCTTATAGCTGGGGGAAGGAATGCTTACTCTTGCATGAGTTTCATGCAGCAGGCCTCTAGTTGTTTAATAATATCACAATGTTTACCAATTTAAGTAGAAATTTTATTTATAGTTTCCATACTTTAATTTTGCTTTGTAAGACTTTCAAGCAGCTGACATTTTTAAAACAACTACTAGCACAGTGCAAACAACAACAAAAACCTGCTTTCATTCCATTCTTTTGTTCTGTATTCACTCTTTCTTTTTTGCTAGGTGGCATGCATGCAGTGGGTTCATGGAGACCATACAATGCTTGAGATGATTGAGAAAAAGCGTTGCTTGTGCAAGGAAATAAAGGCTAGACAGAAAACGGAGAAGGGCCTTTGCAAACAGGATAGCATGCCTATCCTGCCCAGCTGGAAGAAGAATGCAGGTGCAAAGAAGTACAGCCCTCCACCCTATTCTAAACAGCAGACGGTATTCTGGGATACTGCCATATGACTGTGTACAGGATGGCGTGAGCTCCACATGACTTAATGTGAAGAGGGAGGTCGACTCATCATGTGCTAAGTAACTGTTAAGTTATCTTTTCTGTTGGAATGGAACAACAGCACTTCCCTGGAAAACACTTGGGAGGCTGTGCTTACTCATGGCAAGTGCAAAATAAAATGTATATTTCCTCGTAATTAAGGCACACTTATTTATCACGGATTATTTTGAATCCAGGAAGAGATTAAGATGTACATATTTTACTAGTTTATGGGTGATACCTGAAATAATACACAATATGCGTATATAAATGACAGAAATATCAAGAGTTTTACTATATGATATAATTTTGGTATTAACTGGTTTGTTATCTTCTCTTTTATATATGTAATCCCTTGATGCCTTTTATTATTAATTTTGCAGTTAAACAATTTTTTCTGCCCATATTTGTCTTCTGTACAAGAGCTCATAACTATAAATCATGTTCAACCACACAATATATGATCTGGTGCTAGTAAAGTATAAGTTGAATATCATAGTCATTAAGAACACATGTTGTTTTGTAAGTTTTTAAGAGTCTAACAGGGGATGAATGCAAGTGTGATGCTTAATTTGGATGTCCACATTACATGGACACCAACATTTTTTCTACATTGGCTTTCTAAGAATTTCTCTTGAATATCATCTTGATACTAAGCAATGGTTAGTCAGACTCCACATAAAGTTATTAGGATATCTTTGAACAACCTAGGAGAAAATATTTCCTGATCTGATTGGAGGAGACCAGGGTTCACTGTGACAAGGGAAGCAACAAGGAATCAAAAGTTAAATAAATAGTGAGACTACATTCAAGAAACTGGGACCTGTGGCATTGCAGCCACTGTGATCACTATTTCTAAGTAACTTCTAATGTGTCTGTTTGTCCCCTCCCCCCTCCCCCCAGAAGATGAAAAATAAATATTTAACCAGATGTGTTTACAGATTTTAGTACATTAAATGTCAATCTTCCTCAAAATTTAAGTCTATTAACAAAATGGCATTTCTTGTACAATTTTCACCCTAGTTATTACCACATTTTTGGGTCACAATTTCCTGTGCATGAGTATTACACCCATTCCCACTAATTATGACACCATGACCAAAGAATTATGACCACAGAATATGACCACTTGTTTATTTAATTTTCTTTCAAGAAAGAAACAGGAAATACAGGGGATCGGGGACGGGGTGGATTCAATTTTATGAGGTGGTAAAATCTAAGTTAAACAAATTATATATATCTTTTAAGAATAGCTTGTTAGTTGAATAAAAATGTTGCCACAAATGAATAAAAAGGAAACTATCACATATATTTTGTATATTTAAATTACTATTTATGCTTCTTAAAATTGACAATATGTGGTTCTTTAACAATCAATTGAGTATTATATTTCTGAGATACAAGGTATGTGTTTGAAGTTATTGTCATAGTGGTTTTCCTTGTAAGGGTTTTGACAGCAATAGTGCAGTGTTGCTCAATAAAACCAAATATAGCAGGAGTTAGGAAACTTTTGTAATCTATATTCCTAAAAATCTAGTAATACTTTATCAGTAATAGTTCCTTTCAAGCCTTTGAAAATATTATAAGATAATTTTTTAATATTTTATAATTAATGTATATTTTGATGTCCAATTAGAATTCTGAAAAAAAATAAGGAAAAGGTAAGTGGGAGCATGTGTATTTGTTCTGAGTGCGTGAATGAGGACTCAGTGGGAGAACTGTACATAAAATGCTTTCTAAAGTTTTAGATTTTGCTTGTATACCTGAGGTGGTAAAAAAAAAAAAAAAAAAAAAAAAGCAGAACCACAATTTCAGGAAATCTCTGAGGGATCTTAAGGAGCTTAAATAAACCCTGTTGCCATATTTCACCAGTTATTAAACCCAATAAATCATGGAACACAAATCTGAGTGATAAAAATGTGTTAAGATAAAATCATAATTAAAATAAAATGTATTAATAGCCCAAGATGTTATGCTGATTCAAGTCATATGGACCACATACACTCAAGCCAATCAATCAGACATAAGACATTAGTTCTTAGCATCTTGATTATGATCTTGGTTTATTTGTCTTTTCAGGCTCCATAGGGTCATGATTGGATAATTCCATTGAACTTTTTATATTTAGGTAACATGTGTAAGTGCGTTTTTCAGATACTGATCTTTTCCACATTTCTCTGACTTAAGCAGAAGACTTTTTAATGCTGGCCACTTGTCAAGAAGGAAACAGAGGTACTGACATGATTTGGCTGGATTTAGCCATTCCCACTTATTTTGCCCAACTTATGCAGTTGCCGAGTTTTACCTACTCCTTATTTTTATTTATTTTTAAATACATTTTTATTGATTTCAGAGAGGGAGGGAGAGGGAGAGAGATAGAAACATCAATGATGAGAAAGAATCATCTGCCTCCTGCACCCACCATACTGGGGATGAAGCCGGCAAGCAGGACGTGTGCCCTGATCAGGAATCAAACCATGACCTCCTGGTTGCTCAACCACTGAGCAACACTGGCTGGACATCAGATATTTCTTTTTTAAAATTAGTTATTTTCTAGAATGGTAATTTTCTTGAAAATTTGATCTTAGGCCACTGTTTCCCTTTAATTTCTTTCAATCTTGTTTTCAATGGGAACTAATGGAAAGATCTTGAGAAGCGGCTTCATGGATTTTGGCTCAAGAACTGTTACTATGTGCCTATCCCTCTGTCCACTCTGGCAATAGCAAGTCTATAGTGGATTTCCTCTTAGTATATACTTATTTATGTGGAGGGAAAAGGACAAAAAAAAATTAAAAAGCTTAACTTTCTTATGGTTGTCAATTAGGACACTTCAGTCTATGACTTTGGTCAGGAGATGAAAAAAAATCACCTCTGGACAGAATAGCATTGAATGGCAAAGCTCATCTTTTTTTGCAGTGCCAAAAAACAGGTCTTATCCTGGCATGGTTAGCAGATGGGAAGCGCTCAAACCTATGAAAACATGGTCTTTTCACAGCACATTTTAGAGACACAGAATTTTATTGGCTGTCAACCAGATCCTTTTATAGGTGAGAAACTTCTTAGCTGAGAAGAGAAAATCAAATCCTGCATCTCTGCCTAATTCCAGTAGCCAGCTCACTTGGAGATCTGTCAGGTGTTCTTTATGGAAACACTGCCCTCTTTGCCCTGTGTTCATGCTGTTGAAACAAGTATGGAGTGAAAAGTGACTGATCTGTGTCAGTGAGCGCTGCTGTCCTCCCCTATAACATTGCTGGGAGAGAAGCATAAACAGTGGGAGGTTGACATTGTAGTTTTACAGAATATACACCTTCAAATGCAAAGCAATTGTGTGGATACAACCAGACAGAACTTCACTTTTCAAAATTTTGACATCGGGACTTCAGAGACACTGAGGTTCCAGAAAGTTTTCATTGACTGCTCTGGAAAGGAGAGAAACCTTTTTCTTACTACATTCTGGCTTGAGTTTCATCCTCACACACCTTTTGGGTTGACCCTTTTGAGTGAGGTTAATGAGCAAGTCAAAAGCACTGAGCAACCCTGTTAGGACATCTTTTTAACTAATTAGACAAGACATCTAAATAGTGCACATACAATGCAGTTTTCATATCACTTACATGTTAAGGTGAGCCACTTGCCTATAGAAAAGAGCCTGTAAGCTAATTATGGCTACCTATGAAAATAAGCAGTCCTATGATTTAAACAAAAATCTGAGATGAGAAATAATCCACTTTTGTGAAGGAATATAGGTAGAATGAAATAGCAATTTGTAAGTCATTTATGTCCCAAATTCAAATGGAAGTAAAAGAAAAATGGTACTTATAGTATTTAAGATAGTTAACTGTAGAATGTGGACAATCTATTAATCCATTACTCATTTAACAGTTCACTGTTGAGCAACTTATGTATCAGTTATTTTAAAAAAATTGTGAAGTATTTAGCATTAAATATTCAAAAACATGTGGCCCTGCCTTTAATGAGCTTAATTAGGCAATCATTAATATTTTCAAAACAAAGTCGATTGTTGTTTTTTTTAAGAAGATATACAATATCACGTGTTTGACGTCACTTATGTCTTTTTATATGGTATTCTCTTTTCTTTCAGATCCAATGTACAGTCCAAATAAACTACTAAAACATAGTAAAGTCCATGTCTAAGTATAAAGTATGTTTATGTGTAAGCCTCTGTTTGTGCATATAGGATATGTACCGCTGTCTATCAGTAAATCAGTAAGATGATAGCAAGTTTTGCTATGTTGGACTTGAACACTGTTGCTTGGGATTTAGATTAATTTATAACCTTTTGATATTTGGGTCAATTACATCATAGCAAAGGTGTTTCATTTGGAACAATAATGTCTGTACGTTTTCAATTAAGTGTTATATAAGTTCAAATTTAAGGGGAATCATCTTTACAGAGATATTGCTGGGTTTATTTCCCAAGTACATATGACAAAATTTTTGAAGTGTTCAATTGTTCTCAAATGTGACTGGGTTTACCTACCCTAAAAGCATTTACATTTACACGTGTATACAGCCACATACAGTATACATACTGTATATAATATATAGGGAAATGTTTAGTATGCGCTTCTTTGGTTTGGAACTCCTTAACATTTGTAGTGTAGCAGTTCGTGTAAAGTGCACTGTGATTATAAAAATCAAAGCACAGTACAGTCACAGGTCTTGTTATCTTGCACTAAAAATGTGTTTACGTATTTAGCAATTGTATGTTTACTTTCTTGCTCTTCATTGAAATGGATAGCTATTAAGAAAATTATATAAAATAATATGTTTTTTAGTGGATAATGGCACTACATTTTTAAAAGACAGGGTTTTTAAAGGAAACCATTTACCATCCATTCCAAAATGACATGTTTACCATATCTAAAAATCTGAATGTCATTATTGCATTTTTCATAAACTTGTCAGGTATGTGCCTGAAAAAAATGTTCAAATAAGCATTAGATAACAGATTTCTCTACTCACGTGTTGGTAGCCATTTCTATATTCAGAATAATATAAACATTGATGTTTTAATTTCTCTTAATTTTTGTACTTGGTTTTTTTAGGTAACATGTAATTATAAATGTACTTTGATACTACTGAAGTAACCAGATGTTGTTTAAAAACAAATTGTTTTCTTTAGTGCACTGACAATATTTTAAATACTTTTGTGCTTATTTATTTGTGCTCCCGTGTAATTATAATAAAAGCAATAGTTTAAATTAGTTGACTTTGTTGTGGCTGGTATTTATTCATCAAGAAACAAGATTATTTCCTAATCAGTTTGGCTTAGTGGATAGAATGTTGGCCTGCTGATCCAAGGGTCCCGGGTTCGATTTCGGTCAAAGGCACCACACCTGGGTTTCGGTTGCAAGCTCTTCCCAGGCCTGGACCTGGTCAGGGCCATGCAGGAGGCAACCAATTGGCAACCAATTGATGTGTTTCTCTCACAATGATGTTTTGTTTTTTTTCCTGTCTTTCCCTCTCTTCCCCTCTCTCTAAAAATCAATAGAAAAATATCCTCAGGTGAGGATTAAAAAAAAAAAGAAAAAGAAACAAGGTTAGTAAGAACTTTTTCAAAGAAAAGTCTCACATTTTCCACCTTTTACAGCTGCTCATGAGACACACGGTGTGGGTCAGTAGTGAGGGCCTGGTCTTCAGTTTAGTTATGTGACCCCCAATTGTCCTAAATCACCCCTTGGCTGCTGTGTGAAATAGACGAGCTACTAAATAAAAGGGATATGGACATTTCTCGTGCTTCAGTATGCACCTAATTCCAGTTAAATGACTTAGTATGTATCTAAAGTATGCTGGAGGCATTAAAATTTTTTCCCCAGCAATCCTAGACTTGTGCGTGCAGACATAATATTTATTGGAAGGGTACTTAGCATGCCAATTTATCCTATTCAGTTAAACTTCTATACTTTAAATAGTAATTAAGTTAGTATGTTAAATATTACTGGGGTAGTCCTCACAGATTTCAATGGGCAAGGGGAAAAGTGCTAGAAATCAGTAAAAACAAAAACCAAAAAACAACCTCTCAGTAATACCAGTATATGAACTATTCTATCATGCTGCCCTTCCCCCATCTCTTCAAACAAAACAACATCAATCAATATAAAGATTGGAGTTACTTAATCAAGCATCTCAGGGATGTGTGATTTAGATTTTTAGGAAACCCTTAGGTCCATAGGCTGTTTGGGATATATTGTATTATATTTTGATAAAATTTAACTTCTTGAAAACTTAAGCACATATGTCCACAAGGAAATGAGTAGATAATAGAAAGTTAAATATAACTGTGAAAATAATTAATGTATACCCACTCAGCTCCAAATCTTCTCCCTCAACCTGGCCTGTTGTGTTAAAAATGGATCTGCAACAGGCCCCTAGTATCTTATAAGAGGGTCAGCTTTTTTGGTTTCATTTAGGCCTTCACCTGATTGAATGAAGCCCACCTACATTAGGAAGGGCAATCTGTTTCTCTACTGATTCAAATGCTATTCTCATCCAAAAACACCCTCAAAGAAATACCCACAACAATATTTGATCCAATATCTGTGCACCTATGGGCCCATCAATTTAACACATAAAATCAGCCTTCCTAAACACTTTATAGTACAACAAACTTGCTCCTAAAACTGCCAGTTTTTCTAGATGTTAATTCTCCAAAAATTAGATTGTGTAACTGTTTTATAAACCACCATTCTTATCTTCCCAAAATGTATTATATGTGTATTTTTCAGGAGCTATATTTTATGTTATGACAACTCTCTTTACATGAGTTTTATTTATTTATTTATTCATTAGTGATTAATCTCATTCTTAAATAAATTGTGAAAAAGTTTAAGAATATTTTTTCTGAAATTTCTCTGGGTGGCATTAAGTACTAAGTGAGATGCTAATTAATTCCTTAAGTTTTTATTAAAGGCAGGCTATTTTTACCCATAGGCTATCAAGTTATCAAATATATATTTATCAAAAACCAATCTATCGCCTTACTTTTTAAACTCTATTTTCATTTTCAGAAAATAAACAGTCTTTATTGATTTTTCTTTGTTAACTTCTATATTATAAGGCATTATAAAAATTGTTCATTGCCTGGTTAACTCTTCATCCTATATTACATATGAACTGGGAAAACGTCTCAAAATACCATTTTAAATAAATTGGATGTGATATATTATATACGGGAAACACTTTTGTTCAATGCTCATGGAGACTGTCAGAAATTTTTATGGTTGCACTTAGTTAAAAATCATTGAGTAATAATTTATGCTACTTAATATTTTCAAATGGAATTATATTTATTAAATCTGATTAGTAGCCAATGGATCTATGAAGCTTGAAGCAAAATCATATCAGACTCATCAATCAAAGTGTTAAAAGATTAGAGATAGTTGCAAGATTACCTGGTTAGCGCTCTTCCTGTGTTTTGATCTTAATGATTCCAGGTTGTAAGAATCTATGTTATTTCAAAATTCCTCAGGATTCCCTAAGGATTTACTAGAAAAGACTATTGTATGGCAATGTGTAGCAATAATAAAATATGTGCTTGATATTTTTAAGCCTAAGAATTAGGCGCTTCAAAGATTCACTTTTCTCTTCACTTCAAAAATTTATATAATACCTGCTAAAAAGTATTTTCTTATTTTGAGGAGATTCTTTCAACTTTAATGAGGACTGTTAGGATGTCAATGTAAATAAAACTACAGCTCCTCTGTAACCCATTTAAATGCTCTCTCAACAAGAGAAAACAAAAAATGTCTGCTATTTGCTGGCCCCTGAAGGTTGACCACTACTCTGAAGGACCTTTGGGAGTTAGTAGTTTTTGGGAACCTAGCTTCCCATGTGACAGAAAGGCTGCCACCCAGTCATCCTCTAATAGCCTCTCTCCCCCTTCCCGCTCCCTGCCTTTTTTAAAGCTGATCCCCTAAGTGGCTGAGATAAAAAAAAAAAAAAAAAAAAAAAAAAAAAAAAAAAAAAAAAAAAAAAAAAAAAAAAAAAAAAAAAAAAAGATGGCATAAAAACAACAGTGTTTTCAGTGCCAAGAATCTGCCAGAAACCTGAAGATAGAACTAATAGATATGGGTGTCTTTAAACATCTTGAGATGAGGTTGAAAATCAAAATAATTTTATTTCTGAAATTGAACCAGGAAGATTTATCAGTTTGGGTCAAGTTCAATTTTGAAAATACTTTTATTGGCCTGTTTTCCTTTAAAAAAAATGTGTACGTTTAGTGTTTGGTAAAATTTACTAGTCCATATAACTTTTCCAGCTTGAGTCTGAACTGAGATTCAGATATTTCTGGCAGGCAGCCTAGAGATCACCAGGAATTCATTTGAAGAATCAGTTTTCAGGAGAAGTTTGGCCCAAAGCTACACGTAGGGCAGGATTAAAAGGGAGAAAAGAGGCATGTGTAATCAATAAAGCTAATTATTGAAGTCCTGGACTAATGAGAGACTGGGGAAAATTGGTGTGTATGGGTCTTTCTAGATATAGAGGAGGTAATACTTTAAGTTGGGGAGAAAAGTGAAAGTTCAGAAAAAAAAAAGGCAAACAGTAAATCCACTGTTTAGTGGTCTGATAAAGTTACTCATGTTGTCCACTCTTCCCTAAAGCCAAACTCTTGAGTGTGGTGGGGTTGGGGTAGGAATGGATGGGGTGGGGGTAGAAGGATGGAAAGTAGGAGGGGTTGGGCTTAAGATAGATTTCCCACAGAGTCTGGAAAACTCAAAAAGAGGAGATATTTTATAGCATTTCTATCTAAAACCCTAATGTCTAGCTTCACAGAATCCCTCATGCTTGATTCAGGAATGGAAGAATATGATGGGGGTGTGAAGATATTCAAGGAAGACATAGATAGGCTACCAAGTTTTCCTGACCACAGAGTGCAGCAGAAGTCTGAATGGCGCCAATACCCAGGATGAGAGACCTGCCGCTGTCATGCTGAGAGGAGCACCAAATAAGGCTGTGTCATCTCAGCTGAGGGGTAGGTGTGGACAAAGGACTAACATACCTCCCCCATCTTGCTTTGAACACCCCAACAGTCCCCAGATTATTGATGTTCCATTAGAAAGGGAGTGAGAGGGGAATCCCAAACTACCCAAAAATGCCCTAAGGTGCAGCTGCTACTTCTCTGAATGAGATATTTGCAAACTCACAGTATAGTTTCCAAGCACTTAGTTTGAAGAGAGAAAGCAGGGGTGGAGAAAGGATGGAGAAGGAAAGGGAGACAAGAGAGAGGAACAAAAGAAGAAAGGGAGGGAAAGAAATGAAATAGAAAAGAAAAATTAAAACCCCCCCAGAAAATTGGAAATGATAAAACTAAAATGTACAAGAAATTATAGTCTACATAGAAGTAAATTAAAATACAGTATGATTTAGTATTATAGAATAAAATCAACATAACCTTGATACTAGAAACAATCTCTTTCAGCTTTCACAGTTGTCCAAGATTAAATTTCTAAGATGAAAATTTAATTCTAATGCAGTGTTTGAGGAAACACACACACACACAAAACAAGCAAACAAAAAACAAACAAACAAATACACACACAAAAAAACCACACACACACACAAAAGATAAACAAACAAAAAACAACAACAAAAAAACCTACTGGCATATAATAATAATGTAGGCATACAGATGCTGGAATCTCTACAGTCAGTGGGCAAATAATGGTCAACTTGATTGTGGGTGCAGAACAGAGTGTAAAAATTGATAAAGTTAAACACTTAAGAAGGCATTATTTCAATGGCAAAGTGGGAGAAGAAAGAAGGAGGGAACTGGGAAGAATATGTTTAAGTAATAGGTAAAGGTAAGACAACTCATCTTAGTGGGGGGGAATGATACCGTAAAAATCCTATGGAATAAGAAATAGGGATTTATGTATTTTATTAATGTCATAAAGGGGCAATATAAAAGCTAAGAGCAATGATAGAACTATCAAACCTGGGATCTATAGATGATCAAAATGCATTTAAACTAAATCATTCTATCATAGTGACAAGAAAATGATACTGTTTTTATTAAAAAATATCAGTAAGCATGTTTTCTAAAATTATGAAGATACCCACCATTACATCTAAAAACGATCAGCCCTGGCTGGTATTGCTCAGTGGATACAGTGTCGGCCTGTGGACTGAAAGGTCCCTGTTTAGAGGTTTTGATTTAGGTCAAGGGCATATGAGGAAGGCAGCTGATCAATGATTCTCTCTCATCACTGATGTTTCTCTCTCTCTCCCTCCCCCTTCCTCTCTGAAATATATTTAAAAAATAGATATAACCATTATAAAAAAAAGTAAATAAAAACAATCAAAATTAAAAGAGATCTGTAGAGCATGGGATTAGAAAAGAAAGAATTTCAGAACTTTATTATCATTTTTCTGTACAACTTGATGTGACTCTGAGGAAAAATTACTATAGTAAAGATTTAATGACAGTAGCAATAATGCCTTTTAATGTAGTGGTTAAGTCCATGGATGTTGGCATACCTGGATCTAATACTTAATGATTTAATAACTCAGAGACTTGGAAAATTTTCTTTACTCTCTCTTATCTTAGTCTCTTCATCTGTAAAATGGAGAAGAAATTATTAACTTTCTTCTTTGAATGTTGCAAGGATTTAATCGGTGGGTGTAATTCCTAAATATTGGGTTTTACTTCCCAGTACTTCTGATCCTTTACAGATTTAAATTTGCCTATTGAATGGTGAACAAATCTAAATATTTGTTATTTTGAGGCTTTTATTCTACATGTTGATAGAAGCATAAATTCTCTTCTGAATAGGTTACCTCCTCTTCATGCATAAAAATCCTCAGTGCTTCCCCATGGCTTAAGGAGAAAGTCTCCACCTATTTGGAGAGCAACCAATCTATTCCATTCCCCATTAACATTTCCTGATCAAGTCATGCTAAACTGTTGCTCTTTCCAGCATAATGTATTGAGATAATTATTGCTCTCTATAGGAACTTAGCTTTATCTAATATACCGTATTTTTCGGACCATAAGACCCACCGGACCATAAGACGCACCAGTTTTTAGAGAAGGGAAATGAAGAAAAAAAGATTCTGAAACAAATAGTGTCCTAAAATATTTTATGTTCATTAAAACCCAACATCACAGTCATAAACACATGTAATCAACCCTGTAAAGTAAACAGCAGCATTTAGAACCATTTTAGAGCCGGGCAAGCACACAGAGACCACACAGAGCCTGGCAAGTAAAAAAACTTTTTTTAAAAAGTATATGTGTAGGCTATATTTGGACCATAAGACGCAGGGACTTTTTCCCCCTACTTCTGGGGGAAAAAAAGTGCGTCTTATGGTCCGAAAAATACGGTAGGTAGGAGAATTTCAACATGTTTATCAAATGAATTAATTAATAAATGAATGAATAAATGAGATTATTAAACCATAATAACCATAATACCAGAAGTAGATATTTATTCCACTCCTAAAGATCTCAAAAATACATTATACATTTTTTCTTTGCCTACAAATCCAATATGATAAGAAAACAAAACCCAATCTTTTCCTTACATTTTGGGCTCCCATTAGAATAGAGTATTACTGAGAGTTGATTTTTTAAATATGTATTTGTTGAGTGAGTTAATACATGAATGGCTAAACAGATGAATGAATTAATATGTGTTCATTCTGAGCCAAATAACTCCTATTAATTATAATTAATAGAATTTAACTGTTGGCTGTATTTGAGTTTTCTCATTTTAGAATTAAAAACATTCATAGTATAGTTAAATGTCTAGTTATTCTTAAAATAGGTGATAGGTAAATGCAAAATTAGAGCCAAAACTTGGCTCTTCAATGTTTTAGTCTATATAATAAAAGCCTAATATAGGCCTAATATACTAAGTGACCAGTTGACCAGTTGGCCCTTCAACCAATCAAAGTGTAATATATGCTGATGATATGCTAAGGATGCTCAACCGCTCACTATGACATACACTGATCACCAGAAGGTAGAAACTCTGACCAGTAGGTTAGCTTGCTGCTGGGGTCTGGCTGATCAAGACTGAACAAGATGGGCCAGACATACCCTGGAGCCCTCCTGCAGTCCCTCCCTGTCTGGCCAACCTCCCATGTCCCTCCCTGACCCAATCATGCACTGATGGGGTCCCTCAGGCTGACCTGAGCCCTCTTGCAATCTGGGATCCCTTGGAGGATGTCAGAGAGCTGGTTTCAGCCCTATCCTGCAGGCCAGGCCAAGAGACTCCACTGCAGCATTAATTCATGCACTGGGCCCCTAATCTATTATAATTCACTGTGTAAAACCTTTTTCTCTATTAAAAGCTTTCACTACCAAACATTAGTTTCATTTTCTGCCTTTATTTGTTCTGTCTACAGAGGATCTCAGCTATCCAGAAGTTGTGAAGGCCTTAGTCACCACCTGTGAGCAAAGATGTTATGAAGGTAGGTTTTTGTAAAGCAGAGTGGTTGGTGACCCAGGCAGTTTGAACAATACAGGATGGTGAAAGATAATGGCTTGTATCCAACCCAAAGAAGGACCAAAAGTGAAACTTAGTGGGAAGACCTGACTATGTGTACAAGGGAGATAAGGAAAACCCTCAATAAATTGCTTAGGTTGCAATTATTGAAGCTTGCAAATGTTTTACATACAATGGTCAACGAAGAGAATTGGGCCAGAGCTTAGTGGATATGAATCAGCTTTCATCTTGTTTCTGTGATTCTTTTATTCCTTGTCACCCTTTCGGAATTATAATCATTTTGGTTATGATTCACCAAAGACTGGAGACACACATCTGTTGCTTTCTGTTTTAGGTTGAGGATGTTGGGAGCCTCTGAGTGAAGTGGGTGGGATATAAAACAGCTTGGTTCTCAGGTAAACAAATGAGTTCATCTCATTTTGATTGCAGGATTTGTGTTTCCCATTTAGTTATAAGAAGACACTATAAAAATCCAGTTGCCTATAGACAAAAAATTGTGACAAGCCTTATTCTTATTCCATATGTCACTTCTGGGATTTTGAAAGCATAAGCTCAAGGTATGATTTCTAAGTCAAATAAACAGCAATGCTGACAAGGAGTGGTTAAATTAGTAAATGGTAGAAACAAGGTATGAGTGAATCAGATTATGAGATCAAGAAAGACCTTAAAATTTATTTCTTATTTCTAGGAGGAGATGACAGTTAAAATAATAAGTATATGCCTGGGCAAGACCATAGGCTTATGTGTACTTTAAAGCAGGCCTATGAGTTGGTTTGGCCCCTAGTGATAGTGTCACTGGTTCTTTAAGATAAAATAGCCCATGATTTCCATGTCTTTCTTGAAGCTTTATTCTAGGGATGATTTTCACTTTATCTTTGACAACCAGGTAGTCTATACTTTATATTCATTGCAATAATCACATTTAAAAATCATATATTTTCACCCAACAGGTAGTCAATACTTTATATTCATTGCAATAATCACATTTAAAAATCATATATTTTTACCCAACTGGCACAGATCAGTGGCTGAGAATCAATCTATGGACCAGGAGGTCATGGTTTGATTCCTAGTCAGGGAACATGCCTGCATGCCTGGTTGCAGGCTTGATTCCCAGTGTGGAGCATGAGAGAGGCAGCCAATCAGTGATTCTCTCTCACCATTGATGTTTCTATTTCTCTCTCTCTCTCTCTCTCTCTCTCTCTCTCTCTCTCTCTCTCTCTCTCTCTCTCTCTCTCTCTCTCTTTCTGTCTCTCCTCTTCCTTCCTCTCTGAAATCAACAAAAAATATAAATGCCATATATTTTCATTTATGATTGTCTATATTTTTCCTCCCTAGAAGTCCTTCAGCTTCCTGAGGAAAGGGCCACCTCTTTCTGTTCACAGTAAGTTACCAGCTAATTGCATGGTGCCTGACATGACTGGTATTTAATTAACAGGCATTCAACAAAGAAGTGATGATATGAATATGAAGACTAAAAAGTCATAAAGGACAGAAAAAGTTTTCAAAGTTAGTGACTGCAAAAAAAAAACAACAAACGATTATGTTAAACTCAAGTAAAAGCCACAAAGTCTTTTATTGCACAAACCCTCATTGTCACTTGCACTTCTACCAACCAATCAGGCTTCTCTTGGTTTTTCAGTCTATTTACATTTCCTACTGTGTCCTTTAGGACAACCCCTCTCTCTTGAATGCTTTTCTGTTCTTTGAAGATAACTTCACCACCATTCTCTAAATATTAGAATTAAACTTTTGAATGTCCACTCAGTGCTTGTGACCTCACTCTCTCCTTCTAACCCATTCCCTTTGGTAACTGCCTCACTGGATCTAGTTTATGCATTCATTTTCCTCTTTTCAGAGGGCCATGATGCCTTGAAGACAGAAATTATTTCTTATATCTCATTGGGTCCCTGCATCTAGAGTAGACCTGATGCTTATCAGGGGATCAATAAACATTGGTAGAAACAACTGGTAAATAAATTCTGGTGTGAACTTTCAATAGTGCATTACTACTTGTGAGGGCTAACTTTGTATGCCAACTTAAATGGATCATGGGGTATCCAGATATTTGCTTAAACATTACTCTGAGTGTTTTTGTGAGGGTGTTTTTGAAGATCTTAACATTTAAATTGGTAGACTGAGTAAAGCAGATTACCCTCTCTGCAGGATGGTCCTTGTCCAATGCCTGAAGATTTGTGTAAGAATAGGCCTTCCTTTCCCTGTTGGCCGGCACCAGGTTCCATCTGGCACCCGGGACCCAGGCTCTTGCTCTGGCTGCAGCCTTCTGCCTTCACTCCAACCAGAGCAGCTTTCTACCTTCACTCCAGCTCTGCTGCCCTCCTGTAGTTCCCTCCACCCCAGCCCCCCTCCCTTATAGCAGGTGTCCTGCCCCACCCTGGCCACTTGGTGCCTGCATGCATGTGCTGCTCACCATCTTTGTCACGTTAATTTGCATATTCCCTCCTTATTGGCTGTGGGCACTGTCATCTTTGTCATGAAGTGATGGCTAATTTGCATATTTCATCTTTAGTAGATAGGATAGTCATCAATGTAGTCTTAGGATAAAAATCTTTGATTTGTAGTATTATTTTCTATTCCATACCTGTGTATCCTTTGCTAACTCTTCCTTACTCTAAACATTTAAATTTTTTAATTTATTTGAGCATATAATTTTCAGGTGTACAACATTATAATTTTACACCTGTATATTTTATTGTGTACTCACCACCTGAAGTCATGTTTCCTTCTGTTCCCACATATTTGATCCCCTTTACTCTCTTTGCCTTCCATTCTCTCTGGTCATCACTACTCTGTTGTCTGATTCTATGAGTTCATTTTTGTTAGTTTGTTACATTTTGTTTTTATTCTACATATGAGTGAAATGGTATTTTTTGTCCTTTTCCATCTGACTTATTTCACTTAGCATAGTACTCTCAAAATCATCCATATGGTACAGAAGGATTACCATATGGTTCAGCAATTCCTCTGCTGGGTATTTACTCAAAAATATGAAAACACTTATTCATAAAGCTATATGTTCTCCTATATTCATTTCAGCATTATTTATAATAGCCAAAACATGGAAACAACCTAAGTATCTACCAATGAATGATGGTATAAAGAAACTGTGGTATATATACAATGGAATACTCTTCAGCCATAAAAAAATAAATGTGAACTTTAAATTAAAAACAGAAAACTGTAGAGAAAAAAATGTACCTTTTATTTCTGGAATTTAGATATTTGTGAACAAAAATATCTAATCTTTAGTAATGTTTCTTTATATCAGTATATAATTATTGCCTTGCCAATTTTTTTGTTTTGTTTGTTTTTTGTTGATTCAAACTTATTGCTTTGTATGAGCTTTGGAGATGTGTGAAGTTAGCCCTATATTTTCAGTAGCTGTTCAAAACATTTTGCAAAACTTTAAATGTATTATATTAGCTTGAACACAGCTTTGTATTTATATAATATATTAATTTTTATAGACAGGTAAAAAGAAATAAAGTGTCAAATATAGAATTAAAATATTAAGGATACTAAAGTCCATATTTTGAGGGACAAACTTCTAGTCAAGTTCCAGTTACTAATAATCCAATTTTTAGCAATATAGACAAAATACCCTAGTAATTATAGATGGCATTAATGATTATGATGATGACTAGAAAGGAAAAACAAAAACAAAATAGCCTTTAAAAACTAAGCCATAGTTAAAGTTGGTAATTACTGTACACATAATATGCCATGGGTTAGACAATTAGCCAGCCAGAGTAAAGACTATGATTGCTATGGATGTTCTGTTTAGACTTTTACATTGGCAAAAAGAGGGATATTAAAAAATATATTAGTAAGAACATGTCATTCTATGCATTAAAATTCCCCAATGACCTCTTGCCTTTGGCATAAAATCCAATTTCCTTTTTTAATCTATAAATTCCTATGTGCCCTAGCCATTGCCCATTTGCTTCTGAGCACTAAGATTCCATCTTAGTGATGCTATTTCTGCCCGAGTTTATTTCTTCTTCAATGCATTAGCACTTGCTGTTTCGTCTCCTTCAACTGCTTTTTAGCAAATGTCCTTTATTTTCATCTTTCAGATCTGAGCTCAGAAGTCACCTTCATGTCTCTTCTGAGAACTTCATTTGATATGTGTTTCTTTCCTTCTGCTTCAAGTAACACTCTCTGTATCTGTAACTGTGTTTATTATCTTCAATGCTCTTGTCAGAAATATTCTTCTGCATTTATTTCTCTGTCTCTCCACATTAGAATTCATACCCCAGGGGAGCAGGGACCTGGTCTGTCATCTGTTCGGCTATATTCTCACTTCATGGGAAGTAACTTGACATGTAGTAAGAGGGAGGCTCATGTGAACAAATAGATCATATGTAAATCATATTGTGAAGCCTTTCCAGAAACACCCTCACAAAGCTGACATTTGAGAATGATGCAGAGTGGATCATCACCTTTCTTTTTCTTTTTACACTAATGAATTTCACTCAGGGAATTCTCACTTTCACCCCAGTTCCAATGTTTTAAATTGGGTATTTATGTATTAGCTTGAATACAGCTTTGTATAGTTGTGTTTACAACTATGCAAATTATGTAAGGATGGATTATATAGATATTTTGCTCTGATCATACATTCATGATCTCATCCAGAAAAACCTTCATCTTGAAGTAAGGCTGTTGATAATTTATCATAGGTTTAGATGACATCACTTTAACATAATAGATGATACCAAAGATGTACTGTAAACATAATTCAATATAATTAATATTTATATATTTCAGTGGATATTTTATAATTGGGCATGGGCTCATATTATAAATTAGGAAAAAAAAATTTTAACATCAGGACTAAGTTTTAAGGAAGTTCAAAGATACATTTCTTCTAAAAAGGGATAGATAAAAATCACTGTAGCTAGAGACAAGAAGTATAATTTTTTCTCATAAATAATTGGGCTATGCTGCGGTTTGTAGGTTGTCAGAATAAAAATGTTGCCTGCAAATGCTTGGGAACAAATGCTTCCTTGAATTCACCCAGGTACACATTGCATAATGCCATTTACACTTGACTCTCGGGACATCGAAAGATTTAAGTCATACCTTGAAACCAGATGAAGTAGATGTGGCAAAAATCCAGTTTCAGGTGTGCTTTTGGAAGACTTCCATAGGAAGCATGAGCACTTAGGATGTTCTGGCCTCAAATGGAGAGTCAACGCCACTTGAAGAGCAGTGAGAGTTACTAGAACTCTTCTTGTCATCAATGGGTCTGCAAGCTGGTGGGATTTAGAGGTGCTGGGAAAATTTCCCCTGCCATGACACCATAAAAATCAAACTTAATTTATAAAAAAAGAAGCTTTCATTAACTTATAGTTAAAAAACAAACCAAAATAAAACTCAACAACTAATACCTTTTTCTCCTGTTAATATTTATTGAAAATCCACCAGGTACTGGAGGATATATCTGAAAGATTAATAGGACACAGTAATTTATGCAACTCACAACTTTGTGGATGGGATAAATATATCTACTTGCAATTATAATATATTACAAAATGTGTATCTATTGAGGCATGAATAGTGTAGAGCAACGACGTATGAATTAGTCTGAGACAAAGGTTACTTGTGATATTCTTCCAAATATACCATGTGGTTTCCTCTTCAACACAAATAAGGGTCATTTGGACATTTGGGACTGTGTAGAATCCAAATGTAACAATTATAGTCTGCTAAACAAGGAGATGAAATAATTATGCAGAGCCAAATGGACACAGACAATAAATATTGTGATGAAGGCTTGGTAGGGGCAGGTGCAAGATGGAGGGGGTCAATGGGGGGAAAAAGGGGGGCACCAGTATACTTTTAACAATAAAGATTAATTTGAAGAAAAAAATATGAGCATACTTCTGAGAACAATCTGAAAAGCTAATTCTTTACATGATTCTGTCTCTTGTCTAAAAAAAACATCCTTTTATATTGTTCTATACATTTTACTATTTTGAATAGAAAATGTTCTTGCACAATTTCAAATGAAAAATTATTTAAAATAAAAATACAACCTAAACCAAAGTCATTATATTCAGCTAAAAAGGGTGTCACATTTTGGATTTATCATAGACATCATATAAAAATCCCTTATTTATTAGCTTAATTACTCATCTGTGATATGAGGACTGCCATTAATGTTTCAGTTCTTGGATAGCTGAATATAGCACAAGAAAGTGTATATTATACTGGTATAATGTAGTTGTTGATAATCCCCTAGTTATAGAAAGTAGGGTTTCATATTGCTAAAAAAATGGTATTTCAGGTAAAACTTGGAGACATTTATCAGTGATATATTCCAGTCTAGGCAGTATTCTAACCAATGCAAAGTCTGTGATTTTTTTCTTCTACTCTATTAATTTTTATGTTTTACTTTGCCTGGCCTGTCCTTTGAATAATTAGTCATGGAAAAACCGTTTTTCAGTGACTCTATGGTGTGCAGAGTCATCTCTTCTACATGTCTCCATCTTTCTCCTTGGCCTCTTTCTCCTCTGTGAGGTCCAGCCCTCCTTTGTAGCCAGCATATAATGTGTAAGGCTGGTCATCCAGAGCTGCTGCTCCATGGAAGGAAGGGATGCCTTAGAACTTGATATGAAGAAAGAAAAGGCGTGAGGACCTTACTGAGATCTTATAGCCTGACTTTGATTCAAGTGGCAATTAGACTTGTACACAGTGAGAATTAACCTGGTTGCCTAGTGCCCCTTCATTATTAGGCTACAGAGTGTTTCTGCTTCCTTTACTTTTTATTGGCTTCTGGGTAGATTGAGAGCAAAGTGTAGAAGGGGATAAAAACTCACCTGTCACATTGATGGAACTAGGACAATTACCTCTTGTTCCTTTACTTTCGACATTTCCCCTGCTTGAGAGATTTGCCTGAGACATCAGATAGTCCCTGATATATAGTTGTTTGACTTACAATTTTTTTTGACTTGATGATGGTCCAAAAGCAGTACTCATTCGGTAGAAACCATACTTTGAATTTTAAATTTTGGTCTTTTCTAGGCTAGCAATATGCAGGACCATACCTTTTTGAGATGCTGGGAAGTGGCAATGAGATGATTCTGCCCAACTTCAGGATGATGTAAGTGTGTGAACATTTCTAAAATAGACTAGGTGAAACTATGATGTTTGGTAGGTAGGGTGTATTAAATGCATTTTCAACTTACATTATTCCAACTTAACAATGGGTTGATTAGGATGTAACCCCATCATAAGTGGAGGAGCATCTGTATTGGGTGAAGATTGTGATAATTTTATTAGGGGTGAAGATTGTGATAATTTTATTAGTCTGGCACTTCTCTCTCATTTTGATGGTAAGAATTTGACTTTTTTATATACTCAATGAGTTTCTGATCCCAGTTGTTCTTGCACTGTTTTCCCTATATGGACCCTACAAATACTCACACTTTAGGGAAAGAGGTCCCTGCAGGGCAGAATGCACAGGTAAGATAGTAGCAATGGTCCCAAATTAGACAGCACAATTCTAATCTTTTTTTGCAAGTATGGTATTCTTTCTTGATGTACACAAAATGTTGTCACTCTGATTCTCTGTCAATGCTTATTACTATAATTACTGGAAAATTAAAGGTTAAAGTTGATATTAAAGACTATGAAGTCTGAGTTATGATTTTCAATTTAAGATGGTGGGAAAAGCAGGTCATCCGGAGAGGTTCGTAAAAGAACAAATAGTTCAAACGTTTTCATCTGCTCATCTTGAAATGTACATGCTCACAATCTAATACCTGCCCCATTGACATATATGTTCCAAGTTAGCATAAATTCTGCCAAGCTATTCACAAGATGGAGCAGAAGGAGAGGATGACTCATTCAGATATAGGCACAATGTTTAATCAGACAAACTGATGGGCCTGCTACCAAACAAAAACTCCTACAGGAGGGCCATCCTGTAGGTGTCTCCCACTAACTCAAATACTCCTGCAGTCAGTGACATGATCTGGTGGTCCTGAATTACCAGCACCTATCGCTTCATTGCTTCAGAGAGAACATTTATGAGAAAATGTAGAAAGTGAAAGTGCCACTCACTTCTCTGGGAGTATTTACCTTGTGTACTGGAAATAAGAGAAGGATACATTCAAAACTGTTTAGGAATCTGAGTCAAGATTTGTAAACCAGGATTTTCAAGATTTCCCATCCATAAGAAACACCCAGAATACATGTTAAAAGTGCAATTCTCCCACTCACCTCCAAAGTTTCTAATGCAACAGGAATTTTCTACAAGTTTGCTTTCTATATAAGTGGTCTGTGGACTCAATTTTACAAAAATGTGGTCAAAGTTGTCATCTAAAGGTTTTGGGGCAGTGGGAAAATATCTGGGCACATGGTAAGTACTTACTGAATATTTGTTGAATGAATTATCTCCAGCTCTTTCCCTAGAAACAAAGACTTTTTTTTTTTTTTTAGTGGATTGCTTATGGGCTTACTTAAATATATGTTATTTTAGAGAAACTCAACTCTTACACATTTATTCTTCACTTTCTGTTAGATGAATTTTAGTATATGGTGTCAGAAAACTCAAGTTATGTAATCCCTTTCTTTTCCTCATAATGTAATCTTGGACACTTTTTTGAAGTTCCTTGGCCTTAAATTTATACCCTGGGAATGTTAATGATTTCTTTTTAAATTATTATATAGCTCCGAAAAAGGAAGATAATATATGTGAAAAATGCAGTATAAAATGTTTTACTAGAGTCACTTATTTTATGATTCCTAGAAACCAGTTCTAAGCTGGGGTTTGGAATTGAATGACAGAGGCAGTGGCAATGAGGTGCTTCTGTCGATCCCCAAGCTCTAGGACAAAGTGTGTTCTTCAGTGGCTGCAGGAAAGCCAGATTAAAGTGAATGCAAGTGAAATATTTGTCAGTGGTTAAAGTTCTACCTTCACTACATCTTTTTGCTTTGTTTTTTCAATAATCAACATTAAGTTATTAGATACTTTTAATGTTATCTTGGGTTCTAAAGACAATGGTTACACTGGTCCCATACAGGGTCAATTGATCTCTAACAAAAAAATGGATGATCAGGTGGCCGGAGAAGGCTCCTTAAGATAACCAGTCCACTTCTGAGCCTCCCCACCCTGAAAAGCCCCTATTACTATGCAAACGCACATGCACAGGTAGATACATGCAGTGTTTCCCTTAATTTTCACCTTGTAAAAGATGAGTCAGTTGTGTTCTTCTTACTTCCCCTTCAGCTGTACTGTGTGCAAGATATATGCTGATAGAATGTATCTTTAAGGGTTTTGTGAGTAATTAAATGTTGGGAGTGGAAAAGGAGGTGTGTGTCTAAAAGTAATTCGAAAGATTTTCTTTTCTTTCTGATAAGATTTATAAACATTTCTGGGAAATGAATCATCCTGTCATCTGCATGAGGAATGCAGACAGTTCCTTATTTAAACCTAGCACATTAAAATAAAGTAAAAGGAAAAAAAAAGTGTTTAGACAGATAAAATATGGTAGGGATTAATCATATTGGCACAAGTGAGGCAGACATAACAAAAACCAAGACACATTTCAGGGCAGGTACTAGTGCTGCCTAACCTGAAGGACACAATGATCCACCAGGATCTGGCTTAGTTCAGTCATTGGTCATCTTCTGTATTAGAGTTCCTTGCACTCAAAGCATCAGAAGCACTATTTGCATTAGCTAAGAAAACTAGAAGAATATACTGGAAGTTTTCTGTCACTATGAGAAGGAAGCTGGACTTGAGGGAGACCTGGAACATGATAACATAAACACTGTCAGACCACTGGTTCAGACTCTTATCTCTGCTTCTCTCTGAACATAGTGTTCATGCTCATGGATCTTCCCAAAGATGAGGGGAGCAGGAAAATCAGCCCCTACATCTTATGTCTTCCATCTTTACAGGGTAAAGGCATGGTAGAGTAGTCATATTTGAGATACAGACAGGAGTTAAAGTCACGAGGGACTTGGTGTGTGTGCTGGGGAGCATAAAGATGTGTGTCCAGAGGTTAATATGTTGTGACATGATGAAGTGACACATGACCTAGATCTGTCTCCATGTATAAACACTCATGATCCAACTTCTAGGAGTAGTGTTGGCACCTTCCACTGCACCCCCCTCTGAAGGATGGCTTTACTGCTGAGACCCAGCTCTCCCAAGATCATATTCCCTTCATAGGTCAGACAGTACAGGCATCTGATGAAGACTGACCAGAGGATAGAAAGCCTGTCCCTCCTACTCCATTTAGGAACATCTTAAAAGATTCCTTTGCCCACTCATGTTCCCTTCTCATATAAAAATTGAGTTCAATAACATGTCCTAATGAAGCCCTTGAATACTCACTTCCATTTCAGAGTTTGCTTTCCAGAGACAACTGAGAAGAAAAGAGAGGAGAACAGAACTCTGTATATTACTAATTTTTAAGATGAAGAAAAAGGAAAGAAATAGGCATAAGAAAGTAGAAAAACTTAAAAAGGAGGGGACTGGTGTAGAGACAGCAGTATTATAAGATAGGTTGACTTTCACCTGAAATGTTCCATTTATTTTTGGGGTAGGTATTTTGGCTTAGAGTGAGAGGATTTGGCAGGGTATTTGGCAGAAGATTTGCAGCTCATCATAAGAGGGACACTAGTCTTGGTAATGAGAAAAAAGATTGGCAAGTGGTATTTAGGACTCAGATGAAACTGAAAACCATGATATATTAGAACCAAATTTCACAGTAATGCCATTTACTCTAGCAACACTATTTTAAAGATGCAGGAGTAAAGACAATGGGCTGAAGGATTGATATTTGCATAAAAATAAAAGGCCAAGAGAGTTGAAGTAACAAAAAATGGGACATAAAGCATACACATAAATATGCATGATTATTAATTCTTCTACATTAATGACATTCATATTTTTGCATTTTGTTTCAAAGTAATGGTTATATGGTACCATTCTACTTTTTCTTAATTATTTTAGACAGTATTAACTTGCAATAATATTTTATATTATTATTAATGTGATTATGTATTAATGAGGTTATCATTCTATTTATCTTTTCTAGGTCCTGTTCCTACAGTGATGAATAAAAAAAAGACTCAATATGGGTATGAAATTATAGAAGTAATTAAAATGGAAAGCTGGGATTATGTTCTCTTCAGATTTTGGCCAGCAAAAATTTTTACAGCCTATAAAATATGAGAAAAAAGCTATACATTTACTTTCTCTTGGCATGAGTTGCTTCCTTTTTTAAAAATAATGCCTGTCATCCATGGAGTTGGGAAAAATACAGAATTAGAAGGGTTGGAGAGAAACTGGAGTCATCTTTTGGGCTTTATTACAAGGGTGATGGAAAGGGGTCTTCTCACCTGAGGTTGCTGCACATTGATCTGCCTAGCAAGCAGAGCCCTGATGAAATTAAAGAGTGTATCTGCAATAAGGCCACTGATCCAAAAGGACAAGTAGATAACGGTAACAGAAAACAATAGAAAGACCAGGTTCAGATGGAGTGTAGAGTCCTCTCACTTGTGCTTCTTTCTACTCAACACAACCATCGCCTTTTCTCACACGTCCTACTTGTTTACCAGTCTGTCTCCACCATTAGTCTAAAAGCTCCCAGAGCAAGGTCTTGTGTGTCATTTGGCTTTTGTCTTCAGAACATAGCATAGAATCTGGTTTTCAATGTGGTATACAAGAAATGTTGGCTGAATGAAAGAACTCAATAGATAGATCTGGCAATAATTTTTTTATTACCAGATTGACGAAAATGCCCCAAAGAACTAAACAGAGAAGTATAGTAATATTTCTCATGTTGACATTATTAGTATCTTTAGTAATTCATTCCAGAAAGACCTCAATCTGTGCAATTCAGCATGAGGAATGAATTGCATCCTTCCTGCCCAGTGTGATGTTTGACATTTCACTCAGCATAAGTTATACAGCCACTCTTTATTCTGTATGTCGGAAAAACTTCAAGTACTTCATTAGGAAGGGTAGGGTGGATCAACTCCAATGTTTAGATTCTCAAATTGTTTTCAATTAGGAAATGACTTCTGTGTTTCTCTCACTCAAGTGCCTTTGATTAGCTTGAAGCAAAAATATGCAGTCATACGGAAATGTGCTCCCTCAGTCAGAATCTACAAAAGCTAATCAAGTGCTCAGCTGGCTTACATTTCTATACCTTCCTTAAAACACAGATGCAACTTGAAGCTGGCTGGCTTTTCCTTGTACATTGCTGCCAAACTCCACAAGGCTAAGGAATACCTAAAGTTATTTTTGTTTCTTAAACTGGGGCCTCTATAGGATAGAAACAGTCCACTGAGCAGCTATGTGACCTTACAAGGCCCTGGCCCTGTGGTCATTAGAGTTGCTTTAAGATTGTAAGTGTGGCCTAGCTGGTGTGGCTCAGAGGTTGAGCATAACCCCAGGAACCAAGAGATCCCAGGTTCTATTCTCAGTCAGGGCATATGCCCAGATTATGGGCTCAATCCCCAGTAGAGGGTAGGGCAGCTAATCAATGATGTTCCTCTGTCATCCATGTTTTTATCTCTCTATTCCTCTCTCTTCCTCACTCTCTAAAAATTATAAACATTCTAATAAAAGAGTGAGATGCAAATTGACTGTACCTTTGTGATGCCCACCAGCCAATCAAGAGTGAGTATGTAAATTAGCCCAACAAAGGTGGCAGGTTAATTTGCATGCACAGGCGCCATGGGGACCACACAGGGGTTCTGCACTGCCCCAGCTACTCTGGACCTCTGGGCAGTGTGGGAAGGAAGAAAGAGCAAAGGTGGTGCCGGCAACCAGGGAAGGAAGGCCCATTCTTGAATGAATCTTCATGCATCAGGCCTCTAGTGTGTGTATAATTAATTGGGCCTCTAAGCTGAATAATTAATAATGATAATAAAACATATTTGGCTGTTCATCTATCTACCCAAACATCCATCTATCTTATATGTATGATAGTATCCAATGTTGAGGAGACTATTGAGGAAACAAGGAACAGTGGAGAGGATTCTCTTGTCCACTTTTCTCCAATCTTTTTCCTCCTCTGTGGTCCGATGGACTTTATAAAGTCCCATCAAATTACTTTGTTGCTAAATGCAAGGTGTCCCATTACTTTTCACATAAAGACCAAAATTATCTGTGTCCTGAAGGCTCCTACTTCCCTCTATAAGAAGCTCCCCCATAGTCTAACCCTAATCCTTAAACCTGTTCTTTGTATGTGCTGTTCCCTTTATCTTATTTTCTCACCCTGATTTCCTGATTATAGCTATTCTTCCTAACACAGGCTTTCATCTCCTATAACTTCTTCATTGCAGTTTCCAAATTTTACATAGAATTATGTGGTTGTTAATACATTCTTGTCACTAACAGAGAACTGTGTCTGTTTCATTCTGTACGGTGCTCTAGGGTCCAGTGCTGTGCATGGGACATAGCGAAGTTAATGATTATATTCAGATAATGTCCAAGAAGTCTGGCTCATGATCATCCTCTGCCTACATATACCCCTTTCCTGCCTCTTTGGCTGCTACCTATCCTTTCTCCTAAGCAAACATTTCTCTTTTAAAAGAGGATTTGATCATTACATTTTAGGAACATCAGTTATGATGGGAAGGTATCATTTGAGACCAATGATACCTAAATGACAAAAATAAATTAATCCCACAAAACACATAAAATATTTTATTGATTTGAACTTAGTATCTATTTCATAATAGGTGATCAATAAAATGTATCACCTATAGCAATATCCATATATCTATTTTCAGTTTTATTTAAGATCTATACCAATAATTATTTTCTGTTTTATACCAATATATCCTCATAATGAATGCACTTTTATAAATTTCATCTCAGTGGTTTTTTTATTTCCCAGGCAATCCAATTTTAATGACATCATTCACAATCAACTGTAAAATAAACATCTTCTGTCACTAGGCCCAGTAGATGCAAAACTCTAGGAAAATCTAAACAAATATTTTGATTTTGTTTACATATATACCACCAGCTGTTTCAGAAAAATGGATTTGGAAAAAAAAAAACCCCAAAATTGCAAAAGAACACTATATTGTAAACACCTGGATTGAAATACTTAACAGAAAGCCAGAAAGTAAATATTGCTATATTACTCAATCATCTGGGAAAAACCTTCTGCCCAAGTGTATTTCATGCAGGGTTTAATTTCACAAAAAAGAGATGGAGAATAAGTGGCAAAAAATGAGGACAGAGCAGATGAAAAAAGAGGCTTACATTTGGAACCAGTCATACCTTATCAGTGTAGGTATTAATGGGTTACTAGAAAGCTTAGGACCTCTCCCCTTCCCCAATATATGGAGCCTTTCTTCATCCTACACCCATCCTAACTTATAAAAAAGACGGCCTTGTCCCACACTCACTTTCCATCAGCAGGAAGCTCACTTGCTAAATGCCATCAGGAATATAAAGAGATTAATAAAAGAGTTTTGTTTTTGTTTTGATTTTTCCTTTAAGAATCTATAATTTAGTGATGACTGAAATACCTGCGAATAATTGTGAGATAGTAAGTATATATGCTAGAATAGAGGTTAGTGAAAGACTGATGGTAGCTTAAGAAGAAAATAATGAACTCTTGCAGGGCTTGGGAAAGTTTCATATAAGAACTGATCATTCAGTTGAGTCTTGAAGTATGCATAGGAGTTTCTCCAATATTTAGGTAATGGAAGATGAGTTAGCAAGTATGAAGGGGGTTATAGATGAGCATCCCAGACAGAAGGAATGCCATTGCACAAACAGCGTGACACACAGGATTGCTCCAAGGTCTAGTGAGCACACAGAACCAAGGCTACTTGTGTCTGCATGTTCCCATGGCTATTGGGCCACATGAAGTGCACACATTGCCACTTGCCTGGGTTATCGTCTCTACTCATACACATGCTCCCTTGTCCTGTGGGATGTCAAGTTCAAACTAAACAGTCAAAAATATAAGTATTAAGAATTTCAGGGTAGAAGAGATCATTAAACCAAATGTGGGGTCTTCTCAGAGGAGGACTTGTGGTACTGCACAGGTGTATGCCCATGAATTCAGCTCTGCATTAGTACAATTTTCACATCCACTGTGAAGTAATTTCTGTCTATATAGTTGTGCTTTTGCCAGAATTTTATGTAAATGTAATCAAAGATTTCTTTAGTCTTTTGTGCCTGGCTTCTTTCACATAGCATAATATTTTTGAGATTCATTGTAGTGGTAGATGCAGTGTATGAAGAATACTGATCCACAATTCTTTCCTGTACTCATTAGTTGACCGAGCCAGTCGAACTTCTTAAAAGCTTCCCAGTTGATTATAAAGCATAGCAAAGGTTTAGAATTACTAACTCAAAGAACATTAAATATGAATATTACCTGATATTTTAACCAAGTGCTTTCACATGTCTCAGGTACCATCCTTGCACTCGATATGTGGAAGAAGTTATATTTACTAATAGCTGAACCATATACCACAAACAGTGGCCATGGGAATTTTGGATTATATCTGATTAACAATTATTTTCTACTTGACATTACCTAAAATGTATGTATTTTTTAAAAGCATAGTGAATTAGTATCATACATTTAATACTCTTCCTGTTCTTGATAAGGTCTGAACATTTTGGTGGAAGATTTTCTTTTGTGAAAAAAAAAAAATTGTTCACATTTCAGATAATCTTTTCTTACCCATAAATGGAAAATTCTTGTCCATAAAGAGAGAATAGTTTTGGGACTCATGATCATTAAACTATCTAACATGCACATATTTCTGACCACTTGGCAAATATTATGAGTATTTCAGTATCCAAGTCTATAAATTATTATTAAAAATAATTTACAAGGGCACATCCATGTCTTTCATAAATGCTTGGTTGTGATAGTTAATCAGTGCTGATCTAGTTGATAAACAGCAACAGTTGGCAGCAATAGGATCAGAAATATCATGGAAACTTCAACATCACAATGAAATAGTGTAATTATCAGTCCATTTTAAAAAGAATAAGTAGGTATAAAAGATTTACTGAATTCATTATTGAGGAATCCAAGCAAGAGAAAGCTGTTTTACTAAATATAATTTCTGTACTTAAAAATTATATTTATTGAGGTAACATTTGCTAATCTCTACTAATGAAAGGGTAATATGCAAATTGGTCAGGACTCCCTCACAATAACAACCAAATAGCAGGCTGCTTGAGGAGACCAGGCCAGCAGGGGAGTTAGTGAAGGCAATCAAATGACCAAACAGCAGGCCATGTGGGGTGACCAGGCCCACAGAGGGGGACAGTGAGGAATGACCAGGATGGCAGGGGGTGGGGGGAAGAGGGGGTGACCAGGTTGGCAGGGGGGGTGGTTGGGAACAACCAGGCCAGCAGGGGGTCAATTAGGGGCAATCAGGCAGGCAGGCAGGTGAGCAGTTAGGAGCCAGCGATCACAGATTGTGAAAGGGATGTCCAAATGGGATCAGGACTAAATTGGCAGTCGGACATACCCAGGACTGGAGAGGGTGCAGGCTGGGCTGAGGAGATTATCCCCCCTCATGCATGAATTTCATGCACTGGGCCTCTAGTAATGTTATATAATTATTGGGTATAGAAGATTATGTGACATCTGTACCCTCGATTGCATGCTTCCCACATGAAGTCTAGCTTCCTGCCATTACCATATATTTGATCTCTTTACCCACTTTGTCATTCCCAGAACACTCCTTCCCCTCTGCTGACCACCATACTGTTGTCTGTGTCTATGAATTTGTTTTTGTTTTGTTTGTTCCTTTATGTTTTATGTTCCACATATGAGTGAAGTTGTATGGCTGTTGTCCTTTTCTGTCTGACATTTCACTTAGCATAATACTTTCAAGATTACCCATATTTTCACATATGGCAATTTTTTAACTTTCTTTTTATGGCTGAGTAGTATTACATTGCATATATATGTCAGTGCATTTTGCTTTTTTTAAAATTGAGTTTCTGAGACAGCTTTTTAATGGATGTAATTTAATAGATTATGGTGAAATTGGATACACAACCAAACAAAAGTTCCAACAAGACAGCTGGGGGCCTTGAAGACTTTATGGAGACTTGTGTAAGAAATGTACTTGCTTGAGATCAAAGGACTGAATTTGGCTTACAGAAATTGAAACACCATTTGGGGAGTTTTTCTGAGTTCAGTCAAACTTGAACTTCATTCCTCAAAAAGAGTGAAGTTATGTGATGATGAGGCAAGATCAAGGAAAACCCAATTTATGAGTAATTGTTCACTGATGTTCTTTCCACCCTAAAAATGCTACCATTGAGAACCAAGCCCTTGGGGCTGACACTATACTTGATTATTATAATCTCTTGGACTCAGGAAACCAAAATGTCACCTGGGATTTCTATAGTCTCTCTTGCCTTCCCCTTCAAGCATAGCCCATGGATTCAGACACTTATGTGGTGAAAACCTGAGGAGGGGCCAGAGCTGGGTGGTGGGGAGCAAAGAGAGGGAAAATGAGGGACATCTGAAATATTGTCAACAATGAAAAAATCCTTTTTAAAATTGCTATCCATCAACTTTGTTTCTTATTCTTTGAAAGTTAATAGGTGCTACTCGTAAGATTTGAATGGTTTTTTAAAAAAAGATTAGAAACTTATTCCTTATCCCTTTGCAAGTCATTCCATTCAACTCATTGCAAGAGGACTTTATTTTGATTATCAAAGGAAAACGAAGCATTGATTTTCTAGCAAATTTTTATTTTGCTCCCCCAACATACATGCATTCATGGAAATATTGTTGAAGGAATCTCTGGTTTCTAAGGATGTGCCAAATCCTGCCAAGGTAGCAATGAGGTAATTCTACAGTGGATGGTAGTTGTGTCCTTTTACAAATGGGAAAAAGTTTAAACAGGAATCAAAGAGAATCTTAGTGAAATGAAATAAAATTAGGACAGGGAGGGTATTTTCTCATTTGCTTACAAATAATGTATTGTTTCAAGGTAATATAATTAAATAATTTAAGGCCTGTGTGCTAGGTTAAATGGTGTCCCCTCAAAATTCATGGCCTCAATACGTGACCTTATTTGGAAATAGTCATTGCAGACATATTTGGTTAAGAAAATGACATTCTTGAGTAGGACAGGCTCTTAATCCAGTATCACTAGTGTCCTTGTAAGACTCAGAGAAGGGACACAGAGACACAGAGGGAAGAAAGCCATAAGAAGACTTTAGCAGAGATTGGAGTTATGCAGTCAAAGCCAAAGAATGCCTGGGGTTCCATAAACTGGGAGAGACAACAGAAGATCCTCCTATAGAGGAGGGAACATGGCCTTGCCAACATCTTAATCTTTAACTGTGACCTTCAGAACTGTCAGACAACATATCTGTAAGCTACCGAGGTTATGGTACTTTGCTACGGTATCCATAGGATTCTAATATAACTTGTTTCTGGATTTTTGGCCAAAGTGAGAGAGTTTTGCCATTTGATAGGCTGGTAGTCTAGAAGGAGTCAGGAAAATTTTAGTAAAAAACAAAGGGAACAGCATCTCACTTCTTTTCACTCATGACTTCCTTGCAATGTCATATGTTGTGATAATTGAACTGTAAGTATTAGGATCACCTGGGTGCTCAAAATATAGATTCCCTGTCAAGACTCAAACCTGCTGGTTTGAAATATCACTGGTTAGAGACTAGGGATCTTCATTTTACTAAGTTCCTTATGTTTTTATATTGAAAGCCAAACTTTTGTAATCATTAGCATACAGAATCCCATCTATTATCTTTCAGAATTCATTAAACAAAAGTTCATCAATTCATTGAGGTTCAAAAGAAGCTCGATTCTGTCCTCAAGTCGATATATGGGGTCAAGTAAAATCTAAACATTAGACAGCATCGGGGTGCCACCCGGGATCACAATGGATTAAAAGGACAGAATTTATGCATAGTATATATACAAATGGCCCTTAATTTTCTTCTTGCTTTACAGCAAGCAAGGGCAACAAGGAATTGGTCCTCTTACCTTGTACAAAAACCATAGCAGCTGGAACTTGGAAAGGATGAAGGAGAAGTATGGAACCTATTGAATGTACAACTTGCCACCTGTTTTTGTTTTCTTCTTTAACTCTTGGATAAAAATAAAACTTACTAATACATGCCTTCAAAATAGATTGGAAATCATCAGGACTTTCAAACTTACAGAAGGGAAAAAACTCTTCTGAAGAGAAATCCCATTTAACAAGAGCTTTAAAGTCACATTAATCTGAAATTACATTTATATTAAGTAAATGAGGCAGATAATTGGTTAAAGGACTAAAAATGGAAGTCTAATTCACTCCTTTTATATTTTAGACTCTTAGAATCCCTATATTTTCACTGTACACATATAATTTATACAAGTGAAATAACTCATGCATGGTTTATATCAATATAGAAACTTGGGATTATAATTATTAGCTTCCAATGTAACAACTACCTACGCAGAAACTCCCCAACATTAACAAACTTTATATTTCTCTGTAATGTTATTATGAACAAGATGTAAATAGTCAAAATTGCCTATAATTTTTGTTTTTAATTTTGACTATAAGGCCTTCTTCATTTGTGTTTTTTGTAGAGAATTTTTATGAGTTTATTTGAGCCAAACTGCATGTAAATACAAACAAACATATATCATCCTATATAATAAGAGAGGAATATGCTAATTATGATAACAACTGACCCTATAGTGACTGGATGATGGATCTGCAGGAGGGCAGCTAACTACAAGTGTGCAGCATAGAGCTACAGGAAGGGGCAGCAGCGAGCTATGAGGGGGAGATGGGAGGAGCTGCAGGAGGGTGATAGTGACCTAGTGGCACACGGATTCGTGCGCAGGACTACTAGTTTTGTATATAAACTAGAGGTCTGGTGCATGAAATTCATGCACAGGGGGTGTGTCCCTCAGCCCAGCCTGCACCCTCTCCAATCTGGGATCCCTACAGGGATGTCTGACTACCCGTTTAGGCCCTATCCAACTTCCCTCCCCTGCAGGCTTAATAGCCCCCAACTTCCAAGTAGGATTGGGTCTAAATGAGCAGTCAGACATCTCTCTCACAATCCAGGACTACTGGCTCCCAACTGCTTGCCTTCTTGCCTTCTTAATTGCTTCTAACCATGCCTGCCTGCCAGCCTGATCACCCCATAACCATTCCTTTGCAAGCCTGTTTGCCTTTAACTGTCCTCTTCTGCAGGCCTGATCATCCCTAACTGCCCTCCCTTGCAGGCCTGGTTTCCCCCAACTGCTCTCCCCTGCAGGCCTGTGTCCTCCCCAACTGCCTTTCCCTGCAGGCCCCATCACCCCCAACTTCCCTCCTCTGCCGGCCTGATCACCCCTAATTGCCCTCCCCTGCAGGCTTGATTGCCCCCCAACTTCCCTGCCTTGCAGGCCTCGTCCCTTCTAACTGCCCTTCTCTGCTGGCCTAATCACCCACAACTGCCTTTCTTTGCAGGCTTGGTCCCTCCTAACTGTTCTCCCCTGCTGGCTATCTTGTGATGACTATCTTGTGTCCGCATGGGGGCAGCCATCTCTGACCACATGGGAGCAGCCATCTTGTGTGTTGGATTGATAGTCAATTTGCATATTACTCTTTTATTAGATAGGATACCATCTTCTATCCTTCATCATTGTAATCATTTTCTAACATAAGTCCTTTGAATATATAGTAAACTAATTTTTTTTAAAAAAATAGTAAATTATTTGTGCACATTGGTCTATGAAGTGTTCTCTTGACATTCCTGACTCTTGTCATCTTAATGGTTCTGAGCATTTGTCCAAGATTTTTTTTTTTTTTGCCTTCTCTTGCTCTGGAAGGTTAAAAGACAAATTCATTGTAAATATATTGTTTTTTTGTACATCTTCAGGAAAACTGCTCAATGAAATTGTGTTCTTCAATTATATGTATCAGTACTGTTTGACATTTCTACCTGCTATATTATAGAATATGGCAATAGTTTAATGAAATACTATAACTTTCTTGGAAGCCATTGTAGTTCAATAGACCAGATAGATTTAGTAATATCTTATAAGAACATAACAATTATACAAATCAAGTCATTTTGCTAAGTTTTAGAGCTTGTGATTGGGTATAACCATGGCGTTAGACAGATAATTTGGAAAGACCATTTGTTGATATATTGTGTGCTAGATAATTAACCATCTAATTTTATTTTTAAAATCTATTACAGTATTAGTATTATAAGAGTGAGAAAATATGTTATTAGTATTTTGAAAAATAGAAAAATAAAACAAAGATAAAATAAAAACAGCAAGGAAGTTCCAATAAAATGAATGGAACTTTCACATATTGCTGGAGAAAGCATAAAATGATAAACTTGTTGATTAGAAGTATATTGGCATTATCAATGAAAATATTAGCAAGCATATATTTAAAATATAATCTTTCTATTGACAAATAACCCTACAAGTACATTTACTATCGATAGTATACATATGTGCTATGACATGTATAATAAATATCCATCAACAGTAAAATTTTATATGTTATATGCATAGAAGACAATGCTATGTAGCAGAAAAAAAAATGTTAGACCTCTGTATTGGTTTTCCAAGTTGTGTAACAGATTACCACAAACTCAGTAGCTTACAACAATAGACATTTATTACCTTACAGTTTCTGTGGGTTGGGAGTCCAGTCACTGCTTAGTTAGGTATTCTTCTCAGGATCTTGTAAGGCTACAATGAAGTTTGGCTGTGTGGATTCTCATAGAGAGGCTCATTTAGAGAAGAATTTGCAATCATGGCTACTCAGGTGGTTGACAAAATTCATTTATTTGGGTTGTAGGACTGAAGGTCCTGGTTTAAGAGGGTTGTTGGACAAAGGTCACCCTCAGCTTCCAGAGACTATAATTCCTAGAGGCTACTAGCAAGTTTCTTTCCACATGGGTGGTTACTCCATTGAGAAAGTAAAGACATTTTCTATCAGGTTATACTTGTACTCTTATTACCAATGATCACTCCTTTTGGAGTTAACTCTAATATGTGGAGGCATTACTCCTTTCTTAGAACTCTTTATCCAAATATGTGATTGATTTTTAAGAATTTTTAAACCTAAACACTAGCCTTTTTCATGATTTATGTCCCTGAAGATTTTGAAGAGTTAATATTTGGGTTTTCAGCCTAATTTTGCCATAAAGTTCCTTTCATTCTTTGTAGAGGAAAAAAAAAAAACAACAACAACAAAAAAAACAGGGACTTCAAATCACCCTCTGAGTAAATGTAATTTAAAAGCCTAGAACTTTGATTTAAATGGTCTTTTGGGTAGAGATTTCATCGTGGTATATACTTTAATCTTGACCTAAACTTCCTCTTCATTTTAAAAATCAACTCTAAGCATTGTTTCTTGGATATAATTGTAAGTGATCATTCCAGAAAAAGAACAACTCTGTTTTGAAAGAATCTGGTAAGTACTACTGAAACCTGTGTGATGGCAGGTTGGTCAGACTCTGAGTGGCTAAAACTGGAAATTCCACAAGACCCAAACATTCTTTAATTGCAGCCAAGGAGAACCCATAGAGGAGAGACGCCTTTCTAGGTCTAAACCATTTGGTCTAAGATACTTCATACAATTTAGATTTTCTTTGAAACAACTTTAGTAAAAGCCTTATTTTAGGAATTGGCATGCAATTCAGCGCCTTTGTAAACATAAGCCTCGTTTTGTTTCTCTTCAAAAATAATGTATTCATTTGAGTATAAGTAGAAAATTCAGAATGAGCCAATGTTAATTTTATGGCTTTCAGATAATCCAAATGGACAAATGCTGGCATACCCTCTTTAAATGCAATGCTTCGGTCCATCGTCTCTAACATAGGGTGCAAGTGCTGGAATTTAAAGAACCTTTGTTCACAACAGGGAAATACTGGCCTCAGTGCTCTGTAATTGATTTTCAGGGCCCAATACTGAAACAAGTAGTACAGTATTCCATTACTGCAACCAGTTTGATGACTTAATTTAAATAATGTGTTTTCTTTACAGACTTTAAACAACACAAACACATTTGCAGAGTTTTTACATGATGGGGAGATAAGCGCCAACAATTGTATGAGTTTGAGAAGGCTTTTTGTTGTTCTGAAATATCATTTTTAAAATGTTCCCAGATCTTAAAAATGTTAAAGTAAAACTCTGAAACTACAGTCTTTTATCCAGTAACATTGTAATTTATCCAATATGTCCTTCATTATTGTAATTCAATGCTCTCTTAAGTTTACAAAATATAATATTTTGAATTAAAACATGAAAAGGCAGGCAAATATATAATGTTGTCAAAACACAAAATTCTTGATGACTACATTAAGAGGAATCTTTTCTCCAGGTCTATGTTCACTGACTAAAAAACATGGGAAGAGATTTATTAACATTAGTACTAGGACATGTGTGTGTGTGTGCTTGCTTGCCTGTTTTCCTTTTCCCCCCTGTAAAATATTAAAATATTTACTGTTAGCCTGCTCTAGCCAGGGAATGTGCTAAAATATGATGCTATTGATATAAAGATGAGTAAGACAGGATTCTGTTAGATCCTACAAGGAAGTGTGCATGTGTTAGGGCTGCTGTATCAGAATCCCATAGACTGGAGAGGCATATAAACAACAGAATGTGTTTCTCACAGTTCTCGAGGCACTAATAGGTTCAGTGTCTGCTTTCTGGTTCATAGACAGAAACTTCTCAGTGTCCTTGAATGGAGGAAGGGGTCTTTCATTAAGGCAGTGCCTTCATGACCTAATCACCTCCCAAAGGCATCACCTCCAAATGCCTGCCATCACATCAGGATTAGATTTTAACACGAATTTTGGAGATAGACATACAGTCAGTCTATAACAACATATGAACAGAAAGTTCCAATTTAGATCATGCTATACAGAGTTTGGGTCACAAAATTCTGAAGAGCATAAATGAAGAGAATAATTTCAGAGATAAGAACCAGAAATGACATCACAGAGAAGGTAAAATTTAAGCAGGGCATTGAAGAGAGATTAGAAAAATTTATAAAGAAGGAAATTCCTGTAAATGTTAGAAACATGCTCTACCTCTTAATTTACAACAGTAATACAAGTAAAATTTAATGGATATTAGAATAAACTGTGAGGTTGTTTTTTCAAATGCCATTTACCTCTCTTCCTGGTCACCTAAGATTGTCCAAGGCTGGACCACCCCTATTCAAGATTTTCTGCAGGAAAGAGTCCCTGCAAATAGTGTGAGAGTGTTACATCGTTAAGGTGCATGGGAGACAGGAAAGCACTCAGAACCACTGGTTAGTACCTGAATGAACTGAAAACACTGTTTAAAGAGTCAGCTAGCTCAGCAAGAGGATTTATGTATAGGGACTAATGGCAAGAACAAAACCTGTCATGAGAATGAAGCTAACACACAGGGTTTTTCTAATAGCATGTGGTGAATCTTTTCATTTTGAGTATATAGAACTGTGACTGCTTGGCTTAGTATATATACCTCTGATGCAGTTCCTCAGAGTATGGTCCAAGTCCGTGCACATCAGAATCACCTGGTATGTGCAAGAAAAACTGATCCCTGGACTAAGAGGATTCACTCAGTGTGAATGTGAACTTGAAGCAGCCTTTTACCTGCTCCAGTTTGAGATGAACTGAGCTAAGTTCTAAACATAATGGATTCAATGCTGCTTCATTCTTGAAATCTCTGCCCTTCATTTGGGAGCGACTGGGGTAAAGTTAATTCTGAAAGAGCCTCCAGCTTTGCTGAACAGTAGTTTACTCATCTTTAAATTTAGTTCATGAGCCATTGAACTAGATGATTTTTAATTCATTCAATTATTCATGTTTTCATTCAGGCAATAAATAAGTTAAGCACTGCTGAATGGAAACCACAGTCAACACTTTTTTTTTTTTTTTTTTTGGTGGGGGTGTGTCTTCGTTTCAAACACCATGCTCAGTTGTCAGGTGAAGGCTGCTGCAACACAGGCTGGCATCCTCAGAAAGGCTATTCTTCGGAGGAGAATATTTTTTTTTGTTTCTGAGTAGTCTTTGAGAATTAAATTTTCTCTATGCTGGAATCCCTGTCTAGGCAGATTTACTATAATTGCCCCTTGGTGCTTTGGGGAAACTCTCACTCTGAAAGAGCCTTAATGGATACAAGAGGGTTTATTACTCAATTCTTGAGAGCACAGCAGTCAATTCCTTGAATTAAATTTTTAGTATAGTACAGACAGCTAAAGAGCAAAATTCCCTTTTGAGACTTAGAATAAGGAACTTTTGGACAGACTATAAATGTTTAGGGAATCAAGGAGAATGAATTATATTAGGAGCCCATGGAATTCGGAAGGAAAGATGAAAGGTTATATGTTAGGGTTTTTAATGGATGTTTTAGGCATCTTATTGTTTACACCTTCAAATATCATCACCTTGAAAAATAGGTTTTAACATATACATTTGGGGAAGGGGGGCATACAGACATTCAGTCTATAAAACTCAACAACTCTATGTTTCCATTGGAAGTAAAATGTGATTCCTACTTCACACCAACACATAAATTCAAGATGGATTAATGGCCTAAGTATGAAATGCAGAATTTTTAAATTATAGAAGAAAACCTAGAGAATATATTTAATTTAATAATTGTTACAGTAATTAAATATGGAGACCATTAGACTGATGTGTCACTAAGGACCTCACTAGCCTACAATAGGCAAACAGAAATCTGAGCTAGCATCAATGCCCTCATATCTGAGAAAATAAAACATAAAACCAACCATTCACATACAGCCAACTAGGCTTTCCCAAATAAGGTAAGTGCTTAAGCTATAGCCAATGAATAGTTTTCTTGCTGTTTCTGAGTCTTTTCTATAAAAACCTCTTCCCTAGTTTCTACCTGGGAGCATACCTAACCACCTATGGTCTGGCGCTGCCCATTTGAATCAATGTATACTCAAATAAACTCTTGGAAACATTTTTTAAAATATATTTTTATTGATTTCAGAGAGGAAAGGAGAGAGGAGAGAGAGAGAGAGAGAGAGAGAGAGAGAGAGAGAGAGAGAGAGAGAGAGAGAGAGAGAGAGAGAGAGAGGAGAGAAGAGAGAGAGGAATATTAAAGATGAGAGAGGATCATCAATCGGTTGCCTCCTGCAGGCCTCCTACAAGGGGATTGAGCCTGCTACATGGGCATGTGCCCCAATCGGGAATTGAACCTGTGAACTCTCCTGGTTCTTAGGTTGATGCTCAACCACTAAGCCACTCCAGCTAGGCAACTCTTGAAAAATTTAATGTGGTTTAGTTTACCTTTTAACAGCATAGAAACATATTTCTTGAAAAAGACATAGAATGCATAAATAATGCAGGAAAAAAAAGTAGCCCAGCTATCAGTTTTGATTGAACATGCCCGGTGATTCTGATGCATGTGGTCTTGGACCACACTCTGAGGAACTGCATCAGAGACACACACTCTAAGCCAAACATGCGTGTTCTCTCTGACAGTACTTATGAAACACTTTATAAATTGAGGGGGCATTGCTGAGGGCTAATTGCAGAATGGAATGCTTAAAAATTTGGCAAGCTCCAACTTCTGCTGATCATGGGCATCAAGGTTGCTCTTTCTAATTCATATTCTAAAATAGAAACATCCCTCAAGATGCTCAGGCTTTGAGCCACAATTAATCAGTGTTTCTTAACTTGGGGTGACAGTTACTTCATGATCCTATAGGCTCTTGGAATGGGGAGGGGTAAGCATTTTTAGTTGTCCCCAGATTTAAGGGTGGGTACAGCTCCCGGCATTTAGTAAACTGGGGCCAAGAATGTTAAGTGGTAGGTACAGAGCAGAGCAGAATAAGGAAGAACTGTATTGAACAACTGACAGATATGGGGCTCCAATACAAATAATTTCTTTGAATGAGATTGCTGTCCCAGAACATTTTCATATGCAAACATGTGGGATCATCACCAATAATAGCAATCAATCTGGAAGCAGAAACCAGAAGAAAGCAGAGCAGGGTGAACATCAGAGCTTTGGTAGAAGCACACAGGTGGAAAGCACTATAAATCAGGAGGTTCAGAAAATGTCATGTAGACTGTGGGGTGTTTGTCATCTAAACCTGATAACTCTGGATCTCAACAAGAATTCCTTTTCATGAGGCCTGTGAGCGTTGATTTGGCACTAGCAATGTCAAGGTGGCAGCAAGAGACCAGTGCCGGTTCCAGACCTTGTGTTAGATGTGTTGGTATTATTTTGTCACTACCCTAGAAAGCAGAGAGGAGACTCAGGCTTGAAGCAGCTAGCACCAGGATTTAACCCAGCCTTTTGACCACAAAGCTTGTGCTCTTTATTTTCCAATATCATTTTGAAATAGGTGCTATTATCTTCATTTATTAATTAAGGAAGCTAATAGTCAGGGACTTTAGTAACATTAGTGTTAGTGTCTGACTTTTAACCTGAACTTTCTTTTTATATTTCAAATAGTTCAACACCTGTGGTTTTTATATTCACTTTTACTTTATACTGAGGTGTGTGTGTGTGAGTGTGTGTGTATGTGTGTGTGTGTGTGTGTGTGTGTGTGTATGTGCATGAGAGAGAGAGAGAGAGAGAGAGAGAGAGAGAGAGAGAGAGAGAGAGAGAGAAAGAGAGTGAGAAAGAGAGAGAGTAGAAAAGATAATATCTGCATATTTTGGTTTGGAATTTTTAAAAATAATATTTAGTATTTTTATAACCCTTTTTTTTAGTTGGAAGAGTAAATAGAACATTATTCTACTTGCTTATTTATTATGTCTTCACTGAAGTTAAAAGAAATAAAAGCTGTACATGTAGTTCAATGTTAGAGAAATAAAGCACTTCATCTTTAGCTGATTACTGTGTGATCCAAGGTCTGAGTTGCAGACCCACCGCCAGCCATTCTTTTCAATTCAACTGCAAAAACACCTAAAGGAATCCAGGAACTACACTGCATCTAATTATTTGTGCCTCTTAACCTAAAATTCAGATGATCAGCTAGGTGTTTTCATTTTGCTGTGTTTTCATTTACCTACACAGTTCATTAGAAAATCCAATGCCCCTATTTGTTCTTCACAAGTTTTTTATTTATTTATTTGAATAATCTGTAGCTTTGGTTCAGGGTGACTTTTTCACTCAAGCTGTGTACTTTGGATTCCAGTGGAGTGAACTAGAACCCATGTGGATACTTTGCAGACTTTGTAGGGAGTAGGTAAACAACATTACTGTCAATGATAGAGCCTTTAAGACCAGATCATTTGGCTGGACCTCTTAGGTAGTCCTTGTCCTTAATGAGATAATACATTTAGAATAACATCTATTTCTCCAGGGTTAGGGTGTAGCTGAAAATCAAGTTGCCGTAATTTTATATTTTGACTGGATGGCTTCATGGTGAAGTCAGGTTAAGAAAATGATGGAAAACTGTGGGTGGTTTCTCTCTAACACATTCTTAGAGTGGGAGAAAGCATTCTGTTCCTCAGTACAGGGACGAGTTCCTTTTTATGTGGTCATTTCTTCCTTTTTTTAAGTCTGGATCTTGATTTGACCTTTGCACATTGTTTTTCTATTGGTTAAGATCTTTGTGCTTTGAAATGTTATGTATATTTAGGAGAAGGAAATAGAAAATTGAGTGAGTAGGCATTTTTTTCAAAATTGTAAATTTCCAAAATAATTTTAAGGTTATTATTTCTCATTCACTCTACATAATGAGAATGTTACTGGCAACCCCTCACTTGTATGAAGTACCTTCTCTCATCCCTTCTTCATGTGATGCCTCCCTCCTAATCCCTCATGGGATCGCAACTTGATCACCATCTAGGACCACTTTGTACTGCACTTGCCTGAGCCATGCTTGAGCTTGCCCTGGACCACCGACATCCTTGCTTCAGGATCAGAGTAGACAAGTGTATGGATTTTCCTTAACCCTGTACTGAAGTAAGTTCAGGGGATAAAAGGGAAGAACTGCACATCTACCTAGAACTACTAGCTTCCCGCCTACTCATTGCTTATGCCAGCGCACCTCAGATCAGAGGTTCTCCTTTACTGCAGAAGCTAGATATACAACTCAAGATGAGTTTGTTTCTATGATATCTGGCAATTGGTACTTAATCTGGCCTAGCTAGGTACTGCTGCATTGTGACCTGTAATAAGCTGGAACATGGAAAGGTACTATGATGTGGTACAGGGTCCAGTACCAGATGTTTGACTAGCCATGTTCAATGTAAGTACAATGGCAGATGCTGGAGGTGTAGAAAGGAGCAAGATGATGCCTATCCTCAGTAGCCTTGTGATCCTGCTGGAACATAGTATATTATATAGAGTGATCAGCCTTATTATGAGGCTGAGTTTTGCAGCCAGTAACATCCACAAGTCAATCAGAGGAGGGGTGCTTACGATCGCTGCTTTGATTCAGAAAGAACACATGGTAGAGAAAAGACCTGAGCCTGGCTTCCAAAATATAGGAAACAAGCAGATAATTCAGTGCTTTGAGCAATTATTTCCAAGGGATTGATTTAAGCTTTGAGAGAAATCTAACACATGAGAATGATAAATGTTAATTTATAACACCAATTACAAGTGCCAAATTAGTGTAAGAATAGAAGCCTAAAGAGGTCATGAAAGTATTATTGAGACACTGGGAATAAAACAATGCCTTAAGATTTGGGTGGGATTTGGATAATGTAGAGGTATCCGGTGGGTGACTAACGGTTGAACAAAGGGAGATTCACACTAAGGCAGCCACAAGTCTTGGCTGTTCCGGAAATATGACTTAATTATTAATAGCGCCAATTTTCATCTCCAATGCATTTCAGCTTGGATGATAAATTAGGTGGTCTCTGACTTTTGAAGGACTTTTCTATAATCTCTTTCAATGAGTATTTCATTCATGCATCTACTAGAGAGCTCTATCTTTGAAGATGTCCACTTTCCCTTGGCTTCTGTTTAAGGCATTTAAAATGTTTGCTCATTTGGTGGAATTTCTAATATAATGTTTCCAGTGAAAATGGGATATACAGCACAAGCTATTTGTCTCTGGCCCACAAGATTCATTGCATGCATTATATATAATATGTTTCCTTTGCAGGGTGATGGAGTGCAGGAAGCTGGTTTCCCGGTTCTGATTTCACTCTATCCCCCCCCTATGGATTTGCTATGTTACATAAGAGCAGACAGCTCTATTTCCATCATTTAGAGTTCCAGACTCCAAAAGTAAGCTTGAAGGAAAAGGTGCTCATGAGAAAAAGATGAATGCTGCTTCAAAAGATGTTTCTTTCTTGCAAAATGTGTTTCTTTGTTGCATACAAACCTGCTAAACATAGTTCACAGCTGTGTAATCTGCTAAAACATGAAAGAAATTAATGGGTGCTGGAAGTCCAATGGGGTAGATATTTGGTACCCCTCTGGTGAGTTGATGAATCTTATTAGAAATACATGTATTTTATAGTGATGGAAAATCCCCAAATTTAATATGTTTTCTGTTTCAGGGGCATAATAAATGGGTAATGATACTTAGGAAAATAAGCAATTTGAAATGCATGTAGTTCAATTTGGAATATAACGTGTTATATTCCAAGCCTTATGATTTACAGGAAACTAAAATAACAGTTATGTCTGCTGGAAGGAAAAAAATGTTTTCCCAGATATCCAAAAATCTTTATATTTTACATCCCATTTTTTCCTGCCTATACATTTTCCCATTCTCAAACTCCAAAAAAATGTCTGCTACACAGTGAGATGACTGCCCAATTTAAACTCAGATCAATTTTTTAAAATAAAATTTGCAGAGATGGCTAAACAAGATTTTCATTAGTGTGAGTCTGTCTGACACTTTGTCTCTGTCTTTCTGCCTCCTTCATCACCTGGTACATCTGGCAGTGGCTCTCCTGTGTGCTGGCTGCTTCAGGAGCTCTCTGTGCTCATAAGATCATTCCCACTCCCAGTTGAGAATCCTGATAAATCAGCTCCTGGGTTCCACATTCAGCCAAAACTGGAAAATGAAAGGAGAGAGAGAGAGAGAGAGAGAGAGAGAGAGAGAGAGAGAGAGAGAGAGAGAGAGAGAGAGAGAGAAAAGGCGAAGGTAGGAAATGGAAATATGGTTGTTTTGTAACTTGATGTAGGTCAGTCTTTATACCTAGTGAACTCCAGATACTATAATAGTATACTGAGAACTGCCACTGTCCTTGGATTTTTTGAAACTTACCCTTTGTGGGTTTTGAAAAAGGAAAGTTTTTCAAATGCATAATGTATAGCTTTGCTGTCCAATGTGTTAGCCACTAGCCATGTGTTTATTTAAATTCATGTTAATAACATTAAAATTTAATTTTCTTAGTTACACTCACCACGTTTCAAGTGTTCTGTAGCTACATGTGGCTGTTGACCACCATATTGGGCAAAGAAGAATTTTTTTTTTTTTGGATTTACTAATATAATGTTATTATTTATTTATTTATTTATCTAATTTTTTTTATTGATTATGGTATCACATAATTTTCCTCATCCCCCCAATCCCATCCCAAACCCCTCCAGACTGATTCATTAGTCTCTCAGGATAACCATTATGGCTTGTCTCAGTTTAGGCTCTTAGAAGGGTATTTCTTAGATCACATGATCTCACACCTCTAGAGGAAATGATGAACAACATAGACTGCTGAACAAAAACAGACCAAGAGAAAGAGAAGCAGTGAACAGACTTTCAAAGAAGAATTTTTAAAAATAAAGCATTTTTATTATTGGTGAATGTTTCTTAGGTAGCACTGCTCTTTTTTTTTAATTTAAGGTTTTGTATTCATTTCACAGAGAGGAAGGGAGAGGGAGAGAAAGAAACATCAATGATGATCGGCTGCCTCCTGCACGCCTCCTACTGGAGATTGAACCCACAAACTGGCCATGTGCCCTGAGGGGGAATCAAACTGTGACCTCCTGGTTCATGGGTCAATGCTCAACCATTGAGTCACATCAACCATGCAACACTGGCCTTTATTATCTCCAGTTAAAGTGTGTAATGTTTACTGGAAAAAAGAATAACATGAAGAAGTGTGGCTAATGGAGTAGTAATTTTGGAAAAGTAAACTCTTTGGTGGGTGAAAAAGAGTAAAATTACATGGTAAGAAATTTTATTATTATTACTACCATGGCTTTCTCTAAGGAGCCTTTCACTCACTGCTTCCTAAAAACTTTACAAACGTCTAGTCTTAAGACTTATGAAGTAATAGTTTTAATTCAATTTAAGAACAACTTAACTTTACAAAATGCTAAAACTTGATGATTAAATAAGTCATCTTATCATTATTTAATCATTACATTTAAATAAAATCATATTATATAAGGCTAATGGTCTAGTTTGACACACCAAAATGCACAAAACTGCCAAAGAAAAGTGAAAAATTTAAAAATATGATTCCTCTTTCCCTTTCTGATTTTAGGTGTAACTTCTGGCAATTTATTTTTTCTCTTTTTATTTTTGCCACACCAAAATTTATAATGACACCTACTCATAGAAATGTTGTGTCAATAAATATTAAGGCAAATGTGATTGACAGTTTATCCAGATATTTCTACTGTAAAGTAAATTCCTAATATGGGACTGTTTTTAGCTGACAATGTGAATATAGTACATATAGCAGAGTAAAGCTTTATTAATTGAAACAAACCTCAATTCAAAATCAAATAAATCAGTTAAGATGAAATCATATGTTTCTTTCATGTTCTATAGTCCTTACATGGCATAATTGATATGATGTGACTATAACTAAAAGTTATTTTCAAAAATTTATCTTAAAATTAAAAAAGTGAATTCTAAATTATAATGAGTTTAAACATGCAGTTTTTTCATATTTAGTAATTAATGTTAAACAAATACTTATTCGCTCCTATATGGGCTTGGTGCCATGATAGGTATTAGGAGTAGAGCTTTGAATGAGGGAGGCCAGGTCCCTGCCTCTCAGTCCTTGTGACTTGTTTTCTAAAGGTGGAAACAGACGATAAGCATGTAAAATTGACAGTGATATGGTAATTATGATGAAGACAAGAAACTAATTTCTACAGTAGAGAATAAGTGGAGTAGGCATGAACGGCAGTGCATAGAGTAGCCAGAGAAATCTTGTAGGTTGACAAGATTTCAAGGTGGAAGAAGCTAGTGTAAGACATCCTTGGAAAGATTTTTTTTTTTAACATGTGCTAATGTAAAGCATATCTATTCACAGCTTTCCTCATGTGTCATTATATCTATCAGATGGAAAGGAAACAAACAAAATAGGTTGCATTGGAAGATAAAAACCTCATGGCTTTTATTTTACTTACTCAACAATCACTAAGTGCTTATAATATTTCATGCTGTGGGCTAGAAGCTGGAAACACAATTCCAAGCAAAGCATCCTTCTCAGTGGCCTCTGAGAACAGCCTTCGAGGATCCTCGGCCCTCAGGAATGGAGAGTGTGGTTCAGTGATGAATACCATCTTTGAAACAAGGCAGAAGTGAAAAACAAAGAACAAAAATAACAAAAAGTGAGAGAGGAGAGGCCTTCAAATTATACGACACTCAAAGGCTTTCCTCTTTCGTTAGGCATTTCAGTTTCATCACCTGCCCCAACAACCTCTATGATGGATAGGGTCCTATTTATAGGTCCAGGATGAAAAATAAAAAAGGCTTCTCTTTAATTAGATGCATGCAAAAAAATCATGAATGGTCAGTGAGAAAGGAGATAGACCTAGGGCCTGATTTTGTTTTTGTTCCTCATTCCTCCACCTGCTCTTTAAAAGCGGTAGTTTGTTACCCACTAATTGTCTCTGGCATGGAGTTGGCAAGCTTATCTGCCAGACTTTCTCTGTTGTGGGCTAGGTCAGCTTCACCCCATGGGAGAAAAGCAGGATCTGGTTCATGGAATCAAAGACTAAAAAAGTCACTGAGGAAGTTTTCCTATAATCTTGAAGTTTATTTTGTAAACAAGTCTTCTTTAATCATAGCTCTCAAGTTATTCTGTCTCACTTCAAAGTACTTCCACACTAGCCCCAAGTCACATTTTTTTTTTTGAGCACAGGCAAGGAATGGGCTTGTCAAGAGCAGTCATCATTACCACTCACCACCCTTCTTTTTTAAAAAGCCCAGGAAGTTACAACAGGCTTTCGGAACAAACACTAGGAAAAACTTTCACAAAGAATTCATCTAATCCACACATTCATTTCAAGATCTATCTATTAAAGGCAATTGGAAACAAGGTCCTAAACTTGACAGAGGGGCACAAAATAAGAGAGGTGATATTTTTTTTCTCAGAGCATCTTTAACTTTTTAAAGTAGCATGAGTGCTGAGGCAATCACAGATTGTGAGAGATAACTCTCAGTACAGGGTGGTAAAATGAAGTGTGTCCATTCTTGGAGAATTCAATCCCATATGATTCCACGTCTACTGTGCTGACCCAATAAAAGTAGTCTTTTAAAATTACAGATGTGGGAAATGATGGTAGTAGCAACTGAGTAGCAACTGATTCTGAGATATAATATATTCCTCTGTTCCAAATACTTTTCTAAGCTCTTTACATGGATTAATACATTTAATCCTGATGATGCTGATAATATTATTATGGGTTCTCTTATTGTTACATTCATTTTCTTGAAGGGGAAACTGAGGCAAGGGGAGTTTAAGTAATATAAGCAAGATTTCACAGATGGTTGTTGGTGAAGCAGAGATTTGATCTTGCTACTTGAGTGTTGGAGACCACTTCCAGTATCTAAACAAAGTTGCTTTTATAGAAGAGTGTTGAAAAAGTATGCTCTCCCATGGAGTAGACACTACTTGTGTAAATATTTATTTGTGTTTTTTTTTATGTCTTTCTGTCAATAATGGACTGAATATCTATATGACTATAGAGGCTTCCACCATATGTGCCCCTTCACTAAAAGAAACAAGCAGAAACTGTGCCAGACATCTATTCAAGTGAAAGTGTACAATGATGGCTCACAACTGCATCCATGGAAGTGGGTGTCTGCAAGGAATTATTAGAATAACCTTCAAATCAGGAAAAAGCAAGGAATTTGTTTCCCAGAGTGGCTATCTGCTGAGCATTGGGCAAGGTTCTTATGCATTCCCCAAAGAAAGAAACAATGACAACTCAGAACACTAAGAATAAAAGATCTTAGTGAATGTAGTTTGTATATATGTGAGTTGGAGTATAATGCATGTTATGGACTGAATATTTTTCTTTCTAGCTCCAACTGATATGATAAAACCCAACACCTCCCTCCCCCATAGTATGGTATTAGAAGGTGGGGCTTTTGATGGGTAATTCAGTTTAGATGAGGTCATAAAGGTGGAGCTTTCAACATTTCCTTATAAGAAGAGAAAGAGACACCAGAGATTTCACTAAATGCTACATGAGGACACAGGAAGATGGTGGTTGTCTCCAAGCCAAGAAGACTCTTGTTGTGAGCCTCATTGACCAGCCCCTTGATACTGGGCTTCCCAGCCTCTCGAACTGTGAGAAGGAAACATCTGTTATTTAAGCCACACAGTCTCTGATACTTTGTTATGGCATCACTAGCAAACTGAGACAAAACTCATGGACTCTTAAGTTCATTGCTCTGAAAGGACAGAAATGCACTGGCATCATCATGAGGTGAAACCAGAGAATAAAATCAAGTGTATTAGTTTCTTGTGGCTGTTCTAACAAGTGACCACAGATTGGGTGGCTTCAAACAAGAGACATTTATTCTCACAGTTCTGGAGGCCAGAAGTCCAAAGTCAGTGTTGGCTACACTCCCTCTGGAGTCTCTAGGGGAAAATCCATTCTTCACTGCTTCCAGTTTCTGGTGGTTGCTGGCACTCCTTGAGCTGTGGCTGCATCACTCTCATCTCCCCTTCTGTGGTCACACTGCCTCCTCCCCTTTGTCTGTGTCTTATCCCTTTGTGTCTGACTCAAATCTCCCTCTGCCTTTTCCCTTTAAGGTCACTTGTAATTTGAGTTAGGATCTCCCAGATAATCCAGAGCTCCCTCATCTCAAGATTCTTAACTTGATTACACCTGTAAAGACCCTTTTCCCAAATAAGATCACATTTGTAGGCTCCAGGAATTAGGATGTAGACTTATCTTTTGGGGGGTGACCATTCAACACTACACCAAATAATGATAAGATTAGCCAGAGGGAATTGTCTCTGGGGAGGTTCACTTTGTGAGGCTACTGTAATTACATCCTCCCCCTTTACATTAACCACAACCTCAGGAAAAGTGCTAAAAATGAGAAGTGAGTATTTGTTATATCTGATGTGTACACATAGTATTGGAGTGACTCCTGGTTTGCTGGAGTAGATTGCAATATGATGATGTGGGTTATAATTAGATCAACTTTTCCTGCTCAGTTTTGCAATAATAATATGCTAGTTTGGTGACTATAAAAAATAAAATATAGTTGCTGCCCTTGATTGATTAGCAAGTGAAATGGGAGAACATGTTATCAGATTAATTGGGAATGAATGCGCTGAAGCTTGGCTTTTTACAGCATGTGATACTCCTGTGTGTTAAAGTGTTCCCTGTCCTATCAGATTGAGAACTCTCTGAGCTTGTAAATTCTTTAGCATCAGTGACTGTCACAGACCTGGAAATACTTAGTGTGATGAGTTATGAATGCAAGCCTGTTGTGTGAATGACTGGATGTTTACCATAGAGATTGGGCTTCTGTCCGGAAATCAGCAAGCGGTTAATCCATCTATTCAGAGCACAAAGTCAGAATAAGGAGTTTAATTTAAAAACAGTCTCCCAGCATGCTGTATCTCAGAGTCCTTATTGCCCAAGTCCCCGTGGCTAAGCAAGCTCCCTAACTTCCATTAATTTCTAGATATTCTTCATGTCTTTTTCACTTTGCACAGTTTGCTTTTCCTCTTCTCAGAAACACACTCCTTCCTTTCTATCAAGGAAGCTGGTGTATTTACATATCATGCTGCTGTGTGTTATGGAGCAAAAACATTGAAGTGATAAAATGATACGGGAAGAGGGCATTGGAGACCCTGAGGGACCATGATTTCAGTAACAGTGTTGTTGTTTTTACCTCAGTTTTTGGACCGATAGACTTGGGAACTTATAAAATACACACATAAAATTTGAATTCAGAAAGCCCAATACCTGACTAGTCCTTTTAGCTGTCTGATTCTCAGATCCTCATTTATAGGATGACACTACTATGGACACATGCAGCTTTAGAGATAGTATAAATGGAAAACAAAACATTGCAACATTACAAAGGAGTGTCCTATATTTCTCTTTATATCCCAAGTATCACTTTTGGTTAATAAATTCTGTCTCTGATCATAATTTTGCCTTATAGCAGAGACTGCTTTTGATTGAGGCTGGAGGAGCCATCAGGAAAGGCAGATTCTAGCATCAAAGTGATATGTACATCTCCAGGAAATGCAGACTTCCATCAGCCACGTTGTGAGGATCAAACCAGACTAGCATACCAGAGGGTGGCACTGGCCTCCACATCACACTGTGCCTGTTACTTCTACCTTTTATTGCTTAGTTTCCGCATACCCACAGATGCTCTTAAAAGAACGGAGCCTTAGTGAAGGCTCCATGTGGTTTAATTCTTGGATTCCAGAAGATACATTCATTCCCTTTGCTCTTTCAAGACAGTTGATTGACTTGTACCCTACAAATAATTCCCTCGTTTATGCTGTTATTGATTCACATCTGTTCTGCCTACTTTTTGAAATAGATTTGAAGCAGCCTATGCATACTTTTGGGGAAACAGAAGCAAAACAATTTCTAATGCAAATCACCTCTGTGTATTGCATTGCTATAACCCCAGATTATTAATCTTCAAGACATAAAACAAACCTCTCTTATTAATTGCCCTGCCAAGATGAAGAGGCAGTATAAAATATATTGCATTATGTTGCTAGCAGTTCAACTAAATGTTTTAATTAATGGCTTTATTGTGTTTGTACCCTGGGGCTTTTTAAAGTTATGGCATATTAGGGAAAAAATAGAAAGAAGGGAAAATAATCTTGTGAATGTGATTACCTGCCATGGGTGGTGGAGTGAGGTCACCCTTGCTAAAAGAAGAAGAATCACCCCTGGCTTTGACATAGTCAGCCCTTGTCCCAAGGCTAAGTAACCTGCAACCCTATGATCATTCTGCTGTCATATACAGTCCCATTAAAGAGCTACTTGCTTCTGATTATCCTTGAGAGCTTTCTGAAGATTAGCATTTTCTGTCATGGTGACCCTTCTTCCTACCCTTCATTCTTTCCTCACTTCCTTCCTACCTAAAGGGGCAATAAGTAAGTGACACTTATTCTCACCTTCAGAAAATAAATTAATGTGAAAATAAGTTGTTTTATTTATATGACAACAAAATAAGTTTTACCTGGGGATATGCGCTATAAACAACATGATAAGTACTTAAGTGGCCTTGGTCCATGAAAATATTTAGAGTTTGAAAAAAAAAACATATTCAGGAGCAAATCTGAGCTTAAAATACATTTTTGTTGTACTTTATGGGCTTTATACATTTGAATTAGGATGTGAAAATGTAAAGATTAAATGTAAAAATCCGATATTTAGAAGCTCATGCAAATAGTAGAAGAGGTAACAGTAGATTCACATTCTGGCATGGCTACAAATTCCCACTATTCTCAAATATGACTCTAGCCTATGACACTCATACCATAGAGGCATGAGATCTTATTAATCAATGACATATGCATCTGCATTTGAGACCCTCATATAAACTGCTCTTTGGACACCAAATGACATGTCATGAGGTGTTTTCATCGCTGATGTTTTTTTCTATTGTACTCATAATATGTCTGTAAGTATCATGATATCTACAGGACAGGAGCTGTATTATCAATATCAATCCATCTCCTCTATTTAGCCACAAGAAAGCCTAAGGCAAAATTTTTCTTTCCTAGTACTTGGTATAGTTGATCAAATTACCTTCATCATTAATTAAGCAGAGGTGTTAGTTTTTTAAAAGCAAAACTGATCTCATAAACAGTAGTCTTATTGGGTTTTCTTTAGTAGTATTTAGAGTCTAGTTTATGGCAAACCATTGTGTCCATTGCCTGGTGGCTTATCCCTCATATTTAGTGGAAGAGTCACTTTGTGGGCTCACAGACTCTAATATTAGTGAATCCTCAGTTTGAAATCTTGAAGAATATTTAGAGGTAAATAAATCATGAAGTACTTCCTTACTAGGTCATATACAATATATTGACTGCAAAATCATATTCCAAGCTACTTAAATGTCTTTAGATGATTAGAGTAGAGGATGAATTCCTGGTCATGCAACACACACACACACACACACACACACACACACACACACACATATGCATACAAGTATAGTGTTGTGAGATACATACATTCTTAAGAAAATGCTTTTAAAGACATAACAAATCAATATTGCCTAGGGCATCATTAAAAGGGTTTACTTGTATTGATTATGATACACAGGCATTATACTCAAGTAAGTTTCACCAGGAAATACATTGTCTTATCCAAAGATAAAAACGTAGCTTCCTAACTCTGCAACCACAGACACATCATGTCTCCTCAAAAACACAAAGAACTATAATCACTTTGCTTAGATGAAACACAAAAGCACACAGATACTGAACAAGAGGGTATCCTATCTAATAAAAGGGTAATATGCAAATTAACAGTCACTCCATCACAAAGTTGGTGGTGCCCTTAGCCACAGATGATGGCAGTCAGCCCTGATAGAGTCCTCCAGTCCCGGGGTGGGGGGTGGGGGAAGGAGGGGAGAGGCTACTGAGAGCAGGCATCATGAGCAGCCTGGCAGAATGCTTGCTTTGTCACTGTGATGATGAGGCAAGCTTTCCACCCAGGCCATGGAGGGCTGCTGGGCAGTAGGCACAAAGCAGAGGGGGATGTGGTGGGAAGCATGTATCATTGCCCTGACAATGAGGCAAGCATTCTGCACCCAGCTGTGGATGGGCCTCTGGGCCATGGAGAACCTCTGGGCAGCAGGTGCAGAGAGGCCAGGCACCACAGAGAGCTACTGATGCACTGATTCGTGTGCAGGGCTACTAGTTTCTATTTTAAATGGCAAAGAATCTGACAAGATTTTCTTGGGTTCAGAGGAGGAAAAAGATATGAACTTAAATGGAACGTCTGCTGGGGAAAAAAGCAGTGGGAAATCCAGCTTGATTTTTCGTATTAATCTTTAAAATTCATTCATCATTTTCTATAGAGAACTCTTCTAATTTCTGGATATTTTGCTCAATTCTTACAGAAGAAACTGAATTGCCTCATGGTAGAGTCAAATCCCAGAACTTACTTAAGATCAGCAGTTGTTTTGACCATTTTAGAAAATATGTATTTTTATTGATTTTAGAGAGGAAGGGAGAAAAAGAGAAATATAGAAATATCAATGATGAGAGAGAATCATTGATCGACTACCTTCTGCATAGCCCCCAGTGAGGATAGAGCCCAAAACCCTAGACATATGTCCTGACTGGGGATTGAACTATGATCTTCTGGTTCATAGATCTGTGCACAACCACTGAGCCACCCTGGCTAGGCTGATTTAACTCTTTTAAATATATTTATTAAAATAATTTGAAAATCTCTTTCCATTGTTAATGATTTCAGAAAGGATATTATTTTCATTAAAATATAGTAAAGGACATATTATTTGAAAATTTCACAATATGTTGTTTTAGCTTTAGGAACTATTTAAATACCTCTTTATTTGTTTGCAATAAATGTAAAATGATTTTATTATTATTATTATTATTATTATTATTATTTTTGCTTTTACTGGCAATGGAAAAAAAGTACTTTAAAAGCCACCATTGTGAATAGTTTACAATGATTCATTTTAAGTAGCTATTCTGAGGCACATGCTTTCTTATTAGCATATAACAAGCTAGCACTTTGGGACAAAAGACACTACATATACTCTACAATATGCAAATAACGCGCTTAGTGTATGAATTATTCCTCTTTCTCTTTGAAAAGAAATGATGAAGCCAAACTAGATAGAATCTGATAGATGCACATTATGTATGGTCTGAAACTTTGGACTCAGCCATAAACCTCCATGGCCCATAGCAATATAATGTATGAATGTTCAGTGGAAGTAAGTTATTTTTTATAGGTTAAATAGTCTCAAACTAACATCTATTTTGTTAATAATTATAGGCCTGAGTCTTTTTTTAAGCAATTGGATGCGTTTCAGAAAATATGATTACATTTATAAAATCCAAATTCCTTTCATTTGTTTCTAGTGGCCATTAATTAAAAGAACCCTGCTGTACTTTTATAAAATAAAGGACTGTACCTAAATTTGTGGCCTAATAAATCAATTTATAGTTTTTCCTTAAAATCTCTATGCTTTAAATAAATGAAGTTTCAAATGAACTAGTCAGAGGCTTTATACAGATTACAGATTTTGTGAACACAGACTTTTGTGGTTTCCATGTTGACTATTTTATTTAGATAGACTGTTAAGAGTTTGATTGCTCCTCTCTTCATCAAAGTAGCTCCAACACCACTCCATTTTCTCCTTTTCTTGTTTTCCTTGAACTTAGAACATTTCCTAAAATAGAAGTTAGTGGATGTTAAAACATCCAGTTAAAGTGAATGTAACATATATTTATGTCCTTTTCCTAAAGGAGTCATAAAAGAAAGAGCTGTGAAGAGATCATAAACATGGATCAACACCAGCTTGAACAGAAGGTGCACTCTCTGGGATTTGTCTCCTTAAGCAGCAGCAAGATCATCATGGTTTTATTCCTTGAAAGAGGACAGGTAGCCTTCAGTACTATTTCAATAGCTAGTGAAGTAAATGCAATCACTTCTTTTAAGTTGCATTCTGCTTTTTAAAAAAGTTTATTTTATATCAATTTTATTTTATAATTATTTTAAAATATATTTGTATTGATTTCAGAGAAGAAAGGAGGGGGGGGGGAGAGAGAGAGAGAGAGAGAGAGAGAGAGAGAGAGAGAGAGAGAGAGAGAGAGAAACAACAATGATGAGACAGATCATTGATGGGCTGCCTCCTACAGAATCATTGATGGGCTACCTCCTGCCCACCCCACCCTGGGAATCAAGCCTGTAAACTGGGCAAGTGCCCTGACTAGAAATTGAACCATGACTTTTTGATTCAAAGGTCAATGCTCAACCGCTGAGCCACACCAGCTGGGCAAGTTCAGATCAATTTTAGATATATAGGAACATAGTGAAGATAGTACAGAGAGTTTCCATGGATCTGACATCCAGTTCTCCTATCACTAAAATATTACATTATGGTGATATAGTCACCAAAACTAATGAGCCAATTTTGATATATCATTATTAACTAAAGTTCATAGTTTATTCAAATTTTCTTAATTTTAACCTACTCTATTTTTCTGTTCAAGGTGTCAATGTAGGATACATTATATGTAGTAGTCATGTCTCCTTAAAATGCTCTTGGCTGTTAGCATTTTAAAAACTTTACTTGTTTTGATGAACAAAATTAAGATCACATATATTTTCTCAAATGAATTTTTCTAGAAATGTTATAGTTTAGCTCTATAATCCATTTTAAATATTTTTATGTAAGAATTCTGTCTACATTCTTCTATTTTATTTCATTTTATTTTTTGGCATTTGGGTCTTCAGGAGTTTTAGTACATTTTGTTGAAGATTATCTTTTCTCAATTAAAATTGCCTCACATCTTTGTCAAGATCGGTGGACTGTGTAAGTGTGCCCTTATTTCTGATCTCTCTATTCAATGTATCATTGATCTATGTTTCTATTTTATTAACAATGCCATACCTCTTGAAGTAGGTTTAATAAGTCTAGAGAGAGAGAGAGGTTATATGGAATTATCTCACATAATTATGAAGACTAGCAAGTCCCAAGATATATAGAGTGAGTCAGCAATCTGGAGACCCAGGGAAGTTAATGGTCTAGTTTCAATTTGGCTGAAGACCTGAGGACCAGAGGAACCAATGCTATACTTTTAATCCAAAAGCCAGCAGGTTCAGGGCCAAGGAATAGTCCATGTTTCATTTAGAATCTAAAGGCAGACAAAGCCCATGTCCCAGTTGAAGTAGTCAGAATGCTCTCAGGAGAGGGTCAACATTTTTCTTTTCAGAATTTTAACCTCTTGGGTTAAATCCACTGCAATTATTAAGGGTAATCTGTTGAATTTAGTCTAGCAATTTAAGTGTTAATCTAATCCAAAAACACCCCTCACAGAAAAAAGTAGAATAACATTTGCTCAAAAACCTGGGCATTGGTGGTCCATTCAAGTTGATACAAAATTAACCATCACACTTTTCTTGTCTTACTGCATTACTTAGGCCTTCCAATCCTATATAATAAAAGCATTTGCAAATTGACAGAATGGTTGAACAGTGGAATGACCATCTAGATGACAACCTAGGACCACACTATGACATCCTCTGGCACCAGACCAGCCAAGATGGGTGCAATGTGCTTGGTCTGGGGCCTGAATATTGCCCCATGATACCCTGCAGAGGGAGGCTCAGGCCACCAGCCAGTGGGGTGATCAATCCAGGGGCTCCATGATCACGCCAAAGAGGGAGGCCCAGACCACCACAAGCCAGCAAGCTGTGGCAGGTAGGCGGGGCCTCCTTCTGCAAAGGAAGCCCAGGTCCCTGGTGCAGGAGGGAAGCCAGTGCTGGCAGCCGGGGAAAGGGAGGCCTACTCTTGTACAAATTTCATGCATCAGGCCTCAGGTACAATGATAATAGGTTTAGTGAAAAGGGCATTCTTGATCTATTTTTACCTTCTTAGGGAGAAAGTGGTCAATCTCTAACTATTCACATATGATGTCAGCTGTAGGATTTTTATAGATGTTCTTTATCATTTGAGAAAGTTCTCTATTCATGTTTGCTAAGAGAGTTTTTGTTGGTTTCCTTTATTTGTCATAAAAGGGTATTCATCCTAATGAAATCCTTTTTCTGCACCTATTGATATGATCATATGATTTTTATTTTTTAGCATGTTGATGTGATAGATTACATTAGTAGGTAATTGAATGACACCTAAAAGAATTTCCACTTTTCCATGAATTATAATTCTTTTTGCTATATTTGCTAATATTTTGTTGAAGATTTTTTTCATCTACATTCATGAGAGATATAGGTCTATAGTTTTCATTTCTTATAATGTCTTTAGTTTTAATATTACAGGTTTTACTAGTCTCCATCATATATTTTTATCCTCTTTTGTTAGGTATATGCACATTTAAGATTTCATGTTTTATCAGAAAATTAAACCTTTTATCATTAATTATATTTCTCTTTATCCCTGATAATCTTCTTTATTTAGAAGATTTTATTGTCTAAATTTAACATGCTATTTCAGCTCTCTTTTATTGGTTTTACCAAAATGTATATTTCTTCATCTTTTTACTTTCAACCTAAATAAATCTTGACAATTAGAGTGTTTCTTATAGCATAGTGTCTTGTTAATTAGTTTTTAGAGCTATTTTTATATTTTAAAACAATTTAGCAATATTTAAACTAATAGCATTTTTTTTTATCGTTTCCTTTCTTTATGGTGTTAGAAACGTTAAGAGCAACATTTGTCTAGATATTTCAAAACTGAGTAACAGATTGACTGACTGGCCCAACACTAGAGTAGCAGCCCCATGGACAGATCAAGGCAATGCCTATGGATTCCGCACCCATTAATGGCATGCCCTTGGGACACTGTGCCTGGGGTGGTCTGAAGATTTTTAGTACCTTCCTCTGAAGTAATTTTTACAGTACATTTGCTATATGAAATTGTACTCCAAAGATGAGTATCATCGTAGGGGGAATTTGGTCAAGATAACTATTATGCACAGTAATTAATGAGAACACATACACTTGAGTTTGTCATTTGCCTACGCAATACATGGTCCACTGAGTCTAATTCTCAAACTGTAGTTTCAGCTGTACATGGAAGGGTTGGAACATTTTCTTCCCAAGAGGATGAGACCCATAGAGTCCAAATTATACCATCAGATGATACATAACGATGAAACAAATATTTGCACAACAGAAAATTTTCCTAGTCTAGTCAATTGATTACTTGTTTCTAGCAGTACTCAGTTACTGCAAAAGAGAAAAATTTGTGCACTGCTTTTGTCATAGTGGCATTCTCTCTGACAATGGATATTGTCAGAGAGAATATTCCAGTAATGAGTGGAGTACCCTGTTGCAAGAGAGATTTTAAGAAAAAAACAAATAATAAAAAAACCATCTATGCTCTAATATCAATTATTAGAGAATTTAAATAATTTCACATTTTAATTAAAATTGTGTGCTCCAGTGTTTAGATTTCTCACACAGAATTTACAGTTTTTATTAGATCAGTAAAAATAGGTCTGTAATATTGCCCATGTTAAAATTGACTGTAAGATTTTCTGCGATTTTTTATACCATTATGGTTGACTCTCTTCTCCTCTGTCTCTTCTATCCCATGAAGTTTGTAGTTTAGGAAACACTGTTTTTCCTAAAATGTTTTCAGTGAGGAATAGAAAAGGTGATGGCTCAAAAGACTGATCTTGGCATGAACTCTCCAGAACCCCAATCCCATTGAACTCAGATGACAAAATAAATTTGCATGATCCAGATTTTTTTTCTGCCCTTGACGTTGAGAGTCTCTGGCAACTGAAAACAGTGCTGGTGTCTGCTGGCACTCTTATGCTGCACTAGGCCAGTGGGCATCAACCTTTTGTTGGATCTCACCGTGCTAGCTTAATTTCACTGGTTGGTGCTGGGTATCCCAGTAGTCCTGTTTATTTTTATTTATTTATTTATTTTTTTATTGATTATGGTCTCACATAATTGTCCTTATCCCTCCATTCCCATCCCAAACCCCTCCCTAGATATGCCCCCCCCTTTGTCCATAGCCACTGACTAGGCCCATATGTATGCACACAAGTCCTTTGGTTGATCTCTTCCCCTTTCCCCCATCCTCCCTTACTTTCCCTCTGAGTTTTGAGAGTCTGATCGCTGGTTCTCTTTCTCTGGGTCTGTTTGTGTTGTTCATTATTTCCTTTAGATGTGTGAGATCATGTGATCCAAGAAATACCCTTGTAAAAACCTAAACTGAGACAAGCCATAATGGTTATGCTGAGAGGCAAATGAATCAGTCTGTAGTGAGTTCCTTTCATGCCAACAGTTCTTTTGCGTCCCAATTTCAATGCCAGATAGCATTTTTAACCTTCTAAAATAACACCTATGTAAAAGAATTGTAGGAAAAATAAGGTAAGAAATACTTTGGTTATACATTTAGAAATGCAAAAAGATCCCTTTGATCCTTTAAAATTCAAATGTACTCTGTCTGATGTTCATTTTAATTCATCTCATGGTATTTGGGTTCCTTATAATTAGTTCTTAATATGTTTCCATGGATATTTGGGTAAAATCAAAATTATAATTGTTTTTAGCTGACATAAAATTAAAAGATTTTATTGAAATAATTTCCTTTGAGGGTATATTAGAAATGGAGCTAGAACTATAATGCATGATTTTATTAATTGTCTCCTATTGTAGATAAATGAACAGATTTTTTTATAGCTCATCAGATTTTAGCATAATTTAATGGATACTAGCAACATATTTGTAATTAAGTAGGCAAAGTTCTACATCTTACTATGCAAGTACAAGATATATGCCCACTAACTAAATTCTCTGAACTACAATTATCAACTAATGTAGGATTTAAAAACTTAAACTATGGACTAAGAGGAATGTAGCTTCTTGACCATGTTCTACCATTTATTAGTTCTATCAATTAGGTTCTGTTACTTAATTTCCATAAGTCTATTTTTTCATTTGTTAAATGGGATACTACAATTTAGTTATAGTGGTCATTTTAATTAAATAAATTTTATGTGACATTCATTAATAAAATATAAAATAGAAGATGCCTAAAAGTGCTTACTACTATATAGTCTTTTAATATAAAATAAAAATTGTTCTTAATTCTAAAATTTTAAGCCATTAGAAATATAATTTTAGGTGTTTGTTGCTTTTAAAAAATATTTTTTTAATTGATTTCAGAGAGAAAGAGAGTGATAGAAACATCAATGATGAGAATCATTGGCTGACTGCCTCCTGCACACCCCCTACTGGCATGTGCCCTGAAAGGAAATTGAACCATCATCTCCTGATTCATAGGTCAATCTCTGAACCATACTAGCCAGGCACTGTTTGTTGCTTATTATGAAATTAGTAATGATGAGAAATTTGAACTGAATCCACAAAGCAATCAGAAATAGACAATGCAAGCAAATCTAGCAAGTGACTAGGTTCTCTCTGGTAATTTAAGGTCCTGGAATTCACTTAAACTAAAATAAATTGTCAGAAGTGTCCCCCTGGGTGTCCATTAGAGCTGTATGGCAGATTTAGAACTTGGAATAACCTTACTCCAGACCCAGAAGGCTCGAATGTCTCTTTGATCAATTATTGCCCTTCCATTAAAATATTTTACTTCACTGTGGGGGCATCTTGATTACCCTGCATCTTGCTACAGCTGTCAGATCATCTATGTCTTTTACTTTTAAAGGTTATCACTCTTCTCTGCTAATTTGTCCTATGTTTAAGGAGTTCAACATGTAGAGGATGCAATTTTTTCCTGCCAGAATAAGAATCGACTTTGCCTTGCAATGAAAGATGGTCACCATAAAATATCCTAGTGAAATTCATGGGCTATACTGTTAACAACTTGGCTGGCAGAGTAACATAAGTAGAAGCCTTGATGGCTCAGCTATGCTGACAACTTTTTATGATAATAGGTGTGTTTTACATATGTTGTGTTACTATATTGTGATTCTGTAGTATATCTTTGCATTTCTGTTGAAGTGGACAATATTCACCACACAATAAAATGTTGACTATAAATACCTAATCTCTGTTCTCCAAGTATTTACTGAACCACTTATTTAAAATGTCACAATTGTACAATTAAATGAATGCTTACTCCTCTCTACACTAATGGGAAGTTATGAAAATTAATTAGAAAATATTTTGATCTCCTAAACCCTGCAACATACATGTAGTGTTACTTTACTAATAGTATACTTAGTAATTATAAATGAAAAGTCCTTTTGTTGCTACATTGTGTATTTACCTTAACATCGAGTGCTTTATTTTACATTTTAAAATTGTATTTCTAGCCCTAGCTGGTTTGGCTTAGTAGATAGAGGTTGGACTGTGGACTAAAGGGTCCTAGGTTTGATTCTGGTGAAGGGCACAATACCCAGGTTACAGGCTTGATCTCTCTAGTAGGGGGCGTGCAGGAGACAGCTGATCAGTGATTTTCTATCATCATTGATGTTTCTATCTCTCTCCCTCCCTCTTTCTTCTTCTCTGAAGTCAATAAAATAAAAACAAAAATTAAATTAGAATTGTATTTCTATAAAGCTTTAATATTTGATATTTAAAACAACATTGGTTTATTGTCAATTTGTATGCATTTGTTCAGAAGCCAAGTTAGTGGTGTATATTCTAATATACAAGGAGATTAGGCTAACATCTTTGTCCTGCAGGTTAGCAACATACAACCATAACCACCTTGAAAGAAAATTCTGATGCCAATCAATATGCAGTTAATTGATGCATATTTAATTCATTCACAAAGACAAACTTTATGTCTACTTGCATTACATTAATTTTAGTAGCATGATATATATTCAATAAAAAGTTACAGTCACAATAATGTTGTAGAGCTGAGGTGAATGGCAATGGTAAGAGATGAGATATGCACAAATATTCTAAGATTAAGATCAAAGGAGGAAAAGATACTAATTCAACCATAATGCTTGAAGGATTTATTCAATGTGATATGCAGGCATCACAGTGTATATGGCTGATAATTTAATAATTACATTCATACTAGCTTGTTCTTCAATGTACCTTGAACTTGATGTATGTTATAAAATCATTGCTTAATTTGAGCAATTTTGTGATTGCTGTTTAACCAATATTACATTAATAACATATAATAAGCTAACTGTTTATGGAGAAGTGTCAAACCTTCTGAATTCAATATTACTTCAAATTGAATCAGAATCTCAAAAAACTGTTGCAGTCCTTAGATATTTTCTACAACCATATAAGAAGTTAACATGAAGAGGTAATGGAATAACTGAATCTGTATCTTGTTTCACTTAGAAAGAAAACATATACTGTCCCCTTATATATTATTCAAAAGATGGAAAGAAGTAAAAGAAGACACTACTGAAAGATAGTGTCATCATGATAGAAATTTGGTAGTTGAGGTGGAGTGCTTGCTTGTATTTTTATGTTATTAATTTAAAATATTCATACTGGTATTTATGTAAAATGACTTGGTTTTTATTTTCTACAATTCTCTTTCACTTCATTTTTCATATACTTTCCTTTTATTCTTTTCCTCTTTTCCATGCTCACATAGAGAAATATAGGACTGGGTATTATAGAAATATAGGACTGAGAAATATAGGTGGTGGGTTTCCTGGGGTTGTCTGCAACAATGACACTACAAACTAGGTAGCTTAAATCTACAGAAATTTACCCAATAATGGTTATGAAGGCCAGAAGACCCAAATCCAGGTGTTGGTAGGGTTATTTCCTCCTGGGAGTTCTGAGAGAATGTTAGTTCTATATATCATCCCTAGCTTCCCTTTATCACTGACAATCCTTGGCGTTTTATGATTTGTGGAGGTATTATCCCAATCTCAGCATCCATCTTCACATAACATTCTCCCCTGTGTGTGTTTGTATTTCTTCTCTTTTTACAAAGAATTCTAGTCATATTGTTAGAAACTCCAGTTGCAGGTTTTTATCAAGAAAGGGTGTTGGATTTGTCAAATGCTTTTTCTGCATCAATTGATATGACTATATTATTTTTATCTCTCAATTTGTTTATATGATGTATTACATTTATTGATTTGCAGATATTGTACCATCCTTGCATCCCCAGGAAAAAATCCTACTTAGTCATGGTGTATGATCTTTCTGATGTACTACTAGATCAGATTTGCTAGAATTTTGTTGAGGATTTTGGCATCTATGCTCATGAAGAATATTTGCCTGTAATTCTCTTTCATTGTGTTGACTTTATCTGGTTTTAGTATTAGGGTAATGCTGGCTTCATAGAATGAACTTGGAAGTGTTCCTTCCTCTTGAATTTTTTGGAATAGTCTGAGGAAGATAGGTTTTAGTTCTTTGAATGTTTGGTAAAACTCCTTTGTGAAGTCATCTGGCCCCAGGCTTTTGTTTGCTGGAAACTTTTTGATGACTGCTTCAATTTCCTTCATAGTTATCGACCTATTGAGATTTTTAGATTCTTCCTGATTGAGTTTTGGAAGGTTGTATTTTTCTAGGAATTTGTTCATTTTCTCTAGGTCAGTGCTTGGCAAACTCATTAGTCAATAGAGTCAAATATCAACAGTACAACGATTGAAATTTCTTTTGAGAGCCAAATTTTTAAACTTAAAACTTCTAATGCCACTTCTTCAAAATAGACTCACCCAGGCCATGACATTTTGTGGAAGAGCCACACTCACAGGGCCAGAGAGCCGCAATTTGCTGATCACCACTTTAGGTTGTCTAGTTTGGAATAAAGTTGTTCATAGTTTTCTTTCTTTCTTTCTTTCTTTCTTTCTTTCTTTCTTTCTTTCTTTCTTTCTTTCTTTCTTTCTTTCTTTCTTTCTTTCTTTCTTTTTAACAACCCTTTGTATTTCTGTGGGATCTGTTGTTATTTCACCTCTTTCATTTCTGATTTTGTTTATTTGGGTCCTCTATCTTTCTTTGCTTCTTGGTGAGCCTGGCTAGAGGTTCACCAATCTTGTTTATCCTTTCAAAGAACCAGCTCTTGGTTTCATTGATCTTTTGTTTTTTGTGGGTTTTTTATTTTTATTTATTTATTTATTTATTTATTTATTTATTTATTTATTTTTATTTTTGGTTTGTTTGTTTGGGTTATTTTTTTGGTCTCTATGTCATTTATATCTGCTCTGATCTTTATTATTTCCTTCCTTCTGCTCACTCTGGTTTTTCTTGTTGCTTTCTTTCTAATTCTTTAAGTTGTAGAGTTAGATGATTTATTATCATTTTTTCTTTTCTTTTCTTTTTTTTAAGGTAGGCCTGTAGAGCTATAAACTTCCCTCTCAGGACTACTTTCACTGTGTCCCATAGATTTTGGATTGGTTGTGTGTTTTTTTGTTGTTGTTTTTTTATTATCATTAATTTCCAGGATGTTTTTAATATATTTTTTGATATCTTTGGTAACCCAATCATTGTTTAATAGCATGCTATTCAACTTCCAAGTGTTTGAATTTTTTTATTGTAGTGTAATTTATTTCTAATATTATGCCATTGTGATCTGAGAAGATGCTTGATATGATATCAATCTTCTTGAGTTTGGAGAGACTTTGCCTGTGACCCAATATTTGATCTATCTTTGATAATGTCCCATGTGCACTTGAGAAGAATGTGTATTCTGTGGCTTTGGGTAAAATGTTTTTATATCAATTAAGTCCATCTGATCTAGTGAGTCATCTAGGATTGTTGTTTCTTTGCTGGTTTTTTGTTTAGAGGATTTACCCAGTGATATCAGTGGGGATGGACCTGGAGAGCATTATGCTAAGTGAAATAAGCCAGTCAGCTAAGTGAAATAAGCCAGTCATAAAAAGATAAATATCCCATGACCTCATTCATTTATGGAATATAATGAACAACATAAACTGATGAACAAAAACAGATCCAGAGACAGAGAAGCATTGATCAGACCATCAAACCTCAGAGGGAAGGTAGGGGAGGGTGAGGGTAAGGGAGAGAGATCAACCAAAGGACTTGTATGCATACATATAAGCTTAACCAATGGACACAGACACCAGGGGATGAGGGCATTATTGAGGGTGGTGTGTGGAGGCAATGGCAGATAAGGACATATATGTAATACCTTAATTAATAAAGAAAAAAAAAATTTCAATTGTAAATAAATTCACATTTAAAGGTACTGGAGATTAGGTCTTCAACAGATCTCTTTGTGGAACACAATTTAACTCATGACAGTTGTTTGCAGAACATAGATATTGCCACATACATGTAATATATGTATCTATTCACACAATAGTATCTCCTGGAAGTGCCTCAAAGGCAATTGTTACACCTCTAAATATATACCTCTTATTCTTAATGTCTGTTTCAATTTTAATTATTTTATAACATGAATTCTCCTATAATTACATAAAAGAAGATAATTTTTTTTTCTTAAGTAGTAATTCTTATTTAGCCCATAGTATGGGAAATGATAATTTAATTACCTGTTTACTACTGCTAGACATTTACTTTTTTTTTTTCTTCCAGTTTTTGTCATTACAAATCAAACTGTCATATTAGTACAGATGGTCTTGCCAGTTTGATTTTTCTGTACCTATTTAATAGATTCCTAGGTGTGGGATCAAAAGAAAGATATCTTAAAAAATTCCTAGCATTACCAGATTGGTTTCTAAAAAGCTAGAATTTTTCTTTCCCATAACAAAGCTTGTCCCTTGCACCTCTGCTGGAATAAGTATTGAAACTTTAAAAAATATTCTATAAAGATGTATTGAAAATTATGTTTTATTGCTTTAGTTTACTTTTCCTTGTGAGTTTGACCATATTTTCATTTCTTTTTGGGCACTTGGAATTTCTTTTATTGTGATGTATACTTTTTCCTTATCAATTCAAATGAACTTGTGGATTATAAATATCTTTATTTTTTATTTTTTTAAATATATTTTATTGATTTTTTACATAGAGAAAGAGAGAGAGATAGTTAGAAACATTGATGAGAGAGAATCATTGGTCAGCTGCCTCTTGCACACCCCCTACTGGGGATGTGCCTGCAACCAAGGTACATGCCCTTGACCAGAATCGAACCTGGGACCTTTCAGCCAGCAGGCCAACGCTCTATCGACTGAGCTAAACCGGTTTCGGCATCTTTATTTTTTTATATTTATTTTTTGTAAATCTTCACCTGAGGATATTTTTCCATTGACTTTATAGAGAGTGGAAGAGAATGGGAAAGACAGAGAAAAATATCAATATTGGAGCCTGCAACCAATGTATGTGCCCTTGACTGGAATCAAACCCGGGACCTTTGGTCTGTAGGCCTACATACTATCCACTGAGCCAAACCAGCTAGGGCTGGATTGTAAATATATTTAATCTTTATTAATATCAACTTTAAAAGATTTTTCTCCAAATACATATTTTGCTAATTCACTTGCCATGCAAAATTTTATATAATCAAGTTATTATAAACTACTTTTTATAGGTTTTGAGAATTTTGGTTGAGAAAAGTTAATTACAGTTAATTCCTCTTTCTCCTAAAGCAATTGTTGTGGACACTGTTACTTGTCTTTAAAATTATTTCTGTGCTTCTTTTTCATGGTAATAAGCTCTGGAGTTCACTTGACAAGCTTCCTTGTAGCTACATTATTCAACTCTGTTGCACAGAATGTGAGCAAAATGCAGTCATAATTTTTTTTTTTAAATATGTGGTTTCCTCTTACCTTTCTATGTGCATACTGGCTGGAATGCTTGTGAGTTACTTTGGACCATGAGGTTGTGGTCAATATTCAAGGACTGAAAAGTAACTAGATAGAAAGAGGGTTGGTTCTGGACATCATAAAGACACCATACAAGCCCCAGATTCCTGTGGAAGAGAAATAATCTATCTTGCCTAAGCCATTATTATTTTGGGACTTAGTTATATCAGCCACAACTATATCTGAAATAACATGGCGACCTAAGAATCTCATGTGTTCTATATTTGGAAACAGCGTCAGCTGTCTGACAAAGGTTCTTTGAAGAAAGTAGCATTATTTGGGATTCCATTCCCACAAAAAGATTGATTTGCCTGCATGGTTGATTATTTTAAAAATTAGATATTTGTCCCTTTACTTTCCAGTATACTATTTAATGGTTCATTAATATCTCAGTATTTATTTGGGAACCTAGTAATTATTTTTTTATGAAGAAATGCTAACAGATACCAAAGAAGTCCAAATAATAATTTTACAAATATGAGTTATAGACTCAAAACTGAGTTTTACATTTTCAATGGTGGGTAGGAGATTTCCTGAGGCAGCAGGGACAACTGGGTGTTTAACACCTGTTTGCTTTATTTAGTAACAACATGTACTATACTTAGTAAGAGCAGCAGCTCTTGTCCCAAACTCTCTCAACAAGCATATCTTCATACATTCTAAAAACATTTTTGCCCTAAAAAAAACAATATTATCATTGTAAATAGTAATTCTTATTAATGCTACTCATATCAATATCAATATCAACCTTCTTTTATAATTATGTATTTAATTTCTATAGCAGTTTTATTGGGAAAATAAAATTCATTATTGCCAAGGTCAATATTTTTCTTTTTCCCCCTTAACTAACACATTGTCTCATCTTAACCTTGCAATGTTGGCTTTTTCCAGGCTACAACTTCAGTCACTTTCTTTCCCTAATTATTCCATTGAAAGAATTATCTTTTTCCTCTCTTTCTAAGATCTAGAGCTGAATTTATTTCTCTTCTATATAATGGGAAGCTCTTTTCCCATTCTCCTCATATTCTAGGATCAGCAAAAAATAAAAATAAAAAAATAAAAAAATAAAGAGAAGTGTTGCCATCACCCTGGCTTTTCATATTCTGGAGAAAAACCCTTCATTTTCACTTACTCAGAGGAAATACATTAGCTTGTTCATGATATCCTCCAAGGCAAAACTGGGTCAACTCTATTCCTTTCTCTGGAAATGCTGATCTCATGACTAGATTGGCTGTGGTCCCCTTCCTACTTGAGTGAAAGCTAAAAATGTGGTTTCCTATGGCAGGTGGAGACTGTTCTGTATGTTTTTAGGCAAAATTATCTATTCAAATTATCTGCCCATTTTTTAAATTAGATTAATTTTTTGACTGTTGAGTTGTAGGAATTTTTAATGTATTTTGGATGGTAACCCCTTATCAGATATATAATTTGTAAATATTTTGTCCTATTCAATATGTTACCTTTTCATGTTGTTGATGGTATCCTTTGCTCTTCAGAAGTTTTCAGTTTTCAGTTTATGGTTTCACTAGTGTATTTTTGCTTTTGTTGCCTTTACTTTTAGTGTCATTGCTAATGTCAAGAAGCTTTCCCCCTACGTTTCCTTTAGTTTTATGATCTCAAGTGTTACATTCAAGTCTTTAATCCATTTGAGTTGACCTTTCTGTATGGTGTATATTAAAGGTTCAGTTTCATTCTTTTTTGTCTTCACCATTTATTGAAGACTACTTTGTCCTCATTGTGTTTTCTTGGTGTCTTTGTAAAATATGTGTTGACCTCTTATGCACGAGTTTATTTCTGGGCTCTTGAATCTGTTTTATCAGTGTATGAGTCTGTTTTCATGCCAGTACCATACTACAGCTTTGCAATACAATTTGAAATCAGGAAATGTGATGCCTACAGCTTTTTCCTTTTTACTCAAGATTGCTTTTAATATTTGGTGATAATTGGGATTCCATAAATATATTAAAAGATGTGCATCATCACTGATCATCAGGGAAATGCAAATACAAAGCATGATAAAATATCACTTCACACCTGTTAGAATGGCTATAATCCAAGAGACCAGTCTGATAGCCTAGTCATGTGTGCACCAGATGAGAAACTCCACTTGTAGATGGTTGAGGATAACAACTTTGCAAAGGGAGATTCCAATTCTTATTATTTAACACTTTCTGTTATGAAGACCTTAAGATATTAGAGCATATTTTTTCCTGAATGTTACAGTTTGAGAATCCAAGTAACAAGAATAATAGAGAAGTCGGTTTATATTTTTGGGTCATGTTACTGTGAAGATTCACAAGGGTGAACTTGGTCCAATCAAGACCAATGCCATTTTGGATGCTTTGAAAGTATATAAAGATATAACTCATAAGAGTTTTAAAACAAATAAAGGCACTGGTAAAGGTTGCATTTCTTTACCTTTCATTAGTAACTAAATAAATTAATTTATTCAACATGTAATTTTAGAACTAAATTCTACTTGTAAGATATGATGCAAGGTGCTATGTGTTGGGAGTGAGATCACACAGATAATTAAGGCTCAGTTTCTGCCTGCAAGAAAATAAATTCTTATTTGGTTGAATGCAAATTTGTGTTTGTTAGTAATTAAGAGAGTTAGCAAGTCTTTAAAAGAGTTGCTAAGATTCACCGTAACAATAATTTCTACCACAATAATTTAATATGGGAGAGATATAATTAATATGATTGGAAGGACATTTAGGCTACCTGCCTGGATTCAAATTGTGGCTCTATTATTTAGAAAGTATATGAATTTATGAAATTTATTTCACCTACCCAAATCTCAATTTTATCTGCTAGAAAAAATGATAAATATTAAGCAGGATACTTCACAAGGTTGAGCTTCTTGATCTGCAATCACTTTTTTCAATTTTCTGAATCATGTTTGTGGCATCAGTGGCATTATCATCACCCTTATTCATAAAATCAGTTGTACTTCAAAGATATACTACCGGTAATACTTCTGGAACAGGGATTTGATTATAGCAGATTATCACTATTTTAAGCTTTATCTGATTTGAAGAATATTTACTTAAGTATTACTTAATATTTACTGGCTCTAGAGTAAGGTGGCCTGGATTCAAATCTTGTTTTTATGATTCACTATCTCATAACTCTCATAATTTTATTTAAAAAGTAGATGATTCCAGAGAGATATTTTATGATGGGTTTTCTCTGTAGTTTCTGGAAAGCGTTGCAGCACTGATTCAATGTACATTAAAATTTTTCAATTTTTTCCCCCAGAGAGTAAAGGTTAGATATGTTAAAAAGAGAGGACACAGACAATAAGGTTGTGAAGGCCTGGGTGGAGAGTGGGAACAGGCGAGAAGAGATCAGTGGGAGAAAAAGGGGGATATGTGTAATACTCTCAACAATAAAGATTTAAAATAATAAGTAAAATGGAGGAGAGATAATGACAAACAGCGTTATTGATCTAACAGTGAGCCAGGCATCTGAATATGCTTGGATATATAAAGCTGAGTCTTGTTTAATGAGCATGGGTGGTTGCATGCCTGAGCAGTTTCTAATCACAACCATCACCTTCAGAATAATAGTGACTTCAAAGTACTTAATAAAAAGAGAATTTGTTTTCTCAAAGCTTTTCATGAGAGTAAATATGATTAAAATGGTATTGAGATTTAAATTTTCTTTAAGATGATTTTAAAAAATCTACTCATCTCTTCAACTTTGAGTGAATACATACCATACAACCACTAGACCCAATCAGAGCAACAATCCTATAAGAGCACTGTTAGAAACTAAATAGAAAGTACAAGTGAATTTCTAAGAATTTCATCCCAATTGCTTGTCTACAGCTACTGGCTAAACCAGCCTTTGCCCTGCCCTGTGCAGACAACTGTGACAGAGGTTCTTATGAAGAGGTTAGATGGGATGCAAATTAAACAAGAGGGGCACAAGTGAAAGGTCTTTGTCTGTTTGGGTTTCTCCAAAATGAATAAGCAAAAACTTAAATCCAGGTAGTTACCATATTTGGAAGAAGATTCCAAAACGTAAGGAAGTAGAAAAAGTGAGGCAGGAAAAAATAAACCCAATACTAAGTGCCTCAATGACTTCTGAGTAACTGTGCTCAACCTTTAAAGTGTCCCACCAATAGAGAGAAAGAAAGAGAGAGAGAGAGAGAGAGAGAGAGAGAGAGAGAGAGAGAGAGAGAGAGAGAGAGAGAGAGAGAGACTGACTCTAGGACAGTTGACCACAAAACCCCATATCTGCTCAGTTTGAAATTGCTCCCAGGCATTAATTCCCCTTCCTTGTCCTCCACTTCTGTATTGTTCTTGGCTGAGTGGCCTTTCTAGACATCGGAGAGCAAGACAGAGAGACTTTTTGCAGAAAGCAGGGAACTATGTATTGAATCATGTGGGCAGAAGGTATGCTATTTGGGGCATCACAAGCATCAGTCTTATTGCTTATTAAACTGTGAACAGCCAGGTTTTGGTTAAATTATAAACTAGGTGGAAAATCTCTGTGGGATTCTCCAATATCTCCATCAATAAATTTTCTTCTTCCCCTCCTTCATTTCCAGAGAGGCTTTTTTTGAATCTTGCTATCATCAGACACACTATCTATATTAGCAGAAATGATCAAGTGCTGTTAATTGAAAAGCTATAGTCTAAAATATTAATAAAAAATCATCTAAGAATTTCTTAAAGAATATGTCTACAGAAAGTATTATATATTCACTAATTTATTTATTTGTGTTTTAATTTAATCAACAGGGGTTCATATAAGGCTTTGTATGTAATAGTCATGGTTTAAGAGTATATAGATATTGCAAAATACAACTTAGAATAAGACAGGAGAAGTCACAGAACTCAAGATATTTTGGCCTAAAGAAGAGATATGATTAATATGTTACAATTAAACGTATGGGATAATTATTGATTCCCATAAATGTTATGAAAGGAACCAACAGGGTAATGAGATAAGGGTTTAATTAATAGGGCCCAGCCAGCATGGCTCAGTGGTTGAGTATCAACCTATGATCCAGGATGTCATAGTTTGATTCCTGGTCAAGGCACATACCCAGGTTGTGGGCTCAATTCCCAATGGAAGGTATGCAGGAGTCAGTTGATCAATGATTCTCATCATAGATGTTTCTATCTCATTCTTCCTCTCCCTTACTCTCTGAGATCAATAAAAATATATTTTAAAAGAAGAGTTACTGAATAGGGTACCATGAATTAGACAGAGGGACATTAGAAATGGTTATGAGAAAAGGTCTCTTCAAAGAAATAATATACACATTGAGTTTCTTAAAGTAGACAATCAGACCACCATGCTTACCAAATATGGAGAAAGCAATATCTAAATGAGTGTCTTCTTTATATTTTGGGAAGAAGAAAAAATAGAAGAGGAAATTTTTAAATAAAAACAATATGGTGAAGTAAAGAGTAGTAAAGCTGCTTAAAGAATGAAAATAAAGACAGCAGTGATTTATCAATAGAAGAAATTGTTAAGACAGAAAACAAAAATGGTAAAACTCGTGGGAATATTAGAGTATACTCTAAAAATCTTGGAGATATAATGAGTAGACTTTCAGATATATACAAACTATATTTAATCTGGAAGAGAAAACTGATGAAGAAATGGAAATGTTTACTTTGCTTTACTGAGATTTTATAGCTAAGCTCATCCAGTAATCCTTATGGAGACAAGTATGGGCAGACAGTCTTATAGGATCTGTAAAATAAGATCCCAATCTTCTGTATTATATTTTATTTATACTTCAGTAACCCCTGGAAACAGATTTTTCCTAGCATGTTATTATGTTTGTTTAATTTAAAATGTAGTTAAAAGAAAAAAAAAAGGGAAGCAGTTATACAGCTCAACAGGCATGAACAGGTTTTATTCTGCTACTCACATTATCTGCAAGATTGTCATTCTTTTAGTCTTTACACTTGGCATTCACAATGTATAGCACCAATTATTTATTTGTGGAGAAATTCCTATGTTGTTTTGAACTGATTTACAGTCTGTTATAAAATTTGACATGCATGTAATTTAATGTCCAAAGACATTATAGCTCTTGGATATGTTTTCCATTTGTACTGGTGATAGAAACAAGATGAAAACTTAATTTAGTTCTCACCCATCTGAAAGGTGTCAACCTTTGATCTTCTTTCTTAAATTTCCTTGTGCATAAATATTAAGAAGAAATAACTTTGCCCAAAGTCTGGTCTGTTATCTCATTATGTCTTTCATGTTTGATTTAGCGGACGGAGTATTGGATTGAGGCAGCACCCAACACAGTGTGCCTAAGAGCACATGTGAAAGGAGATCTTGCCAATGGCTGTGTTAGTTACAATTTTACACCCAGGAGCAAATGTCTAATAAGTGAAGAATTAGGATGTATAAAAAGAGGATGACTTGTCTCCATGTACACCATTTGTACAAACAACAGTGCTAGGGTGTCTCTGTGCCTAACACACTTGATGTTCTTTCAAAGTCAGTGCTAGCCACCAGACTCTGCTTGCTGGAGGAACATCACATGTGAAGTTAAAATGGCAAAGTGCCTTGGTACTATATTCTACTATACCTTGGTCACATCAGAAGGTAAAGTTCCAAATCCTAGAGAATTCCATATCCATATTATCATTGGCTTCTTTTTCATTTATTCCATCCAATCACTTATTCAACAAATGCTTATTATGCACCATGAGAATGTACACATTGCAAACAAGATGGAACTCTCTAAGAACCATTTGGAGCAGTGTGGCACTCCATCCAATCAGCCTGTTCCAGAGGCTGCCTCAAGTTTGAGTTATCTCTCTCCCTGGTCTCAAACTATAAGGTAAAGTGATAATAATTAAAATAGCATGGCATGGTGTTGCCACGAAAACAGACACATAAATCAATAGAATACATGAATCAAGAGAACCTAGAAATAAACCTTCACTTATATGCTTCATTAATATATTGACAAAGAAGGTAAAAATATACACTGATTAAAAACAGCCCCTTTGACAAGTGGTGTTGAGAAAACTGAAAAGGTGCATGTAAAACATGAAACTGTACTAATCTCTTACAGAAACAAACTTTAAAAGCATTAATAATTGTAATGAAAGGTCTGACATCATTAAACTCCTAAAGAAAAACAGAGGAAGCAAACCAGCTAACATTAGTCTGCGTAATATAATTTGGACATATTCTTTGGCCAAGGGAATTACATATATATGAAATATTATACAGCAATAAAAACACAAAATCTTGCCATTTGTGACAAATGGATTTAGAGCAGCGATTTTCAACCTTTTCATTTGATGGCACACATAAACTAATTACTAAAATTCTGTGGCACACCAAAAAATATATTATTTGCTTTGCTGATCTGGCAAAAAATATATATAATTTTGATTAATTTATAAGAAATAATTATTGTAGTAATCACCTACCCTTTTCCCCCACATGTGACTTTAAAAAATCAGGTGCCTATAACTGAATATCTGTGGTATGGATGAGGACAATTGGGGGTGGGGAGGAGGTGGAGGGTGGGGTGGGAACCTGGTGGAAGGGGGAAGAAATGAGGAACCTTTGTAATAATATGAACAATAAAGATTGATTTAAAAAAAATAAAAAAAATAAAAAAATAAAAGAGAAAAAAAAGAATATAAAATTTCTAATATCAAGAATCAAAAATCAGATATAACTTGATTATGTAACGTGACTAATAATATTCAACTCTATTATATAACCTATATATTTACTAGAGGCCTGATATGGAAATTCATGAAAGAGTAGGCCTTCCTTCCCCTGGCTGCCAGCACTGGTTTCCCTCTGGCACCTGGGACCCGGGCTTCCCTAGCAGTCCTGGCTTCATCCAGTCTAAATAGCATACTGTATTATGCTTTTATTATTATAACTGGTTCAAGACAGGGCATTCACACCAATAACCATATTGTTGTGTCATTTTTTTAATATGACAATCTAAGGGAAAAGAAGTCAGTGAATTTTAAAAGCAAGTTTTTGGTAGCTCCTTTCTCTGCGTCTTTATGAATTACTCCCCACCCCAGAAGGCAATCAGGAACCAACACCTGTCATTTACACCAGCTGAACTTGCTCATCAACCATTCATCCTGGTCCAGGTTCAGAACCAGCCTGAGGCAAAGGCAAGTGAGGCAGCTGCCTGGAGGACTCCACACTAACTTGAACAGGTGCCTGGAGACCAGAATACTTCAAATATTTAAGATGAGAGGTTTAACCACAAGTAATTTTAAGTATACACATTTATTTTTTTTGGTTTTTCCTTCAAGCCCATTTTGTAAAAAGCATTTCAGTTTTGTTGTGTAGGCTCACTGCTCCTGTTAGACAAGCTTTATATATTTTTTCTTTTCTTTTTTTAAGGTTGAGTCAATATTTTGTCAAGCATTTAGCTAAATGATCTGTTTCATATGAATAATAGTTATTTCAGGGTACATTCAGCAAGCATGAGGCTTAAATACCCACATGTCCCTTATACTCTTTGGTTTAAGCAAGTTTCCAGCAGGCTCTTCATCCTATCTAATAGAAGAGTAATATGCAAATCAGGCTGCGACTGTATAGAAATACAAGTCTTCAAACTAAGAAAATAAAAACTTCTTATAAAATATCTCTGGGTAAAAATATAAGGTACATAACAATCCTGCCTGTAAGATGTAATTCAATTGAGTTCTGAATATGAATTTGAGTCTGCTGCTGAAACTTTCTATGGTGTTTTTTATTTTTAAAAACTGGAGGCACAGGCAAGAGACAAGGAGCCTACTGACTTCCAGATGTGGCCCTATAGGCCCTGTGTGAAGAGTGGTTGTACTGGGCCTCTCTTTGTCTCCCAAATGCAATTCAAAGTGAGACTTGGGTATTTCAGATGATTCATAGTTACTGAGGGACATTTCCTTCACCTACAGCTCCAGAGTGGGTCACCCTCCAGACACAAAGCATGTGTTTCTGGGAGTTAGTTCTCATGGTCACCTGACAGGATCAAGGTTGCTGGAAGGATGTCATTTAAACATCTGTCCTTTCTGTGATTTTGGTTGCCCTTTGTTGTTATTGCTGTGGGGTTTTATTGGTTTATTTTTACTGATTGGTGGTTCCCATTTTAAACACAACCTTAGATGTGCAATTCCTGTAACTCGAGATTTATTATTATTATTATTCTTATTGTCATTATTATTTTCTTTATTGATTAAGGTATTACATATGTGTATTCATCCCCCTATTCCTCTTCCCCCCTCATGCCCTCACCCCGCTGATGTCTGTGTCCATTGGTTAGGCTTATATGCATGCAAACAAGCCCTTTGGTTGATCTCTGCCTTTTACCCCCATCCTTCCCCACCTTCCCTCTGAGGTTTGATGATCTGATCAATGTTTCTCTGATACTGGACCTGTTTTTGTTCATCAGTTTATGTTGTTGATTATATTCCACAATTGAGTGAGATCATGTGATATTTATCCTTCTCCAACTGACCTAAGTTGCTTAGCATAATGGTCTCCAGGTCCATCCATGCTGTTGCAAATGGTAGAAGTTCCTTCCTTTTTACAGCAGCATATTATTCCATTGTGTGGAAACACTAATCAGAAAATAAATATACACCCCTATGTTCATAGCAGTATAATTTACAATAGCTAAGATTTGGAAATAGCCTAAGTACCCATCAGCAGATGAGTGGATTAAAAAACTGTAACTCACATTTTTATCTCAAAGGAAAAATACACCAATTTAGTACATTGATAACTTCAGGATTTGTCTAATGCCCTTGAATCTTCATTTTGTCTTCCCATTGCACAAATTTGAGTCTATCTGACACATTCCTTCTGGTTCATTTATATTGCTATTATTCCTAGAAGATGTTATCATTATTCTATAGCATGCCTGCCTATTAATGAAGATGGATTTACTGTCACATGTTGTTGATGGGGATTTTATAGATATAGGTAATCCATTCACTCACTCTTTCATAAAATTATGCTTGTTGAATTTCTCCACATGTCTGGCCCTCTGTGGGCCCTGGGGACACAGTTTAGAATAGGTGAGACACATTTGCTCACCTTGATGCGACTACCAGTCTAATGAAAGAAATATAAAATAAATAAGAAATATTGGGATATGTTTTTGAATACAGTTTCCCAGTGTATGCAAACATCACTACCATCACTAATAATGATAAATGTGCTACCCTCCCAAGTACATAAGTGAGTTGAAATTGAAAATAAGGTAACTGGGTCCAGCTGAAACCTGGTATGGTGGGCGCTGGAGAGTAAGTTGCTAGGTAGACGTGTGCTTGCAAGATATTCATATGATATAGGCTCTCCCGAAAGTATTATATGCAACCTTGCAACAGTCATTGAGTACAGGTACTGTTCCAGTTTTTTCACTGAATAAGCTGAAGCTCAGAGAGGTTAAGAAAATCTGCCCACTAAGTGGCTTGCCTAAGATCTGGAGAGGAAGGTTTGTGTATGTACTCCAATAGGAGCGCATAGGTCCAGCCTCTGCCACTTGCTGCTTTGTGATGTCAGCTCTGTGTGTCTCGGTTTATTTACTGTAAAATTGAGACGTGAAGGGTACCTCCCTCATTTGAGTTACAGTAAGGATTAGATTAATGTTCAACAAGAGTTTAGAACTGTCGCTAGCATATAACTACACCTGTATGGGTTTGCTAAATAAAATAACTGAAAATTGTGGTACCAGATTCATCTGACTCCATAACCTGCTATCTCTATACTGTCCCAGGTGGACCCTTGGGGTGTAGCTACATGAAAAAGGTTTTCCTTCTCTCTCCCCGCAGCTGTGGGCAGCTCTTTGAGGTCAGAAAACAAGTCAGTTGATCTCTGCCCATTCCCAACTCTCCCTTGCTTTTCCTCTGAGGTTTGATGGTCTGATCGATGCTTTTCTGTCACACGCATATAAGCATCACCAATGGACATAGACACTAGGGGTGTAAAGGTACGAATTGAGGATGGGGGGGTCAATGGGGGAATAAAGACACATATATAATACCTTAATCAATAAAGAATTAAAAAATTAAATTAAATAAAAACAGAAAAGGAGTCAGGAGTATAGTGAAAGTAAGAAAACACAAACTCTCTATTCTGTCGCTATGGCCACCGTGCTCTTTCCAAAAATAGATGAACTCAGGGCAGGCAGATCAGACAAACTTATTGTTACTCCAGAGCCTTCATGGAGAGAAAAAGCAAACAGCAAAACCCTTTCCTCTGGCTTGTTAATGCATGGCATTTCATTTAGAAAATATTTCTTTAATCCTCCAAATGACGTTTTTAGATAAAACAGTTGAGCTTGTATAAATAATCCTTACTTTCTTTCCCAGGGGATGTATTAATCAAGGTATTACTGTTCATTGAAGTTGAATTATTTATCATAGTTTAGACAACACTTTAATAAACTCATGTTTATTTATTTTATTTTAAGTAAAATAAATACAAAGTTGCTAACCATCAATGACAAAGTAAATGTCATTGTGATGATTTGGGATGGATATAGAATCATTTTACAGCATAGGTTAAAATTATATGTTTGCTTACAAAAATGCTAATGGAAAATAGTCCTATTTTTTTTAACTAGACATGGGAACTGTCAAATAAATATCAGTTTGATCTGCTTAGTTATTTATAACGTCTAATAAAACAGATAAATCAACTTAGACAGTATCTCCTTGAAGTCTAAAAATGCTATTTTCTAGATTTAAGAAGTATTTGCTTATCAACACTTCAGAAAACAAATAAATCTTATGATTAATTCTTCATAGTCTGATTAATACTATTCCTTGAGTGCAATTTAAATCAAGCTATAAAAATGTCTCCTCCACAATAAGCAGGTTGATGTTTTATCAAATAAAGCTAAATATTCAAGAATGAGAAAGGGAACTTAGCTTTTATATATTTTATTACACACTTTTAAAGTTACAACCTCAATAAGGTAGAGTAACCACTCTAAATAAAATTATTTGAGGTTCTATATTAAATTGTTGTCTAAAATCAATGTATGTGCTTGTCTTAAAAAAAGCTATAACAAGTTTAAGGACAAAATTTAAAAAATACATGGACATATGTTTTTCAGGGAACAACTCAAGCCTCCAGATTTATCTTTCCAAATGAATTAAACTGATTTTAAAGTTAACTGTAGCTCTGTTATTTGTCATCTTTTGGAAAAACTTAACCTTTACACTCACTACTTGGTTGGGTATACCAATTACAAATCTTTGATACCTTAGTTTAATTTTCTCTGTAATGAAGAACAGTTGCACCTATTTCATGGCATCGTGTGAGAATTAAATAGCATTCTACGGTATGTGCAAAACTCTGGGGGGAAAGTGCTTGGCATACGTTAAACACTCAAAAAATTTAGGAATTAGTGTTAATACCAAAGTAAAGAATGTGTATTAGGGTTTCTTCCATGGCACAAAATAAGCCCTTGGTAAATGTTTGTTTCTTCCTTTCCTGTATATATTTTTTGGTTCTAAACTCTATTTCCAAGAGGATATTATGCTTTTTGTTGTCATTTTTAATTTCAATACATAAAAGTAAGACTCTTACATGAAATTGATGAACACATTCAACAGATAGCAAATTTCTCTGTGACAGAGATGATACACATATTCCAAAAAGGAGAGTGCAGGGACCATGTCCCTGAGCCCGAGAACCTCACCTCTGGGAGAAACACAGAAGACAAAATGGATTTACACCTTTTCCATTCAGGGATAAAGTGCTGTAATGGGAATGTTAGATAACCCAGAACCCAAAACAAACTCACTGGGTTTCAAAGCCAATACCAAATGTTTCTTAAGTACATCACCAATATCATTTCATAACAGCTTTTTATTGGTTGCTTATTTATAAACACTTATATAAGAACTGGGGCTATGTTTCACTGCTTCTGTAGTTGAAATGAAGGCTTGCAAAAAATAAAAACATGTAGCATTGAGAGTGAAATAGTAACACAAGCCAGTAATATAAGTAATGTCAACTTGCAGAGTCATCAAATTTCCATGCGGGAGAATTCAATTAGAATGCTATTTTCTGGAAAGGCTTCCTGGTAGAGGAACGGGCTTTAATTGGTCCTTGTCACATAGATATGAGCTCAGTAGCCAGAGGTCATTGAAGGGAAAATTTGTAGGTGTGTGTTAAGTTTTTATTCTCACAAAGGCATACATCTAAAGAAGTACAAATGGCGTGTATTTAGTTGTCAAGCTTAAGTGCTGCCTCTTGGCTCCATAAACCAAGTTTTATGGGAGATTCAAGGATCCTATGTAGGGATGTGGGGATTACTTGGTTACAATGTAAGGTGACCTTCTCCTATAAGCAGAGAGCTATAGTACTCTGCACATATAAGATGCAAAATAAATAGTTTACATTAAAGAATGTGTGCATGTTTGCATTTGTGCTTTCACAAACTATTTTAAAATTTGGAAGTACTAAAGTAGGGTTAGGAATTTAATTAATGATCCAATTGAAAACAAGAAACAACTAAAAGTACTTAATGTACATGGAGTTGAAAAGATTATATTCAATAGCCTTATTCTAATTAATCACAATATTTAAAATGGCTAAATTATAGAGGGCAAGTTTAGAAGTATCAGTACAGTGAACACAATTAACCACCGGACCTTTATCTCAGATCTCTGACAAGTACTATGCAAGCAGGATGAATACAAAAGACTTTGCACCATAAATCCTCCTTTTCTGATGGTTAATTATTGCAAACAGTTTGCTGAAAGCAATAAGATAGAATGTCAAAAAGGAACTGATTCACTTGAATCCCACTATTATAATATAATGCTGTTTTTTCCTTTTTTTTTTTCTATTTCCCTTAAAGTCTTTATCCATGTGTAAATCTCTTTTACAATGGCCTAATCGTTAAATACTGCATTTTGTAATCTTCATTTTCACTAACTCCATTGTATATACTGTTCAAGTTGCTCAATATCATAATTACAATTATAATGACTATCTGACTTTTTAAATGTAATGTCCCATAATTTACTACCTTCCTATTGTTGGGTATTTAGGTTGTTTCCATTTTTGTCACGGGCAGAGTTAATGTGGTTCTTAGTAATTTTATGCATATAGCTGTGTTCACCTTTGAATTATTTCTTTAGGATAAATTCTCAGGAGAGATATTACTGGGTCAAAAGGTATAAAGGTTTTTATTTCTTTTCAGACAGGTTGCCAAATTGCTTTCTGAAAGCATTTTGCTACATCAATTTATAGTACCCCAGGTGCCTTTCCTGATAATAATGTATGTATTTCCACTGACTTTGTACCCTATACTATCCATTTCAGAATTTGCTATGAGTATCCAAACCGTGGATCACGTGGACTATTCTTATATCATTTCTATTTTCTCAAAGATAACCATGTGTTCTTTTGTTGCCTTAATACCACGAAGAACCTCCTATTCCCACTTATGGCACCCTGAAGGATCACGAACATTTAGAATTTTTCTTATGGCAAGCAGTGGATAATTAGAAAATTTGTCTCATTGAGAGAAAAAAAATTAAAGACTACAATTGTTCATTATTCTTCAGGGAAGAATAATAGATTAAGGCAGAATCAGCAACACTGAGAATTTGTTGTCTGGCCTCTCAAGGATGCTAGTATCTAATTTAGTGCTTTTTCATTTCAATACATTATTTTAAAATTCATGATTAGTTGTGATTTTGTCTAGCTCCTCCAGTTCAGAATGGCATTACTGTTGTAGCATTGATTCCACAAATACATTTAGCACAAGGATTATAAGAGCTTTCATTTAGTTTAAGACTTGGCCTCAGATTCTGATGCCATGACATACAAACCATATGGCCATAAAAAGTAGCATGGCCGCAGCCAGGTGGCTCAGTTGTTGGAGTATCATCCCATAACCAAATGGTGGCTGGTCAGGTCACATACCTAGATTGTGGGTTTGGTCCAACCCCCAGTTGGGGCATTTTGGGAGGCAAATGATTGATCTTTCTCATTCACATCTCTCTCTCTCTCTCTCTCTCTCTCTCTCTCTCTCTCTCTCTCTCTCTCTCTCTCTCTCTCTCTCTCTCTCCCTCTCTTTCCCTTCCTCTATCTAGAAAAAATAATTAAAAATGTTTTAATGTAGCATAAATTCTCTGAGCCTTGTGTACCTCATTTATGAAATGAGGATGGTCTTAGCTTCTACATTATCTACTTGAAGACTGCATAAGATAACATGTGTAGAGTATTTAGTAGAATGCCTAGAATATGGCACACCCCCAATGAACATTAAGTTTTATAAAAAACATAGTATGTTTTCTCTATTAAAGTCAGTAAAAATATACCAAGACTCTCTATGTAAGACAATCAAACATACTGGTTAATGTATACTGAAGCTATTCCTGAATTTTTGTTATCCATGGCATATTTAAAAACTTGTTGAAAACTATCCATCTCTGTCAATAAAAAAAACAAATAAACAAAAAACCTTTCTACTAATCTTCCAAACTCTAAACTGTGTCCATTAATCTCAGGTTAAAGCTCTGTGTTTACATATCTAATTTAAAATAAAAATACTATTTTCACTTGGGTTTGCTTCCCCACAGTATGTAATTATGTATAGAGTTCTGTACATCTTAATGCTTTCCAAGTTCAAAGAAAGAAATAACCAATAAAACCAGCTCCTCCTTAAAACCAAGGGTAGAGATCTACAGTTAAAAGTGTCTGATGCACGAGCATTCAAGAGATGCTTCCCTTCCCCCCAAAATCTCATCAGACTAGCAAGGCAGTAGTCTACCACTCCAATGAAATTGGAACCTCTGTGTGATGAGGGGAAGGTGGTATGTGAAAGTAGATTTTTAATGACAAAATTTTTTTTTAAAGAATAACTGGAATAATGTAATCTTTAAGCAAACCATGAAAACCTATAATAATGAAAAGAATAATTTCCATTTACAAGGTTAGGTGTCCACTTACATATGGAAAATTGTAAGAGACTTCCACTTTCATCTGAAAAGCCATAACATTATGGATAAGCTTCAAAGACAGATTTTTACAAACTTGTAACAGAGCTACAGATGCAGGAAAACTTTAGTGAATTAAGTTTTTCAACACATGACAAGCTCCGCATGGAAGAGAAGAGACTCATAGCCATCCTCATTTATGAGAGGGGGAAGAATTCATCATAGACAATGGGAAGGATAAAATTGCCCATTTAATAGTTAAACTTGTAATGGCTTCTTATGGACTGGTGCGATGTATTAAAGTTGGAGTAGCTTGGCACTCAGATGGTCCAAGTCCTCTCCATAAATCTTCAACAACTGTTAGGGGCCAGTATGCCAGACATTGGGGCTAAGGCAGGACAAATTAAACAAATGACCCCTTTGGTACAGGAGGCCTCCCCCAAGTGCTGGGCAACTGTTCTCTTAGTGGGGATAAAGGAGAGAGCAAGAGAGCCAAAAGTAAAACAAAACAGAACAGAACAAAAAATCCTTTGAGGTTCTCAACTTGCTTAGGGCTAGAAGCAAGACAAGTTTATTGAGACAAACCAATTTAAGGCACTCTAGCTTTCATCTGCCAAAGCTGGAGAATGGTACAGGAGAGCTGAGAAACACACCTCTGAGAAATGATGAGAATTCACAAACTGTAAGGCCTTTTGCTTATTAAGGCTTAGAACAAAATATTATGATGAAAAATTAGAGAGTAAATTACCAAAAAAAAAAGTAAGAAAAAACAAGCCTGTTTCTTGGCTTTAAAGCACAGAGAGATCTCTGGGATCTTGTCAGAGAGAACTGACTAATTTAGAGCACTATAAATGTACACATAGTCACCCATTATTCCAGTGAAAGTTAGTATTTGGAATGAAGACTAACCTTTAAAAAATCTTTTTTTTTTTTTTAGAGTGAACATACTCATTAGCAGAGAGTTCCGATACTTTTGGCTTCATCATTTCCTGGGTTGGTTTGCTTGTTTGTTTAGAAAACTGTGACACAGATGACGTCAAGTTTTACTGTGAACTTTATACACAGAAAGCAAAGCCTCCTCTACTTCTAAGAAAGCACAGCAGGGCGAGGGCTGTGGGGGATGATTTACACCTAACACAAAGTGAACATTTCAATTATATCTAATCAGGAACAGATTTTGTTTTGAATTCCAATGTCGAATTCTGCAGTCTTCTTTGAGGAATCTGCACAGAGATATAGTAGAGTTCTCCATTAGTCACGCAGGCTGCTCTGCTCATGTCACTGTGACCTTGCAGAGAACACAGTGTCCTTAGAGACTCCAAAATCATGTTCTAGATGAACCCCATAAAGTACATCAAGTCTATAACTCTGCCCCATGTGAAAGACTATGCATTTACTAAACAGATATTAGAAAGTATTTCTGGGTAATCTGGACTAAGATGCACTTTAGGATACAGGGCTTCTACTACTTACATCAAAGTTTCTAGATTTATAGCATCAGGAATTTATAAATAAGAACAGTTCAGTATTTTTTAAGTAATCCTATTAATGTAGGCACAATATAAAAGATCAAACAGAATTCTGGCAAGTAAGACGTATTTCCAGGTCTACTCTGGTCACTAGATAGTAAATTCTTTTTAACAAAAAATAAATATAATTTTAATAAAGAGCTTCACTTTCAACCTCTGCATTTAGAGAATATCTATGAAATAGGTGATTATCTTTTATTTAAAAGGATAAATAGTGAGTTAAATAAACATTTTGATCCAAGTTTTGGAAGCTTGCTGATAATAGATTGACTAACAGAGCATAAGCCTGTTCTTAAAACATTTACAGACCCCACTAGAATACATTGTGAGAGGCACCAAAATTATGTTAGTATAAAATATGTAAGCAGAAAAATATCCCCAATGTTCTTAAATTTGATGAAGAATAAAGGTACTTTAATATACAGGGTGGGGCAAAAGTAAGTTTACAGTTGTTCATATGAAAAAAATAATTAATTAATAATAATACAATAATAAACTCTGTGTTCCACATATTCACAACTATAAACCTACTTTTCCCCTTTCTATAGCCTCATATCATGGACAAACAGTTTATAATTTCCAATGATTACTTGACAAAGACTTTTGGCTCATAGTTTTTCTTACCAAGGAACCCATGAAAATATTAAAACTTCTAATTTGAGATATATTCAGTTTATTTTTGTTTCATTTTTTTGAAAATTTAGTAGTCATGGTATGAATTTAAAGAACAAAAGCCAATATAACTTATTTTTACACCCATTTTCCTTAATAGTTGCATTACTAATTTCTATCTGGTTAATCTGCATGTGATGAATGCTTAATAGTTTGATTGAAAACTTTTCCAATTCACTTTAATTTTACATGGCAATTAGTAAAATTCTTTGAGATATCAGAAAAACTAAGTGGATGATAAGGCTAAATAGTCAAAACAATCTTGATTAAATAATGGACTCTATTTTGCAAATCTAAAATGATTGACAATTAGAAGGCAAGTTGATTTAATTAAAATATTTCTGTCACTCATTCAGAGCTGCATATAATTCTTTTATTTTTTTTTCATTGCCCACCTGAAGGACTACCAGTAATGGTGCCCATGAACCCAATTAGCCAATGGGCTGTGAATAGCTCAGCTCATCATACCACATTCCATGATGGTGTGAATCTAGGCCTAAGCAACTCGTGGGTGAAGATAAATGGGTAAAAGTGAAGACCTTTAGAGATTATCCATTAATTTCTGCTACCGGACCTTGGGTGAGATTTAAGCTCTTGTCCTCTCTGAGGCCCAATTAATTTTTAGCTGTTCGTTTGATTCTGTGAGAACTTCTTCATATCTCTCTAGTTAGTTTCTCTTTAAAAAATATAATTTAGCTAAAGTTTCTGTTCAAGTTTAAAAATAGCAATAAATATCATATGTATCACCAAGGTATTCTTAATTGTATATTTAGCCTCAACAGCAGGCTACATTATTAAGATTGTTTAGTCAATTTGGTCACCCAAGAAATAAAGTGTAAGAGAGCAGAAATTGTTTCTTTTTATCAAAAAGCAAATGTGTTTGGCTATTTTCATACACACACAGTCAAGGCTTGTCCTCCAAAGATACATCCAAAGTATGTAGCTGCTCCAAAGCATTAGAAATTGGCTAAATTGACCATTGTGTTTGTTTCTCATCCATCTACTAGTCCCCAGGAGTTTAGAGAATATCTTCCCCTTATCATTTTCCTAAAGGGCAGGCTTAAATATGCCCTGCCAAGAGAGGAAGTAAAGATTTGCATTCAGCAAGATTGATCAAATTGATTTGTATATTGACAAGACTATTGATTTCATCAAGTTTGCCATTGGTAACCTGTGCCTGGTTGACTGGTGGTGTTAACCTGGGAAAAATTGGTGTGATCACCAACACAGAGAAACATTCTTTAGATGTGATCTTTGCACCAAACTGTCCAACATTTTTGTTTTTGGCAAAGGCAACAAATAATGGAATTTTAATTCCCTAGGAAAAGGTATCCACCTCACCATTGCTGAATTGGGAGATGAGCTTAGTAGCTCAACCGCAGTGGGTTAAATGATGGAAAGAATCTTTGTTCTTAATTATTAATAATCATTGAAATCAACAAAAAGGTGTCTAGGTAGTATAACAGTATAACATCTGACTGTTGCTCAAAGTGACTCTTTTATCAGACTCAATGACCAAATTGTGTAAGAGAGAAGACATGTATATATTCAGTAACTTATTTGCCACAGTTGCTGTCTATCTTCTAACTACCTAATAAATTCATTTTTTTCTGATGTAAAACTGATTCTAAATTTTAGTAAGCTTTCAAAGATTTAAAGTTCACAAGGCAATCTTGTTCAAATATATGTATTCTAAGCTACAAACACACACACACACACACACACACACACACACACACACACGAAAAGCATATTCTTAGGAAGTCTTGGGGACAAAAATCTAAGCAGATTTTTCTAAGTACCAAAATAACTTGGACTTGTATTCTATTTTAAAACTTAATAGAGATTTTTGTATTCAGCTCTACAGAGTTTTCATGCTTGGTGTTTTTTTTTCTGTTGTTATTGTTCTTGCCATTTCTACATGAGTTTGGGCAATACCCATGCTTCAGAGCAAATATATGTTTATCACACAGTATTGAGTGGAATTAGTATCTTATCATATTCTAAGGGGAAGCGCCAATGCTATGTTTATGAAACAAGTTTCCGTGTTGCCACTCATGGTAACTTCTAAATTTTTGTCTTTGGGGATAGACTAATTCTACTATAATTTTGTCATCATCAATTGTGCGACTGTCATATTTGGGCCATATTTTTAGCACATATATAATCTTCATTCTAATGTGTGTGTGTGTGTGTGTGTGTGTGTGTGTGTTTGTCTCCACTAAAGATAATCAACATGTTCTAAAAAGATGAAATGCATGAGTATTCATTTATTAATGTATTAAATAGTTTCTGTGGAGGGAAAGTGTAATTAGAATTTGAGAACCTGTTCTAGAATTGATATCAGCTCAGGAAAGTGATATCAGGATTCCTCTATAACTTGACAATGCTACAAGCTCTAGCCCACATTTTCATATCAGCTCAACAGAGCTCTCTGGTGACAATATGTGCTATTTATCTTTGTTCATACCACCATTCTCATCACTGGGTTAGATTATTCTAATTTATGATATTTATTTGCTGGCCTATTGACAACAGACATGGAGTTGAGACCCCAGCACCTACAAGATCCAGTCAATATATAGAGATTTCTCTAAAGACAAATAAAGGACAAAAATCCTCTCACTTTGGCCCTGACCAGTTTGACTCAGTGGATAGAGTAACTAAAGGGTCCCAGTCTATAGACTAAAGGGTCCTGGTCAAAGGCATATGCCTGGGTTGCAGGCTCCATCCCCTAAGGGGGGTGTACAGGAGGCAGCTGATCAATGATTCTTTCTAATCATTGATCTTTCCCTCTTTTTCTCTCCCTTCTTCTTTGAAATCAATATATATATATATATATATATATATATATATATATATATATATATTGATATAAAATCCTCTCACTTTGGATGTGGACTGATATTGGCAAGGCACCAAAAATGTTGCAATGGAGAAGATATTTGATTTCTTCATATATAAGCTGCTGCTGTTCTTTCTTGTCTTCCTCTTCTCCTCCTCCTCTTCTCTCTCTCTTCCCCTCCTTCTTCTTCTCCTCCTCCCTCTCCTTCTCCTTCTCTTACATAATTACCAGAAGTCTATTTCCATGACCTTCTTCCCATGAGGTAAAAACAGTATAAACTAATGTCACAGTTGGACTGAACTCTGCTGCAATTTAACTTATCCCAGGACCCTAAATGTCAACAGTTACTGAGAAAAACTGATGTTGGGATCTACTAATGTTGATTTTGCATTATGTATTATTGCACAGAGATAATCTTCTTTCTATAATATATTTCTAGTCCCAAAATCACATATATGTACTTCAAACTTGATGTGTTCAAACTGAGTTTGCACTGAGTTTTTCCCATGACCACTACCTGCTCCTCAATTTTTATTTTTGCCCTTGGTCAATGATAATGTTAACTACATAAACTTTTAACCCCTTGTAGCTGCCTAGACATTCATTTCCTCATTCTTCTACTACATATTTTTTTTTCTTTAATCCTTTCCCAAATAGATACTTAGAGAGAAAGGAAGGGAAAGAAAGAGAGAAACATCAATGGGAGACAGAAACATCAATTGGATGCCTTATGTTCATGCCCCAACTGGGGAATGACACCAGCAACCCAGGTATGTGCCCTGACTGCTTGAGTGCACAGGATGACACTCAATCAACTGAGCCATTCCAGCCTGGCATACAAACATTCTCAGTCTTCTTACTCTTTCTCCACAATCCCCTCATCAATTGCACTCCAACCAATCCTTTGTTCTCTAATAATTCTTTAGTTCCAGCAATTACCATTTCTAGACAGAACTATTGAAATGGCTTTCAAAGTGTTTTTGTCTTAGGCTTATTTTCCAAACTGTTTTTCATTCTGCTTCTAGAACAGAAATCCTGAGGTAAATATATGCATATTTAAAACATCATTTAGCAGGTTGGGGGATTCCAGGGTGGAGCTCAGACTGTGACAAAAGTATGGAAATATATTAGATATGCATTATATAATTCTGAAGAGGTGGGGGGAGGTACTAAATAATTTTGGAAATAAATATGTAACACAAAGACAAAATGAACTGTATATAAGCATCCAGCTCTGTTTGGTAAGGTGTTTCCCAGGAGGTTATTGGTTAATAATTCTGAAACCACCTTACATATATACTGTATTTAACAATTAACTAAATGGACATAAGGTGGTAGGAGTCACGTTTCTCATGTTGGCTTATAAGGTTACAGATGAACAAATAGAGGAAAAAGCTAGAATGAGCCTTGTAATGGATTAGAGTTGAAGATATTAGTATAAACATGTTTAGCTTAATATAAACATAGATATATACATATAGAAATATTTAGAGATGTGTGTAAGTATATGGGTTAATATACTCACATACATGTCCTTGCTCTTACAGCTAAGAGGGTCTATATCCAGTAGCAATGAGCACACCCAGTGCCCAGGGGTGGAGCCTGCAACCAATATATGTGCCTTTGAGCGGGAATCAAAACTCTAACCACTGAGCAAAACTGGCTAGAGCAAGTCCTATTCTTTTCCTCACCGATTGAAAAGAGGATTTTCTGAAAGCATAGAAAGTACTTAGGACAGTCATTCAAAAATGTAGGTAAAAATTAGAATAGTCTTGACTTAGAAAATGAGATGAGAAAAATTTTAAAAAGTTAAGAGAGACTTCCACAACAGAATCCATGACTCACCCGTCAATCGATGTGGGATTTCCAGGAGTAGGTCTGAAAGTTTGCAGTAAGCATATTTTATATTCATTTTTCATTAAAGACCTATCTCAAATTGTTGGTGATATTACATGCTTTTGCGGTTATTGCCAACAATTACAAAAAGAGTAAAATACAGTCTTTGCCTTTGGGCAGTTCACTGCCGAAGAAGTTTGCAGATATCTAAAATACACAAGAAAATAAGTGATACAGAAGAGGATTATACAAACCTGTAAGTGGTGAATTAAGGCCTTCTCTAAGGAAGCAATCTGAAATTTAAGAGTTGAAGTATAATTAGAGGAGAAGATAGAGGTTGACATAATATCATAAATTAGAAACTGCAGAATAAATGCTCCCAAGATACAAATATGAATATACAAACATGAAGAGCTAATCAGTAAGACAGGATGTTAGGATAGAGTAGATCAGTGTATCTAGGGCTGTCAGAAGCTTGGAAAAGTGAATTAGGGCGTGAGTCCACATTGAGGAAATTTCATCGTAAATCACAGGCAATTGGGAGGCATAAACAAGGTCAATGCAATGAGCATAAATGGTTTATCATATACATTAATTTGTTTTTATGTTATTGTAATTAAATCTAAAATTGCCACAGGAAAAAAATGTAATAGCCAATTAATTTATAGTCATCCTCATGCAGAGCCATACCTCTGCTCTCCTGGACATATTAAAATCTTTGCTGTTACTAAAAACTTCCCTTGGAACAGATCACTCTAGATCATTTAGCATCCACTGGAACCTTCATTGCTAGCACTTTTTCTTCTTACAGAAAGGCAGGTGCTTTCTTTAAAGGCTGGCTGGTCCCTGCCTCATGGTCACTGTGCAGCTGTGATCATTACTCTCTGAAGCCACAGTGTCCACCATCTCAGGAGCATTAGCAGCAGACAGTCTCATTTTCTTTCTGTCAACAAAGCAGAAATGTACACATTGTGGATGCATACCAAAGCATCCCTGCCATCAAGTTTCTGTGGTCCTTCTGTTTTGATTTTCTGAAAAGCTTCTTGTCAGATTCTTAGTGAATAGAAAGATGATAAATAAACTCCCTACATCTCGGCATGATATAGGTAGAGCTGCAGGGAAATTCCTCCATGGTGTTTTAAAATCCCAACTAAAAAGCTAGCAAGTTCCAAAGGCCTGGTAGTACTCACTGTCCCAGAATGGTGACAGATAGGAAAATGTTATTTATCAAATCCAGCTGTGGTGCTCAGCTGTAGGAAATGCCGCTAGCACCTGACATTCCTTTAGGAAGGTCATTGTGTTCAGAATAGTCCAACCAACACAGATCAGGCAGACTTCCAGGGTTTCGTTCAGCAGGGAAACCATTCTGGAGGCTGAGCAGAGTCTGTTTCTGTGACTTATGATGTGGAGTTTAAACATCCCTGTGTTTCTTCCCCTTTTCTTCCCACAGCCTTCCCTTCACACCTGCCTTGCCTCTACTGCCTTATGGCTCCTGAAACCACATTCAGTTGTTCAGAGTTAATCCGATCAGAATACCCTAAACCCCCATTGCCTTAAAATCCTTCATTTATGTCTTCGGCACTTCTTTATTTCAGACCATTGATTTTGTCAAAACAGTCATTTTCTAGGTGTTTTATTGTAGGTAATCAATTTTATTTCTAGTTAATCACTTCACTAACTCAGGGCAATATGGCAGATTTCCTGTCTTTGGCCTGGTTATTCAAATACAAAACCTTGTACTTTTTCCTTTTCTGGTAACTATTGCCACAATCACAATTAATCTATTTGTATGTGCTTATTTGTCTAATAGCTGTCTTCCCAACTAGTTTAATAAGCTCCATTCTTGAATCTGTACATCCTCCCTTGAAGCATAGCAGGTTCTTAAAAATATTTCTAAGTAAATAAAAAAATTAAGAAAGCAAGATGACTAAAGCAATTTGAACAAAATCCCAAGATCCACAATCATATAAATAGACAAAACATCTCTGGGCACAAGCAAGTACCCCAGGCATTTTATGGAAGGTATATTGACAGAAGTAACACATCTCAACAATAAAATTGATACTGACGTTGAGCTAGTGACTATGCATATATAAAGAATGAGATTTATCTACAATTAAACTGGGTAAATGTGCTATTTGGGAACACAAGCTAAGATAAATAGCAGCTAGAGGAGATAATAGATCACAGACCATTCTCTTAGCCATGCTAGTTCATAAGGGAGAGTCATTTATAATTATTATACACACTCTTGTTTAAGCCAATCCACTTGAATATTGGTAAGACCTGTAATTTTCTTCTAATCAATAGAAATGGCAAAAGTGAAGTGATTTTGCAGTTTTATTCAGTTCCTTGGTCAGTTGACTTTTAGTTGATCAAAAGGAAAATTGCCTTGGGTGAGCCTGACCTAAATCAGGAAAAACCATGAAAAAAAACAAACAAACAATGATTTAGAAGTTGAATATGAAAGAAGTCAGAAATTCTCCTGCAGGCCCTACTGAAACAAGCATATGAACTACCTAAAGAGAGATTCATAGGTAGGCAGCTGCAGGTGTCCTCTACTGCTGAGACTGTTCTATAATCACAAAAAATTAACTGATTAGTATAAGAATTAATTCAACTTCACCGAACCAGAATTACAAGAATTGCTGAAGGGGCTTCTTTAGGAAGAGGAAGAAAATAAAGATAAAAATTATGAACAACAAATACGTAACTATCAACAAGTGAATCTAAAAACTAAGGGAATTAAAAAATCTGATGAACAATATTAATTGGTGAATATAATAGAATCAGAGTTATGGAAGGGAAGTGAAGTGATAATTCTCTGGGAAAAGCTAAGTGGGAGGGGAGGGGTTGGCGGGAAGAGACGAACATAAACTGTGCACCTATAGATGAAGAGACTGAACATAAACTGTGCACCTATAGATGAGGACAATGGGGGTGTGTGAAAAGGGCAGAGGGTGGGGTGGGAACCTAATGGAGGGGAGCAATGGAGGGAGAAAAAATGAGGAACATGTTTAATAATATGAACAATAAAGATTTATTAAAAAACAAAAAAGGAATTAATTCAACTCTATGAAATTGCCATTATTTTATGTGTCCTACATCAGAAATTTTATGTGGCACAATCTATACATACAATGTATTCTAAATAATTTGTTTGGTGATCTGTTTTTGTGATTTATTCCTGCACAACAAATTAAAACACATTTTGTGGCTTAATCTAGCACCCATTTATTATCTCACAGTTCTGCAGATCAAAAGTTAAGGCACAGCCTAGATGGACTCTCTGCTCAAGGTCTCAGAGGCTGAATTTTGCATCTGCAGCTCAGGGTTCTCTTCTATCTCCCATGAACCTGTGTATGATTACTCCAGACATTTTTAATATTTTATTTTTCTATTAGGTATTAACTTGTAGAAGTTCTTTAGTTAAAAGTATGGATAGAAAGAACTTTATCTACACTAATAAAAGAGAAACATGCAAATTAACTATCACTCCTCTACACCCACCAGCCACACCCACCAGTCAATCAGGAGTGGGTATGCAACTTAACCCAACCAAGATGGTGGCCAGCCATGAAGTTGGAGCAAGCAGGAGGCTTGGGTTGCCCCGGCGATGAAGTAAGCCAAGCTTCCTGCCCACCCCAGCCAGCCCTGGCCCCTGCTCAAGGCTACAAAGTTTCAATTATAGAAGATAAATTCTAGATACTTGCTTCCAGCCAGCTCTGGCCTCTGCTCAAGGAGTTGCTGAAAAAAAAGGGGGAAGAAAAAGAAAAAAGGAGGGGCTGGGACCTTGTGTCACCAGGGGGTGATCAGGCCAGGATGGGACACCAGGGGCCAATGGGGGTAAGCAGACCAGCACAGGGGCTAATGGGAGTGAGCAGGCTGTCAGTGGGGGTCAGTTGGAGGTGATCAGGACAGTGGGAGGAGGGGGAGTTTGGAGTGGGCAGGCCAGCAGGAAGGGGACAGTTGGGGATAAGCAGGCCAGCAGACAGAGTGGTTTGGGGTTAATCAGGCAGGCAGGTGAGTGGCTGGAGCCAGCAGTCCTGGATTGTGAGAGAGATGTCTAACTGTAGGTTTAGGCCCCATCTCTGAAAACTGGCAGTAAGACATCCTTTGAGGGGTCCCAGATTGAAGAGGGTGAAGGCCGGGCTGAGGAACAGCCTCTCCCCCACCTCATGCATGAGTTTCATGCACCGGTCCACTAGTATTGTTATATAGATGATATCTTTATTCAGCCATGTAAATAGCACCCATTAATGAAAGACACCTTATGATGTATTCCAATCAAGATGAATTATTTTATTTAATTGCAATGGATATTTAATCAATATTGGGAAAATTAATTGAATTTTTTCATAATGTATCTGAATGTTTTGGTTAAAAAAAATCTGGAAGACATTCTGATACATAAATATCAATAATGTTACCTCTATACGCATATTCAAGTTTATTATATTTTAAAAATAGCTAAAAGACAGAATTGAAGGCTATGTACCAAATGTCATGTGCCTCACTGATTCTTTACACAGAGCAATGTTTTTATATAAACTTATATGCCATAAACTCAGCTAACTTTCAGTATATGAGAATAAGTGAGTCTTTACAAAAAGGATGTCTTAGTGGTTGCTTACACATCTGGCAGAAAGATGTCAATAATTATAATGTTTTACGTCAATTTACTTTTTTGAAATATTCTTTGGCATTATGTAAAAAGAAATTGGTTTCTTTGTAAAGGTAGCTGTATCTCAACTTTAGAAGTAATTTTCATTTTCTTTTAGGTGAGTATTCAGAAAGATATTTAAATGTTGAGCAGATTTTATTATGTTAAAAAAACACAGTATAATTTTATGAAAAAATAAAGGTGATTGCTTTTATGTGAAAACATAAAGTTTTCTCTTGTTCCAAAATACATCTGAAAAGAAGACTCATCATTCCCTTTTATTTAGCACAATAAAACATATGCCTATATAATTAGATCCCCATTAACATGTTGACACTGTCATTTACAGCTTTCTCTATGTATTCTCCTTTATAATGTAAAACTATAGTATTTTTCTCAATATATCAATATTACAATTTGTCAGTGTCTTGAAAATTAGTATATGAGATATCAATCTTTTTTTTCTTAAAATTCACCTTATACTTCATGTGGTTTCTTAAGAATGTGCTTTGCTGCCTCTCAGACCTGTATTTTTAATTTATATGACCTTTTGGTAATCGCTAAAAGGCAAGATAAGGCAGGCATTAAACACATGATGAATTAGGTATAGGTTATTGTGGGTATGTTCTTTCCCTCTTGACAGCTCAAAGGCACGAAAACAATTTTCTGAGGTTACAGAAATGGGTGCATTTAAACCTGGGATTGCCTTTTTCATGGGTGTCACAGCTGGCAATGGAGTGTGACAGGCGGCTGCTAACTCTGGCAACTTATCATGCACCAGATGTTTTGTCACAACTCAAAGGGCCCACAGGCAAATTTTGAACTGAAACAATTAAATTATAAAGAAATAGGATCACATAAAAAGAACACCAAATACCAAAAGACCTTCAAGTTTCAACAATCAATATATAAGGTGACTTCCCATGGAGAAGAGTCCATCAAAGGAGAAACAGACTTCTTTGCCTTCAGTATCTTCATAGAACAAAATCAAATACTGATTTTTCATGACAGCCTCTACATTTTATTTTAACAAAATGCTTAGGCTAATAAATCTTTTTATTTTTAATTCCAACCAGCCCTAGCCAGTTTTGCTCAGTGGATAGATAGGCTATCAGCCTGTTTGCTGAAGGGCCCTGGGTTCAATTCTGATCAAGGGCATGCACTTTGATTGCATACTCCTCCCCAGCCCAAGCGCTGGTCAGGGCTCTTGTAGGAGACAACCAATTGATGTGTTTCTCTCAGATAGATATTTCTTTCTGTCTTTCCCTCTCTTGTCCATTGTCTTTAAAAATCAGTGGAAACATATCCTTAGATGAGGATAAAAAAAAAAATTCCAACCAGACCTGCCCCCCCCCAAAACACACACACACACACACACACACACACACACACACACACACACACAAACCTACCTACAACCAGAATACTATAGTACAACAAAATCATTTCAAAGATATTTCCCTAAATGTTGGGAGCTGCCCTGAAAACAGGGACTTTTTCCTTGGAGCTGCTCTGGAAGCAGGGGTCTCTTGGTAGACACAGCTCTGGTAGGACAAAAGTCATAGCTCTCATGAGAACGTGCTGTTCAGCTTGTTTTGCAGCTTGTTAATGTAAAAATACTACTGACCTTTGTAAAGAATAACATGTACTGTTTAACCTGCTGCTTGCGTATAGATTAGGAAACAATTCTCTGCTTACGTGCAGAAACAAAGATGTGGTGCTGGGTAAATACTTAGCCTAAAGGTATTTATCTGCTGACCTGTATCTTGTACCTCCCTGCTTTTGCTGTATAAAAACGAGCTAAGAAATAAACTCGGGATTGCAGACTTCAGTCTTTTTTCTCATCCTCACCCCCTCATTCAGGTACTGTTCATTGCCGGCATGTTCCGGCACCTAAAATAAAATTTCCCACATTATCATAATCACAATTTGTAATCTCAGTTCTTCAAGGATTTTATGGTAAGCTCATCAAAACTCTGGGCAGGACTTTAAGACATCACACTTTCAATGGAATTTGTGTTTTAATATATCACTTCAGAGAATATAGCAACCTTTTTCTAATTCTTCCCCTTATTTCAAAATTAAAGAATCCATCATTTGGTGGCATTTCACCCCTAACTGACACCCAATACACTTGACTTGGAGTGAAAGTTATATTTGCAGCTACAGGTAAGAGGATAAAGTAGCACAAGGTGCCTGTCATACATGAAATAAATGTTCCACCTACAAAGGACTGTGGAATGCCTTGGGATAACTCTCGGATTCCATGATAAGGTCATACAATGGTAATATCTATTCCCTGTTGGGTCACCTCAACTGCCTGTGCATCGGCAGCTTGTATTGCATTGAAGCATTGTGGCTTCAAACTTTATAAAATCTGCTTCAATTTTTATTTCTTCCAGGGAATATTTTCTAATTTCCTTCCCTTACTATGAAGGTCTTATTTCACCCTAAAATCCATGCATATGTACTATGCTTGCCTTATCTTCTGAGACAGTGTCAACTCACTAGGTGTAAAGATTATATTTCAATGGTCTACATGCCCCTATCATAATTAGCATGAGGTTTTAGATGTATTAAAAGTTGAGTATTGGTTATGGAATTGAATTGGTACCAGGTTTCCTCACGTAGTTAGTTAAAAACCACTACTAGTAATTTAAATTATTCCATTATAGATTCAAAGCTTTGTTTATGGATATATATATATATATATATATATATATATATATATATATATAATTTAAAGAGGAAAGTTTTTACAGTTCTCTCTCTCTCTCTCTCTGTCTCTCTGTCTCTCTCTCTCTCTCTCTCTCTCTATATATATATATATATATATATATATACAATATATATGTATATATTGTATATATATATATATAAATCTCATGAAGAACTGTAATAACTTTCCTCTGTAAATTACAAATTGTTTTATTATGTGGTTTAAAGTAAGTTTTGGGTAAAATATGCATTGAGAGACACTACAGAGTAACTTTTTAGGTATCCTGTGTTCCAAAAATAATTCTTTGGTCCAATATCTGATAACTTAAAAATACATGGTACTTAGCATGAAGGAGACTCCGGGAGCCTTTCTTGTTTCTTTGTTTATAATCTTGTTTTCAAGGATTCAGAGGATCTTGATTATAGCTACTCTAAAATTTTGAGCAAGATCTAGGGGACCCATCTAGACTAAATATAAGTCCTAATTAGGAGTGAAAATTGATAAGAAAATTCGTATACTTCTCTTTATTTTCCCCACAGGTCTTCTTCCAGAATCAGACTAAATAGAAAAAAAAAATCACGGAAAATCAGCATTCAAGTAAACCACTCCTTAAATGACTGGCCATGGTGAAAACACCAGAAAGGGTCTGAACATTTTTTGATTGAAAACTACAAAATGAGAAACTAGAGAATGACCCAAGCTGCAGCAGAAATGCATGCTGCTGACAGATGACTGTCTGTGAGCCACATGTGACTCTACTAGGAAAGGCAGAAGCATTTGAAGAACCTAAGCTCCAGGTACTTTTAAAATAATAGTTCAAATACAATTAAAACTATATCAATGGACTTATTTTGTGAGCCCAAAAGGAATTATTTTAAACTGTCTATGTCACATAATATAGTTGCAATGCCATGGACAAGAACAGTGCTGATCACCAACACTTAGAGAAATACTGGAAGTATAATTCCAATTAGATGTAGACATTAAAACTCTTGAACTAAAGCTTTCATCATGGCATCATTGTCCTAGAATGTGTATTCCTAGAATGCTGTATCTGGGTGCCATCTAATTCAATTATGGTTCCTTTTTTTTTTTTTAACAGAGAAGAAAGTATAGATTTAAAATAAATTGCTCAAAATGTTTATCATGTATATTCAAGTTGCAAGTGTTGAAAGCCCAAAACAACTTACTTGCAACAACAAAATTATTTCATTAACTGAAAGCCCATGGAAAGGGCTGTCTTTTATGAACAACTTCACTCAGGAGCTCAAACATTTCACAAAGGACTGATTCCCTACCTATCTCAGAAGAGTATTTTCCCCGTCCCCATGCTGGGTTTTATTCTTAAACTCTGGATATGAACAAGGTAACTATAGTAGCCTCTGCTTCATATCCTTTCAGGTCCAATCTAACAGAAATAAATTATTCTTCCATTTACCAACCACCTGCCATTTCCTCAGGAGCTTGGATTATTGTTTTAATTACACCAACTGTGCCCACAATCATTGGGACCAGGACAATATGAATAATCATTAGCTTAGATCAGATATATAATGGTTATTTCACTCTGAAAGATATAGGTGGGGCCCAGCCAGTGTGGCTTAGCAGTTGACTCGGACTATGACTCGGACTATGACTTGATTCCCAGTCAGGGCACAAGCCTGGGTTGCAGGCTCCGTCCCCAGTGTGGGGGAGCAGGAGGCAGCTGATCAATGATTATCTCTCATCATTTATGCTTCTCTCTCTCTCTCTCTCTCTCTCTACCTCTCCATTCCTCTCAGAAATCAACATATATGATGGAGGTGGGAACCCACACTCCATGTACTGAGAGTAGAGATTTAGAGCTCCCCACACGAATAGGAGTAAAGTCTTTCCAGGTGAAATTAGATACTAGCTGAGAGAGTAAACAACTGTTAAGCCAAACATTGGTCTAGAGACAATGCCACAACTCTTCACTAAAATATTGCACCTCTTTTAGTCTTCATATGAAAAACAATATATAATCTATGGATATCATAGATTATATTTATTATTCACCCATAATTGGCACTTCTACCAACAGGAAGACTATACTAAGATGTAACCCTAGACTCTCCTTGTCAGCAGATATATCATGGAGCACTTCTGAGCAGAAGCGTTAAGAGCCAGCACATGGTTCAAACATTTGTTCTTCCTTCTGCCATCATAATCTGAGGTGCTTGAGACAGAAGTGTTCTTCATCAGCCTGGTTCCTGGAAGTGCAGATAAATTGGAGCAGAGCTACAGACAAAGCATGAAAGACATAGAACATGAGAGAAATAGATCTTGTAATATTCTAAAATGTTAGGATTGTTTGTTATTATAATATAAATTAACTTTGGTGGACAATCTCTTAAAAAGAATCACCAACATCACTTTTCTTGTGGCATTTGTAAATCAAGACATTTTCTCTTCTACTGCTTTTTCTAAACTTACTACTCTGTAGCAAATCTATGAAAATCACTTTTAACTTATTAATATGGTTTTAGTTTGGAAAACATAACTGATTTAAATTTTCCCTATGTCTAATTCAGTGGTTTCCAACCTTTTTTGGCCATGCCCCATCTAAGCATCTCTAAAATCCTGATGTCCCCTGCCCCATGACATATAATTCTTACTATTAAAAAAGTGAACTCTTATTCACATGGAGGAATTCTAAAAGGCCATTAACTTGGTCTCTAAACAATCTACCAAAGAACATGGCATTCACGAAAGAGAAAAATATAAGAAGGAAAGGACAGTTGAAGTACTGAGGAAGAAATTACTAAGAAAATGTTAAAAAATAATAATAATATGAAGTGATATGAAAAAAATAGCAAGTAAAGTTTTAAAACATATGATAGGGAATTAAAAAGCACAAATATGTCACAATATATATTTATATACTGTATATGTGTTCCTTAGGACCATAAGAAATGCAAAAAATTCACTGTTAATAACTCATTCTCAAATATCCCCCTTAAAGATCTAATTGCCCTCCTGTGGTACATGTATCCCATGTTGAGAACCACTGGTTTAATCTGAAATGTGCCACATACTAGTTCTATGACCTAAGCAAGTCCTACTTTCTAATTAAATCTTATATTCTTTTTCTCTGAAATATTGTACTTGATCACTAGATGACTTCCAAAGTCACTTCTGTCAAGAAATATCCATTGTTCCATAAGTTCATACACTTCTTTTCTTCTTAGCATCTACTATAATTTGTATTTGTACATCTATTCAGTGTTGCTTTTAAAGTCTTTCTCTCCACACTAGTCTATAAGCTTCCTGAGCAAAGGGAGTATCTCTGCCTTTTCACCACTGTATACTGTGGTGTCTACTAGAGTACCTCATACATCCTAGGATGTTATTATTTCTTTTCTTACAAATGTTATGTGTGCCTTTTGGCTTGAATAAAACATTACCTAGACTGACAGCTTTAAGCAGGCATTATTTTGTATTTGTCCAAGACAAATATCTACATGTATGTCCAGACATAATGCATAACATGTATTTTATAAGTCTGTATTTTCATTGAATCAGCAACATGAATCTTCTTTGGTGTTGACAGTATAAGAGCTATATAAATCACTCTGAAAAATAATTGCAAATCCAAGAAAACTGCTAAACCCACAGGTCTGGTGTGCTGGAAATTAATGCTTGTGAGGATTTATGAGTTGATATTCAGTGATGGGTACATAGACTGTTAGGATTTTTAAAAAATCAACTTGGTGTGTGTGTGTGTGTGTGTGTGTGTTTTAACTCAACACTGATGATTTAATTATTAAGGAGTTCCCCTTCTTGCCTCTAGATGTCTCACCTGGAATTCCCATTCTAGGAGATATTCTGATGCAATATCCCACTATAGGCCTGGCTGAAATGTCATCTTGGGAACTAAAAGAGTAAACCATGTGAATTTAACGGCAGTTGGGTCAAAACATTCCACCAGTATTTTTTTAACTCTCTGGAAAAAATGCACATACCAGATGGTGGGAGAATAGGCAGATTTATGAGAAAAAAACATGGCTTTGTATTAGTCATTCTGAAGAGCCACATCCCAAGGAGGCCCTGCCTTTTTGGTTGTGATGAACAGTTTCCAGGTGTAACCCTTCATGTTGGGGAAATGATAGTTAGGCAATGGCTATCAGTCCATCTTAAGTGCTTTTTGTTTCCACTTTAAAAGTAATTCATACCATGTAAATCCCAGTAGGTGAGGTATCCTATTAGGATATGACTTATTGAAAAATAGTGATGATCTTAGCCTAGGAAAACAAATTCTACAAGTTAAACCAGAAGCAAAAGTAACGGTTTTACTTCTTGAGAAAACAAAAAAACATTTTGACAAGGGTCAAAAACAGGAGTTTATTAAGATTTTTGTAAATAAGTAATGAGAAATAATTATTTTGCAAATACTTCTAGTAAAAATGTTTTCCAGAATCGTATTTTCTAGAGATCAACATATATTTTGTGGCAAAAGCTCAGTATAACTAAGCACACCAAAGTGACTATGTTTTATTGCACTTTGGAATTGTTTGAACAGAATCTGAAAAATCCGAAATAGAATATTATTTCTAAATCATTTTATATATATATATTATTTCTAATATATTAATAAATAACATATTTAATTAAATAATAAATAATATATTTCTAAAATCATTTCATATATATATATGAATTATTATTTCTAAATCATTTCATATATATATGAAATGATTTAGAAATAATATTCTTATGAAATGATTTAGATATAATATATATATATATATATATATATATATATATAATGATTTAGAAATAATATTCCATTTCAGATTTTTCAGATTCTGTTCAAACAATTCCAAAGTGCAATAAAACATAGTCACTTTGGTGTGCTTAGATATACTGAGCTTTTGCCACAAAATCGAAATTTCTCTAAAATAAAAGAGAAAGGGATACTCTTTTTCTCCTTAAAATAGGCTGGCAAAAAAAGCAACACTTATTTATTTAAAAAAAAAAACAAAAACACAGGAAATGAACGGTAGGCACAATTCAAATATTTTCTTGCTTATTTGCTAAAGAAATGTTTTCTTTGTAGATTTTCATTGTACTATGCTTTAGTTCCTATGTCTTCAGTTTCTTCTGTTTGTTTTGTTTTATTTTGGGCCTTGAAGATCTAAAAAAAACTTTAGAATGACTTTTGTCAATCCTGTGGATTTTTGTTCAAATTGGACTCCAATGATGCTAGCAAATGTATGGGTCTGAAAATATTTGGCATAACTGCTTATTTTGGCAGGAGCAAAAAATAACAAAAAGAAAAACAAATTTCAGTGTGCCCATGTTCTGTGAGCTTCTGTTTCGTTTTGTTAAATTAACTTTTTCCCCCCCAGTTGATTCAGGTCAGTTTGGATAGTTTAAGTTATATCTACAAATATGTCACTTTCATATTTAAAAGTATTTTCAGCCCTAACCGGTTTGGCTTAGTGGTTAGAACGTCGGACTGCAGAGTGAAGGGTCCCAGGTTCGATTCCGCTCAATGGCATGTACCTTGGCACACCCCCAGTGGGGAGTGCGCAGGAAACAACTGATCGTTTCTCTCTTATCAATGTTTCTAATCTTCTATCCCTCTCCCTTTCTCTCTGTAAAAAATCAATAAAAAATATATTTTTTAAAAAGTATTTTCAAAGAATTGTCACAAACTATTATCTATGGACTTTTGGTCCTGGCCTACCAGGCTCTCCCCAGCCTAGTCCATCTCCTTATACAGGCTTCTCTTCTGATAATTATGAAACAATAAGATCTCTTCCCATATTTATATATTGTGATAAATTGGTGTTCAGTTCAAATATTACCTACTTCATGATGCCTCTTCCCATTCACTCAGGTAGATATGATCAAATCTGTGCCTACTTGTAGAAAGTGAAAAACCATTATTTGCTTTTTTGTCTCAAGCTGTTGGTTTGCAACATCAGGAGTTCACCAGTGAAATTTGAAACTGGCCCCAATCCAAAGGAAAGGAGAGATGGAAAACAGAGGCAGACCACTCCAAATGGGTAGGTGGCAGGTTAATAAGCAAGGAATCTTACATAAGAGTCTATCTTGGGTGGTCAGAAGACAGTAGATCTTCACATCTCTCCTCCCTCCTTACAAGAATCTTAAAACTTTGTATGGAGGTCTTAACAGGGTTCAGTCATAACTTTTCCCTAAGAACACTGCTTGATTTTCAACAAAAGTTGGTTGAAATAAATGGAATTTTATTTGTCAATTTACCAGTTATACAAATTGAAACATTCAAAATTAGCCATGGAAGCAAGGATGGTATGGTTCTGATCAATCACTATTGTGCAGTAAGACATCAATAAGAAGAGAGAAAGAAAGGATTTGAGAGATGTTAGTGAAAGAAAAAAAAAGATGAGAGTATGGAGATAGAAAAAGAGAAACAAGAATAAAAGAATTAGAATGAACAGCAAGAAAAATCAGTCCCTCTTATCCCAGAATGGTGTTATTTTGGGGAACCACTTCATCTTGAAATTGCCTACTTACTGGATCTCAGTTGCTGAAAGTCAATTGGCCTTTGAAGTCTCTAGAAATCCATTGTCTTCCATTGCTATAGGGCCTAAGCAGTGAGGAGGTTAAGGCAGCTCCCCAGTCCTTGCATAAGATGATATTCTAGCTAGCTTCAGTTATTTTTTACCCAAGTGGTACCAACTTTTCATATATTGTATATTCTGAAAGCTCCATCTATGGAGCAGCTGGAATTCTCTAAGAGATCTTGTTTCAAAATCCAGGGGCTTATGTTTGCCAATAAAACTGAGAGGTATTTAAATTTCAGGTCAATTGTGTATCATTTGTGGATGACTCATTACCTGGGACTCAATTTTCAAATTCTAAAGGGCAACTATTCTTGCAGAACTTTTCTAAGAATAAGAGTCTGTTATTCTACTCTGGGAATTATGGTAGGGGTATTTAAACCTAACCCCCTAATCATAATAGCTCAATTAAATTTTTATCTGTTCTAATATAATAATAATTATAGATATACATAGTTATATTTCAAATAAATAAAATCTAATTTTAAAAGAAACATTATAGCATTTAAGGTAGTTACTATTAAACTTTAAACTTCTATATAAATTCAACTCAGAAAAACGTATTTAAAATCTGTTTGGATTATAGTAATGAAGAAAACACTCTGGCCCAATGCATGAAGCAAATGTTAGAACTGACTAAAAGGCTAGTTGGTTTAATTAAATTATGTATTTTGGAGACAGGTGGGTGTCACGGCTTTTGCAACTCTAATCTGCAGACATTCATCTTATTTTCTTTACCAAAGTAATAAAATCTGCTTTTTAAAAGTATTATAATGATGTTAACAATAGCAAATATATTTTCATTAGGATAATGTTTTTCATTTATAAATGCAGATGAGTTTTGATAAATATATGTAGATTGTTGAAAATACATAAAAAATAAATTAGAGCTGATGCAAAGTTTATTATTCATCTTTAGGATTCCATAAGAAAGTGGCTTTAACTTAATTCTCATAGTCGTACATGTGCCACATTAGGGCTCTGAGAGAAATGAGGGTTCTTTTAAATGATGTAATTGATGAATTTTAATAAAGATTAGAGGCCTGGTGAACAGATTCATGCACTGGTGGGGGACATGGCCTGCGGGGATAGGCCTGCTGTGGGAGTGTCGCTCATCCCAGTCAGCCAAGCGTCTGTGGACCTGTCTTCTGAGCAGCTGCTCTTGTTGTGGGATCACCACTCATCCTGGATAGCCAAGCGGTGATCCCATATGGGAGTGCACTAACCATCAGGGAGCAGCTCCTGCATTGAGTGTCTACCTCCTGGTGGTCAGTGTGCTCCATAGTGACTCATTGACCAGTTGTTCTGGTTGCTCCACTGTTTGTTTGGTGGGCTTTTATACATATAGATACTCCTGTCTTTACAAGTGGGGTGTGCAGGGTTCAGAGAAACCAACAAGGGACGGATCAACATAATGGGACTAGCAGGTCTGCAGATCTGTTACTACCCCTTCACCTAAAGTAGAGAAACAGGTTCCCAGAACACTGGGAAAGGTAGATGTATGGATAGGACTGCCTGAGAAAAGATGTTATGTTCTTTGGTAGAGTGACAAAGCTAAGCCTTTGTCACCAGCAAGGAGAGTTGCTGTGAAATAGACATCCCAGCCATACTGGCATTCTCCAAAGCAGTCTACTTACCAGGGCTTTCCATTAGCCCAATCCTCTGAGAGCCAAAGGTCAAGGGAGCCCAATGGCATGATCCAAAGAGGTCAACCTTCTGCAACACAGAGCAGAATACGAAAGGCTGGTATTTGGAGGGCATCCAGAAATGTGGTAATTAGAACTTATTAAAATTATGTCTGGATAATATTTTAGTTTAACTGAGAAATTACTTCATAACAAAAGTTCATTAATTTCTACTTTAGTTTAGAAATAATTTTCAAGATTCAAATTATTTTAATCACTTATTCCTATAGAACATTAAAGTATCTAAACCCATCTTTTCAGACATTTTTAAAACATCACAGGGATGATAGTGAAAAACTTCATAATTAGAATTATTTAATAAAAAGAAGGCATTTCTTAGGCTTTGCATTACTACATGACATAAAGTAGGCATTTTAAAATTGATTGAATAAAAGCAGACAGAAGAAAAAGTATACTCATATACAATCGTCATCCTAAGTATTTTTACCTGGTTCATTTTCAGAAATAAGGACACTTTGCTTTTTATAAAACTAAAAGTGCATTCCCTTACTCACAAAAGAAAAAAACAAACAAACAAAGTAAAACAAAACTATATGTGGTATTATTGTCTTAATAATACTAACATCTAGTGAATATTAACAGAATTTGTGACCTGGATTTCTTTTCAGGAGCAGATGATTATTGGTATGTTATTTTACTAATTTTGTTCCTGTTTGTACCTTTCTCTTCTCCAAATGAAAATGAAGAAAAATTCCACGTGTTCTGTAATTTTTTAAAAATAACACCCTTGCTGGTAATATAGTATAATTACTCATTTTATTGAATAAATCACTTTGCTTTTTTTTGCTTCTATTTTAAATCCAAAACTTAAACCAATAGAGCTTGATAGAGCTTTCTAGCTTACTAACATTCTTAATGTCAATATACACACACTTTTAGATCAAGTTGCCTGCAGTATCAAGCTGCAAAGGCAATATATTTGACAAAAGTTCAACGTAATATATATTAAATCTATATCACATATTTTGCTACGACTTGGTGAGTTCAGCACAACTGGAAAACCTTACGTAAGAAAGGCCACACCATCACATTGGCATGAAAATAGAATCCAGGCTGAGAAGAGGAGAGAGAAGAAAAAAAAAATAGTTCCCTTAAGGTCAAGGGCAACAGCTGAGCAGCACTGGGAATACCTGCTTCAAAGCATACAGTGTCTTATGTTTATAGATAAAATGTTGGTTTCTATGTGGGGGAGAGTGGTCGCAGGAGCAAATATCCCTGACACCCAAACAAAATAATCCCAAATAAAATGGGTGACGTAGCTCATAGTAAAAAGGGAGATAACTATTCATGGGAAAAAATGCATGACCTCACTCTTTTAGAATACACAGTGATTCATCAGCATTTTCCAGCTTTCTTGCCTGCTTGCTCTCAGCCTCCCAGTTCTTCCCCTTTTCCTTTTGCTCCCAAAAAGCTAGGTCACCGAATAGAAGATGCTGTGGCTTCGGGAAGGACAGTAAAATTTAAGGAAAGACCATAGTTTGTGAAAGTATTTCTTTGTCATGAATGGAGAGGCACCATCTTTGCTGAGGGTATACTTTTCTCAAGAGTTAAATGTTACACTTGTTTCTTTTCCTTTTTCTCCCCCCTCCTTTTTTATTTATTTTTTGTTTAGTTTATTTCAGAAAAGTTGTGTGTTAACAGGAGAAAAGGGAGTCTCTGTGATCACAAGGAAAATGTTATGGGAATAATACAGGGAGATGTATTTATAAGCAGGAGCAATCAGCTAAAAATACCATTATGAGCAGGCTAAGTTATAATTTTCAGTTATGGCACTTGCAAAAACTTTGAAATGCTATCAGTCCATCTTCTTATGAAAAGGCACCCTAGTTTAATCAAGTAACTGTGAAACCACAGTCTCAAAATTGCAACCAAATTGTTTGTGCAATGTTATGTATCTACGGAAACAAACGTGGACTTCTTGAATTACATTATTAGTTTCTTTGGAGCCCTGAGTACTTCAAAGGTTTTTCAGAAACTAATAATGCTATGTTACACAGGGACCAATTACTTCGTGGGTGGACACACCAGCCCCGGGCTGGCACTCCTTCTCTCATCTATGGAACTCCTGGTTATTTCTATGTCCCGGGTAGGGGGTGGGGAGAGTGGTTGGAATAGAGCAAATTTCTGGTTTGTTCTACCAGACATCTCCAACTTTATTAAACAGGGAATAAAATATTGGAGGAAATAAGGTTTTTGGTCAATTTGCTGCTTTCAACTGTACTCTACCAGACTCCAGCAACCTTCATGCAGCTTCTGGGACTCACCACCCACCACCTCCTGACACTAAGAGTTGGACCTGAGACTGGTATTTTTTACTGGGAAACCCTGGTGTGTGAGAGCTGTAGTTTTGAGAAACACAATATATATGTAGGAAGCCTAATTTTTAGAGCTCAGACTTGGAGAGTATTATGCTAAGTGAAATAAGCCAGTCAGAGAAAGACAAATAGCACATAATTTCATTTTTATGTGAAATCTAATGAACAAAATAAACTAATAAACAAAATAGAAATAGACTAATAGATTCAGATTGACAGCTGTTGGAGGAAAGGTTGACGGGCTGGGTGAAAAAGTGAAGGGATCAAACCACCCTGCCCCACCAAAAAAGCAAAAAAAACACACACACACACAAAAAAAAAACAAGACACAACCTCATAGTCAATTGTATGGTGATTACCAAAGGGAGAGGGAACTGGACGGAGATAGGAGAGGGTAAAGGGGAAATAAATGGTGACAGAAGACATGACTTGGGGTGGTGAACACACAATACAATATAGAGATGATGTGCTATAGAATTGTACACCTGAAACCTTTAAATTTTATTAACCAATGTCACCCCAATAAATTTCAAGAAGAAAAAAGATTCAGATCAAGCCAACACCTTTTCATCTATGCTAAATGAAGAGCTTCTAGAAGAACCATTTCGCTGTTGTTCAGACATCAGAGATTCAATCCCATCAAAGAAGGAATCATAACCCTGAACCTCAAGAGTTTTAGGTAATATCTCTAAAAGCCCATTAATGGCTAGTGTTCTGAAGAGGATGATTAGGGATAGCTTGAAAATTAAATGTTAATTTTGTCTTCCCAATTGGCTGCCTAATGGCTCCAATGCAGATGAAACTGGCTTATGAGCATCCCCCGCCCCACCCTGGGACTAGGGTAAGTGACAGACCGGGGTTAATCTTTCTCATGCTGTGCCCTCACACCTTTGGAACAACCATAGGTGATGGTGGTGGGGGTAGGACAGGGGTTCCCACAGCCCCTCTTATATTCCGGAGGTGTCTATGCATGGCAACCTGGTCTGCAGGGTCTCCTTAACCTTTGTCCACCATATCTCTGCTAGGCTCCAGGCCTTGGTGTTGCTGGTTGGGCAGATAAAGCATTTCGTTTTCACCCTGAGAGCTCTTCCTTCTGCTTATTTGCACTACCATCATTCCTGATAAGCCCCATCTGATTCAGGCTTGCATTCTATGCTGTGAGCACCAAATTCATTCATACAGGTAGGCTGAATATAAATATTCTTAGGCCTTTTCTCAGGATGGTTTGACCAACCAAATTGCAGGTTGTTTATTTTCAGGAATCTGTTATTTTCTTAGGAAACTGAAACCTAGAAGCATTTCAATAAGCCAGTGTTTCCCAAACTTCTCTCATGATGAGAATCACCTGGTGGAGTTGTTAAAATACAGATTCCTGAATCCCAACTAAGAAGTGCTAAACTAGAATTTTTGGGAACATATAGGTAAAATTAAGTATACAATTTTTGGGAAGATATAGGTAAAATTAAGTATACAATTTTACCTATATGTTCCCAAAAATTCTAGTTTAGCACTTCTTAGTTGGAATTCAGGAATCTGTATTTTTGAAACTAGCTTTTGTCACTCAACATAATGCCCTCAGGTTCATCCAAGTTGTTATGTGTTTGTTCTCTTTTATTGCTCAATAGTATTTCAGTCTAGGCTTATTTATGTATTGAACTTATCTATATCAATTTACGTAATATTGAGGCTAAGAAAACACAAATACCAAAGTGGGAGTACTGAAATTAGATAAAGATAATAAGCTAACCTTAGTGAATGATAGTATAGTCACTGTGGTTACTTTTACATTTCAGAGCTGGCTCTGAAATTCCTGGAATCCAGGTTAAAAAACAGAACATGATAAATGGCATGGCTGCCATTATTGGAAAGGAGGAAGCCTGCCAGTTCTTAAAAGGAGAGAGCTTTTCTGCTGGTGTTAAATCTAAAAGGAATATCTCAGGAGAAATTTTACATTTCTTGATATAATGGATAACATTCTCGGCAATATTTCTACAGCAAATGCAAGCACAGGTTTTACTTAGCTGGCTACTTTTCATTGTGACTAACAGTGCATTACAAGGTCAAGAGCAAACTACTAAAATTTAGCTTCTTAAAGCCAACTAGGAGGCTAGCACTTCAATATAGATTTCAAAAGGCTGGGAGGTGGGGAGGGCTCCTATGGTGACCCAACATCTATTTCTGGTTATTTTCCTTTTTTGTCTCCTTATGAATGAATGTGGCCATATGACCAGTTATGACCAATGAATTGTGAATATAGTAAATTGTATTTTTTTTTAAAAGGCTCCTCCTAAAATGTGTCACTAATACTTTTTTTTTTTTTTAACAAGAGTTGGGTCTAAACAGCATGGGTGATGTTTAGAAGTCATGCTGTTAGCATCTGTCTGGCCCTCAATATCTTCTCTTTCTGGAAACTTATTGAGTTACTAGAAGCCCAGTGCTTGAAATTCGTGCATGGGGGAAGGGGTCCCCTCAGCCCAGCCTGCACCCTCTCCAATCCAGGACCCCTTTGGGGATATCTAATGCCCATAGTTGGACATACCTCTCACAATCCTGGAGTGCAGGCTCCTAACTGCTCACCTGACTGCCTGGTCGCCCCCAACTACCCCCCCTCTTGCCAGTCTGGTAGCCCCATGCAGCCTGCTGTTCGGTCATTTGGTCATCCCTCACTAACCCCCATGCTGGCCTGGTTGCCCCACACAGACTGTTCAGTCATCCATTCAGTTGTGATGGTCACATAGGCTTTTATGTAAGTAGATTATTACATAAAATATTTAGTATTATATCATATATACAGTAGTAATTGACAACAGAGAAATGTTCCTGAGATTTGTTTTTAAGCTATAAATACCAAATATTCTGCAAAGATACCAAAGGAGTCATCAACATATTATGATTTGTTTTAACTTTTTCAATTAGAGATACTTCAAGATATATAGAGGAGATATTTTATTAGCACTGATCTTTCTTTTATTCATTTCAAACTAAATTATTGGTTGACTGTTCCTTTATAAATATGATTCAAATATAGTATGTGTATAATCAAAGACAAGTTAGGTTAGAGTAGAGATCTATGTTAAAAAAAAGAAAGAATTCCACTGACATTGAACATTAAGCACTTTAAAGATTACAGAACAGATGTCTGCATCCACCTTTGAAATGAGATTTAATTGAGCAGAATCTTCATAGAACTGATGTTAACTTTATGAATGTTTGGGGAGAAAATGCAGTATACTGAACCCTATCAGGAGTACAAAAAACAAGGAAAACAGAAGACCATAATGTATACAAGATATCACCATACATTTTATTAATTCATTACTAGCTAGCTAATTCATAATAATTTATTAAGGATTTATAACTGTGTCAGATATTCTATCTGCAAGGATTAAGAAGACTATTAAGGGCAGGCCACTGTCTCAACGAATTTTATATTCTAAGTAAGCATGTTATCTAATAATATAATAAGATAAATACTATCTGAATGCATGATTAGAGAGCAGAAGGATATTATATTGAAGGGATATGCTCAATGCCAGTGCAAATCTAGTTAGCAAAAATATATATAGCAAGAACACTAGTAAGAACAGAAATGTGCAAACTCAAGTGGAGTGGCATATGTATTCCTGATGTATGGTCACCAGTGGCTGTCAGAGTCTGATGGTAGAAAACATTGGGAACATCACCTTGACCTTCATTGCTGTAATTCCACACTTATCAAGCCAATCAACAAGACGTATTGTATGGCTAGCACTTCAACACAGATGAAAGAAGGGTGGGGTGAGGGAGGGTCCTGTGGTCAGTCTTAGCTTGACCCAACATCTACCTTCCCTTGTAGATCAGATTATGGGAAAGCAATGGTGATGGCCATCCCAAAATAAATAGCCCAGTTCTCTTGACATTACATTTCTCATTGTAAATTTGAATTCTTGTGTAAATATATTCCCAGGAACTTTGACCAGTGTATCTTCCTCCGCTTCTTCTTCCCAGAGATACATCCCCTCTTTGTCTGCTGAATACATCAAGCCTCTTAGATGAAAGCAGAGTTTCAGACCCAGGACCTTGGAAAATTCATCAAAGCAAATGCCACCTTGTTTCCCTGATGACACCTCTGATCGCACAGCATGTCCTCCCTTCTCAGACATCAATAGCTACATGTGATTATCATAAATATTTCACCCACAGTTCATTCATACTCTCCATGTGAGGCCGTGATTGAAGTTAGCTGACACCAGGAACATTCTTGCCCAAGAACAGTTCTTCTCAGTGCAACTGGCTCCTCATGTCCCTCTGAACCGGCCCCACCCCAACCATAAAACCAAATTCAGTCCTTTCCACTTTCACCATAAACCACTACTTGCAGCAAAATTGCCTTCAAGCAACATAGATGTTAGCAATGATTTCATAGGGAAAGCCTGTGCAAACTAAAAGGGTTAACCGGAGAACACAAGGCTTGATCCTTACAAAAATCTAAATAATGTTAAAGGGAAGTTCATTCAGCAAGTATGAGCCCTGTAAAAACATGTTCCCAGTGAGTGAAGATTTTACAGGAACTTCTGAGACCACAACTCTTGCACAGCCCAAATGTGTGCGTTAACAAGAAGCTGCCCGTAGCACAATCCAGATACAAATGTCAGTCCAGCCTGCAGCTCTCCCAGGTACATATGAAGCCTGCTCCCTCCATGTTTGTTGCTGATTTTTTTCCCCTCGAACTCAGCCCATCTGCATCCAAATGCCTTGAATAAATATCATTTTGATTACCCTGAGCCTTGAGTTGGTTCTGTGAGACCCCAGGCCAACCCTAAACCTTTCACAAACCACACAGAAAAACCACTTACCTTTCCTTATTTTTGTACCCCTGAAGCTTCTACATTGGCTGTATCCAAAGATGTCTTTATAACTTCTGATGGATGCAGTCCTCACAATGTTCTCTGCCTTCTAAAAGACACCACTCATGACCCTTCAGCTGCCCCCTACATCCCTGCTGTGGGCAAGCAAAGGGCCACATGCTAACCTGACCAACTCAGGGAAGGCCTACATGGCAGCCTTGCAAACTCGAGACTTAAAGTAACCGCAAAAGATGGTCTGAACTTAAAAACCTTTAATTAAAAAGCAGTCATGTTCTAGGCTAGTATCTTCCTTGACAAAGATCAACTTCTATCTTTGCTGAGCCTATTGTCTTTCATCTAAGATAACATCCCTGTGAAATGTCTGGGTAACTTGTAACTCTTTTTTTCTGGACCCCTCAGGGCACAACCAAATGCACCTGGCACTTAACTTCAATGAGATAAACTCCAGTGTATAGTTTATCAGTGTGATTCATTTCATCTTATCTTTCCCACAGGCCAACAACAAAATCCAAAATGAGTATACCTTTACTAATTCTTTCTATGATCCACAAGTTGTTCTCTTCTGTGTTATCCTAGATCAGCAATGTTTAATCCTTTTCATCTTATGGCCCCATAAACTAATTATTAAAATCCTGCAGCACACCAAAAAATAGTTATTTTTTCCAATCTGACAAAAAAAATTAGGTGTAATTTTTATTCTTTAATATCTTACGAATATTGTTGTGTTGGCTGTTGTCATTTTTTTTTAGTTGACAATCTAAGGGAGAAAAGGTCAGTGCTCCTGACTATATAGGTAGGTATGCATGTTTTGAAAATTCTCATGTATACTGATTGAAAGTCACTGTCCTGGATAGAATTAAACTTTTATATATTTAAAAAGCTTTGCTATGTCATTGGCCTAATGACCACAGACTCAAACATGGTACTTAGTTTTGTAGGGAGACTTCCTTATACAAATATCAATAATTTTCATAAGCTTATAAATGCTTCTAAAGGTATTTACCAACAGTTAAATGTTTTAGAAGATTACATTACTTTGAGAATTATTTTTCATACCAACAAACAGGTAATCAAAATGCCTTGCATGTGGTCAGGGTAAGAAGTAAAATAATAAATGAGAACAAGTATGGGGAGAAAAAAATAATCAACTTAATTATACCCAGCACTTAAGCATATTTATCTATTTATATTAATTAATAATTTCATTTATTTATTTACTAGTACTTACTTATTTATTACTAAAACTCACCTTCCCACTGTTGGTTTTGAAAAATTGTTAATCCATATTATAGTTTGCCATGATCAAGAATCAGAACCTTGCTTGACTGAGCTGTCACTACCTGTCTTGGTTTGCCACCATCCAGAATCAAAACAGTGTGAAAGTGTGCAGACTTCCCACTGTTTACTGAAACGACTTTCTTGTTAACCATGGCAAAATGTCCAGTTCTGAAAATACTTTTCTGAGAACCCCCATGAACTCACCACGACTCCAGTATAATGCACATTTAGAAGGATTTCTGTGGGTCTTTTAAAATGTGTGGTTTATCACAAATTGCCAAAAACTGGCCTGCAGTGCTGTTTATCAGCACTAAATTATTTCAAGCGCTCTTCCTGTTAAAGCTTTTAATGTTCCATGTGACTCCTTATGCTAATGTTATATTTATCACTGGCATTTCTGCTCCCATGAAACAAAACACATTCATAAAATCTGGATTTTGCACAAAGGTAGCTTTTTCTTCAATATTGCATTTAAATGGATTCATTCTGACTATTTCCTCTATATTCCTATAAATCTGATATGGGGACTGTTTGGAAGGATAAGTCACTGCAATGAATCAGATAATGCGTTACACATTAAGGCAAAGTAAATTTAACCTACCGCTAGTAAAACATGGATTTAGATGTGTGCGGTTTTTGTACAACATGCAATCTGTTGTGTTTGATCTCCTATTTGGAGGTGGGGGTAGACACAGTCTGTGCACAAACACACTACATGAATATATGTTTACACAGGCAAATAAATGATCCTTTTCTCTCTCAGCAGGATCCTAACCCTACCCTTGATTTTAAGCAAGGCCAGGAGCTCTAGGTGGAGTTTGCTTACACTACAAGATACAGCCCTTCTACATATAATTCTAAAAGAGGTATTTACTGTATAATTTGACTTTGAGAGGAAAATGCACAGTTGATCTCTATTCATACCAAGGTCCATGATATAGGGAGATTGTGAATTCAAATAAATAATATAAGATGCTTTTGAAGACCAAATGCATAGGAGCTTTCAAATCTTAAGTATAGCCCCCTTTGAAGCTGTATTACCAATTATGCAATTCTTGTTATATATTGAATTGTAGAATTGTGTCTAGGTTAAAGTAAATTGTTGGCTGAATCAGTTGAACTGACCAAATGGGTTTGTCCAATTAAATAGCTGAACTAGTCAAAGCAAAGTCCCAGAAGAAGAACTTGTTGACATTTAAGTTGCTCCAAGTGGTTGAATTGTTTATGTATATACTTTTCATGTACTTTTCTTGAAGCAAAAAGCAAGATGACCTTGGGAATTAAATCTTAGCATCTTGATTGTACTGTGTTGTTGTTTTTTGTTTCATATTTCTCTACATACTCCATAAGATTCATTCAGAAAGTTATTTTATGCATACTTAAAGACAGGGGTAAGTACTGAGAAATGTGTCATTAGAAATATGGCGATTTCATCATTGTGTGATCATCACAGAGTGAACGTAACACAAATCTAGATAGTATAGCTTACTACACACCTAGGAGATATGGTAGAGTGTATTGCTCCTAGGCCACACACTTCTCACAAAGTTCCTGTACTGAATACTGTAAGCAATTCTAACAAAATGGTAAGCATTTGCTTATCTAAACAATAAAAACATGGTATCTGCAGTTTTTGAAGAAAAAACCCTAACATGCCAAAGGCAACTTGCTTTTACATTCCTCTCATGTTAAGTCTCTTTGGGTAGGAGAGCCCCCTGCCACCACTACCACTACCACCACCTTGTTCATGTTTTTCTGGCTGTTTTAATCAAATTCTTGGTCATTAAGTCTATAGATAGTGACATTTTAGCAATAAAAACCTACTAAATGCCAACTATAATAATTGTATATTCTGATTCCAGAAAACTGGCAGATTAAACAACATTCATAATGGTCAGTTGTGAAATTGAGCATATATATATATATATATATATATATATATATATATATATATATGCCTAAGTGATCATTATGATCAAATGACCAGAATGACTGGTCAACCAGTTGCTATGATGCACACTGGCCATCAGGGGGAGACTCTCAACACAGGAGCTGCCCCCTGGTGGTAAGTGTACTCCCACAGCCAACCTCCCACGGTCCCTCCCCCTAACTAGCTGGCCAACCTCCTGCAGTCTCTCTCCCTGGTCCCCGATCCTGGGGCCAGCAGGCCAACCTCACATGGTACCTCATCCTTGCTGGCTGACCCCCAGTAGGCCTTGATCACCAGCGACATAGAGGGACCCAACAGTGCACAAATTTGTGTACATGGCCTTTAGTTTAATCATATTAGTGTGACATCACTGGGTTTATTTTACTTCAATGAGCTAAACTCCAGTAAATAGTTTGTCATTTCTCAGTTCATGGAAAGAAAATAGGTTAGGGAACACATGGATAGTATCTTAAAAATTATTGTTAAATTTGAACTTCTCTCAGAAGTTTGCATACTGAAGACTTGATATAGTTTTAAAGGATGTGCCTTTATTTTGTCAACAACTGTTGAGGGCCTCGTAGATGCAGACTCCATGCAAGACACTTAAAATGCACAGGGAATGAGAAAGCACAATGCCTTCTATGATGCAGCTTTGAGTCAAAGGAAGGCAGCATAAAACCAATATAAGGAAAATAAAAGGCCAGAGGAGAGTAGTTAATTGGTCCATACTTGTAACGTTGTGAATGCCCACAGAGTTGTTTTCACAGTTCAATATAAATCAGGCAAAATGCTTAGACATTGAATGTTAGTTCTCAATACATCTCTAAACACCAAGTTTAATCTGGGGCAGGACCTATGTGTATGGGAAGGCAAACTAAAGTAGGGTAACGTAATATGACTTGACCAAAATTTTATTCTTAAGATATTTTATTAAAGTTTAAGTTCAGTTATGTGGATATTGACAAGAGGCTATAAAAGAGGAAAAATATTAAGAAGTATTGTCAGTATTTCACAGAAAACCATTAGTAGAATAAAAATTTGACCCAAATCTACTTAGTAAAATTTTAATTTTCTTTTCTGGATCATGCTGATTCTAACAATATGACTGGTAATTTTTTTTTTTAAATCATCTGAACACAATGTACACATTAAAATGAACCATATTGGCTGCAGAGCAATCATGTTTGTATGTTTGCAGCAAATGTGTAAAACCTTTTGGAAACTCATTTTTGGAAGGTTTCCAGAATTTACAGCATGCTCTTGTAAGGAATCTTGATGATGGCCAGGGAAACCAGCTGAGTGTGTTGGTGAGACACACAGAACAGGGATTTGGTAACTCAAGGTAAGCCCTGTCAGTCCCACTTGGACAGGGGAGGATTGAGAACTCGGTGTGTGTCTGTCTCCTTCAACAGACTCATGACTCACAAGTTCTTGGTATGTAGCAGGATTACCATGAATGATTGTTAAATTCCGTGTTCTTAATTAAAGTCACGGTTAATGATTTTGATGGCTTGAATTAAACCAAAATGGATCTACTTGCAAATATGCATATTTTTCTCATGCATGCATGGCATTGCCATACACAATAAATATGTAGAATGTACTATAAATTTTGTCAGAAGACTATTTTCTGACCCCATCCTCCCCTTAAAGTGCATTAGTCTTATGAGGATTATTCATGATTGATAGTTGGATTCATTTTCCAACTAGATACTTGGATCCAAATGAATGCTTTAATATTTCAACCCTTTAAAAATGTAATGAAAAACCTGTCATGGGTAAGAGGTTGCAAAGAGATGCTTAAGCACCTTAAAGACAGGCTCTCTGTGATTTCAAATTCCAGTTCTTCTGGATTTGAGTTATATAGTTAGCTGAGGATGGTGTGTGTTTAAAAAATAATTTTAGTAAATATATCAACATAAACAACTAAAGCATCACTTTTTTATGTTAAAATACTAAAATATTTTTTTTCAAGAATTATACACTGGAAACAATGAGGTACAATTTGTACTTTCCTTCAATTAGCTGATTTCTCATCTTTTATTAGCTTATTTGCATTTTTTGTTGTTTCAGCTTTTTATTTACTCTCTTATGTATTAACCAAAAATAATAAAACACTGTGAACAAAGCTAGATTGCTAGGTCAAAATAACCCAACAAGCTTTAGTATCAGTTGGATATTTTTCCAGTGATCCTAAAAATGTAAAATTAGCAATCAGGAAAGTTGCTTGCCTTTTGTTTAGCATGTTCAAAATGTATATTTAAAGAATTAGAATGCTTTTCCTGATGTAATTCAGAATTCAAAGTTCTATTACACTGATAAATGTTATTTTCCACTTCAGGCAAGTTCCTTTTTCTAGCCTGTGTTTTATGTGGCTGTTTGTTACTGAGACAAACAGAATGGCTAAATCAATACAAATGGCCCTCAAGGCTTAGAGAGACCACAAGAAAGTGTAGCATCATTAAACTAAATTACGGACAAGCACTTAAGGAGACAAATAAGTGTTTTGTTACCATAAGTCCTGATTTTTTTTTTATGGTGAGAATGATTGAAAATGTTTACAAAACATGCATGGTACCAGGAACAAGGCTTCTGTGGCAGTGTAGTAATAGTTAGATATAACTTAGTTGTTATAGTGGTTTTAATCAGATAGGGAAATATAATCAAGAAGCAGAACTCGAGTAGTTTTTTCCTGAGTCCTAATCCCTACCTGTTAGTAGGATTAATGTAATAAATATAACTTAGGAGAAATAATAATCAGTGCAATGAGAATCAGAAGAGCAATGAGTCTAGATGGAGAATATGAGTGTACACATGAGCTATGAGTTGAGCTAGGAGAAGACAGATACTGATTTAGGTAAAAATAAAACCATACTAGAACACAGTCAAAATCAAGGGTTCTCTTTCTGCACTCCAGGAAAATGCTTTCTCATACCCAGGTTTATTTCACAAACTCCCCTTCAGCCAATGGAAAGAAAGACAGAGGGACTAAGCTCAATATTCTACAATTTGAATACAGGCCCATGAGATAGAACCCAGGACACGATCTTTAAAAAAAAAAAAAAAAAAAGTTTTTTGAAAAGTGCATCTTAAGAAGAAGACTACAGTATATTGGCTAGAGTATTTTCAACTAAGAAGAGCTCAGGGCATAAACAACCTGTGATGTCCTGATGTGTATGTACAACAAGGTTTCAAGGTTCTTTTGTTCAATGTGGCTTCATTACAATGTGCATGAGATGCTGTAGGAACTTAACCTTGTTGATACCAATCAGCCTATGGTAAAATTGTTTTCATTATATGTTGTTTTCCTAGAGCTCCAAGAGCTGATCGAGCATGTTAAGTGAAGACTTACTATTCTATACTAGAGGCCTGGTGCACGAAATTTATGCACGGGGGAGTAGAAGGATGTCCCTCAGCCCAGCCTGCACCCTCTCCAATCTGGGACCCCTCGAGGATTGTCTGACTGCCCATTTAGGCCTGATTCTACCAGGACTGCTGACTCCCAACTGCTAATTTGCCCGCCTTCCTGATTGCCCCTAACTGCTTCTGCCTGCCAGCCTGATCATCCCTAACCACTCCCCTGCCTGCCTGATTGATGCCTAACAGCTCCCCTGTCAGCCTGTTTCCCCCCAAATTCCTTCCTCTGCTGGCCTGGCCACCCCTAACTGCCCACCCCTGCAGGCCTGGTCACCCCTAACTGCCCTCCCTTGAAGGCCTGGTTTCTCCCAACTGCCCTCCATTGCTGGGCCATCTTGTGGTGGCCATCTTGTGTCAACATGAGGGCAGCCATCTTGTGTGTTGGACTGATGGTCAATTTTCAAATTACTTTTTTATTAGATAGGATAGAGGCTGGTGCACAGGTGGGGGCCAGCTGGTTTGCCCTGAAAGGTGTCCCAGATCAGGGTGAGGGTTCCCTTGAAGTATGGGGTGGCCGAGGCAAGGGGCCTGTGGTGGTTTACAGGCTGGCCACACACCCCAGTGACCCAAGCGGAGGCCCTGTTATCTTGGGATTTATTTATCTTCTATAATTGAAACTTTGTAGCCTTGAGTGGAGTCTAGAGAAGGCCAGGGTATGCGGGAAACTTGGCTTCCTTCATTGTGACGGAAACCCAAGCCTCCTGCTCTCTCTTCATGGCCACATCCATCTTGCCTAGGTTAACTTGCATACTCTCTCCTGATTGGTTGGTGGGCGTGACTTGTGGGTGTAGTGAAGGTATGGTCAATTTGCATATTGCTATTTTATTAGATAGGATACTTCATGCATGGCAGTTGGAGCAGTGGTCATTCTATAGAGTATCTTGAAATTGTCCTTGAAACTAAAATGAAATAAATTAGCTTGATTAACTTTCTTCTGCGGGTTACCTAAATTTAATATTAGAAAAAATATCCACTTGCATTATAAAATAATGATACTGTTTGAGGCCCTCTATCTAAAGCCTAAAGTAAGACATGTTTCATATAGAATGTTTTTATATAAATGATTTTCATGACGAAGATACAGAGGTTTGGATTTTAACATAAACCCTCTCTTGAAAGTTTAAATTCTTTATAGTGTTTGTGAAAGATAGGATTCAGCACAAAGGTTATTCTTGCTTGTCCATACCAGCTCCTAGAGTCATGAATTTAGAGGAATCATTTTATATATATATATATATATATATATATATATATATATATACACACACATACACTTGTCACCACCATTGTTATTTTGACAGATTAAATGGAAATTGAGTAGATGACTTTTACCCCACTAAATCAAAAGCATTTTTTATCTGTTATAAATGACATTGAGCTACAGCTCTCCAAAGCACATTATAGTGGCTTGTGACTTTTCAAGAAAAAAAAATATATATCCTACGGGCTTACTGAAAATTTGTCTTCAACACAGCAATACTTGTACATGTAAAAATAGATAAGACTTAACAAAATAAAACAGAGATAAATAATTTTTATTTGTCCTTTGACAGCTGTGGTACAGATAGATTCTAGTGCTCACACATATGTGTTTCTACACTCTTTTCAAGTCTCTGGAAGGGTTCATCTTTGTTATCTTGCCACTGGACATCCCTATGCAACTGGTTCCGGTCAAAAAGTTGTGACCTGAAGTGGGCATAGGTCACTTATAGGCTAAAAATTTTAATTGCTGATATGAATCCCTCAGTATTATTTCCTTTTTTTATGATGTAATGGAAGGAGACTCATATTCTAAGACTGAAACCATGATTTGAATAATCACAGATCAGCAAATCACTACTTGGTGAAGAGTTGCCTGAAAGAGTTACCTGGATGCATAAGGGGACTTCGCATGAGTAAGACATAAACCTTCAATTTGCTGATTTCTCTCCTCTCATTGGCTAATTTGTGTTGATATTTTAGCACAACTTAGCATGCCCTAACTAATCCAACTTTACACGGCACTTTTTGCTGAATGATATTTCCATGTAGAGTCTAATTTAAAAGTATTTGTGTTTTGAAGTTTTGTTAAATTGAATTTCCCAAAGCTTATTAGAAGCTGAGGCAAAACTAAATAATAAAAGTGAACATGACCAAATTTAGTCAAAATAAAAGTCACATCTTGATTCAACAATTTAGAATATGAAAGGATGGTGCCAGTTAGTGCTTCAAATATTGTGTTGGCCAGTATCTTTCTCTCAGAAAAGAATCTTCTACCCATATAAACAGAACTTTTGTTAGCAGTACATTTTACTATGTCAATATTCTATAACAGCCAGCATCTCTGATTTACAGGGTATTATAGTTGGCAGAGGGATATGAAGAGAACCCTGAGGGTAATGTGTGGGTGTCTTATTTCTGGAGGACAGGAAGTGACAAATACAGCCAAGGGAAACTCACCCCATGCCAGCAATCCTTGGGGACGTAAGTGGAATTCATTTTTTTAAAAATAATAATGTTACTATTAATATTACTTTTTTAGCCCATTTAAAAAAGCTATTTCAGAAAAAAGAAAAGAAAAGAAAAGAAAAAAAATGTTCCTTTCCTGAGAATGAAATATTTTTCAGAGTGGAATTTTTTGTAGAATCTGTCTTCATTTGGGAGCATTTATACTTTTGAGAATGATAGGGAGTGTTGGGAAGTCTTAAAAGCCCTGAGAGTTCTGACTTTTGAATATCAAACTTGGTTGGTATTCAAAACATATTTGGTTGATGTTCTTAATATCTTGTGAAAGCATATTTGTTGGAAAGTTATGAGATGATGACATAACTGGTAATCCCTTATTAGCATCACATTAGTATCCCCAGTGCCTTCTATTCTTGGTCTTAGGCTGGTCTCCTTCATAAACTCTTGTGTGGGAACATCAACATTCTGAAATTGATGAACTAAAAGCAAGGGGAATATCTTTATCATGTTTTACATTTTTTAAGGTTAAGGTTATGCTTGTGAGCATATTCATATGTAGGTTTATTGATGGTACTATGAGCATAGAGAAGAGGAACAACAATTTTAATTTTATTTTTATCTATATCTTTAATCCTCACTCTAGGATAAATTTTTATTGATAGAAACATTTTCAAAGTCATATGTTGTGGTAGGCAAAATAATGCTCCCCTTAAGGTGTCTGCATCCTTAACCTTAGATATTGTGAATATACTCTCCTATCTGGCAAAGGGAAATGAAGGTCTCTCATGGTGGAATTAAGGTTGCTAATCTGATGATTTTAAAATAGGGGATATTATTCTGGATTTACTGAATGCCCTATGGTGTTCACAAAGATCCTTAAATGTCAAAAAAGGAGGACAGAAAAGAGAGTGCTAGGATGTGAGAAAAGCTCAACCTGCTGTAGAGGAAAGGGGCCATAAGCCAAGGAATGCTAATGGGTTTTAGAAGCTGAAAAATGCAAGGAAATGGAGTCACTGTGTAAGGCTCCAGGAAAGAATGCAGCCCTGCTGACCCATGATCTTAGTATAGTGGGACCCATGGTAATTTTTTGCCTACAGAGCTGTCAGATAATACATGTGATTTTTAGGCTGGTATGTTTGCTATAATTTGCTACAAATGCAATAGAAGTCTAATTAACATATATTTAATGATGCATTAGAAATAAACATCTAAGAACCACTGTGTCTTAAGTCTTTGAGAGAACACTGAGCGTAGTAATGAACTGTTCATAATTTCAATCAAAACCACCAATAACAACAACTACAACAAAAAATATAAACAAATTTGAGTGAAAACACATGGGACTTTTATTGGGAATAAGCCTCACTCTCCAGAATGCAAGGTTTTGGGGACGTGAAATCTAATTCTTGAGAGAAGTGATAGAGGCTAGCTGTCCACTGTGCTCAGGCTTGCTCCCAGGCAATTTTGCTGGGAAACAGAAATGAACTAGATTTTCTTAAGAAGTCCTTCTATGCTCACAAGTCTATGATTGAAGGATAAATCATAACAAGTCAGGATCTTAAAAGGTCAAGTTAGAGTTCACCACTGAGCTGGACTGGGTCGCAAGCTGAGAATGTTATTTAATACCGAGGCACATTGTAAATTTGCCAATCCAATCAGATTCTGCTTTGATGTTATGCTTCTTGATTTGTAGGTTCTGGTTTATGGCAGTTCATATTTATTTTCACATGTATTTTCCTTTCTTCCTTTTTATGAAATTCTTGGAATTGCTACTTCTGCATCCTGCTTAAGCAAGTTATTCACTCAAGCCAATCTGCTAGTTTCCGCCATCATTTGGTTCCAATTTCAACTCCATTATTGTATAAAATTTCATGTTTACAACATTCTAACCCTATGTTAAGAATAACAGCCTCAGTCACCAAGGCTTATGGGTCCTTCAACATTTCCAAGTATGACAAATAGTCATAAAAAAGACATGCACATTTTAAACTGTATTTTGTGGCACAGTAACATTCCTCTAACTGAAGATGGGGATTTTTATTCAGCACAGAGGCCACTGCAGTGATCCTAAGTGCTTGGGAAAGACCCTGAAGATAGACTATTTTCAAGTCAGTTAAAAGCTGAGTAGAAAAAGGAAATTAAAAGGGCAAGATATTCATTTTAGTCTCAAAACCTTATTAGAATATAAAGACTGTTGAAGAAGTTTAGGGAAATATGCAATGATAAATAGGATTTAGTACAAAATTTTAATTAACTAGTCTTTTGAGAGTATGTTCATTACTAAGTCAACTAATTGAAATAGATCAGAAGAGATGGTTAAACAATTAATCCTGATTTTCTTCGATGTATTCTCTCTTCACTTAGCATTTGAAAATATCTGGATTTTTGATATGCCATGGGACATATGTTTCCAAAACTTTTGACCTATGTGTACCCCTTCTATAATTTTCATAAGGCTGAGTACCCCTCGTACTCATGAGAACATAGAATTAGGCGCAGCTAAGCACGGTGCAGTGCATATCCCCATCAAACTCCAGTGCAACTCGTACCCCCACCAAACTCTTCCCATAACCCTGGGGATATGTGTACCACACTTTGGGAAACACTGCTAGGTGAAAGATAAAATGGTCTCAGAGTATTTCATTAAGTAAAATAAATATTTTGGTGTTAAGGAAGTGGGAGCTCAAATACTTTTAGATATTTTTTTCTTCTTAAGCTAGGTGAGGAGAGACAGCTATGAAAAGAGAATTGGATTGAGAACAAAAAAGAAAAATAGAAATCTCATCACTACTTTGTCATTAAAGAGTGTGACATTGACATAATTACTCTTACTTCTTGATCCTTAGTTTTCATGAACATAAAATGAAATCTTGGACTATATTAATACAGTTATTAAAGAAAAAAATTGAGACTCTTCCATAGTCTTTTGTTTAGGCAATGATGATACATGAATAAATAGAAGAAATATATAGAACTTATAATCTGATTGTCCTTATTGAATAAATAGTATTAATCTTTTATGAATCATTATAACATAATATTAAGGCAATTTAATATTAGCAAGAATATACCCTGTACCTAAAAATATGGGCTTTCTAGGATTTAAAAATTAAAGTGCCAACAATAAAAGAATTTCAAAATTTATTTTTTAAATAATATCTAAAAAGAATATATAGTTGATGAAAAATTTAAGAAACAATTTTAACATAAAAAATCAAAATACTTTTAGTAGCTCAAAATCCAGAGTTGCAAAAATGATTATGTAAAATTGACTTATTAAATTACCACCTTATAAAGAGGACTTTTACCAAAACACTTTTAGTTTATGACACAAAATTTGAAACAAAGAGAAAATTTGTTTTAAAAATTTGATATAAAATGTCTTGTTGTCTTCTTTGTTTTAACTGCTGTTATAGAGCAAATCATAGTTACAGCTAGATGACACATAAGAAGAGAGAATACTTTTGAGTTATCTAAATATCCACAGTTCAAACATTTGTTAAAGACTATAAATCAGCCCAGCTAGCATGGCTCAGTGGTTGAGCATCAACCTATGAACCAGGAGGTAACAGTTCAATTCTCAGTCAGGACACATGCCTGGGTTGCGGGCTCAATCCCCAATGTGGGGCATGCAAAAGGCAGCCAATCAATGATTCTCTTTCATCATTGATGTTTCTCTCTTTCCTCCCTGAAATTAATAAAAATATATATTCTATATAATAAAAGGCTTGTATGTTAAGTGTCCAGTCTATGGGTCAGCTGAACAATCAAAGTGTAATATGCTAATGATATGCTAAGGCCACGCAACTACTTGATATAATGTCCACTGACCACCAGGGGGCAGGCGCTCCTACTGGTAGGTTAGCTTGCTGCTGGGGTTAGACCCATCAGGACTGAGTGAGACAGATAAGATCAGACATGCCCTGGAGTCCTCCTGCAGTTCCTCCCGTGCTGGCCAACCTCCCATGTCTCTCCTGGGCACCAATTGTGCACTAGTGGGGTTCCTTGGCCTGGCCTGCACCCTCTCGCAATCTGGACCCCTTAGGGGATGTCAGGGAGTAGGTTTCAGCCTGATCCTGCAGGCCAGACCAAGGGACCCCACTGGTGCACAAATTCATGCACTGGGCCTCTAGTTTATATATAAAAAGGAATATAAGTTGGAACAACTTTTGTTTTTTTCTCCTCTTTCTTTCTTTCTATTTCCCTTCTTATCCCACCATTTCTTTCTTTTTTTTTTTTTTAGCTCTTCTATTACTCTTTGTTCTATACCTATTATTTTGTATCTTTCTTCTACACATTCTCCCCTTTAAATTCTATTTTATTTCAGAAGTTCCCTCTCTCATTTTCTCTCATCACTCTTTCTTCCAATTTTTTTCTCTTTGTTATTATTTACTCATATAACTAGTCTGAGGCCTCACCAAAATCCTTCTACTAACAAGAGAATAAGCTATTTTTCTCCTTCTTGGTAGAGTTCTAATGAGAGTCATATGAGTTATTCTTTTTATTCTTTGACCATTCAGTTTTCAATCACTTTATTTCACCTTCACCACTATTGATTATTCCTTCCAAGTCCTCATTATGCCTCAATAACTTATACTCAAGTGGAAGATCCATTGGTTCTATTACACATCCTCTAAAAATCTTGTCCTAAATCCTCAGAGGCTTCTTATTAATGAGTCCTGATTATTAATATATCTAGAGTTGACCTGGATATGATTTTGGTTACTTCTCAATAATTAATAAGCATAGACATTTAGCCACTTCTCTTAATAACAAATGAGATGTTCCTCTCCAGCTTTGTAAACTACCTCCAACAAATTCTTCAATTTGTTTTCTGTTGATCTATATTAGTCAAGACTTTCTATTGAAAGTGAGAAATCTAAACTCAGACAAAGTAAGTCTTAAGAAAGAAAAACTGTTGCCTCAAATAATTAGCAATTCAAAAGAAGATTTTCTTCATATTCAGTCAGACCCAAGGCATCAGTGATGTCATCAGGTTGCTGCTCTCTCTTTTTCTTCTTCTTAATTTCTCCATTCTGCATCCTTTATATGTTTGCCTAATATCTGCTCCCTATCACATAGACTGTATTTCTGCATTATAATAATTCCAAGACAGTATTCTATAAACTAAAAATGCAAAAGTTAGTCTCTTGCAGCTTCAACAGAAATTTGAAAACTAAAACATCCCTTAAGTTTATGCCTAGCTCTTAAAAATTCAGGAAGATATGGTGCTGTGTGTGACCAAGTCTAAATAATATAAACACTCCTATATTATTACAAATAGAAGAGATGGGAAGCTATGGTATAGCGCAGGCGTCTTCAAACTACGGCCCGCGGGCCACATGCGGCCCGCAGAGGAGTCTGATCCGGCCCGCCAGGTTTTTTGGGCAGTGAGCGCAGCCGAGGTGTTACAGTAGGAATTAGTAGTTCATATAGTCCGGCCCTCCAGCTCTCTGAGGGACCGTGATCTGGCCCCCACTTTAAAAAGTTTGAGGACCCCTGGATAGAGCCTTAATTATAATCCATAAGAAACATATATGAAATAGAGGAAGTATTCCCAAAGGGAGGTGGGAAAGAATTCTGAACAGACAAAAATTATTCTTGGAATGGTACAATCTACATAGACTCTCAAAATTATGCAATTCGCCAAAATTGGTTTGGCTCAGTAGATAGAGCATCGACCTGTGGACTGAAAGGTCCCAGGTTCTATTCTGGTCAAAAGTATATACCTTGGTTGTGGGCACATCCCCAGTGGGGGGTGTGCAGGAGGCAGCTGATCAATGTTTCTCTCTCATCGATGTTTCTAACTCTCTAGCCCGCTCTCTTTCTTTCTGTAAAAAATCAATAAAATATATATATTTTAAAATATACAATTCTATGGAGAAGCCTTATAAAGTCCAGGTCTAGCGAATGGTGGTAGATATCAAAAGAAAACTAGTTAAATTTCAACAAATAGAAAAGTTAAGTGTAGATTGCATAACTAATTTAACTAAACTCTTGGAGGTGTCAATTTTTCAAAAAAATTTGATTGATTTTAGAGAGAGAGAAACTAAGAGACAGAGAGGGACATTGATTTGTTATTCCACCTACTTGTGCAATTTTTTTTTTGTTATTTCTTGCATGTAACCTGACAGGGAATCAAACCCACAACATCAGGATGATGCTGTAACCAACTGAGCTATCTGGCTAGGGTGGGGGTGTCAATTTTTAAGTGACTTTATTCAATTAGATTTGAATTCCCATATTTTTTATGTCACATATGATTAACAATGAATTTATACGTACTGGTATTAGTGGATCAAAAGTTGTATTTTGTGGTTTTCCTTTTCTTTTCAATATTTGTTCTTTCTCTTCTAACACTTACATTCTTATTTGGGATTCTACTTTAGTTCCAATTTTAGTCTAAAACCTTAAGCTGTAACAGTCCCTGCCCTAATATATACTATTTCACTAAGAATAAAATCTTGCCCAAAATATGATCTTATGTTCTCTCACTCTAACTATACTGGCCTCCCTGGAAGTTCTTCAAAGATGCCAAGCACACTCCCACCTCAGGGCCTTTGCACTTACTGTTCTTTCTTTCTGGGACACTCTCCTCCCTATAACCACATGGCTTATTTTCTCACATAATAAACATCTTGATCAAATGTCCCCTTTTCAGTCTATGTAAGCAAACAAATGGAGAAAACCCTCTCTACCCCATTAACCAATTTGTTTTTTCCATAGCACTTTTTAACCACCAAACACATTATTTTTATGTTTGTTTACTTTCCCCTTACCCACATGTGAGTTACTTGACAAGAAAAAATTGGTTTGTGTAATGCTATAGTTCAGCACCCATGATAATACCTGGCATGTTGTTGGTTTATAATAAATATATGAGGGGTAAATGGGGTACACAAAGGGAGAGCATCTCAACAATAAAGATTAAAACAGATCTGAGGGAAGAAAGAATAAATAAATTGTCTTATCATCAAGACACAAATGTAGGCTTATAACACAGAACTATTTGGTCAGATATCATATCTCCTGCCCAAAGTAATGCTTTGAGAATGGCCATGAGACCTATATCAAATAAATGGTATGTCTTCACAATAAAGAAGTGACACTACAGAAAAAAAATCCCAATCAAAGCAATGAGACCTATGAAGGGAACATCCTGAGCAATAATCTAGCAGAGAGATGATGAGGAGCATGATGACTCTAATAATATTTCCCCTTCATTTCTATGCCATTTGGAGCTTGAAATGTTTTTCTTGAAATTTAAAATATTCTGAAGACCTTGATTTTTTTTTCCAAAAGTGCCTACACCACAATCAGTAATTAATGTGCATGTTGATTTTTAATATTATAATTTGTTACATGTTTTATAAATTTTGCTTATTAGGAAGATGATACCATATTACTGTTTTCAGTATATATGAATTCTAGTCATATTTGCATGATATATTTATTCAGATAATTTAATGATAGATCATTAGTAAGACTTGAAAATTGAGGAGACATCAAAACAAGGCTAAACATGATGTCCTTGTACATACCCCACTCTCAACAGCAGTTTGGAAGACATCTTTAAACAAAAGTGTCTTGGTGGGAATTGTGAGATCCAGCACTATTCACAAATGCACTCTGGAGTCTCTCATACCCATGCGTTGGGTATACTCATACAGGCCTCAGTCCTGATGATGGACCATCCAGTGGCCTGAGAACCAGCTCCAAGCCCTCTTGTGCATTGCTGGTGGGATAGTAAATTGGTACAGCTACAATGGATAGCAGTGTGAAGGCTTCTCGAGAATTAAAAATTGAACTACCAAGTGATCCAGCAATCCCCCTCTAAGTACATATCCAAAGGAAATGCAATCAGTATCTGCAATTCCATATTCATTACTGCATTATTCACAATAGTTAAGATATGGAAACAACCTAAGGATGATGATGATGATGATGATGAGTGTGTGTTTGTCTGTGTGTGTGTGTTCCTGCCATTTGTAACAACATGGATGAACTTGAAAGTATTATGCTAAGTGAAAGAAGTCAGATAAAGAAAAAACAAAATTGTCCTAGGAATCTTACTTGTGGAATCTAAAAAAAGGCAAATTCAGAGAAACAGAGTAGAATGGAGATTGCCAAACACTTGGGGTTAGGGTAACTTGGGAGATATTTATCAAATGTACAAATTTTGCTATGAGAGGAATAGTTCTGAGGAGCTAGTATAAAGCACAGTGATTATAGTTAGCTATGCTCTATTATATTCTTGAGAGTTGCTAAGAGAGTAAAATGTTCTCACCACACCGAAAAAGCAGGTAATAATGTAAGGTGAGGGAGGTGTTAATAACTAACCTTACTGTGATAATAATTTTATAATATATGTGTATGAAATTTAAAAAAACATTGAGTGCACTCTTTATATAACATAACTGTTACAAATCTGTCATTATGCTTGTACCACATCTCTTAATAAATCCAGAGACTCTCAGATGGAAGGATCCAAGCCTCAAATTTAACCATTTTATTTTACATATTAGGATACTGAGATTGGAGAAATGTAATAATCTAGCTAATAAACAAAAAGTCATATGTTTCATCTTATTTAATTCTTTTAATAAGCCTAGTTGAATTTCAGTATTTACACATTCACAAACAGAAATATAGCTATGAAAGTAAAACCAAACTAGCAATCAGTGGTGACCAATGATTTCATAGCAGGTGTGGCCTTTAAATTTATCTTGTCTCACATTCCAAATGGTGCAATAAGTGCAACACCCCCAAATATATTCAACCAACACATCCTAATACAATTGAGTGAACACACCATATTTTTCCATGTATAAGATGCTGTTTTTTTCTAAAATCGCTAGACTGAAAATCAAGGGTGTCTTATACAATACATGGAAGTCAGCCGAGGAGGGTAGAGCTGCCCATGTCTTGTCAAACAGGCTTCATCCAATCATGAGCCTTATTGTTACTGATGTCAGCTGATGCTGTAATTGGAGGTGGAAGTGGAGAGTATGCAGATGCAATGGGGACCAGAGGATTCTGAGCCCATAAAGAAGTCAAAAAATAAAAAAGATAAATACCGGTGACCGATTGTCTTACTCTGCAAAATTCAAACTGAATGTAATCAGCTCTGCGAAAGAGCATGCAAATAGAGTAGCAGAGAGAAAATGTGGACCTCCTCCCACTGAGTGTATGATCAGACAGTGGGAAAAAACAGGAAGAACAACTGCTTAAGATGCCAAAAAAGCAGAAGAACTTGAGAGGAAAACCAGCAAAATGATTAAAATATTGATTTCTTAATTTTGGGTTAGAAAAGTGGGGAGTGTCTTATACATGAGGGTGTCTTATATTATACATGGAAAAATATGGTACGCAGCATGAAAGGTCAAGATTAATGCCAGGAAATTGGTGGCATGACTACTGTTAAGACATTTTGGCCTAAGTGTCATTCAATCATAACAGAGATAAAGCTTGACCTATTCATCTTGGTTAATTTGGTTCAGTGTTCTTAAAATGTGACCTAAAATAAATAAACAAAATGTGACCTAGCCTTTCCTATTAGTGTCTATTTATGTGAACTTTCAGGCCCAAACAGTATTTAGAAACAAAGAGTGTCAATTGCCAATCCAATATATATAAATTAGCACAAATTAGCATCTCAGTTAATTTACTTACAAATAACAATTCAGAAAATATATTAAAAAATGGGAGAGATTTCCATGTATAATTTCAGGCATGATTGTAGCATCTTTATAGGTTCTAAGATCTTAGAGGTTCTAACATCTTATTTTATGTACAGTTTAAGAGTTAGTCATATGTTAGGTTTTTAATATAACAGCTCTAAAAGGCAAGTACAATAATTACCTCTTTTTTTTTTTTTTTTTTTTTTTTTTTTACAAATATAGAAACTGAGATACAAAACAATAGTTTATGGTCACTATTACTGCATCCCACAGAAATATTATAGTTTGGTTAAATAAATTAAATATAGTTAGAATGTACTATGTTGTGGTTAAAAGTATTGGATTTTTAAAAATTTTCCAAATATATACTAAGACTCTGCTATGTCTAGGTATGGTTCTGAAGCCAATACATAGCAATTAAAAACAACAACACACAGATAAGATCATATCCTCTCTTTCTTACTACCAAGGACAAGGAGATAATAAAGAAGATAATTTGTTTTTAGTCTTGAAGAAGTTATTGAAGAACTGAATGGAATAAAGTTATAGAACATAGAGTGATGCGCGGTTAGTGGAATAATGAATGCACTTTAGATAAGGTGATCCAGAAAGCATTCTTTGATGAAGCAACATTTTCAGTTGATAGTTCAGTGATGATAGACAGCCAGACATGTAAAAATGCAAAGGACGAACACTTGGGGTACAATGTATTTCAAGTGAAAGTTTTCTTATATGTATATGAGTTTTGCATGATCAAAGGGCAAAAAAAGCTACAGAGACTGGAATGAATAATAAAGGGGACGAGGATAGAAAAGTAAATGAGGTCCAGGTTCTGAAGGACCTCATAGACCAAGGTCTTCCTTGGTCATAGATCAGAGAATATTAAATTTTTATGGTATTACATGATTTGATTTATATTTTAAAAGATAACTATAAGATAAATGTACAACAATAAATTCCAATAAATAGCTAAGAGGGGAATACAGTAATTCATATAAAGATAGTGGACTTGAGATTTGCTAGTTATGGAAGCCTTCAAGCTGATATTTGTTAGTTATTTTTCCTGCCCACAAGGCTGGTTCCAGCCTCCTGTTTCTATTAGTCAGTGTTTGAAAGTCTGACTTAAACTTGAAAATCCATCAGGACTCAACATCAAGATTAGATTAAAACATTGAAATTGTTATAACTCTATTACCTTTTTTTCACCACAATCACCTTGAAGTATGCCATATATACTAATATCTACTTAGCAACATAGTCTGGATTTATGACCATATCCTTGTTTTGGCAAATATATAGTTGAGTCAATTCACTAAATGAAACCAATAATCCCAGATTCCTCTGCATTCTTACTACTCCAATGGCAGAGCTCCTGGCATGTCATATCTATTTGGTCACCCTCCATCTGGAAGAAGACAGAGTACCTAAATTCTGTGAGGCAATGATTCTGTTATATTTCTTATTTGTCTCACTCTTCATGGACTATCCCATTCCTGATTCAATAAAAGCAGTTTGCATTGATATTCAGACACATGAGGGAACTTCAGAAAATGGCAAGCAGAATGACTTGGAAGATGGAATCTGTCACTTGCGGAGTCATTGAAGGAAACATGCCATTTTAGCCAAGAGAATAATAGGCATTAATATAAATTAAATAATCTTTAAATATTGGTGATATTTCAGGAACTCTGTATGTATTTAATAGTAGGTTAGTGTACCTTGAACACAGCTTTCATTTCATTGTGAGGAACTCCTTTCTTAGCCAAAGATTGAATGTACTCCTTCATAAACATTTACTTTTTAGATTTTCTTTTCAGTTTTTAGTAACAAAATCTCATTTGTATAGGGGAAAAACGCATTCTAAGAATATTTGATTTTAGTAAGTTTAATTCATCTCAATATCATGGCTTCAGATATGAATATGGTACCAATGAAATCTGACCAATAAGAGAATCCTGCCTCTCAAATGGCAGTGACTCATTCAGTGATGGACACAGTACCTTAGGCACACAAAAAAAGACTAATTTCTAGGACAGTTATTTGCACTGAGCTTTCTTTCCTCTAGGGTTGCTGAATTAAGAAGACAGAAGCTTAGAACTTTCAGAGACCACACAGTGTGGAGGGAGATTTTGTTTGAGAATGAATCAAACACTAATAATAAGAAAGGTGATTCAGAGTGTAAAGGAGAATGCGTTATATGAGTCATTAAATTCCTTTTATACTTATGTCATTTTGAATAGGATTTTTGTTACTGGAAACTGAAGGATACCTGATTAATATAGGGCATGTCTATGTGTTATACACATAGGAAAATATACATAACTTGCTTCTTTCTAGCTAATTATAGTACACTCAAGAAAACATGACTAGCTTTCATAAAATAATAAATGATGTGACAAGAGGCAGACAATCAACAATTCTCTCTCATCATTGATGTTTCTATCTCCCTCTCCCTTCTTCTCTGAAATAAAACAAAAATTACATTAAGATGTATTCCATTATTTTTTATTGAATAAAATGGTGCTAAGTTCTGAGTAACTTAAAAATAAATTCAATACAAACTGCCCTAATGTACCTTACAGTGTAACTGGGTTTAAGAAGTAAAAAATGCACAGGTGGTCATATAAACAAGTAAATGAAGAGCCATTATATGTTAGAGACACTCTTAATGACTAGCACAAAATAATGAGTGATTTAGCTGTGTCAATATTTAATGGACTATTGATTTATATGTAGAAACTCTATTAACACATTAAAATGGAATTTAAATAATTGAGAACCTTTTTCTTAGGCAACCATTTTCCTTCCTCATCTGTTTCTTGTTTAGAAATTTTATTGTTTTCCATCTGTCTTTTCACTTTGTTTTGTTACTAGAAACTATCTTGACAGTCTATAAAAAAATGAATGAATTATTATTTAAGTATAAAAACCACATGGAAAAATAATTGATAGCAATGTGACAATGAAAGAGAAATTACTTGTTCTACAAGAACATAAACTGTCTATATTATATTCTTAAGCAAAGCTGAATCAAATAACATTTGGAATTTATGCTCATACGAGAGGTCATTTAGGTGAGAGAACAATCAAGCCGTTTCAGTTTTTTCAAATAAATTTTCCATTCAAATATAATATGCTTACAGAAAAGTACATAAATCATACATGTAGAGCTCAATGAATTTCTATAAATTAAACCCAACTGTACAGTCCAAACCCAGATCGAAAAACAATATTGGTAACACCATATAGAGGCCCCTAGTACCTCCAAGCCATTTTTGCCGTTTGGAGAATAAATACACATTTCTGAAATCATGAACAATATATGCCTACTGTACAATTGTAATTAAATTATTATTTAAATGTTTTTAATTTTTACCCATGTTATGTGAAGTTACAATCATTTTTTCTTATTTATGCAATGATATTACAATGAATTAACATATTAATATGCTAATATATATTTATTCACTCTGCTCTAGATGGATATTTGGTTGGTTTCCAGTTTCAAGTTATTATGAACAATGCTGCTATGAACCAATTCTATCAAATTTTATTTATTTATTTATTTATTTATTTTTATTTTTTTTTAATATATTTTTATTGATTTTGTACAGAAAGGAAGGGAGAGAGATAGAGAGTTAGAAACATCGATGAGAGAGAGTCATCTATCAGCTGCCTCTTGCACACCCCCTACTGGGGATATGCCCGCAACCAAGGTACATGCCCTTGACCAGAATCGAACCTGGGACCTTTCAGTCCCCAAGCCGACGCTCTATCCATTGAGCCAAACCGGTTTCGGCTCTACCAAAATTTTATATATATATATATATATATATATATATATATATATATATATATTTAATTGAACCAGGCAATGTGATTTTAAGTCATTTTCAATAAAACAGAATGTAAAAATTACCATTAATATTCCCATCCTTGAACTGTAGGAACTGAGGTTTGGGATGGTTCAGTAACTTTCGCAAGATGATAATAAAATATGTCATATGATAGCTGGTGAGGTGATAAGTGTAAAGAAAAAGACAAAGCAGGAAGGGAAAGAAGGAGTGGGAGGGGTGTTGATTATAATGTAAGGTGTGGTGACCAGTGACAATTATGATGAGCAAAGTACTGTTTGAAAGAAAACAAAAACAGGAAAACCTGTCTTATTGCAGAGCCTCTACTGTTTACTACTATATTAAACCATTAAATATACATTTACTAGAGGCCCAGTGCATGAAATTTGTTCACTGGTAGGGTCCCTAGGCCTGGTCAGTGATCAGGACCAATCAGGATATTCCAGGGGCTGGCCAGGGCCTTTCTTTGTTCTGTTCCACTCCCTGGTGGTCAGCACATGTCATAGTGAACTATCAAACTCCTGGTCTTCCAGTCTAACTCTTTGGGGAGTTTGTGAGAACACTTTGTATATTATCCTTTTATAGGTATAGATAATCTGTGAGTAGAGATTTCCTGCAAACACTGTGCATTCTTTGTTTTTCTGTTTGTTTCTTTGTTTTAGCAAATAATCTACTTGCTATGCATTAATGTATAGATAATAAAACAAAAGCTAATACTACTGGATTTAATTGCAAAGTCTGATTATAAGTAACTACCATAACCACTTGTGCTTCTTACTTATAAATAGTGATTGATAAGTCATAGCTAGGCCAAAATATCAATGGATAATTAGACAAATGCTATAAGTTAATGACAAAACTAGAAATAGCACATTAGAAAGGAGCAAGCTATTAGCACTTGATCTTTGGATTCAACCTTCATTCTAAGAGCTTATTCACTTACAGAGTCAAATATAAGATGGTATAATTTTAAAATATTTTATATACCATAAGTTAATGGGTCAGAGGGGGTATCACTGCTATTTTTGTTTTTCTTTATCTTAAAAAAAAAGAACTGGTAAAAGAGTCTGACAAGATATTTTTGCATGTGGTATGACCAAGGTGCTCTTACAAAGTACTACCTTGACACATATTATAATAATAAATTTTGAAAATATATAAACAAAGATGAACAAATCTCATAATGACCTATGGGCACTGGAGAGTAAACCAAAGCAGGCCATTTCTGAATGGAGATTGACATTTGGGAAAAGGAAGTGGTATAAAGGAGTTATCAGTTTTTATAGCTTCCAGCAGGAAAAAATCTACACATGGGGCTTCTAAAATCTTAATGAAAAACTCACAGACTTTCTGGCCTGAAGAATCATAGGACAAATATTTGGTAAACTGTAACCACTGGTAAGTTGTTGGGAGGGTCCTAGGAAAGGAGTGAGGCACAGAGAGAACTACAGATTTTGTGTATAAACTCTTCCTAATCTGAGACTTACTCTCTACATGCACAAGTATGAGATTTACTCTAAAATTACTGAAGGTGAGTTGCTTGCTAAGAAACAAGGTCAGCAGTTTTAATCCAACCAACTTAATTAAATGTCAAAAAAGAAAAAAGAAAAGAAACAGACAAAAATAAAAAATCCACATGTTTATAATTTCATCCAGAACAAATATACCTAATATAACATTCAAAATGTCTATGATAAAACCAGATATTATGAGATATTTGAAGAATCAGAAAACCAATTGTAAGAGAGAAGACAATGAAAATAACATTATTGAGATGATACAGATTTTGGATTCCTAAAAAAAAAGGAAGTAAAATCTTTTCAACAAATGGTGCTGGAGTGCTTAAACATCCAAAGACCAAAAAAAAGGACCTTGATCTAAATATCATACTTACAAAAACATTTCCTGAAAATAGATTATGGACTTAAATGTAATATGTAAAACTGTAAGACAGTTAGTAACAAATATAGATGAAAATCTCTGTGATGCAGGATTAGGTAAATTAGGTAAATCTCTGTGATGCAGGGTTTGGTGTTCTTGGCACCAAAGTTTGCTTGATACCAAAAGTATCACCCATGGGAAGAATAATCAAGTGGACTTCATCAAAATTAAAAGCTTTTGCTCAGTGAAAGACCTGTTATGAGATTGAAAAGACAAGTTACAAATGGGGAAAAATATATTTTTAAACCACACACCTGATTATTGATTAATACCCAAATATTTTTTTTTAATTCTCAAAACACAATCACAAAGCAGCAAAAAATTCAATTAAAAATAGAAAAGCTAAGAAGAGGCATTTCATCAAAGATGATATTGCTATAGAAAATAGAAACTTGAAAAGGTGTTCCATCTCATTAGTTATCAAGGAAATGCAAATGAAGATCTCAGTGAGAGCCTGGACTGGTTTGGCTCAATGGATAGAGCATCGGCTTGGGGACTGAAAGGTCCCGGGTTCGATTCCGGTCAAGGGCATGTACCTTGGTTGCGGGCATATCCCCAGTAGGGGGTGTGCAAGAGGCAGCTGATCAATGACTCTCTATCATGGATGTTTCTAGCTCTCTATCTCTCTCCCTTCCTCTCTGTACAAAATCAATAAAATATATTAAAAAAAAAGATCTCAGTGAGATATAACTATATATCTATCAGCATAACTAAAATAACATAATAATCACAATATTAAATAATGGCAAAGATGCAGAGAAAGTGAATCGCTCAAATATTGATGGTGGAAATATAAAATGGAACAGTCACTCCGGAAAACAGTTGGGCAGTATGAATCATGCAGCTATCGTAACCAAGTAGTTACACACTTGGGAGTTTATCCCAGGAAAATGAAAATTTATATTCACACATATTCCTGTGCCCAAATGTTTTAGCATCTTTACTCATAATAGACCCATACTGAAACAACCAAGATATCCTTCACTGAGAAAATGGTTACACAGATTCTGGTACTTTCATACCATAAGACAGTACTCAGCATATTCCAATGGGAAATCATTCTAAAGGTAAGCTGAACAAATAAAATCCTAAATACAATTTCTATGATAAAATGAACTACAAGCAGTGGTTCAGGGCCACTGTGGCTCTTGGTTCTCTTCTATAGCGTTGTACAGCTTGCCAAGTTGGGAACTTCTCCCAAGGCCATTTGTAGAAAGAATCTACTACTGGTCTTCATGAAAGAGACCTTACAGTCTGCTTTGCAAGTAGTGTTCACATCTATGTACCAACCAATCCTTCTTAGCACAGCTACAACCTTCAGGAAATTCATGAAAAATATTGGAAAGTGAAGACAGGAAAACCAACTATACCAATGTGGACCGAAAGGGGCCACATGCTAACCTGAGTAGCTCAGGGAAGACTGGCATGGTGGCCTTGCAAACTCAGAGACCTAAGGTAACCACAAAGAATGACCTTGAATTAAAACTTTTTAAATTAAAAAGCAGTTTATGGTGGATAGTAAAGGCCTAGGCCAGTATCTTCCCTGACACAGATCAACTTTGATCTTAACTGAGCTTATTGTCTTTTTGTATCTAAAATAACATACCTTTGGAATGTTAAGGTAACTTGTAACTTCCCTTTTTCCTCAGGGTATAACCAGTGCACCAGAGCAGAGACCACAAATATGTTCGTTGGTATTGCTATCATGTTAATTGTTGACTCTAAACACCTAGGTATACTGTGCCCACCTATGTAAAAGAAACATGTGTCTATCATTTTACTTTTTATTCCCCAATCCCAGAGATTTCCTTGCTTTGCTTTCTCTCATCTCCCCAAAGGATTTCATGTAACCCTTTGATTGTAATTTCTAAAAAGTAAAAACAAACATGCAAACAAACAACTGCCATTCTCCAGAGCACTATCTCAATATGTTGAGATTCTGTTTTCCAACAATTGTTGACAGTTTGGCTCGAACAAACTCACAAAAAAAAAATTCTTTACAGGTTTGAATGTCTCTTATTTTAACAGCAACATAATGTAGTATTGGCATATAGATATAACACGAGTTGTCAGTTCTTCCTACTAATACAAAAAAAATGATATGGTTATCTGATTATAAATCAATTAATATGGGAGCATCTCTTTGGATATTTGTGTGAAGTGCTCTCTTGGCAAATGTCCATAGAGATCAATACAGATCATTGATTCAAGGTCTTCATGAGTAAATGTTCTTTAAGTTTTTTCTCTCTCCTTAACATGGACACACACACACACACACACACACACACACACACTAATGTAATCTGCTTAAATGAATTGGATATCTTAATTTTGAAGGATGTAAAACTCCCACACATTAAGTAAGGTAAATGCTTAATATTACATTTTATGAACCAGGAGCCTGGTTTTGACCACTCAGTGTCTTCTTTTTTGTTGTTGTTATTTTTCTTTCTTTCTTTTTTTTTTTAATAAATTTTTATTGTTCATATTATTACAAATGTTCCTTTCCCCCCCCCCCACCATTGCACTCCTCCACCAGGTTTCCACCCCACCCTCTGCCATTTCCCCACTCCCCATTGTTCTCATCCGTAGGTGCATAGTTTATGCTTATACATCCTATGATAAGACAGTGAGAGGATATAGTAATATGGCAGGTAGTGGTGTTATCAGTGGAAATCAGGCTCTTCCATGGGATCTCAAGGAAAGAATCCCAAGGACCCATACGAAGGAGCTTGTGGTGCTATGGCTTATTTGTGATGGCTGCCCCTGCCCCTAGGTTTCCAATATCCCATTTCCCTCCATCCCACCATAGAAAAAGTACGACCATGACTTCAGCAAGGTTAAGGCAAAGGCCAGTGCCCAAAGTTTCTGCTCCATAGTCATTTGTGGCCCACACAGTCTGCATTGTGCCTCAAGCAGCCACTAGACCCTCTGTAGTGTTTCCTGGCAAGAAAACAGGAAGAATAGGGCTAGTGTGGGTTACTGAGCTAGAGCGAGGAAGAGAGAGCTTCCCTGTTCACCTAGAATTATGTATGTATTCTGAAGCCTGGAAAGAATCAGAAGCTTTTTCAAAATAACCAATCAGCTTCCCAAGCTTTCTTGGGCTTTTGATGGGTCAATGATCCCTTTCCCAAAGTCAAGCACTTCCCTCCGGCACCATTTTGACTGTCACACATGTGCTTACCTCCCCTTTGTTCTCTCTTCTGCCAGTGATACACAGGGAATGGATTAGTAGTTTCCTGGTAAAGCAAATAGGCCCCTGCTTCCCAGCTGAATATGTTCAATGTCTAACTTATCTTTGCTCTCATTTCTTTATTAGCAACTCCTAAGGTAACAGTGGATGGAAAGTGTTGATGACAGAGGGGCCACATAGTAAACTTGACAAGCTTAGAAGAGGCCTGCATGGTGGCTGTACAAACTCAGAGACCTAAAGTAACCACATAGGATGATGTGAAATTAAACCTAACAGAGGTTTATGGCAGGTAGTCAAATCCTAAGCCAGTTTCTTTCTTGACAAAGGTCAATCTTTACCTTAACTGAGCCTGTCACAGTTTCTCAATTCTTGTTTATTTTTCATCTAAGATAACACATCTTTGGAATGTCAGGTTAATTTCCCTTTTCCAGATCCCTCAGGCCACAATTTCACATGAGAGCAGGAGACCACAGAACACTTCATTGTTATATCATGTTAATTGCCAACTGTTAACTATCCTATATCCACTTATGTAAAAGAAATATGCCCATTTGTTTTACTTTCATCCAACCCTACATTTCCCCACTTTGCTTTCTCTAGCCTCCCTAATCTATCACCAATGAATTTTATATAACACTTTCTACTTTGATTGTAGTGTATAAAATAAGAATCAAAACTGCCATTTTCTGGAACATTTTCTCAATTGGTGAGATTTTGCTTCCTGGCAATTGTTAGTTTGCCTCAAATAAACTCATAGAATTTTTTACAAGTTTGCATGTTTCTTACTTTGACAGAAAAAAAAGCATCACAGTGTCATGGACAGTTTAGAGAGTGACTATGAATTTATATGAGAGATATGTTTTGATTTTTGAAAGAATTGTCATTTGAAAATTGTAAATATCTGCTTTCCTCTTGAGAAATACCATTGTTTTCCTTTATCATAATATAAAGAATTTCTTTTTTCCAGCAGATGTTTTGATGGAAAAGAAATGTATATGATGCTTTGGCTCCAAACCATGAAGTCTTATGGAATCTTGGGGCAATGGAGTTATAAGACAATATATGTTATAGCCTCTGCTTTCAGCCTTATTAGTTCTGTTTGTGTCCACATATCTGAGGTAACTCTTCATAAGTAGCTCAACTGATATTATATCCACTTAGAGCAAGCAATATGTTTTGTGACTAGCTATTCAGAATTCTCTCCTCTGAAGAAAAATTAAGAGCTGTTGAAGGATAGGATATACTAATAAAATAACAAAATTAAAAGATTAGGCAGAGATAAGTAAAATATTTGCATGTAATTTTAGGCTTATGTTCTCTTCCTCATCATTCCACAGTTATTTCTGAACTTAGTTATCCCTAAATAAGGTATTAACATAGCTTTTTGACATTTGAGCTTGATTTAAATTTTAAAAATTGCTTTATTGTGATTAAAATTATAGAGCTTTTCAGTAATTGCCTTAACACTAGCTTTGGGATACAAATTACTTGGTCCTCAAATATTTTCTATAGTAAAGTTCTTTTGATATTTACAAAATATTTCTAAGTAGATGACTAATTTTATCACAGTTCATAAACTAGTGAGCAGTGTTAGACAGACAATTATCAATATTTATGTCATAAAATCATGGTTGTATATGAACACTGAACTTAAACTATAAGAAGGTGGAGAACACCTAACTTATGAGCAAGTACAATAATTTAGAATAGTTAGCTTTATACCTTTAATGTGAATACCTATGTTTTTTACATTGATGACTCAAATTATTAAAGTAATGATCATACTTAATCCAATATAATATGGTTATGTTCTATAAAGCATAGGATTTCATTAGATACTATTGAAAATGTGAGAGTAAGAATACCCAAAAGCTCACACCTCTATAAGAGCAACAATAAAACTAGCAAAAATTGCCAAAATCAATTTCATCAGAAATCTTGGAATTAAAGAAAGGCTTGCAGCAACCAGGGAGTTAAGAAAACCTGCTGAGTCTCAGTAACAACAACAAGCTTTATTGTATTTTACTTTACTTTAGCCTCATTCTTTATCACCAATTCAGATGATTGTCTTAAATATAACAGCCCATATGCCTGGTACTTGGGAGAGAATGGACCTCATTTCCACAGGATTGTCTTTATTTGACCTCTTAGTGATTGGTTCTCTGGAAAATCTCTCTGACTTTATTCAAATTTACTTGAACTCACTCAGCTCTAAATTCCTTGGGGGAAGGAGGCATTTGTCTAATGTTTTAACATCTCAGCTGTCTGAGAAATGGATAGAAGTTGGGACAAGTAATAGATTGCCAAAAAGCTTAAAAGAAAATATGCAGGATGATATGCTCATAGGGCATTTGAAAAGTTCCAATATATCCTAGAAACCTAGAATGCAAAGCGCATTCAGAGGTTGTATGCAGCTGTGTGCATGTTCACAAAAGACATGTTACCATTAAAAAACATTCAAAGATTTTTAAAAAATTGTGAGCTTATTTATGCCAAACTGTCGACAATTGCCAGAAGCAGAATCTCAATGTATTAGGGTAATGCTCTGGAGAATGGCAGTTTTTCAGCTTATTTCATACATTATAATCAAAAGAGGAGATGTAAGTGGTTTATGTGAAATTTATTGGTGATAAATTAGGAAGGCAGGAGGAGGCAAAACAGGATTGGGTCAGGGAGAGGGCCCTATGGGATTGGATATAAAGTTAAATGATAGATACATACTTCTTTTACTTAGGTGGATACAGGGTGTTAATAGTCAACAATGAACATGATTACAATAGCAATGAAGGAATTTATGGTCTATGTTCTGGCACCTAGGTGCATTTGGTTGTGCCTTGAGGGCTCCAGAAGAAGGGAAGTTAGAAGTTACTCTGACATTTCGAAGATAAGTTATCATAGATGCAAAATAAAACAATAGACTAAAACAATTGAGATAAAGATTGATCTACCCACCATAACTGCTTTTAGTTAAAGATTTTTAATTTCAGACCATCCTTTGTGGTTGCTTTAGGTCTCTTGAGTTTGCAAGGCTGCCCAGAAGGCCTTCCCTGAGTTAGTCAGCTTGGCATGTGGACCTTTTCTTGTCCACACACAATGAGATGCCACAGTATCTCACTTTGACTGACCCTGAGGATCAAATAAATGGATTCTGGACATTAACACAAATCCATGTAAAGAAATATAAAGGACTACTTAATGTAACTATATAATTAAATTAAAAAGGCTATATAAACATATTTTTGTTTGTATTTTCTTTTATTATACTACTAGAGGCCTGGTGCATGAAATTCGTGAATGGATAGGGTCCGTAGGCCTGACTGGGGATCAGGGCCAATTGGGGTCTTCTGGCTGCAGGCTGAGGCCTCCCTTCATTCTACACAGCACACATCATAGCAAGCTATCAAACTCTTGGTCTCCCAGTCGAACTCCCAAGGGGACACTTTGCATGTTAGCCTTTTATATATATAAATGTGATTTAAAGGACTCTGATATAATAATGCAATACTTATAAAACTAAGTTAAAGGGCATAAATATGTAAAAATGTGACTTGTGATAACTTATAGCACAAAGAGAGGCTTAATTATTAAAATGGCATTACTCCTCAAAGTAATCTACAGATTTTTAAAAATTCCTATTAAAATTCTGCTTTTTAAAAAATAGATAGGCTTATCTTAAAAATTTAATAAAATATCAAAGGACAAAACTAGCCAAAATAATCTTTAAAAAAAAAAGTAAACAAATTCAGAAAAATAATACTTCCTGATTTTAAAACCCACTACAAAGCTACAGTAATCAGTATAGTGTAATATTAACGTAAGTGATGCCATTGTAATTAGCCAGTTAATGACAGGAAAGGAACAAAAGGGAGGCTAGACATTATAAGTGAAAGGATTTTTAAGGATAAAATAGACAGGTTTAGGAAGTTTTAGAAATTAAGGCATCCATGGGCAAAGCACAGGACTACAGAGCTGCAAAGGGTACATTTCCATAAGATAAGGGAACTGAGAGTAGCAAAAGGTACACATTTACAGAATAAAAAGAAGAAAGCTCCTTCATTCAAAGGGGGAATAGGAGAACAATGAGGAAGAAGAATGAGGGAACCTCACTTACTTTGTGTGAGGCTTGAGCTCAGGAGTTGCTATAGTGACCAAATGAAAGGAGAATAGTGACCAATCAAAGTGGATATGGAGGCACAAAAAACTGCAGCCATTATAAACCTTAGAAAAGGGGACTTGGTGAGACTTTCCCTCTCCCCACATGGGAGTTTGTGCTTGTTTCTCAATAAATTTCCATCTTTTACTATACTATCTTTTGTCAATGGTTTCATTCTTCGACTCCACTGGGCAAAGAGCCCAGGAACCATCCTGACCAGAGAGACACCCTGTGTTCCAATTTTCCCATATCATAAGCATGGCCATTTGGGCAGCTTCACCAGGAAGCTGCAACTTTACAATCCCCAGGGAATCTTGGTCTATTCTCTGCAAATCACTGGTGGAAGGGCTCCAACAAAAGGAAGATGGAAGCATGTACAGTAGACCTGGGGTGATGTGGGAAGGTGCCTGTTAGTCTGACCTGGAAATTGGTCAGAGAGGGTGGGGCCGGTTTTGGAATACATAGCCTCTCCCCCACCCCCAAAGGAATTCTCTCTCTCTTGTGGCTTGTGTGGCTCTCTGGTTACTCTGGTTTTGCTCCAACTTCATTTCATTCATCCATGTTCTCTCCATAGCCATGTGGCCCTGCAGACCCCTCACACAATGGACTGCAGACATGGAACAAAAACTCTGGGCAATGGCTTCAATTCTAGCACCACTGAAGATACAGCTGGACTTTTTCCTTGGTGGGACAGAGAGACATGATACCTTGGAAACTCAGGGACTTGAATCTATTCAAATAAATGCTATTGATTGTCCAGTCAAGTCTCAGAAAATTCATTTTCTTGGGACATTGCAAGGAGCCCACTTCCCCCAGAAGCAGGCAAGGCAAGGAAACCTCCCCACTGATCATATAAGGATAGGCATATTTATCAAGGTCATAGAATTGAAACTTAAGAAATAACCCCCTATACTTATGATCAGTTGGTTTTCATGTGGTGCTACATCAGTTTCATAGAGCTGCCAAAATTTGAATGGTTAAAAGTAGTAGAAAGTTATGATTTCACAATTCTAGGAGCAAGAAATCTGAAATCCAAGTATCAGGATCATGATCTGTCTGAAATCCACAGGGATGCCCTTTCTTGCTTTTTCCTAGCTCCCGGTGTTTTGGGTTTTTCTTTTCCTGGCATTTTTGGTGTTATTTATTTATTTATTTGTGTGTGTGTGTGTGTGTGTGTGTGTGTGTGTGTGTGTGTTTTGGCTTTCAGCTTTATAACTTCAAATTCTGCCTTCATCATGACATGGCATTTTCCACGTGTGCATCTATCTTGTCTTCACATGGCAATCTTTTTATAAGGACACCAATCATGTTAAATTAGGGGCCTACTCTAATGTACTATAGCCTCATCTTAACTAATAACATCTGCAACAAACCTATATCAAAGTAAGATCACATTCCCAGATACCTGGAGTTGGGATTTCAACATTTTTTTAAAGGAATGCAATTCAACCAATAACATGTGCCAAAACAACTCAATGGAGAAAGAGTAGTCTTTTGAAAAAATGATATTAGGACAACCAGATATCCAAATGCTAAAATAAATTTGGAACCACTATCTTGCACTGTATACAAAGTTAACTCAAAGTTGATCACAGACTTAAATATAAGATCTAAAATTCTAAAACTCTTAGAAGAAAACATAGGTGCAAATTTCCATGGCCTGGATTAGACAAAATTTCTTAAATATGGTACCAAAAATGCAAACAGCCAAAGAAAGATGAATAAATTGATTGAACTTCACCAAAAATAAAAACAGTTTGTGCATCAGAGGACTTTATGGCATAATTATAGAGATAAATCAAAAAAGGAGAGAATATTTCCAAACCATTTATCTTATAGTGGTCTACTATCCAGAATAGATAAAGAACTCTAAGTACAGATGTGCTGAAAGAAGAGTATGAGAGAATGTCTCAAAGAAATGAGAGGCTGAGAGGCTGTTTGCTTCTAAGATGAAGAAGCAGGTTTTTGGCTACAAGCATAAATCTCTGGCAAGAGACAGATATCTGATAAGAGAGAGAAAATATGGCCAGAGCAAATGCTATAACAAGTGAGGATCCACATTGGACTGGCATAAGCTAATATCCTACAAGAAACAAAAGAACAGTCTTACTTGCCAGTTGATTTTAATTGGAGTTAAATCTTTTGATTATTTATTAAAATGATGAGTCTAGTCTTTATGTACTTTTAGTAAACCTGGGAAAACATGGCAATAAGAGGTAAAGTTTAAGCACCATGTTTTAAAATATATATATTACAGAAACAGTAAGCTGAAAGAACTGAATTTATGAATATTTAAGGCTATGATACAAACAAGATCTTTTTTCTATAAAAGCTATATGGTATTCATTCATTCAGAAAACATTTACTAAAAGACTACCATGTGTCAAACACTGCCCTTGTTTTCTGGATACACAGCTGGTAACAGTCAAACCCCTGCTGTTATGGAACTCACATTCTAATTGAGGAGAAGCAAAAAGAAATAAACAAACAGATATTTTAAATAAACAGGAAACATGAGAATGATGAGTGCTATATAGAGAGATTGAATATGATGTTGTGATTGAGAGTGACTGGGTGGCTACATTACATAGAGAGCTGTATTAGTTGGGATAGTGGTAAAGACTGTGACAAATAAATGCACAAACTTTAGTAGCTTCACATTCTCACACAGAGGAAAGGGCCCATGAAGTCATTCCGAGTCACAGGCTGATGCTAACTCTTCCACATTTAACATTTGCCTTCCAAGCTTGCTTTGGATGGCATATAGAAGGAAAAGAACATGGAGGATGGAGGATACATTGGAGGATTTTGGACTCAGGCCTGGGAGCCACATGCAACACTTTTGCTGAGATCGCATTGGCTTATACTTAGTCACATGGCTATCCTCAGCTCCCCACCTTAAACCATAACAGAGACTAGAATAAGAGATGAGATGACTCTATGGTAGCTTGGACTTGAGTATATGTCCAGTGGAGATGGAAAAAATAGGAACACATTTGGGATGATATTGAAGCTTTTCCAGAGACAGATACAAATTGGAAATAGGAGTAGGCACAATTCATGAATATTGTATAGATCTTCTTCATACTTCTTTTTAGCTGCTGCTTCTCTGTAGCTCATCAAAGAGGTGCATCTTCACTATAAACATCTCTTATTAATTCTTTATCCAAGTAATCTCAGTGGCCAGCTTTCATTTTATTAAAAACAAAACAAAACAAAACAAAAAAACATTAGGTGAGTATGGTTTTCCCCCCAGATGTTGTTACTAGATGATTGGATGATGTCCCCTTCTGGAAACAGAAAGAACAAGAATTTCAAAGAAGAGCTCATATGAATTAAATCCTCTGTGCAGTTCAACAATAGGTTGGAGCTTAATCCAGGGGTGAGAGTCTCCAGCGGTGGGGAGAGGGCAGGGGGAAATGAAGCCTATTTCAAGCACATGTGACAGTCATGACTCATAAATGGGAATCTGGGTCAGAATTTGCAGCTGGGGAAGCACCAGGAAAAGATTACTTTTATTATAAAAGCATGTACTTAATTACAGCTCAAAGCTGGAGTAGGGGGTGAATTGCACAGCTGGAAGGGAAAAAGCAAATTAATTTGTTGACTTTTAAAGCCCTCTTTCAGTGAAATATGCCCCCTCCTGTTTTAGCATGGGATTATAACTGAAGAGTTTTCAGAGTTGCCTCAAAGCAAGAGTGGGCATGATGCAATGTAATGGCAAATCACTTACATTAGGTGTTTCCTCAGGCTTGTAAACTATAAAAGCTTTGGGCTGTTGTTTCTTTTTATACAGCAAACAAAGCCAGCCCAACAGCCAGGATCATTTTCCTTAACAGGCAATATCACCTCCAGAGGATGGTGCCCTTGTAAACAAGGTCCATGATTTTATGCTCAGGCTCAATATTGATCATTTGCCCCCTGGAGAGACCTGAGTGACAGAAGCTGGTAACTTGTGTATGCAGGAAATAAAGACATTTAAATATACGTTGATACGATGGGAGTTGGATTAATGTTTTAAGGGTTAGCCTGTTAGTTACAAATAATCCCAGGGACATAAGAATCTGTGCAAATGCCACAAGAACAAGGCTGTATCTTTCTTTGACCATGGATTGTACAAGACAATGAATTGAAAAATGAGGCTTCTATCCTCAAAAGGACAGCAATCTAGGCAAATCTATAGCATATGGTGGAAATACAAAATGGCACAGCTACTTTGGAAGGCAGTGTGGTGGTTTTTAACAAAATGTAAAATACTCTTTCCATATAATCCAGAAGTTATGTTCCCTGGTATTTACTCAGAAGAGTTAAAAATGGTCTCCACACCAAGAAAATCTGTACATGGAAGTTCACAGCAGTTTTTTCATATTGTCAAAAGAGGGAAGCAACTAAGATGTCCTCTAATAGGTCAGTGGAGAAACAAACCACGATATAGTCAGAGAATGGAATATTTTTTGATACTAAAAACAAATGAGCTCCCCAGCTGTGAAAAGAATTGGAAATAACCTTAAGTGTGTACTACTAATTGAAAGAAGCCAATCTGAACATAGGACACTGAAAAATTCCAATTATATGGTATCCTGGAAAAGGCAAAACTATGGAAACCGTAAAAGGTCAGCTGCTGCTAGGGCTGAGGTTGGAGGTAAGGAATAAATAGGCAGAGCACAGAGAATTTTTAGGGCAATGAAAATATTCTATGTAATGTGATAATGATGAGTACATGTCATTATACACTTGTTCAATGTATAATTAATGTAGATTCATCAATTGTAACCAATGTGCCACTCTGGGAAATGATGATAATGGAAGAGGCTATTTGTGGGGACAGGAGGTAAGGTATATGAGAAATCTCTGTGCTTTCCTCCCAATTTGCTGTGAACCTAAAACTATTTTAAAATAGCAAAGTTTTTAAAAAGACTTTTAAAATTATAAAGTTTAAAAAAATCTGTAGATTAAAAAATGACTTATTTAAATTCAGCTCAGAGAGATGATATCCATTTTTGAGGTGGGCTCCTTGATTATCATGCCTGAAATCAAAGCCCTCATGTCATTCTATACCTATAAAATCGAGAGTATAAAAAGAATACAAAAGTATGTCCAATTTGAGCTGGTGTTTTGTGTTTTGTTTGTTTTTCATTTATTGGGAGAAAATAATTTCAAAAATGTTGAAGAACAAACTACAAAGAAAAAAGAGACGAAAGAGAAACAATTCTGTTGTACAATGGCATCAAACACACTTTGATATGTTCCACTTGCATTTGGCTGAATGAACACTCTATTTAGTGTCTAGATTTCCTGTATGTTCAGAAAATTCTGTGAACCTAAAGAAGTCAATTATGCAGTTTCCTCCACTTGTCAGAAAGGTAAAGCACACTTAGGAAGGTCAGGATTGTTTTAACTCTAAATTGAGGAATGTCTGCATCAAAGGAACCTTCAAGTGACCTTGGCCATGCTCTGATTACTAAATAGTCCTGGCTTCACATGATGACATATATTATTTTCATCAGGAAAATTAAAAGAAATCAGGGTGCTGGATGCCTGTGATGAATGCTAAGTGATGAAATTCTGACTCTGTTGCTAATTATTTGTTTTGAAGTCATTGACACACATTATGCAATCAGTTTTTAAAGAAGTTTTGATGAAAAGGCAATACAGTAATAAGGTTTCAAAAAAATTTTAAGCAACATTTTCAGACATATTTCACACTCTCAACACTCAACCAGTGAGAAATTTAAAGTATTTTACAAGTTCTATTTTTCCCAATTAAAGAAAAAAAAAAAAACTACTTAAAACAATGGAAGTATATAAGTAAATGTTGTAGCTAAATAATAGACTTTCATCCAGCCATGAAACCAGATATATAAATTTATATTTATGTTTAGTGTCAGGGGAGAATAGCCATATAATAGTAAGTATTAAATCAGATTTAAAATGTAAACGGTGATTGCTTTTAGGTTGTGTGATATATATGTGTGCATGTGTATGTATATTTATTGATATCTATCTGACAACATACATATACCTGCTCACATATAAACACACACATATCAAGCTAGCCCTGCACTTTCATGCTTTCAGATTCTTTTCTCACATTTCTTCCTATTTTCTCTGTTTTATGGATGTGTTTGGCCAAAGTGTTCTGTCCAGGTAGAGTTTCTGATGTTTTCCCTGCCTGGTTTCTGAGAGCTGTTGTGCCTCTGCTGAGGTCCCATTTCCCTGTTTGCTCAGCACAAACCCTGTTTCCTGTGGCATGATTCTTGTTTTTGACATGAAACTCTCATCCCTGGGCTCTGCTAACACCTTGTCCTGCCTTTGTTCCTTTAGCCTAATGTTGGTGAGGACTTCCTGTTTGTCATATTGTTTCCAGTTTGGATTTTCAATCCTTCTATCACTAGTATAAATAATATTCAACTCCTTTGGTTTTCTCTCCTAAGAGTTCTTGTGGTGCTGGTTTGGTCCTAATGGGTACACACCTCACACACACAGACAAACAAAAAGAAAGTTGTTGAAGCCTATACGATCCCCAGAAAATCTTATTCCAGAACCCAGTCTCTTGAGCATGATGCTAGATTTCTCCATTGATTAAATTTACCTTGGACTGGAATGCTCTAATGAAGTTGGCTTAAGTTTCTTTGTCCAAACTCTGGAAAGACCAGTGTGCTTCCTGGATATTTCTACTTATTTCTAGAGTCTAAGAGTCTTGTGGCTTCTTGTTTGAGTTCCTGCTCTCATTAGACTTAATCACATTTACCTTCCTGCTTTAATTTATGGAAAGCTGTTTAGTCTCTGTCTCCTTTCCTGAGATCATTCTTTCTGGGTCTCCCCTTTCTCATTCTAAGTGGCCTTTATTTAGGTATTTCTTAAGTAAAGTTAGTTCCTTTTGTTTTCATTTTCCCAAAGAAATACATTGTCTATGAGTTCAGAGATATGCAAAGTAAATTCACCTTTGCCCTAAGGATAAATTTTTCAAGCAAAGGAGTAAATAATTAAACACATAGACTTTGAGATTAAATGTTTTAAACAAGGGGGGGAGAAGGCACTTAACTCATTTTCACACACAGGAAAAGATGATTAAAAATAATTACTTCAGTACTGCAGAATGGTGTTTGTGACAGACTGCCATAAGACTAGTTCTTAATTTTTAATAGTAGCACGGAGTGATAAGAAAAGTAAAGAACAGAGGAAAGGTCATGAACATATTATTCAAAATATAACTCATTAGTCACTCCTGTAGATAAAAAAAAAAAAATCTACTTTTACAATTATACAAAAAGTTAATTTCAGTAAACAAATGACTAAACATGGCTCACATATGTAGGGATTTCATTTTAATAGTATTCATTGTAATAATGTTATTGGAGAATTGCATAAATTGCCTTTCTCTGTTGCTAGTGGGTGTGGAGCTCTTAGGGTGCCATTGGAAAAATTTCCAGAGGTATCACAGGACAGTGAAATGTGGTATAGAAAGATTTATTTGCATGGAATTTCTTCCCTCGGGTTGCAATATTAGGACCAGCTGCAATGATCAAACACAAACTACCCTAGCACTGACCAATCAGTAGATATCACAACCCAGACTCCTTAGTCACCAAGATTAATGATTTCCCTCCTATATAGCCCATCCCCTGGAGGTCATACAGGAGCTAGATCTTTGAGCATTAGCTCACTTATGACTTTGATAATGGGCTACTCCTAAAAATAAACCCTTACTTTCTTGGCTACAAGCTCCTATATGTGTCTTATTGGGCTTTGATGCATACAGGCAAATGGACCCTTTAGTTCAGTAACAACATTGAATCTCATCCAGTTTGATGAGACCCATGTCAAAAGAACCTATCCTTCATATCAAAGTGTTAAAAAGAAACAACATACCCAAAATGGGGACACTTGTGCTAAGACCCACCAAGACTTGATGCTTAGTCTGGTTGTAGTTTCTGCCTCTCCCAGGCAATGAAAGCTTAAACCAATCATCTGAAATTTCCTGGTTAGCTCTAGTGAGGAGATCTGCCTGATAAAACCCCCTGCCATTCCCTAAGTGAAAGATGTATTGCCTGAAATAATCAGCTTTCTTCACTTTCTTGTCCCACACTTTCTGCCTATGTAAACCTCCCACTTTGTGCACCTCCTCAGAGCTGACTTTTATTTGCTATACATAAAGTTTCAATAAAGCCAATTAAGGCTTTGAATTTACTCAGCTGAGTTTTTGTTCTTTGACAAAAGATACTTTACTAAGATACTTCCCTGGAGGAAAAGGGAGGAAGCAAAAGAGAAGACGTATAGACAGTTAATAATTAAAATTTTCCCTTTAATTCACACAGAGCTCTTAGTTAACAAACATTGTTAAACATCTGAATATCAGGCCATGTCACCTGCCTAGAAATAGAAATTCTTCCTTCCAGAAAACTCTCACACTGGGTAGACAAACACTCCTAATATGGCAAGGGTAGATTACAATGACACTTAGGGTGCTCTAGAAGCCCAGGAAATTTCAGAGAGTACTGGAGAAATAACTCTGTCTGAGGTTTAAGGAAGCGACAAAAAATCAGGTTTTCTGATCAAACTTTAAGTCTCTTCTGAGCCATCTTCCCAACTAAGTTTTAGCCTTGGTCCCAATCCTGTTATGTCATTGGCCTGCTTAATCCAGTTTTAGAAGAAAATTCTAAGTCATTCCATCACTCTTGATATCTGATCAAGTTCTTCATCCCCAAACTTTGAGGTATATAAGTCCTTGGTGTGCCTTTAGCAAGAATACTTTTAAGTCCGTTTCACAAGAATGTTCCTATCTGGAATGTCCCCTTTGAGCAACTGTTTGTTTCCTGACTCCCTCACTCCACCCATTGGCTATAAATCCCACTGTCTTTATTGTATTCAAAGTTGATTCTGATCTCTCTCCCCTATTGCAATATCTTGAATGAAGTCTTCCTTACCATTGTAAAAAGTGCCAGAATAATTTTTTTTCTTTAATAGAAAAAATTTAAAAAAAAATTAAAAATTATAACCTCATTGTGGTTATAATGGACCCAAATCATGAAGGACAAGGAAGAGCCGACAGGATAAAACAGTGATGAACATTCTTCATTCTTTTTTATTACAAAGGAAAAACATTTTCCAAGGCTGATAACTTTGAGATACTGGTGTGTTTGAAGCAGTGTGGATATTAATGTGGCTGGAAAATAAGATGTATCTGAGATTGAGGTGTAAAATGAGGCTGGGGACATTGGTCAGAGACTGCTCAGGCATGAAGAACCTTGCCAAGGAGTTTATATTTACACTAAGTAAGATGTGCATTTTATCCACTGATGGATTTTAAGCAGAAATGTGACATTGTTGGATTTGCATTTGCAAAAGCCCAATGTAGATGCTACACTGAGCATGAATAGAGAGGTGTGTGTTTGGTGGATTGCATACCTAGCCAGGAGCCTCAGAGACTAGTGAGTAGTGTGATGGTCAGTAAAGACCAGATGGCAGGGAAACCCAGACATTTGTAAAAGATAGATCTCCATGGTCATGGGCATTGAAATAATGAGTAGAGGAAGTAATGAGTGATTCCTGGGATTCCCTGATTTGGGTGACTGGCAGGGAGGTAACTCTGTTGAAACAGTTTATGCAAGAGGAAAAAGGAGGTTTGAGGAAAGATGACAGTTTTAACTTTTTCCTTAAATCCCATTATGAGAAATTTAGAGAATAAATATTGCTAAATGGCTGTACAGTATTTTACAATTAGCTTGTAAGACCAAATTACAGTAATTCATAATTAAAATCATTCTAAGTGCATTTTATTTTAATATGTTTCAAAGATTTTTACTGTATAGTTTATAATAAAATTGTTCTATATTAAAATAGTCATTTTCTCTAATTGCATATTACCAAATCAGGATAGACTGTAAAACAGAAATGTGCTTGGTAAATTTACAAGGATGAGCTAGAATTTCTAAAGTAGCTTATTGCTGAGTTCTTCTGGGTAGAACATCACAAAAGAGACTTATGGTATCTCATTTCTGTTTGCTAATTTAAATTTATTTATATTGGCAAAAACAGTAAATTTATATTTTCATTAATACCAAGGTGTCACTCTCTCCTGCATGAGATATTAAAGTTCTTCATAGACATGAGCTGATTCAAAGAACATGCTCAAATTTTGGTAAAGACAATTTTAACTGGAAAACAAAGAGTTGTGGTGATTACCAAAGGAAAATATGTTTAACTGCAAATAAAAATGCATGTAGAAATAATAAGATTTACTAACCCATTAGAAAATATTACAATAAGTACAGCCACATGCTGCAAAATGACATTTTGGCAGCAATGGGTCACATATAAGAAGGTGGTCTCATAATGAAATAGTAATTTTAGGAATAAAATAGAACAGGTTTAGAAAATTTTGGAATTTAAGGGGACCATGGAAAAGCTCAAGGCTGCAGAGCAGCAGAAGGTATATTTCCATAGAATAGGGGAACTAAAAAGCTGCAACAGGTATATTTCCATAGAATAAGGGAGCTGGAAACAGCAAAACGTCTATATCCTATATAATAAAGGCTAATATGCAAATACACCAAACAGCAGCACAACTGGTTGCTATGACACACACTGATCAACAGGGGCAGATGCTCAGCTTCCATTGCCTTGTGATGTCATAGCATAATGCGTTACTCTTGTGCTTATGGTGATCTGGTATAAACAAACCTACTGCACTGTCAGTCATATAAAAGTATAACACATGCAATTATGTACAGAGCAAAAGACTTGATAATGATAATAAACAACTGAGTCACTGCTCTATGTATTTACTAAATCTTTTATTATTATTCTCAAATGTACTCTTTCTACTTATTAAAAAGAAGTCTGCTGGAAAACAGTAGCCACGTTGGACTGTTAGCAGCCTTGGGCACCTGGTGTTAAGGCATCTCTCGATTGCATCATCCTCTTGTGCTTGATTGAATCTCAAGTGGTTTCATACAATAACATGCTGTATAGGCTTGTAACCCAGGAACAATAGGCTAAATAGTGGTCAGCAAACTCATTAGTCAACAGAGCCAAATATCAACAGTACAATGATTGAAATTTCTTTTCAAAGCCAAAATTTTTTAAACTTAAACTGCTTCTAAAGCCACTTTTTCAAAATAGACTCACCCAGGCCATGATATTTTGTGAAAGAGCCACACTCAAGGGGCCAAAGAGCCACATCTGGCTCATGAGCCATAGTTTTCCAACCACGGGGCTATACCATTTAGCTTAGGCGTAAGAAAAACATTATTGTGCCAATATGCAATGTCATTTTGGATAAAACACCATATTGAGGACTAAGTCAGTGGAACAGAATCATTATCACAGTTTGATTTCCCCATTCTAATTCTAGAATGATACAAAAGAGCTAGAGAAGTGTTTCTTTCCCAGTAGAAGTGAAAAGTATAAATGATAATAAAATTTTAACTCTACTAAAAAATAATTTCAAGTGCCTTCCCCCCCACCCCCCCATATGTTGAAGTAGGTTAGTTCCTTACATCTGACAATATTGGTCATTTTCAGATTTACAAAAAAAGAAAGAAAAATGTTTTTGCCATAAATAAATATCATAGAATAACAGATGTCCAGGAACCTCCGAAGATATACTAACACACCACTGATATTGACTTTGATAGTACATAAACTTTCCTTTAGTCTTTAACAAGGTGGCATATGATCCATAATAATGGAATTAAATGTAGCCTAATTTTCTGATTCCGTCTTTTTTTTTTTTTTTTTTTTTTTTTTTTTTTTTTTTTTTTTTTTTTTTTTTTTTTTTTTAGCAGCTAGTTGATTGGGTTAGGTTTAACAGTTCCTTAAAGGACTAAAGGATGGCACAGATATTGTCTAGCTTTTTTAACTAATGCAATAATGAAAAATGACATGCGATAGGACACAGGATTGAGAAAAGTCAGGAGGTACAGAAAATAACCTAAGCATTTACTAACATGCTCATCCAAGAACACAATTGCTAAAATAACCTTGACAAGGAGTGAAAATACCCAATACTGCAGAGCTGATTACCCAGGTTTCAATTACTTTGGTTTAAACGGAATGAAATAGGGCTCTAACTCGTTTAATTAACAAGCCTATCCACAGGTGATTACCAAACGCTCCATGTATAACTCCTATTAATGCAGAAAACGGACATGCCTAGAAATGGCAGGTCTGCATATTAAACTCAATTACTCGTTTACAAGGGAATTGGAGTTCTTTTATTTTTCCACAAGAAAATTATAGAAAAAGGGTGAAGAAAGAAGGAGTGGGGCAGAGGAAATGTTGCCTACATTAATGACTAGTGATCTTTCCTGAATTAGTTCATTTTTAAGGAGAACAAAAGGCCTGTCCTGCTGGGGGCATTTTCACCAAGGATGCCTGACTAGCTTATTTGTGATTTGACCACAATGTGGTTTTAATTAGCAGTAGCACTTACAAAACTAGTAGCAGCCATTGTACCAGAAAATAGGAGTCTGAAAGGGGTTGAAAGATTCTTCAGATGTATGCAGGAGACATGTAAGTGCTGGCTGCTTTAATTTCTCCACGGCTGACCAATCACATCCCTACAAGTCTCTTCAGGTTTGGAAAATTTGAGGTTATTATATCTTTTTATACCATATCCTCAAAAAAAATTTTTATTCTCTCTCTCTCTCTCTCTCTCTCTCTCTCTCTCTCTCTCTCTCTCTCTCTCTCCTCTTTTTATTTTATTTATTTATTTATTTTGTACTTGCCTAACTCTGCTTTGGGCAAACCCAAAAGAGGTTTCTATGTTATATCCATATTACAAATTTGAATGTTTTCAGCATTAGATAAGCTACAATACACACTAATTATTTCAAACCCATTGGTACTTTTTTCAATGAGATACTTGCAAATATCAAAGAAGGCTATGTTTGAAGGAAGAAATCTGTGGGGTGACTGATCTCATGGGAAATGGGAAGAAATATAAGGACACAAACAAAAATCCAAAGAATGGTAGGCACTATTTTCAGAGTTAGTATCCCCTTTCTGAGGCATTCAAAATCACTGACTAGGAAAACTCTGACCCAAAAGAGGATCAGATTGTGAATATGTACCAAGATACTTTGCGGTTTTTACTCTTTGGACTTGCAAGGGCCAGTACACCAGAGACGAATGACTATTCTTGAGTGTCCCATCTCTGTTGGGATATTACCTACCAGCAGGTGTGCAGTTGTAATTTGCTTATAACCTTCAGATCTAAAAGATTTTCCACATGTAAATGGAAATAACTGAATCAAATAGAAAACAACAATGTTCTTGTCCAGTTATACATAGAAAAGTTCTTTGTTAAGACAGTGGTGTGGATTATAAAATCATATTTCACAATATAAAACATAATTTAAATAGATTCAAATACCTGTGTTAAAATTATTTACCTGTTACCATAACTATAACTCATGGGTCAGCAAATTACAGTTTATGGGCCAAATCTGGTCCTCCTACTAGAACCCAGTCACACCATTCACTGGTTGTTATCTGTCTGCTCTCCTGCTAGAATGGTATAGTTTAGTAGTTGCTATCTTCATCTGGAGAAAATCAGAATTATTTTATTATTTACTGAATCATTAGCCCTCTAGTTTTTTTCTTTTTCTTTTTTTTTTAAAGATCTTTCAGGATGTACCTCCAACTATTATATCAGGTGGTGTGAAACAAAGTCCCCCCAAAAGCCCAGCAAAACCATAAGCAAAGAGCTTTTAATAGTGCTTCAGTTGAGGAGGAAACTGTAGATACGAGAAATCAAGACAATCTATAAATCAGGAGTTTCAGAGAAATAGGAAACACGAGTTCCAGGTAATCCCCGATGCTTTTCTTCACCTAAAATCTGACATTGCTTTAAGTCCTCTCTTATCTGTGAATAAAGAGGTAAACCAAAACATATTCCCAGATACTCAGACAGCCAAGTACCTTCAAAGGAATGAATTTCTTATTTAGTGTACTGTAAAAATAATAAATATTGTTTAACATGTCAAGCCATGTTTAAAAATAAAACACACAATTAGTGAGGCCTTGCAGTTGGAACAGAAAAACATCTCTGTTCAAAAGATTGACATTTAAGGAACTGTAGATACATAGACAGATATCCTTTGCACATTTCAATACAAACAAGCCTGGGACCTGCACCCAGGTATGCAAAACAGCAGAAGAAGCAGTGGGAGGGAAATCAATACAGAATGAATAAGGACAGAAAACTGTCCTGCTAGCTATTAGCAATAAGTTATTATGATTAATATTGATTTACCAGTACAACTTACTTTTGTATCAGTTGTAAGAAAACAATGTTTATGAACCAGTATATAAAAACATATAGTTCAAAATTCTATCTCTACATTTTATTTCATAATGTTTATTCACCTTAATTTGCATGCTTACATGAAAGAATCTATCAAGTTATTTGATGTTAAGGCAAGGTTATGAATAAGGTAGGTTAGCTTCCATTTATAGAGGTGATTCAATTATCATATTTAAGATTTTTATTAAATATCTACTGCAGCAAGTTTAAACCTTTTTCATCTCATGGCATATATAAGCTAATTACTAAAATTCTGGGACAGACCAAAAAAATAAACTTTTTGCCTACCTGACAAAAAAAAAGTATAATTGTTATTGATTTATTTTTTTTAAATGTAGTAATTATTAGGTCTAGTAATAATTAATGTTGTTTTCTAATACTTTTTTAAATCGAATTTATTTAAACAATACAACAAAATTTAATCAACAATATAGTTGCCGTTGTTTTCTACTATTTGTGCCCAACGCTCAGGAAGCATTTTAATCCCTCTGTTGTAAAATTCTTGTGATTTTGATGCAAAAAATTCGGTCAATGGATTTTTGAGGCATTCTTCATTATTAAATTTTTTTCCAAGAAGAAAGTTTTGCAAAGAACGAAACAAATGGTAATCGGAAGGGGCAATATCAGGAGAATATGCAGGTTGAGGGAGAACTTCCCATTCCAACTGGCGCAGTTTTTCAGCAGTGATTCTTGCAGTATGCGGTCGTGCGTTATCGTGATGAAGAATTACGCCCTTCCGATTAATCAGCGTGGGTTCTTTTTCTCTTAAAGCTTGGGCTAACCTTTCCAATTGGGCACTATACACTGCACTTGTAATGGTTTGGGTAGATGGTAAAAGTTCATAATGAAGAATTCCTTTAAAATTCCACCAAACACACAACATCACTTTTTTCGCATGCAAGTCAGGTTTTGGTGTGGGCTGCGGAGCCTCATTTTTGTCCAACCATTGAGGCCGCCTTTTCAAATTAACATACAGCACCCATTCTTCATCTCTGGTAACAATTTGCTCTAAAAACGGCAAACGGTTTTGACGAGAGAGGAGCGAACTGCAAATTGTGACTCTTTGATTACGGTTGTTGTCGGTCAACTCATGAGGAACCCATTTTCCAAACTTTTGGACTTTGCCAAGTGCACGCAATTGATTGGAAATTGTTTTTTGTGAACAATTTAAAGTTGTCGCAAGCTCTTGTTGGGTAATTTGAGGATTTTGCACCAAAAGAGCTTGAAGAGCTTCTTGATCAAAATTGGACACACGGCCTCGACCACTCTTGTCATCTAATGAAAAATTTCCCTCGCGAAATTTCTCAAACCAACGCTGCCATTTTCTGGCGCTAACTGCATCTTGACCAAGAGCACTAAAGATGTTTTTTGCAGCCTTTTCTTCCTAATTGGAACTCGTAAAGCATGCAGTGCCGAATATGCTCTTCATCTGCCATCTTCTTAGCCCTAGTTTTGCAACAAAAACCAAACCAAACACAAACTTTTTCAAGCATAACTTGTTAATTGCACTTCACATGTTCTGTAGATACCACGTGTTTGAAGGTTATGTCAATACAAGTCAACGCCAAGCAAGATTTTAAACCACATGTGTCAAACACAAGGCCAGCGGGCCAAATCCGTCCTGGCAGGCCTTGCAATGTGGCCCGCACCTCGTTGTCATCACTGCACTTCGCTGCGTTTCCATCACAATGACAGTTTATGACTGTTCAGTAAACCATTCGGCCCGCGATTTAGGCTGGATTTTAGATTTTGGCCCCTTCTCTGATTGAGTTCGACACCCCTATTTAAACGAATGTTTAAAAACGACATTAATTATTACTAGACCTGCTACGTACCATTTTGCTCCAAAATGACTTTTTAAAAAATCAGGTGCCTTTATTTGTATATAAAGATTCTGGTACCAAGAATTAACCAATCAGACACAACCTTATTATGTGATGTGACCAATAAGGTGCAACTTTATTTTATGGTCTATACATTTATGTTTCAAGACAGCCACTCACACCAGATGGCTATTGTGTTGGCTGTTGTCATTTTGTTATTTAACAACATTAGGGAAAAGAGGTCAGTGCCCCTGACTAAATACTCAGGTATTGCATGTTTTAAAACTTCTTGCTGCACACCAGTTGAAAATCTCTGGTGTACTATATTCCAGGCACAAATTTGAAGGCTTTGAATTCAGTGGTGAGCCAAACAGACATCTGTGCCCTCATGGACTGAACAACCTATTCCAGGAGAGAGACAACTCATGGCCAATCTTTGTGGCTCTACCTTCAAATGTATATCTTAATCTACTTCTCATCACTTCCATCACTACAACCCCATCACCATTGTCTCTCACTTGGATAATTCATGGACTTCCTGATTGCTCTCCCTATCCCCAAGTTATAGTCTCCATAAATATTTTTTGCATCATGGCAAAGGGAAACCAAGCAATCCTGCATTCCTTGGATACATTGGAGAAACAGTTCCCAGTGCTCCTCAGGATCATCCTGGCAAGTGACCCAAAATATAAATTCCTCAGGATTGTTAGCCAGGAAGCCCAGGATAAGTCCAGAAATCCTTATTTTTGGAATGTTCACTACTTCTTGGGTGAAACTCTTGCAAAGCCTGGTGGGTGGCAAGCCATGTTGTTAACATGAACTGTCTCATTCAATCAAATGATACCTTTGTTTTCAGTTTATACAGAGATAATGTGTCTACTGCCTTAGGAGAAAGGAAGATGACAAAATCATTATAATTGATATAAATGGCTTATCACATAGAATTCTATACAAAAATATAGTTTGGAATACATTAGCTTTTGCAAAAACAAAAACAAAACAAACAAAAAAAAACAAAACAAGGAAGCCTGATGACTGCATTTAATAAGCCATTATTTTGATATTTTTTCTTGTCCTCTATTCAAGCTACAAACCTTTGTGGGCTCATATAGGTAAGATATTAGTTTAAGTACACTAGAAAATGCACACAGTGCTTAGGTAAAGAAAACAAATGAATGCTGAGCCCAACTGATTAATTGATGATAGTGTACACCTATTTTAATATGGAATTGTCTTAAAGAAATAGAAGCAATTTTAAAGTTAATCTACTACCTGGAATATAAAGCATAGTTATATGTTTTTTGTTTTGTTTTTTCATTTTAATCAGGACACAGCCTGGAGTCCATAAAAGAAATTGCTTGCAGCTTTGGCTACATAAAATTTCAAATGTCTCTATGACGATGTCTCCACAATCAAAGCTAAAAGATAACAGTTTGAAAGAAACATTTATACTACATAAAAAAAAATGAAAGCTCTCATTATAATGTCTGGAAATCAAAACAGAAAAGATCCTAAGAGAAATGGGGCAAAGACTCTATTATAAACAGGCAATTCACAGGAGAAAATACAAGTGGCTAACACAAGTAGGACTTATTCTGTCTCAGCAGTACTCAAAATGTACAAATGGGAAATCAGTGTGACATTTTTGTTTAGGATTTTGGCAACACTTTTTTTAATAGTGATAAATAGTGATTGAGAAAGTATAAAAATGGTAGTCTACTTGTATACCCTTTGTGGGAGTAGAAATTATTTCTGTGCTTTTGTAGTAATTTGGTAGTATCTATAAATTAAAAACTCACATATCCTTTGGTGTGGAAATTCAAATGCAGTCTAGCCTACAAAAGTACTAGCATCTATGGGCAAAGACTTCTAAGACTTGTCAACTTCAACATCATTTATAATAATAAAAATTGGTAATAATTATTATTAATAGAGAATAATAAAATAAACATGAAATGTTACCAATGGTTCAAAAATAAGGTAGTTTTAGCATTATTTATAATAATAAAAATTGGCAATAATTATTTATCAATAGAGTAATAAAAATTATTATAAAATGTTATCCAGTTGTTTAAAGAATGAAGCAGATTAGTAGATTCTAATAAAGAAAGATCTAGGTATATTAAGTAAAAAAAGAAAGAAAGAAATCAATTCACAGAATAACATGTAGAATAATTAAATGGATTATTGTTTTATGTTTATATGATTAGATGTACACATATACACTGAGTGGCCAGATTATTATGATCTCTGAATGCATAATAATCTGGCCGCTCAGTGTACATCCTATACAGTAAAAGGCTAATATGCAAATTGTCCCCTCACCAAGAGTTCAACCAGCAATTAGGCCAGCCAGACCTCACCCATACACGAATTCATGCATCAGTGTATATATAAACTGAGTGGCCAAATTATTATGCATTCAAATATCATAATAATCTGGCCACTCAGTGAATGTACACAAAATATGTGACAAGATCTGGATGGAGAAAGCATGCCATTGGCTACTTCTGGAGAAGAATTTGCAGAAGGGAGAGTTTAGGGAAATTTTGTATTTTTTAATCTGAATATCATTGCATTAGATAACGTTTTATTTTAAAAAAAAGGATATTCTTGTATCATTGAAAAATAAATGACACATACTTTATATTCTTCCTAATATTGGAGAAAAATTGCAAAGAAGCTCTTAAAGCAAGGCATACCTTAATTATCACTGTACTAATAGTAAGAAAAACAAACAAAAAAACCCTAAATGGCTCTGTTGTGCTTAGATTTGACTGAAACCTAGCACTATGTTAAAAAAAAATATTAAAATATTATCACTTTATGGTTAAACGAGAAGTCTAGTGCATGAAATTCACGCACTCGGGGGAGAGGGGGCCCCCATACTAGTCTTTGCCCTCTCACAGTCTGGGAGCCTTTTGGGGATATCTGACTGCCAGCTTAGGCCTGTTTAGGGAGAGGGCCTAAACTGGCAGTCATACATTCTTAGCGCCACCAGGAGGCAGGAGAGGCTCCAGCTCCAGCTGCTGCGCTCACAGAGGCTTCTGGCTGAGTGGCACTCCCCCTATGGGAGCACACTGACCACCAGGGGGCAGTTCCTGTATTGAGCAACTGCCCCTTGGGGGTCAGTGCATGTCATAGCTGTTGGTCTACTTGCATATTAGCCTTTTATTATATAGGATAAAATATTGAGGATGTGCTGGGTGTTTCAAAATGGGAATCTGCATATAAATTACTTTCCTCTTGTTTGTTTTCATTTCCCTCCTAAAGCTTGAACTGATAAAAGTTGGCAAAGTGTGTGTGTGTAACTTATTCTCAGGCAAAATAAAATCATATCCCATGAGAATATACTTCCCATTTAACTCAAGCCCTTTAAAAGCTTCATTGCACCGCAAGGTATAAAGATCTTATTTCTCTGATTGAAGGGAATGTCCCTTAGGCACTGGGCAGACACCTACCATCCCATGCCTTTGTTGGGAGAGCAAAAGGGCACTGATGCTAATAACACACTAGTGGATCTTTCTACAGGTAAACATGCTCAGCAATCCTTCGTTACAGCGCTGGGGATCATTATTTTCACCACAGAAGATCCCTTGCCCCAGTGAAGTGCATTTTAAAGCCCAGCCCTGTTATCCATGGAAAGGGAACTTCTACCCAAATCCCAGGAGCGCTTTAAACTTTATTTCGGAGGTCAATTAGATTCACAAAGTTAGCTACCTTCCCGAGAGGGGGATGCTTCCGCATAAAAATGTGCTCCAGTGGACAATCCATCCTGTGCTATCACAAGGCAGAGGCATCACATTTGGAAAGAAGGGGTGGACTTTCCTTTTTTTAATGTGTATGTGCATGTGTGCATGTGTGCATGTGTGCATGTGTGCGTGCGTGTGCCTGTGCGTGCGTGTGTGTGTGTGTGTGTGTGTGTGTGGTCTATTTTGTCTATGGGAAGGAGTGGGTCTGTGAGCAGCATTCTTTAAAAAACATGTACATGTTTTTCCTCCTGAAAAAGAAGAAGAAAAAAAAAAGGCGTAAGGCCAATCTCTTTATATTTGATCCTAATCCCTTCTCTCCCTCTGGGGTGGCCCGGGAGCACCCCTCTTTCTAGTAAATGGCTGGCAGCCAGCCTTTCACCCTCTCGCCTTTGATCACCTCTGAGCTGTCAGGCGCGCCGCTGTTTTCCTCCCAGCTCTTGTTCCTGCCTAAAAGTGGAAGTAATAGCCCCTGAAAGAAATACACTAGGTGTCCTGCACAGCATCAATCTATTTCTTCTTTTTTTTTTTTTTTTTCCTGAGGCCCACCCTCCCAGCTTGAACAAACCCCTCCCGCTCTCCCTGTTGTCCCTTAGCCTCCCCTCTCTGCAGAATCCCGGTTTCTTAGGCGACACCCTCCTCCCTGCCATGTGACCCGCTGGGCCCCGGGCTGTCTGAGACGCTACTACCCGGCCAGACGGGGGAGGCCCCGCCCCGCCCTCCCGCACCCTCTCCAGCCCGCCAGCCCGCGGGGAGCCGGCCGGCCTGCGGGAGGCTGTGTTTGCGTGCAATGCCCTTTGCTTTGCAGAACGCAGGCCGAGTTTCCCCTGGATGTAGCCTTTCTCTGACCCTCGAATTCCTCCCTTTCTCTCCCCGCCCCCCGCCGGGGACTTGGGCCGGCCCTGCGGATTTCCCCGCTCGGATCGGGTCTGGGCTGCAGAGCGGGGCGGTGCGGAGCGCGGCCCGGCCCCGGCTGGGCGGTGAGCGTTCGCCAAGGCGGCGCTTGCAGGCGGGACTGGGAGCACGTTTTCCAGCGCGTGCTCCAGGCTGGTTCTTGTTTACAGCTGCGATCACAGGCAATCTGTGTCCCCCTCCCCCCCTCCCTTTTATCGTCGCGTCGGGCAGTGATGTATGGTTTGCAAATATTATTGAAAGGAAATAATGCGCGGAGGCAAAACCGTTACCAGCAGAGTGCATGGCCACCGAGGTTCGTCCTGAATGCGTTTCCCAGAAGGAGAGGGGAGGGGGCTGGGATGCGGAAAGGATGCGGAAGAGGGGAGACGAGGCTCCAAGAGGATTCTGATGCCCTGACGGTGACAGAACCAATTAAGCAGAACGCTGCTTCAAAGCCCGCGCGCCCTCTTTCTGAAATTGTTCGAAAGTATGCGCTATTGAAAGAAAAAAAGAAAAAGAAAAAAAAAAGGGGGGGGGGATGATGTAGAAAGGGGAGGGCTTTCAATGACTGAATACAACTCATTGTGCTGGCTCGAGAATGCCAAGCTGCAGTGGAAAGAAGTACAGCATCACAGGCTGGTGTGCGGAGGCCCCTGCCAGGGACGTGTTTCCATTTCCAGCGGGAAGAAAGGGGGTGTTGTTAGGAGCTGGGGATTCTCTGGGAAATACAGAAAACAGGGAAGATGACAAAATGACCTCGCTGAACTCTGATAAATTAAGCAGACACATCGTTTGAGCCAGCATGCCACATTCTCATAGCGCCTGCGCCTGCAGAACTACACTGTCTCCTCTGCATGCTCAGTGAGAGGCTGACTTCTCAGCTCTCCCTTTCTGGTCCCCACTCCGGAGAGGAAAGCAAGGCTATGTGAGCGCTGGCCGCAGCAGAAGAACACGACTAGAAATGCCTGTGTGCTCTTCTGATAGCCTGTGTGTTTGAGGACATATTTACTTCGCACCCTGAAAACTAAAATGATACTTACACTAAAATGTTCCTTAGATGGTAGAGAGTTTCAAGTTATCTCTCTCTAAAAGAACCTGAACTCCTAAGGGGAGTCCACCAGGTTTTTCTAGGCTGGGTGGTCTCCAGGAAGTTAGTGGGTTTCTTTAAGGATAGCTTGATTAGCATCATTAGGTAGGGGCAAGAGGGAACGCCCTGTAGAGGAAGAGTGTGAAGATGTTCATTTCTAGCTGCCATGAGAATCACCGTTGCATGTCCTCTATCCTATCCAGGGGGAGGAAAACAGAGACGAAGCAGAAGCCATGGTTTTGGTTTTGCATAGCTTCCGTCAGAAAGAAGGGGGACAGAAATTCGCCAGGCATGGAATGTTCTACTACGCATGCAAACACAATGTGCCGATCCTTTTTCCACCAGACCTGACAAGTTAAGGGAAAAAATAGGTTTGCTTTTATGTGTGTGTGTGTGTGTGTGTGTGTGTGTGTGTGTTGGGCACTTTTAAAATGCAACCCCTGTCTTTTAACAGTCTGAGAATTAAATGACTGTTGAGATACATTAAAAACTCTTTGTGCAAACTATTTTTAAAAAGATTTCATTAAAACTTGCATATGACTGAATTTATGTGGTCATACCCCATCTACTGACAAACCCAAACAGAAATGTATCACTGGACTGTTTCCTTGCATTTGAAGTTTACTTGAGTATGTAAATGCAATGCTACGATGAATTTTGGGACTTCAGCACTTTACATAGGAAGCGATATTAGCGCAGGACAATTATTAAGCTATACATTTCTTTAGTCAATCTTAGGTATGATGCTACATGAATTTTTCATGTCCACGAAAAAAAAAATATAAACTGGATCTCCTAGATTTATCATCAGATTGAGGGAAAATAGGATTTTCTTCAACCTTATGACGTGTCAATTTTTACTCTTTACTTCTCTATATTTGCAACTGGTTCTCTTGCATTTAATGGAAACAGAAAGCAAAATTTGAAGCCAACCAATAATACTTTTTAGAAGATAAAAATTGGTATTTGTTATAATCTATTAGACTCATTGAATAATGCACTTTAACTTAATACTATTCTGATTTTTATTCCTGTTTGCATGACTGAAAAAAGGGCCCTTCTGTGTATTTAAAATTCACTTCTCAGGGTTGTTCTAGATGAATCCTCTCCAGAGGAAAATGGACTTAATATTTTATTCACCCAATTTGCATTTTTAATAACCTGTTATGTGCTTTTCACTCTATCAGAATAGGAAGATAACACAATAATCCTGATGATTTCTTGTTTTAAACATTTTGCAAAGTCGGGTTTGAAAGCCCTGGGTTTGTCTGAAGGTGCCTGAAGACAGCGCCTCTCCTAGTTCCAGAAAGACCTAAGCCACTCCCATTTTTGAGGTTCCAAGTGATGAAAGAATTGTGAAATTACAACATATCTAAAATATATTTTAACTCTTTTAGCAAAATAATGTAATATATGTATTTAGTCATAAACTGAATTTCAAGACTATGCTATATAATAAAGAGGTAATATGCTAATTAACCCAGACTGTGGAATGACCTTCCTGAATGACCAGTAGGCGGGGGCAGGGGGAGAGGGGAGGCAGGGCCAGGAGGCAGCCAGGGGTGCAAGGGCCAAGCCTCTTACACAGATTTTGTGCACTGGGCTGCATTTGTTGTACATATTTGAGTCATGGGACAAAAGTTTAAAGGTGCTAAGGAATGTGTTTCAATCTAGTTCTTATATGTTTGGGACTCTACAACTTTACTTAAAGAGTACATTAAAAGTCTAATTTGAAGCCATTTATCACCTCCTTGCTCCATTAAAAAGATACTGTGTCTGAACGTTTTCCTTATCTTTCTTCCCTCAGATACCATCACCGGCGTGGGGGCCCATGTTGTGACAGGACTGTTGGGGAGGCTGAACTTTCCTCCACCTGGACTGGGGCAAAGCACTGGCAGTAGACAACAGCCTGCAGCGGAATCAACGCAAACTGCCTTGTGCAATGGGAGTGATGATGTCATAGTCCTAAAGGGATGCACTTTTTATTTCTTCTTTAAATCACTGAACTATCACTTATACATTTCTGCTTCTCTGAGGATCCCTTGTGGATTATCACCCAAAAGTCTGAGAGGGTGGGGAAATGTCATAGTAAGAAAATAGGCTCACAGGGAGGTTTGGATAAGATGAAATGTCAGATTATGCTAACAAGACCAGGGAATATACTTAAGGGAGTTTCAAACAAGAAGAACAAGAGATAGAAAGCTAGTCCTTGCTGCCTCTGAGGAGTGGTAGAAAGAAGGAAATTATGTAGCAGGAGGTTCTCTTCACCTTGCATCTCCAGTTGCTTGATAAAGCCAATCCCTAAAATGATAGTGGCTTCAGAAAAACCCAGACCTGTTGGAGGTCAGGTGGGAAAGAGGGTCAGAGGGATACCAAAGCCACTAGGAATTCCCGCTTTTCATGGTTTGGGCTCTGGAAGGAAATTATCTTGGGGCATTGCTATATCAAAGTAACCCTGTCATGGTAGGATGTTTGGAAGAAGGAGGTCTTGGTGTTTAGCAGGCCTTAGTTCACCTCAGTTTCTGTTTATCATGAATAGGATCCCCCTATTTACTATCTACTATGGCATCTTTCACCATAGTAGGTAGTAAATGGAAAGCAATGGTTTAATAGATACCTTGTCATAGATGGATGAAGCCTATTATGCTTCCAGAACCCTATAACACATTGTATATTAAAAATAAATAAATAAACATCCTTGCCAGCTGGTTCAATGGTTAAGTGCCAACCATGGTTTGATTTCCAGTCAGGGCTCATGCCCAGGTGGTGGGCTTGATCCCCCATAGGGGGTGTGCAGGAGGCATCTGGTCAATGATTCTTTCATCATTGATGTTTCTATCTCATCTTCTCCCTTTCTTTCTGAAATCAATAAAAGTATATTTTAAAAAATAAAAAAATTAAAAAAAAACAAAGAAACCTTTTTCTACTAGAGGTATAGGAGGAGGGAGAAAGAGACTCTAGATTGATTCTGAGTAACACCAATGGAAGCTTAGTATCCTAAAAAGTCAGCTTAAGTTATTGGATTGGACTGTGAATTCTGGATAGGGAATGTATAAGTCAGGGTTTAATAAGAGAAACAGAACCAGTCTGTTTATGTACCGTAAATTATTTTATTGCAAAGAATTGGATTACTCAATTGCAGGCTGGCTAGGCAAGTCTGAAATAGATTATTTAGGATAACCTTTCTCATTTAAGTCAACTGATTATGCACTTTAATCAGTTCTACAAGATATTTTCACAACAACCCCTCGGTTAGTGTTTGATTGAATAACTGGTACTATAATCTAGACAAACTGACACATAGAACTGACCATCCCAGAGAACTATGTTTATTTCCTCCCTCCCCCTCATTTAGCAATGGACTTCCAAGAGGAAGGCTAGTAACATTTCATATAAATAAAGGAGCCATTCCTTCTTTTCACATCTGTGTGTAGCACGAGTATGTATATGGTAAATGCAATTCTGCGTGAGAAAGTTAGAGATGCTTACACGTGGTCTAGGATCAAGGGATAATCTTCCTGTTTTGCTCCATTAGGAGCAACGCCAAAGTACAAAGGCACTACAATCTGTTCAAAAAAAAAAATTATATTTCAGACTTCTGGCCTCCTGAACTGTGAGAGAATAAATTTCTGTTGCTTTAAGCCACCAGGTTTGTGCTAATTTATTTTGACAGCCTTAGGAAAATAATATGAGCATACTATAAATTTTGCTTTATTTAAACAACTTGAAAAGCATATTGGGACCATTGCTACCTCAAGATATTCATTGGGTATTTTTTTTTTCTCAGAGCACTTTTTCATCCTTCTCCTTATACAAGTGTGACCAAATAAATACAAGGAGAGTTTTTATTTTTATTTATTTATTTTAAATTTCTTTAAAATAACATTTCTTTAAAATATGTTTTGATTAAGGTGTTACATATGTGTTCTTATTCCCCCATTACCCCCCACCTCCCATTCATGCTCCCATCCCCCTGTTGTCTGTGTCCACTGATTAGGCTTATATGCATGCATATAAGTCATTGATCTCTCCCCCTTATCCCTTCTGTCCCCTGTCTTCCCTGAGGTTTGATGTTCTGATTGATGTTTCTCTGTCTCTGGATCTATTTCTGTTCAGCAGTTTATGTTGTGTATTATATTCCACAAATGAGTGAGATCATGTGATATTTATCTTTCTCTGCCTGGCTTATTTCACTTAGCATAATGCTCTCCATCTCCATCCATGTTGTTGCAAATGGTAAGAACTCCTTCTTTTTTCACTGCAGTGTAGTATTACATTGTATAGATGTACCACAGTTTTTTAATTCACTCATTTGCTGATGGGCACTTAGGCTGTTTCCAAATCTTAGCTATGGTGAATTGTGCTGCTATGAATATAGGGGTGCATATATAAGGAGAGTTTTTAAAATTTCGTATTTTATGTACTCACTAGGATTTTACCTTTGCTGTATTCAGATGGCTTTTTAATTTTTTTCAGATCACTGAGAAACACATTCTTCAGGTCAGTGAATGTTGCCACCAGGCATTAGACAAGGAGGTGATGTAAAGTCTTCCCTTTTCCTCTCTAAAACCATGTTTCAGCCAATCACAACACACCTCCAATATTTATTTCTCTTTCTTTATATTTCTCCCTTAATAAGTCACTCAGTGAGATTTAGAAATCTCAGTTAGATCTTCCACCTCTCTACCCCAAACTTCAAAATCCTCAAAGGTTTTTCCATTGCAACTTGAATAATATGAATATCTCTGATGAGGATGTGCAAGGCTAGGACTATATGGATCCTGTCCATATCACCAACCTCATCTCTTATCCTTTCACCTGTGCTCAGTCTATCCCAACAACTCTTACCTATCATCTTTTTATGAAAGGTGATAAGGATTTGTTTGCTTCTGGGCCTTTGCATTTGCTGTTTGCTCCTCCAGAAAATTCTTCCCTTGGATTTTTGTCTGGCTGGCAAAACTCCTATCTGAGCAAGGCTGATACCATGGCCACAGTGTGGATAACTTAAAATAACATTTGTTAGTTTGGAAAACACAGGGTAACATAGATAGGATCTTAAGTTTTTCATTTGGGTTGAGAAGAAAGCTGCAATCTATGAGGCTAAAACAGAGAAAAAAAGTATTTGATCCTTGGAAAGACCCCAGCTTGAAAGTTTTTCTGTGTGTTTACTTTGGATACCCAATACAACAGAGTTCCTTGTAAGATATGTTCACCAAGCTTCTGGTTGGCGGCACCATGACTTCTGATATAAGAGTCTGATTATTTTAATAAAGGACTATGTTTAAAGGCACTGCATGCAACTAACTCAAAATGTAGACCATCAATTCCCAAATTTATATGCTCCTTGGGATTGACATGCTTTATATTGTGGATTATCCACCCAGGACTGGATCTGTGCTCTCAAGTACTTGGCTCTCTTCTATTAAATATTAAAGTTTTATAATACACTAGGAGGCTGAACTGCCCTCATGTATAATAATAAAAGTGTAATATGCTAATTAGACCACATAGCCGAACAACCTTCTGGATGTCATTCTGGAAGTCTTTCCTGACAAAGCCACCGCGGCAGGGGTTGAAGCAGAGGTGGTTAGGGGCATCAGGCAGGCAGACAAGTGTATAGGGACAATCAGGCAGGCAGAGTGGTTAGGGGCAATCAGGCAGGCAGAATGGTTAAGGGCGACCAGGCAGGCAGGCAGGCAGGCAGAGTTGTTAATTAAGGGTGATCAAGGAGGCAGGTGAGTGGTTAGGGGCAGTGAGGCAGGCAGGCAGGTGAGTGGTTAGGAGCCAGCGGTCCCAGATTGTGAGAGGGTGGGATGAGGAACGACTACCTCCCCTGCAATGCATGAATTTTGTGCATTGGGTCTCTAGTATACCATATAAAAGCAGAAAACAATTTTACAAATCTATGCTAAATTTCTTAAAAGTCTCAAGGGTGTCAGAGGTTTAGTAGGACAAAAAGAGCAAAAGCATTAGCAGAATAACAAGTGCAGTGCTGTTTTGAAAATAAGGTAAGATAGCATTTTACATGATGCATAAAGTAATGGATATGATGATAACATAAGTCAAAGTTTGACTGTGATCAAGGCATACATAACACCTTAAGATTCTTCATTGATGGGTAGAAAAGTATTTTTCTTGAGCTGTGATACCAGGAACTCTATTGTAAAGTTACTTTTAATACATATAATCTCCTCTATGACATAATCAATTCTCCTTACAATTCTTACATGTGTCTTCATTAAGTTAAGGTAGATAAATCCATTGCATTTGTGCTAGAATGTTAATTATTGTTTTTCTTTATGGCTCCTGGGAGATTATGCTTTAAATCATCCATGAAAAATTCCATCCTGACAGATGGGAAGACAAAATTTATACAAAGACAAAATCCTTATTGCCTATCTTAGTCTCAAGAGCTTCATTAAGAAATTTGGGTGGGGATGAAACATGGGTAGAAGTCTTCTCAGATTTGATTGGGTGATATTTGGTGATTTATCACAGAAAAGAGAATAACACTAAGAGTCTGTGTTTGAAACTGATACTAATAAAAATATATAAATACTAGAGGCCCAGTTCACAATATTTGTGCACTCAGGGAGTAGGGGGTTTGTCCCATCAGGCCAGCCTGTGCCCTTTAGCAGTCCGGAAGCTCTCGGGGGATGTCTGACTGATGGCTTAGGCAGGAGGGGGCCTAAGCTACCAGTCAGACATCCTTAGAACTGCTGCAGAGGCGGGAGAGGCTCCTGCCACCACCACTGCACTCGCCAGCCATGAGCCCAGCCTGTGGCTGAGGGGTGCTCCCCTTGTGGGATCACACTGACTACCAGCGAGCAGCTCCTGTGTGGAGCATCGGCACCCTGGTGATCAGTGCCATTCAGTCAATTTGCATATTACCCTTTCATTATATAAGATGATAGATAGGTAGCAATAGATATAGATATCTAGATACAATAAACTTGGGGATTTTGTGTTAAATGCTTATTAAATTTAAAATGTAATTAAAATATAAAAATTATTAACTTTAAAAGTATCTGAGTTTCTCTTTAATGGTTTTAGCAAAGTCAAATTTACTAGACATCCTATATAATAAAAAGGTAATATGCAAATTGACCATCACTCCAACACACAAGATGGCTACCCCATGTGGATACAAGATGGCCATTACAAGATGGCTAGCAGGGGAGGGCAGTTAGGGGTGACCAGGCCTGCAGGAGAAGGCAGTTAGGTGTGATGAGGCCTATAGGAGAGGGCAGGTAGGGGTAATCAGGCTGGCAGGGGAGTAGTTAGGCATCAATTGGGCTGTCAGGGGAGTGGTTAAGGAGTGATCAGGCAGGCAGGCAAAAGCGTTTAGGGGCAATCAGGAAGGCAGGCAGGTGAGTAGTTGGGAGCCAGCAGTCTTGGATTGTGAGAGGGATGTCCAACTGTCCTCCTGGGATCAGGCCTAAATGGGCAATTAGGGGTCCCATATTGGAGAGGGTGCAGGCTGGGCTGAGGGACCTCCCCCCATGCACAAATTTTGTGCACCAGGCCTCTAGTTATAAATATAGAATAAAATATAATCATACCTCTTTCTCAGAATAGAGAGGTTTAAATGTTATTTTAAATTTGCTTCATTCTCTTTGCAAATCTTTAAAATGAAAGAAATGTGTATAATATCTCTTGGTTAATTGTGATACCCAAATAAAAATACAAGTATTCATCTGGCTGTTTGTATTTGAACAATTTAAAATGTTTGAACATATTTTTAAAAACTGTGCAAACTTGATCACTAACTCTGCATGATGTTGCAGAAGTGAAGGGAACCAGGTTTGCTAAAGTAATTGTGGTGATAGAAATGTATTAGCCTCAGAAGCTACTGAGGTGGTTCATTCTACCCTTGTATGGTGTATAAAATCCAAAAAACAACTAACAGACACATCTACATATGCATGCTTTCTGAAAGAGGGAGATAGAATAAGAGAGAGAAATGGATTTCTCTAAAAACTTTGAATGAAAATGATCAAAGTTTTCTATGGCTTTATGTCATTTGGGTAAATATTTTTAAAGGAAGTACTAATTATCTTGTAGAATCTAATTATGAAAATATTTTAAGTCAAGCTTAATCACATTACTACTATTTGACATTATTTTCAAATTCTTCATGATTTCATTCCTCTTTAGATATATGAAATAAAAAAAAATATGAAATGACCTTAAAAATTGTTTATAGCCCATGAAGCAGAGGAAAAAACAGAACTGAAAGTCCCTCCTATCTTCCAAGTCTCTTAACATACCTCATAAAACAGCATGATGTGATCTATCACATATATCAGTCTTCTAATGAACTCTGCAACTCAAGTTCATTTATTATTTATTTTTTATGAAATTCTAATGCATATTTTGGAGAAAAATAATCTACATTGGACATTTAGAAAAACAATAATGGAGCTTTTAAAAAGATAATGAAGTTAACCTCTATTTGATTTGAAATTGCCCTTATACTCTCCACGATGACGACGCAAAACTGAACTCAGCCAGAGCAAGCATGGTGGATGGGGAGCCAGAACTTCGGGCAGTCATGGGATTCTTGCTTGGCTGGAAATCCTACCACAGAGCAGCTATGGCAAGAATTAAGAGAACATCCAAACCTCAAGCAAGCTATACTCTTGTGGGTTTGGGGAGAAACCAGACACTTGAACATTCCTGATACGGTTTCCTTGGAAACATCTATAACAACTATGGGTTTCTGTTTTCTTAACCCTTCAGGGCATCAACTGAATGAAAACTTCCTTGAGGAAATATTTCAAATAACTAGGTGAACTGGAATAAATTAAACTCAGTGATGTGTGGCCTTCTGACCCCTTCTCACAGCCCAAGATGTGGGGATAAAAGGGGAAAGGGGGAGAAAGCAGGGGAGAGCCAGCCATATACAAATTCCACCTTGACTTCTTTGGGAGTTTACTTCATAAAACAGTTGCACTGGCACTATTTAGAGGTGGCTTTTCTTGTGGAAAAATAACAAATACACCAACTAAATTAAAAGTTAAGTAATCTTTGGAAGTCCCCATCAAATATAATTAGTGAAGGGGAAAGTCCTAAATCCAAAGATTGTTATAAAACTACATTTTCTAAAAATGACAAAAAACAGCTAACTGCCCTTAAATCATGAGTATCCAAAATAAAAGAAGAGTTTAAGAAAATTTTATTGGGCCTATTTTATCTAACATAACTCAGAGAAAATAATTCAGAACAATCAGCTCATTTGATTAGCTGAGAAAATTATGCAGTTAGTAAAGGCTGGGATGGGGACTGTGGGGATATTACAGTCATTAAAACTTTTGAAGTGTATAATAAGAAACACAGCCATTAAAAGGTTTAATTATTTGACATGCACCAAGTAAAATAAAAATTACAATAACTAATAATGATTGTAATAACTATAAGAATAATAATTAGAAAAAGATGAACATGTAAAAGAAACAAAATAATGCCTTCTAATTTAAAATATTCAAACTTACCAGTAATATAACATCTGTGAAAATTTTTCTCAATTACAATTATTCCTTAAAATGTAATCTGATCTATAAACACAGATTATGCTTTTCTTAAAATATTAGCAGTCAGGAATACTAGAATAAATTAATAAGACTACCACTCAAATGTGCTATTTTTAATTCCTTCATCCAAGACCAGTAGTCTTTAGCAATCAGTGGATAATTAATTTATTTAAATATATTTTCAATTCCTAAATTAAATTTAAAAAGTCTTCTCAATCTATATTGAATAGCTGATATTTAACAATTAACAATATCAAATAATTCTATTAAATAAAACATTGATGTAAGGAAGTTTAGAAATAACTGGGCTCAAATTATTTGAGTTTAAAATACTTATATGTAATTATTTAAAGGTTCTTACAAGCTCACAATTAGTGTGTTTCTATAAATTTGATGACTACTAATGTTATTAATGATAATAATTAATAATTCTAAATAACAGTATATTATTATACATCTCTATGCAAAGAGAAACTTACATGATCAGTGAAACTTTTTCATATTATTAAAAATGTTTACATGTGCCGAAACCGGTTTGGCTCAGTGGTAGAGCGTTGGTCTGTGGACTGAAAGGTCCCGGGTTCGATTCCGGTCAGGGGCATGTACGTTGGTTGCGGGCACATCTCCGGTAGGGGGTGTGCAAGAGGCAGCTGGTCGATGTTTCTCTCTCATCAACGTTTCTAGCTCTCTATCTCTCTCCCTTCCTCTCTGTAAAAAATCAATAAAATATATTTAAAAAATGTTTACATGCAAAATTATCTATGTAACCTAGAATATATAAACATTATATTTTAACTATAGACTCAAAACATTTGTAATATGTGAATACTCTATCATATAAACCATAACCCCCAGTTTCCTGTTTAATACCTTTAGGCCTAGTCAAACCTGTGACCACAAGGAATGTGGCTTTTGTTCAGACATAAAAGATGACAGGAATTCCTCCTTCGCGTTACCTTTTTGGACATGCAGACCTCACTACTTCATCTATTATTCTTATTAATGTCATGCTCAGGCTGCTGAATTAGGAAGAATGCTGTTTCCAGGACAGGTGGGTAAGAGGAGAACATGTTTAGAGAAAGAAGATGTTACTAGAAACCTATTGGTTAATGAAGTGCAAGTAATTTATCCCTTATTTGATGCATGTAACAAATTTATCAACTTCTTTGCAAGGAAAATGGGTAAATCATGCAGTTTCTGACCACTTCTTGTCATTTTTTTTTTGTCAGAGATCACGGTTTCCATTTAACTCCTGTTTCCTACCATATAAACCTCCAGTTCTTCCTGGTATCTGCCTTTTTCCACCTACTTGACATGAGAATTAAGATATGAGGACAGAATAAACAAGTAAGGCATGAACATCATATAGAATTTTGTGTCCACTTATGACATTGTGCAATTTCATGGCAGTTTACACTTTGAAGCCCTTGAGTGAAATCCCACTGCATGCAGGAGAGAGGTTTCTAAGCGATTGCCAAAGCATTACACCATATTGGTCAAAGAAACTATTTGAATGGAAAAGAATAAGTAGAAATTAATGAACAAATGTAATATAACAGTGCTTTCCATGAAAATCATGTTGTTCAGGAAGGTAACAGCATATTCTTCTAGAAATTGTGGCAATAACTATGTTAGAGTTGGCTAAGATAAATGTAGATTAGATAAGTCACAATTTCTTCTTCTGGGTCTGCCAAAGAGATGTATTCCCTATGAAACCTCAGAATATGTGACAAGATCTCCAAATATTCTAAGTGTGATGTTATATCCAAATGACAGTGTGCCAAATTCCCACAAAAGAGGAATGAGATGGGAAAACATAGCAAAAAGAATAAGGCTGATCACACTAAGCAGATCTGACTCATCCACAAGCAAGAAACCTTCCACAAATTATATCTCTATTGGGAAACCATTCTATTTGTGCCTCCTTGTTTTTGATATTGTTATATATTTTAAAAAATCATATTCCTTCTTTGTCACCACCCATGCACGCATAACTCTCTAAAGACCCTATTCCCTCTCTGTTCCATATCTGCCTGATTTCTACAGAATCAGAGAATTCTACTTTGGACCTGTCAACTCTTTCCATTTCTGGCCAGGACGGATATTGCCTTTGTCCTAACATTGTTGTCAGTAAGCCCAAACTCCTGCAGCTACACACACAGTCTTTATCTCAGAATTCTAACATGAAGATTCACATAGAGACCCCCATGCTGTCTTTTAGTTCATAAGAAAATCTAAAACACATAGAAGAGAAATAATATATAATGGTGAAAAGTATGATAGAAGGTGGATTGGCCTCAGGCAGAGCTCAGTAGATAACAATGGTAATAATCAATGGATAAGCATATTATTGTTTGCAAGAGAAGTTAAAGCATGTGTCAACAATCCTAAACCTAGGGCCTTAAGAATGGAGAAGAGCAGTGAGTAAAGTGAGTGGAGGAGAGAGAGCATCAGACATGCAGCAGTAGAATAGGACCCTATAGAAACAACGACAACAAGAACTAAAATGCAATTCCTACAAGAGAGAACACAAAATGAAGGAGAAAGAAAAAAAAGTGAACAGAGCTCAATGTGTAAACTACCCTTAGACAAAAGAATAGAACTCAGTGAGCAGTCTGTCAGTTTCAGGTTTCAAATATTCTTAGTATTCATTATGTAATTCTCCCACTCACAGGACCCTTTCCAGAAAGAAGGTAATTACTTATGTCTTAATTTTATGAACACGGCCAAAAGAATGAGCACATATCTTCGGTCTCTATGCATCGCAGATCTTTCTGTTCCCAATCAGCCTGAGCCAACTTCTAAAATCATAAATCTGATTATGTCCCTTTTCTATTGAAAATCCTCCATCATCCACAATTACATTACAATCCCATTAATGTAATTCAAGAATATATAAACTCCATCATCTACTACTGCTAAATAAGTTCCTGCCTCTATTCCTGGAATTCAGAGTTCTCTGGGATCTGACCTACAACTCCTTCCAAGATTTATATTCCCTCCTAATTCTACTTTCCACACTTTCCACTCTAGCCAAGTTCAACTGCCAATCATGCCTCTGCATACATTTCTACAAGTTCCTCAGCTTCACAGCTCTTCCATATTATTCCCTATTTAGTCTCAGGTATCGTTTATGGAATGTTTCAAATGGCACTTTTTCCACGAAGAAAAGTTCAACTAATTCCTGGTTTTCTCTAATTCTCATAGCATTTCATATGCATCGCATGAATTTTCTCTCTTCCTTGTATTATTTATTTTGTGTGTGTATGTAGATGGATGGATGGTTGGGTAAACACATACATTCAAATATATTTATATAGCTATGCTAAATGAGAGATAGAGATTATCTAAGATGTGAAAAGACATTAGAAGTGCTTCAAGTCAGGAAAATCTGTTTAAGTTCAGGTTCTCTAAGTTTTTAACTGTAGCCTTAAGTAAGATTTACTTAACCTCTTTCAACTTATTTTCACCTTACTTGTTGAGGAAGGAGGAGGAAAAGGAGGTGAAAAAAGTCAAGAAAAAAGAAAAAAATGATAAAGGATGATAAAATATTTAGCATAGTTCTTGGGAAAGAAAATAAATTCTATTAATATTAGTTATTAACAATATCAATATTTATCAATTAACATTAATATGATTGTTAGAAGTAAACCCTTTCACAGATGCAGTTTTACATACCCCATGATACCTAACATATACAAGGCACTGGACACATACTACTTGAATGAGAACATATCTATTTCATGTTTTATTTATAAGAAGTCAATAAGGCAAGGGTATGCCTTTAATTAAATGGATTTGGGATAATACAATATAAGTTGAACTTGAAAATTAAAGGGGTATTCCTAAAAGAAAGATGTGTTAAAGAAGGCAGCAGAATGAATAGTATAAAGATCGGTAACAGAAGTGAATAATTACAGAAAAACTATACACAATGCAATATCCATAAAATAAAATTGATAAATTAGAGCAGGTGTTTGTAATATTTAGTTCATGAATGGGTCTCCGGGGCCTGGAAACCTTCTGAAATTTCATGTAGTGTTTGTAAATGATACTGAAGCAATAGCTTCCATCAAATTCTCAGAGGGATTTGTGACTCAAAAAACAAAAACAAAACACACACACACACACACACACACACACACACACACACACTTTAAAAAAAAATAGCATATCAGAAAGGTCATTAAAGATCACAGGGAATAAAATTAGATGTCTGCTTAATGTGGAGGTGTTGTTGGGATGTTAAACATAAACTGCATTGCTAATCTGAAGCTCCTAAATGAAAAACAAAGGGAATTATGGTTTTAAGGATGAAAAACATATGCCTTTTAACTTCCTTCTGGGAGAGCAAAAATTATTAATTTTTTATGTGTGGAAAGTTGTCAGGAAATGAGTTAGTCAGAAAGGTGAAGCTCATTGGAAGCAAATTAGGAAGGGGAATAGAATGAAAGTGAAAATATGTCATGGATTGAGGAAATAAATACACTTGATAGAACACAGAGAATAGAAAGAGCTTAAATGGTGATGGTAAAAATGTTTTACATAAAAAGCAACCAAACAAAAAACCATAAACACCTTGTTGGGATAAAATAAGACATTGGCTCTCATAACTCCTAGAAAATAACTTGCATTGGGCCCTTAGTATTCTTTAGAATATCATAGCCTCAAAGTCACTGTGGACCTATACAATATTAGTGATATTGACTTACACTGTTTATTTCCCAAGAAACAAGTCTATCTCACTCAGGAACCAATTACAACATAAAACCTTGCAATTGATCTCAATACTTAACAATCACATATTTGCTCTGTGCACATTTAAAAAATAATGTATGGAATTTCAGTCATTTTTATCTTTCAAATATTATGTCCCATTAATGTAATTCAAGAATATATAAACTTACAAGATCCAAATTTAGTCTCCGTTTATATAATGTATTTAGAGTCTGAATCAGAGATTCAGTAAAATCACATGAAAAAGCTTTCCATCATTATTTTTTTTGAAACACTGATTATATTGCTCTCTGTTGAGATTTGAGTGCAAGTCACCATGACTCTTAAATGTGTAGAAAAGGGAAGAGACATATGGTTCATATAGATTAAGGAAGTCTGTCAATTAAACATCTTTGTATATACATAGTAGTTTAAAAGAATATGACAATGCACACACTTTATTTTTACTATAAAAGATAATTATGAAGCACTGGGAAAAATTAAAAATCTGGAGACTTCTTTACTAATGTAATATTGGATTCCTGAAATCAAGAGGGGAGTCCATTGGGAATCACAGCTGCCAAAAGACTTAGCCTCTGGAAAATCAACTTATACCAGGAATTATAGTTTCAGCTGAATGGAAGTAGTCAAGCACTGAGCCCAAAACAGGCTACATAACCAGGCTCTACTGTAAAATTAAAGTGCTGAGCCCCTTATTCAAAATTATAAAGATTTTATATATATATCTATATATTATTGATTTTTTTACAGAGAGGAAGAGAGAGGGATAGAGAGTTAGAAACATCGATGAGAGAGAATCATCGATCAGCTGCCTCTTGCACATCCCCCACTGGGGATGTGCCCGCAACCAACGTACATGCCCTTGACTGGAACCAAACCTGGGACCCTTGAGTCTGCAGGCCGATGCTCTATCCACTGAGCCAAACCAGTCAGGGCATTATTAAGAATTTTTAAATGGTGAGAACAGAGCATAAACCGAGCCCAATATAGACCCTGTGTGATGTCCATGAGGTGGGTCCTGCCAAGTCAGAGTTCTCTAGAATCAGACACCATGATGCTTTACATGGTTCCTTGGTTATTAGTGGAAAATTCACATTTTCATTATAATAGGACTTAAGCACTATATTAATATATTAATAAAAGACTTAATAACTGAGTTATAATCTTTTAATTTTCTGTGTGCTATGGAAGATTCAAACATCCAGATACATACCTTTGTGTAAGCATGAAGGTGTCAAATGCATATGGGAACTTTCACAAGTTCTTGGAGGTGATCTGTGACCTTTCCCATTCTAACCTTTCTAACAATAGACTAGATGCCAGTCAATGTCTGGTCAATGCTAAAGGCAATACTTAGGAAGAGGGAGCTCTGCAAAAGCTTGTAACTCCAAGATGATAGAAAATGTAAAATCTTGGACCTAAAATTTTTATAGAACTCCAGAAGAAATACAAAACCAGATGAAGCTTTAAGAAACATTTTAAAAACATAAAAGTAATAACCAGACCAACCACATGGCTCAGTGGTTGAGCATCAACCTATGAACCAGGAGGTCATAGTTCAATTTCCAGTCAGGGCATATGCCCAGATTTTGGGCTCGATCCCCAGAGAAGTTATACAGAGGACAGCCGATCAGTGATTCTCTCTCATCATTGATGTTTTTCTCTCTCTCCCTCTCCTTCCCTCTCGGAAATCAATCAATACATATAGCTTTAGCTGGGACGAGATTTAAAAAAAAGTCACTGTCTTCCATTGCTTCAAAGGTCTTTTGTAAGGGTGTCTGTCTGTCTTAAGTTTTAACAGACAAGTGCTCTCATTGCAAATTAAAATTTCACAGGCTTAGGTTCATGGACACACATGCTCCCACATGCATATATTTTAACTTATGTGGCCACCACCAAGGTGGTCACCATCTGTTGCAGTGTACATTTGTTGAAAGGTGAAAATTTTAGTTATAAACGAAATTTTGGAAGATCACATCTGCAATCACAAGAGTAAATATGACAATGACAAAATTCACCTGAATTAGAATGAATTCAAATAACCCCTGAAATATTTTTAAATGTAAGATATGAGTTCCTTTCATCCAAAAAAAACAAAAAAACAAAACAAAACCCACATTTGTGTCACAGAGAATTATCTAATGTATATTTGGCTCACTATCCAGGAATCCCTGGTCCAGAAGAATGAGAGAAGAAGGAACATGGTAAAGGATATGAAAACCGTTGCAAAAGTGCACAACTTTTTTTTTTTTAATATATTTTATTGATTTTTTACAGAGAGAAAGGGAGAGGGATAGAGAGCTAGAAACATCGATGAGAGAGAAACATCGATCAGCTGCCTCCTGCACAACCCCTACTAGGGATGTGCCCGCTTGACCAGAATTGAACCTGGGACCTTTCAGTCCGCATCTGACGCTCTATCGATTGAGCAAAACTGGTTTTGACAAAAGTGCACTACTTTTTAGGATGCTTCCTTTTGTTCCCAAGTTTGGAACCAATTGAAAAATAAAAATAGATATTAAGCACAGGAACGGCACGATGGCAGTAATCATGCTGATTTGAGGTCATGGCTTTAGATGAGTCTGCTATTTTTTATTTTTTATTCCACATCAATCAGCAGCAGAAATATTGGACAGCCTAAGGCTTCCTTCACAGTAGCCAAGCTGACCGCAGGAGGGATGGAGAAGGAAAATGCCCTGCAGGGAGGCTATCATGCCTCCAATCCTGGACATGTGTGAGGAAAGGCACAAATAGACTGGAGGCGCTTCCCCCGTACTTTCATATCCCTACCCTTATATGGTAACATGGAGCATGGAGAACAGATCTTTCCCGCTACATCAGTCTTTGAAGTTTTTTGAGGAGGAAATTTGAGCTACAGTAGTTAAGAGCATGAATTCTTGGCTCTGTTGCTTCAGTTTAAATCTTGACTTCCCACTGTCTAGCAGAGCACATTGTCAGTTCTTTAACATGGGGCTCATCAAATCTCTTTCCTAAGCTTGTTATAACAACTAAATTAGTTAAAAAATGTAAAGCACTTAGCATGATATTAAGTGCTCAAAATAGGCTAATTATAATGCAATTATTTTATTCAAATGCTAAGCTGCATTTCTCTGTATCTGTATATTCCAGCTTTGAATCATCTTTTAGAAAAGCTGAAATTCACATTTTTATTATTTTAGAACTAGAGGGGGGGAGTTGACCCTCAGCCCAGTCTGCACCCTCTCCCAGTCCAGGACCCCTTGCTCCTTACCATCCGCCTGCTCTCTGCTCCTTACTACTTGGCTCGCTCCTCCTTAGTGCTGCCATGGGGCAGGAGATGCCTCTACCAGGGCCACTGCGCTTGCCAGCGATGAGCCCAATCTTTCTGTGTAGTTGTCTGTGGGCCAACTGCTCTCTTTCTTCTCATTTAGGGCAAGCAGGATATGAGGGCAGAGCATGCTATCGTGGAATATAGAGGGCTTCCAGGAGCTGAGGGGAGTGGCTGGGCCCACAGTGTGAGAGGTGGACAGAGGACTCTATATCACCCAATTGTGGGCCAGGCTGGCTGGCCTTCAGCTCTTTGCAGGATACTTCCAGGGTTTGTTAGTTTTTTTAAGCCGAAAGGACAATAGTCTGTCTCCCTTCTTATTCTTTGGGATTTTTTCATCATTGAGTAAAAGGATACCTACATTGAGGCAATCCTCTAGAGATACAATATTCCAGCACCCATGTGATGATAACAGTGCCCCTCAGAGGGAGGGAGCCAACAAATGGGGAGCAGGGAATTCTGAAAGCCAAAGAAAAAGTTCAGAACATGGAAAAAGTCCTTGGTGTTTTGCTGAGAAACTTGGACTTCTTCCTCTGCGATCATACAACTGTCATATGCCAGGCAGCCACTCAAAAATATATTTGCATCAGCCAATTTATAGAATTCTCCCTTCTCTCCATTCTCCTGAGCCGGACATCCGGACATTGACTGTGGCATTCTCTTGGTCATAGTTTTTTGTTTGTCCCCCCCAAAAAAAATTACAAAGTTTATATGAATATATCATACAAAGATGCAGCTTCCTTTGTAGAAACAGAGAAGGAAAGGATGGTTAAGTAAGGCACATGAAGCTGCAGCAAGCACCAGCTGTGGGAGGGCCCAGGGGAAGAGGAGGTTGTCACTGGGGCTGAGGCCCTAGAGCCGTTGCTGGGGAAGTAAGGATCCCTTCTGAGTGCCAGGTTCTGAGCTGAACTACTTGGTCAAGCTGAGGCAGAGGTGGGTGGCCATATCAGCCATCTTTGGTGTTGTTTACCCTTTCCCACCCCAGTTCTGTTGAAAAATCCCAGAGCCCTGGATTCCAAAGGCCCCATCCAGAGCAGAGGCCCTGAAGGGGGTAAGAGGAAGTGGATAGGACAAGTTTGAATTCTGATATGCCTGTTTGCTGAGGGATGGCCAGAGACAGTGGTGAGAGGTAGCAGGGGAAGGACTCTCATACATACTCTTCTGTGGGGAACGCAGGGGAGTAGTGTAGTTATGGGGTACCACGGCCCCAGTCTCTTAGGCATCCTTGTCTGTCCTCTGCAGTGTACATGGAGGAAAGGGGCTGTCTCTGAGGAGGGGCCAGGCTAGGCCAGGTGACCATCTTGAGTTCTGGCTGAGATGATAGTCTTCACCCTGAGATGCCTTTGAACTGGTGATGGACCCAGGCCTGACTCACGCTGCTGCTGCCCCAGCTGCCCGGACCCAGGTGTTTGGTAGTCCATCCCGTCATGACGGCCCCAGCTATAATTAGCATAGATCCTATAACATCATTCCCTGGCTTCTTTTACCTTATTTTCACCTAAGCATAGGAAAGGATAGCAATCTGATAGAGATAGTGTGTTATACTTGTGGGTACAGAGTTTTCTTTCTGCTATTGTATTTGCTGAGATTTGCAATTACCTACCTCTGGCTGGGTGATAAATTGTGAGTAAAACTGAAAATTAAAACCATATAAAACAATGCAAATTTTAAAGTTAGATAATAGTATCCAATTTCTTTGTTTACACACTATTATTAACTGCTCACAGAACCTTAAATAATTTTCCCACTAGGATAGAACTTTACCTGAATTTATGTTTAATTCTCAATGCAGACATGTCAGGTGGCCTATGCATTCATTATACATGGTGCTGGGGAAAACAATAGATTTTTTTGCTTTGAGAAGAAAATATCAAGACAATATTTAAGGGTTTGTGCTTGAGTTTGAACTTTGACAGATTGGATAAACTTTGGCAATACTCTTAAGTTGTTGTTTATTAGAGTTCTTGGTATTAGTAGCTTTTCAAAAATCCCATATCCCTCCCACCCTAACTCACATACACATTCATGCACACACACATTCATACACACTATAACTGATTGTATCAACAAAAAGACCAAAGACTGGTAATTTTCAAGAGGATGGTGATTAATGGACACCCAAAAGGAAAAGAACATCAAGAGCTAAATCAAGTCTATTAGAAAAGCTGAAATTCATACCCATAGAGATCATGAACAATCTCCAAGGCTCAGTGGCAAAACTGAAGCTTTATATTGAAATGGTTAAGAGGAATGACTTAGGAAACAGAATGCCTGGGTTCAAACCCTACTTTTGTTACTTATCAGCCAATGTGACATATGTGAAACCTAAGCTCCCTGTGCTACGGCATGCTCATCTCTAAAAAGGAAATACTAATAGTACCTACATCTGCATAAAAGGATAATAATATATTAAACAACTGCTACCTTTTAGAATAGTGAAAAATAATAGTATCTGCCTCATAGAGTTGCTGTGAAGAGTAAAAGAGTTTATACATAAGAAGCAGTTAGGGGACTGGCATAGTATGAGCACCAAGTGAACATTCACTCTGTTATTATTATCCAAGAGAAAAAATGAGATTGGCATGGGAGCAGTTCAGACATACGCGAGGCAAGCTTGGGGGATTCAGGCCACTGATACGGGAACAGAGAGGACTTTGCACTCACTGTTATGGACTGTTGAGTGCCTAGCATGTGTCTGAGTCATGCTGTCAAAAAGTGCCATCAGCAAGGTGGACAGAATGATTTTGTTTTGCTGTTCTAAACCTCCAAAGCATAACTCCTGTGGTGATTTGGCCTACAATTGACTCAATGCTGAACCAGATGACTTAAGGTGAGCAGGGCTGAATGCCTTTGGTTGAGTCTGTCTTAATATAAACACCTATTTGTTTGCTCTAATAATAAAGTTTTCATTTAAACTGAACCATCTGAACTCCCACAGACCAAAGTCGTTTGTGTGCTACGATTATATTCAGCAATCAATAGTTCAGTTATGCCACTGCCTTTCATGGCAAAACTTTGTAGTACAAACTATAAATCATCAACATCTCTAAGCTTCTTTACTAGCTAGCTGTCTCATAAATGTTGATATTACACAGATACACACACACACACACACACACACACACACAAATAATAATGTCAAAAACATCAGCTACTTTTTATTAAATCTAATAAAAGAGTAATATGCAAATTGACTGTATATCTGCTATACCCACCAGTGATGCCAACCAGCCAATCAGGAGTGAGTATGCAAATTAACATAACCAAGATGGCTGCGGCCACAGAGTGAGCAGGAGGCTTGGATTTCCCTGGCAATGGAGGAAGCCAAGCTTTCTGCACACCCTTGCCTGCCTTGGCCTCCACTCAAGGCAACAAAGTTCCAAATATAAAGTTAAATAAATTCTAACAAAAATGACTAGGGTCACAGAGCAAGCAGGAGGCTTGGCTCCACTCAAGACTACAAAGTTTCAATTATAGAAGATAAATAAATCCCAGATACCTGGGCTTCCCCTTAGGTTGCCAGGGGGCGTGGCCAGCCTGTAAACCATTACAGGTCCCTCACCCAGGCTGCCCCATGCCTCAAGGGAACCCCCACCTGAATTTAGGATACCCTTCAGGGCAAACCAGGCAGCCCCCATCCGTGCACCAGGCCTTTATCCTATCTAATAAAAGAGTAATATGCAAATTGACCATCACTCCAACACACAACATGGCTTCTCCCATGTGGTCAAAGATGGTTGCCCCCATGTGGACACAAGGTGGCTACTGCAATGACTAGCAGGGGAGGGCTGTTGGGAAGGACCAGGCCTACAAGAGAAGGCAGTTGTGGGCAAGCAGACCAGCAGGAGAGGGCAGTTGGGAGCAACAAGGCCTGCAGGGAAGGACAGTTGGAGGGAATCCAGGCCTACAGGGGAGAGCAGTTGAGGGTGACCAGGCCTGCAGGGGAGGGCAGTTAGGGGCAAACAGGCTGGCAGGGTAACAGTTAGTCATCAATCAGGTTGGCAGGATAGTGGATAGGAAATGATCAGCTGGCAGGCAGAAGTGGTTAGGAGCTGTCAGGAAGGCAGGCAGGAGATCAGTTGGGAGCCAGCAGTCCTGGATTGTGAGAGGGATGTCCAACTGCCCGTTTAAAGCTGATCCTACCAGGATTGGCCCTAAATGGGCAATTGGACATCTCTCCAAGGGTCCCATATTGGAGAGAGTGCAGGCTGGGCTGAGGAATACACATTTTGTGCACAAATTTTGTGCACTGGGTCTTTAGTAGTGTGTACACACACACACATGCACACACACACACACATCCACACACACACACACACACACATTAATTCTAAAATAATTTTGTTTAACTAAGAGTATTCTCATTGATTCTCAATGACTTTTGAATGGGAAGGAATGATCTTTCCTCTTAACATATCACGTCAATAGTTTTGTAATTTTAGTTGCTCCATATATTCAGCTTTTGGTCAATTTATTTCACATGACAATTGATGAAAATTACAAGTTCAAAGATGGTCTCATCAAGTTTTAAAATCTTTAATATTTGTACCAATCTGGAAATCCATTTGCGGTATCTTATGCTCTGGCCTTATACACAGAGACTTTTGGTAGTGACTGAACATGTATACATGGCATTTCTCAAGCTTTCTATAAAAATGCCTCCTAAAGAATTATCTAGGTAATAGGTGTTTTTTAAATTATCAAATGGTTAAAAGTACATATGTAATGGCATAGGTAGGGGCAAGGAACAGAGAAAAACTTCCTTTTTATTTTTATTTTTTTGTCTTGTTCATTGTCAACTGATTAATAGGTTAATTTCTTTTTCATTACAAATGGAAAGATAAACCAGAATATCAAATAACCTTGAGCTCTATATCATATTTATTATCCTCACTGGTAAAGTGAGTGAGTGAGTGTGGAGGTGTGAAATTCCAGCTGAGAAAAACATGCTGTTTGAAGAGGAAGTGTTGACACAGAGACTACAATTGGACAAAAGTATGAATGTTGGGATTTAAAACTCATTTATAAGAAAACTAGCTGTATAATTATGTCATCATCTATAAAGTTCACAGTTTTTACTATTCCATAGAACATGTATATATTTTAAAATATAGTTCAATTAGCAGACACAGCAATCGGAGTGTATATAGCAATATAATTGAATACAAGAAATGAATACATTTTTACAATCTCATTTTTTACTACATCATAATTATAATTTTACTGTAAACTTACAAGTTCTTTAATTTAGGTTAGTTGGTCCTATCAGACTCAGTTTTATCTGTTGTCTGAGAGTTTCTATGTCTTAGGTAGATTTATAGCACAAATATATATATTCTCACCCAAGGGTATTTTCCCATTGATTTTTAGAGAGAGAGGAAGAGAGTAGGAGAGAAAAAGAGAGACACATTGATATGAGAGAGAAATAACTATAGGTTGTCTCCCACAGGCGCCCCTGGACCAGGTCCAGCAATCCAGTATGCAACCAAAAGACCTGTCCTTGACTGCAACTGAACCCAAGATCCTTTAGTAAGTAGGTCAAAGCTCTATCACAGAGCCAAACTGGCCAGGATAGCACAGATATATTTAATAAAAAACTAAAAATGTTAAAACTTACTCAGAGAAAATATGCATCATCTTGACAGATCCTGAGCCTTTGATATTAATAAAACATTTGAATAATATTGATTGACAAAAATACATGCCAATGACAGTAGGTTTTTCTTTACAAAATTCTCACTTTATTATCATTGAAAAACAAAAAAAAAATGATAACAAGAAAATAAAAAGATTTGTGAGGGAATGAAAACAGCATATATGAATGGGAGACCATTAACAAGGCCAATGGGAAACCAGATTAATTTTTGAAGATTGACTAATAAAAACAAATTTTGGGTGAATATCCAGTTTCTGGCCCAGCATGCAAGGAACTTGGAAATTGTCCTTCAATCCCCCTAAGAAAAAAACTCTGAAAATCTATGACTTCTTAGATCTGTCTGTGAGAGAATTGAGGTCACACAGCAAGTTGCTTCCTCCAAATTGGAAAGACAGGAAGATACAAAGAATCACAACTTATCTGAGTTAAAATCCAGGAATAGGAACCTTTATGGAGATCAGCACTAGTATAGGGAAACCTAAACTAACATTGACAAATCGCAGGAGGTTCTGTGTGGACAAGTCAGGGAGTTTAAAATTCTACAGAGACCTGATTTATAGGGGCCCCACAAATTTGTGAGTTCCACCTCTAGAAGCTCTACTAAGTTCTCACAGTGAAGATCAGACAGAAATCCCTTTGTGCTTCTAGCAGGGAGAAGAAAAAGTAATGTTTGAAATATGCCCAGAATAGTCTGTTTTTAACCAGGCCTCTCCTCAAGAAGAACTATTTTACCAGAACATCACCTACTGGAGTTTTAGCAGAGCCTAACTTACCTGAGGGGAGGAAAATACTCAACTCCAATTCTACCTAAGAACCCGTAAACAAGGAGAATGAGCCCTGGACAGTGTGATTCAGTTGGTTGGAATGTCCTCCTGTGCAATGGAAATTGGATGAACAATGCCAGCCAGTAAGGGTACATGCCTAGGTTGTGGGTTCCATCCCTGGTTGGGTTGCATATGGGAGGCAACTGATCAATATGTCTCTCTCACATCTATGTATCTCTCTTTCTCTCTCTCTCTCTCTCTCTCTCTCTCTCTCTCTTTCTCTCTCTCTCATTCTCTTTTCCCTTTGCTCCCTCTCTATGGTCTATAAAAGAGAAAAAGAAGGGGAATAAGAAGCACTTGTGGAGATAAAAATTCTGGGGCACAGACCAGCCTACTAAGAGAAGAACTAATCCTAGGACTATAGAATGACCTCACCCAACTCACACACTTTATCACATCACTAAAGGCCCATATATACAGTCTCTACATGAAAACCAACAGCCATTCAAAAATGGGCAAAATATCTGAATAGACAATTTACCAAAGAAGATATACAGATAGCTAATAAACATATGATGGTATTAAAAACCAGATATCACCAGAAAATTACAAATTAAAGCAACAATGAGATAAAACTATGAGCCTATTAGAATGGGCTGAGTCCAAAATACCAATAGTGTTAGTACCAGGAGGAATGGGTAGGCATCTGAGAACTGCCCTTTAATTTTTCTGTAAACCTAAGACTTTATAAAAAATAAACTCTATTGATTTAAATATACTATTTAGTATATAAGTTCAAAGGCTGGTGAGGGGATACACAAACACAAAGTAATAGTTATCCTAAAATTTAAAAGAAATACATGCATATAAATGCAGATAGATATAAAGATGATAGGCAGATAGATAGAGATATAATCTTGACTGTCTTATTTTTTTCTCTTTAAAACATTTAGTATAAATAAAAATATTGGAACCTATGCTCTTCCTTGTTTAAGTTACAGCATTTTTCATGTATATCTGTTTTAAAAATAAATTCCTTCCTTAAGGTCTTCTAATTCTTACTAGTGAAAATGTGACTGATTAATTTTTCTCTTGTTTTTAAGTAGTCTGGACTAAGTTTAACATTTACACATTTTTACGTAGTTTGTCTTTGAAACAAATCCTACTATTATAATTTCTAAAGCCAAGATAATGTTTCTGGCTTATTTCTTTTAATACTTTATATAATAAAGTCATATATGGCTTAGGCTCTTCCTATTAGTTATAATTAACTGACAATGAGAAATGTAGTATAATAGGATGTGGTTTAAAAGTGCTAATTCATCTAGAAATGACATCAGCATGATGACTCTAAAATTCATGAGTCATTCGGAATTTAGTCGGTGTATCTTTGGGCAGCCCTCAGTTTCAGAGTCATCCTAAAGGAAGTAGCATCAGAAGTCTGGAATGACCTGGCACAGTTCTGCCCAGAGGCAGAGGGATGGAAAGATTGATCTAGATGGTTCTTCCCACTGTAGAGTCTTAAATGGATAAAACTTGCAACTGAATGAAACTTACTGTGATCCCCCTGCCATCAATCCCTTCTCTTCCATTCATTATTAATACCTTGACTTCTTTCCACTTTCAAATCCTTTTCAAGTTGATGTCTGTCAGGATTCCAGATCCTCACTTAGTCTCTCATTTTTTTGAGTGTTGATTCAGTAGATTGAGGAAGCCAAGAGAGAAGGGTTACACCACTTGAACAAACTAAAGAATTTTAAATTCCAGCCAGTGAATCATTTTCTTAACATAGTTCAGAAAGATTAACACACACAAATCAATCTCAATTTAGAGCGTGTATTATAGAATATCATATATAATAAAAGCCTAATATGCAAATTGTCCCCTGGGGCAGTCATTTGACTGAGTTTGATCACTCGCTATGACATGTGTTGACCACCAGGGGGTGGTGCAGAACATGGTGGGTGTCAGTGATGCACTGTGACTTCTCATTGACTAGCTGGAGGTGGTGGTGACAGGCATGGGGGTGACAGGGACAGAGGTGCAGTGAGAATGCGGGCTGTTCGCTAAACTCACTCTCACTCTCACTGCTATCCTCCCCTGGGACGCCAGGGCTTGCATGCCAGGGAAGCCCCTGCACTTAGGTGCCCGGCACCTATGAGGAGCTAGCCCTGCACCTGCTTGGCCTCTTTCAGATGAGCCAGCCCACAGCAGCTGGGAACCCAGGAGGCTAGTCAGGCTCCCTGTGAGTTTGCACTAGAGCTAGTCTACGAGTCCAGAAAGAGAGAGTGTGCTGCCTGCCTGGCTTCCATGCAGTGCCACTGGGAGGCTCAGAGGCCCATGTTGTGCCCTGGCCCCGCAGTTTCTGGCTGCATTCACCTTATCTTCATGTGGGCACTCATGCACTATGACTCAGGCAGAGGGGGGTGCGCAGGGCCCAGGAATCCAGGTGCTGCTCAGGGCTCAGAAGTCAGCTGGCACCTTCCCTTCCATGCCAGACGCTTGCATTTTGATCACTGGCCAGGCTTAGGGACCACACCCTTGCACAAATTTGTGCACTGTGCCTCTAGTATAATATAAAGTATATATACAAAGTAATATATTACTATATTATAAATAAATAGATAATAACACAAATGAATAATATATATAAGAATATATGACTATTTTATGTTATATATACACATATGTATATATAAAACACATTTACATGTGAATAAATATATTCTTATACATCACATATATTATATATATACATACATATATATATATGGGCACACATATATATTACTAATATATACTAATATATAAGTGTGTATATGTTTATACACATATATTATATGTGTGATATATAAGTATATAATATATATGTGTGTATGTGTATATATTAGTGTGTGTGTGTGTGTGTGTGTGTTTATTTATGCAGATTGGTCATAACTTGGAATCTCAATATCACTTACAAAATCTGGTGAATGATAATAATGGCTTGTCATTTATGGTTGAAGAAGACCACACTACAAGCAGAATAGCAATGACTTAAGAAGTCCGCCAATGGGAAGAGGCAGTGTTTTTTCAAATAGAAAATGCTTTAGTATATATAACTCTACCAACCCAGCTTCTACTCACCCACCTCTTTTCAAGGTTGAATGACTGATTTTTATGTTCATCTTCATATATCAAATGTCTTGAAGTATGTCTTTACTGATTTTTAGAGAGCAAGGTAGGGAGAGAGAAACATCAATGAGAGAGAAACATCTATAGACTGCCTCCTGCATGAATCCTACTGGGGATCTAGCCCACAACCTGGGCATGTGCACTGACTAGGAATTGAACCAGAGACCTTTTGGTGCACGGGACTATTCTCAAACAACTGAGCCACAACAGCCAGGGCCATTAAATCAGTTTTTATATTATTCTCCATAGTAATAATAATAATCATTCTTTGTTATTACTTACACTAGTAAGAATAGCAGTTCTGTTAAAGAACAAAAATTCAGAAAAAAATCTAACTTCTAAATATCAGGATTGCAAATTTCCCAAAGAATCAATATAACTTAAAAAAAAGAGTTTCAGCTAAGCAGATTTTTTTTCATTGAAAAATAAAAGTCAAGAACTATTTTGTATAGAAAGTCTTTTCATAAAAGGTAACATACTATTTTTGCCACTTAACATAGCTGAATTACTAGAAAAAAAAAAAAAGCCACATATTCATTTACTATTAGGCTAGCTAGGATTCTACAATAGAATAGCTTTCTAAATAACTAGAGTGTGTTGCACCAGCACAGCCAATGGTTTGGCGAGCCTGAGCAGAGGATGGAGATATGATAGACAAAGAGAAAAAAAACTGGGTCTAGATGGATCTTTTGTGCCTGGCTGAGGCCACAGAACAGATCCAGACTGCAAAGTTGAGGCTATATTTATAATCAGGGACAAACAAGGTAATCTACAATGTTGTAAGTTTCACTTGTTTTGGCAGCACTTGCTGCCCCTTCCACAGCCCACTAGCTACCCAGGAAAGATCTAGGGAGCAGTTACAAGATCAAGCTTAATTATGCTTAGAGGACTGTGCCCTCCAAGCTGGGACTTGTTTGTGACTTTACCAGCAGGTCAGTCCGAGGCTTAACCCTATAACCCCTATAACCGCTTCCTACAATTCTTGCACTGGGTTAGGGGGGTGGGGGAGAAGGGGGGAGGAAGGAGCCCGAAGTCCCTCAGTATAGGACTCTCTTTCACGGCCCGCGTAGAAAGAGTTCCAATTCAGGGTTCAGCTTCTGGAGAAGGGCCGCACACAAATGAAGAGACTTGAAGAAATTCAATTTGGCGATATGGGGGGCCAGGCGGTAGTCCAACTCTAGTGGGAGAACTACTACTGCTCTGGCCCTGCCATCCCCTTTTATTGAGGTTTTGGGGAAAACATCTTAAGCAATATAAACAGAAATTTACATGTAGCCCTTAGGCAGGAAATAACAGAAACTTTCATGGACAAGGTAGATTCTGCTTCAGCTAACAAAATCTCAACTAAAGGTTAGAGCAATTAAGGTTGTTGACCAGCCTTCCTGGCTTCTTGTCAACATCTCTTTTTCAGTGAAACTGATTTGGTTTCCAGCATCTCAGCCCAGCCTGTGCCCTCTCACAGTCCAGGAGCTATTGGGGGATGTCCCTGGTGGTCAGTGCACATCATAGTGGCCAGTTGTTCCACCATTCCATTGATTTGCATATTAGCCTTTTATTATATAGGATGTTGTTTATAATTTGGGAAATAAATAATTGTTTGAAATGCTTCAACCTGGGCCCTTTGAAAATTTTACTATATTCTTTTAATACATAATTTACTGTTACATCACAAAATATGATTAGATGCTAGCTGGCTTTTGATTGCAATGACTTGACTTCTATATTTATAGTAAGTCAAGTACATAAGACATTTGAAAACCAAATGTTGTGTCAGGGTTAGCCAGGTAGGTATTGGCAACTTTAGGGAAAGCCATAGACCTTGTTCATTGAGATAATCAACATGGTTCTCAGCACAATGCTGACCCCAGTGAGTGCTCAATATCTGCAATAATTATCCAATTGATTTTAAACATATGGGAAGAAAACAGGTACATTCTAATGTGATTTGGCATATAATTTGGGAAGAAGAATTTAAACTGGGCTAATTTGAATAGATAAAGGTGAAAATTACACAAGGCAGTTTATAGAAATCTTACACTATATCTCCTAGTCTATATATTTGATTTTTTCAGACAAATTTTTCATACAATTTACACAGTTTTTTTCATATCCTTAGCACAAATCAATTCTTATGTCTTTTTTTTTTAAATGGGAAGAGTACATGAGAAAACAATTTTTTTATAAAACTAGAAAATGAGTAGAAAGAATAGAACAACCTTTTCCAAATGGGCTTTAAAAATTTGGGACCTCCAGGACTATTGAATAAATGCTTATTTCATGGATATGGGGCATTTTGTGGCAATTACTTTTTTTTACATTATTAACGCAATCTAACTTAAGTTCTCCTTACATAAATAATAATCCTAGTACTATGACACAAACATTAGTCCTCCAATATTAGACAATTCTCAAGATCCCACTGTCTTCTTTCTTTATTCTTGGTTTCCTGGTTTCTCATCTAATCTTCATCCACTCTTTAGTCTTTTTCCACTCTCCTTTTCTGTGCCTATATGGAAATATAAATATATCTGAGTTTTACTCTAAATTGTTCCATTCTTTCTCTACACATTTTCCATTAATGATTTTATCAAATGTAATGACTTCATTTACAATGGCTAGTAATTCCAAAATCTCCAAATTCAACTGAGATTTATCTTGAGCCTTTCACCTAAAAATCTTCTTGGTTCCTGACTTATTTCATGCCCTAAACTATATTTGTCTTTCCTCAAGTTTGATCTTTTTCCTGTGATTCTGATTTTTAAGGAAAAAATTTTAAGGACTGAACCACCATTCAGGCCTTCAACATGGAAATGTGCATTATATTTCAATGTTCCTCTTCTGCAGTCTCCATAGCCAACTAATCCTTCAGTGATGAATGCATTAATTTCAAAATATTTCCAGAGTTAGTACATTTGTCCCCTCTCCTTGCTGCTTATTTTAGGCAAATAGGCTTCCTTTCCTGGATTACTGAATCATACTTCTAAAGATAATCCCTTTTTAAAATCCTGTGGTAGAGAGAATAACAGCTCCCCAAAGATGTCCCTGCACTAATTCTTGGGAACCTGTAAATACAATATGTTACTTTACGTGGCAAAAGGGGATCTGGGGAAGAAACTTAATTAAGTGTATATATTCAAACTGCCATCTTTAAATAAAGCCCTTCCATCTTCAACTTTCTTTCTTTTCCAAGTTCCACAAAAATATGAGTGTCTGCCCATTTTCTCTTTTTATGGCTGGCATATTTGAATGATCTTCTCCTTATGTGAGGTTTAGAAGAATCAGGACAAATTTTACAGAAGAAAAGCAACTTTGATATTGAATGACTCTGTCACAAATTAAAGATTTATATAAAATGGAATATCAAAAATATTTTTTTTAAACATGAAGTATCCCAAACCTGTATTCCCCCAGAGAAGTTGAAATCCCAAGAGATGTTTAACAGAACACAGGTTTTTAATTTAGATAAAGGAACCCTCCCTTTTCTGTAAAGAGCACATAGGTTTTCAGTTTTAAGCAGGAAATTTAAAGTCACATATCAAAACCCAATATCTGATTATAGTTGAATGTCACCCTTTTCTTAGCTCTATATTTTTGCATTCAGCAAGTATATTACTTTAATCTTTCTTCACTTTTTGGAGAAGAGCCAGACTTAAAATGCATGTTTTCAAAGGACTTGAATAGAATCTTGTCTAAAATGCAAAACATGGTTTCTTTTTTAAAATCTTGTGGTGTACTTTAATATTTTTCCCTATGTCCTCATGGTTTTATTGGCTTCTTGGGGAGGGGTGGAGAAAACCAGTGCAAACACACACACACACACACACACACACACAGAGAGAGAGAGAGAGAGAGAGAGAGAGAGAGAGAGAGAGAGAGAGAGAGAGAGAGAGAGAGAGAGAGAATGAGAGAAAATGAGAGAGAGAGAGAACAAAATAATTCTCCTTTTTCTTAGAATATAAACAAAGTCTTCTCCTTTCCAGATTGAACCTTGGCTTTTTATATAGTTTTAAAGATCATTTCAAATTGTATTCAAATAAGACATGTGCCTTTATTTTGGTCCCAATTACAAGTGTTATGAAGTCACCATTAATCTGTTTCAAGAATTCTTTTAAGGAAGGATACTTAATTTTTTAAACAGAAGTGTGTTTCATAGAAGCCTTCAATTACAATTTGTAAATTTTACAGAAAACAGAATTTGCAGTGAGACCAATCCTAAGTTACTCCTAAAGTCATTCTGCCATTTGAACCAACAGGCCTTGGAGTACTAATAAATGATGATATGGTCATTGTTACAAGAAACATGACACTTTCCAAGGAAAAAAAATTCAAACCTAACTTTTTGAATTCTAAGGAGAGTTAATAGCTCACACACACACACACACACACACACACACACACACAAACATATAGGGGAAAATAAGAGAAAAAAGACACAGAAGTAGTGGGAAGGTTTTGATTATATTTTTAAAGGATAAAAATAAAGTATTATGAAGTTCTTTCCTTCAGCAGTGACCAAAATGCTGTACAATAACTTCTGAAATTGGCATTTCACCAGACCACTACAAAAAATTATTTTCTGAGTGCAGTTTAAAAATTAGAGGAGAAAATAAACAAGCACTACAACCAATGGGAAAATTATTTGTGAGCATCCACAGATGGCATTCATTAGATTATGAGGTCTAATAAAGCCCTGCCTTGTATGTTAGTGCATAGAACTTCAATCTGCCATTTTTGCATAATTAAGAATGTAAAAGCCTGACATGATTAGTTTGACAAGGTGATAATGAGAAAGTAGTTCTGACCCATCCGTAGCTCATCCAAACATGCTAAACAGAATAGGAACACATCTGGACATATAGTAATTTAAGTAATTGCATCACCATTCATTTTAGCCTGGAGTTCAATTTAAGGCTATTATCCAATGGATTCAAAATTAAACTTGGTCTCTGCTATCTAGTTAACAAAAGTTCCTCTTTTGGTAATGTGAATACCAAAAGTTCAGTAACATGAATCTTAAAAGTTGTTGAGATGGTTCTTTATCTGATTTTGCTCATTGTGAGTCATGAGTCACAGGCCTTTAAAACTGGATGCATGATAAGACAAGCAAACTTTGGTGGTGGAAACTTGACACATTGCTTCTGCTTAGAAATCAGTAGAGATTGGGCCAGAGGTATAATTCTGTTACAAAGAATTGTGAATATGAGATTAAAAGGTGATCTGACCCAGTCCAAAAACATCCCTGGTGAGAGGGATTCTTGGAAGTTATATAAGTTATGAGAGTACCATGAAGAATTGGGCAGGAACATGAGCAAATGGAGCATGTCTAGCCAGAGGACAGTGGCCAGATGAGAAGATTAGAAGCAATTAGAAAACATGAGTCAATATTGATGGATCTGGGGTATATTAAAGAGGTTGTGACAGCATCCACAAATACCCGAGAAGCTGAACATAAGCAAAGGAAATAAAACAAAACACAAAACTAGTGTTCTCTTTCTTGTGATTTGTTCTGGTTGAACCTAAAAAGGGCAGATCCAGGAACAATGCTGGGTAATTAGAGGAAAATAATTTAGTCCAAATAAGGAAGAACTTTATAACATTTGGTTTTTCCAGAATGGCCTATCTCAGGAGAAACTACATCAGTAGTTTGTAGTCTCAGTGAGAGTGTTGAAGCAAAGCGAGATAATCTAGGTAGTAATCAAGCATTAAATTTCATGATTTCCAAAATCCTTTCAACCTTTGAATTAGTAAGTGACCTGGCTTGGCCTGAGCATCTGGGCCCATGCTGAACCCAGTCATGAGGCCATGCCTGCTTGATGTGTCACTATTCCACAAATCATTATTTTTTCCAGATACTTTGGCAATGGAGATTAAATACAGCTCTCATTTGATTAGTATATTTACTAAAAAACAAGTACTGCTATCACCATTCATGATTTTTTTTGTATATGTCTTTGTAGGCATCTCAACAGGCAATAGATGCAATTTAACTCATCTGCTATTTTGATCAAATGTAATAGATGTCAGCTTAATAAAATGTAGAATTTGAATTTTATGAATATCATGGAGTTTCTATTTCATTATTATGTTTCCATTTAAATCCCTAAAGAATCCTCAGAATAGTTGGTTACTGGATTTTGATTTGAGCTATGGTCTAGAGGTTGAGTTACACTCTAGTATTCAATATCCCACACCTATATCACATGCTACATCCAGCATAGGATGCTATTTTGAGGCCAGTAGGGGAAAGAATATTTGGTTTACTTAGGAAGGAGGCTAATATAAGCATCTGATCTTACATGGATTACCTGCCTACAATAGATTTTTAAGCCAAGGTAACCCATCCATAGCCACATGGCTGTCACATGTAAGGGAATGATTTTCTATTGCCATCCTAGACTGTTCACAGATAAAGACATTAAATCTTCTTGCTTCATTTTAGCTTCCATGCCAACCTCTCGCATTCTATTCCTGCTCTTAGAGGACTACTTACTTTTAGTTTACATAGTGATTCAGGACCTTCATTAGCTCTTTGGTTTTAACTACAGGTACTTTTCAGGGTTAGAGTTTGTGCCCAGCATCTGGTGTTTTTGTCCTGGTGCTCTGGGCTACTCACCTACTTGATCATTACCTAGTTTGAGTCACAATCCCACTTGACCAGTCCTTGGTACTGGCACATTCATGTGTATCTACTTCTCGGTCTGCTTTAAATATTCATGGAGATGGAGAGAGAGTCACCTCTTTACAAATTGGTGAAGTTCAGAAATGGGGATTCTAAATGCCAATCATAACAGGTCTCATGTGCACAATAGGGATTCCTATCACAAGCTGATGGTTCTGGGTCCCTTTTATTTGGGTTCAATTTCATAGGTTCCATCAAGGGTCCCATTACATCAGATAAATGTTTTACTCTATAATATTTTGGCAACTTTCATCAAACTTTGATTGTGTCTCTAGAGGATATAAATAAGAACAATAATTAACTAAAGGTGGCATCAATGTGGCCACTTATCTAAAGAAGGGTCATTTTTCTGACCAAACTCACAGGTTCATGAAAAAAGTCTAACTGGGTACCATTTTATTTGAAAGTCTATCAGGAAAATGCTTGAGCACAATATCCTCCTAGAAGAAATAATATGATTAAGATACAAACCATGATTCAATGAAAATTAAAATAAATTAGGAAATTTTAATTTAAACATGTAGACCGGTTATGGAGAAATTTACACACACACACACACACACACACACACACACACACACACACAGCAGTTAGAAAGTGAAGGTAAATAAGATAGAACATACTTCAGTACTATGCCATATAGTGGATAAATTTCGTTTTGGACAGGTTTAGAGACTTCTCCAACCTTTTTTTCTCTTAAATTTCCAATTACAATATGAGCACGGGGAGAAGGGGAATGTGTTTGTTTACACTTGGCAAAAACCGATTTCCTGTTTCTAAGAAAAAAAAAAGCTTTTTGGACTTCAAATAGCTCTTGCAAAACAATATTTTGATGAGCTAAGTGTAAATGAATCAGAAACATATGGATTGGATTTTCATTGAGATACACATGGATTTAAACATAAGCTGAAGAGAATGCCTGGTAGTTATACTTGGAATTGATGAAAACCAAAATGTGGTAAATTTTTCAAAATTTATTTTAAGATACCTTATGTCCCATCCACCAGCCCAAACACTGGAGGTGGTGTATTCTCTTTTCTTAGGAAATCTTTTTTGAAAGGTAGAAGTTATTTGTTCTTTAGTAGAAAGGAACTAAGTTTTAACAAGAAGGCTTCTAAGTGATTTTGTCACACACATTTACTTATCAGAAAAAGGGAGAAAAAAACTGACACAAATACATATTCATTTTCAATAATTTTATTTGCCTTGCTTCTTTCCATTTCATTTCTCTGACCCCAGAAAAGAAGTGTCTAAGAATGAGAGGACAGAGAATGAAATCTTGTGTTAAAAGTTTTGTTAAAACACTCATGCCTAGCCATATCTATCTTTGAATCTTATAAAGCTGGCTCCACATTAGCTCTAAAATGTGTTGTTTAAAGTGAATAATCACACATTATCCTCTATCCTTGGTGATTTTAAAACTATACTGAGAACCATCATGATAGATGTTATGATACTAAAAAAAATTAGGAGTGTAAATTTTTATCCATAGAAGAAATGATTACATGATTATTGCTATTTACATAGCCCAATCTTTTCAGGGTCTCTGGGGTTTGTGGAACAATGGTATGAGATATCTCTCTTAGCCACTCACCTACAAACTTGCGTTCAACATTGTTAGGGGCTGAACTGTGTCTACCTGAAATTCATATGTTATAGTACTGACCCCCCAGAACCACAGAATGTGACTCTATTTGGAAATGGAATAGGACCTTAAAGAGGTACTTACATTACAATGAGGTCATTAGGGTGAATCCTAATCCAAGATGATTAGTGTCTTTATAAGAATAGCAGATTAGGACAAACTCATAGAGATGAAACCATGTAAAGACACAAGGAGAAGACAGCTGTCTGTAAGACTCAGAAGGAACCAATCATAACAATACCTTGACCTTTGACATTTAGCATTCAGGATTGTGAGAAAATAAATTTCTGTTTTTTAAGCCAGCCAGTGTGTGTTACTTTGTTATGGCAGCCCTAGCACACTAATCCAGTTATAAAGATGTTTGCTTTCCATCATTTACAAATCATTATGACCATTAACTACAGGCCAGAGTCTAGTGCTTTCTTCTCTTGAACCTGGAAGATGTCCTCATAAAACCTAAGCTTTTGACCATGATAGCAATAATCAGACTTAAATGCTGAGGCCTCTGTAGACATCAGCACATGCAAAGAAATGTACGTAATCCAAATCATAAGTCCAGTCTTCCAGGTCCTCAACTGATCTTTTCTTGGCATCCCTCTGGTTATAGCTGAATCTTATCCCTTGCCCTACCCAGATTCAATTATTTGCCCATTTCCTTTGGGCTCAGGTTATATTTAGCTGGCGATATTTCTTTCTTTCTGCCAAAGTTAGGACTAGCTTCTTTACTCAGGTATAGTCTGATACCTATATTCTGACTTTATACTGAAGTATTGGTTAAATAATAAGTTGGATGCTCATCTGATTGTACTAACCAAGAACATGGTAGTTTACTTTCCATGTCGTGGCTTAACTGCCACACTTTGTAGCACTTTTTCTTCCTTTTCCTTTATTAGTTTGCCGGTGTCTTCCCATTCAGACCTGCTGTCTTTACTGATCTGGGTTTTTCTACCAGAAGATTGACACCTACTACCTACAATGACCTAGAGATTGGCTCTGGTATTAGACTGCCTGGGTTCTTTTTTCTTACCACTTTCATAATAACTGTGGGCCAAGCATCCTCCATCTGAAAATGAGGGTAATAATGGTCTCTTTCATAGGGTTGTTGGGGAATTTGGATCAGATGATATATGTAAAAGGTTTTGAACAGGACTTAGCATATTGTCAAGGATGAAAAAGGCTGCTCTAAGATGTAAAATCATATTTATTTGATCATTACAACAACCTTAAAAGGAAAGAATTATTTATATCTTGTGTAGAGGAAAACCCACTTTTTTCATGCACTTTCCAGCATGGTTCTACTGAAGAAACAGCCAAGAGAAATGAGCCAAATATAATGACTCACTGTTACCCAAATATAACATGTCTTCATCAGGAGCCATTGAGGAGAAAGACTCACTTTGGAAAGGGGATTAACATAATTATAACCAAGAATATGGAGAAGCTTTTATGCCTTTCTTAAAAAGAGAGTTGGATCAAGTCCCCTATAGTTAAAAGTAAACTTATTATATGCTCTGGAGGTCCAATCCCTCATCTGACTAACGGGTCTGAAATAAAGCATCCATATTCATATTATACACTGAGTAAATTGGCCGGGACACTGAGGACATGCTGGAGACTTTGAGTCTTCTTGAATTGGGTGATCTCATGACAGCAGCATTTGAAGAGGTGCATTAATATACTAGTACTTTCATTTTATACTTGGGAGACTTAAACCTGAGGAACATGAGAGTATATTCAATCATCAAGTTCCCAAGAAAACCTTGCTTGGGGTTTATTCTTCTTCATTCATGCTTCTTATCTCACCTCGCTGTATTTTGGCTGAACACAGTATAATTTCTGTTGGGAGTGGGGGCAGAGCAATAACCCACAAAAAATGTAAGGAGGAGTTGATGCTCCACAAGGTTTATATAATTGGAGTTGAATCTTCATGTAATTTTTTTGTACTGTTATGTCATTTGTTTTACAAAATCATTTGGAAACTCAAAGACATGCAGTGTTCTCTCACATGAGGCCATAAGATATGAAGGACTGTCTTCTTGTGAGCCAAGTGCAGGAAAATATATAAAGTTGCTTTTAAACACTTTCCTCATTTATTTTTACCTTCTCTTCTAACTTATTTTAACTGCTCTCTATAATTACAAGTAGCATGGTTAATAGTAACTCCCATACAGTTTTCTAAAACAGACACTG